>NC_083749.1:11837572-13087572 GCF_033458585.1 Syngnathus typhle | reverse complement strand
ATCGCGATATATCGTGAATGAATCGCAGCAGGCTTTAAGATATCGGCAAATATCGTATCGTAGTTCTTTATATCGATATTATATCGTATCGTGACAAAACCCGCGATTTACACCCCTAATATATATATATATATATATATATATATATATCACTGAAAAGTAGGGGGGGAGGGGGGCATATATATATATATATAATGTCCCACTCCCCGGGCTACTTTTCAGTGTTTTTTCCACATTTGCCGTTCTCATCCCAGAACCCTACTCTTGCTGCTTTGTGGTCACTGTGCTTGAAGCCATTTGTCACACTTGGGAAGATATGATGACCTCATCAATAAAAGTTATTACGATTGGTCTGTATTGTGCAAATTTGTACTGTAGGTCAAATTCTTAAAATGTACACCTTCTACAGCAGGCTCAGAAATACACAAGTAATTATTTTCATTAACTAATGAATATGAATGAATGGATATATAGTAGATGATCATGTTATAGTAAGACTACAACATTGACAGGAGATGGTGGAGTAGTGTTTTGGGCTTAAATATGGACAAATGAAGTGGTAGACCTTTTTAGCATTGTGTATTGAACATGCGGAGTTTGTGACAGATAAATTCTCGCTATGTTATAAAAAAAGAGTCTTTCAGAAAGTGTCTTATTGATGCTACATAATGTGAACATTGCAATACTGTGTTAAAGAATGTGAACAACTGGTCATCTATGTTTTGTTTCGTTGCAGCTGAACTGAACATAATTGCCCCAATCATCTCTAATTTTTTCTTGGCCTCCTATGCATTGATCAACTTTTCGGTGTTCCATGCCTCATTGGCTAACTCCCCGGGTAAGTTATAGGAAGATAAGTAAACTACTTTAAATGTGATCTATTGTAATATGCAGTATCAAAGCTGTTATGGTAGAAATCTCTTAAACATTTCCTTTGTGTGAAAATCAATGTATTTCTCCTAAAAGGCATTGAGAGCATATTCTAAAATAATGATTACTTCTCTACTGACTGGAAGGTTTACAGATCAAGATAAAGAAGATGGAAATTATTTGGGGCTGTGCAAAGGAGGAACAGTAGATATTAGCACATGAATGTTGGAAATGGTAGTAGGAGGCAAAGAGAACATTTATTGATATGTTGAAGGAAGATTTGCAGATAACTGAAGTTTGAGCAGAAAATGTTGAGAACAACGAGAGATGCACATCATTTTCAAATACATTGTAGACACATCTATCCATCCACCCATTTTCAACACCGCTTATCCTGTTCATTGTCGTATATAGAGACGAACAACCAATTGCACTCACATGCACACCACCACTGAGCGGGAATCAATCCCACGCTGCCTGCACACAAATCAAGCGTCTGTCACCCATACACTATCAGTTACTTGTATAGGCACACACACTTCAATAAACAACTCATTTTAAATTAAGTGTGTTTACTATTGAGTAAGATAGTGACAATTTAATAGCATAAACACACTTATTTTGAAATGGAATTCACTAAAGGTAGGTTTCACGGATGTGGTAATAAAGCGTGTAAATGTGCTATAACAGGAATGATGATGGTGACGTTCATTTATTCATAAATCACAGGTGTCAAACTCAAGGCCCCGGGTCCAGACCCAGCCCACGACATTATTTTGTGTGGCCTGTGAAGTCAAGTCATGTGTCGACTTCAGTTTTCTTGCATATTGTCCTGACTTTTAACAACACTGCGTAACTAGATAATGTAAGATTTGTTTTGTTACCAATCCCCCCCTTTAAAACAAATAAAAAAATCTGTTGAAAAAATATGTACTGGCTTATGATTTCAATAGTAGTTAGCCATTATTTTTTTGTTTATATGTGATAATATGACGCAATCATACGTGGGTTCACAGTCAAAACGGCCCTACGAAAAAACTGTAATATACCGTATTTTTCGGACGATAAGTCGCGTTTTTTTTATAGTTTGGGTAGGGGGGCGACTTATACTCAGGAGCGACTTAAATGTGAAATTATTCACAAATTTTCAAAATTCTAAAATCCGGGATGTAGTGAAACCGTGATAAACGAACCCCTATGTAGCAAGGGATTACTGTAATCTGAACTGCAACTGCGTCGCGGCACATATGCGGCGATGTTTTACATAAAGGACAAAGGATTCGATCACGGGATTTTAATGACTTGGAGTGACACAGATGGTTTGATAAAATTCTTGTTTATATTTATATGGTCCTGTGGAATATTTTGAAGTGCAACCGCCATCAGCATTGTTGACATCAAGGACGATCGATGGATTTAATGATTTGGAGGGACACAGATGGTTTGATAATATTATTGCTTGTATAATAGTTATTTGCTATATAATTTTCATATCGTTATATGGGCATGTGGAATAATTTGAAATGCAACCGCCGTCAGCGGCGCGCATGCGGCATTGTTGACATAAAGGACGATCAATGGATTTAATGATTTGGAGTGACACAGATGGTTTTTTAATGATATTGCTTATATCATAATTATTTGATATATAATTTATATATTGTTATATGGGCCTGTGGAATGATTTGAAGTGCAGCCACCGTCAGCAGTGCGCACCAGACATTGTTGACATAAAGGACGATCGATGGATTTAATGATTTGGAGTGACACAGATGGTATGTTACGTCAGGCCCGTTCTCAGCTCTTCGTTTGTGTCTATATCACGTTAGCGTATCTGTGTTTAGCCTGTTGTTGCTCGTTCATGTCTGTTCTTGGTGTTGGATTTTTCCCCAAAATGCGATTTATACTCCAGAGCAATTTATGTTTTTTTGCATTTTATGGATAATGCGACGTATATTCCGGAGCGACCTTTAGTCCGAAAAATACAGTAATTTAAGCTCATTCTTTTCAAGATAAGATTTACTTTGAAATAAGTTCCTCTCATCTAAATATATACATGTAAACATGTACATATCGTAATTTTCGGACTAAAAGTCACTCCGGAATATAGGTCGCATTAGCCATAAAATGCACAATAACGTGAAAAAAAACAAATATAAGTCGCTCCAGTGCATAAGTCGCATTTTGAGGGGAAATTTATTCGACAAAATCCAACACCAAGAACAGACATGAACAAGCAACAACAGGCTAAACGATAGGTATGCTAACGTGAGAGAAACACAAACGAAGAGCTGAGAACAGGCCTGACGTAACATTCAGAGTTATTAAAAAAAACTACCGTTTTTTTCCATGTATAATGCGCCCCCATGTATAATACGCACCCTAAAAATGGCATGTCGATGCTGGAAAAAAGCCTGTACCCATGTATAATACGCACCCAGATTTTGACTCCTACTTAAGTCCGTAAACGTAAAATTATTTCAGAAAAAAGATCATCTTTGGGAACAACCGGATGTTATTCTGCCGGTCAGTATCACTGCGCATGCGCTAGCAAACTCGATAGCGAAGAAATGTTTCGGATTTGTGTAGGGTACATTGTGACGAGCAGGTGATCGAGCAAGCGTCTGATACGAGAGCATTGTGTTCGTATGGAGCGTGTTTGAAGTGAACAGCAGAGAAGAAAAAAAAAATAATAATAATAGAAATCTTTTTTTTTTTGTACCCATGTATAATGCGCACCCCAGATTCTAGGACAATAAATTAGTTAAATTTTGCGCATTATACTTGGGAAAAACGGTATTACATAAATAACCGTAATCTCGGACTATAAGTCGCTCCGGAGTATAAGTCGCACCAGCCATAAAATGCCCAAAAATGTGAAAAAAAACATATATAAGAGTATAAGTCGCATTTTGGGGGGCAATTTATTCGACAAAATCCAACACCAAGAACAGACATGAACGAGCAACAGCCTAAACAATACGGAATGCTAACGTGAAAAACACAAACGAGGAGCTAAGAACGGGCCTGACGTAACAATCAGTTATTTTAAAAAACTATTACATAAATAACACGTTTATAAAACCATCTGTGTCACTCCAATTCATTAAATCCATCGATCGTCAGCAATGGGTGCGCGCCGCTGACGGCGCTTGCGCTTAGAAATATTCCACAGGCCCATATAACGATATATAAATTAGATATCAAATAATTATTATATAAGCAATCATATTATCAAACCATCTGTGTCACTCCAAATCATTAAATCCATCGGTCAAATTCCTCGTCCTTTGTCAACAACGTGCGCCCTGACGTCAGCCTCGTCGTTATTCCACAGATCTAGTATATAACTATATTGTAGTGTTAACAAAGTACACGGAAAGACGTGGGTTTGGTAAACGGCTCTGTATTTAACAAAACAAACTTCCAGGCGTGTGGCGGCGTGGACTTCCAGCCACGGAGGTGGAAGAGAGATCCATAGAATAGGACCGGGCGTCCGTAAAAGCCATGACCGAGCCCCATCCACCGTCCCCGGACAGCCACCTGGGGGAGCACCGGCCCCCGACTTCTACCCACTCAGGTGAAAGAGAGCTCCGTAGAGTGGGACTGGGCGTGCGTAAAAGCCATAATAGTTTTTCAAACCTTCTGTGTCACTCCAAATCCTTAAATCCTTCAAACTATTCGTTCTCCGTGTCACTTACAAACAAAGCTGCTAATGATGCCGGTAGTACGTGGGGCCCTTCGTCATCTTTGTCATCCCGTGATCAATCTTTGTCCTTTTTGTAAACAACCGCTGCGTCACGCCGCGTCGCGCTGCTGACGTCACTTGAAATTCAAATTACAGTAATCCCTTGCGACATCGCGGTTCGTTTATCGTGGTTTCACTTTTCTTTTCTTTTTTAATTTTTGAAAAAATACATATAAGTCGCCCCTCCACCCAAATTATGTAAAAACGGGTCTTGTAGTCCGAAAAGTACGGTACATACAGTGCCTTGCGAAAGTATTCGGCCCCCTTGAACCTTTCAACATTTCGCCACATTTCAGGCTTCAAACATAAAGATATAAAATTGTATTTTTTTGTCAAGAATCAACAAGTGGGACACAATCATGAAGTGGAGCAAAATTGATTGGATAATTTAAACTTTTTTAACAAGTAAAAAACTGAAAAGTGGGGCGTGCAATATTATTTGGCCCCTTTACTTTCAGTGCAGCAAACTCACTCCAGAAGTTCAGTGAGGATCTTTGAATGATCGAATGTTGTCCTAAATGACTGATGATGATAAATAGAATGCACCTGTGTGTAATCAAGTCTCCGTATAAATCAGGGGTGGGCAAACTTTTTGACTTGCGGGCCGAACTGGGTTCTAAATTCCGACCGGAGGGCCGAACCAGGAGCAGATGGATGTAGTGTTTGTGTGAAGTAATATAAACGACCTGTAAAGGTCATTGCATAAAAGGTTTTGGCCTTTAGTAGGTTAGTAGGTAGTAAAGCATGGATATTAAAAAAAAAAGTTTTTGGAAAACAAATTAATTTATTAACAGCATTAAAAAAAAGAAAATCACTAAAAAACTGCTTTCAGTGATTCTCATAAAATACGACACTGTTATTATGAATAGCAGTCTCCATCACTTCAGTGCCTGCAGGTCAGATTAATGAAAGATGTTTATTTTATGAGATCTCATCAAACGGCAAACATTCTGACCAAATATATCATCTTGAAGAATCGGTGAAAGCATACGTCCAAATAAAGTAATCAAAACGGCAACACGGTGAGGGGTATCTGAAAATCAGAGCAGAGTTTTAACTCACAAACACCTGGTAACAGAGGTGAGGTAACGGGAAACACTTCCTTAAAGTAAGCCTTAAGAACAGGTTAACAGGTTAAGATTAGCTGCAAACATGTGGTGCATCAATGTCCTTGAGCATCCTTCATTGTTTGAAAATGAGTGGTCGCTAGTTTCAATCCCTGCTATTTGTACAAATCATATTCTAAATGCATTTTTTTACAACAAACTTGAGAGCCTCCCCTTCATTTTCAGTGGGAACAGTGTTGTTGGTCTCCCTTTTTTGTTAGTGCGTCATAGTCTGGAGTAAAATTTGTTGTGGCAATTCTTAGGAGAGATCCGAGGTGTTGGTCCGTTTACCTCGATCTGTGACGGGTTGATGTTGATCATGTGGCTGAACGTCGCGTACGTCGAGCCAAATTGGCCACTCTTTTTTTAAACACTCGGCACTCAGTGTCCACCTCCTTGGGCGACTCATTTTAATGGAAGGATTCCAGGGGAAGGTTTGTGGGTGGCTTTAGCGTAAAACTGTATCTCAAATCTCTCAGCACGCGAATTACAAGAATGCTGTCGTCACAGCCCACGCTCTAAATTCGGCACTGATACAAATAGAGCGCGAGTGCGCTATGTCCGTACTACTGAGTTCGTACACGCACTTGTGAGTGTGCACCGAGCTTTCTGACACGGCTTCCGGTAGTAAATGCGCAGTCATTGCAGGCAAAATGACCCAAAAAAAAATTAATAATACAATTTATTCAGGGTTGGCGGGCCGGGTTAAACGGTCCCGTGGGCCGGATGTGCCCCGCGGGCCGTAGTTTGCCCATAGCTGGTATAAATGCACCTGCTCTTTGATATGAAGACGATGGAACACACCAGGCAGGTCCGAGATTTGTTGTGGAGAAGTTCAAAGCCGGATTTGGATACAAAAAGATTTCCCAAGCTTTAAACATCTCAAGGAGCACTGAGCAAGCAATTATTTTGAATTGGAAGGAGTATCAGACCACTGCAAATCTACCAAGACCCGGCCGTCCCTCCAAACTTTTCTCTCAAACAAGAAGAAGACAGATCAGAGATGCAGCCAAGAGGCCCATGATCACTCTGGATGAACTGCAGATAACTACAGCTGAGCTTGGAGAGTCTGTCCATAGGACAACAATCAGTCGTGCCCTGCACAAATCTGGCCTTTATGGAAGAGTGGCAAGAAGAAAGCCATTTCTCAAAGATATCCATAAAAAGTCTCGTTTAAAGTTTGCCACAAGCCACCTGGGAGACACCAAACATGTGGAAGAAGGTGCTCTGGTCAGATGAAACCAAAATCAAACTTTTTGGCCACAATGCAAAACGATATGTTTGGCGTAAAAGCAACACAGCTCATCACCCTGAACACGCCATCTCCACTGTCAAACATGGTGGTGGCAGCATCATGGTTTGGGCCTGCTTTTCTTCAGCAGGGACAGGGAAGGTGGCTAAAATTGATGGAAAGATGGATGGAGCCGAATACAGGGACGGAAATTTATCTTCCAACAGGACAATGATCCAAAACATAAAGCCAAATCTACAATGGAATGGTTCACAAATAGACGTATCCAGGTGTTAGAATGGCCAAGTCAAAGTCCAGACCTGAATCCAATCGAGAATCTGTGGAAAGAGCTGAAGACTGCGGTTCACAAACGCTCTCCATCCAACCTCACTGAGCTCGAGCTGTTTTGCAAGGAAGAATGGGCAAGAATTCCAGTCTCTCGATGTGCAAAACTGATAGAGACATACCCCAAGCGACTTGCAGCTGTAATTGCAGCAAAAGGTGGCGCTACAAAGTATTAGCGCAAGGGGACCGAATAATATTGCACGCCCCACTTTTCAGTTTTTTATTTGTTAAAAAGGTTTAAATTATCCAATCAATTTCGTTCCACTTCACGAATGTGTCCCACTTGTTGATTCTTGACAAAAAAATTAAATTTTATATCTTTGTTTGAAGCCTGAAATGTTGAAAGGTTCAAGGGGGCCGAATACTTTCGCAAGGCACTGTACATACATACATACATACATACATACATACATACATACATACATACATACATACATACATACATACATACATACATACATACATACATACATACATACATACATACATACATACATACATACATACATACATACATACATACATACATACATACATACATACACACATTTTTCCCTCTCTATATTGCAATGCAGCCTTGCTGTTTCATGGATTATTTTATTAATTAATTTATTTATTTAGCTGTGTAAGAAAGGTAAACCACAAATGGAGTCCACTAATGTAGTGCTTTTATCTACAGCATATGGTGCTCAATGCACTTTACAGATCCTCACATTCAGCCATTCACACACCCATCCATACTCACATTGTGCTCTGCAGAAGCTCGTGCTTGAACTGTTACTATCTGTACTACATGACTCACTGATGCACCATGACCTGTTTGGAGCACTGATTTTGGTGCACTCTGAATTATTGAACAGCAATTTTGAAGAAAGTTCTGTTCAGAAACTTAAAACATTTTTCAAATGGGGCAATGAGTCATTCAGTCTAAGCCAGATAGTAAACAGTTGCATTCAGAAATTGGGAAAAAATCAACACCAACCGCAGGACAAGGATGATGAAAACTTGGCAAATAACTTTTTATAATAGTTTGTTTTAAAACATCTCACCTTAACGCATATTGCGCCCAAGATGGATTTTTCATTGTATATATTAAATTCTATGCTCTTTTTCTCCTTTAACCCCAGAGCGCTAGCTGTGCTCCAGGTACAGATTCCCTGTCTTGCATTTAATTCTACTGAGCAGATTATGTATTTACCAGCATATAAATGGTACATGGCTCAATCTGAGGCTAATATTGAGAAAATAGACCAACCTTTACTGCCTCACAAGATTCTACCACCTTTCCAAAAACTATTTGTATGTAAAATCTTAGCCTCGCCATTACCAAAATCACTTAGGGGATTGTTACATAATACTGTAGTGAATGAAGTGACATGGTCAATGTACCCTTTATGTGTTGTGGTTGTAGCCTTAGTCATTCTATAACAACGCAGTATCACTGTGTCCCATCACTAAAAGTCTATTTCTTCCATTTTTGTGTTACCCCTAGGCTGAGTGAGTAATTATGGTCTTAAATAGCAGGTGTAACTTTCTGAGCTCATGTATAACAGACTGATACCCTTCATTATTTAACCCAAGTACATACAACATCAAGATACTCTCTTTCCATGCTCTTTGTAACTTGTTTACAGTTCATGGTCATAATTCATTAAAGAAAATAAAAAACGTTTCTCATGTTGAATTCCTATTTGTTGAAAATGAGTCTAGTCCTTTTTCTTGGTGGTGTATTTGACAAACCTACTCAAGTTTGACTTCTAATAATTCGTTTAATCATTTTAACACAAGAGTTTTGCGGAGGTTTATATGCGGATATACCAGTAATATTTTAGCATTTGGTTTACTGTCTTTGTTCTGAATTGTGACTTTGTGGCATTGATATCACAGGATGGCGTCCCAGCTTCAAATACTACAACATGTGGGTTTCGCTTGCGGGAGCTGTACTGTGCTGCGTGGTAATGTTTGTCATCAACTGGTGGGCTGCTCTCTTCACCAACGTCATTGTTCTGGGACTCTATATTTATGTCAGCTATAAAAAGCCTGGTAAGTATGTCATCTTAAATTTTCTTAAAATCCATGATCCGAATCACTTTTCCTCAGGAGGGTCGCAGGCGTACCCGAGCCTATCCCAGCTGAGTAGGCGAGGGACACCCAGAACTCGTTGCCAGCCAATCATAGGGTACACATAGACAAACAAGCATTCACACTCACCGAAAGTCAATCTAGAGTGCCCAATTACCCTACCATTCATGTATTTGGGATGTGGAAGGAAAGCCGAGAACCCGGTGGAAACCCATGGGGAGAACATGCAAACTCTACACAGGAAGGCCAGAGACGGAATCTAATCCTGCACTTTTGAACTGTGAGGCGACATGCTAACTCGCGCTCCACTGTGCCCCTGTCATCATTAAACGAATAATTTTCATATTTTTTTATCGCAAAAAGATTCACAGGACATGGAGGAAAATGTCAGGTTTTTTTTAGTTTGATAAATGATTCACCGTCATTTTGACAGCAATAACCTCAACCAAATATTTCCTTTAGATGTACTAGATCAGATGTGATCAGGATACGTTTTGGTTAATTCTTTACTAATTAGATTAGCAAGATTCCTGGGATGACTGGTGAAGGAGTTATTAAAGCCAAGGGTTCACTTACTAGTACTTTTCCCTCCTCCCTGTCGTATGACTAGTGAGAGATTTTGCTAAACTCAAAACAACAATATGAAAATATATACTGCAATTGTTTGAATGGTATCAATATAGGCAGTGTTTATTTTATGATATGAATTAAAAGCAAACCACAGTTTATGATCAATTTATGCAGAAATCTAAGCAATTCCGATTCACTTCCTTGCACTGGCTCCACTTCGAGGAGTGGTACTCAAATCAATGTTATTCTGTTTTAGTCTGCCAGTGAGTGAAGGTCTCCCACTCTGACTATACCTGAAAGTCTCAACAAGTCATTTATTCATTTATAATAGTACGTAGAGGGGCTCTGAGTAATGAATGGCTCAATCTGCTAACAAGTTACTAATGTTACATATTGCTCACATATGGCAGACAATACATTCCGTTGCACTAATAATGCTGGTGAAAATGTGGGTGTACCCTCCCTACTTCCCAAAGTCAGCTGGGATAGACTCCAGCACCCCCACAACCCTTGTGAAGATAAGCAGTTTGGATAATGGATCATTATTTTGACTCTACTGCAGCTATTCAGAATCCTGACATTGCAAAATGTTATGATGAGCATTATGGCCTTGATCTTTACTGATACCAATCACCAAAAAGAATTGCAAGTCCTGACACAATACTGGACAGTCACGCTGCAGTGCCCTTGCAACCTCTACAAATGCAATGCAGGCCTGTGTGTACACAGTTTGACATGCAGCTACACATACATAAAAGGCTTTCTTATTGCCCATCACGCCACATGGGACAGATTGCCTGTGGCTCAGCGAGGTGACCCACAAACACACTTCCTAACTCCAATGCGCTTTTCTGCATGCATGCTCTCTCCTGTCCAGATGTGAACTGGGGCTCATCGACCCAGGCTTTGACCTACCATCAGGCTCTCACCCACACTTTACACCTCAGTGGAGTAGAAGACCACATTAAGAATTTCAGGTATAAAAGATAAGTAAGCGCGCATTAACAGATCATTGGATTGGATCATCTCTGTTGTATGGTTAAATCAAATTAACATCTGAAGCTGTCATTCTACAATTCCCAGTTCAGATGAGAGCTAATAAGCACTATGAAAGGCGGAATAATTAGTGTGGCTTCAGGGTTCATTCACATGTCCTCTCATCACCTATTTATAATCCTAAAGAGATTAACATATTTGCTTTGATTGTGCTAATCTACTTTAAATACCCACCCCCACTCATCCACCACCCCTCATGTCCCACTCCAAGGCTAGACCACAGTAAAATGGGGGGGAGCAATGATGCACATTTTTGCTTATTTTTGTATGTAGACCCCAGTGTCTGGTGATGACTGGTTACCCTAACTCCCGTCCAGCTCTTTTGGACTTGGTCCACAGCTTTACTAAGAATGTGGGTCTGATGATCTGTGGTCATATTCGAACGGTGAGCAAATAATTCCTTATGGCATTCAATTTCCTACACATACTAGTATCTATCACATGGTATATTTGTGACGCATTTACAACATTAATCAGTACACTTAATAAAAAAAATTGAAAATGCATTTAAGAATGTTTCAGATTATGTTAGCATTACACACAGTCAATCACTAAGTATTTCGTACAAATAGTATTATTGTTATTTTTTTGTCTTTGCTACCTCACAGGGTTATAGAAGGCCAAACTTTAAAGATCTGGCAACAGACCAGTCTCGGTATCAGCGCTGGCTGCTCAAGAATGAAACAAAGGCTTTCTACACACCAGTGTTCGCAGAAGACATGAGGCAGGGAAGTCAGTACCTCCTCCAGGTAGGAACACATGGCAACTAAATTACCCAGCAACAAACGATTTTGTGGCAAAGTGAGATGTAGTTTTACAAATGTGTATTTACGATAGTTAACTAAGTCTGAAAATTTTATAAAAAGTTACCGTATTTTCCGCCCTATAAGGCGCACCTAAAAACCTACATTTTTATCAAAAGTTGATAGTGCGCCTTATATTCCTGTGCGCCTTATATATGGATCAAGTGATGAATTTGTTGATCCATACTGGTTGTACACAGTGCTCTGCCAAAATGTTTTGGTACGTTTTAGTACGACTAGTAAATTACAAGGTCGCATCGCTTCCCAACATTACGGTAACTGTAGTCAGGGGGCGTCACCAAATAGCTGCTATACGCGCGAGGCTATTTCATGTCAAAATAGGCTGCTCTGTTAATGTTTTGAGTAAATCTACGGATCGATATGGAAGGGAAACATAGGTAAGTATTACCAATGCGTTAGATCGAACTTTAGTCAGTTCTGATCATTTTATAGGAGATCGTTTGAGAAACGCGATTGTTTACACTTTGCTGAGGCTCATGGGAGATTGCGAGCTGAGGGTCATGTTTTTTTGCGGATAGCTAATGCTATAACAATAGCTGTTATACGCGCGAGGCTATTTCATGTCAAAATAGGCTGCTCTGTTCATGTTTCGAGTAAATCTACGGATCGATATGGAAGGGAAACATAGGTAAGTAGTACCAATGGGTTAGACCGAACTTTAGTCAGTTCTGATCATTTTATAGGAGATCGTTTGAGAAACGCGATTGTTTACACTTTGCTGAGGCTCATGGGAGATTGCGAGCTGAGGGTCATGGGTTTTTGCGGTTGGCTAATGCTATAACGATAGCTGCTATACGCGCGAGGCTATTTCATGTCAAAATAGGCTGCTCTGTTCATGTTTCGAGTAAATCTATGGATCGATATGGGAGGGAAACATAGGTAAGTATTACCAATGCGTTAGATCGAACTTTAGTCAGTTCTGATCATTTTATAGGAGATCGTTTGAGAAACGCGTTTGTTTACACTTTGCTGAGGCTCATGGGAGATTGCGAGCTGAGGGTCATGGGTTTTTGAGGATGGCTAATGCTATAACGATAGCTGCTATACGCGCGAGGCTATTTCATGTCAAAATAGGCTGCTCTGTTCATGTTTTGAGTAAATCTACGGATCGATATGGAAGGGAAACATAGGTAAGTAGTACCAATGCGTTAGATCGAACTTTAGTCAGTTCTGATCATTTTATAGGAGATCGTTTGAGAAACGCGATTGTTTACACTTTGCTGAGGCTCATGGGAGATTGCGAGCTGAGGGTCATGGGTTTTTGCGGATGGCTAATGCTATAACGATAGCTGCTATACGCGCGAGGCTATTTCATGTCAAAATAGGCTGCTCTGTTCATGTTTCGAGTAAATCTACGGATCGATATGGAAGGGAAACATAGGTAAGTAGTACCTGGGTGTGGTGAAATTTGTCCTCTGCATTTAACCCAGTGCTTCTCAATTATTTTCTGTTACGCCCCCCCCTAGCAAGAAGAAAACTATTCGCGCCCCCCCTCCCCACCGTGACTATCCTAACTTGTCTTGTAAGTCGTAAAATGTTGCACTGTCGCAAACGTGACAGAAGTAACAATGAGAGCGCCACTGCCCCCTGCTGTAGTAAACGCGCAATTACACTTTATTCTAGTACTGCCAAAAAAAAAGCCTGTTCCCCAGGGTCACACGCGCCCCCCCAGGAATAGCACCGCGCCCCCCAAGGGGGGCGCGCCCCACTATTTGAGAAGCACTGATTTAACCCATCCCCGTGTGATTTTAATCCATCCCCTGGGGGAGAGGGGAACAGTGAGCAGCAGCGGTGCCGTGCTCGGGAATCAGTTGGTGATCTAACCCCCCAATTCCAACCCTTAATGCTGAGTGCCAAGCAGGGAGGCAATGGGTCCCATTTTTACAGTCTTCGGTATGACCCGGCCGGGGTTTGAACCCACAACCTTCCAGTCTCAGGGCGGACACTCTTCCACTAGGCCACTGAGCTGGTAGTGATCATTAAGTGGTGATCTGGGCAGAATCAGCCCCGCCGGACTATGCAATCTGGCCTGTGACGATGATCAAGGAGAAAATATCATGTGCTCCTTACTAAAATAACAGAAAACAACTGAGACTATAAAGGCTAAAATGCCTTCAGTTTTGTTCTAAAATGGAAAAAATACTGTATTTTTTCGGACTAAAAGTCGCTCCGGAATATACGTCACATTAGCCATAAAATTCAAGATTTTTTATTCGCCATGTTTGAGCGTGCCAAACAAGGAATTTGACTTCGGTAAAAACACACCCTCTGTTCAACATTTAGGTGACTAACAACACTCAGGACATGTGAATAATGGCAAAAACAGTGTAGACAAATTCAAAAAGGTGTGAAGAGCAGGATGTTATTGCACAGTAATGACTCTGAGACTCTATGAGTGGTGTGAGTTCATCAGAGCAACAGCCTGGGGGAAGAAGCTGTCTCTGTGTCTGCTGGTTTTGGCGTACCGAGCTCTATAACGCCGTCCGGAGGGGAGTAGTTCAAACAGACTGGGTGAGAAGGGTCTGTAGAGATGTTCCTTGCACGTTTCCTTGTCCTGGACAGGTACAAGTCTTGGATAGATGGGAGGTTGATTCCAATTATCTTTTCTGCAGTTCTGATTGTCCGTTGTAGTCTGTGTTTGTCTTGTTTGGAGGCCGATCCAAACCAGACAGTGATGGAGGTGCAGAGGACAGACTGGATGATGGCAGTGTAGAAGGTCTTCAGAAGCTCTTGCGGCAGGTTGAACTTCTTGAGCTGTCTCAGGAAGTACAGTCTCTGCTGGGCCTTCTTCCGGACTATGAGTCTATGTGGCCGGTCCATTTTAGGTCCCGAGAGATTGTGGTTCCCAGGAACTTGAAGATGTCTGTGGAGAGAATAGTATTACTGCGGATAGTGAGGGGTAAAAGTGGTGAAGGGTCTCGCCTGAAATCCACTGTCATCTCCACGGTCTTGAGCGGGTTCAGCTCCAGATGGTTTTGGCTGCACCAGTGGACCAGCCGCTCCACCTCCTGTCTGTATGCAGTCTCATCACCGTCCTGGATCAGTCCGATGAGAGTGGTGTCATCTGCATACTTCAGGAGCTTCACAGGAGAGTCACCTGAGGAGAAATCGTTGGTGTAGAGAGAGAAGAGCAGTGTGGAGAGGACACACCCCTGAGGGGCTCCAGTATTGGTGGTCCGGGTGTCAGATGTGATGCCCCCCAGCCTCACACGCTGTCGCCTGTTGGTCAGGAAGCTGGTGATCCACTGACAGGTGGAGGCAGGCACCGCAAGCTGGATGAGCTTCTGTTGGAGGATGTCGGAAGCGATGGTGTTGAAAGCCAAGCTGAAGTCCACGAACAGGATCCTGGCGTACGTTCCTACGGTGTCCAGGTGGTGCAGGATGTAGTGTAGTCCCATGTTGACCGCATCATCCACTGACCTGTTTGCCCGGTAGGCAAACTGGAGGGGTTCAAGCAGGGGGCCCGTGACCTCCTTCAGGTGGTTCAGCACAAACCTCTTGAAAGATTTCCGGACCACAGATGTCAGTGCGACGGGTCTATAGTCATTCAAACCTGTGATGGCGGGCTTCTTGGCCACTGGAACGATGGTGGAGCTCTTGAAGCACGAGGGCACCTCACACAGCTCCAGAGAACGGTTGAAGATCCGTGCAAAGGTGGGCGCCAGCTGCTCAGCGCAGACTTTCAAGCAGGAAGGTGACACTTCTTCCTGGTCTTTTGCCTCCGGAACATCTGGCGCACTTCCTCCTCGCGGACCTGGAGTGCGGGCGCGGCCTCTGCAAGAGAGAGAGTGGGTGACAACGATGATAGAGGTGTGGAGAGAGCAGTTGTGGGGAGAGGTGAGTATGTAGATTGTGCTGCAGGAAGTCCCGTTGTGTGGGAGGACCGATCAAACCTGCAGTAGAACTTGTTTAGCTGGTTAGCAAGCCTTGGGCTCTCCACAGGACGTTCGTTTCTTGTAGCCCGTGATGCTCTGCAGACCTTTCCACACCGTTGAGGGATCAGGATTGGCAGAGAGGTGTCTCTTCAGGTTCTCCCCGTAACACCTCCTGGCTTTCCTGACCTCTCGGTTCAGTGTGTTTCTGGTCTGCCTGAACAGGTCGCGGTCGCCGCTCCTGTAGGCCTCCTCCTTGACTTTGCGCAGCCTCCTGAGGTTCGGTGTAAACCAAGGTTTGTCGTTGTTGTACGTGCAGAAGGTCTTGGTCTCCACACACAGATCCTCACAAAAACTGATGTATGATGTGACAGTGTCAGTGAGTTCAGGCAAGTCTGAAGTTGCAGCTTCGAAAGCTCCCCAATCGGTGCAGTCAAAGCAGGCTTGGAGGTCCTGCCTTGACTCCACTGTCCACTTCCTCACAGTCCTCACCACAGCGTTTTTAGTTTCTGCCTGTAGGCCGGGATCAGATGAACTAGACAGTGGTCCGAGAGTCCTAAAGCCGCACGAGCCGCAGAGTGGTATGCATCCTTCATCACGGTGTAGCAGTGGTCCAGAGTCTGTGCCCCTCTGGTGGGACACGTTACATGCTGTCTGTATCTGGGGAGTTCGTGTGCGAGGTTCGCCCTGTTAAGATCACCCAAAACAATGATTAGTGAGTTTGGTAGAAGTTTCTCTATGTCTGTTACCTGGTCAGCCAGCATCTGCGTGGCTTCACTCGCACGTGCGTGTGGTGGGATGTAAACAGCCGCCATGACGATCGAGGAGAACTCCCGTGGTGAATAGAACGGCCGGCAGTTTATGAAAAGTGTTTCTAGGAGAGGGCTGCAAAACTCTTTCAACACCGTGACATCAGTACACCAACGTTCATTAGTGTAGAAACAGAGACCACCTCCCTTTGATTTTCCGGAGAGCTCCGCGCTGCGATCTGCTCGCGTTAGCCTGAACCCGGCTAGCTCCACGGCATGGTGGGGGGTTCGTTCGCTAAGCCACGTTTCCACAAAGCACAGCGCGGCGGATCTGCTGAAGTTCGTGTTCCTTGAAGTGAGGAGCAGCAGTTCATCCATCTTGTTCGCCAGGGAGCGGACATTCGCCAGATGAATTGACGGTAGGGCAGAACGGAACCCTCTCTGCCTCAGCCTTACGACTGCTCCGGCTCGTTTTCCGCGCCTCCGTCGTCGCGCTAGCTTGTACAGCACCGCCGCTCCGGCTAGAATCTCCGACAAACAGTCTGAATCGGAGAGAACAGGAGAGAAAATACCAGAAGAAGACTGTCCGATGTTTAACAGCGCTTCTCTGGTAAAAGTGATCCGGGATGGACAGCAGAGGACACAGAAGACACACAAAATAAGACAAATAAACAGAGAGCGACTCACCGTGGCTGCCATCCGCGGCGCCAT
The DNA here is from genome assembly GCF_033458585.1 of Syngnathus typhle. Taxonomy (NCBI): domain Eukaryota; kingdom Metazoa; phylum Chordata; class Actinopteri; order Syngnathiformes; family Syngnathidae; genus Syngnathus; species Syngnathus typhle. The sequence continues at coordinate 13,070,408 of NC_083749.1, read as the reverse complement.
CATATGACGTCATAAAATGCACAACAACGTGAAAAAAAACATATATAAGTCGCTCCGGAGTATAAGTCGCATTTTGGGGGAGATTTATTCAACAAAATCCAACACCAATAACAGACATGAACAAGCAACAACAGGCTAAACGATAGGTATGCTAACGTGACACAAACACAAAGAGCTGAGAATGGGCCTGACATAACATTCAGAGTTATTCAAATAAGTATTACATAAATAACACGTGTATAAAACCATCTATGTCACTCCAATTCATTAAATCCATCGATCGTCTTTTATGTCAACAATGCCGGCCGGGTGCACGCTGACGGCGCCATTTCAACATATTCCACAGGCCCATATATAAATTTTATATCAAATAACTTATATAAGCAATAATATTATCAAAACATCTGTGCAGCGAGGGGCAGACAGGACTTAAATACAAAACACGAAACACGAGGCAGGTGACCGCGGTTACATTTATTGAGGTGACACAGGAAGGGAGGCGCGGCGCAAACAGAAACTATGGCAACCTAGACACATAGCAAAACTGGGGACGAGACATCACATATCTCCCTCGAAATAAAACTTGAAATCACCTTTCTTCTTGTTTGTTGTCAATCGCGCATCGCATTCAGCCATCCTGCCCAACACAGTCAGTAAAATTCATAATTGACGACACATCGTTTGATGCGATGGTGCAATCCTTGATGGTGTGTTATTGTCAAATTTTGTTTGTTTTTTAATCTCCATCGCAGACCGTATATCATATGGAGACCGCCATTACAGTATGCGCAGAACGGATGCGCAAGACACGTCAGCTATATAAAGTGCGAGAGTTCAGTTCTCTACCTATAAGTTTCAATTCACAGTTTAATTAGCAGTTTCAATCAGCAAATAACAAAATGCGTATTACAGGTAATATTTTATTTTACAACACTTTGCCTTGTTCCTTTCTTCTCTGCTGTTCACTTCAAACACGCTCCATACGAACACAATGCTCTCGTATCAGACGCTTGCTCGATCACCTGCTCGTTTGCTGTCACAATGTACCCTACACAAATCCGAAACATTTGTTGCGGCTCCGAGTCACGACGGGGGGCAAGTTTTGGTTTCCAAAGGTGTTTTTATTCCTCTTCAACTTCTCTCCAATAAAGAGCCGCCTTTTTCGCACGTCACTTTCCTCTCTTTTAACCTAACTGATCGCGGTGGTGCCTTTCTGGGCAGTCGGAGAAATCAACGCCAACAAAAAAAAATACATCCAGCCTAGTTAAGACCATACCAAAGACTATAAAAATGGGACCCATTGCCTCCCTGCTTGGCACTCAGTATTAAGGGTTAGAATTGGGGGGTTAGATCACCAAATGATTCCCGAGCGCGGCGCCGCTGCTGCTCACTGCTCCCCTCTCCCCCAGGGGATGGATCAAAATCACACGGGGATGGGTCAAATGCAGAGGACAAATTTCACCACACCCAGATGCGTGTGTGACGATCATTGGGACTTAATAAAATAAAATTGGGGTGCGTATTATACATGGGAGCGCATGACACATGGAAAAAAACGGTAGTTCACTGCCACACGGCCCCAAGCACCGGCGTTGACTTCCATCCCCGGAGGTGGTACTTCCAGCCACGGAGGTGGAAGAGAGCGCCACAGAATAGGACCGGGCGTGTGTAAAAGCCATGTCCGAACCCCATCCACTGTCCCCGGACGGCCACACGACTGAGCGCTGGCCCCCGACTTCCATCCACGGAGCTGAAAGAGAGCTCCGTAGAGTAGGACCAGGCGTGCGTAAAAGCCATTTCCGATCCCCATCTACCGTCCCCAGACAGCCACCCGGCCGAGCGCCGGCCCCCAACTTCCGTCCACGGAGGTGCAAGAGAGCTCCGTAGAGTAGGACCGGGCGTGCGTAAAAGCCATAATAGTTTTTCAAACTTTCTGTGTCACTCCAAATCATTAAATCCTTCAAACTCTTTGTCCTCCGTGTCACTTACAAACAAAGCCACTAATGATGCCGGTAGTACACGGGGGCCCTTTGTCATCTTCCTCATCTCGTGATCAAATCTTTGTCCTTTATGTAAACAACCGCCGCAACGCTGACGTCACTTGAAATTCAAATTACAATAATCCCTTGTTAGATCGCGATTTGTTTATTGTGGTTTCACTTTTTTATTTTTTTTTACTTCGAAAATTTGTGAAAAAAAAAACGCGGCGATGTTAACAAAGGACGAGGAATTTAATCGATGGATCTAATGATTTAGAGTGCACAGATGGTTTGATAACTATTGCTTATATAATAGTTATTTGATATTTAATTTATATATCGTTATATGGGCCTGTGGAATATTTTGAAGTGCAAGAGCCGTCAGCGGCGCGCACGCATTGTTGACAAAGGACGATTGATGGATTTAATGAATGGAGTGACGCAGATGGTTTTATTAACCTGTTATTTATGTAATAGTTTTTTGAATAACTCTGAATTTTACGTCAGGGCCGTTCTCAGCTCTTAGTTTGTGTTTATGTCACGTTAGCATAGGTATCGTTTAGCCTGTTGTTGCTCGTTCATGACTGTTCTTGGTGTTGGATTTTGTCGAATAAATTGCCCCCCAAAATGCGACTTATACTCCGGAGCGACTGTTTTTTTTTCCGCTTTTTTGGGCATTTTATGGCTGGTGCGACTTATACTCCGGTGCGACTTTTAGTCCGAAAATTACGGTATATAATAATGTGTTGTTAATTTCACACATAAGTCGCTCCAGAGTATAAATTGCACCCCCTATGAAAACTATGAAAAAATGCGACTTATAGTCCAGAAAATACGGTAAATAATAAATATAAAATAATTGTCATGCCAAACTTAGATTTTCATTAATGTTTGAGTGTCTGGCCCCCTAGGTCCAATAAAATTTCTGTCCTCTGTCAAATATAGTTGGTGACCTCTGCTTTAGAGGGTTGTTTTGACTCTAAAACTCTGAAGCCAAATCCTTTTTTTTTTACCTTTATTTTTAAGATATCAACAGATACAGTCAAAGGGAGATTTAACGACGGTATTTTTAAATATTTAAAAAGGCAACACTCCAAGGATAAATCTTGTGTACTGAAATGGCAGAATGCTACTATTGTTGATTAAACTAGATATTTATTTCCCCTTAAGGCTGCAGGTTTAGGCCGTCTAAAACCCAACACTCTTGTGCTTGGTTTCAAAAATGATTGGAGAAACGGTGACATGATGAATGTGGAGACGTACATCAGTATGATTCAGTAAGTTTGAACCATTTTAATCTTTATATAATTAATAATCCCTCAGCCAAATATGTTTGAGTGTTATCTCAATGTATCCTTCAACAAAAGTTTTCTTTCTTAAAAGTTAGATTCATACTTCTCATATTTAGCCCTCATAATCAATTTGAGATCTATGATTTGATTGCCTGTTTTGTGTTCTTTCTCTCAGTGATGCCTTTGACTTTCAGTATGGTGCTGTTATTTTGAGATTGAAAGAAGGACTGGATGTGTCGCATATCCATGGACAAGGTATGAAATTGTATCAAACTGTTTTTCTTCACGGTACAAATTGTGTAATAGACCTCTTTAGAGTTTGTAAACAATGTGCTGTCATTTTTGGGGTGTGTGGCTTCGCTAGATTTATAAATAATGTTTATACCATTTTTACTTCGCAGACTTTTGGTTTTTGTGAGTGGTTCTGGAATGCATCTCTGTGCAAAACGAGGGATCACTGTACCGTTTTTTTCCGTGTATAGTGCGCAAAATTTTACTAATTTATTGCCCTAAAATCGGGGGTGCGCATTATACATGGGTACAAAAAAAAAAAGAAAATTAATTTTTTTTTTAAATTTTTTTTTTTTTTTTTTTAAGTCCCAATGATCGTCACACACGCAGGGAGGCAATGGGTCCCATTTTTATAGTCTTTGGTATGGTCTTAACTAGGCTGGATGTAATTTTTTTTGTTGGCGTTGATTTCTCCGACTGCCCATAAACGCACCACCGCGCTTCGTGCGCGCACGGGACAGCAAACGAGCAGGTGATCGAGCAAGCGTCTGATACGAGAGCATTGCGGTCGCATGGAGCGTGTTTGAAGTGAACAGCAGAGAAGAAAGGAACAAGGCAAAGTGTTGTGAAATAAAATGCACAGAACGGATGCGCAAGACACGTCAGCTATATAAAGAGCGAGAGTTGTTTTCTTCCTATTAGTTTCAATTCACAGTTTAATTAGCAGTTTCAATCAGCAAATAACAAAATGCGTATTACAGGTAATATTTTATTTCACAACACTTTTCCTTGTTCCTTTGGTCTTTGCTGTTCATCCTAAAACACAAAGGCGCTCTTTAAGCAATGCGACAGTGAGCGCCCGGCGCGCTGCACCAAATTAAGCTCCCTGCGCAGTGTGCACTGAGGTCCACTTAAATTTTAGAAAGTACATCAGGACTTTAAAAATATCTTCTAAATTTCAGCGACGGCTCTGTCACAATAAACGACCAGCCCGGTGCAGTTGGGCGGTCGGCGGCGCGCTACGGTTGAGCGTTCTCTCGCACGCTCTCTCTCTCGCTCTCTCTCGCTCTCGCACACACGCAAACCGGATATCATACGGAGGCCGCCATTACAGATGCGCAGAACGGATGAGCAAGACACGTCAGCTATATAAAGAGCGAGAGTTCAGTTCTCTACCTAAATCCGTATTACAGGTAATATTTTATTTCACAACACTTTGCCTTGTTCCTTTCTTCTCTGCTGTTCACTTCAAACACGCTCCATGCGCACGGAGCGCGGTGGTGCGTTTACGGGCAGTCGGAGAAATCAACGCCAACAAAAAAAATTACATCCAGCCTAGTTAAAACCATACCAAAGACTATAAAAACGGGACCCATTGCCTCCCTGCGTGTGTGACGATCATTGGGACTTAAAAAAAAAAAAAAAAAAAAAATATATTTTTTTTTAAAAAAAAATCATAAAAATTGGGTGCGTATTATACATGGGTACAAGCTTTTTTCCAGCATCAGCATGCCATTTTTAGGGGTGCGTACTCTACATGGGGGCGCACTATACACGGAAAAAAACGGTACTCTCATTATATTACATGGGTCGCGCATCAATTTACAGGATGCTGACATTTCTCGCTGCCATCTTCTATTCAGTCACTCTGCTTGTTCAGTCAGCTTGTTCACGCTCATGTTATATTTTTAAAGAGAGTTTAAATGAATTAAATTTTAATTTAACTTGTTTCGTACAGATGATTTGATATCGTCCCAAGAAAAGTCCTCTGGGATGAAAGATGTGATTGTGTCCATTGACACCAGCAAAGATTCTGATGGGGATTCATCCAAGCCGTCTTCCAAAGCTACAAGTATCCAAAACAGTCCAGCTTTACAAAAAGGTAAGAGCATCCATGGGAATGTGACCGTACTTGTTTCATGAAGGATGTTTACTTTTGCAGGAGCGTGATGATGTCTTAATGGAAATGGTTTTGAATTAGAATTGATTTCATATGTTTAAGCAAAGGTGCAGCGATTAATCAATTGTCAAAGTGGTCTAATTATTTTGGATAATTGAGTAACTGTTTGGATACCATTTTCATTTAAAAGTTCTCCAAATAATTGAAATGTTATCTTCTAAACTAAACATATTCTCTAATTTATGTAGTCCTCCATGATAGCAGATTGATGATTTTGATGTGTAGTAAAAATAAAATGTTTGGTTTTACTTTGGAAAACAATAATCAACATTTTTGTGTATTTTTAATTTTTTTTTATATAAATCAATAACTGAATTATAATTGTTTTCTGAACTATTAATTTGAAATAATTTTCTGTTTTTGAGTAAAGTGGTGGTAATTAAAACATTTTATTTTCCTATCCGATTTACTGAGTAATCGACATATTAGTCGATTATTAAAGTACCGTATTTTTCGGACGATAAGTTGCGGGTTTTTTCATAGTTTGGGTGGGGGGGCGACTTATACTCAGGAGCGACTTTTGTGAAATTATTCACAAATTTTCAAAATTGAAAAATCCGCGATGTAGTGAAACCGCGATAAACGAACTGCGATGTAGCAAGGTATTACTGTAATTTGAACTGCAACTGACGTGCGCAGCGCACACGCGGTGTTGTTTACACAAAGGACAAAGGATTCAATTACCGTAATTTTCCATGTAAAATACGCCCCCGTGCATAATACGCACCCTAGAAATGGCATGTCGATGCTGGAAAAAAGCCTTTACCCATGTATAATACGCACCCAAATTTTGACTCTTACTTAAGTCCGTAAACGTAAAATTATTTCAGAAAAAAGATCATCTTCGGGAACAACCGGATGTTATTCTGCCGGTCAGTATCACTGCGCATGCGCTAGCAAACTCGATAGCGAAGAAATGTTTCGGATTTGTGGAAGGTACATTGTGACAGCAAACGAGCAGGTGATCAAGCAAGTGTCTGATACGAGGGCATTGTGTTCGTATGGAGCGTGTTTGAAGTGAACAGCAGAGAAGAAAGGAACAAGAACAAGTGTTGTGAAATCAAATATTACCTGTAATACGCATTTTGTTATTTGCTGATTGAAACTGCTAATTAAACTGTGACTTGAAACTAATGGGTAGAGAACTGAACTCTCGCTCTTTATATAGCTGACGTGTCTTGCGCATCCGTTCTGCGCATACTGTCATGGCGGCCTCCGTATGATATCCGGTCTGCGATGGAGATTAAAAAACAAACAATATTTGACAATAACACACCATCAAGGATTGCACCATCGCATCAAACGATGTGTCGTCAATTATGAATTTTACTGACCGAGTGTGTTGGGCAGGATGGCTGAATGCGATGCGCGATTGACAACAAACAAGAAGAAAGGTGATTTCAAGTTTTATTTCGAGGGAGATTTTCTTCAAAAATTGTTGTACCCATGCATAATGCGCACCCCAGATTTTAGGACAATAAATTAGTCAAATTTTGCGCATTATGCGTGGAAAATCACGGTATGTGATTTATGACTTGGAGTGACAGATTGTTTGATAAAATTGTTGTTTATAATTATATAGGCCTAATTTGAACTGCATTTGACGACAATTCCGACGTCAGCGGCGCAGCTCACACGCGGCGTTTTTTACATAAAGGACGAAGATTTTGATAGATGGATTTAATAGGGGTGTAAATCGCGGGTTTTGTCACGATATGATATAATATCGATATAAAGAACTACGATACGATATTTGCCGATATCTTAAAGCCTGCTGCGATTCATTCACGATATATCGCGATATAGTGCTCTACGATCGATCTTTTTTTTTAAATAAAAAATATAGAACAATATCCTGATTTATAACAATTCGTACGCAAAATCAACAAGGTACTGCAAACTCTTTTCTTTAAATGTGCGGCGAGATTTGTGCTCCCGGAATATTTTATGGCAGGATTTACAAACTGCACGTGTCTTGTCGGTTGAGCCATCTTTTCTTTGGAATCCAAAGTGCTTCCAAACGAATGACTTGAAGCCTAAAGGGGAGCAAATTTCTGGACACTAGCCATAGCCCCTAGGATTTAATGATTTGGAGTGACACAGATGGTTTGATAATAGGGGTGTAACGATACATCGATACACATCGATTAATCGATATAATGCTCTACGATTTATTGGCATCGATGCTAAACGTAAACATCGATTTATATCGCCGTGTTTGACCTCGGACATTAGACGCGACTTTATTTTGAAATCCAGTTCATTGTTGCTTGCTTCCTCTTTCCGGGAGCAGTGCGCGCGTGTTGTGTTGTGAGCAGAGCAGGCACGTGAAAGGGGAGTCGACAACTAGTACGCGGCTCCTGGGCTGGTGCTATGGCTAGTGTCCAAAAAGACGAGGAAATTTGCTCCCCTTTAGGCTTCAAGTCATTCGTTTGGAAGCACTTTGGATTCCAAAGAAAAGATGGCTCAACGGACAAGACACGTGCAGTTTGTAAATCTTGCCATGCGGTGATCAAATATTCAGGGAGCACAAATCTCGCTGCACATTTAAAGAAAAAACACGACATCAAAGTTCAGTATTAAAATAAGCAGTTTGTATACTACAATACTCTTGTAATTTCCTAAATAAAGAGTTTGCAGTACCTTGTTGATTTTGCGTATGAATTGTTATAAATCAGGATATTAAAGAAGAAGCTGACATTCCAGCAGACGTTTTTCACCCGTGCAAAATCACAAAGTGAAGCTGCTGTGAAAGCGAGTTTTATCGTGGCAGAGGAGATCGCCAAACCAGCCCGGCCATTCACAGAGGGAGAATTTCTGAAGAGCTGCATGGTCAAGGTGTGCGACATCATGTGTCCAGACAAAAAGCAGATGTTGGCAAATGTAAGCCTGAGTAGAAATACGGTTGCTGATCGAGTTTGTGAGATGGCCACTGATTTAAGAACACAGTTGAGTAAAAGAAGCAAAGACTTTATTGCATACTCTCTTGCTGTGGATGAAAGTACTGACATGACTGACACTGCAGAGCTAGTCATCTTCATCCGTGTGGTGGACTCCGATTTGCGTGTTACTGAGGAAATATTGGACGTTACTTGAAGTACAAGCACTGTCACCATTTTAATTTATTTATTCAGGCGTTTTTTTTGCAGCATGTTCAAATTTCTAACTTGTATAATTTTAACTGGATATATTTTTATGGAGATCAAGATATTTTAAGTTATTTAAAGTTTAAGTTTATTTATTCCAGAATAACATTCCTGTCCGTTTGTATTTATATTGTATGTTAAAAGTTAGTTTTAGTGTGTTCAATAAATGTTTGTTCTGTTCGGCCCGCGACCTGAAGTGTGTTTTGAATTTTGGCCCCCTGTGCAATTGTCAAAGTCAAAGTCTCAAAGTCTGCTTTATTGTCAACATCTTCACATGCCGAGACACACAAAGAGATCGAAATTACGTTTTCCCTATCCCACGGTGACAAAACATATTACACGATAGACATACAAGTAAACGACGCAATATAAAAAACAAGAAGGCACAAACAATAAATAATAAGAGTAACAATAAATAATAAATAAATAGATAACACAACGAATAAAAGCCAGTGTGCATACAGACAGTAAAAGTACAGAACGCTACGCAGAACGGGGAAGCGAGTTCAGGATCCTGACAACCTGGAGTATGAAGCTGTTTGAGAGTCTGGTGGTGCGGGAGCGCAGGCTTCTGTACCTCTTCCCAGACGGCAGAAGCTCGAACAAAGAGTGAGCGGGGTGACTCACATCACTCACAATCATGGTCGCCTTGCGGGTGAGATGGGAGGTGTAAATGTCCTTCAAGGAGGGGAGCGAAGCACCAATAATCTTACCAGCCGTATTCACTATGCGCTGCAGGGCCTTCAAGTTGTAGTCAGTGGAGCCGCCACCCCAAACAGCAATACAGCTGGAGAGGACGCTCTCAATGGTGCCGCGGTAAAATGTAGTCATGACGGCCGGAGGGGCGCTCGCTCGCCTGAGTTTCCGCAGGAAGTACAGGCGGCGCTGGGCTTTCTTTGTCAGTGATGCGGTGTTTGACACCCCTGGTTTAGCCTGTTGTTGCTCGTTCATGTCTGCTTTTGGTGTTGGATTTTGTCAAATACATTTCCCCCAAAATGCGACTGATACTCCGGTGCGACTTACGTATATATGTTTTGTTTTTTCACTTTATTGTGCATTTTATGGCTGATGCGACGTATATTCCCGAGCGACTTTTAGTCCGAAAAATACGGTAATCATTTGTTGCAGCCCTACATACAAGTTAGGGTTAGTGGTCACCAGGTCTTAAAATTTCTGTGTTTCTTAACACTGTCGTCTGTCGTTTTTGTCATGTCCAATTTTTATATTATCTATCTGCTTGTTTATGTATTGATTAATTTATACTGCTGGCAACTGAATTTCCCTGCGAGAATCAATAAACTATCCATCCATCATCCATCCATCCAACCGTCAGTGTTGTCAGTCCTTTTTACACATTCTTAAATATGAATTTGTAGCAATTAGCATTGTATTTGTTTATTCATAGCTGTACTAATGAGAATCCTGTTGAAGTTTGTGTGTTTTTCTGACTCAGAGATTGAGGGGTTTTTGGTCAACCATTATGAGGTTGTAGGTAAGGTAGTAAGGTAGCTCAAAAGTCCCTGTCAGTCATAAATAAAAAGTGGTTTATACTAGAGTTTTCACAAGATTAGACTCAATGTTTTATTCACACATCTTCCAAATGACTGATCTGAATAATACATGACATTCTACATAAAAGAACACTGTAACGTTGTTTATTATTTATTACTTATTTCCCAAATCATTAAATCCATCGATCAAATTTCTCGTCCTTTCTGTCATCCTGGTGACAGAGGACATGTCCAGAGGATACGGCACTTTAAAGTGTTAATTACTGTATTTGATTTTTTTCTCTCTATTTTTCATGTTTTGAATATGTTCAAGATAAAGATATCAAAGCATGTGAAGTGATCAACTATACTAAAAATAACATGTGAAGTGGTCAACTATACTTGTAAGTAAGTGATGTGTTAATAATCGAGTAAACATTTGTGACAAAAAAACATATATAAGTCGCTCCTGAGTATAAGTCGCCCCCCCCCACCCAAACTATGAAAAAAAACGCGACTTATAGTCCAAGAATTACGGTAAGTGTTTTTATTGTCTATTGACATTTCTGAAACAATTTGGATCTTCAGCCACAAGAACTCTTATGGGAATGAAATTGTAATTGTAAGTTAAGTTTTTCTCTACTTTTGTCTTATATTTCCCAGATGATGAAGATGATGGCAAATCTACATTCCAGCCCCTGTTGAAAAAAGGCAGGATATCCACTTAAATGAGTGGCATTATGTTTTTCTTTCGCAGCATAACGCTTTCTTTTCTACACTTTTCTTCTTTTGTTCATCCTTTGTACTAATACAACTTTTCCTTAAACTACCTTTTTAAATCATACAACAGTGGTACCTTGACTTACAAGTTTAATGTGTTCCATGATAAAAGGCGTAACTATTGACTCATATCAGATAAACTTTTCCACTAATTGAAACTCTATTCCAGTTCCCACCACATTTTTTGTTACATTCAAAAAATGGATGGATGGATGGATGGATGGTATAGTACAGTCGATAGGATAAATACTAGGTACCAGACTGGCCTGCCATTAGCAAAAATAAATAAAAGATTCTGTGAATATATAAATCCTTAGGTGCCGAAGTGCGAGGTGTAGACTGTATGTGTGATGGTCGGGCTCTACTGTCTGTCACAATTGTTTGTTGTTTAGGTACTATATTTTTTCTTTTCCTGCTATTCAAGTGCAAGACTATTTGCTCAACCGTGCTGTGTGTTCTAGTGCCTGAAACCATACCCAATTCTCTGTGCCAACATTTGTTTCCTCCAAATAGCTTGCGTCTGCTGCTCTTCTCTTCTCTTCTCTTCTCTTCTCTTCTCTTCTCTTCTCTTCTCTTCTCTTCTCTTCTCTTCTCTGCAATTGCCACATTGTCTGTCAGGTGTCTAGCCAACTTGACTAGCCAAGGATGCTTCAAAGCTGGAAAGCTGTTTTCTGTTGTTGATTGTTTATATTTTCTCAGTATTGATGCAATATCAGTACCCATGTTTCTAAAGATTCTGAAAATCACCAGAGTGCTCCTAACTCAACCTAAAAATCCTAGCAAGGATTCTTAGCTCGGGAGTGTTTTAAGAACATTCTCAGTTGTGCACACTAGACATTTAATTTTGTTTGGGTTGGGTTGAAAACCAGCCGTAAATGACAATATAAAATCGACTGTACTCTAAAAGAGTTTAATTGTTTTGTTAGTTTGTTTCCTTGTGCTGTTGTGTACATGCATGTAACTAGCAACCCTCCCTGCAGATAAGAAGAACATGAGTGTGCCATTGAATGTATCTGATCAGAGATTGTTGGAGGCCAGCCAGCAGTTCCAGAAGAAACAAGGGAAGGGCACAGTTGATGTCTGGTGGCTGTTTGATGATGGAGGTGAGGCTTTAAAAGAATGATATATACAGTATATTGGGCTTGATTCCCAAATATGATTGGACTATACATTATTGATTCCCATCATGATTGGACTATCAATTTTTAGACTGTTTAAGAAAATCACTGTCGTGGTGCATTCATTCAGCTGATTTTGGTAGGCAGCATGGGTCCAGTTCCGTGACGGTGGGAATGTACGAGTAAAAAGGGTTCACCAAAGCCTGGGGCACACGACAAGATTGATGACAATAGTTTTGAACGTACCGTGTCTGCTGTGCAGTCACACGGCAAGCCTGAACACATCACACATGAAGGGATTTCCTTCACAAGTGTAAATAAACACAGTGGACAATTTTTTAGCAGAAAAACATTTTTAGCTGAAAAAAGTGCCATAAAAAGATAAAGCCTTTGTCAAAGGAGTGGAGACACTGCAAACACAGACTTTCTGTTGCGCAATGATTGTTTTCATTCTGGATTCAGCGCCGCCTTTGGCACCGTGCTTTCTGATTGGCTGCAAGTCACTGTTAACTGCCCCGTTTGTCCTAGGGGGACGCCACACAATTCTAGGGGTCTGCAGCTCTTCAAGCACGAACATTACCTATCACGATAAATGAGTGCGACTAGTGTTCCCTCTAATTTTTCAAGTGTCTGTGCAAACACACAAGCTCCCTGTGCACACTGTGGACCACTGTGTGCAACACCAGATTAAATTAATGAATACGTAAATAAATAAGTAAATAAATATTGTCAATGAGTACTTTAACTTGCTCGGGGTCGGATTTTGTTTTGTGTGACAGCTCGTCCCTTTCCTGTCGATCTTTTGCGCTTTCTCGCAATAATGTACCGATCCCCTGTCCCATCTTGAGTCTTTGTACAACTCCAACACATTTCAAATAACATTTCTGCTGAATGTGACACTTGAAGTAGTCACACTTCCATTCCTTCCATATTTCTCTCTCCGTAAACTCACCCGCCATCCAATCTTAAAAGAACTGCCGCATCTCTTATTTATTTTGGCTTGGCGAGTGGATGTGTCGATGCTCATTCGTTTCGCCATGATTAGTTAATTTAGCATTTGCATCGCTTGACTCCGCCGCACTGTCGTTAGCTAGCTAACCTGCGCGGCACAGATGGGCAGGACCCATATGTGTCATACATATATGTAGCGTAAGTGAACCATATCATATCATTGGCTGGACACCTGTCAATTACTGATTTACACTATAAAAAGGCACAGAAAGAAAATTATTCATCCACTTAATTAGATTAGATTAGATTAGATTTGATTAGATTAGATTACGTCTAACATTAGATATTAATCAATTAGTTTCCGTTGAATTTTATTTTGTGCGCAGTATGGTGTTTCTTGTGCGCAAAGACTGTGCGACCAGTGCCCAATTGCGCAGCTGCGCAGCTTAGACGGAACACTGAGTGCGACCCAATTCAAGTATTCAAGCAGTATTCACGTATGTATTTATTTAGTTTTTAACATTTGTTCTGTTTCATTTTTTTATGAAGGTTTGACTCTACTTATTCCCTATCTGTTAACCAACAAGAAGCGATGGAAGGATTGTAAGATTCGTGTTTTTATTGGTGGCAAGATAAACAGGATTGACCATGACCGCAGAGCGTAAGTACTGCTCAGTCCTTTCCAAATTTTCCAAGTTTGGAGTAAAATAATGTTGGAAATTAAATTACTTTTGCATATACTGTACATACGAACGCGTACAAGTGAGTGAATATTATAGTGTGTATAGTATAGAATAGTGAATGAATAGTATAGTATAGTATTCTGTATATGCTTTTGTATATACTAAGGATGGGAAGATGAACCAATAAGTACAGGAAAATGCGAGGCCACAATGCAAACGCATCGGTGGAGCAGTTGCAAGTTTCGAACAAAATCAAGATACAATTTTTATGCCACTGCATTGATACAGTAGGATCCATTTAATTAGTATTTGTTCGGTGTCATCTTTTATAAAAGTAATATGTCCATCAATTTGAGTAAGGTACAGTTAACACAGTCACCGGTTACACCTCAACACTGCTGCAGTAGTCATTGCATAGCATTGGGGCACATTCCGCAGATTGCATTTGTTTAGTAGCTAGTCCCATGACAAGCCTCACCTTGATATACCGTATTTTCCGGACTATAAGTCGCTCCAGAGTACAAGTCACACCAGCCATAAAATGCGTAATAAAGAAGGAAAAGACATATAAGTCACATTTTTGGGGGAAATTTATTTGATAAACTCCAACACCAAGAACAGACATGTCATATTGAAAGGCAATTTAAAAGAAAATAGAATAGAAGCGAAAACAGGCTGAATAATTTACAGTATGCTAACAATTGGGTCTGGTGGGGGCGCTCTATTCAAAATTTGTTTACTTGCTGTGACCTATACTACTCTTTAAATTAAATTAAAGAAAGCTTATGACCATAAAAAAATGAGTGGGGTTGCTGGAGCAAGAAGCCAAAGCGTATCACTTTCATACAGAAAAGGAGTTGGACTTTACCTCATTGACTGGGTTGACATTCCCTTTAGCACAGCACCATCTAGTGCAGGGTTCGGCAACCCAAAATGTTCAAAGAGCCATATTGGCCCAAAAAAACATACCTGTCTGGAGCCGCAAAAATCTCAAAACCTTTTATAATGCAACATAGACTGTCAATACATACGTAAGTTGTATGCCTACTATTAAAATAATTTAAAGAAAAATAGCGGTGTCAATTTGATTATTTCTTCTTGCGGCCCATTAGAGTTCACGTGCCTGCATAGCAGCGCTGTCTGTTCGATATCGGTCACGTCACACGACTCATCCATCACAGGCAATTGAGAAAGCTGGAGCTGAATTGATGTTAAGTGAAGTCAAAGTCAAAGTCAGCTTTATTGTCAATCTCTCCACATGTCACAACACACAAAGAGACCGAAATTACGTTTTTCTCTATCCCACGGTGACGAGACACATAACACGATAGACATACATGTACGCGACACAATATAAAAACAAGAAGGCAAAAATTCTAACAATCAATAGTAAGAGTGAGAGTTAAAGTTTAAGTCCCAATGATTGTCACACACACATCTGGGTGTGGTGAAATTTGTCCTCTGCATTTAACCCATCCCCATGTGATTTTGATCCATCCCCTGGGGGAGAGGGGAGCAGTGAGCAGCAGCGGTGCCGCGCTCGGGAATCATTTGGTGATCTAACCCCCCAATTCCAACCCATAATGCTGAGTGCCAAGCAGGGAGGCAATGGGTCCCATTTTTATAGTCTTTGGTATGACCCGGCCGGGGGTTGAACCCACAACCGTCCAGTCTCAGGGCGGACACTCTACCACTAGGCCACTGAGCATGTCCTTGATCTGCTGATTGGTGATATTGTTTGTGCGGAGAGGCATGTCTTTAATTTTTGAATGATCTCGGTTTTGCTTTTGAAGTTCAAAAATAGGCAATGATATTTTTAATGAATTAATCCTTCATGTACTCACCATCAATGGTTTTCCGCACTTTATTATCTCCGGGGCTGCATCAAGACTTGCAGCAGTAGTTTGGAGATGCAATCCACTTCTTGAAACTGATTTTTCGGCCCTCAAATTTTTCCACCAACACTGCAATTGCACCTTTCCTCTCAGTTCCAACTGGGTGATGGGCAGCAAATTTAGATTGCTTTAGCTGAAAATGTCGCTCCAAATTGCTCTTATTTGACAACTTCTCATTGCAAATCAAACATGCAGGCAAAGTCAAGTCAAAGTCAAAAGTCCCAATGATCATCACACACACATCTGGGTGTGGTGAAATCTGTCCTCTGCATTTAACCCATAATGCTTCAGCATTGGCAATGAAAGCAAATACCGTTTTTTTCTGTGTATAATGCGCAAAATTTAACTAATTTATTGTCCTAAAATCTGGGGTGCGCATTATACATGGGTACAAAAAAATTTTTAATTTTTTTTTTTTTTAATTTTTTTTTTTTTTTTTAAGTCCCAATGATCGTCACACACGTAGGGAAGCAATGGGTCCCATTTTTATAGTCTTTGGTATGGTCTTAACTAGGCTGGATGTAATTTTTTTTGTTGGCGTTGATTTCTCCGAATGCCCGTAAACGCACCACCGCGCTCCGTGCGCGCACGGGACAGCAAATGAGCAGGTGATCGAGCAAGCGTCTGATACGAGAGCATTGCGGTCGCATGGAGCGTGTTTGAAGTGAACAGCAGAGAAGAAAGGCAAAGTGTTGTGAAATAAAATGCACAGAACGGATGCGCAAGACACGTCAGCTATATAAAGAGCGAGAGTTGTTTTCTTCCTATTAGTTTCAATTCACAGTTTAATTAGCAGTTTCAATCAGCAAATAACAAAATGCGTATTACAGGTAATATTTTATTTCACAACACTTTGCCTTGTTCCTTTGGTCTCTGCTGTTCATCCTAAAACACAAAGGCGCTCTTTAAGGAATGCGACAGTGAGCGCCCGGCGCGCTGCGGTTGCGCGACCGCACCAAATTAAGCTCCCTGCGCAGTGCGCACTGAGGTCCACTTAAATTTTAGAAAGTACATCAGGACTTTAAAAATATCTTCTAAATTTCAGCGACGGCTCTGTCACACTAATGCGACCAGCGCGGTGCAGTTGGGCGGTCGGCGGCGCGCTACGGTTGAGCGTTCTCTCTCGCGCTCTCTCTCTCGCTCTCTCTCGCTCTCGCACACACGCACACGCGCACACACGCAAACCGGATATCATACGGAGGCCGCCATTACAGATGCGCAGAACGGATGCGCAAGACACGTCAGCTATATAAAGAGCGATAGTTCAGTTCTCTACCTAAATCCGTATTACAGGTAATATTTTATTTCACAACACTTTGCCTTGTTCCTTTCTTCTCTGCTGTTCACTTCAAACACGCTCCATGCGACCGCAATGCTCTCGTATCAGACGCTTGCTCGATCACCTGCTCGTTTGCTGTCCCGTGCGGGCACGGAGCGCGGTGGTGCGTTTACGGGCAGTCGGAGAAATCAACGCCAACAAAAAAAATTACATCCAGCCTAGTTAAGACCATACCAAAGACTATAAAAATGGGACCCATTGCCTCCCTGCGTGTGTGACGATCATTGGGACTTAAAAAAAAAAAAAAATTAAAAAAAAAATTCATAAAAATTGGGTGCGTATTATACATGGGTACAAATTTTTTTCCAGCATCAGCATGCCATTTTTAGGGGTGCGTACTATACATGGGGGCGCACTATACACGGAAAAAAACGGTAGTTCAGTCCATTCTTTCTTAAAGCCTCTGTTCTCCTCAGCAATCTTTCTCTTTTTGCCTTTTGAATCCATGGCCCATTGTAAGGGATTGGACAGTACAGCCAAGTGCGTAGCGATAGAGACTTTATTGCGAGCGGGGGGGTAAGGTGGGAGTAGCTGGAGCTGGCGCTGGATCGGCGATCAGGCTGAGAAGAACAAGCTGTTCTGCGGTATCTTTGATTCTTCATGGACGCCAGTTTGTCGTGGACCGGAGAGCGAAGCAATATCATGCGACAGACGGACACTCGGGTCTGCGCTGGCGGCGTTGATATAGCGCTGAGCCTGTGGCAGGTGGCGGCGATTCCGCTGATAGGGTGGCGTGGTCCTGTCACAGGTGGCGCCGGTATGTGACAGAACCCCCCCCCCACGAGGGACGGCTCCCGAGCACTTAAACACAAAAAAGACCAAAGGACCCCCTGTACGACCAGGCAGTACTCCGTCAAAACGTCCGATTCCTCGTCGGACGCAGGATCGACGGACGCGGGGGCAGAAGACCCCGGCACCGGCGGACAAGGCCGCCACGGGCCCTTACCCCTGGGCCCCTCAACTGTCCTCGGCCGGGGGCCCGGTTGGTCCGGGTGACACCGATGGAACTCTGTGATGAGCGAACGGTCGAGGATCCAGCGACTCGGGACCCAGGAGCGGTGGGCGTCGTCATAGCCCTCCCAATCCACCAGGTATTGGAAGCCACGACCGCGCCGCCGCGATCGGAGCAGGGAGCGGACGGCGTAAGCCGGGCCCCCCTCGACGCCAATGCGCTCTCAAAGACGGGCCGCACACGGGACACGTGGAACATGGGGTGTACCTTCATGGACTCCGGAAGGAGGAGACGGACGGCGGACGGGCTGATCACCTTCTGGATGGGAAACGGTCCAACAAAGCGCGGCGCCAGCTTGCGGGATCCCGTTCGCTGCGGCAAATCCTGCGTCGAGAGCCACACCCGCTGACCCACTCTGTACTCCGGAGCCGGCGACCGGCGCTTGTTTGCCTGGCGGGCGTAGCCTGAAACAGAGCGGAGAAGAGCGGTCCGGGCCCTCGCCCAGGCACGACGACAACGGCGGACACAAGCCTGGGCCGACGGGCACGCCGTGTCCCGTTCCTGGTGGGCGAACAAGGGTGCCTGGTACCCGAAGACGCAGTGGAAGGGCGACAGTCCTGTAGCCGAGCTGGGGAGGCAATTGTGGGCGTACTCCACCCAAGGAAGCTGTTGGACCCACCCACCGCACCGAGCTCGGGAGGATAGTGGGAGGCGGACCCCGTCCCTCCTCCCCGCCAGGAAACGAACGCGACAGGGCATCCGCCTTCGTGTTGCGGGAACCCGGCCTGTAGGAGAGAGAGAACTCAAACCGGTCAAAGAACAGAGGCCACCTTGCTTGCCTCGCGTTCAGCCTCTTGGCCGATCTCAGGTACTCCAGGTTGCGGTGGTCGGTCCAGATGATGAACGGTGTGGTGGCGCCCTCCAGCCAATGCCGCCACTCCTCCAAGGCCAACTTGATGGCGAGGAGCTCCCGGTTGCCGATGTCATAGTTCCGCTCCGAGGCCGACAAGCGGCGAGAAAAAAAGGCGCATGGGTGGAGGCGATCGTCCTGGCAGCTGCGTTGGGACAGCACCGCCCCAACAGCCACGTTCGAGGCGACCACCTCAACCACGAACTGCCAGTCAGGATCGGGGACTCGGAGGATGGGAGCAGACGTGAACCTCCTCTTGAGCTCCTGAAACGCCTGTTCTGCCCATTCCGTCCATTTGTACGGGGAGGCGGGGCTGGTGAGGGCAGTGAGGGGCGCGGCCACCGTGCTGTACCCACGGATGAAACGGCGATAGAAGTTCGCGAACCCCAAGAATTGTTGCAGCCGCTTGCGTGTCTCGGGGACAGGCCATGACGTGACCGCTTGCACTTTCTCTGGGTCCATCTCGACGGATCCCTCGCACACCACGTAGCCGGGGAACTTGACAGAGGAGGCGTGGAACTCGCACTTCTCTGCCTTCACGTAGAGCGTATTTTCCAGGAGGCAGCGTAGCACCGTCCGAACATGCTTGTGTTCAGGGAGCGAGCGGGAGAAGATGAGGATGTCGTCCAAATAAACGAACACGAACTTGTTCAGCATGTCTCGTAGCACGTCGTTTATTAAGGACTAGAAAACCGCTGGGGCATTGGCGAGCCCAAACGGAACCACCAAGTACTCGTAGTGGCCGCTCGGGGTGTTGAAAGCCGTCTTCTACTCGTCTCCCTCCCGGATGCAGATCAGGTGGTAAGCGTTGCGAAGATCCAGCTTAGTGAAGACGGAGGCACCCTGAAGGCACTCGAAGGTGGAAGACAGAAGAGGCAGGGGGTATCGGTTCTTAACGATTATCGCGTTTATTCCCCGGTAGTCGATGCACGGGCGGAGCGTGCCCTCCTTCTTCTCCACGAAGAAGAACCCCGCTCCCGCAGGTGATGAGGACGGCTGTATGATGCCGGCCGCCAGGGACTCCCGGATGTATTCCTCCATGGCCCGGCGCTCAGGAGCGAACAGGGAGTAGACGCGTCCCTTGGAGGGGGAAGGTGCCGGGCAGCAGGTCGATGGCGCAATCGTAAGACCGGTGGGGAGGAAGAGCGGTGGCCCTGGCCTTACTAAAAACTTCTTTGAGTTCGTGATAAACCGCCGGTACGGTGGAGATGTCGGGGCTGTACCTGGGCGGGGCTCCACCGAGCGGGCTGGTGGCCGCCCTCAGGCACGTCCGATTGCAGTGTTTGCTCCACTGCCGAACCACCCCCACCTCCCAGTCCAGTACCGGGTTGTGCTGCCGCAGCCAAGGGTGCCCCAGGATGAGCTGCTGTCCTGGGAGGGGAAGAAGAAAAAACTGGATGGTCTCGTGGTGATTGCCGGAGAGCAGTACCTTGACTGGCTCTGTCACGAAGGCCACCTCGCCGATCAGACGGCCATCGATGGCGCGTGCGGGAATGGGCGGGCTCAGAGGCAGGAAGTTAATCCCCCACTGGCGTGCCAGGCAACTGTCCATGAGGTTACCCTCCACCCCGGAATCCACCAGGGCAGCCACGTTCCGGTCGCCCGCCGCGAGCTGGACATCAGCTCCTGTAAATTCTGAGGAACAACCCGGCGGCATCTGATGGACTGAAACATGTCTCAGAGGTGTTGTATCGGGTTTGGATCAGGTGATCGTGAGGGCCATCCAATTGTGTCAATTCCTTCATCCTCCAGATACTGTCTGCATACTCTTGCCACATGAGGCCAGGCATTGTTGTGGATCAGGAGGAACCCAGGACCTACTGCACCAGCGTAGGGTCTGACCATAGGTGCAAGGATTTCATCCCGATACCTAATGGCAGTCAGACTGCCGTTCTCTAACCTGTAGAGGTCTGGTCGTCCCTCCATGGAAATGCCTCCCCAGACCATCACTGACCCACCACCGAACCGGTCATGCTGAATGATGTTGCAGGCAGCATAGCGCTCTCCTTGGCTTCTCCAGATCCTTTCACGTCTATCACAGGTGCTCAGGATAAACCTGCTCTCATCTGTGAAAAACACAGGGCGCCAGTGGCGGACTTGCCAATTCTAGTGTTCTATGGCAAATGCCAATCGAGCTCCACGGTGCTGAGCAATGAGCACAGGGCACACTACAGGACGTCGTGCCCTGAGGCCACCCTCGTGAAGTCTGTTTCTGACTGTTTGGGCAGGGACATTCACACCAGTAGCCTGCTGGAGGTCATTCTGTAGGGCTTGGGCAGTGCTCAACCTGTTCCTCCTTGCACAAAGCAGCAGATATCGGTCCTGGTGATGGAATGAGGACCGTCTACGGCCCAGCTGGCCGGGGAAGCATTATCCCCAAAGACTCGCGAGCATCTTTAGGCACATCTCAAAACAAAATTACCGTATTTTTCGCACCAAAAGGCGCACCCTCAATGAATTTTTTATTTTAGAAATTACCGTTTTTTTCCGTGTATAGTGCGCCCCCATGTATAGTACGCACCCCTAAAAATGGCATGCTGATGCTGGAAAAAAGCTTGTACCCATGTATAATACGCACCCAATTTTTATGATTTTTTTTTTTTTAAAAATTAATTTTTTTTTTTTTTTTTTTTTAAGTCCCAATGATAGTCACACACGCAGGGAGGCAATGGGTCCCATTTTTATAGTCTTTGGTATGATCTTAACTAGGCTGGATGTAATTTTTTTTGTTGGCGTTGATTTCTCCGACTGCCCGTAAACGCACCACCGCGCTCCGTGCGCATGGAGCGTGTTTGAAGTGAACAGCAGAGAAGAAAGGAACAAGGCAAAGTGTTGTAAAATAAAATATTACCTGTAATACGGATTTAGGTAGAGAACTGAACTCTCGCTCTTTATATAGCTGACGTGTCTTGCTCATCCGTTCTGCGCATCTGTAATGGCGGCCTCCGTATGATATCCGGTTTGCGTGTGTGCGAGAGCGAGAGAGAGCGAGAGAGAGAGCGCACGAGAGAACGCTCAACCGTAGCGCGCCGCCGACCGCCCAACTGCACCGGGCTGGTCGATTATTGTGACAGAGCCGTCGCTGAAATTTAGAAGATATTTTTAAAGTCCTGATGTACTTTCTAAAATTTAAGTGGACCTCAGTGCGCACTGCGCAGGGAGCTTAATTTGGTGCGGTCGCGCAACCGCAGCGCGCCGGGCGCTCACTGTCGCATTGCTTAAAGAGCGCCTTTGTGTTTTAGGATGAACAGCAGAGACCAAAGGAACAAGGCAAAGTGTTGTGAAATAAAATATTACCTGTAATACGCATTTGTTATTTGCTGATTGAAACTGCTAATTAAACTGTGAATTGAAACTAATAGGAAGAAAACAACTCTCGCTCTTTATATAGCTGACGTGTCTTGCGCATCCGTTCTGTGCATTTTATTTCACAACACTTTGCCTTTCTTCCCTGCTGTTCACTTCAAACACGCTCCATGCGACCGCAATGCTCTCGTATCAGACGCTTGCTCGATCACCTGCTCGTTTGCTGTCCCGTGCGCGCACGAAGCGCGGTGGTGCGTTTATGGGCAGTCGGAGAAATCAACGCCAACAAAAAAAATTACATCCAGCCTACCGTTTTTTTCCGTGTATAGTGCGCCCCCATGTATAGTACGCACCCCTAACAATGGCATGCTGATGCTGGAAAAAAGCTTGTACCCATGTATAATACGCACCCAATTTTTATGAATTTTTTTAAAACTTTTTTTTTATTTTTATTTTTTTTATTTTTTTTTTTAAGTCCCAAAGATCGTCACACACGCAGGGAGGCAATGGGTCCCATTTTTAAAGTCTTTGGTATGGTCTTAACTAGGCTGGATGTCATTTTTTTTGTTGGCGTTGATTTCTCCGACTGCCCCTAAACGCACCACCGCGCTCCGTGCGCACACGGCGGCTCTGTATGGGAGAGACGTTGAAGAGGAATAAAAACACCCTTGGAAACCAAAACTTGCCCCTCGTCATGACTCGGAGCCGCAACAAATGTTTCGGATTTGTGTAGGGTACATTGTGACAGACGGCAAACTAGCAGGTGATCGAGCGAGCGTCTGATACAAGAGCATTGCGGTCGTATGGAGCGTGTTTGAAATAAACAGCAGAGACGAAAGGAACAAGGCAAAGTGTTGTGAAATAAAATATTACCTGTAATACGCATTTTGTTATTTGCTGATTGAAACTGCTAATTAAACTGTGAATTGAAACTAATAGGTGGAGAACTGAACTCTCGCTCTTTATATAGCTGACGTGTCTTGCGCAACCGTTCTGCGCATCTGTAATGGCGGCCTCCGTATGACGTCCGGTCCGCGATGGAGATTAAAAAACAAACAATATTTGACAATAACACACCATCGAGGATTGCACCATCGCATCAAACGATGTGTCGTCAATTATGAATTTTACTAAGTGTGTTGGGCAGGATGGCTGAATGCGATGCGCGATTGACAACAAACAAGAAGAAAGGTGAGTTTTATTTCGGGGGAGATTTGTCATGTCTCGTCCCCAGTTTTGCTATGTGTCTAGGTTGCCATAGTTTCTGTTCGTGTCACCCCGCTCTTCCTGTGTCACCTCAATCGATGTAACGTGTTTTGTATTTGAGTCCTGTCTGCCCCTCGCTCACCGTTGGATCATTGCATGTGTTACTGTCATTCTGTTCCTGTCTTTGGTAATGTCACCCTGTCTTTTTGTTCCACGACTTTGTCGGTCAGTCCTGTTGTTGGTTTTGTTGTACCATGACTTTATTTAAAAAAAAAAAAAAAAAAAAAAAAAAAAAAAAAAAATAATTAATTTTTTTTTCTTTGTACCCATGTATAATACGCACCCCAGATTTTAGGACAATAAATTAGTAAAATATTGCGCACTATACACGGAAAAAAACGGTATTTCATATATAGGGCGCACCGGATTAAAAGGCGCATAAAATAGAAGCTATACTGCAACAAACTGAGGTTGACTAGGGTTGCGGTATGCATCCACTAGCCAATAACCTATGAGCCCTCTGTAAACAATCGCGTTTCTCAAACAATCTCCTATAAAATGATCAGAACTGACTAAAGTTCGATCTAACACTGGTACTGCTTACCTATGTTTCCCTTCCATATCAATCCGTAAACTTACTCAAAACATTAACAGAGCAGCCTATTTTGACATGAAATAGCCTTGTGCGTATACCAGCTATTATTGTAGCATTAGCCACCAGCAAACTCCCATGAGCCTCAGCTCGCAGACCCCCATGAGCCTCAGCAAAGTGTAAACAATCGCGTTTCTCAAACGATATCCTGTAAAATGATCGGAACTGACTAAAGTTCGATCTAACACATTGGTACTGCTTACCTATGTTTCCCTTCCATATCAATACGTAAATTTACTCGAAACATTGACGGAGCAGCCTATTTTGAAATGAAATAGCCTCGCGGGTACAACAGCTATTCGGTGACGCCCCCTGACTACAGTTGCCATAATGTTGGGAAGCGATGCGACCTTGTAATATACTAGTTGTACTAAAACGTACTGAAACATTTTGGCAGAGCACTGTGTACAACCAGTATGGATCAACAAATTCATCAATTGATCCATATTAGAGATGCACCGATCCGACTTTTTCAGTTCCGATACCGATACCGATGCCGTGGCTTTGCGTATCGGTCGATACCCGATACCGATCCGATATTATGGTTGACTTAACAAGCTACATAACTCTACATGTGGAACAGAAAAGACCAAAGGCAATGGCATCAGGCAGACTACACAGTTCTTTGCTCTAAATTAGGGGTGTCCAAACTAACGGTCCAGTTTTTATTGGCCCGCAGCAAATTCTGAAAACATAATTGAATATGGCCCGCACAAGAAGCTTGAGCTCAGCTTCTCAGTTTCCACACTAGATGGAGCCCGCCACACAAAGCGTTTGACGTCCCATTAACACCCCCCCGGAAGAGAAGCGAACACGCAGCGTTTGACATCCGATTAGCCTCCGCCCCCCCCCACCCCCATTCGGGAGTGAAGCGAACGCGCAGCCTTTGACGTCCCATTAGCAACCCGAAGAGAAGCGAACGCGCAGGGTTTGACGTCCGCTTAGCAACCCGGGGAAGAGAAGCGAACGTTCGCTCCATGTTTGCGTTTGTTTAGAAAACTCTCGTGGCATGCAGCACACGTGCTGCTGACGTATGACGTAGCCCGCGTCCCAATAGATTAAGGAAAGTATCGGCTCACAGATCGGCTGTATTTTCCGATATCCGATCCATCTATTTTGTTGATATCGGGGCCGATATCCGATCCAGATATCGGATCGGTGCATCTCTAATCCATATATAAGGCGCACTGTGTTTTTTTGAGTAAAATGTAAGTTTTTAAGTGCGCCTAATAGTGCGGAAAATACGGTAGTTAAGCTGTGAATTCGGCTTTCCTCTGTAAACCTAACACACTGGCGGCAGTGATGCGCAACATCCGCCTTATTTTCGGCAGCATTTTGGCGCTACTTTCGTCACATCATTTCCACTTCTTAACTTACACGGAGAACTGTTTTTACACCGCCACAATGTGAATTTGCGATTGGGTTGTCATCACTGATAGACGAGTTATTTAGTCAAATGGGATCAAGAACTGCTTCAGATGGGCATGGCTCGAGAGCAGCGTCATTGTACAAGTCAAGTCAAGTTTATTTGTATAGCCCTAAATCACAAGCAGTCTCAAAGGGCTTCACGTAGACAGAAATTGACAATTATTCTCAAAGCATCCCCTGACCTTAAGCTCCCAAAAGGGCTGTTAGGGTGTTGCTCACTCTAACTTATTTTGCAAGAACCACACTGGAGTCAAGTTAGTCATTTTAGGCACCTGCAGGCGGAGAGTTCACTCGTCGCTGTGCTCACAGCGATGGTCGAATGAAGTCTGACTCAGGCCTCGTCAGGCGCTTATTTATTGAGAGAAACAGAGTGGGGTTGAAAGTGGGGGTTGAAAGTGGGGGTGTGGGAACACACAGGATAGGGTGAAGACGGTCCCCTGCTGATCAAAGCATAGCAGGGGACCTTTTACGACGTTCTGTAAACAAAGCAACTTTGATTGCTTCCTCTGCAGCTAGTCAATAAGTTGAAATGATCTTAGCACTTTGGTAAACTAATTTTGTCTAGACAGGACAAACTAGTTAAATTATTACAGGTTACATTCCAACATAATCATACGATGAAGATATTCTGCAAACCCTAACATCTCCCTCCTGTTTTATCATATGATTATGTCAACCTCGATCAATCAAACATAAGTAAGAAAATACAATGAAAGCAATAACTTCCAGTGAAGATGAGGTTTTTCCTCAATACTCCAGTCCAAAGTATGTGCAACTCAAAAAACCTGCGGCCAGATTATGTGCAGGAAAAGAGTTACACGGTCCCTCTGCCTTAGGCGACCAGACTGTTATCAATCAAGATAAAAAACTGCTCGTGATTGTTCAGCCGTTGGGGGCTTGGCACGCCCACTGGTGGAGGGTGAGCACGATTCTCACCCCCTTCGCAGATCTGCTCCGTCCGGGGAGAACTTGGGAATGTCTGCTGCGTGGTCGTTGTCTTCAGTGGCTCAGGGTGGACTACCTGGCCACCAAGGGGGAAGAGGATTATTCTGCCTCTGTATGAACTGGGGGCGGGGACTGTCGATGGCTGATCTGGTTCCTTGCAGGAACCCTTCACTGGGACACACTGGGACAGATGATACCATGTATCTCCTTAGCCGGCCAGCCGGACAGCATGTGAGATGGGCTCATTCGAGATGTTTCTTCTGCTCCTCCCATCACTGTGTGTTGAATTCTTACGTGTCCTGTTAAGACTCCAAAAACAATTACATTTGACAAAACATTGAATCTTACAGTAGATGAAATCATTCTACTCCCCCACCGTTTTGACGCATTCACCTAATGTGTCAGTAGCGTCGTTGGGGAGCGAAAAGGACCAGCAAGGTGTCTCGGACACATTATCATACCCATCCCAGCTGGACTAGATGGTCCTGTCTTGTCCAGCCACAGGAAACGGGCCTTCTCCATTAAACCATCATGTCAGCTAATGTTAGGCTATTGTCATGATATCATTAAAGAATAAAGTTCCTCTTATCTTTCAATGAACATATACAGTGCCTTGCGGAAGTATTCGGCTCCCTTGAACTTTTCAACATTTTGCAACATTTCAGGCTTCAAACATAAAGATATAAAAGTTAATTTTTTTGTCAAGAATCAACAAGTGGGGCACAATCGTGAAGTGGAACAAAATTTATTGGATAATTTAAACTTTTTTAACAAATAAAAAACTGAAAAGTGGGGCGTGCAATATTATTCGGACCCCTTACGCTAATACTTTGTAGCGCTACCTTTTGCTGCAATTACAGCTGCAAGTCGCTTGGGGTATGTCTCTATCAGTTGTACACATCGAGAGACTGGAATTCTTCCCCATTCTTCTTTGCAAAACAGCTTGTGCTCAGTGAGGTTGGATGGAGAGAGTTTGTGAACAGCAGTCTTCAGCTCTTTCCACAGATTCTCGATTGGATTCAGGTCTGGACTTTAACTTGGCCATTCTAACACCTGGATACGTCTATTTGTGAACCATTCCATTGTAGATTTGGCTTTATTTTTTTGATCATTGTCCTGTTGGAAGATAAATCTCCGTCCCAGTCTCAGGTCTTTTGCAGACTCCAACAGGTTTTCTTCCAGAATGGTCCTGTATTTGGCTCCATCCATCTTTCCATCAATTTTAGCCATCTTCCCTGTCCCTGCTGAAGAAAAGCAGGCCCAAACCATGATGCTGCCACCACCATGTTTGACAGTGGGGGTGGTGTGTTCAGGGTGATGAGCTGTGTTGATTTTACGCCAGACATATCGTTTTGCATTGTGGCCAAAAAGTTCAATTTTGGTTTCATCTGACCAGAGCACCTTCTTCCACATGTTTGGTGTCTCTCCCAGGTGGCTTGTGGCAAACTTTAAACAAGACTTTTTTAAAGATTAAAGATTAAAGTCCCAATGATCGTCACACACACACCTGGGTGTGGTGAAATTTGTCCTCTGCATCTAACCCATCCCCGTGTGATTTTAATCCATCCCCTGGGGGAGAGGGGAGCAGTGAGCAGCAGCGGTGCCGCGCTCGGGAATCAGTTGGTGATCTAACCCCCCAATTCCAACCCTTAAGGCTGAGTGCCAAGCAGGGAGGCAATAGGTCCCATTTTTATAGTCTTTGGTATGACCCGGCCGGGGTTTGAAACCACAACCTTCCAGTCTCAGGGCGGACACTCCACCACTAGGCCACTGAGCTGGTTTATGGATATCTTTGAGAAATGGCTTTCTTCTTGCCACTCTTCCATAAAGGCCAGATTTGTGCAGGGCACGACTGATTGTTGTCCTATGGACAGACTCTCCAAGCTCAGCTGTAGTTATCTGCAGTTCATCCAGAGTGATCATGGGCCTCTTGGCTGCATCTCTGATCAGTCTTCTCATTGTTTGAGATGAAAGTTTGGAAGGGCGGCCGGGTCTTGGTAGATTTGCAGTGGTCTGATACTCCTTCCATTTCAATATAATTGCTTGCACAGTGCTCCTTGAGATGAAGCTTGGGAAATCTTTTTGTATCCAAATCCGGCTTTAAACTTCTCCACAACAGTATCTCGGACCTGCCTGGTGTGTTCCTTTGTCTTCATGGTTCTCTCTGCGTTTTAAACAGAACCCTGAGACTATCAAAGAGCAGGTGCATTTATACAGAGACTTGATTACACACAGGTGCATTCTATTTATCATCATCAGTCATTTAGGACAACATTGGATCATTCGAATATCCTCACTGAACTTCTGGAGTGAGTTTGCTGCACTGAAAGTAAAGGGGCCGAATAATATTGCACGCCCCACTTTTCAGTTTTTTATTTAAAAAAGTTTAAATTATCCAATAAATTTCGTTCCGCTTCACGATTGTGTCCCACTTGTTGATTCTTGACAAAAAATTAAAATTTTATGTCTTTATGTTTGAAGCCTGAAATGTGGCGAAATGTTGTAAGGTTCAAGGGGGCCGAATACTTTCGCAAGGCACTGTGTGTGTGTGTGTGTGTGTGTGTGCGTGCGTGCGTGCGTGCGTGCGTGCGTGCGTGCGTGCGTGCGTGCGTGCGTGCGTGCGCGCGTGCGCGCATGCGCGTGTGTGTGCGTGCGTGTGTGTATACACTAGGGATGCACCGAAATAAAAATTCTTGGCCGAAACCGAAAACCAAAAATGAGGAAACCAAGGCCGAAAACCGAAAACCGAAACACCGAAAGAAATGTCAGTTATTAGAACCACAGCATTTATGGCTACATGTGTACTAACCTCACTAAAATCAAGGCATTGCAATAAACCAGTTACAAAAGTATGAAAATATTTATTTAGCACTGACAACAATGCACAATATAAATTAAAATTCAAAAATAAAATAAAATAAAAAGTTTAACTTGACCCAACTCATGTGTACATTAAATAATAATTTACAGGCTTATAACTGACTGTAAAATTAAATATGTTCTCTTATAAAAACACAAAGAGAACTTTCTTGCCTTTTCAAAAACGTCCCCCACAGACGGAGTGGGCGTGCTCGGTGTCAGTTTCCTTTTCTGTGTCGCCTTCTTCTCATATTCAGAATGGCGATCGGGATGTTTGGATTTCAGATGATGAATTAAACCCGACATGGAGAAACTTTTTGCAGATGCACCCCTTTCAGCATTGCATGTTTTGCAAATCGCTATCCGTGGGTCTTTCTCTGAGATAGTGAAATCAGTCCACACCGCAGACTTATCCCGTTTTCCCGCGTGCTGGCTGCGCTGTTTGCTCACGTCATCACAAGTTTCGGCCGTGTTGTTTCGGTGATTTAGGTCTTTCGGCCAAAAACCGAAAATGCACTTTTGTGTCATTTTCGGCCGAAAATTTTCGGTGGCCGAATTTTCGGTGCATCCCTAGTATACACACATCTATATATATACGTGTATATATATATATGTATATCTATATATATATATATATATATATATATATATATATATATATATATATATATATATATATATATATATATATATATATAAAAAATTAAAATTCCCCTCTCACCCTCCGCGGGTGGTCTCCCACTCCAAGCTCGGGTCCTCTACCAGAGGCCTGGGAGCTTGAGGGTTCTGCGCAGTATTTTGGCTGTTCCTAGCACTGCACTCTTCTGGACTGAGATGTCTGATGTTGTTCCTGGAATCTGCTGTAGCCACTCCTCCAGTTTGGGGGTCACTGCCCCAAGTGCCCCAATGACCACGGGCACCACCGAGGCCTTCACTTTCCAGGCCTTCTCAAGCTCTTCTTTGAGGCCCTGGTATTTCTCTAGCTTCTCAAGTTCTTTTTTCCTGATGTTGCCATCGCTTGGTATTGCTACATCCACTATCACGGCCTTCTTCTGTTGTTTATCCACCACCACAATGTCCGGTTGGTTCGCCATCACCTTCTTGTCAGTCTGGATCTGGAAGTCCCACAGGATCTTGGCTCGCCCATTCTCTGTCACCTTAGGGGGTGCTTCCCACTTTGAACTTGGGGCTTCCAGTCCATACTCTGCACAGATGTTCCTGTACACTATGCCAGCCACTTGGTTATGACGTTCCATGTATGCTTTCCCTGCTAGCATCTTACACCCTGCTGTTATGTGCTGGACTGTCTCAGGGGCCTCTTTGCACAGCCTACACCTTGGGTCTTGTCTGGTGTGGTAGATCTTGACCTCTATTGCTCTGGTGTTCAGAGCCTGTTCCTGTGCAGCCATGATGAGTGCCTCTGTGCTGTCCTTCAGTCCAGCTTTTTCCAGCCATTGGTAGGATTTCTTGATGTCAGCCACTTCACTTATCTGTCGATGGTACATCCCATGTAGGGGTTTGTCCTCCCATGATGGTGTCTCTAGCCACTCCTCCTCTGTTTGCCATTGTCTGAGACATTCACTGAGCACGACATCCGTTCGGGCCTTTTCCTTGATGTACTCATGGATCTTGGCTGTTTCATCCCGAACAGTGGCTCTCACACTCAGTAGTCCTCGGCCTCCTTCTTTACGGCTAGTGTACAGTCTCAGGGTGCTGGACTTAGGGTGGAACCCTCCGTGCATGGTTAGGAGCTTCCGTGTCTTGACATCTGTGGTCTGAGTCTCTTCCTTTGGCCATCTTATTATTCCTGCAGGGTATCTGATGACTGGCAGGGCG
The DNA here is from genome assembly GCF_033458585.1 of Syngnathus typhle. Lineage (NCBI taxonomy): Eukaryota > Metazoa > Chordata > Actinopteri > Syngnathiformes > Syngnathidae > Syngnathus > Syngnathus typhle. Next base: position 13,039,450 of record NC_083749.1, on the reverse strand, counting down.
TAGCTGTTTATTGCCCGGATCTTGTTCTTGCCATTTAGCTGACTTCTGAGGACTTGCCTTACTCGTTGTAGGTATTTGGCTGTGGCTCCTCTCCTTGTGGCTTCATCGAGGTTGCCATTTGCTTGTTGGATACCAAGGTACTTGTAGCTGTCCTCAATGTCTGTTATTGTTCCTTCTGGGAGTGAGACCCCATCTGTATGGACTACCTTCCCTCTCTTTGTCACCATGCGACCGCACTTCTCTAGTCCGAATGACATTCCAATGTCTGTGCTGTAGATCCTGGTTGTGTGGATCAGTGAATCGATGTCTCGCTCGCTCTTGGCATACAACTTTATGTCATCCATGTATAGGAGGTGACTGATGGTGGCCCCATTTTTGAGTCGGTATCCGTAGCCAGTCTTGTTGATTATTTGGCTGAGGGGGTTCAGACCTATGCAGAACAGCAGTGGGGACAGAGCATCTCCTTGGTATATGCCACATTTGATGGAGACTTGTGCAATTGGCTTGTAATTGGCCTCAAGGGTTGTTTTCCACAGTCCCATCGAGTTTGCGATGAAGGCTCTCAGGTTCCTGTTGATGTTGTACAGTTCCAATATATATATATATATATATACACACGCACGCACGCACACACACACCCTAACCCACCAAAAAGAATTTAAAAATGTAGGATGACTTAGATGGTCCTCGTGTCGACGGACAAGATACATACATAGCAATACAGAGACATGGAATGGTTTTGTTTGTTCTATACGGCCTTCTGCAGTGTGAAAGGACCTTCATTCTACTTCCATTCATTTCAATGGAAAAAAACGCTTAGTTTTGCCTTTGTGAGCCAAAGTTCCACTTGAGCTATATAGTTTTTTTCAAGATGAAATATGAGTTAAATACTTAAATCATACCACATGGGTAATTTCTTGCTTTTTCTTTCCCCCACAATTCATCAGTGCTAATTTCCTTTGTATTTCCTGTGCAGAATGGCAACTCTGCTGAGCAAATTCAGGATAGACTTCTCAGACATCACTGTGCTGGGAGACATAAACACCAAGCCCAAAAAGGAGCAGTAAGTCTTTCTCATCAAGTGTTATGTGTTTTTTATAATTCAACAGTTGTTGGTATAATTATATTGTCCAGTTGGATGACAAGTAATCTTGATTATAATTATCTAAACTCAAATAATTTACTGTATTTGTTGATCAAAAATCTAAATACAAAACACATTTGGGCTGTGAATATTTTTTGTATTATTACTTTATTTAACAGACACTTGAGGTGGCGATAATGATGCTGTAATTTTGATAATAGCTTGAATTTACTCGACTCAAGTCATGCTACATACTGTAGGGAAAATGTGTTCTCAAAAGCTGCATTTTTTGTTTCTTTTCCGGCAGTACAGTTTATCAAAATTAAAATTATGTCCCACTCTACAATGTATTTTGTTTTTAGCCTTTTCTTTTTTCCAGTACTTTTTGTAAGATGAAAGGATGATTTTGTTATCCCTAGCTGGTATTGTAGCTTAAAGCATGATTGTATTCTCCTGTTCAGCATTGCTGCCTTTGATGAGACGATTGAGCCCTATCGGTTGAAAGAAGACGACATGGAGCAGGAGGCAGCTGAACGTTTGAAAAACAGCGAACCCTGGCGGATCACAGACAATGAGCTGGAGCTTTATCGTGCCAAGGTCTGTAACGCATATTATTGTTTATTCATTTGGTTATCTATTTTAATTTAATTTGGCCTTTCTGACCAGCTTATGCAGTATGTACAAACCGGATTCGGTTGAAGTTGGGAAATTGTGTAAAATGTCATTAAAAACAAAATACAACGATTTGAAAATCCTTTTCAACCTATATTCAATTGAATACACAACAAAGACAACATATTTATTGCTCAAACTTTATTTAATTTTTCAAATAATTAACTTAGAATTTCATGGCTGCAACACGTGCAGTAGAAGTTGAGAAAGCGCATGTTTACCACTTCGTTATATCACCTTTCCTTTTAATAACACTCAATAAGCGTTTTGGAAGAGAGGAGACTAATTCTCTTAGCTTCTCATGTGGAATTATTTCCCATTCTTGCTTGATGAACCGCTTCAGTTGTTCAACAGTCCGGGGTCTTCCCTGTCGTATTTTACGCTTCATAATGCGCCACATATTTTCATTGGGAGACAGGTCTGGACTGCAAGCGGGCCAGGGGAGAACCTGGACTCTTTTACTTTCAAGCCACGCTGTTGTAACACGTGCAGAATGTGGCTTGGCATTATCTTGCTGAAATAAGGAGCGGTGTCCATGAAAAAGACGTCGCTTGGATGGCAGCATATGTTGCTCCAAAATCTGTATGTACTTTTCAGCATTTATGTTGCCTTCACAGAAATCTAAGTCACCCATGCCATGGGAACTAATGCACCCCCATACCATCACAAATGCTGGCTTATGAACTTTGCGTTAACAGTCTGGATGGTCCCGCTTCCTCTTTGGTCCAGAGGACACGACGTCCAGTGTTTCCCAAAAAAATTTGAAAAGTGGACTCATCAGACTTTTCCACTGTGCATCAGTCTATTTTACATGAGCTCGGGCCCAGAGAACCCGGCGGCGTTTCTGGATGTTGTTCATAAACGGCTTTTGCTTTCACTTCCCTGGTTCTTTTGCTTTGCATGGTAGAGTTTTAACCCGCACTTACTGATTTAGTATTTACTGACAGTGGTTTTCTGAAGTTTTCCTGAGCCCATTTGGTGATATCTTTTACACACTCATGTCGGTTTTGAAGGCAGTGAGGGATCAAAGGTCACGGTCGTTAACTCTTGGTTTCCGGCCGTGGCGCTTACATGCAGTGATTTCATCAGATTCTCTGAACCTTTTGATGCTATTATGGACCGTAGATGTTGAAATCCCTAAATTCCTTGCAATTTTGCTTTGAGAAATGTTCTTAAACTATTCAACTATTTTCTCACGCAGTTGTGGACAAAGCCCCATCCTTGCTTGTGAATGACTGAGCATGTTTGGGGAAGCTCCTTTTATACCCAATCGTGGTACCCACCTGTTCCCAATTAGCCTGATCACATGTGGGATTGATTGATTGAATATTTATTGATCCCCAGGGGTGGGGAAATTCAGGCCCCAGCAGTATCCATACCACAGAGTGGGTATACAAAAGACAGATGGCATGAGCGCAACTCAATAGGCTCTCATAAGGCTGCCACACAACGGCGCCACAAAGAAAGCCAGAAAGTGCTCAAGATAAAAGCCATCAAAGCAAAACAAAGCTAAAAGACAAAGGAAAAAAAAAAACTGTGGCCAACCAGCACCCCTCAATACAAGAGAACACCCCAAAACACACAAAATAGCCTCCACGGGGTCCATAGACAGGTGTAACGGCAGTCCAGTTCAACGGCGCCCAATGGACCGTGGTCGTGAATCGGTGAAAAACATCACAAAGCAGGCAAACGTGTGAGCAGCGTCCTGGGCACCCAGTCGGATGCACGTGCAGATGGTCACCACGGTGCTAGCATGGCGAAAGTCGTTGGTTCCGACGAGCACGAGGGAGCGGAGTCCCCACAGGGGTTGCGGTTGCAAGGCCAAGGCGAGGGACCCGGTCATCACTGGCCGGATAAGCAGGAAGCCGCCGTAGAGTTACGCCGGTCTCGACCGATGATCCCGGTCCCAGGAAGAAAAAATAATAATACAAAATATCCGATCCGAAGAGATACCGAGGTGCGGTAGAAGGCACCAGCATCGCCGAATAGACAAAAAGACAGAAGGAAAAAGGAGAAAAGAAAGAAATAAAGAGGAAAAGAGAGAACACTGCTGGGAGGCAGCCACTTACGGCGCCATACCGAAAGAAGATGTTCCAAATAGGTGTTTGATGAGCTTTTCTCAGCTTTGTCAGTATTCTTTGCCACCTTTCCCAACTTCTACTGGACGTGTTGCAGCCATGAAATTCTAAGTTAAGTATTATTTGGCAAAAAAAAACAATTTACCAGTTTGAACATTAAATATGTTGTCTTTGTAGTGTATTCAATTGAATATGGGTTGAGAAGGATTTTCAAATCGTTGTAGTTTGTTTTTATTTACATTTACTCAATTTCCCAACTTCAACCGAATCCGGTTTGTAATTAATACTGACCACAAAACAGTTTGTCACGTGTGGAATGGAGCAGGGTGACCAAATACAGTTTGGACCAGGGTTTATTCATGGGAAAATGGTGGTGGAGGACAGGATGAGGGGAACAAACACAGGCAGTCGAACATGGCAACGGACGAGCAGCAAAAATGGATGGGAACCAGACGTGTGGAAAACGCAGACAGAGTGAGCAGGGTAAACAGGATAAATGGGACGATCCGACAGAGAGTAACGCGCAGACAGGACTTAAATACAAAACAAGTAACAAGGGGCAGATGACGGTGATTACAATGATTACAGGTGGGACACAGGAGGGGAGCGGCGAAAGCACAGACGCGGGACAGAGACGCGAACGGACACCATGACAACGAAACACGCAATGTGACACACAACGGTAGCAGAAGGCTTGGAGAAGTTCTACTCCACGGGGCAGAGATGTGATACAGTTCAGTGAGATTTTAGACAGACAACTCCCCCATATATTTTTTTATTGACAGAATATTCCATTTTACAATAAAATAAAATTTTCTTTGTCATTAAAGAACTACTAAGGAGAATTAAAGAATAAATTTATACAAACAATCATATTCAGAAAATTCGATACAATGAAATCTCTCTCCATAGATTTTGCTCTATTATTCAAAGTGACATTAAAACCTCAGTAGCAATTTTGCCGGCTAAAACAACACACATAGATAAGCAGGACGGAAACTCTGTCAGGTTTATAGCATCAACGATTGGCGAGTCATTTACATTTACATTATCATTACATTATCGTCGGCTCTCTCCACCCCAAAAGGAGTGCTCCTCAAAAGCGAAAAACCAATGCGCTTGAATCATGAGCCACCCAACTGACCTTGGGCCATCACGTGACTAATATGACAACAACAATTATTTCTGCCTATTATTGGTTTTAAATAGCTATAGTAACATTGTGGAAAACACATCCACGCATTTGTGAAGAGTGGTCCAAAATTCATCCTAATATTTGTGCACATGGGATCTGCATACTACAGGTAACGTTCAGTTGAGATTATTGCTGCCAAAGAAACTTCAATCCAGGTTTTCACTTGCGTTTTGTGCATGTTTACGTTATTCTCCATAACAAGGGAAAATATCCAATTCTTTGTGTTTTGTTTTTTTACCATACTCTGTTTACTCTTTTGATTAAGAAAATATTAAACCTTTTGTGAGCAGTTAATGCAGAACTTCCAAAGGGTTCACATTGACATTTTTCCTTCTACTCTACCTGTGTCACACTGCCGAAACTGTCAGACTCAAGTGCACACCACATGGAGTAATACAGTATGTGTGAAACTGTATGTACGGCTTAGAAACCGCTGCTTGTGTGAACTTTTTTTTTTCTTTGTTTTTTAAAACGTAATTTGTGGGTGCTAAGTATGGACTGGTTGACAATAAGCTTTTTGTGGTGCAGTTCTTTATGTACATGTAATTTGTTAAAGGTTTGATTGAACATATTTGACGTTTGTTTTTCCAGACTAATCGTCAGATCAGACTCAATGAGCTACTTAAGGAACACTCCAACACAGCCAACCTCATTGTCATGTAAGCCACCTCTGCTTGAGTGTTTGTGCTTGTATGGGTAGAATATATGGGTAAATTAGAACTGCAAATCGCCTATCCCACTGCGTTGGTTACAATTGCGAGTGATTTTTATTACAAATGCAGCTTTTTTTTTTTAAATTTGTAGTGGTTTTCAAAAGCAAACTGACTGTATTTTTTGTTTTCTTCAGGAGCCTGCCATTGGCCAGAAAGGGTGCAGTGTCTAGTGCCCTGTACATGGCCTGGCTGGAGGTGTTGTCTAAGGACTTGCCACCCATCCTTTTGGTGCGTGGCAACCACCAGAGTGTTCTAACTTTCTACTCTTAAAAGCAACAAAAATAACACATGAGGAATGATTCTTACATCCACCTACTGTGTCTGTTTGACATAGTCTGCTCGACTGTGTCGGTTAGACAAACATAATGACGATTGAGTTAAAAAAATAAAGTGACATGATTAAAATACAGAATGGATTGTGCTGAGGAAAAATACATAGAATTCAAGTGGTGAGTGTAGGGTGCTTTTTAAAATTTACCAACTTTTTTTTTTTTTTTTGTTCCTGAAATGTATTTTCTCCAATCTGATTCACATATGGGAATGTCAGTTTCTCAAAACGGTTCTACAAAAAAAAAAGATTATTGCATCATCTTCAATTTGGTGTGACATGGAATGATCGCACTTGTTATTACAATGACTCAACCCGTTAATGTTAATGTTTGTGAAGCCTCAATATTTAATTACCTTGCTGCTTTCCTTAAGTACTTGGAGAGAAGCACATAGAATGCTTTGCAACACCTTTTTAAAGCCTTATGGATGTGCCTTCCATTTAATCACATTAATCTCTAGTTAGATGACAATGTTACTTATTATATGAAATAGTAGTTCATTTTATTGATTTTTTTCAAATATGAGTCCTTCTTAGTGGAGTGAATTGCATGAATAGAAGGGGTCTATTCGTTTTAACTCTTCCCACTTTGTTGTGTTGGGCTGTTGTTATTCTCTGCATTAACTTTTGAGTCTTCCTTTTAAAATATTGTAATATTTCTAATGCCTCAACTACTCTGCAAAAGACACGATTAGGCTTTTAAACAAATGCCTAAAGCATTGATAGAATGGTCTTGAGTTGAAGATTTAATTTGTGGCTGTCATTTTTCATTTGCTGCAGTGTGTCACATTAACAGTAGCCTATTGCAGCTCATGTAGGTTCACAGGTTAGCCTATTGCAGCATATGTAGGTTCACAGATTAACCAAATGGTTTCATTCAACAAAATGTTTGTTCCTTGTATTTTACCCCTGAACACGTCACTATCGAACAAGCTAGTAAACTTTGCCTTAATACCAGAACTGATTCAAGTTTTTGTAAGCCATACTTGTTAGTTCAACTTCTTGTTTTCAGCACAAATAGACAACCGCAACTACTGTATGTATGTATTAACGCGTATGTATGTAATCACCGTCCGCCCATAATGGTCTCTTGAATTGTTTAATGTAGCACAGCTCTGCAAGTAGCAGGTTCTGTGGTGACTCAACATATAACACATCCAGCAATCATACAGTTTAGATTTACTATTGTACTCACATCCTCTTTATCTTGTTTGTCTTCAGGATATATGATGAACTGCTAGTCTTATCCATAGTGACCTTTTTTTCAAACTTGAAAGATTTACAGTTCTGAATAATGTAAAATTGAAATTTGAAAAACCTATACCACTATGCATTTTCACGTGTGTCACATATGTAATAAAAGTCCATCTCTCAATTTGAAAGGTCCACTCGCTTCGCTTCACTTCATTTTGTGTAGGACACAAGGCATGCATTACATTAAAAAAAATTTGATCAACTGAAGAGTTACGAACATTTTTTGAAAGAGAGCTAGATCTTGGGTACTGATTATTGTGAAGGGCTACTTGTTTGATATACAGTGGTACCTCTACTTACGAAAGCCTATACTATAGGCCCTGTACAGTAATCCCTCGTATATCGCGGATAATTGGTTCCAAGACCACCCATGATATGTGAAAATCCGCAAAGTATTTTTTTTTTTAAACATTCAAAGTCTTTTTTAGACATAAATTTTTTTAACATACATACCGTTTTTTTCCGTGTATAGTGCGCAATATTTAACTAATTTATTGTCCTAAAATCTGGGGTGCGTATTATACATGGGTACAAAAAAAAATGTTAATTTTTATTTTTTATTTTATTTTTATTTATTTTTTTTAAAGAAAGTCATGGTACAACAAAACCAACAACAGGACTGACCGACAAAGTCGTGGAACAAAAAGACAGGGTGACATTACCAAAGACAGGAACAGAATGACAGTAACACATCCAATGATCCAACGGTGAGCGAGGGGCAGACAGGACTTAAATACAAAACACGTTACATCGATTGAGGTGACACAGGAAGAGAGGGGCGACGCGAACAGAAACTATGGCAACCTAGACACATAGCAAAACTGGGGACGAGACATGACAAATCTCCCCCGAAATAAAACTCACCTTTCTTCTTGTTTGTTGTCAATCGCGCATCGCATTCAGCCATCCTGCCCAACACAGTCAGTAAAATTCATAATTGACGACACATCGTTTGATGCGATGGTGCAATCCTTGATGGTGTGTTATTGTCAAATTTTGTTTGTTTTTTAATCTCCATCGCAGACCGTATATCATATGGAGACCGCCATTACAGTATGCGCAGAACGGATGCGCAAGACACGTCAGCTATATAAAGTGCGAGAGTTCAGTTCTCTACCTATAAGTTTCAATTCACAGTTTAATTAGCAGTTTCAATCAGCAAATAACAAAATGCGTATTACAGGTAATATTTTATTTCACAACACTTTGCCTTGTTCCTTTCGTCTCTGCTGTTCACTTCAAACACCCTCCATACGACCGCAATGCTCTTGTATCAGACGCTCGCTCGATCACCTGCTAGTTTGCTGTCTGTCACAATGTACCCTACACAAACCCTACTGGAAGTACGATGGCGGCGCGTGCACACGCAGCGGCCTCTCTCTGTCCCGAACGGTGTTTTGTTTTGTCGTTTAATGTGGGTTTGTCCGACAGTTTTGTGTGTTCGTCTCGTCGCACCGGGTTGTGCTACAAGTACAGCGGGCTGGTTCAGCTCGACATCGGCGGAAGCGAGTTTTGTGGCGATCTGGACTTTGAAGCAGGGACATTAAAGGCGCTCGGTCTGCTCCGTCCTGAAGCGAGAGCGGGGGCGTCCGGGCCAGGCTGGCGGCCAACCCAGCTCGACCGGCCGTGCCTTCCTTTCTTCGGGCGAACGTTCGATCGCTGGGCATCAACATGCCTGCGGAGATCTATGAAACGGACAGTGCGTAACTGCTGTGCATCTGGAGCGGCTAGCGTGCTATCGGGCGGACCGGGCCATTGTACGAGGGGGAACATCGCGAGGAGGTGGAATGCGTGTCTACATCCGTGACGAATGGTGCCGGGACTCTGTGGTGGGATGCAAGCACTGCTCGCCTCTGGCGAAGTTTGTGATCTTCAGGCTTTTGGCGTCCTGAACTCTCTCCCCCGTTGTTTACTTGTATGTTACTCGTGTACTGTGTCTCGTCACCGTGGGATGGAGGAAACGTAATTTCGATTTCTTTGTGTGTCTTGGCATGAAGGAATTGACAATAAAGCTGACTCTGACTCTCTGACTCTGACAAATCCGAAACATTTGTTGCGGCTCCGAGTCACGACGAGGGGCAAGTTTTGGTTTCCAAGGGTGTTTTATTCCTCTTCAACGTCTCTCCCAAACAGAGCCGCCTCTTTCCCGTGCGCGGACGGAGCGCGGTGGTGCGTTTAGGGGCAGTCGGACAAATCAACGCCAACAAAAAAAATGACATCCAGCCTAGTTAAGACCATACCAAAGACTATAAAAATGGGACCCATTGCCTCCCTGCGTGTGTGACGATCTTTGGGACTTAAAAAAAAAAAAAAAAAAAAAAATTTAAAAGAAAATAAAAAAAAATTCATAAAAATTGGGTGCGTATTATACATGGGTACAAGCTTTTTTCCAGCATCAGCATGCCATTTTTAGGGTGCGTACTATACATGGGGGCGCACTATACACGGAAAAAAACGGTACATTGTTTGTGAATCCCTAAGTGTATATTAAACCATATAAGTGCATATGTTATCATTAGAACATTAAAAAAAATGTTTGAAACATGTAAATACTATACCATTAATACGTAGTATAAATCAGTGGTCCCCAACCTTTTTTGCGCCACGGACCGGTTACATGTCAGAAATATTTGCGCGGACCGGCATTTATATAAATAAATAATACATTTATATAAATAAATAATACATTTATAATAAATATATAAATACGATGAAATAAAATTATACGACTGACATAAAAACAAGTACATATGACAAAAATAAAACTCACCATTACGTTGAATTAGTGGGAGCACTGAGTTTGTTTCTCAGAAACTGACAGACGTGAAAAATCTAGATGTAATCAGAGACAATGACACCCGAAGTGATTAAGGTTTGTCTTTTATTGCAGGATGCTGGGTCTCCATGTGTTGAAGCAGTTTTGAATGCTTCATTGCCTGGTTAGTTAGCCTGTCGCCACATATTAGCATTGCGGGCTTGACTGGGGAAACATGTCACGTGACCGGGACGAGTGTCTTGACCTGAATTAATTGATCGTCGATACATTTTTATTTTTTTTCTGTGCGGCTTGGCGGCCCGGTACCAAAGTATCATTTTCATGAATCGTGTAAATCCGTTGAGAAAATTATTTTTTTCAACGTTAGCCTCGGCGACTCGCGAGCATTCCCCTGCCCGCCGTGACGGCATCTTTTGGCACATCTCAAGACAAAATTAGTTAAGATGTGAATACGGAAATCAGCTTGCCTCTGTAAACCTAACTCACTGGCAGCAGTGATGCAACAACATCCGCCTTATTTTCAGCAGCATTTCGGCACTACCTTCGTCACATCATTTCCACTTCTTAACTTACGCGGAGAACTAAGTGTTTTTACACCACCACAATGTGAATTTGCAACTGGGTTTTCATCACTTGTAGACGAGTTCGCAAGGGAAGGCTCCTGACCAATGTTCCCTCTAATTTTCCATGTATCTGGGCATACACACAAGCTCCCTGAGCAAACCGAGGACTACTGTGAGCAACATCAGATATGCACGCTTTATTTTTAAATAAGTAATTTGGTCCACTTAAAAAAAGACAAAAATCAGAAAAATGGGATGTGTAGATGTTATACAGTATGTGAGAGTCCTGCTTTGGCCATGGGAAGAGTCCTGCTTTGGCCTGGCTGAGGGTCCTGTTCCGGAAGATATGAGATATATACACCTTTCAGACATAACATTTTGCTCACATTAAAACATTCACATTTTGCACAATGACTTGTGCTGTAGCTTGTGATACAGTGCAAATTCCTGTAACACTTTGTCTGTAAAATATCTAATTACACAGTTTTCTTGGCATTTTTACTACCCATAAATGATCTAATAGTAACAACATTTAATGATTAATATCCATAAAGACAAAATCTTAATAACCGTCACTAGAATATGCACAAATCTGACTTAAATTTTACCTTATTTTTCACGTCTGTCAGTTCTCACTTCTCCAATGGTTGTACACTTTGTCCAGGTTGATGGCTTCGTCTGCTTCTGGCTTTGACTTTATGCGCATCAGCTGGTCCAAATGTGTCCAAAAGACAATTTCTGGATTTTGTTTTGATATGATTCATTAAACTAAATCCTCTTTCACAGTCACTGGAAGCTTGAAATGTAGGACAAATATCCACAAGCTGTGAGATCTCCTTTAGTTCCTCACATCTAAGTAGACCTTTCTGACTTGAAAAAGAAAAAAATCTCACCCAATTTCACCGCTTTTTCTTCAATTTGCACATACTCCGACAGCCATTCCATCTTAAAAGAACTGCATTTCTTTGTTACTGTGGCTTGGTGAGTTGATGTATCGCTGCTTGTTCGTTTCGCCATGATGCGGGGTTTGTATTAGCATCAATTAACCTGCTAGCTATCCTGCACGGCGCATATAGGCAGGGCCCAGACGCAAGCACCGTCAATGCCATGATTAGCTTCGTACCGTAAGTGAACCGTATCGTATCATTGGCTGGACACCTGTCACTCACTGAGTGAGAAACAAAAAAAAACAATATTATTGGGCGAATTAATTAGATTAGGTCTAATATTAATATAATATTTTAATTGATATAATATATTATAATAATATAGAGGGACCATTGCTCCTGACGTCCCAAAAAGAGAACCCCGACCCAGAGCAGGAGGTCGGGCAGGTGGGGGTCAACCTCAGATGCGCGTTAATACCAGTCCGATAAGTCTGAGTCATCGGACGAACACGTCAACCAAGCACCGTCATCAGGTGGCACCACCGCCCATTCCCTTCCTCAGATGTGGCATCGAGAGACGTTGGCCTGGGGGCTGGCACAGGAACCATATGTCTCTCTTCTGAACGACTTTGAATGGGATGCCGGTCAGATTGCAACACCTTGCCTGTGGAACCAGGTTGCGGACGTGGCAACAGCAGTCGAGGACGAGACTGAACCGGAGACTGCGGCTGACGACGAGACCGGGCCGACGGCTGCAGGCTACGGGTTGAAGAAGCCGAGGGCCGAGAGGCAAGGGCATGGGCTGGAGGTGAAGAGCGGGTCTGGAGCAGGGGCGAGAGGCAAGGGCATGAGCTGGAGGTGAAGAGCGGGTCTGGAGCAGGGGATTGCGACAGGTGGTAGGGGCAAGCAAACCATTCCCAAACGGATCCCTGCTAGGCGGGTGCTCTCTGCTCTCTTCGGGCAAGAGGCCACCCAGTGGCCCTCACCCCCGCAGTATAGGCATAGCCTAGCTCTGAAGTGTGTATGACACTCCTCTGGCGAGAGCGAGGTGCGTCCAATCTCCATAGGGTTTGGCTAGCTGGGCTAGGTAGGAGTAGGGTTCATGGTGCGCTGGCTGACTTGGACGAGATCCTGGGCAAACGACAGGTGAGAAGGGACGACAGGGGCTGCCCATGACACCCGAGGTGTCGGGCTGGTGTCACGACAGCGGAGGTGCGGTGTCGCCCGTAAGCTGAGTGAGTACAAACCCCACCTTTGGTGGTTCCGTGGCGAACGTGACTGGCTTGAGGTTGAACAAGACGCGGCAGTTTGTCAAAAAGGCCCGGACGTACTTGGGGTCACCGTTGAACCTGTCAAGGTTGTTGAGTCTGGGCTCCGGCTTGTCGCATAATGGTCAGTTTGTTCTGTCAGGAACAGAGACAGGGCGACCAAATGCAGCACAAACCTTTATTGAACCGGGAAAGGGGAAGTGGAACGCTGAACTGCCGGTATGGCTGGTGTGACTGAGCAGAAGAGCGCAGCGCGGAGTCAGAGGCAGGCAGGTGGTTGAAGGAGGTGGCGATCAGAACGTGGTCAAGGACAGGTGAGTAGTCAGAACGGGCAGCAAGCAAGGCGAGTCGGGTCAGAACACGAGCGAAGTCGACAACGGGAATCGTTCGGCCAGGGTACCGTGAGTGAGCGGTGGAGTCATGGGCAGGCCAAGTGGACGAACTACACACCAATGGCTAAATTCACTGAGTTTAAATAGAGCGAGCCCAACCAGCCGTGGCAGGTGCTGGTGATTAGCTTGATTGGGGGGCGTGGCTGGAAGTCCAGTGACGCAGGCACGTGACAGATATTATAGGCAATTTTTATTACCATTCAATTTTTTAACATATTTTAACAGTTTTTAGTACTCTCTGGTTTCAAAACTAATCATTCATCAGTTTGTTGTTTACCCTATACTCTATACCAGGGGTGGCCAACCAGTCAGAGACTAAGAGCCACATTTTTACTGTCATCGCAAAGAGCCATACACATGAGCACACATGAACACCCCCCCACACACACGCACACACAAACACGCACACGCGCGCACACACACACACACACCCCTCTACTCAGCCAAATTTATTGTGACATTATTGTCACGCGCCAACATGATAATGACAAATTGACTCCTACAGCACTAAAACCACAGACCAAAGACCACGTTTTCAACAATGAACATTGTGTGCATTGTCTCACACAGACAAACTCTCAGTTCAACAAATTCCACAAACAAAAACATAAAAAAAAATTTCACTATGTGTGGCGGGACAGACCATTCGTTTTAGTTTGTCGTTTTCAGGAGACAAAATTTTAGTAAGTCACTGAGGCATATTTTAACGAACCACTTCATTGTATGGCTTTTTAGCCCGTGCAATGTTCCAAGCCAGTTGAAACAATGCAAGTGTGACAATCTCTGAGTGCTTCGTAATTTTTTTGAAAAACTGTACCTTTTTTTCTACCTGACTTTTCAAAGTCTCCAAACTTGTGCTTGCGAAATTCAGTCCCTTTTGCAAAGTCCTTATCGATATTGACCATTTGGAGCTTTTAAATGCGCTAATGACGTCCGACACATCAGGCAGAATGGCTTGCCATAGCGTTCAACAAAAAACAACATTAACTCTGTTAAAAACGTCCTGTGTTCACCGTCATATATTCATTTAGCTGTGCATTTTTTCCTTGCCATTTTGGCATGCGTCTTGTCAGCTTTTCTGGACCTAATGGGCCCCCGTAGTCACAGTCGCCATTCATTAGAAAGCCAGCAAAACCAATCGCTGTTTGTCCCTCCTCTTTTGCGGGATTTCACCTCACGCGCATGCGCGTTTGACCAAAATCCCATATTGAACTCAAGCGAAGCAAATACGCACAAAAAATAAACACAAATGTTATGAACGTAAAAGAGCCGCATGAAACCAGCCAGAGCCACATGCGGCTCACGAGCCGCGGGTTGGCCACCGCTGCTCTATACAATTTAAGGCATTGGAAGTCATAATGGCCCTCCGAAGGTTTGCAGAGAGTTTGCCCCTGTTGGCCACCATACTTAAGGGCTCCTCAGAGAAAAACCTAACTATGATGTGGTCCATAAGTCTTGGGGTCTTGTTCACGAGCGAGGACAGGATGGAGCATGAGATCGACCGGCGGATCGGTGCAGCGTCATCAGTGCCTCCCCAGTCATGAACCTCACCGCACGTCACTGGTTGTTTCATACACAATTACTCTCCATGCGACTCAAGTATACACTAGACCAGGGATGGGAAAACTACGGCCCGCGGGCCACATCCGGCCCACGGGACCGTTTAATCCGGCCCGCCAACCCTGAATAAATTGTATTATAGCCGCGAAGCTACAACACACTGCTTCACTGCTAAAAACCAACAAGCGCGTCCCAAACATGGGTCCGAAGAAGGCATCAACGGCTCCCCTCATTTCGGTGGAGGAGACCGAAGATATTAAAAAGGCGTTGGACTTCCTCACTGAAGAAGTCTCGGCTGTCAGGTTGGAGCAGAAAGCTATCCTCAAGCTGGTCGAGGAGGTCAAAGTTCTCCGCATCCGGAATGCGGAGAACGAAAAGAGAATCACCTTCCTGGAAAGCAGGGTTGCTGACCTGGAGCAATACACCAGAATCAACGACGTGATCATCTCCGGAGTTAATATCAAAACCCGATCATACGCCCGGGCAGTGGCCGCTGGAGAGGGAGGTGAGCCCGATGAACTGGATGTTAGCTCCACGGAGCAACAGGTGGCTACTTTCCTGCAGTCCAAGGGGATACAGCTGGACTGCGACAACATCGAAGCTTGCCACCCTCTGCCCAAGAGGAGCCCCGGAGACAAACCCGCTGTCATCATGCGGTTTGTCAACAAAAAACACAAGATTGCACTATTAAAACAAGGACGAAAGCTGAGAAGAACCGACGTCTACATCAATGAGCACCTGACCAAGCACAACGCTGATATTGCCAAAAAAGCACGCTACCTGAGGAAGCAGAAAAAAATTCAACATACCTGGACTACAAACTGTAAAATATTTATCAAGCTCAATGGAACACCGGAGGAAGCAAAAGTGCTGATGGTAAGGAGTATCGAGGAGCTGGATAGATACCAATGATCATCATGCAGGACTGTAAGGTAAACTCTACTCACAACCATGACACATCGAAAGAAATCAAGCATCTACACCTGAAGACAACAGTAACATAACTCAGAGGATTAGTGAACACGACAAACTGGAACTCCAATCATTTCAATACACTGACCACAGTTCACTGGATATGGAACATGATATAGACCCGGATAACAACTTCTTTAACTCAATCAACAATAACTGCAGTTATTATACTAATGAAGAATTTAATAGAATCAATACAGATTTCAGACTGTCTATTATACATATTAACAGTAGGAGTCTGTATGCCAACTTTACAAACATTAAGGATTATCTTCATCAGTTTACTCGCCCATTCAACATTATTGCAATAACGGAAACATGGATCAACACAGTAAAAGGGGCGGACTTTGAGCTGGAGGGATATGACTTTATACACATAGATCGACAAAACAAAGGTGGAGGAGGAGTTGCGATCTATGTGGAAAAGACATTAAACGTCAGGGTGATACAGGATATGTCAATGGTAGTTAATAATATATTGGAATGCATAACAATTGAAATACTTAAGGGAAAAAAAGAAAAATGTAATCATCAGTTGTATATATCGGACACCAGGTTCTAGCATTGAACTGTTCACAGAATGGATGGAGGAGGTATTTTCAAAGGTCAGTTGCAAAACAATTTTCATCTGTGGAGACTTCAACATTGATTTACTCAATCCAAACAAGCACAAACTGACCGAACACTTTGTTAACACAATATATAGCATGAACTTGTATCCAAAAATCACTAGACCAGTGCTTCTCAAATAGTGGGGCGCGCCCCCCTTGGGGGGCGCGGTGCTATTCCTGGGGGGGCGCGTGTGACCCTGGGGAACAGGCTTTTTTTTTGGCAGTACTAGAATAAAGTGTAATTGCGCGTTTGCTACAGCAGGGGGCAGTGGCGCTCTCATTGTTACTTCTGTCACGTTTGCGACAGTGCAACATTTTACGACTTACAAGACAAGTTAGGATAGTCACGGTGGGGAGGGGGGGCGCGAATAGATTTCTTCTTGCTAGGGGGGGGCGTAACAGAAAATAATTGAGAAGCACTGCACTAGACCAACCAGTATAACTTCTCACTGTGCCACTCTTATTGATAATATATTCACAAATGACATTTTAAACAACACCATAAGTGGGTTATTAGTCAGCGACATCAGTGACCATTTGCCAGTTTTTATGGTTTTTGATGACAACTATAAAACTATCGAACTGGCCAAAAGACAGGAACACAGAAGAATTAAAACAGAAGAAACAATAAACGCATTTAAAAATGGTTTAATGTCGCAAAACTGGGATATTATATACAATGAAAATAATATTAACTGTGCATATGAGGAATTCTTAAAAAATTTCAAAAGGTTATATGACAAATACTGCCCTGTAAAAGTATATAATAGGAAACTAAAGTATGGAGATCATCCCTGGATCACAAAGGGCTTACAAAATGCCTGTAAAAAGGAAAATACACTTTACAGAGAATTTATAAGACAAAGAACTAAAGAGGCAGAAAATAAATATAAACAATATAAGAATAAACTAACTAATATTAAAAGAGCTGCTAGAAAAGAATACTGTAGTAAGATAATAAATGATAATAAAAACAACACCAAAGAAATATGGAATATAATGAATACTGTAATAAAAAATGTCTCTAAAAAAATTAATTATCCTGAATATTTTATTATCAGGAATACTGAGAAGTATGATATGCAAGAAGTGGCTGAAAACTTCAATGCATTCTTTGTAAATACGGGACCTGATCTGGCCAAACAAATCCCAGATTCAGTAACAACTGAGGAGCAATGTAATAGTTTAATAGATAGGAATCTGAGCTCAATGTTCCTCAAAGCAGCGGATGAGAAAGAAATTATAAAGACAGTTTCCCAATGCACAAACAAGACATCCAAAGACTGTGATGACATTGACATGAGTATCGTAAAACGAGTGATTGAGGGGATCTCTAAACCATTAACATACATCTGTAACCTATCATTTCAGACCGGTATATTTCCAGATAAAATGAAAATAGCAAAAATCATACATTTGTATAAAACCGGGAACAAACACCTCTTCACAAACTACAGACCTGTATCATTACTATCGCAATTCTCTAAAATACTGGAAAAACTTTTCAATAACCGACTGGACAAATTTATAGATAAATATAAAGTACTCACTGAAAGTCAATATGGATTTAGATCCAACAGAGCAACATCACTGGCACTAATTGACTCAGTGGAGGAAATTACTAACGCAATAGACCTAAAACAATATACAGTTGGGATATTCATTGATCTAAGAAAGGCATTTGACACAATAAATCATGAAATATTATTCAATAAATTACATCGGTATGGCATCAGGGGGAAACCATTAGAATGGATCAAGAGCTATTTAACAAAAAGGAAGCAGTTTGTGAAGCTGGGTGACACTTGTTCAACGTGTTTGGACATTAGTTGTGGCGTCCCTCAGGGGTCAGTGTTGGGCCCTAAACTTTTTATATTATATATAAATGATATATGCAAGGTATCACATATTTTGAAGATGGTTTTGTTTGCAGATGACACAAATATTTTTTGTTCTGGTAGTGATTTACACACTTTAACAACACTAATAAATAATGAATTAAGCAAATTAAAGGTATGGTTGGACAGCAATAAATTATCCTTAAACCTAAGCAAAACAAGAGTAATACTTTTTGGTAATCACAGAAATAATTTGAAAATAGAGATAAAGCTGGATGGGGTTAATATTGAAAGAGTGAATGAGATTACATTTTTAGGGGTGATAATAGATGATAAGATCAGTTGGAAATCACAAGTTAAACATGTACAAACTAAAATCTCAAGGTGCATCGCAGTATTAAATAGAGCAAAACAGGTTCTGGATCATACAACACTTCGTATCCTTTATAATACACTAGTTCTTCCATATTTCATGTATTGTGTAGAAATCTGGGGTAATAATTATATAAGCACAATATATCCACTTATTATTTTACAAAAAAAAAGCAATACGGATCATTCATGGGGCAGGATAATGGGATCATACAAATTCATTATTCTTAGAGTCAAAACTCATCAAACTCAAAGATATAGTGGAATTCCGGACAGCACAAATACTTTTCAAAGCAAAAAAATAATCTGTTGCCAACTAATATTCAGAATCTTTTCATTGGGAGGTAAGGGGGTTATAAATTAAGGGGGACATTTAATTACAGGATTAGGAAGGCACGTACAACAAAAAAAACATTCTGTATTTCAATATGTGGAGTTAAGTTATGGAATACTTTGGAGGAAACGCTCAGGGAATGTTCAAACATCTATCAGTTTAAAAAAAGATATAAAGAAGAAATTATTTTTACAAGGTACAGAAATGAGGGTGTATGAGTACCATGGGGTGCTTAGTAATTATTGATTTACGTTTCTTTGTTGGTTTTGTTTGTCTGTTTGTCATGTTTTGTTCAGGCTGTTTTTATTTTTTGTTTTTTGTTTATTTCTACCATTCAGGTATTTTGTGTTGTATTTTAGGTTTGTATGTATGTTAAGTGTCTGTGTGTGAAATATACGTACGTATTAATAGTGTGTCGGTACATGTTTAGTGTCAAGTGAGCAGCAGGTGGGAGATAATTTAGTACTTTGTTGGGATAACTGAGGCAAAATGATTTATGGCTGGGTAATTAGGGATTATTAAATAGGCGGTGGGATTAAATAAATTATACTTCTTCCTACTCCTTTTCAGACATGTGAATGTGATTTATGGTTCTTTTGCGGTTATATGCTATATGTATGAATGTAGGTATGTCTGTATGTGTATATGCATGTATTTTGTCATGTCTTTTATTGTGTACAATAAGCTTATTCTTTTTTCACATGTTTGAAATAAATAAACGAAACGAAACAAATTATTAAACATTTTTTGGGGTCATTTTGCCTGCAATTACTGTGTTTCTCCAGTAGATGGACAAACTGTCTTTATAAATAAATAGCACCGTTTTTTTCCATGTACAATGCGCCCCCATGTATAATACGCACCCTAAAAATGGCATGTCGATGCTGGAAAAAAGCCTGTACCCATGTATAATACGCACCCAAATTTCTTTTTTATTCTTTTTTTTTTTAAGTTCCAATGATCGTCACACACACATCTTGGGTGTGGTGAAATTTGACCCATCCCCGTGTGATTTTGATCCATCCCCTGGGGGAGAGGGGAGCAGTGAGCAGCAGCGGCGCCGCGCTCGGGAATCATTTGGTGATCTAACCCCCCAATTCCAACCCTTAATGCTGAGTGCCAAGCAGGGAGGCAATGGGTCCCATTTTTATAGTATTTGGTATGGTCTTAACTAGGGTGGATGTATTTTTTTTGTTGGCGTTGATTTCTCCGACTGCCCGTAAAGGCACCACCGCGATCAGTTCGTTTAAAATGAAAAGAGGAAAGTGACGTGCGGACATGTGAAAAAGGCTCTCTGTATGGGAGAGAAGTTGAAGACGAATAGAAACACCCTTGGAAACCAAAACTTGCCCCTTGGAGCCGCAACAAATGTTTCAGATTTGTGTAGGGTACATTGTGACAGCAAACGAGCAGGTGATCGAGCAAGCGTCTGATACGAGAGCATTGCGTTCGTATGGAGCGTGTTTGAAGTGAACAGCAGAGACAAAAGGAACATGGCAAAGTGTTGTGAAATAAAATATTACCAGTAATACGCATTTTGTTATTTGCTGATTGTATCAAACTATCACATTCATTGTCAGTCAAGAAGAGAACTATTTGCATTGGATCCATAGCGCGCATGCGCAGTGATACTGCCTCCGTATGACGTCCAGTCCGCGATGGAGATTAAAAAACAAACAATATTTGACAATAACACAGGTTTCTGTTCCTGTCTTTGGTAATGTCACCCTGTCTTTTTGTTCCACGTCTTTGTCGGTCAGTCCTGTTGTTGGTTTTGTTAGAGAGTTATGTTAGTTTACCAAGTCTGTGTTTTGAGTTCCTCCAATGAACCCATGTCCAAGTTGCACTTGGTCGCCCTGCTCCTTTCCACACTCCATCCGTGACGAGATTTTCTTCAAAAATTGTTGTACCATGATTTTCTTGCATGTTTTTGGAATGTGGGAGGTAACCAGAGTGCCCGGAGAAAACCCACGCGGGCCCGGGGAGAACATGCGAACTCCACACGGGGAGGGCCGAAGGTGGAATCGAACCCGCACCCTCCTGACTATGAGGCGGACGTACTACCCAGTGCGCCACCGAGCCGCTCCCCTGGAATCCTTCCATTAAAATGAATCGCCCAAGGAAAAGCACGGTGGACACTGTGTGCTGAGTGTTTAAAAAAGAGTGGCCAATTTGACGCGACGTACGTGACGTGACGTTCAGCCACATGAACATCAACATCAACCCGTCACAGATCTAGGTAAACGGACCAACACCTCGGATCTCTCCTAAGAATTGCCACAACAAATTTTACTCCAGACTATGACGCACTAGCAAAAAAGGGAGACCAACAACACTGTTCCCATTGAAAATGAAGGGGAGGCTCTCAAGTTTGTTGTCAAAAAATCCATTTTGAATATGATTTGTACACATAGCAGGGATTGAAACTTGCGACCATTCTCATTTTCAAACAATGCAGGATGCTCAAGGACATTGATGCACCACCTGTTTGCGACTAATCTTAACCTGTAAAGTTCTTAAGGCTTACTTTAAGCAAGTGTTTCCTGTTTCCTCACCTCTGTTACCAGGTGTTTGTGAGTTAAAACTCTGCTCTGATTTTCAGATACCCCTCACCGTGTTGCCATTTTGATTACTTTATTTGGATGTATGCTTTCACCGATTCTTCAAGATGATATATTTGGTCAGAATGTTTGCCGTTTGATGTGAAGACAATTTGCAATTCTAATAATGACACGAATTTGCTGTACAATTTATCTTCGCGGGCCACATAAAATGATGTGGCGGGCCGTATCTGGCCCCCAGGTCTTGAGTTTGACACCTATGCAGTGTCGGAGGAAGTAATCAGTGCTGTGCAAGAAAAAATATCTGAACACGCAAACATACTTTGAACACCGAACACACAACAAAGAAATGATGTGCATTAATTACTATATAGAATACACACGATTTGATATTTCCACGGTATACATTGGAAATGAAGTAAAAAAATAATAATACGGACAATTGAATAAGCATTCACATGCTCTGATGAAAGTAGGGCTAGAGGCAAGCTTTCACCGCAGCAGGAGCACTGAACGATAAAAAGGAGAATGGGGGGGGGGGGGACTGACTGGGTTGTGGTTGCGGCAAGATTAGATGCGGATGGTGCAGCGAGAATGCGCAGCAATCCGCAAGAGACCCATCTCACCTTGTGAGGGTCGCGAGGGAGGGAAACAAAAAGCCTTGTTTTTCATTTTTGCTGATGCGTGATTTTGTTACTCCTTCGTATGAACAATGGATACGCTCAGAGTGGGTCGTCGACCTGATGTGGTAAGATACGAACCACTGAGTTTGCTGAATGATGTTGACATCCAGTCAGGATTGGTGTGCGTGGAAATACGATATTATGCATTTACCATTCTACCAACACTCCGTTGCGACTGTTTGACGTTTATGTCATCCACGTAGCCTTGACATATGCATGCCCGCATAATGCGTAATTTGATATGCAGCCTTGAGTAAAACTCAATTCGTCGTTTAGTTGACGCTTGCAAAACGTCTCATTTTGTATGTGGATGTTGTGTGCTAGTGTGGTGCTGTTGTTGTTGCTGTTGTTGCCATATTAATATTCAGTGTGATAACGTTGTTTGAAATGTCCCATCTTTTCAACACATGACATCATCTTCTTCAGATGTCAAGCTACGGGTAGTCTCCTCCCAATGCCACGGATATGCATGAATAAACTGGGAATTTTGTCAAATAAATCTTCATGTTCATGCCATATTTTCAAGACTTGCAGACTTATTTGAACATGCTCCAAAATTGACATTGAGTGTGTGTGTGTGCGTGTGTGTGTGTATGTATGTATGTATGTATGTACGTACGAACGTATGTTTCCATTCATCCCATATCGATCTATGCAGAGACATACATGCAATTCCATCATTTTCATACAATCGCTAGTACAAGGCAGTGGTGCGACCAGCCTTGTAGACATATGTTGTATGTCTTAGAGAGGGTGGCACTAACAAAAAGACACAGGTGGCACAGATGAAAATGTTGTGATTCTCTTTGGGAATGACGATGATGGACAGGATTAGAAATGAACATATCAGAAGGACACCTCAGGTGGTTTGTTTGGAGACAAAATCAGAGAGGTGAGATTGAGATGGTTTGGACATGTGCTGAGGTGGGATCCGGGTTAAATAGGGAGAAGGATGCTGAAGATGAACCCACAAGCACACTTGTGGTGCGAGAGGAAAACTGACTTTATTCCTGTAGTGAGTGACATTGATATCATATGTAGTATTATTTATGGTAGACAAAAATTGTTTTTGCGTCTCCCAAGCAAATCATTGCAACGCAAAGTGGGGAGTTATCGGTCACTCTCCTGTATCCGCTGTCACTATTTCTCAAGCGATTTACGGCAAAATAAGGTGGCAAGTTGCCGTCTGTTGCTGTCACTCTCACTCCTGTATTCCTCCTCTAGAATGTTTCTTCACGCTCAGTCACAAGCTGTAACATTACCCGCAACAACACCAAAAAGTTTAAAGTATAAGTATAGTTTAAAATGAAATGGTTCTATTGGCTTGTGTCTTCCAAAAGCTCCATTTGCCCTGCCACAAAATGTGGACAAAGGCTATAATGCACCGAAAATGTCAGTGTCCTTGTGAAAACCCTGCAAGAACGCTATAACACGGAAATGTTGCCCATTAGGACGCCCTGTAAAACTAACAATAGAGTAAGATGTTCAAGTCATTTTTATGTTGAGAAACCGAGCTCTTTTAAACACTGAACATTTTCTTTGTCTGTGTGCGATTAATATAGAATATACAGCAGCATCCAATCAACAAATAACCACTTGAGTTTCAAAGGAGAAGCGTTTCAATGAAAGGGAAAACAAATGTTTGTAGCTCAGTACCAATGGTACAGAGGTACACCACTGTGCACCACAGTGTTTATCCCCTCAGAAAATACTCTCAATGCACCATTAAAGAAAGAGCTCCATCAAAATGCCCACTGACCTGAAGTTAATCACTATATCTCTACTGAATGAGTGACATCAATGAGATAAAAAGTCTCTTTATTGTACTGACGGAGTTACTGGTTTCACTCCACCACAAACCACCAATCTATCATAATTCATTAAGAAAGCCTGAAAAATAAAGCCTGTAATGACCTAAGAAGTGTTAGCCAACCTGTACCGCACTCATTGCATCACAATGTTTGCGTGCAACATGGAAAAAGGACCGATCTTCGGCTATAGAAATTAGCTCCAGGGACATGGGATGTCACCTCTGGCAGGGATATATATATATATATATAAAAAAAAAAAAAAAAAATTCCCCTCTCACCCTCCGCGGGTGGTTTTTTCCACTCCAAGCTCGGGTCCTCTACCAGAGGCCTGGGAGCTTGAGGGTTCTGCGCAGTATTTTGGCTGTTCCTAGCACTGCACTCTTCTGGACTGAGATGTCTGATGTTGTTCCTGGAATCTGCTGTAGCCACTCCTCCAGTTTGGGGGTCACTGCTCCAAGTGCCCCAATGACCACGGGCACCACCGAGGCCTTCACTTTCCAGGCCTTCTCAAGCTCTTCTTTGAGGCCCTGGTATTTCTCTAGCTTCTCAAGTTCTTTTTTCCTGATGTTGCCATCGCTCGGTATTGCTACATCCACTACAACGGCCTTCTTCTGCTGTTTGTCTACCACCACAATGTCCGGTTGGTTCGCCATCACCATCTTGTCAGTCTGGATCTGGAAGTCCCACAGGATCTTGGCTCGCCCGTTCTCTGCCACCTTAGGGGGTGCTTCCCACTTTGACCTTGGGGCTTCCAGTCCATACTCTGCACAGATGTTCCTGTACACTATGCCAGCCACTTGGTTATGACGTTCCATGTATGCTTTCCCTGCTAGCATCTTACACCCTGCTGTTATGTGCTGGACTGTCTCAGGGGCCTCTTTGCACAGCCTACACCTTGGGTCTTGTCTGGTGTGGTAGATCTTGGCCTCTATTGCTCTGGTGTTCAGAGCCTGTTCCTGTGCAGCCATGATGAGTGCCTCTGTGCTGTCCTTCAGTCCAGCTTTTTCCAGCCATTGGTAGGATTTCTTGATGTCAGCCACTTCACTTATCTGCCGATGGTACATCCCATGTAGGGGTTTGTCCTCCCATGATGGTGTCTCTAGCCACTCTTCCTCTGTTTGCCATTGTCTGAGACATTCACTGAGCACGTCATCCGTTCGGGCCTTTTCCTTGATGTACTCATGGATCTTGGCTGTTTCATCCCGAACAGTGGCTCTCACACTCAGTAGTCCTCGGCCTCCTTCTTTACGGCTAGTGTACAGTCTCAGGGTGCTGGACTTAGGGTGGAACCCTCCGTGCATGGTTAGGAGCTTCCGTGTCTTGACATCTGTGGTCTGAGTCTCTTCCTTTGGCCATCTTATTATTCCTGCAGGGTATCTGATGACTGGCAGGGCGTAGCTGTTTATTGCCCGGATCTTGTTCTTGCCATTTAGCTGACTTCTGAGGACTTGCCTTACTCGTTGTAGGTATTTGGCTGTGGCTCCTCTCCTTGTGGCTTCATCGAGGTTGCCATTTGCTTGTTGGATACCAAGGTACTTGTAGCTGTCCTCAATGTCTGTTATTGTTCCTTCTGGGAGTGAGACCCCTTCTGTATGGACTACCTTCCCTCTCTTTGTCACCATGCGACCGCACTTCTCTAGTCCGAATGACATTCCAATATATATATATATATATATATATATATATATATATATATATATATATATATATATATATATATATATATATATATATATATATATATATATATATATATATATATATATATATAATGTACAGTGTGGCAAAAAAAGTATTTAGTCAGCCACCAAATGTCCAAGGTCTCTCACAAGATGAGAGATGCCTGTAATTTTCATCATAGGTACATTTCAACTCTGAGAGACAAAATAAAAATCCGGAAAATCACATTTGGCCAATAACCAAAGTTCATATTTCAATTTTCCAGATTTGTTTTTTATTTTTTCTCTCATAGTTGAAGTGTACCTATGATGAAAATTAGAGGCATCTCTCATCTTGTGAGTGGGAGAACTTGCACAATTGGTGTCTGACTAAATACCTTTTTTGCCCCACTGTAAATATAGCTTGCCTCTCCATACAACTTGGTCTCTGGTACCAGTGTTTTCACCAGGGAGCGAAAAAAAACTCCAGCCGAATCGGCCACTACTGGTTAATTAAAGGCCATATACATGTGTGACAATGACAATAAAGATCTATTCTATTCTATATCATAGAAATGTGTCTTTAAACGTGTCTTAAATTTTTCTACTGAGGTAGCAGTTCTAATATCCATTCGTAGGGCATTCCAAAGCTCTGGAGCCAGAATAGAAGATGCTCTAGACCAGTTATGGGCAAACTATGGCCCGCGGGCCACATCCGGCCCACGGGACCGTTTAATCCGGCCCGCCAACCCTGAATAAATTGTATTATTAAACATTTTTTTGGGTCATTTTGCCTGCAATGACTGTGTTTCCCCAGTAGATGGGAAACCGCTCACCTGCGCATTTACTACCGGAAGCCGTGTCAGAAAGCTCGGTGCACACTCACAAGTGCGTGTACGTACTCAGTAGTACGGACATGGCAACTCGCGCTCTATTTGTATGAGTGCCGAATTTAGAGCGTGGCATTCTTGTAATTCGCCCGCTGAGCTTTCAGATACAGTTTTACGCTAAAGCCACCCACAAACCTTCCCCTGGAATCCTTCCATTAAAATGAGTCGCCCAAGGAAAAGCACGGTGGACACTGAGTGCCGAGTGTTTAAAAAAGAGTGGCCAATTTGACTCGACGTACGCGACGTGACGTTCAGCCACATGAACATCAACCCGTCACAGATCTAGGTAAACGGACCAACACCTCGGATCTCTCCTAAAAATTGCCACAGCAAATTTTACCCCAGACTATGACGCACTAGCAAAAAAGGGAGACCAACAACACTGTTCCCACTGAAAATGAAGGGGAGGCTCTCAAGTTTGTTGTAAAAAAATGCATTTTGAATATGATTTGTACAAATAGCAGGGATTGAAACTAGTGACCATTCTCATTTTCAAACAATGCAGGATGCTCAAGGACATTGATGCACCACTTGTTTGCGACTAATCTTAACCTGTAAAGTTCTTAAGGCTTACTTTAAGGAAGTGTTTCCCGTTTCCTCACCTCTGTTACCAGGTGTTTGTGAGTTAAAACTCTGCTCTGATTTTCAGATACCCCTCACCGTGTTGCCGTTTTGATTACTTCTTTTGGATGTATGCTTTCACCGATTCTTCAAGATGATATATTTGGTCAGAATGTTTGCCGTTTCATGTGATCTCATAAGATAAACATCTTTCATTAATCTGACCTGCAGGCACTGAAGTGATGGAGACTGTTATTCATAATAACAGTGTCGTATTTTATGAGAATCACTGATAGCAGTTTTTTAGTGATTTTTTTTTTTTAATGCTGTTAATAAGTGCATCCATCCATCCATCTTCTTCCGCTTATCCGGGGTCGTGTCGCGGGGGCAGCAGCTTCAGGAGGGACTCCCAGACTTCCCTCTCCCCAGCCACTTCATCTAACTCATCCCGGGGGATCCCAAGGCGTTCCCATGCCAGCTGAGTGACATAGTCTCTCCAGCGCGTCCTGGGTCGTCCCCGGGGTCTCCTACCGGTGGGACATACCCAAAACACCTCCCCAGGGAGGCGTCCAGGAGGTGCCCGAGCCACCTCATCTGGCTCCTCTCAACGTGGAGGAGTAGCGACTCTACTCCGAGTCTCTCCCAGATGACCGAACTTCTCACCCTATCTCTAAGGGAGAGCCCGGACACCCTGCGGAGAAAACTCATTTCGGCCGCTTGTATCCGGGATCTCGTTCTTTCGGTCACGACCCATAGCTCGTGACCATAGGTGAGGGTAGGAGCGTAAATCGACCGGTAAATTGAGAGCTTTGCCTTTTGGCTCAGCTCTCTCTTCACCACGACGGACCGGTACAGAGTCCGCATTACTGCCGACGCTGCACCGATCCGCCTGTCGATCTCGCGCTCCATCCTCCCCTCACTCGTGAACAAGACCCCAAGATACTTAAACTCCTCCACTTGGGGCAGGATCTCGTCCCTGATCCGAAGAGGGCATTCCACCCTTTTCTGATCGAGGACCATGGACTCGGATTTGGAGGTGCTGACCTTCATCCCGACCGCTTCACACTCGGCTGCGAACCGCTCCAGTGAGAGCTGGAGATCACGGCCTGAAGAAGCCAAAAGCACCACGTCGTCTGCAAAAAGCAGAGACGCAATGCTGAT
This sequence comes from Syngnathus typhle, assembly GCF_033458585.1. Classification (NCBI taxonomy): domain Eukaryota; kingdom Metazoa; phylum Chordata; class Actinopteri; order Syngnathiformes; family Syngnathidae; genus Syngnathus; species Syngnathus typhle. Next base: position 13,011,228 of record NC_083749.1, on the reverse strand, counting down.
GTCCCCAAACCGTACACCCTCAACGCCTCGGCTGCGCCTAGAAATTCTGTCCATAAAAATTATGAACAGAATCGCTGACAAAGGGCAGCCTTGGCCAACCCTCACTGGGAACGAATCCGACTTACTGCCGGAAATGCGGACCAAACTCTGGCATTGGTGATACAGGGACCGAACCGCCCTTATCAGTTGGCTCGGTACCCCGTACTCCCGAAGCACCCCCCACAGAACCTCCCGAGGGACACGGTCAAACGCCTTCTCCAAGTCCACAAAACACATGTGGACTGGTTGGGCGAACTCCCATGCACCCTCGAGGATCCTCCTGAGGGTGAAGAGCTGGTCCACTGTTCCACGGCCAGGACAAAAGCCACACTGTTCCTCCTGAATCCGAGGTTTGACCTCCCGACGGACCCTCCTCTCCAGCACTCCTGAATAGACCTTACCAGGGAGGCTGAGGAGTATAATTCCCCTGTAATTGGAACACACCCTCCGGTCCCCCTTCTTAAAGAGGCACTGTCCCCGATGTCCACGCGATGTTGTAGAGACGTGTCAGCCATGACAGCCCCACAACATCCAGAGCCCTTAAGAAATCCGGGCGGATCTCATCCACCCCCGGGGCCTTGCCACCGAGGAGTTTTTTAACTACCCCAGTGACTTCGACCCCAGAGATTGGAGAGTCCGCCTCAGAGTCCCCAGGCCCTGCTTCCACAATGGAAGGCGTGTAGGTGGAATTGAGGAGGTCTTCGAAGTATTCTCCCCACCGACACACGACGTCCCGAGTCGAGGTCAGCAGCACGCCATCGCCACTGTAAACAGTGTTGATGTTGCACTGCTTCCCCCTGCTGAGACGCCGGATGGTGGACCAGAATTTCCTCGAAGCCGCCCAGAAGTCATTCTCCATGGCCTCGCCAAACTCCTCCCACGCCCGGGTTTTTGCCTCAGTAACCGCCGAAGCCGCCTTCCGCTTGGCCATTCGGTACCTGTCAGCTGCCTCCGGAGTCCCGCAGGCCAAAACGGCCCGATAGGACTCCTTCTTCAGCTTGACGGCATCCCTTACCGCCGGTGTCCACCAGCGGGTTCGGGGATTGCCGCAACGACAGGCACCAATGACCTTACGGCCACAGCTCCGGTCGGCCGCCTCAACAATGGAGGCGCGGAACAAGGTCCACTCGGACACAATGTCCCCCGCCTCCCCCGGGACGTGGGAAAAGCTCTGCCGGAGGTGGGAGTTGAAGCTCTTCCTGACAGGGGATTCCGCCAGACGTTCCCAGCAGACCCTCACAGAGCGTTTGGGTCTGCCAGGTCGGACCGGCATCTTCCCCCACCATCAGAGCCAACCCACCACCAGGTGGTGATCAGTTGACAGCTCCGCCCCTCTCTTCGCCCGAGTGTCCAAAACATGCGGCCGCAAATCCGATGACACGACTACAAAGTCGATCATCGAACTGCGGCCTGGGGTGTCCTGGTGCCAAGTGCGCACATGGACACCCTTATGTTTGAACATGGTGTTCATTATAGAAAATCCGTGTCGAGCACAGAAGTCCAATAATAGAACACCACTCGGGTTCAGATCGGGGGGGCCGTTCCTCCCAATCACGCCCTTCCAGGTCTCACTGTCATTGCCCACGTGAGCATTGAAGTCACCCAGTAGAACGATGGAGTCCCCGGAAGGAGCGCTCTCCAGCACTTCCTCCAGGGACTCCAAGAAGGGTGGGTACTCTGAGCTGCCGTTTGGTGCATAGACACAAACAAAAGTCAGGACCCGTCCCCCCACCCGAAGGCGGAGGGAGGCTACCCTCTCGTTCACCGGGGTGAACCCCAATGTGCAGGCGCCCAGCCGGGGGGCAATAAGTATACCCACACCTGCTCAACGCCTCTCACCGTGGGCAACTCCAGAGTGGAAGAGAGTCCAGCCCCTCTCGAGAGGGCTTGTACCGGAACCCAAACTGTGCGTGGAGGCAAGTCCGACTATATCTAGTCGGAACTTTTCTGCCTCGCACACCAGCTCAGGCTCCTTCCCAGCCAGAGAGGTGACATTCCATGTCCCAAGAGCCAGCTTCTGCAGCCGGGGATCAGACCCCCAAGGTCCCTGCCTTTGGCCGCCGCCCAGCTTGCACTGCACCTGACCCCTTTGGCCCCTCCCACAGGTGGTGAGGCCCGGCCACCAGACGCTCGCCTTCGAGCCCCGCCTCCAGGCCTGGCTCCAGAGGGGTTAGGGGTTAGCCCGCGTCCGGGCGAGGAAAATCTGTGTTCATATATATTATTCATCATAAGGGGCTTTTTGAGCCGTGCTTTGTCTGGCCCCTCACCTAGGACCCGTTTGCCATGGGTGACCCTACCAGGGGCATGAAGCCCCAGACAACATGGCTCCTAGGATCATAGGGGCACGCAAACCCCTCCACCACGATAAGGTGACGACTCACGGAGGGGGTTAATAAATGCATTTGTTTTCAAAAAACGTTTTTTGAATATCCGTGCTTTACTACCTACTAAAGGCCAAAACCTTTTATGCAATGACCTTTACAGGTCGTTTATATTACTTCACACAAACACTACATCCATCTGCTCCTGGTTCGGCCCTCCGGTCCAAATTTAGAACCCAGTTCGGCCCGCAAGTCAAAAGGTTTGCCCACCCCTGCTCTAGACCATTCAGACATTTTCTTGGCCCTCTGTGTCACTGAAAGACTAGCGTTTTGCGAACGAAAGTTACATGACAACTAAGTCGACGAGATATGAAGGCGCTAAGCCATGCAATGATTTATAGGTTAATAGAAGAACCTTGAAGTCACAAATTAAATGGACCGGGAGCCAATGTAAGTTGACTAATATTGGGGTAATGTGATAAAATGTTCTTGGCCGTGAGAGCAGCCTTGCAGCAGCATTTTGCAGTAACTGTCGACTTTTGATGCTGGACTTAGGAAGAACAGAGAATAATGCATTACAGTAGTCCAGGTGAGACGTGATGAACGCATATATAATAGTTTCCGCATCACCGGTCAAGAGGATCGGACAAATCTTAGCAATATTACGAAGGTGAAAAAACGCAATTCTGGTTGTATTCTTAATGTGCTTTTGAAAGGAGGGCGTTTGGTCAAATATTACCCCGAGATCAGTTACCGTATCGAGTGATAGTACGGTTATCTATGGTTATAGTGGTTTCCTTAAATAAGTGTTGATAACGAGCTGGACCAATTATCAACATCTCAGTTTTATCTGGGTTAAGACAAAGGAAGTTGAGAGACATCCATTGCTTGATCTCCGCAAGGCACACCTCAAGATTACAGCAGTCCCGCGGATCTGTCATCGATAACGGCATATACTGTCATGATTCGTCCCCAGTTTTGCTAGGTTGCCATGGTTTCTGTTCGCGTCGCCCCTCCCCTCCTGTGTTCCCTCAATCAGTGTGATCATTCTCACCTGCCTCTCATTTCCAGTCTTGTATTTAAGTCCTGTCTCTGTGTCACTCCCCTGTCGGTTCATTGCTAATGTCACCCGGTCCCGTTGTCTCACATCTCGTTCAGCTTCTGGTGTTGGTTTGGTTGCAAGTCATGTCTGTTTACCGAGTGTGTCTGTAAGTTCCTGCAATAAACCCTTTTCCAAGCTGCACGTGGTCGCCCTGCTCCATCTTCCACTCCGTTCTTGACAGAATGAACCGACCACACAGCGATCAGCGCTTGGACCCCCCTCTACCACCAGCTTCCGTCAGCCAAGCCAAGCCAAGCCAAGCAACCAAGCCACGGTAAGCAACCAAGCCACGCCAAGCCACCAAGCCACGCCAAGCAACCAAGCCACGCCAAGCAACCAAACCAAGCCAAGAAACCAAGCCACGCCAAGCAACCAAGCCACGCCAAGCAACCAAGCCACGCCAAGCAGCCAAGCCAAGCCCAAGAAACCCAAGCCAAGCCGAGCCCAAGAAACCAAATCCAAGCCAAGCCAAGCCAAAGCCAGGAAACCAAAGCCTAGCCAAGCCCACGAAACCAAAGCCAAGCCAAGCCCGAGAAACCAAAGCCAAGCCAAGCCAAGCCCAAGAAACCAAAGCCAAGCCAAGCCCAAGAAACCAACGTCATGCCAAGCCAACCCAAGCCCAAGAAACCAACGCCAAGCCGAGCCAAGCCAAGCAAAGCAAAGCCAAGCCCAAGAAACCAAACCCAAGCCAAGCCGAGCCAAGCCAAGCCTCGTCGGCGCGGATGCCACGGCCACCACAAATCCAGGTGGCGTGGATCCAGCGGCCGACCCCCGACCCTGTCCGGTCGGCGCGGATGCTACGGCCGCCACAAATCCAGGCGGCGTGGATCCAGCGGCCGACCACCGACCCTGTCCCGTCGGCGCGGATGCTACGGCCGCCACAAATCCAGGCGGCGTGGATCCAGCGGCCGACCCCCGACCCTGTCCCGTCGGCGCGGATGCTACGGCCGCCACAAATCCAGGCGGCGTGGGTCCAGCGGCCGACCCCCGACCCTGTCCCGACGGCGCGGATGCTGCGGCCGCCACAAATCCAGGCGGCGCGGATCCAGCGGCCGTCATCCAGTCGGTCTTCGGAGGCGTGGGCAGTGCGGCTGACTCTTGCCGCTGCGCACAGCACCGCCTTCCAATTGCCGCTGAATGCGGTCCGGACTTCAAACTGCCACCAATTGCGGTTCTGACTTTTCAAGTTTCCGCCGAGCACGGTTCCGGTCCCCGAGTTTCCACCGAGCGCGGTTCTGTCCCTGAGATGCCATCGTTTGCTTTTCTGTCCCTGAGTTGCCGCCGTTTGCGGTTCTGTTTCCCCAGTCGCCGCCCGAGTGCGGTTCATGTCCCCCAAGTCGCCGCCCGAGTGCGGTTCATGTCCCCCAAAGTTGCTGCCAATTGCGCGTCAGGCCCCCAGTACGTGCCGCGATTGTAGCCCTGGGCCCCTGACCTCCGCTGAGTGCAGTTCTGTTCCTCAAGTTGCTGCCAATTGCGCGTCAGGCCCCCAGTGTGTGCCGCGATTGTAGCCCTGGGCCCCTGACCTCCGCTGAGTGCAGTTCTGTTCCCCAAGTTCCTGCCGATTGCGCGTCAGGCCCCCAGTGTGTGCCGCGAGTGTGGCCCTGGGCCCCTGACCTCCGCTGAGTGCAGTTCTGTTCCCCAAGTTCCTGCCGATTGCGCGTCAGGCCCCCAGTGTGTGCCGCGAGTGTGGCCCTGGGCCCCTGACCTCCGCTGAGTGCAGTTCTGTTCCCCAAGTTCCTGCCGATTGCGCGTCAGGCCCCCAGTGTGTGCTGCGAGTGTGGCCCTGGGCCCCTGACCTCCGCTGAGTGCAGTTCTGTCCCCCAAGTCGCCGCCGAGTGAGGTGGTTTCCCTAGTCGCCGCCGCCCGAGTGCGGCTCTCTGCCCCTTGTCGCCGCCCCCCGGGTGCGGCGCTCTGCCCACCCGCCCCCCCCGCGTGCCGTCGTGAGGGATTGGATTTTTGGGACGTCGGGAGCCGTCCCTTGTGGGGGGGGTACTGTCATGATTCGTCCCCAGTTTTGCTAGGTTGCCATGGTTTCTGTTCGCGTCGCCCCTCCCCTCCTGTGTTCCCTCAATCAGTGTGATCATTCTCACCTGCCTCTCATTTCCAGTCTTGTATTTAAGTCCTGTCTCTGTGTCACTCCCCTGTCGGTTCATTGCTAATGTCACCCGGTCCCGTTGTCTCACATCTCGTTCAGCTTCTGGTGTTGGTTTGGTTGCAAGTCATGTCTGTTTACCGAGTGTGTCTGTAAGTTCCTGCAATAAACCCTTTTCCAAGCTGCACGTGGTCACCCTGCTCCATCTTCCACTCCGTTCTTGACAATATACATATACCGTTTTTTCCCGTGTATAATGCGCCCCCATGTATAATACGCACCCTAAAAATGGCATGTTGATGCTGGAAAAAAGCCAGTACCCATGTATAATACGCACCCAATTTAAAAAAAAAAAAAAAAATGTATTTATTTATTTTAAGTCCCAATGATCGTCACACACGCAGGGAGGCAATGGGTCCCATTTTTATAGTCTTTGGTATGGTCTTAACTAGGCTGGATGTAATTTTTTTTGTTGCCGTTGATTTCTCCGACTGCCCATAAAGGCACCACCGCGATCAGTGCGGACGTGAAAAAGGCAAAGGTATGGGAGAGACGTTGAAGAGGAATAAAAACACCCTTGGAAATCAAAACTTGCCCCTCGTCGTGACTCGGAGCCGCAACAAATGTTTCGGATTTGTGTAGGGTACATTGTGACAGCAAACGAGCAGGTGATCGAGCAAGCGTCTGATACGTCTTTTTGTTCCACGTCTTTGTCGGTCAGTCCTGTTGTTGGTTTTGTTGTACCATGATTTTCTTAAAAAAAAAAAAAAAAAATTTATATTTTTTTTAAAAAATTGTACCCATGTATAATGCGCACCCCAAATTTTAGGACAATAAATTAGCTAAATTTCGCGCATTATACACGGAAAAAAACGGTAATTGGGTGTCATCCGCGTAACATTGAAAACTAATATTATATTTACGTATTATGTTCCCAAGCGGAATCATATAAATATTAAATTGAATTGGTCCAAGTACCGATCCCTGTGAGACACCACACGTAACATTATAGAGCTCAGAAGACGTATTGCCATGGACCACTCGGTGCGTCCTGTCTGATAGATAGGAATAGAACCAATCTAGTGCTGACCCTGAAATACCAACACAACTTTTAAGACGCTCTAATAAAATATCGAAGTCTACAGTGTCGAAGGCAGCACTGAGCGAGTAGTAACAATACCGATGAAGTGTTTGAATACATAGCTATAAGGAGAACCAGCTCAGTGGCCTAGTGGTAGAGTGTCCGCCCTGAGATTGGAAGGTTGTGGGTTCAAACCCCGGCCGGGTCATACCAAAGACTATAAAAATGGGACCCATTTCCTCCCTGCTTGGCACTCAGCATTAAAGGTTGAAATTGGGGGGTTAGATCATCAAATGATTCCCGAGCGCGGCGCCGCTGCTGCTCACTGCTCCCCTCTCCCCCAGGGGATGGAATAAAATCACATGGGGATGGGTTAAATGCAGAGGACAAATTTCACCACACCCAGATGTGTGTGTGACAATCATTGGGACTCTAATCTTTAATCATTAGTCACTTTAGCAAGTGCTGTCAGTGGAATGATTAGCTCTAAAACCAGACTGAAAGGTTTCATATCGATTATTGGCGACCAATAAGTAATCAATAAGATGCTGCGCTACTACTTTTTCAAGAAGTTTTGCTATGAATGGGAGGTTTGAAACTGGCCTATAATTACTGAGACAGTGCGGGTCAAGATTTGGTCGCTTAAGTAACGGTTTAATGATAGCGGTTTTAAAGGCTATTGGCACTATCCCAGAGGAGACAGACAGATTAATTATATTTAAGACGGACGGTCCTAAAATTTGAAATAATTCTCTAAATAGTTTGGCTGGGAGCAGGTCCAGTAAACATGTTGTTTGTTTAGCCGCACTAACCAATTGTGTAAGCCTTTCAAGTGACACGGTTTTAAAATTTGAGAGGGTTTATTGCATGATTGGAATGGTCATCTTGATCTCATCCCGAATGGATTCAATCATTCGAGCGAAAAATTTCATGAACTCGTCAGCTGAATGGAAGGAGCTATTGGGGTCAGCTGGCATAGTGTTAGCTTTGCCACTGTATCAAATAGGTATTTAGGATTGTTTTTATTGAGATTAATGACTTGCGAAAAATAACAAGTTTTTACTAAGATAAGCGCATCTTTATATTTCAGGAGGCTGTCACGCCATGCCTGATGGAAAACCTCAAGTTTGGTTAAATGCTGTTTGCGCTCATGCTTTCTACATAATTGCTTAAGCGTATGTGTTTCATCTGTGAACCACAGAGTAGGCAATCTACGGCGGGTTTTCAGACGTAGCAGTGCCACAGAGTCAAAGGCATTTAATGTCGCATTGAATTCATTTGTAAGATTATCAATAGAGGCGATATATGCGGGAAATATGGCAGTTGCCGGCGACAGTAACTCAGATAGAGCTGTTGCAGTCATGGAGTTAATATTACGGCTGCCATAATTCTGATTGCTCTCTTGTCTTTGACAAAGAACTAAAATTTCAAATTTTATTAAGTAATGATCAGACAAAACAGTAGTGTATGGCAGTACTGTTATATTTGAGGTTGCCAGTCCTCGGGATAATACCAGATCTAAGGTATTTACATTCGTATGTGTTGCTGCCTGTACGGCTTGCGTAAAACCAAACGTATTAGTTAAAGTCTGAAACGCCGAAGTAAGTGGCTCTGACGGTAAATTCATGTGGATATTGAAATCGCCCATGATTATTATCCGCATTTGTCATTAGATCAGACGGGCACCATTTCATCAGCAATACCGGTCGGGGTGGAGTGACTGGATTTGTCTACTACACGTGTACTGTAGCACTATTCAAACTGATGCTCTAGTCTACACAAGGAGCTATGTGCATGCTGGAAGTCTAGCCTAGCGCTAGTTAACTTTAACTTAACAGACTCCAAATCCATCCTAACAGGTGGTCTAGTCACCTGTGCCCCGGCCTGCTCTAAAGTGACCTGTCATGAGAGGTTCAAACGGTAATCTTTATTCCTAGAAGAGTGAAGGCCCCTTCACGGTTAGGCAGGGCTCGAAACTAACGATTGCCCGATTGCCCGGGGCAAGTAGCGATGGCAGACGGGCAAGTAGAATTTTTCCTCACTTGCCCGAACTTGCCCTGCCATAATACCATGTTTTCAAGCTGTAAAAAGACGATTTTGTGCATAATTTCTCGCAACTTCTGCCGCTTCTGGTCCGACAATTTGTTTTCTAGGGAGCGGTTAGTTTCTCGTGTAAGTCTGCAATACATTGATAACGGCAAAGCGCTTCGTAATTAAATGCATGCTCCCTCACCCGTCCCTGGCTCTTCTGCGCCTGCGCACCAGCAGAGCTTGTTTCCGTGTCGGGCAAGTAAAAATCCACTCCAAAAAAATTCGGGCAAGTAAAATTTTGTTTCGGGCAAGTAAAATTTTGTTTCGGGCAAGTAAAATTTTCTCCAACTTGCCCGAGGGCAACTTGGGCAAAAAATAAGCTTCGAGCCCTGTTAGGATGAAGGCCGTCCTTCCTCAGCAGGTCAGGGCAGCCCCAGAAGGAGGACCAGTTATCTATAAAATACACTCCCTGCTTTTTACAGAATCCAGCCATCCATCGATTAAGGGAGACTAATCTACTAACGCTCTCATCAGTGCCTCTCCCAGGCAGGGGGCCAGAGACAAATACTCGATGCTGACTCAGCTTTCTGGCGAGATCACAAGTCCTCGCTCTGTTTTTCTTTGGGATCTCTGATTGCCTCATCCTAACATCATTGGCGCCGATGTGTATCACTATGTCCGAGTAGCTAGTGTTGTTGGAACTACGCTGTTGACTAGGCCTATTGCGAGTCAGCTCCCTAAGATTAGCTTCTATGTCTGCCCCCAGGAATACACATTACCGTGGCTGGATTTTTAAGCGTGATATTTCAGGTAATAGAGTCACCTATGACCAAGGCGCGAGGGCCAGTAGATGACTTTGGACGGCCATGTATCTTACCTGGCTCATCGCAATTAGTAAGCCACTTGGGGCTAATGCAAACTGGGCTAGCGAGCTGACTGGAGTCCGCGTCTTTGTCTGCCCCATCTACTGTTAGCACACTATTCTGCTCTAGCTGGCGGACACGCAGGGACAACTTCTCTAAGAGAAGGGTGCAGTTGGTGCACGAAGCCGTACAAATCTCTTGATCCGCAGCCATACTTTATGTGTCTGATGATCGACGGTAGACAAACGGCCACGAAACCTCCGCTAGGAGCCAGACAGTAATGTGGAAGAAATGGCAGGGATGGTCTGTCCGCGTGTCCAATGATCGACGATCGAGAGCCAAACAGTGACGTGGTCGAAATGGCAGCGTCAATCCCTGCCGCGACTTTCAACAAAAGTAAACTCCCAAAAGTGGAGTAAAAAACGTAAAAAGCAAGGAAAAACTCAAACCTCGTCACCAGATTAGACCACGGATAGGTAATGGGAAATGTGACTGCATCTCAACCAAAACCCTGAGTTTTCTGACCCGACACGTGGTTTCATGAGGCGATGTGGAGTAACAGTTGGTTCTTTATTTGCAAGATCTTGGGTTGTTTAATGGCGGTCAGTACACGAGGCACTACAGCAGATAAAACATCAGCCCCCACCCTCCAGGTCAGAAGGTTTTATACTGTCCGCCCGTAGTGACAAAGAAAGGAAAAGGCGGGAAAGGAAAAGGCGGGAAAGGAAAAAGCGGGAAGGGAGAAGGCGAGGAGGTAAAAACATCTCCTTATAACCTGTTCTGTTATCACGTGGCCATTTGAAAAAGTATACGAGTTTGTCTCACCTAATAAAATATGTACACATTGCTGTTGCTCTCTCGTCACACTTAAAAGAGTTTTTCTTGTTCTGTGTTTTTTGTTTGTGCTTCAAAACGTTTTTATCGATTCTTTTTTTGGCACAAATCTGCTTTCATACATGTTGGTCTGATCGTATTGTTTCCAACTCATTGATAATCAAACGGAATAGCACATGGATAAGTTGACATGGGAAACATCACAAGTATGGTAAATTGGTTCCCGGAACTCAGATAATGTGCATATACTATGGTAAGACTAATTTACGCCACCTCCCCACCAAGGCAGGGGAGGGGGATACTAACAGAGGGATGACACCAATGTTCCCTCTAAGCTGCGGGCGTGCGCACTGCCCGCACATTTTCAGCGCACAAGAAAATCTATCCAGCGCATAAACAACATCCCCCCCCCCCCCCCGGAAGCGAAGCGAACACGCAGTGTTTGACGGCCCATTAACCCCCGGAAGCGAACCGAACACGCATCGTTTGACGTCCCATTACCACCCTCAACCCCCCTCCCCCCCGCCGCGGGTTGGCCACCTGATGTTGCTCACAGTAGTCCTCAGTTTGCTCAGGGAGCTTGTGTGTATGCCCAGATACATGAAATATTAGAGGGAACGTTGGATGACACCTCATAGTCTAGTGAGAAGAGCAACAGCCTTCATAGTGTAGCATTTTGGCATTACCAGTACCGCTATTACCAAACCTAGGTTTTTCCATTTCTTTCTTATATTTTTTTAAATGTTTGCAATTCCATGCAGTGGTTTGCGAGAAGCAAAGGAGCCATTGTGTTTCATTTGCTTATTGAAAACTTGGGCGCAAATCACCCCTACAGAAACATACGACACTGACAGACAGTTGCAATCTTTACAAAAATGTTGAATCATGAAAATACAAATGTTGTTCAAGTAATGTTTCCTTAGTTGATTTGTCCACATATGTATTCTTGATTCAGGAATTCCACTGTACACACCAATACACCACAAAAATAATGTTTCAATCACTCCCACATGGCTTTTTGGTAAAGATCTTAATTTGTCCTCATGATTTTTTTTCTCTTCTAGGAAACAACCATGGAGATTAATGACGAAAACTAAAGGAGTCATTTTAAGATGACACTCACAGGACCACCTGACTTATTGGTATCAAGTGTGCATCGAGACATAAAAATTACCCCCATTTCTTCACTCAGCAAATCCTTGCAACGCTACAAAGAATGTAGTTCTTTAAATTGCAGCACACTGGAAGAAATTAAGAGCAAGGATAATAAGCAGCGCTGCCGTGTCTTTGAAACTACCTTGCTGGAGTACCCAAAACATTATAAATACGCAATGAATTCCCCACACAAAAAGACTGAGAGGCATGGCGCTAATCCAGATATTGTCTGGAATGCCCTGGGTCACCATCAAAGGTACCGCTTTTCAGCTCCAGATATTTTCAACTTTCGGTTAACATCTCAACCAATGGATGCAAGTATGAACAGTGAGCCTGCCATCATCCCTGAGCAAAAACGAAGAGCTCGGTCAAAAAGCGCACCTCGAGTCCAAACTAATCTCACCCCTATATCATGTGAGTCCTCACCCTCCAGGAGGAAGGGAAGGGAGTCCCGATGCACCGTAGGAGAATCTCATTGGAGACCTGACATATCCCCACGTAAAGAGTCCTCCTCTGCAGCAAACAGAGCTCATTTATTTGGACTTCAGCCTCAAATGAGTGATAATAATATATTTTCAGCCCATTATTTATCAAATACTTACGAGGAGGCTACGCTGGATAAACCAGCAACCAGCCCTCATGTCAGATGTCGGTTAGACATTAAACCAAATGATTCAGCATTATATCATAAGGGACAGAAACACCTTACACCTCAAATGGACATTCAATGTCAAAGGCACCACAATTGGGTAAGTAGGAGCCTGACTGTGCCGCGCCACTTCTCCTATTCAAGAGGACCAACGTCTGATTCATTGGTTACAGAGAGTCAGCAAGCTTCTCAAAATTCCTACAGTTTGCCAAATAAGTACAAACACCAAATGGAAGTTCCTTTCGAAGGGATGGAATCCACTGGATATGAAATGGAAAACAGAAGTCACTCCAGTCCTAACATGCCAATCCCAGTGTTTTATGAAGAGGATCCTGGTAGATATGTTACCACAGTTCCCCCTCAGCCAAGTTCTTATTTTCATGATCAACGTATGAAAGGACCAACCTCCAAAGTGCAATATGTACATGATCAAAGAGGTCGAATGGTGCATGCTATGGGTCCAAGGTCTTATAACAATGAAATTGAGCATTATCCATACACTTTACTGGCAGGGTATCCACAATTGTTTAAAGCAAATGAGCCAGGGCCATATATTATACAACCACAGCCAACAAGAATCTTTTATGGAAATGAGCCAAGGTCTTATCAAATTCAGTCTGCTCCTCCAAGGTTCTATTATTCACGTGACACGCATGCCATGCCACCACAGCACCATATACCAGCAAGGGCCCATTATGCAGAAAACCAAAAAAACGTGAGGATTATTCAGGCACACGCAGATGACTGGTATAGTTCATATAGTCCTGGATATTCCTCTATTCCAGTAAATGATGTGTCCCAAGTCACTCCAACCAGGATCCAACAAAAGACTGTATTTATGCCTTGTTATTCAAACCCTTCTGCAGAACCTCAAAGAATTGGCACAGATTCCAAATCCTACTCAAGATCATTGGACGATATCCTCACCTCATATGTAGAAAGGGAACAACCCCCTTCTGTTCAGCGGCATCAGAGCTATAATGACCTTGATCCAAGGAAACCTATAGGAGGCTTGGATGACAAGCCACAGCCAGTGGTAGTCAATCTCTCCACTTCACCAAGACGTTATGCAGCTTTGTCCATGTCTGATAACTCTTTGATTGACCAAAGCCCTTCATCAACATCAAAAAACACAACTAGTAAACAGTGGTTAGTAACTCCAGAGATTACAATTACGGATAATGACTTTCGTACTGGGAATCTTAGGAAAGCTGAACGAAAGTCTGCCAGCTGGGATATTCTGGACTCTCGAGGCACTGAAGGTGAGCATGACATTAAAGCCTCGACCAAAGAAAAGCCACATGACAATTCTCTTCAGCGGAGCCTTGAACAACTTGATGAGCTGCTGGCTGATCTTGTGACTGACTACAAACCACCAAGTCGAAGGGCGAGTCAGGACATACTAGATCAGCTGAAGAAGCTAATTGACGAGGAAGAAGCAGTATCTCTGTCGAGGAAGAACTTGGATACTGTTGCTCAAGAACCACCTCCTCTTGACAAGCAACCAACTTCAATAAGATTAAATCCTGATTCATTTCAAGATCTAGATGGGGCAAGTGATCCAATGAAGGGTCCAAATGAGTGCTCTCCAGATCAGAGCCCAGATGAGGATGATACAATGATGTGTTCAAACAATAAATGCCGGAGAACAGAAACTCTGTTTCATGCTTGCCTTTACTTTAAATCTTGCCACAGCTGCTACACTTATTACTGCTCTCGCAACTGCCGCAGAGAAGACTGGGACATTCATAAAGAGAGTTGTGTATATGGTAGAATTGGCAGCTCATGTCGACATATCATCAAACATTGTCGTGAGACTATTGAAGTCCACAAAGCCTTCTCCCGTCTTGCCAAAGTTGGTTATCTTTCTCGAGGCAGGGGCGTACTCTTCCTTGGTTTCCCTAACACTGTGTCTTCCAGTAACTTTTTACAAGCAGGGCTGGATAGTCTGCCTATGTCACCCACATACTTGTCGCTAAGAGAGCTTGAAAGTTTCAAAGACAACCTTGGTGAGCACTGTAAAGAGTTGCAAGAAGCTGGAAAAGAATACGACCCAAATGAATGTTTCATATTGAATGTATCAATTGCTGTCGGTGAACAGCTGCCAGATGAGCCTTCACCAAGGACCCAAGCTCCAGCAGTCAGAAAATATGCAAAGGTTGCTCTTGCTTCTTTCAGCCCTGACAGAAAGATCCACAAGAAACAGGGTGAGATGGAAACCCTGATCTTAACTCCACCACCAGGAACAACAGATATTGACAAAGCTGGAGAAGAAGGCAGGAAGGCCAGAGAAATATGCTTTATCAATATACAACGAGAGTTAAGGATTCGAGGAGTATTCTTACGCCATGAATACCCACAAGTGTATCAACAGCTCTGTGAGTTTGTGGAAAATAACCTCCGATTCACCCCTACCACCATTTATCCAATTGATAAGAGGACGGGGAAGCAGTTTATGTGCATGATTATGGCCGCCTCTGAGCCAAGAACATTGGACTGGGTAGGAACTCCACATCTTCTTGATGACATCATTTAAATGCATATATGTGTATGGAGTACACAAATCATACATTACTGTACTTTTAGTTACTTTATTTTGTCAGCCTATTTTTTTTAACAGAATATTGTACAGCATATTATTTTTAACATACAGAACAGTTTTTAGCCAATGTAAGTGTATGTATCTTTATATGGGCTGCTATGTTTCTTTATATGGGCTGGTTACTGTTACATTTACATTTTTCCTTCACATTTAATGTTCCAATATTTAATAATGTATTATGGGGAAAATATTGATTATTGTGTTCTTGACGTCAAAGGAAATTCTATGCAAAGCTGATTTCTCTAATTATGACATTTTGTACACATACAAGCATGCACACACACGAACAGGCGTACACACGCATTTACACACACACAAACACTCACACACTGACACTGCTGATTATAATACATTGGATGCAGTATCAGTAATTCAACAAAAGTGTACGGTATAAAATGATTCACAACCTGGCTAATGAGAGAAATATTGATTCCAAAGGAAATATATTATATTAGTATATTATATATTTTATATTGTATTATATTATATTATCCTCACAATGGTCACAAGCATTCTAGAGCCTATCCCATATGTCTTTGGGTGGTAGGCAGGGCACATCCTGAACTGATTGCAAGCCAATTGCAGGGTACACAAATAACTATTCACACTCACAATCACACATACGGACAATTTGGAGTAATCAATTGGCATACCCTAAATGTTTTTGTAATGGGTGAAGAAACTGGAGGACCTGGAGGAAACCCACGCAGTGATGGGGAGACCATGCAAAAGCTGGAATCGAACCCTGTACCTCTGAACTGTGAGGTAGACAGTGCTCCATCATGTCACCTTGTAGAAGACAAAACAAAAATCCTAAACTTTTAATATTTTTGTAGGTACTTTAAAGGTGAAATGTAGAAAGTTTCTTCAATGGGAATTTTTAGCATTGTAAGGATGAACGGTTTAAAGTTTGAATGATTTGAATTAATCAAAAGATGTAGAAATAGAGAAAGAATTATGTTCTACAAATTTATTTTTGTGGGTATTTTAAATGTGAAAATGTTTGATTTTTTGGTGAGTGGGAATGGGAATTATTATCTATGTCATTAGGAAAGTGTGGCCTGTTGGTTGACTTGCCACCAGACTTGGTTGATTGAGCTCGGCCTTTCACTCAAATCATATTTACAAAAAATGTAAGTACCCTATCTTGTTTGTTGGGTGAAGAATGTTCTCCCGTGTTGTATTTATTTTATTTTGGTTTGCTTTGCTTTTTGTTTTACTGAAGCAATACTGCTGGACATGATGGCTATCTTTGCACTGAAAGATTCTAATATTTAAAAATTTTACTGTTAACATTTTAACAGTAAGAATAATTACCTATTTTAACAACAAGACTTGTCGTAATAATTGCAATGTCCTCACGTGACACATGAAAGCGTAACAGGAATAATTGTTATCAGAACAAAGTGACACAGTTGTTCCATAATAGATACTGTATGTGTTACATTAAATATTCAGTGTTCCGTGGCATTTTTAGGCTGTGTTTATTGTGTGTGATTTATGCCTTCAGTTTTACATTGTAAACCATGACACTGTTCCTTTGTTGCATGAGTTTATTATGAAATGAACATATTTTAATGGTGACACCTTAGGCTATGTTCACTCTGCAGCAGCCACGGCTTTCTGTTGAATTGTCTTAAACTCCACAATATTATGGCATTCATTTTGCATGCAAACTAAGTTGTCATGTGGGAAACATATTTCTTAGACTTTTTCCCCAGGTGAATCTTGACTTTTTCTAAAATGGGAAATGTGTGAAGCATTAGCTCACCCAAAATCAACCAGAATCAACCAGATTCCTGAGATTGCACTTAAATAATTGATATGGATGAGAACTGATGGCCGAAAGGAAGTCGGACGTATTGCACTGTAATTCCTACTGCGTTGCATGTGCACACTTTCTAAAGTCATTTTCATATTCCTCATTTTTTTTATTTGTTTTTTTATTTTGTACTATGCAATGCTGTTATTTCCCTTTCTGTATCACAATGAGTTGGTAAGTCAACAAATGCAAACGTGCAAACACCATTCCATCCTCAATTATACAAACCATTTTGTCCTCACAAGGGTCGCAGGTGTACTGGAGCCTATTCCACCTGACTTTGGGAAGTAGGCAGACTTTGGGAACTGTTTGGCAGTCAATCAAAGGGCATACGTAGACCAAACAAACAACCGTTCACACTCATAATAAAACTTGAGGGCAATTTAGAATAAGCTACCCTGCGTCTTTTTGGAAAGAAAACCCATGCAAGCTCAAGGAGAATACCGTTTTTTTCCATGTATAATGCGCCCCCATGTATACGCACCCTAAAAATGGCATGTTGATGCTGAAAAATATATGGATAATACGCACCCCAATTTTTTTTTTTTTTTTTTTTAAGTCCCAATGATCGTCACACACGCATCTTGGGTGTGGTGAAATTTGTCCTCTGCATTTGACCCATCCCCGTGTGATTTTGATCCATCCCCTGCGGGAGAGGGGAGCAGTGAGCAGCAGCAGCGCCGCGCTCGGGAATCATTTGGTGATCTAACCCCCCAATTCCAACCCTTAATGCGGAGTGCCAAGCAGGGAGGCAATGGGTCCCATTTTTATCGTCTTTGGTATGGTCTTAATTAGGCTGGATGTATTTTTTTTTGTTGGCGTTGATTTCTCCGACTGCCCGTACAGGCACCACCGCGATCAGTTCGTTTAAAATGAAAAGAGGAAAGTGACGTGCGGACATGTGAAAAAGGCGGCGGAAAAAGGTATGGGAGAGAAGTTGAAGAGGAATAGAAACACCCTTGGAAACCAAAACTTGCCCCTCATCATGACTCGGAGCCGCAACAAATGTTTCAGATTTGTGTAGGGTACATTGTGACAGCAAACGAGCAGGTGATCGAGCAAGCGTCTGATACGAGAGCAATGCGTTCGTATGGAGCGTGTTTGAAGTGAACAGCAGAGACAAAAGGAACAAGGCAAAGTGTTGTGAAATAAAATATTACCTGTAATACACATTTTGTTATTTGCTGATTCTATTAAACTATCACATTCATTGTCAGTCAAGAAAAGGACTATTTCCATCGGATCCATAGCGCGCATGCGCAGTGATACTGCCTCCGTATGACGTCCAGTCCACGATGGAGATTAAAAAACAAACAATATTTGACAATAACACAGGTTTCTGTACCTGTCTTTGGTAATGTCACCCTGTCTTTCTGTTCCACGTCTTTGTCGGTCAATTATGTTGTTGGTTTTGTTAGAGAGTTATGTTAGTTTACCAAGTCTGTGTTCCTCCAATGAACCCTGGCCCAAGCTGCACTTGGTCGCCCTGCTCCTTTCCACACTCCATCCGTGACAAGATTTTCTTCAAAAATTGTTGTACCATGATTTTCTTACAAAAAAAAAAAAAGAATTAAAAAATTGTACCCATGTATAATGCGCACCCCAGATTTTAGGACAATAAATTTGTTAAATTTTGCGCATTATACATGGAAAAAAACGGTATACAAACTCCAGCCTGGATTCAAACCTACTGCTTCTACACTGTGAGGTGGCCTATGCTACCACAGTAAAAGTGAAATGTGACTCTTGCCCAGTCTCTTGCATTCAATCTTTCCATTTACCTGTGTATCGTCACTACCAATTGAAAATAAGTAATTTGTCATCCAAATTGAAGCAGCAGTTAACACCCAACAGAGCACACTTGGGTATATATATATTATACCGTTTTTTTCCATGTATAATGCGCCCCCATGTATAATGCGCACCCTAAAAATGGCATGTTGATGCTGGAAAAAAGCCTGTACCCATGTATAATACGCACCCAAATTTTGACTCCTACTTAAGTCCGTAAACGTAAAATTATTTCAGAAAGAAGATCTTTGGGAACAACCGGATGTTATTCTGCCGGTCAGTATCACTGCGCATGCGCTAGCAAACTCGATAGCGAAGAAATGTTTCGGATTTGTGTAGAGTACATTGTGACAGCAAACGAGCAGGTGATCGAGCACGCGTCTGATACGAGAGCATTGTGTTCGTATGGAGCGTGTTTGAAGTGAACAGCAGAGAAGAAAGCACATCTGTAATGGCGGCCTCCTCCTATCCGGATTAAAAAAAAAATAATGTTTTGTACCCATGTATAATGCGCACCCCAGATTTTAGGACAATAAATTAGTTAAATTTTGCGCATTATACATGGAAAAAAATGGTAGTTTTAATAACGAGCAATTTAACAGTCTTATCCATACACAATGACATAGACAAGTTCAGTGACACAAATATTTACTGAGAATAAATAAATTTTTGAGGAAGAAAATGGCTTTTGCAGAGGAACTGTAGTGTTTTGCCATTTGTACGAATTGTTTTGAGAAATGTACTGACTGTTTTGCAAGTTTCAATTCTGATTTGAGAAATGTACCAAAGTCACTGAGAAAAGCCACAGTATTGTTTTGTGTACAGCAGGGGTCTCAAACTCCAGTCCTCAGGGGCCGCATTCCTACATGTTTTCCAAGTTTCCCTCGTTAACGAGGGAAACTTGGAAAACATGTAGGAATGCGGCTCCCGAGGACTGGAGTTTGAGACCCCTGGACTGTACAGCTTTGTAACAGCTGCAGCTGTTGTGAAATTGTTGTATAAATAAAGCGGAGTTGAGTAATTTGAAATTTTCAGCTAAATGAACACACCTGAAAAATCCATCCTTCCATCCATTTTCTGTACCGCTGTATCCCCACGAGGGTTGCGGGCTTGCTGGAGCCTATCCCAGCTGTCATCGGGCAGTAGGCGGGGGACACCCTGAACCGGTTGGCAGCCAATCGCAGGGCACACAGAGACGAACAACCATCCGCACACGCACTCACACCTAGGGGCAATTTGGAGCGCTCAATCAGCCTACCAAGCATGTTTTGGGAGATGTGGGAGGAAACTAAGGGCCCGGAGAAAACCCACGCGGACACGGGGAGAACATGCAAACTCCACACAGGGAGGGCCGGAGGTGGAATCGAACCCGCACCGTACATACTGTGAGGCAGAGGTGCTAGCCAGTGTGCCCAAAATACAAAATATAGCTGCAAACAGTGATAAATGGGATCTCCATTGAGAGTTCAAATAAGTCAGGAGGTGCACCAGTCACCAGTCTGTATAGGTATAGTGCTTGAAGGACATCTGAGTAGCTGGTGTGTATTAATGATTTGTAATTATCTACTTCCAGGAGTCTCACTAATAGAGCTGGACAGTATGTTGTTTTCATACTGATCACTACCAAAATAGATTTCAAACTATTGATACATAAGAACCTACAGAAAAGAGGCTGAATTTGGGTAAATTAATTTTAACATAGAATATTTAACTTTCAATATGTCAAACAGGACAGGGCAGCCAATTGGAGCAAGATGCAGACTTTATTGTTGGGTACATGGAGTGCTAGAGGTTTGGCTGGTCAGGTGTGGCTGGGTTGCAGGGATGCGACTGGTGGGCACGGATGGCAGCGCCACAACGGGTCATCTCCCATAGCGTGACTGGCAGGGTGGTGACTGAAACCAACCTAGGGAAGAACGCAACTGATCAAGAGCGCAGCATGACAAAGTGTAGGTGGGATTCATAGTCTGTACCAAGCAGGTGGTCAATGAGGACCAGCGGCATTTGGAACGTAGTTACAAACGGGCAAGTGATCAAGGGGAGCAGTGAGCAAGGAGTGGTCGAAAACGGGCAAGTGGTCAGGGCAGGCGGCGGGCAGGACCAGAAGGGTCAGAAACGAGCAAAGTCGGCACTGGGAGTCAGACAGGATCGCCGCGGTAGGCTAACAAGTGGCATCACGGGAAAAACTGACCAAAAACAGTTGGGATCACGGGGTTTAAATAGGAGCTACTAACAAGCAGTAACAGGTGCAGGTGATTAACTTGATTGTGTGGACGTGCCTGTGAACGAATGACGTCGATGGAAGGTAACAACTGGATGGCAGGTGATGCAGGCACATGACACAATAAGCGGTCAAAACAACTATGAAATAGTTGAAGTTGCCAATATTAAGATAAGCTATTCATTTATTTGTCCCACACGAGGAAATTACAGTTCACAGCAGTCATAATTTAGAAAATCAAAAAGAAACAAACGGGATTTAAAAAACAGGAGTTTAGAACAGGGGTGGCCAACCAGTCAGACTAAGAGCCACATTTTTTACTGTGTCATCGCAAAGACCCACATCATACACATGAACACACATGAACACGCGCACACACACACACACACACACACGCACACACACACACACACACACACACACACACACACACACATCTGCTCAGCCAAATTTATTGTGACACTATTATGTCACGCACCAACATGATAATGACAAATTGACTCCTACACTACTAAAACCACAGACCAAAGACCACACATTTTCAACAATGAACATTGTGTGCATTGTCTCACACAGACCTCAGTTCAACAAATTCCACAAACAAAAACATAATACGTTTTTTCACTTACTATGTGTGGCGGGACAGACCATTCGTTTTAGTTTGTCGTTTTCAGGAGACAAGATTTCAATAACGTCACTGAGGCATTTTTTAACAAACTCCACTTCATTGTATGGCTTTTTAGCCCGTGCAATGTTCCAAGCCAGTTGAAACAAGAAGTGTGACAGTCTCTGAGTGCTTCGTAATTTTTTTGAAAAACTGTACCTATTTTTCTGCCTGACTTTTCAAAGTGTCCAAACTTGTGCTTGCTGAACATTTGAAGCGTTTAAATGCGCTAATGACGTCCGACATATCAGGCAGAATGGCTTGCCATTGCGTTCAACAAAAAACAACTTTAACTCTGTTAAAAACGTCCTGTGTTGATCGTCATACATTCATTTAGCTGTGCATTTTTTCCTTGCCATTTTGAGAGCGAAATTGACACTCTTCAAATGGGTTTGTCCCTCCTCCTTTGCGGGATTTCACCTCACGCGCATGGGCGTTTGACCAAAATACCATATTGAACTCAAGCGAGGCAAATACGCACGAAAAATAAACACAAATGTTGATATGAAGTAAAAGAGCCGCATGAAACCAGCCAAAGAGCCGCATGCAGCTCGCGAGCCGTGGGTTGGCCACCTCTGGTTTAGAAGATAGAATATAAGTCCATGAGTTTGATGAATGATCCCTAAGATTCACATACATTGTTGGTAGTGGTTATGTTATCTTTAAATTTGATTTGTTGAGCTTCTCGCCGTTGTACTGCGTGTGACTCAAAGAAAGAGTGTGTTGGTGTAAGGATCGGACAGTACAGCCATGTGCAGAGCGACCAGACTTTATTGTGAAAGGGAAGGGGATCGATGGAGGCTGTATTCGCTGAGCGTGGGTGGCTGGATGACAGGACTCTTCTTTTCTTTCTCTTCTCTTCTTTCTTTTTCTCTCTGCTCTGATGCAGACACGGACATGCAGAGGCGTAGCCAGGAATTCTTCCAGTAGGGGCGCGCGCCCACAGGAAAAAAAATCGAACATCACCCACGCCGTTCGCTGATCGCTAAAACAACATCCGGGTCCGGGAGGCAAACGGTGAATGGATAACATCGCGCACATAGAATAGCGCAAGCACATTCGCGCAAGACCGAAAGAAAAAAATGGCATGAAAATGAAGATTCGAAAAAGTTCGGTTTTTTTTTCAACCGGGGCGCAGGGAGTCCTAACCCTGGCGCCGCCCCGGCTCGCCCCGGCTTGGCTACGCCTCTGCGGACATGACAAGACAAGCTGACAACTGGAGTTGCGCTGGTCACGCTAATATAGACTTCCTGATGAGCCAGCCAGGTGTTGTGCTAGATTTGGTTCTCCTGTGAGATTTTGTTCCCGCTGCCGCGGGAGCGCGCACGCCTTATTTGGAAAGCGAAAAACCGATGTCGTACGGCGTCGTACGGCGTCAGCACTATGTTGTTTTCAACAAAAACATGAAGAACTCACGTTTGCGTCAGTCAATTTTAATTTTTATAAAGGATTATTCTCATTTGATGTCTTTAAATTCATCCGCGTTCTGCCATTGGAGCGGGGTGCACTCGAACACCAGTCGTACAGACGGAACACTCATTCACTTCACCAAAAAGCAACAATATAATTACCTGAGCTCTTTGCGTAAACCTCGATGCAAAGAAACTCCTCTTTTTGGGTACCGTTACATCCTACAAGGAGTATATATTACAAAAGAGACTTTCGACTTAATTGTGATCATCATTCATCATCATTACTCAGGTATTTTCAAAGCAAATTAATATTGTTGCATTTATTAATTTGCTTTAAAATGACAGCGCAATATAATTAAAAGCTGACACTATAGCAATGTCAAACATGTTCATTTAAGAAAAAGCCACACACGTTTTATGATCAAATCTTTCATAACGAGAATGATTGGAGGGAATTGATTTGAATGAATAATTGAGAAGAAATTTCAGTTCCGAAGGCTCCTTTTGTCCCAAGCAAAGTGACAGGTGGTGGGGAGGGGAGATAAAAATTGTAACAGGAACTCTATAAAAAATGTCAAGCCCTGAGAATTTGTGCCCCCCTCCCATTTTGAGAACAGTGAGTCCTGGACATCGACTGGCTTTTTTTCAATCTTCCTGGGGGTCTGTTCAGGTTGTGTGGCAAATTTGAACAGAATCCCTCATTCCTAAGACAAATTACAGGGGGGAACACATCTTGACGGCGGCCCCGTGAGGATATGTCCCCCCCCCCCCCCCTTATTTTGAGAACGGTGAGTGCTGGACTCCAGCTGATTTTTTTCTGTCTTCCTGGGGGTCAATTCAGGTACTGTGGCAAATTTGAACAGAATCCCTTATTCCTCGGCCAAATTACAGGGGGCCGTGAGGATGTGTCCCCCTCCCTTATTTTGAGAACGGTGAGTGCTGGAGTCCAGCTGTTTTTTTCCTGTCTTCCTGGGGGTCAGTTCAGCTAGTGTGGCAAATTTGAATAGGTTCCCTTATTCCTAGGCCAAATAACAGGGGGGGAACACATCCTCACAGCTGCCCCGTGAGGATATGTTCCCCCCCCCCCTTATTTTGAGAACGGTGAGTGCTGGAGTCCAGCTGGTTTTTTTCTGTCTTCCTGGGCATCAGTTCAGGTTGTGTGGCAAATTTGAACAGAATCCCTTATTCCTAGGCCAAATTACAGGGGGGGGAAAACATCCTCACGGCTGCCCCGTGAGGATATGTTCCCC
The DNA here is from genome assembly GCF_033458585.1 of Syngnathus typhle. NCBI lineage: Eukaryota > Metazoa > Chordata > Actinopteri > Syngnathiformes > Syngnathidae > Syngnathus > Syngnathus typhle. Next base: position 12,987,299 of record NC_083749.1, on the reverse strand, counting down.
CTCCTTATTTTGAGAACGGTGAGTGCTGGACTCCAGCTGTTCTTTTCTCTGATGATTTGTGCACTATTACTGCACTTTATCAATTTCTTTGGCCTTATTTTGGTCAAACAACTTTGTTTCTTAATGACATAACATACATCGAAAGTTATAACTTTAAACTTTATTGAGAAATATATGCACACCTGCATAGTAGAGGCCACTGTGGGCTGTTTCTTAGTTTTCCACTAAAGCATTGTTGTTACTTGGGCTTATACAGTAACCTGTGGTGCTGCGTCTGTCTGTGACGTCAGCTGCCCACTCTGCTCACTATAGGCCAGTGCTTCTCAATTATTTTCTGTGATGCCCCCCCCAGGGAGAAAAAAACGTTTCGCGCCCCCCCATGTTACTAACATTAAAGAAAACGAAAAAAATAATAAAAAGAAGGATCAACATACAATATAGAATAACTTTATTAATAACATTGTTTTTTTAGTCCGTAACAGAACAGATTCAAAGTGCATCACTTTTCCTTAAAATAAAAAATAAACTATAATTATTCAAACTATAAACATTCTTGACCAACTGCCATTTCATGCTGAAAAAATACAATAAAATAATCATAAACATACATAATATTAAATTAAATAACAGCAATAAATAATATTCAATTCAAAGTAATTAGCAACATTAACTCAGGAGCACAATATATAAAGCATTTTAACCTACAAAACAAAAATGAATAAAACAATTTGTGCTCAAAATGATGCAGCATGACGGAGACCATATGCACAGCTGCAGGTTGCAGCAGCTCTCCTGCAATGTTTTTTTTTTTTTTCTTGCACTGAGCAATATATTACGCAGCTTTGTATGATACTTACAGTGCTTGCTGATTGACTGAAGTAGCATTCACAAAATGGGATGATTGTTGGCAATATTCAGCCCGTTTTCGCTGAAAAACCTCAAGCATCTTATCAGCATGATTGGGGTGCAATGACTTCATAAGTGCCGCCTTAATTTATTTGACTTCATACTGTCCGCTGCCAACATTGTAAGGCACAGTAAACACACCGGTCTTTCCTCATCTCCCATCGTAGTCATAGTAAAGTGGAGCTTCGTCATATTTCCTTGTCTTCGCTTTCGTGTGAGTCTCAATTCTCTTATCTTCGTCTCTCTCCGCCGTTCTTTTCAACCCTGGTAAATATTTTTCCATGGTGTCCTACTGCACCTTTTATCGCCTGCTCTGTGCTGTGTGTGCGTATGTTCTGTGCGCTCTACACTGCAGATCGACTACCGTAATCTCCGGACTATAAATCGCGTTTTTTTTCATGGGTTTGGGTGGGGGAGGGCGACTTATACTCAGGAGCGACTTATGTATGTTTTTTTTCACACATTTTTACTTGATCATTAACACATCACTTACTTACAAGTTCTTCTTATCGTGGCTACAAGGCAGTTAGTTACAGGCTTGGCTAGATGTGGTCCATTTCTGTAGGACCGTCAATGCTGGTCGTGAGGAGGTTCCTCGTTTCCAAGGTCGACCTTTTCCAGGCATGATGTTGTTTTCTGTTCTGTAGCTTTGTGGCTTGTAGCTTGCAGTTTTCGGCGTAGCTTGTAGCTGTGTTGTAGCTTGTAACTTTGGCTTGTAGTGGTGAACGGATTAGTAGCATCTAGTCGATCTAGTTGATCTCGTCAATACTCCCGGGGCCACGACATGGACGCTCCTTTCCATCCATCCATCCATCTTCTTCCGCTTATCCGGGGTCGGGTCGCGGGGGCAGCAGCTTCAGGAGGGACTCCCAGACTTCCCTCTCCCCAGCCACTTCATCTAGCTCATCCCGGGGGATCCCAAGGCGTTCCCAGGCCAGCTGAGAGACATAGTCTCTCCAGCGCGTCCTGGGTCGTCCCCGGGGTCTCCTACCGGTGGGACATGCCCGGAACACCTCCCCAGGGAGGCGTCCAGGAGGCATCCTGATGATATGCCCGAGCCACCTCATCTGGCTCCTCTCTACGTGGAGGAGCAGCGGCTCTACTCCGAGTCTCTCCCGGATGACCGAACTTCTCACCCTATCTCTAAGGGAGAGCCCGGACATCCTGCGGAGAAAACTCATTTCGGCCGCTTGTATCCGGGATCTCGTTCTTTCGGTCACGACCCATAGCTCGTGACCATAGGTGAGGGTAGGAGCGTAAATCGACCGGTAAATTGAGAGCTTTGCCTTTTGGCTCAGCTCTCTCTTTACCACGACGGACCGGTACAAAGTCCGCATTACTGCCGACGCTGCACCGATCCGCCTGTCGATCTCGCGCTCCATCCTCCCCTCACTCGTGAACAAGACCCCAAGATACTTAAACTCCTCCACTTGGGGCAGGATCTCATCCCCGATCCGGAGAGGGCATTCCACCCTTTTCCGATCGAGGACCATGGACTCGGATTTGGAGGTGCTGACCCTCATCCCGACCGCTTCACACTCGGCTGCGAACCGCTCCAGTGAGAGCTGGAGATCACGGCCTGAAGAAGCCAACAGCACCACGTCGTCTGCAAAAAGCAGAGACGCGATGCTGAGGTCCCCAAACCGGACACCCTCAACGCCTCGGCTGCGCCTAGAAATTCTGTCCATAAAAACTATGAACAGAATCGGTGACAAAGGGCAGCCTTGGCGGAGTCCAACCCTCACTGAGAACGAATCCGACTTACTGCCGGAAATGCGGACCAAACTCTGGCATCGATGATACAGGGACCGAACCGCCCTTATCAGTTGGCTCGGTACCCCGTACTCCCGAAGCACCCCCCAGAGAACCTCCCGAGGGACACGGTCGAACGCCTTCTCCAAGTCCACAAAACACATGTGGACTGGTTGGGCGAACTCCCATGCACCCTCGAGGATCCTGCTGAGGGTGAAGAGCTGGTCCACTGTTCCACGGCCAGGACGAAAGCCACACTGTTCCTCCTGAATCCGAGGTTCGACCTCCCGACGGACCCTCCTCTCCAGCACCCCTGAATAGACCTTCCCAGGGAGGCTGAGGAGTGTAATTCCCCTGTAATTGGAACACACCCTCCGGTCCCCCTTCTTAAAGAGGGGAACCACCACCCCAGTCTGCCAATCCAGAGGCACTGTCCCCGATGTCCACGCGATGCTGTAGAGACGTGTCAGCCATGACAGCCCCACAACATCCAGAGCCCTTAAGAAATCCGGGCGGATCTCATCCACCCCCGGGGCCTTGCCACCGAGGAGTTTTTTAACTACCTCAGTGACTTCAACCCCAGAGATTGGAGAGTCCGCCTCAGAGTCCCCAGGCCCTGCCTCCACAATGGAAGGCGTGTCGGTGGAATTGAGGAGGTCTTCGAAGTATTCTCCCCACCGACACACGACGTCCCTAGTCGAGGTCAGCAGCACGCCATCTCCACTGTAAACAGTGTTGACGTTGCACTGCTTCCCCCTCCTGAGACGCCGGATGGTGGACCAGAATTTCCTCGAAGCCGTCCGGAAGTCATTCTCCATGGCCTCGCCAAACTCCTCCCACGCCCGGGTTTTTGCCTCAGCAACCGCCGAAGCCGCGTTCCGCTTGGCCATCCGGTACCTGTCAGCTGCCTCGGGAGTCCCGCAGGCCAAAACGGCCCGATAGGACTCCTTCTTCAGCTTGACGGCATCCCTTACCGCCGGTGTCCACCAGCGGGTTCGGGGATTGCCGCCACGACAGGCACCAATGACCTTACGGCCGCAGCTCCGGTCGGCCGCCTCAACAATGGAGGCGCGGAACAAGGTCCACTCGGACTCAATGTCCCCCGCCTCCCCCGGGACCTGGGAAAAGTTCTGCCGGAGGTGGGAGTTGAAGCTCTTCCTGACAGGGGATTCCGCCAGACGTTCCCAGCAGACCCTCACAGAACGTTTGGGTCTGCCAGGTCGGACCGGCATCTTCCCCCACCATCGGAGCCAACCCACCACCAGGTGGTGATCAGTTGACAGCTCCGCCCCTCTCTTCGCCCGAGTGTCCAAAACATGCGGCCGCAAATCCGATGACACGACTACAAAGTCGATCATCGAACTGCGGCCTAGGGTGTCCTGGTGCCAAGTGCACACATGGACACCCTTATGTTTGAACATGGTGTTCATTATAGAAAATCCGTGTCGAGCACAGAATTCCAATAATAGAACACCGCTCGGGTTCAGATCGGGGGGGCCGTTCCTCCCAATCACGCCCTTCCAGGTCTCACTGTCATTGCCCACGTGAGCATTGAAGTCACCCAGTAGAACGATGGAGTCCCCAGAAGGAGCGCTCTCCAGCACCTCCTCCAGGGACTCCAAAAAGGGTGGGTACTCTGAACTGCCGTTTGGTGCATAGACACAAACAACAGTCAGGACCCGTCCCCCCACCCGAAGGCGGAGGGAGGCTACCCTCTCGTTCACCGGGGTGAACCCCAATGTGCAGGCGCCCAGCCGGGGGGCAATAAGTATACCCACACCTGCTCGACGCCTCTCACCGTGGGCAACTCCAGAGTGGAAGAGAGTCCAGCCCCTCTCGAGAGGGCTTGAACCGGAACCCAAACTGTGCGTGGAGGCAAGTCCGACTATATCTAGTCGGAACTTTTCTGCCTCGCACACCAGCTCGGGCTCCTTTCCAGCCAGAGAGGTGACATTCCATGTCCCAAGAGCCAGCTTCTGCAGCCGGGGATCAGACCGCCAAGGTCCCTGCCTTTGGCCGCCGCCCAGCTCGCACTGCACCCGACCCCTTTGGCCCCTCCCACAGGTGGTGAGCCCATGGGAAGGGGGACCCACATTTCCTTTTCGGGCTTTGCCCGGCCGGGCCCCATGGGCGCAGGCCCGGCCACCAGACGCTCGCCTTCGAGCCCCGCCTCCAGGCCTGGCTCCAGAGGGGGGCCCCGGTGACCCGCGTCCGGGCGAGGGAAATCTGTTTCCATATCTCTTCTTCATCATAAGGGGCTTTTTGAGCCGTGCTTTGTCTGGCCCCTCACCTAGGACCCGTTTGCCATGGGTGACCCTACCAGGAGCATGAAGCCCCAGACAACATGGCTCCTAGGATCATAGGGGCACGCAAACCCCTCCACCACGACAAGGTGACGACTCATGGACGCTCCTTTCATGACCCCTATTTACAAGTATAGTTGACCACTTCACATGTTATTTTTAATATAGTTGATCACTTCACATGCTTTGATATCTTTATCTTGAACATATCAAAACATGAAAAATAAAGAGAAGAAAACAAATAAATTAACACTTTAAAGCGCCATATCCTCTGGACATGTCCTCTGTCACCAGGATGACATAAAGGACGAGAAATTTGATCGATGGATTTAATGATTTGGAGTGACACAAATGGTTTGATAATATTGTTGTTTATGTGATAGTTATTTAAAATATAGTTTATATATCGTTGTATGGGCTTGTGGAATAATTTGAACTGCGGCGCGGCACACGGCATTGTTGACAAAGGACGATCGATGGATTTAATGAATTGGAGTGACACAGATGGTTTTATAAATGTGTTATTTATGTAATAGTTTTTTTTCAATAACTGAATGTTACGTCAGGCCCGTTCTCAGCTCCTCGTTTGTGTTTGTCACGTTAGCATACCGTATCGTTAAGCCTGTTGTTGCTCGTTCATGTCTGTTCTTGGTGTTGGATTTTGTCGAATAAATTGCCCCCCAAAATGCGACTTATACTCCGGAGCAACTTTTATATGTTTTTTTCACATTTTTGGGCATTTTATGGCTGGTGCGACTTATACTCCGGAGCGACTTATAGTCCGAAAATTACGGTACTCTTTGCGCACACTCTTCCACTCCCACCTACTACCAGTGGATGTCTAATTACCCTTTACTCTAGTACAGCCAAAAGAAAAGCATGTTCCCTGGTGTCACACGCGCCTCCCTTGGTATGAATGAATGAATGAATCTTTATTTCGAAAAGGATTTAAAGAATAAAAACAATAAAAAAAACAACAACAAAAAACAAACAACAAACAATATATATCACTGTTCGAAAAGGAGTAGGAAGAAGCCTAGGCTTATCATATGCTACCCCAGAGGTCACCAACACGGTGCCCGCGGGCACCAGGTCGCCCGTGAGGACCGCATGAGTCGCCCGCAGGACTGTTCTAAAATTAGCTCAAATAGCGGCACTTGTCAGTGAGCTGCATCTATTTATTTTACAGTCAAACCTCGGTTTTCAAACGTCCCGGTTCTCGAACAAATCGGGATTCGAACAAGAAATTCAAGATTTATTTGCTTCGGTAGTCGAACAAAATTCGGAGGTTGAACCTCGCGAGATGAGCCGGGAGGACCGGAGAAAACCCGACCGCGCGGCCCGGATGCCGACTGACTCCGTTGTTATTGTATTTTCATTACTTTGAGGATTGTATTACCTTTTTTCTATGTATAATGCGCAAAATTTAACTAATTTATTGTCCTAAAATCTGTGGTGCGCATTATACATTTTCAACAAATACATCAAATCATGGTACAACAATCTTTTAAGAAAATCTTGTAACGGATGGAGTGTGGAAAGGAGCAGGGCGACCAAGTGCAGCTTGGACCAGGGTTTATTGGAGGAACTCAAAACACAGACTTGGTAAACTAACATAACTCTCTAACAAAACCAACAACAGGACTGACCGACAAAGACGTGGAACAAAAAGACAGGGTGACATTACCAAAGACCGGAACAGAAACCTGTGTTATTGTCAAATATTGTTTGTTTTTTAATCTCCATCGCGGACTGGACGTCATACGGAGGCAGTATCACTGCGCATGCGCGCTATGGATCCGATGCGAATAGTCCTCTTCTTGACTGACAATGAATGTGATAGTTTAATACAATCAACAAATAACAAAATGCGTAGGTAATATTTTATTTCACAACACTTTGCCTTATTCCTTTTGTCTCTGCTGTTCACTTCAAACACGCTCCATACGAACGCAATGCTCTCGTATCAGACGCTTGCTCGATCACCTGCTCGTTTGCTGTCACAATGTACCCTACACAAATCTGAAACATTTGTTGCGGCTCCGAGTCACGATGAGGGGCAAGTTTTGGTTTTCAAGGGTGTTTCTATTCCTCTTCAACTTCTCTCCCATACAGAGCCGCCTTTTTCACATGTCCGCACGTCACTTTCTTCTTTTCATTTCAAACGAACTGATCGCGGTGGTGCCTTTACGGGCAGTTGGAGAAATCAATGCCAACAAAAAAAATACATCCAGCCAAGTTAAGACCATACCAAAGACTATAAAAATGGGACCCATTGCCTCCCTGCTTGGCACTCAGCATTAAGGGTTGGAATTGGGGGGTTAGATCACCAAAGACCAGCTCAGTGGCCTTGTGGTTAGAGTGTCCGCCCTGAGACTGGAAGGTTGTGGGTTCAAACCGCGGCCGGGTCATACCAAAGACTGTAAAGATGGGACCCATTGCCTCCCTGCTTGGCACTCAGCATTAAGGGTTGGAATTGGGGGTTAGAAGGAGTGGAGCTCTTTACAAGCCCTAGGCTTCGTCTCCCTCCTTGCACAGTTATACAGTTGATATAATAATATGTGCTAAACAATAAACTAAACTAAACTAAATGATTCCCGAGCGCGGCGCCGCTGCTGCTCACTGCCCCCCTCTCCCGCAGGGGATGGATCAAAATCACACGGGGATGGGTCAAATGCAGAGGACAAATTTCACCACACCCAAGATGCGTGTGTGACGATCATTGGGACTTAAAAATAAATAAATAAATAAATAAATGAATAAAAAAGAAATTTGGGTGCGTATTATACATGGGTACAGGCTTTTTTCCAGCATCGACATGCCATTTTTAGGGTGCGTATTATACATGGGGGCGCATTATACATGGAAAAAAACGGTAATCCCCTAATCATGCTTCCAAAGAAAGCAAGTGGGAGCAGTAAAGCCATCCTAAAACACAAAGACGCTCCTAAAGCAATGCGACAGTGAGCGCCCGGTTACGTGATCGGACCAAATTAAGCGCCCTGTGCACTGAGATCCACTTAAATTTTGGAAAGTACATCAAGACTTTAAAAATATTTTCTAAATTTCAGCTCTGTCACAATAATGCGACCAGCGTGGTACAGTTGCACGGTCGGCGACGCGCTACGGTTGCGCGTTCGGCGGTGCGCTCTAATATTACTCCTAAAAATCTTATCTCATAAACTTGTTCAATATTGACATTATCTATTGTTACTTGAACCTGTGTTTCTAGTTTACGGTTTCCAAATACCATCAGTTTGGTTTTGTCTACATTCAATGATAATTTATTAATGTCAAACCATATTTTTAGTTTGGACAATTCAATTGTAATGGTCTTCAATAGTATCTTTAAGTTATTACCAGAACAGATGTTGGTGTCGTCCGCAAAAATAATACGTTTAAAGATAGTTGACGCCTTACAAATATCATTTATGTACAGAATAAATAATATCGAGCCCAACACTGACCCCTGTGGGACTCCACAGGTAATATCTAGGCATGATGATACAGTACCCATCTTAACAAACTGTTGTCTGTTAGTAATGCTACTTTTTAACCAGCTCAATACTACACCTCTCATCCCATATCTTCCCATTTTATACAATAATATGTTATGGTCAATGGTATCAAAAGCTTTTTCGAATCAATAAATCATCTTACCGCATATTCCTTATTGTCAGGACAGTTAGTTATTTCTTCTGTCAAATCCATTAGTGCCATAGTTGTTGATCTATTTGTTCTAAATCCATATTGGCTGTCAGTTAACAAGTTGTGTATCTCAGTGAAGCTATCCAGTCTCACAATGAAAAGCTTCTCCAAGATTTTAGAGAATTGACAAATGTAATAGAGAAACAGGGTTATCTCCTGTTTTATACAGTGGGATAACCTTAGCCATTTTCATTTTGCTTTGGAAGGTACTTGTTTTAAAGGACAAATTACAGATGTATGTCAGAGGATTTACCACTCCATCAACAACTTCCTTAATTAAGGCCATATCAACATCATTCCCGTCTGTAGATGTTTTATTTTTGGATGATTTTATAATATCTAAAACTTCTTTCTCATCAACTGCTCTCAAGAACATTGAACTTGGATTAATTTCAATACCATCTCCTACTGCTCTTGCCTGCTCTATCGACGGGTCACTGATACCTTCAGCCAATTTCGGTCCTACATTCATGAAAAATGCATTCAGATCATTTACCGCATCTTCCATATTGTTTATGGTCTTGTCATTATCCATGAAACGTTCAGAATACTTTGTGTTAGCAGCTCCTTTCCGGATAATACTGTTTAAAACCTTCCATATCGCTTTACTTTTATTTATATTTTTTCTATTAACTTGCTGGAGTAATCCTTCTTGCACCTCCTCATAATTTGCGTCATCTTATTTTTATACCTTTTGTACTTAATTTCTGTCTCTATGGTTCTATGCTTTATAAATTATCGATACATAGAATGTATATAAATACATACATACGTACGTACGTACGTACGTACATACATACATACGTACGTACGTACATACATACGTACGTACGTACGTACATACATACATACGTACATACATACATACGTACGTACGTACGTACGTACGTACGTACGTACGTACATACGTACATACGTACATACGTACATACGTACATACGTACATACATACATACATACATACATACATACATACATACATACATACATACACACCATTCAACACCATTGTGCCACAACGTCTCATCGGCAAACTTGACAAGCTGGGCCTCAGTACCTATCTCTGCAACTGGCTACTGGACTTCCTCTGTCAGAGGCCACAGGTGGTACGTGATGGCGACAAGATCTCCGCCAGCATCACGCTGAGCACAGGGGCCCCCCAAGGCTGCGTGCTCAGTCCGCTACTCTTCACCCTCCTGACGCATGACTGCATTGCGACCCACAGCGGCAACCGCATAGTGAAGTTTGCTGACGACACGACTCTGGTGGGTCTCATCACCAAGGGAGACGAGACTCAGTACAGGCTGGAGGTTGACCTTCTGACCACGTGGTGCAGGGACAACAACCTCCTGCTGAACGTCGACAAGACCAAGGAGGTTGTTGTTGACTTCCGGAAGGGTCACACCCAACACCTGCCGCTGACCATCGACGGTGCTGTGGTGGAGAGAGTGAGCAGCGCCAGGTTCCTGGGGGTGCACATCAGTGAGGATCTCTCCTGGTCCACCAACACCGCATCACTGGCGAAGAAGGCCCGGCGCCGCCTGTACTTCCTGCGGAAACTCAGGCGAGCGAGCGCTCCTCCGGCCGTCATGACCACATTTTACCGTGGCACCATTGAGAGCGTCCTCTCCAGCTGTATTGCTGTTTGGGGTGGCGGCTGCACTGACTACAACTTGAAGGCCATGCAGCGCATAGTGAACACGGCTGGTAAGATTATTGGTGCTTCACTCCCCTCCTTGGAAGACATTTACATCTCCCATCTCACCCGCAAGGCGACCACGATTGTGAGTGATGTGAGTCACCCCGCTCACTCTTTGTTTGAGCTTCTGCCCTCTGGGAAGAGGTATAGGAGCCTGCGCTCCCGCACCACCAGACTCAACAACAGCTTCATACTCCCGGCTGTTAGGATCGTGAACTCTCTTCCCCTTTCTGCGTAGCGTCCTGTACTTTTGCGCTACGCTTACTGTCTGCTATATGCACACTGGCTCCGTTTTGCTCCTCTTATTTATTGTGTTATCTATTTATTATTTATTCATCATTCTTATTATTTATTGTTTGTGCCTTCTTGTTTTTATATTGTGTCGTTTACTTGTATGTCTATCGTGTAATATGTCTCGTCACCGTGGGATAGAGAAAACATAATTTCGGTTTCTTTGTGTGTCTTGACATGTGAAGAGATTGACAATAAAGCTGACTTTGACTTTGACTTGACATACATACATACATAAAATCTGCACCCTTCTCGGAGTTAATCCAAGTCTCAGAAATAGCTACAATATTGAACTGCTTCTTAAAATGGTGTAAGTACTCCTTAATATGTTGAAAATTGGCATAAAGGCTTCTGCTATTAAAATGGATAACAGTCCTTGATTTACATTGATTTGGGCATTAAATTGGTCTTCTGTTTAATAACCACAATTGCTGTTTACATTCTTAAAGAAGTTACTATCAGGGTCAATGTTATATTCAAATCCATGCATGTTATGTTCTGTGAGTTCAACTATATCAGAAGAGTCTAATGCCATTTCAGTCTACAGGTCCATAATAGACAGCATTGTTACCTTGTGTAGTTGTCTGATCGTCACTGATACTTGTTCAATTCTTCTATACTTCTGACGACCATCCCTCTGGATTCCTCTGGCGTTCCATTCAGCTTTATATAGGCTTTGCAGTTTGCTGTTGTTAATTTTTATTCTGGTATCATGCAATGTTTATCTCACTAGTAAGCCTAAGTGTGACCGGGTCATGTTCGGGTCAGGTTCGTGTGGGATTGTTTGGGGCTTGGTCCAGGGAGGTAGACTCATTGGCGCCAGACACATCTGGTTTCCATTAACAACTGCTAAAATACGCACCGTGTAGAGTTAGGGAGGCGGACTGCGGGGTCATAGGTCAGCCAACAGCCCCATGTGCTGGCTCCCGCGTAATGCGAAGCACAAGAGTATAAGTTTTAGGGCGAGAGAAGACAAAGGAACTCGACATCTTGGCTAGGGCGCGAGACAATTCTCTCTGACATCGGTTGAATAAAATCTTTCCCCAATCAGCCATGTGTGACTGAAGTTTTCCTTCCCCAAGCCAGCCACTTTTTCATCGTTTTGTTTGGAAGACCAGCTGACCATCGAAGAGAATTCACCACAATTTTTGGCGTCACGAACAGTTCTTTTGGCCTTCGGGGAGCCCTCGCCCGCCTGGGTGCGAGCATCGAGCGTCCGGCCGGCAGGCCTCAGTTTGAGGTGAGAAGCTTTCACTCACAGTGTAGCGATGTGTTCGTGCCTGGTGTGTGTGTGTGTGTGTGTGTGCGAGGATTGAGTGGCTCCTAAGCGGGACAGTTAATGGGCCTAAAAAATGAGAATGTCCAATAAAAATAGAAAAAAGGAAAAAAAGGCAAATAAAAATGGAAAAATAGCATAAAACTTAATGAGGAAAGTGCACAACAGTGTGAGTGACATGTCTGGTGTGAATGATGAATGAGAAAGAAAAATGCCCCGAGAGAGAGGCCACGTGTAACAGGACAGGATATCTGGGACATCGCTGATCGGCTATCACGAGAGATTAATAATAGAAAGTCCCATAAAACCTGGACTTTATTTTGGCGACAGATCCGATGGAGGATGGAAATTTTAGCTGTGTGATTGAGGCAAAAACACAGGTATGATTGAACACTGTTTGCGACAAGAGACGTGCACCACCAAGCCACCGGAGGCACAATTCCCGGGGTCGTGCTGGGACGTTGAGATCACACCCAATGTGGTCGTTGAGATGTTCGGTGGTGGCATTTGTCTCTATAAAGGTCGCACGAAAAAGGGAGGCTTGCTGCAGACCGCGATTGGCAGAGCGGAGGAGTGCGCAGCCTTGGCATCCGTAGCTGTGTGAACGAATGTGGGAGAATTACTGGCTGGGTCTGGGACCAGGGTGCCGAAGAGAATGATGCGCGCAGACCACGTTATTTGAGCACTGATCAGATTAGGAGTTTGTGCGGGTTGCGCGGTTCCCCCGGCTGACTGCTGGCGCGTTAGCCTCTTAGAGAGATACTCTTCGGGCAACTTACCGGGGTGAACTGGTGCGCTGCGGTCGTACCCAAAGTCGACACGGTTCGATTCCGATTGTCGAGGCGCACTGTAATAGCACACACGCCTGTCAAAGTCTGATCAAATTTACGGCTTGCAGCAGACCACAATTGGCAGAGCGGAGGAGTGCGCAGCCGATAGAAATTGGAAAACGTGGACAAAGAGGCCTCAGGGGCTTTAATTTTGGTATACCATGTAAGAAATGTAATTTGTGTGCACACTGAAGTTAAAAATCTGCAGTATAAGGGGAAATGCAAAGCGCTCTTAGGGGAAACAGCGACAAGAAGTGCAAAGGGCATGTTTGTAAGTGCACCTGCGCACGGTAAGAAGCCACAGAATGACCAAACCGTATGGGAGCAGTTAGTAAGAAGCTACATGAGAGATGGATTCGAATCCCTTTGTCTGTGTTCTATGTTCGTGCGTAATGTCTGTAAAGTTTCTGTCAGTTGTCGTCGTTTGTTTGAGCTGTGTGCGCGCTTGGTGTTGGGCGTGCGCGCGCGTGGATGCGTGTGTGCATGTGCAGTTGTGTGCGCGCTCGGTGTGTGTCCGTTTAAGTGCACACGCATGGGAGGAGGAAGACGGCATGAATCAGAGAATGTCCAAGAAAGGAGGGGGCCCGGTGTGCTCCGAGGCGCGGAATGGCGCTATACTGGCAGGGGTGGGGGCCGGCGAGACGCACGGGCCTGGCCAGACCATGGCGTCAACATTGATACGCTGAACCCCCCTTGTCCGGGGGCCCTGTGCCGAGGAGCCCGCAAAGGCGGGGCTGGGTCCCCTCCTGAGAGGTCAATGTCGATGAGAACTGAGACAAGACGAGGGGAGATCAAATGTTGAGGAGCAAAGGGTGCATGACCAACATCGAACGTGCATGATTGAAACTGAAACATCATTGGCACTAATGTTTAACAGTTTGCAAATAGGCGAGAGAGCAGCGTGCTTGCAATACTCACTAAAATACTAATCAAAGTCAGCTTTATTGTCAATCCCTTCATATGTCAAGACACACAAAGAAACCGAAATTCCGTTTCCTCTATCCCACGGTGACGAGACATAGTACACGATAGACATACAAGTAGACAACACAAAATAAAAACAAGAAGGCACAAACAATAAATAATAAATAATGAATAATAAATAAATAAATAATATAATATGAGTGATGAATAAATAATAAACAAATAACCCAATAAATAAGAGGTGTGCATACAGCCAACAGTAAGCATAGTTCGGAATCCTAACAGCCTGGAGTATGAAGCTGTTGGTGAGTCTGGTGGTGCGGGAGCGCAGGCTCCTGTACCTCTTTCCAGAGGGCAGAAGATCAAACAAAGAGTGAGCGGGGTGACTCACATCACTCACAATCGTGGTCGCCTTGCGGGTGAGATGGGAGGTGTAAATGTCCTTCAAGGAGGGGAGTGAAGCACCAATAATCTTACCAGCCGTGTTCACTATGCGCTGCAGGGCCTTCAAGTTGTAGTCAGTGCAGCTGCCACCCCAAACAGCAATACAGCTGGAGAGGACGCTCTCAATGGTGCCGTGGTAAAATGTAGTCATGACGGCCGGAGGAGCGCTCGCTCGTCTGAGTTTCCGCAGGAAGTACAGGCGGCGCTGGGCTTTCTTCGCCAGTGATGCGGTGTTGGTGGACCAGGAGAGATCCTCACTGATGTGCACCCCCAGGAACCTGGCGCTGCTCACTCTCTCCACCACAGCACCGTCGATGGTCAGCGGCAGGTGCTGGGTGTGACCCTTCCGGAAGTCAACAACAATCTCCTTGGTCTTGTCGACGTTCAGCAGGAGATTGTTGTCCCTGCACCACGTCAACCAAGTCTCAGTGAACACGAGCACACAGCAGTCACGCACTGTCCGGTTTGTAGATCTCAGCATGCGATTGTAATCCATTTTGTTGTCCAGCGATCGAACGTTCGCCAGAAGAATGGAAGGCACGGCGAGCTGGGTTGGCCGCCAGCCTGGCCCGGACGCACCCACGCTTGCCCCTCTTCAGCGTCCTCGCACACCGCTTTCGACGCTTCCCAACCGGGGGAGGAATAGCAGACGAGTCCGGCGACGCTTCAGGACGTAGCAGTCCGAGCTCCTTTAATGTCCCCGCATCAAAGTCCAGAACTCGACAAAACTCGCTTTCGCCAATGTCGAGCAGAACCTGCCTGCCGTACTTGTAGCACGACTCAGTACGACGAGACGAACACATAAAACTGCCGGACAAACACTCATTAGACGAACAAAACACCGTTCGGGCGGGACAGAGAGAGGTCGCTGCGCATGCACGCGCCGTCATCTTGGCCATTGTATGTGTACCTGTGGGTCTTAGGAAAACAGTTGGGATGTGGCAGCACTAATTTACGGCAGGACGCCACAAATGTGGCCCGAGACAGATGGAAAGAGGGAGTGAGAGAAGAAAGGGGGGGCTAACTCGTAAATAATGAGGAGATATTGGGAGTAATCTGTTGGTCCTTTCTTTAAGACCCTTTAAATCATTTCCTGGAGTAGATAGGTTAGCAACACGAGAGATTTAGAGGTTGAACAGAAAGACAGTTAAAGGAAAACAGTTTTGATTTTAACTGCAGGCTAACAGGAGCATGAGAAAGGAGAGCTGAGAAGGTGCGATCCAATTTGATCGGGGAGATTGGAAATTCACAGCACCATATTCTAAGTCGCATTTTTGAGCAAGCATGACACAGGTAATGCAGTTTGAGAGATAAAGACATAGATCAGGGCTAGATGTGGAACGCAGACCTCTGAGTTAATTTTGAATAATGTTACTGAAGACATAATGTACTGTCCCATTAAATTGGAACTATAGACAAAACGTAGCTCGACAATAGGATGAGTTGCAGATATAAAGACGAGATCGCTGTTACTAGGAGAATTTGACATTTGGTAAGCAAACGTTACTAGTGAATGGATGGCAGCAGCTACATTTGGAGATAGTCTTACAAGTTTGATGTCCCAGTCTGTCACTCTCAGTGCCAGGATCCCTGAAACTCGATCCCGAGACTCCGCCTGCAGCCGTGGACGACTACAAAACGGTGCCTGGCTTTGAGGCACTTTTGACCTTTCTCAAGGACAAAGAAAGACTGTTGTGCTTGGAGGGGGCAAGTACACTCCGGAGGAAAGACGACATCCTCCGGGACAAGAAAAGACAGTGAGAAGCGGAGGAACTCACAATGTTGAAAATGGACTCATTTGAACAATGGACTAATTCGAGAGTGATGGATGGGTTGGCTCTGAAGCAACAACAAAAGAATACCAACTTGGGAGTGTGAGGTTCTGCAAAAGAAGTGTCCGACGGCCAAATCGCACTCCTTGCTGTGGGGTTGCTAAACTTGGTGGAGCTTGGGTCAAAGTGGACAGGAGCTTCATTGTGCACTGAGTTTGACAGAACTGAGGAGATTTGTTAAAAAATTGAATCATGCGTAGAGCTACAGAGAGAAGCATCATGGTCAGAGATTGGACAGATTTGGATAAAACAAATAGACTAAAACAGTGAGAAACAAGAGCGAGATCTGATATTTTGGCTCGTCAGGCATAAGATGTAGAAATTGAGTTAGATGCATTTTAGAATAGGACATTTGGACTAAAGTGGATTCAGTCAAGAGGAAGCTAGGACGCTCAATGTCTAACCCTGTCCCTAACCCTACTCAAGACGATAGAGGTTTGTTGCACCATAGTGGAGGTTGGGTGGTCAGAAAGTTGGATACTTAAATTTTTGACTTTCACACAATCATGCATAGGAGTCGCAAAAGGCCACAGGTAACAAGATAATGATTGAGATAGGGCTCAATTTCAACTGCACCGACATGGCAAAGTAGAAGCAAGAGAGCTGAGTAAGGGATTATATGCTAAACAGTCCGCTATAGAGTTACCAATAGGAGATTCTATCAAAAGAAGTACTAAGAGGTGGAGGTGAAGATAACAGGAGGACGTAGATATTCGGAGGTTTGATAAGGGCAAACTCCATTGTCGAAGAAAGGATTAGAGCAAGTAGGAACGGGGGTATTTTGGCATTTTAACAGGGATTGACAGCAAGGGAGATTGAGGATAAAAGATCTGGACAGCAATGACGTAAATTACATTAAAAACTGCTCAATCGAGGGAGAGGGCTTGGCGCTCCCTGTGTGGAGGTGCAGCTTTGCAGAAGGGGGTCAGACCGCGCGAGTGAGTGAATGAAAGGAGTGGAAATAGGCGACGACTTAAGGAAGCAGGGAGAGGTGCTGGATGGTGTGACAGGCAGGATTTTTAGGAAGAAAAAAAAAAAGGGGGGAGTGAGACTCGCCAAGAGGGGCAATAAAGAGAAGCAGACTGAGAAACATATTTGAGCAAGACAACAGGAAAAAGGGGGAGAGCCGAATGATGACGTAAAAAGCCAGAGGGAATAGTCTGACCCATCTTTATTGAATTTAATTAGGATGAGTAATAGAGATCGAGTTTGTAGGAGCAATATGAGGGTATGGAGGCTCCCTCAAAACGCGCGTCCCACAGTTAGTCCCTCAGATGGACATATATGACAATTTGCGATGAATCTGATGGGCGAGTTTATGGAAAATTTAATTGGAGATTTTACAATAGGTCATGTTGACGAGTATGTCAGAATGTGAAGAGTTACTATTAGGAGTCAATGTTTGCCTGCACACTAACATACTAACTTTGCTTGGTTTGGAGGGAGAGTTGAGTGATAGAGACGGATGAGTGTGTCTGTGAGTGTGTGGATGGGCGAATGCGCGTGTGATCGTCTATGACGGTGTGTGCGCAGTATGATTGGCCAGAGAGGTCTGAAGTTGGGGCGATGTGTTTGCAATTGAGGATAAAATCCCTCTCACCTGAAGGGGTGGTACAGATCGGAGGGACTGGAACTGGTAAGTGATGAGTTCTGACCGGAACCATGGTTCAATGATCAATCAGGGGCACCATCGACAACAAAACGGTTCGATGGAGAAGGCCCATTTATGTGACATGGTCAGACAAGACAGAACTAGTAGCGAACATTAAGACTTTGGACGATTTGACGTGTGACGACTTTGAGCTCACCCAACGGGGTGACGGACTAGGGGGACGGTGACCAAATGTTTGACGCTTGAGCTTGCTTGCGACATGAGCGAGCTCTGCTTTGTTTTTCTGTGTGACTTGATTTCTTTGCAGCAGCAACGGCCACCAGCCAAGGAGCGGATTGCGCGTTGCTTGCGTAACTTGTTTTCGGTCTTGCAGGTTGTCGATTGCGTTCGTGGAAAGTTTGTGTTGAATTTACAAGAATATGTTAACCCTTGCCCTTTTGGTTTTTATGATGAACTTATCGATGACATGGTTTTCAGGACATGATCCGCGGGCGCCAGGATTCATTTTATTTCATTTTGATACTTGATGTCTGTTTTTGTGTGTACAAATGTCCGCTGTCAGCAGGGCTATAAGCTCACTGACAGGAGTGCGATGATTTTTGTTTGTGTTGCCGAGTGTGTGGTGGACAGTCAAGTTTCAGGGACTTGGGGTGACGGTTCCGGGGCCCAGATGGGAGCTAGAGGTTCCGCATAGGCCTGGCTACAATGAGTGTGGTGATGAGGGGGGACACCTTGCAGGTTCCTTTTGATACGTAATGACACATTGGGTGAATGTGTAAAAAGGGGGAGTGATAAAACAGAAATGGGTGAGTTGGTTGCAATTTGTAATTGTGATATACAAAGTTTTTTTTCCAAATTCACTTGTTTTTAAGCTTTAACAGGACACGCCAGAATTCAACTAGCAGTGATGGAAGGAGCAGAAGAAGCATCTTGAAAGAAAGGGAGTTAACGGGAAACAGCAACCTGGAAGGGATGCGAAGCGTGGTAACAATTTAGTGACAATAAGGTTTAAGGTTTTTCAATGTCAAAGCACGAAGGACAAATCATACAGTGATTAGGGAATGGACAGTGGCACGATACACAACAAAAGTTTGAAAGGTCGTTGAATGTCGGAGGAAGACGGGGCCAGAAACAAGGAATGGGGACATTTCTGAACGCGTGACTGCATTAGAGCTGCTATTACAGGGCAAATGTTTAATTACCGTTTTTTTCCATGTGTAATGCGCAAAATTTAACTAATTTATTGTCCTAAAATCTGGGGTGCGCATTGTACATGGGTACAATTTTTTATTTAAAAAAATAAATAAATTATTTTTTATTTTTTTTGTAAGAGAATCATGGTACAACAATTTTTGAAGAAAATCTTGTCACGGATGGAGTGTGGAAAGGTACAGGGCGACCAAGTGCAGCTTGGACCAGGGTTCATTGGAGGAACTCAAAACACAGACTTGGTAAACTAACATAACTCTCTAACAAAACCAACAACAGGACTGATCGACAAAGACGTGGAACAAAAAGACAGCGTGACATTACCAAAGACAGGAACAGAAACCTGTGTTATTGTCAAATATTGTTTGTTTTTTAATCTCCATCGCGGACTGGACGTCATACGGAGGCAGTATCACTGCGCATGCACGCTATGGATCCGATGCGAATAGTCCTCTTCTTGACTGACAATCAATGTGATAGTTTAATACAATCAGCAAATAACAAAATGCGTATTACAGGTAATATTTTATTTCACAACACTTTGCCTTGTTCCTTTTCTCTCTGCTGTTCACTTCAAACACGCTCCATACGAACGCAATCCTCTCGTATCAGACGCTTGCTCGATCACCTGCTCGTTTGCTGTCACAATGTACCCTACACAAATCTGAAACATTTGTTGCGGCTCCGAGGGGCAAGTTTTGGTTTCCAAGGGTGTTTCTATTCCTCTTCAACTTCTCTCCCATACAGAGCCGCCTTTTTCACATGTCCGCACATCACTTTCCTCTTTTCATTTTAAACGAACTGATCGCGGCGGTGCCTTTACGGGCAGTCGGAGAAATCAACGCCAACACAAAAAAATACATCCACCCTGGTTAAGACCATACCAAATACTATAAAAATGGGACCCATTGCCTCCCTGCTTGGCACTCAGCATTAAGGGTTGGAATTGGGGGTTAGAAGGAGTGGAGCTCTTTACAAGCCCTAGGCCTCGTCTCCCTCCTTGCACAGTTATTGATATAATAATATGTGCTAAACAATAAACTAACTAACTAAAGAAACACGGACTTCAGCAGATCCGCCGCGCTGTGCTTTGTGGAAACGTGGCTTAGTGAACGAACCCCCCACCACGCCGTCGAGCTAGCCGGGTTCAGGCTAACGCGAGCAGATCGCAGCGCGGAGCTCTCCGGAAAATCAAAGGGAGGTGGTCTCTGTTTCTACATTAATGAACGTTGGTGTACTGATGTCACGGTGTTGAAAGAGTTTTGCAGCCCTCTCCTAGAAACACTTTTCATAAACTGCCGGCCGTTCTATTCACCACGGGAGTTCTCCTCGATCGTCATGGCGGCTGTTTACATCCCACCACACGCACGTGCGAGTGAAGCCACGCAGATGCTGGCTGACCAGGTAACAGACATGGAGAAACTTCTACTAAACTCACTAATCATTGTTCTGGGTGATCTTAACAGGGCGAACCTCGCACACGAACTCCCCAGATACAGACAGCACGTAACGTATCCCACCACAGGGGCACAGACTCTGGACCACTGCTACACCGTGATCAAGGATGCATACCACTCTGCGGCTCGTGCAGCTTTAGGACTCTCAGACCACTGTCTAGTTCATCTGATCCCGGCCTACAGGCAGAAACTAAAAACTTCTAAGCCTGTGGTGAGGACTGTGAGGAAGTGGACAGTGGAGTCAAGGCAGGACCTCCAAGCCTGCTTTGACTGCACCGATTGGGGAGCTTTCGAAGCTGCAACTTCAGACTTACATGAACTCACTGACACTGTCACATCATACAGCAGTTTTTGTGAGGATCTGTGTGTGCAGACTAAGACCTTCTGCACGTACAACGACAAACCTTGGTTTACACCAAACCTCAGGAGGCTGCGCAAAGTCAAGGAGGAGGCCTACAGGAGCGGCGACCGCGACCTGTTCAGGCAGACCAGAAACACACTGAACCGAGAGGTCAAGAAACCCAGGAGGTGTTACGGGGAGAACCTGAAGAGACACCTCTCTGACAATCCTGATCCCTCAACGGTGTGGAAAGGTCTGCAGAGCATCACGGGCTACAAGAAACGAACCCCCCGTCCTGTGGAGAGCCCAAGGCTTGCTAACCAGCTAAACAAGTTCTACTGCAGGTTTGATCGGTCCTCCCACACAACGGGACTTCCTGCAGCACAATCTACATACTCACCTCTCCCCGCAACTGCTCTGTCCACACCTCTATCATCGTTGTCACCCACTCTCTCTCTTGCAGAGGCCGCGACCGCACTCCAGGTACGCGAGGAGGAAGTGCGCCAGATGTTCCGGAGACAAAAGACCAGGAAGGCACCGGGCCCAGACGGCGTGTCACCTTCCTGCTTGAAAGTCTGCGCTGAGCAGCTGGTGCCCACCTTTGCACGGATCTTCAACCGTTCTCTGGAGCTGTGTAAGGTGCCCTTGTGCTTCAAGAGCTCCACCATCGTTCCAGTGGCCAAGAAGCCCGCCATCACAGGTCTGAATGACTATAGACCCGTCGCACTGACATCTGTGGTCATGAAATCTTTTGAGAGGTTAGTGCTGAAGGAGGTCACGGGCCCCCTCCTTGACCCCCTCCAGTTTGCCTACCGGTCAGTGGATGATGCGGTCAACATGGGACTGCACTACATCCTGCACCACCTGGACTCCCCAGGAACGTACGCCATGATCCTGTTCGTGGACTTCAGCTCGGCGTTCAACACCATCGCTCCTGACATCCTCCAACAGAAGCTCATCCAGCTTGCGGTGCCTGCCTCCACCTGTCAGTGGATCACCAGCTTCCTGACCAACAGGAGACAGCGTGTGAGGCTGGGGGGCATCACATCTGACACCCGAACCACATATACTGGAGCCCCTCAGGGGTGCGTCCTCTCCCCACTGCTCTTCTCTCTCTACACCAATGATTTCTCCTCAGGTGACTCTTCTGTGAAGCTCCTGAAGTATGCAGACGACACCACTCTCATCGGACTGATCCAGGACGGTGACGAGACTGCGTACAGACAGGAGGTGGAGCGGCTGGTCCATTGGTGCAACCAAAACCATCTGGAGCTGAACCCGCTCAAGACCGTGGAGATGACAGTGGATTTCAGGCGAGACCCTTCACCCCTTTTACCCCTCACTATCCGCAGTAATACTATTCTCTCCACAGACACCTTCAAGATCCTAGGAACCACAATCTCTCGGGACCTGAAATGGACCGGCCACATAGACTCTGTCCGGAAGAAGGCCCAGCAGAGGCTGTACTTCCTGAGACAGCTCAAGAAGTTCAACCTGCCGCGAGAGCTTCTGAAGACCGAACATCTCAACGACCACATTGGGTGTGATCTCAACGTCCCAGCACGACCCCGGGAATTGTGCCTCCGGTGGCTTGGTGGTGCACGTCTCTTGTCGCACACAGTGTTCAATCGTACCTGTGTTTTCGCCTCAATCACACAGCTAAAATTTCCATCCTCCATCGGATCTGTTGCCACAATAAAGTCCACGTTTTATGGGACTTTCTATTATTATTCTCTCGTGACAGCCGATCAGTAATGTCTAAGACATCCTGTCTTGTTTTACGTGCCCTCTCTCGGGGCATTTTCTTTCTCATTCATCATTCACACCAGACATGTCACTCATACCGTTGTGCACATTCCCCACTAAGTCTTATGCTATTTTTTCCATTTTTATTTGCCTTTTTTTCCTTTTTTCTATTTTTATTGGACATTCTCATTTTTTTATTGGGGCTACTCCCCCTTCCAAAATCCACATCTCGGCCCATTAACTTTCCCGCTTAGGAGCCACTCCATCCCCCCCCCCCCTCCACCCCAGGTACGAGCACATTGCAACACTGTGAGTGAAAGCTTCTCACCTCAAACTCAGCCTGCCGGCCGAACGCTCGATACTCGCACCCAGGCGGGCGAGGGCTCCCCGAAGGACAAGAGAACTGTTCGTGACGCCAAAAATTGTGGTGAATTCTCTTCGATGGTCAGCTGGTCTTCCAAACAAAATGGTGAAAAAGTGGCTGGCTTGGGGAAGGAAAACTTCAGTCACACATGGCTGATTGGGGAAAGATTTTATTCAACCGATGTCAGAGAGAAGTGTCTCGCGCCCTAGCCAAGGTGTCGAGTCCCTTTGTCTACTCTCGCCCTAAACCTTATACTCTTGCGCTTCCCTCCACGCGGGAGCGCGCACATGGGGCTGTTGGCTGACCTATGACCCCGCAGCCTGCCTCCCTATCTCTACATGGTGTGTATCTTAGCAGTTGTTAATGGGAGCCAGATGTGTCTGGTGCCAATGAGTCTACCTTCCTGGACCAAGCCCCAAACAATCCCACACGAACCTGACCCGAACATGACCCAGTCACACTTGGGCTTACTAGTGAGATATACATTGCATGATACCAGAATAAAAATACACAACAGACGCTTCCTAGTGTAGATAGGTTAGCAACACGAGAGATTTAGAGGTTCAAAAGAAAGACAACAACATTATTGATTTGGACAATTGCGCTAACAAGAGCTTGTCAATTAGCGGAAGATAAGGAAGTCACTGTATACACAGACAGTCAGTATGCGTTTTCTACTCTGTTCTATTTTGCGAAACAATGGGAGCTCAGAGGGATGACAACATCGACCGGTAAGCCGGTTACCCATGCCTCCTTGTTAAAAGACTTGTTGCAGGCCATTAATTTACCTGCTAAACTAGCTGTGTGTAAATGTGCTGCTCACACCACAGGCACAGATGAAGCCTCAAATGGAAACAGATTAGCAGACAGAATTGCTAAAGAAGCAGCAGCAGGGAAACATGGCCATGAATTTTTTTTAATAGATTCAGAGGACACGCAACTCATAGATAAGACTATACTGACAGATATGCAGGGCAATGCTCCAATGGTGGAAAAACGAATGTGGACGACAAAAGGTGCAATAGTGGATACAGATAATATCCACCGCATCAATGACAAACCTGTTTTACCAAAATCACTTTTTAAGGCAGCAGCAATTGCGACACATGGGCCTTGCCATGTGTCGACAGGAGGGATGAAGTCCATCATACATCAACAATTCACCTTTGGTTTAGATGCTTACTTTAAAAATGTTTGTAAAGCATGTCCTGTTTGTGTGAAACATAATCCACAAGGAAATATGAGACCGAAGAGAGGCTCATTTCCAAAACCGTCTTACTCGTTTCAAATCATGCACATAGATTTTATTGAGCTCACACAAAGTGGACCTCACAAATACTGCTTAGTGATGATTGATGCATTTTCCAAATGGGTGGAAATAGTTCCATCTAAACGAGCAGATGCCTTTACAGTGGCAAAAGCCATCTGCAAAGCCATCATACCGACTCATGGCATCCCCCAAACCATTTACAGTGACAATGGTCCACACTTTGTGAACCAAGTTGTACAGAACATGGCTGTACACCTTGGGATAACATTAAAAAACACTGCTTTTGGCATCCTGCGAGCGCTGGCCTGGTTGAACGAGCAAACTCCACTATCAAAAGCAGGTTGAAAAAATGCATGGAAACAACAGGCAGATCTTGGCCAGAGTGCCTAGACTTAGTGAAGCTCTATATGAGAATTACTCCCACTTCAGAAGGGCTAACACCTTTTGAAATCATCCATGGGAGACCATATCCAGGAGACTGGGTCTACATCAAGGTCGTTAAAAGAAAGAACTGGGTCAGCCCACGGTGGGAGGGACCATTCCAAGTCTTGCTGACTACCCCCACCGCAGTAAAGATCGCTGAACGTTCCAGCTGGATTCACCTCAGCCACTGTAAGTTGCAGAGAGTGCTGGACCCCTAATTCGGAGTGTTGGGGAAGACTAACTTCAAAGGGGTCCTATCGTTTAGGGTAGGTTGGTGAAGAAAACAAGGATCCCCACTCCGCTAGGCGAGGGGATGTCCCGGTGCCTCTGCCATCATAGTAGCAACGGGGCTCCATATGCCAGATGGATCTTCTGCTGCGTTGTGGTTGGAGCATGCTATGGTCTATGGACTCATTTGAACAGACCAAGTGACAATGTTGACCGTGGAAAACGATGGTCACACGATGAAAACTTTGAGGACTAGTCATGGGACCCCAAGAACCCATACAAAACCAACACGTGGTACCGGTACGTCAAGTTCACTGTGAGAGCCCACACACAGGAGGGGTGTTATGTGTGTTCAAAACTCCCCCCTTCCTCCACGCAAGTTCACTTGGAGGCCAGAGCAATGAATGTCACTGAAGCAAAATGTATGGCATCCATGGGAGGAGTTGGATATCAACACCGTGCTGTCAAAGTGAGTGATGACGACCCTTCCCGCCCTGGACTTGCGGAAGGTACCTGTGATCAGCTTTTCTGGACAAATCTCAATGTGACTGTTAAAGGACGAACATTGCCGCAGGTGGCCTACACAGAGCGGCGACCAGGAGTGAACTATACGAGTTACATCCAAGGAAGTAATACACACAAATGCATTGACAGTGACTGCTCTCCAGGAGGAAACTGAATGGGAGCTTTGGACATCGCTGCTGAGTGTCAGGATAGAAGAGCCATTTCATTTGGGGAGGGCTCTCCGACTAACATGTCTGCACCATCGAACGGAACATACTTCATACAGAATGGCTGGTGGCTTTGTGGTCACAAGGTTTACCCGATGCTGCCCGCCAACTGGACAAGAGTGTGTGCGCCAGTGTGGGTGACAGACCACACCTACAGGATACGACATCGTCAGCTGACGACAGCACACAACTCTTCTGGACGTCAACGCAGGGCGGTTGCAACCTTTGACCCTCATGACCCTGTCTGGGGTGCGAATGTTCCAGACGACCATAAAGTATGGTCCGTTGGAGACAAAGTTGTTCATGCGTATTTTCCCTGGGTCAGAGTTGGAAAACATTCACTCTTCATCGAGACACTGAACTATCCTTTTCAATCCTTTGCGAATCTGTCACTACAAGTCAACGATGGACAAAATAGAGAGATTCAGGCTATTAGGCTGATGGTCTTGCAAAACAGGATGGTTCTGGACTTGTTGACGGCAGCACAAGGTGGTGTGTGCCACATCATTGGGACTTCCTGTTGCACATACATTCCGGGAGAAAATGACACACACATCTGCGATGCCATAGCTTCACTGAAGAACTTACAGCAGGCCATGTCGAATGACAAAGTTCCACAACAGTGGGGTTTCTTTTCATGGCTATTCTCTGGCAACTGGCGACAACTGCAGTTGAAAATTGTGTCTCCTGTGCTTGTTGTGCTGGTGTTGTTGTGCTTGTTTACGACCTGTGTTATCCCATGTTTGAAGTCTGCTGTGACGAGGGTTGTCTCTTCTACCGTAGCGCAAGTACATATACAACTTCTTAGTCGTGACGGATGTGATGACCATAATGAAACGCAGATTGCAAAAGTGCTGTTATACTGTGCGTGTTTTACAGAAACTTGATGATTTGACCATCGAAAATGCTTCGCAAGTGATGGATACAATGATGTACTGTTTCTGTGTTTCTCTTTTTCTTTTTTTGTTGATAGCATTCTGGTCGCCTAAGGACCGTGTGAGACTTTTCCTGCATATTAAAATCGGCCAGCAGGTTTTTAGATCACACAATAAGTTTGAACTGGAGTATTGAGGAAAATTCTCATCTTCACTGGAAATTGTTGCTATCATTGTTTGTTGTTTTTGTCATGTTTCACCCTACACGTTCCTCAACCCGTCCGCTGTCATCTCTGGTTTTTATTGATCTTTTTTATTATTGTTTTTCTTATTTTTACTCTTCTTCTTTGTATTTTCTTACATATGTTTGATTGATCGGGTTGACAATCATATGATAAAACAGGAGGGATATGTCAGGGTTTTCCAAACTATCTTGATCGTATGATTATGTTGAAATGTATGTAACCAGTAATAAATAACCTAGCTAGATTAGTTTTATGCTTATGTTGGTGTGTAACCAGTAATAAATAACCTAGCTTGTCCCATCCTACACAACGTCGTAAAACATTCCCTTGCTATGTTTTCACTAGAGGTCAAGGGCTTTCTCTTCTGTATCCAGTCCACGCTCACCCCCACCCTGTTTCTCTTAATAAAAAGGCTCTTGTGGGAGGGCAGATTCAGACGTCATTCGATCATTGCTGTACGCACAGTGACAAATGGACTCTCCGCCTGCAGGTGCCCGAAAAGACTTAATTGTCTCCCATGTGGTTCTTGCAAAATAAGTTGGAGTGAGCTCCACTCTAACAACAATAAGGTTTAAGGTTTTCAATGACAAAGCACAAAGGACAAATCATACAGTGATTAGGGAATAGACAGTGGCACAATACACAACGAAAGTTTGGAAGGTCATTGAATGTCGGAGGGAGATGGGGCCAGAATGAAGGAATGGGGAAATTTCTGAACGTGTGACTGCATTAAAGCTGCTATTACAGGGCAAATGTTTAATTATACATTTTAGGACGAGTAGTTTGCATAACGAATAAGGAAAGGATTTGAGTGGTTGTACCATTTTGGAAAGATTACATGAGCGTTGTTTCAGAATGATGACTGATTTGAACAGTGAGGTGGCTTGAACATAAGGCACATAAATGTACAGATCTAGGGAACTACAGTGTTGTGAGGGGTACCGGTTTGAGAACGCTACGCATCTTTAAACTGAAGAAGGAATTTGGGGGTGAAAAATAGTATTTGGACAGGAAAAAGAGCGGTTGAAGTGACATGACTGACGAGACTTCAGAAAGATGACAGTGTGATTGAGACAGTGACATCTGTGGCAGGAAAGGCTACCAGGAACAGGTAGAATTTACATTGTGACTGGGGGGATCTAGCAAAGCTGTCGGCACGACGAGAAATGAGGGGAATGATTTATAAGTGCTGGAGTGTTTGCTTGTTTGTTTGTTTGTTTGTTTGCTAGCTCAGTGGCCTAGTGGTAGAGTGTCCGCCCTGAGACTGGAAGGTTGTGGGTTCAAACCCCGGCCGGGTCATACCAAAGACTATAAAAATGGGACCCATTGCCTCCCTGCTTGGCACTCAGCATTAAGGGTTGGAATTGGTGGGTTAGATCACCAACTGATTCCCGAGCGCGGCACCGCTGCTGCTCACTGCTCCCCTCTCCCCCAGGGCATGGATTAAAATCACACGGGGATGGGTTAAATGCAGAGGACAAATTTCACCACACCCAGATGTGTGTGTGACGATCATTGGGACTTTAACTTTAACTTTTGTTTCAGGGACCGCGTGGGCCTCTGGAAAAGAGGGGTAGGTGTCGGGAGCCCTCGGGCGTTCTGATGAGATTTCGATGAGACGATTGACACAGGTTTTTCCTCATTGCCCCATCATCGCCAAAGAATTATTCGAGGGGGCCGGTAACACTGGAGCTATTGGGTTCTGTTGCCCCGCCAGCGGTGGCCGACGGGGCTGGAGGGACGTCCGGCCTGGGCTGCTGCCTTTGCCATTATGACTCCACGTGTTTGCACTGTTAACATCACTTGATACAGACAGTAGCTTTAGCTTGTCGTAGGTCGCCTGGCTGCTGACCGGGGGCTTTTCCTCTCCAAATTGAGGGCGTTGTTGATATATTACTGAAGGGGTGTGTGCGGGCGGCGTCAATCGGTTAATGGGGTCGGGGGATTCAATCTTGGTCAAATGTGGTTCCTGAGAGGCCTCAGATTGCTGTCAGGGAGGAATTCGGTATTAAATTAGGTTGAGCTTTCCTAGTTAATGTAACCTTAAGTAGCATGCCCTGAGCATGATTTAGGGTGAGACAAATAGGTCCAAATTGTAGATGAAAACCATAAAATGGTTGGGGGAAGGTTTTTAGATGTACCGATGTCATTTCTTGTCGGGTTGTTGCCGGGGCACTTGTTGTGCCCCGTCAGGGGGGAATGTTGTGAATTTTTATTCTGGTATCATGCAACCATTAACGTTTGTGTCAGCTCTTCTCTTCAGAAAACAATTAGTCAGGGAGAAAAAAACGAGGTACAACTTAAGTCCAAGCTCGAAATTGATTGGTAATGAAATGGACAAACTTTGCAGGACAAAACAACAGCTCTTACTGAAAAACCTCGAAGACTCACCTGATACCAGCCTTCCTATGTGTCTTTTTTTGATTTTATTTTTAGAAGCAACAGGCTCAAACCCATAGGCCACTTTACTTACGCTACACACTTCTTCTTCTTGTTGATTTCTTTTTACGGTGGCGCACAAATTGATTGATTGATTGATTGATTGATTGATTGATTGATTGATTATGTAACTCCCTCTCGTATATAAAAGACAGCTTCGAGTTCTTTTTGTTACTGATCCGTTTATATTGACTTGGCAGACTTATGCAGACCTTGACAGACCTTGACAGACCATGACAGACCGTGAGAACTGTGTAAACAAAAACAAACATATTCAATACTACAACAATGCAGCAAACAAGTGGTTATATTAGCTGTAAGCTACATTGCTACGAATAAACAAGGTATATAAATCAAATGCAACTTCAGCAATGAAACACAAAAACGTCACCCTCATTACCTTATTAGCTGCATATACAGGCGTGAGAGGTGGTTAATAAGGCTTAAGAAACTTATAACTATAACTTGGGTAGTCAACAGCTTAGAGAAACTGGCCTTTTCTAGCGGAGATCTTGCTGGTGGTTCGTCACTGAGACGGGTCCGAGTGAAACGGAACAGAAAAATGTTCCGCCTCATTGATCACCATTAATAGGCATGAACAAAAATACTTTAGGCTGAAATACTGCCTCAGATGCATTTACACTCCCACCAAAAACATATCAACTGTACTGAATATGATTTTATAATTACTACAAATCAACAACTTCGTCTTGGCTTCTTCCAGAATGGTCACCTCATTCTGCACCTGGAGTAAATGACAGAAAGAGGAGAGAAAGAGGAAAAAACTTGAACTTTAGCTTGCTTCTACCAGTGTCACCGTCTTATGGATGGGTCTTTCCAGGTGGACAGGTTTGGAGAAGCGCTTTCCCTTCGCATCAAGGGTGGAGTCATTGATGAGCAACTTGACCTTTCGTACCCTCCCATCCTTTCCTGGGTACACTTCAGTGACCCTTGCCATTTTCCACTGGTTACGCGGTGTAGTATCCTGTTGCAGGAGTACAACATCATCCACCCTTGCATTCCTGCGACTTTTGGTCCACTTCTGTCTCTGCTGGAGGCTCAGGAGGTATTCCTTCTTCCATCTTGTCCAGAAGTGGTTGGCTAGTAGTTGAACTCGACGCCATCTCTTGCAGAGGTACAGATTGACCTTGCCCTTGACTGGTGTCTCCTTGTGACTCTGGAGTAGCGGTATTTCTTGCGAGAAAGCTGCTTCCCGAACCATCTTGATTATGGTCAGCTCAGCTTCTCTCCTTTCCTCCAAACTGGTGGCTTCACAGGACCTTGGCTGGAGACCTTTAACTTCCTTCACATGGCGTTTGAGTCTGGCGATAGCTTTCGCCATTCTGGACCAAACAGAGAACTTGTGCAATCAATTCAGCACCGACCTGACTTCTTTCGCCTGGGTGTCGAGAACCTGGACTTTCTTAAGTTATGGGTCGTCGCTTGCAATCTCTCCCACCTTGACTTCTCCACTTGGTAACTCCTTCTGCCAAAGACGATCTGGGCCTGTGAACCAGTTGGAGGATAGTAGCTGCTCTGCTGCGAGACCTCTTGAGGCGTGGTCGGCTGGATTGTCTTCTTCTGGGACCATTTCTGCATCACCACGGCTAATGGTCTCATCCATGAAGGTCTTGTGGTCTTCGTAATATTGATGATTTCTTTTCATTTTCCTTTCAAGGCACTTCAGGCGTTGAATAGCACAGATCTTGTTATCGGGTAAGTTAAGCCTTTCCCTTTTGAATGGCAGCGGCATTTCATAATGTCTGTCGCTCTTTAACTTGACGCCAGTTTCCATTTCTGATAGGAATTTTAAATCCTCTTGAGAAAGGGAACTGGCCTCTGATGACCTTTCAATGAAATCAGACTCCAGCATCTTCATGACATCTGCAGGTAAGATAACCTTTTTTATCTGTGTTCTATAGACATAGTGAACTTCACTTGTGAGGTCTGATGAGGACGGTAGCCCTGGCATCACTTGCTTCGCTATCACTTGGTGACTCATTCCAATTGCATCTCCATAGTTGATATGGGGGTTACCATATCCCACCACACTCCAGCCCAAGTCTGTTCTCTGTGCAAACGGCTGATGCTCTTCCCCAGGCACCACTTGTCTTGGTATAAGGGCCTGAGCACAGTTGTAGCCGATTAACAGGCCGACATCACAGCTTTGCAGAGGAGCAATCTCATCAGCGATGTGTTCAAGATGAGGCCATGCCTTTGCCGTCTCTGGTGTGGGAATATGGTCTCTGTTTGCAGGAATAAACTCTCTTGAGTACGTCACTGGCAGAGGAATAAGCTTGCCCGAATAAAATCCTCGTACTTGTAGACCAGTCAGTTTCTGGCAGGACATGACTATGTTTCTCGAAGCCAGTGTTGAGAGCTTTAACTGAACTGGTGCACTCTTTGTGTTGAGAGCCTTTACTGCCTCCTCAAGGACAAAGGTTGTGTCACTTTGTGTGTCAAGGAGTGCATACACAAGGACTTCACGATTTGGCTTACTAACAGATGACAGCCACACTGGAATTATTGTGGAAGTATGCGTGTTCACGGTATTCTGTACAACTCTATTTGTTGTTGCCTCATTTGATGGTGTTTCTGCCTCCTCTTGTGGCTGTGCATTTTCCTTCTCTTTGGGCTTGTCACTGTACCTTGATCCACAAGGCTTTGTTGACATTCTTTCTTCCTTGGTGCGATCATCATGAAGGCAAGTTGGATGTCCTTTCTCACAAGTATCACATGTGTTTCTTTCACCACAGTCCTTGGAGCGATGACCAGACTTCAGACAGCCGAAGCACAACTTTCTTTCTTGAACAAACTTGACTCGTTCTAAGATTGTCTTCTGCATGAACCTCCGGCACCTTTGAAGACTGTGTCCGACCTTGTCACAGAAGATACAGTTTGTGGGGACGGCTTGCCCATCTGAGCTGGTTGCAAAGACCTTTGCTCCAGGACCTCTGATCTTTGAGCCCTTCTCCAAAACTCTTTCCGTTGGTTTCAGAGCATGGAGAGATGTAATAGGACTGCATGCAATTTTGGCTTCACACGTGAGGAACTTTACAAATTGACTGAAGCTGGGGAACATGTGAGGTTCTTCTTCTATTTTAATGACCTTTCTGTTCCATCTTGAGGTCAACCAATCTGGTAGTTTGGAGAGTATTTTCTGGTTCTCGTTGCAGTCATTTAGTACTTCAAGACCTCTGATTTGAGACATGGGAGACTCACAGCTGCGCAGGAAGTCAGCAAGTTCTTGAAGCTCCACACTGCCTTTGGAATTTATCTTGGGCCACGAGTCGATCTTGTCTCTGAAAGCCTTGGCGATTAGGAATGGATTGCCATATCGTTCTTCTAGCATTTGCCATGCTGCATAATAGGCGGACTAAGAGCCCAGCAAGAAGTACCGTTTTTTTCCGTGTATAGTGCGCCCCCATGTATAGTACGCACCCCTAAAAATGGCATGCTGATGCTGGAAAAAAGCTTGTACCCATGTATAATACGCACCCAATTTTTATGAATTTTCTTTTTTTTTTTTTTTTTTTTTTTTTTTTTTTAAGTCCCAATGATCGTCACACGCAGGGAGGCAATGGGTCCCATTTTTATAGTCTTTGGTATGGTCTTAACTAGGCTGGATGTAATTTTTTTTGTTGGCGTTGATTTCTCCGACTGCCCGTAAACGCACCACCGCGCTCCGTGCGCATGGAGCGTGTTTGAAGTGAACAGCAGAGAAGAAAGGAACAAGGCAAAGTGTTGTGAAATAAAATATTACCTGTAATATGGATTTAGGTAGAGAACTGAACTCTCGCTCTTTATATAGCTGACGTGTCTTGCTCATCCGTTCTGCGCATCTGTAATGGCGGCCTCCGTATGATATCCGGTTTGCGTGTGTGCGAGAGCGAGAGAGAGCGAGAGAGAGAGCGCGCGAGAGAACGCTCAACCGTAGCGCGCCGCCGACCGCCCAACTGCACCGGGCTGGTCGATTATTGTGACAGAGCCGTCGCTGAAATTTAGAAGATATTTTTAAAGTCCTGATGTACTTTCTAAAATTTAAGTGGACCTCAGTGCGCACTGCGCAGGGAGCTTAATTTGGTGCGGTCGCGCAACCGCAGCGCGCCGGGCGCTCACTGTCGCATTGCTTAAAGAGCGCCTTTGTGTTTTAGGATGAACAGCAGAGACCAAAGGAACAAGGCAAAGTGTTGTGAAATAAAATATTACCTGTAATACGCATTTTGTTATTTGCTGATTGAAACTGCTAATTAAACTGTGAATTGAAACTAATAGGAAGAAAACAACTCTCGCTCTTTATATAGCTGACGTGTCTTGCGCATCCGTTCTGTGCATTTTATTTCACAACACTTTGCCTTTCTTCTCTGCTGTTCACTTCAAACACGCTCCATGCGACCGCAATGCTCTCGTATCAGACGCTTGCTCGATCACCTGCTCGTTTGCTGTCCCGTGCGCGCACGAAGCGCGGTGGTGCGTTTACGGGCAGTCGGAGAAATCAACGCCAACAAAAAAAATTACATCCAGCCTAGTTAAGAACATACCAAAGACTATAAAAATGGGACCCATTGCCTCCCTGCGTGTGTGACGATCATTGGGACTTTAAAAAAAAAAAAAAAAAAAAAAATTAAAAAAAAAATTTTTTTTTTTTTTTTTTTGTACCCATGTATAATGCGCACCCCAGATTTTAGGACAATAAATTAGTTAAATTTTGCGCACTATACACGGAAAAAAACGGTAACTTTCTATGGACCTTTTGGCAGCTCCCCCCACGTACTTGCGAAGATAATATATTTTCTCTTCTGCAGGGATATTCTTTCTGGCAACGAGCGTCTGAAAGGACACCTTCCAGTCATTGAACCTCAGTGGGTCACCATTGAACACTGTGGGTTCAGGTAGAGCAGTGCTTCTCAATTATTTTCTGTTACGCCCCCCCCCCAGCAAGAAGAAAACTATTCGCGCCCCCCCTCCCCACCGTGACTATCCTAACTTGTCTTGTAAGTCGTAAAATGTTGCACTGTCGCAAACGTGACAGAAGTAACAATGAGAGCGCCACTGCCCCCTGCTGTAGTAAACGCGCAATTACACTTTATTCTAGTACTGCCAAAAAAAAAGCCTGTTCCCCAGGGTCACACGCGCCCCCCCAGGAATAGCACCGCGCCCCCCAAGGGGGGCGCGCCCCACTATTTGAGAAGCACTGAGGTAGAGGAATGCGACTCGCACTGATGGATTCTGCAAGTGCTCTGACAAGAGCTGACGTGCTGTCCTCAACTCTGTCCTTTTGCCTTGTTGGAGAACATTGTAATTCTAGTATTGGTGGAGAACGGTTCTGTGGCGAACTAGTTCGAGACTTAATTTCTCTCTTTACAGAGACACGACGATGTAGAAGTTCATTTATTTCTTCATCTGAGCAGTTGCCCTTAGACACGTGACCTGATCCTTCACTCTGGTCGTATACTTGTTGCCGTGCCTTAGCAGCGTTTAGCTTCAGTCGCTCTAGTTCTCGGCGTTTGGCGTCTACCACTCTTTGTCTCTCTAAATTTTCAGCCTCTTGTTTGGCTTTTAACTCAGCAGGTTCAGCTTCCAGTTTCTGAAGCTCCTCAATACGACGTTCTTGTCCCAGCATGACCTCTAAGGCAGCTTCGTTAGCGGCAACCTCAGCAGCTGCACTTTTCCTGCTTGCAGAGGAGGATTTGGTGTTGTGAGAGGTAGTGCTTGTCTCATGTGAGGCTACGGACAGCCTGTCATCGAGTATTTGTTTTTCAGGCCTTTGACCTTTAGCCCTTTCGTCTAGAAGGTCCATCGCTTCCTTGACAATCGTCCCTGTCACTACTTCACAGGTGTCAGCTCTACGACGTGTTTCATTGTCAGGAACATCAATGCGTCTCCACTCATAATACACATCATTCAGCCTCTTAGATGCATTGCATACTTGAGTGATATATTCATTCAGGTGCTCATCTGAGTACCTTCTAGTGTCTCCACGAAGCGCTTGTTTGGCCACTTTGGTTGCATCCTTCCACTTGTCACAGCACACACTGAAACGATGTGCAACTCTTCCTAATTGGTCATCGTGCAGTTCTTGACCCTTTTCTGTCCTGTTGCGGACTCTTTGGCCTAGTCGGGGCTCTTCTGAGGTAGTCGGGTTGCTGACCAATGTGCCATCAGTCACTTGTGGCTGCGAGTCTGCGCCCTGCACACTTTAATGCTTTCTGCCACTCTCAGACATCTTACTTGGTTTATGTTGCTCACTGCTGTCTTCTGAAGCAGTAAGTTCTCACTGTAACTCCCTCTCGTATATAAAAGACAGCTTCGAGTTCCTTTTGTTACTGGTCCGTTTATCTTGACTTGGCAGACTTATACAGACCTTGACAGACCTTGACAGACCATGACAGACCGTGAGAACTGTGTAAACAAAAACAAACATATTCAATACTACAACAATGCAGCAAACAAGTGGTTATATTAGCTGTAAGCTACAATGCTACGAATAAACAAGGTATATAAATCAAATGCAACTTCAGCAATGAAACACAAAACGTCACCCTCATTACCTTATTAGCTGCATATACAGGCGTGAGAGGTGGTTAATAAGGCTTAGGAAACTTATAACTATAACTTGGGTAGTCAAC
This sequence comes from Syngnathus typhle, assembly GCF_033458585.1. Taxonomy (NCBI): domain Eukaryota; kingdom Metazoa; phylum Chordata; class Actinopteri; order Syngnathiformes; family Syngnathidae; genus Syngnathus; species Syngnathus typhle. The sequence continues at coordinate 12,951,766 of NC_083749.1, read as the reverse complement.
AGCTTAGAGAAACTGGCCCTTTATAGCGGAGATCTTGCTGGTGGTCCGTCACTAAGACGGGTCCGAGTGAAACGAAACAGAAAAATGTTCCGCCTCATTGATCACCATTAATAGGCATGAACAAAAATACTTTAGGCTGAAATACTGCCTCAGATGCAGTTACAGATTGATTGATTGATTGATTGATTGATTGATTGATTGATTGATTGAACTTTATTCATCCCACAGCGGGGAAATTCACTCGTCACAGCAGCGCATATGAATGCAAGAATAATACGAGTGCATGAATAAAACAAGTGCCAGAATTACAAATTAGGGTAAATAACAGACAAGGACAAACAAGTGCTGCTACTAGAGACAAAACACGTTCATTTTATCAGGTTTATGCACGTGTCTGCCCCTAGCGTTTCGAACGAAGCAATACAACATTGCAATCCCATCCAATTACAGACCTGCGTGAAGCTGGCCCCCCACCCCACGCAAAATTTAAGGAAAATAGTCTGTTTCGTTTGTGCTTTCAACATCTGCAATGAGAAAATTGGATTTTTGTCACCTAATGCCAAATCATTTTTCTCTTGCTTTGCCTTGCGCAGGGTGGCCAAATTTGGCAGGTGGCTTGGCTCAGAGTCTCCGAAGTCCATCAGTTTATTTGCCTGTGACGCTCGCCATACAAGTGGTTCCATCCTGCCCTCACAAAGTTCCTTGGCTTCCTGCACACGCATCTGTCCAGATAGAAACCGCTTTGAGCTACCAGTGAGTAGGGAGTCATCACTGTTCTTAATGAAACAGTATTAGTATCAATATTATTGGGCTGTTAATTTCTGGCTCTCCGCCACAATTTATGTTGAGAAGGCCATGACACACTTTGCAGTATCCTCTGATTTTGATATAATTATTTGAGACCAATGGATAGACCTTGGCTCTTCTAAAAACAAATGTGCAAGGAATTTTGACTATTTTCCAGATTTGTTCATTTGTGATGTGGGTCCAGGTGCCAGGCTTCAAAATTGTATATTCTCTTTTTTGGGTTCGACAGTTCTTATCTTTGTATTCAGCCTTTTCCGGAATAAATTCCATCCACTTGTCAAAAGGAATATGAAGCTGAAATGACCGTTCAGGGCCTGATTCCGAGCTTGCTTCACTGCTAGTTCCAGGATCAGTTTCATCATGACTGATTCCCAGAGCTGACCAGATATTGTGTCCGTTTGTTTTTACAAAGGTGTACAGAGCCAGATCTGTCCACACAGTAGCGCTTGGAGTGGCTATGATACAATTTTCAAGTATGGCCTCTCAAATCTTCGGAGATAGTTGTGCATTTGTCGGTTGAAAATGTTGCACATCTTTGGTTTTCGCCACCCTGTTGCGATAAGTCTTACCGGCCTGCAGAGGTCACTTTGCATGGTAATTAGTTGGATAATAAAAAAGGTGGTAGAATTGAGGAGTTATCAGGATGTCAAGTGAAAATTTGTTAGAATAAAATACATGACGGGGGGTTAATGAAGATGCATGATTTTAATAATGAAAAATTGCAATGGCACAAACAAATGGTTAATTAACAAGCCATGGAGCAAGGATTTGACGTCTCTAGAAAATAAATGAGTATTAAATGAATGACAAATTGAATGATTCACTGAACGCCAACTAATTTTTTTGCGGCACAAACAATTGGTACCATTTTGGGTCCATTTGGAGTTAAATGGGGGCTGAGTGACGTCATCGCTATAAATTAAATGTATAATATCTACGAAACCGTAGCAGCACAAACAAAACTTTTTGCTCCACAAACCAGCACAAACGAAGCACAAACGAACAGTACCATTTTGGGTCCATTTGGGGTAAAATGGGGGGCTGGGTGACGTCGTTGCTATAAAATAAATGTGTAATATCTACGGAACCGAAGCAGCACAAACGAAGGTTTTTGCGGCACAAACCAGCACTAACGAAGCACAAACGAACGGTACCATTTTGGGCTCATTTTGAGCAGATAGGGGGCTGGGTGAACTCTGGATGACCTATAAAATCTTTATACAGACCACGTTATTTGAGCACTGATCAGATTAGGAGTTTGTGCGGGTTGCGCGGTTCCCCCGGCTGACTGCTGGCGCGTTAGCCTCTTAGAGAGATACTCTTCGGGCAACTTACCGGGGTGAACTGGTGCGCTGCGGTCGTACCCAAAGTCAACACGGTTCGATTCCGATTGTCGAGGCGCACTGTAATAGCACACACTCCTGTCAAAGTCTGATCAAATTTACGGCTTGCAGCAGACCGCAATTGGAAGAGCGGAGGAGTGCACAGCCGATAGAAATTGGAAAACGTGGAAAAAGAGGCCTCAGGGGGTTTAATATTGGTATACCATGTAAGAATAGTAATTTGTGTGCACACTGAAGTTAAAAATCTGCAGTATAAGGGGAAATGCAAAGCGCTCTTAGGGGAAACAAGGACAAGAAGTGCAAAGGGCATGTTTGTAAGTGCACCTGCGCACGGTAAGAAGCCACAGAATGACCAAACCGCACGGAAGCGGTTAGTAAGAAGCTACATGAGAGATGGATTTGAATCCCTTTGTCTGTGTTCTATGTTTGTGCGTAATGTCTGAATAGTTTCTGTCAGTTGTTGTCGTTCGTCTGAGCTGTGTGCACGCTTGGTGTGTATGAGCTAACCCTAACCCTAACCCTGCCGGTGAGGAGCAAATTGTCCGAAGTTGTGGGGCTGGGGAGCATGGCCACTAATGTGTTCACCGATCACATTGCGCATCAAGTTGAATGGTTCAGGAAGAAAGAGCTGGCTCAAAGGGAACAGGATCAGGAGGTGGTGAGAAGATTGAACCAGGTGCAACTCGCGGACAGTAAAAAGGAGAAAAAGCAGATGGTCATGGGACAAACCCCGCCCCAACAGATCTTATTGCAGCCCCCGCAGCCCGCTGGCCAACCACCGCAGGTGGCCATGGCAGTGCCCGTCAGTCTAGCACCCCAATGGGGGCACAACCAAATGCAGTCCTGGGGCACCAGGGAGTGTGGATGCAGGGGAAAGGCAGGAAAGTCGAAACCTGCAGAGGTCTGACGCGTGCTATAACTGTGGCCAAGTAGGACACTGGGCCTGCTACTGCAGCATGCCCACCAGAGGAGGTTTTGGAGGGGAGTTCAGCCACCATCCCCCAAAACCCCAGGGCCCGGTGAACCCTTTCGGGGGCCCGGAACCTGGATTCTAGAGATGCCCGGTGGGCCCAGAGAGGGGATGTCAGCTGGTAGTGTCAGGTCCGGAACGAGAGCCAACAATAACAGTGAAAGTAAACAATCAACCGTTGACGGCAATGGTTGACAGCGGAGCGGCTTTCACTTGCGTCCGGCCTGAAGACGCTATTCATCTCCCCATGTCCGGTCATTTCGTACGGACAATAGGGTTCGAGGGTATAGAACAGCTGATCCCTTCCACGAGACCAGTCAAGCTCTGCTGGAAAGATCAAACGATAAAGATACCAGTTTTGGTATCGGACCGTACCCCCATTGCCCTCCTAGGAAGAGACGCCCTGTGCAGATTGAACTGCACTATAAAGTGTTCTCCTGATGGTTGTGCGGTCGAGGTCTCACACGACACATGCCATAAGGTGCTGATGTAGTCAAAACTCAGAGAAAGTACGCCTACAGTGTTCTGGATCGGTGACATCAGCAATGACCTGTTGAAGCCTTTCAGGAAATGGGAAAGGTTCATTCATGCCAACACCTCCAAAGCAAGGGTCCCCGAATATCCGTATCACTGCACGCTCCAATACTCCAAAGACTCAACACAGTCCCAAGCGGAACAGTGGTTGCGGCGACAACCCCGCGAAGTGCAACTAAACGGAACCTGCATCATCCTGGGCCCACAGGGAGTGGCCATGAAGATGCACAATGACGGATACCTCAACAAGGAATTCAGAGTCAAGGACAGCGTCCCCCACGTGACCTTGATAGTGTCGGAGGACTGTGGGCAGCAAAATGTGGGAGAGATGATGGTGGAGGCGGAGACACTCCAATTTGTCCCACTAAAGGAGAATGATGCTCTGTGGGTGAGTTATGATAGACGATTTATGAAGATCATGATTTCAGCACAAGGATACGGGCGACCTCAAACGGTGCAGCTGTCGCACGAATCCGTCCTCAGTGTGGCAGCGGACCGTCTGCAAGAGGAGATGCTACAACAGGTGCCTGATTATGTGTGGTCACGCCATAGTACGGACATTGGACTTGTACAGTCAGCACAACCAGTGAGAGTGGATCTTCGACCTGGCTGCAAGCCTCCGTGGAAAACACAGTACCCACTGAAGGAGGAAGCAGTATGGGGGATTGAGACACAGATTGACGGACTGCTTGTGGCAAACGTGTTGACAATTACCCAAACGCCTCTTAGCAACACGCCAATATTGCCGTTGAAAAAGCCAGACAATTCCCACCGGCTGGTACATGATCTTCGGGCGGTGAACGAGGTGGTGGTTGATAGAGTAGCCGATGTACCAGACCCACACACCTTGCTGACACAAATTCCGCCTGACACGGAATGCTTCACGGTGGTGGACTTGTGTGGCGCTTTTTTCAGCGTCCCACTCAGCTGCGAATCGCAAGGACTTTTTGGTTTTACATTCAAGGGTCAGTTCTATCGGTACTAGAGACTTCCGATGGGCTATAAACATAGTGTTTGTGTTCAACAAAGTGCTAAGAGATGATCTTGAAGGGTTGAAACGGCAGGTGCAGAGCACCGTCATTCAATATGTGGATGACATTATTGTCTGTGCATCAGACGTAGAGACGTGTCACAAAGATTCAATCAAATTGTTGCAAATTCTCGCGGAGAAGGGCCACAAGGTGTCACAGAAAAAACTCCAATACTGCAAATTGCAGGTTGACTATTTGGGCCAGAAAATATCGCGCGGATTGAGACATATTTCTGATGGCCATTTGGAGGCTATAAGAACAGCCCCGAAGGCCAGAACTATCAGACAGATGTTGACGTTTCTGGGCATCGCGGGTTATTCGGCCTCCTGGGTGGAGGAATACGCTAAAACAGTGGGGCTTCTGAGAGCCATGATCAAAGACACAGGCAATAATGAACTCCACGCAGTGCTATGTTGGACACAGGATGGCCACATAGCATTCAAAACGATCAAAGCGAGATTGCAGGAGGCTCCGGCTTTGGCTTTACCGGATTATTCAAAGAATTTTGTGTTATTCACGTCCACCTCGGCGGGGGGTAGGTTTGCATGTGCAGTCCTCTGCCAGCCTACAGGGACCGGGTCCGGACCCCAACCTGTAGCCTACTACTCAACATCTTATTCCGAGGTGGAGATGGGACTGCCACCTTGTTATCGAACGATGGTGGGAGTCTATTTGATGTATGATAAAGCCTCCTCCGTCACGATGGGCTATCCTGTGACCATTCTCACTCATCATAGTCTTCAGACTCTTTTGAATCATGGGAAGTACACCTTGACAGAGTCTCGACTCAGAGACTATTACAGGCTCTTGGAGCAAGAGGATTTCACTCTGGCAAGGTGTACTACAGTAAACCCAGCTGACTTTTTGCCAACTTCAGAGGACGGTGAGCCCCATGATTGCGTACACGAGGCGGAAAGGTTTTCCAGATTGCGGTCAGATTTACAAGCCATCCCCCTGGGGGAGGCGGATTTAGAACTCTGGACGGAAGGCTCTTGTTATCGAGTCGGGGAGACTTTGTGCGCGGGCTATGCGGTTATCCAAGCACACGGAGCAGAATTTGTGACAATTAAGGCCGAAGTTATACCGCAGCCGGTGTTAGGGTGTTGCTCACTCTAACTTATTTTGCAAGAACCACACTGGAGTCAAGTTAGTCATTTTAGGCACCTGCAGGCGGAGAGTTCACTCGTCGCTGTGCTCACAGCGATGGTCGAATGAAGTCTGACTCAGGCCTCGTCAGGCGCTTATTTATTGAGAGAAACAAAGTGGGGTTGGAAGTGGGGGTTTGGGAACACACAGGTTGGGGTGAAGACGGTCCCCTGCTGATCAAAGCATAGCAGGGGACCTTTTACGACGTTCTGTAAACAAAGCAACTTTGATTGCTTCCTCTGCAGCTAGTCAATAAGTTGAAATGATCTTAGCACTTTGGTAAACTAATTTTGTCTAGACAGGACAAACTAGTTAAATTATTACAGGTTATATTCCAACATAATCATACGATGAAGATATTCTGCAAACCCTAACATATCCCTCCTGTTTTATCATATGATTATGTCAACCTCGATCAATCAAACGCAAGTAAGAAAATACAATGAAAGCAATAACTTCCAGTGAAGATGAGGCTTTTCCTCAATACTCCAGTCCAAAGTATGTGCAACTCAAAAAACCTGCGGCCAGATTATGTGCAGGAAAAGAGTTACACGGTCCCTCTGCCTTAGGCGACCAGACTGTTATCAATCAAGATAAAAATTGCTCGTGATTGTTCAGCCGTTGGGGGCTTGGCACGCCCACTGGTGGAGGGTGAGCACGATTCTCACCCCCTTCGCAGATCTGCTCCGTCCGGGGAGAATTTGGGAATGTCTGCTGCGTGGTAGTTGTCTTCAGTGGCTCAGGGTGGACTACCTGGCCACCAAGGGGGAAGAGGATTATTCTGCCTCTGTATGTACCGGGGCGGGGACTGTCGATGGCTGGTCTGGTTCCTTGCAGGAACCCTTCACTGGGGCGCACTGGGACAGATGATACCACGATCCTCCTTTGCCGGCCAGCCGGACGGCATGTGAGATGCGCTCCACCAATTTATAGGGTCCAGTCGACGCAGGCTCCGTCCCCCTCCTTCTTGGGAACGTTGGGGTGATCTGGACCTGGATCCGCCACCGAAAGGACAGCAGCACGTCCGGAAAACAGCAAAAAACAGCACCTTTTCTGCAACCTTTGCATTAGTCATTTGAGATGTTTCTTCTGCTCCTCTCATCACTGTTTTGGTTGCCCTGGTTACAGAGGCGTTGCTACACCAAAGGGAGGGAAGATTGTGTCTGTAGCAACGTTGATTAGCTAAGGAATGTAGTGTGGTGCGAACTAGCACTTCATTGTCGGCCCGTGACCCCCGCAGAGTTTGTCCATCTGTTCTCCTCCAGTTGTTGGCCGAGTTGTCGGCGAGTGAGATCAGATAACTTCAATTGCCGCTTTCCTGTGGAACAATGCAACTAGACCTTGGCTAGACTTTATCTACCTAGCAAATTAACACTCAATAACAATAAGTAACTTGTCCTAAACACTAAAACAAATGTTAAATAAATGTAAGGTAACTGGTATGCAGTTCCTTAAACAAACATTGAGTAAATATAGGATAACTTGTACGCAACTACTTCAAAGTGTGTTTAACACTTAACAAAGAAAAACAGTTCTGGTCAACAACAATCTATGAACCAAACCTACAGTTCACTAAAAGGAATGGAGTTTCATTCAACCAAACAAGAACATTTCGCCTATGCAAATAAGCTCTGCTCATTGTTAGTGAAGGCCTCTCACAGAAACAAAAACACACAGATAACATAAGGACAGGAAGGACACATATGGCTGACAGGGATCAAAAGACTTCCTTGTCACTAAAGAGACTCCCCTGTCACTAAAGAGAAAGAACGTAGATAAAAGGAAAGCCATAAACTCGTAAAGACAAGGCCTACAGGTCTGGCAGGCCAAGGCTTCACTTAAATTATTCCAACATTTCCCTCCTGCTTATCACGCATTTGCTAAATTTTTACATTATCAAAAACAACCACTTCACTTGATTTTCAGTTGTCTGATCACAAGTATGCGCACAAATATTTCCACCAAAGAGGATAAATGTTGCGACATCATTATTCGGAAACACACAGATCTGGGAAAAAGTCTGTAAACTCAAGTGCAAAAACTGCATCACCATCATCGTTATCAACATGCTGTCGTTCAGACATTAGGCATACCCGGGCCATCTCGTCGTCCATGGGCGAGATTGCTGTAGTGATAAGACGATTAAACAGAGCACGGAGACATGGAATACAACAACCTCCACACAAGGTGAGTATAGCAGTTATTTAGGACACAAGGGCTTTATACTTCCCAAAAGCAGTCATCCACTTGTTGTGCCCTTTCATCCTCGTGTTGAGGGATTGCAAGTTTGCAATCATCTTCGTCAGGCTCCCATCAGGGGCGGTGTCCTTCTGGATGAAGGTGCAGCATTGTTCCCTGAACATTGCGCAGACCCTTCCTTTCCCAGACAACAACATAACAAGAGCATTGCGGTTCTGGATTGACATTAGGGAAGGCATGGCTAGCTGTTCGTGCACTGCCTCAAGTCCCACTTGTGTCCGTTTGCCCAATTTCTGCATGTTGCAATGGATGTAACCTATCCTATCAACGTTCTTGTTCATCGTCCACCAGCAGCAAATGGAGGACTCCCATCCCGCTTCAATTTGGTCAATTAATTCTTATTAATCAGGAACTCCTCTGGGGACTCTAATTGCATCAATTTCAGTCAGATCATCGTCGCCTCTCAAATTTAAAGACATTATGTTTTTGTTTTTTCCAGCTTTTTCTCAGATCTTGGCATGTCGGTACATATATAATTTTGGTTGACTACAGTCTCTAAAAGCAATGGTTTCTTTTCTTTTTCTTCCATTCAACGGATATTATATAGGACACTTTGTCAAACATTTTCACAATCAGTAAACAAACTATCCACATCCATTTTCGAGATATTGATTCCATTCTTTAACATCTACAGCAGTTGTTGACAAACTATTATTTCTTTACATAACGTTTTTGCCACTGTTAAGGCATTCAGTGTTTATTTTGAAGCCAATTCAATCAATTTTGAGAATGCATCTATTATGACCAGGCATTATAACCCTGTGGATTGTGTTAAGCACATGTTAAACAAGCTCTAAAAAATTTTTCATAAACGTTTTGAATATGAATCAAATTCATATGTTGTATAAAGCTGACTGAACTGCCCTTCCATCCCCCTGTTGAGCCAGGTGGCAACGGCACGTGACAACACCATGGCTCAATACAGCTGCCCATTTGTATCGTGTCCTTTCCTTTCTCAACGCAACAACCCAATCCACCAAACGAATAAAAAAATAAATAAAAAAAATAAACAAAATAACTGCTGGTAAAATAATATAATGGTTAACGGTTGTAGTTCCATAACTTTAACTAACTCAATCGCTCTCTTATTCTCAAATTTTAAATTTAGCTTTGAAATGTCGTTACTTCATAATTGTTCATCAGCCAATTCCAGAAAGCAAGTTCTTTCCATCTCTCAAATTTTGTCTAACCAAGGCTAGGCATTAAAGGAGCGTGGACCAGTTTCTGCCCATAAACAAATTGCTCGCTTTTTTATTTTTCCTTCCTATCTTAACAAAATCGGTTTTGTTTTGCGGTGAAAATCAGATAGACTACAGATAAATAAATTCTTTAGTGCACCTATATTAGCGAATTTCATTCTTTTAACACATAACACAACACACAGACAACACAAAAACAGCAGAGACACAGCTCACAAACAATACCAACAAACAACGCTGCGCAGACGTCATCCTCTATTTTGACGTGTTGGTTATACTTTTTCTTTTTTCTTTCCTCAGTGCCTTTTATCCTTCGTGCAACTATTGTCACACCTTCCCTAGGCATCACCCTGCTTCAATATCACTTGCCACCACGCACTCAGCACACCCCTGGAGTGGGTACGACCCTACTCCGCGCGCAGCCACAGCAAGGGAAGCAAGAGGGGGGGCCCGGCATTTTCATACTGATTTATCCCAGCCTGGCCAGTACTGGGACAATCAATGCCGCCGACCCCCACTCGCGCCAACCCAGCAAACAGCTACCCGCAGAGTCCAGAGCCCCACACCTACATCAGTCTCCCCCACAATCAAATTACAATATCAATCACCACAGGAGCCGGCTCCTACACCCTTTTCACACCACAATACCACACTCCCCCCTCCACAGTCCAGTCTAAGCGGAGACAATGGAAGGCAGGAAGGCACAGGTGAGACACCGAAGGAGCAAGCTCCAGCAGTCCTCCCACTAACCAATTACAACATACAACAAAAGCACAAATCACTTATGTCTGTTTGGGAGGATCACAACAGCCAAACATTACAAATGACAAACCACAAGACACAGGTCTGGGAACCACATCAACGACCGCCAAACGCAAATGCCGGGTCAAGGACCGTTCTTCGTCTGTTCTTTGCAACTCTTGTCAAAAGCAACCTTTATTTTTCTTTCGTTTGTATTTGCTCGGGTTTTTTATTTCCCTTCCTAGCATCTAACTTACTCAAAATAATTCTTCCTTCAAAGTCGCTCAACTACTTGCCCATAGCAGTCTCCAACAACTTCAACCATTCAACCTGTATTTTCCCTTCAGTCGGGCATTCAGTCATCAATGCTCATTTGCATCTCACACACAGTCTCCAAAAAGGAGTCTTTCCATCACATTGGTCCCAATTCATCCAAGCACTCCACACAACATTCACATACCATTTTCAATTCAAGGTTCCTGATAGAACAATCCGCTAATCCCAAAAAAAACTCAATACAATAAAAACGGCTGGCAAATTAATTAAATTAAGTTTTTTCTTTGTTTTCAAATGTAAAGAACTCAATCTCCCAGATTCAGCTTGCATGTAGAAGATCGTATAATCTTACAACACAACCAATCAATAATTTCTATTAAATGTAGCATACAATGTCTCTGTATTAGCATGAGCGGTCAAAAAGGGGGGGGGGGAGCTTGACATATTGAAAATTTGGCTTTTCCTCTGCCTCTTCCTCCACCCTTTGATTGGTATTGTTTTGCACGACGACACGTTCTCGCCAAGTGGCCCCGTTTCCCACAGTTCCAACAGTCCAAATTTGAGCTGGAGTTTGAATTGAATGGCGGCCTGCGGCCTTGTTGGTCTCTAACTCTTCCTCTGCCCTTTTGGGAGCTTGGGAAGAAGATCGTCGTATCTTCATCTAGATCATTACCATCATCTAAATGAAATACATCAGAACATTTGCCTTTCTCAATCGTCACAACGCAAGCAGTGCCTGCTTCCACCAAATGTCTCCTCACCCAGTTGCCGATTTCAGGGCGGAAATTAGTAAGGAGCGCATTTCTAAGATGTTGCTGATAAGCACTCTTAGCTGTATCATCAAATGGGGTGCCACTATGCACCCAGAATTCTTTTCCCAATCTTAATTGAATGGTGGTCTCATCACTTTTTATCTTTCCATTTTTTGTCTCCTGATTCTGTTCTCTTCTCTCTTGCGAAGCTTTCAACCACATTCTAGCACAATTCAACTCTCTCTCTTTCCTTTTCTTTTTCTGTCCCTTTGTCATCCTATCTACACTCTCCTCCAAAACATCAACCACTATCTTCCACACTTCAACTTTCAACTTCCCTTCTACACCATACTTTTTCTTCCACTTCGGCATGTATTGCATACAATTAAGACATTTACTCGTCATGAACTTCTCATCTTCTTCAAGAGCTGGAGATCTACCGTTCTTATTTCCCATCTTAATTTGGTATTTTTGGTTTATACAATTTTTTTATTTCTTTTTTTTTTTTTTTTTTTCTTTGAGGATCCTCAATGCAGGTTTAAATTGACCTTCCACCAAATTCTCTTTGCAGTCAATCTATCCTACCAGTCGCACTCTCAACCACACAAACACCAACGCTTTTTATTTCCAAGTCTATCCAAGATGGGTGTAAAACCCTCCAACACAGCTTGGAAGAACGGACAAAAAAAAGAATCTACGCCCTTCTTCAATTAAGAAAAAGAAGCTCTGTTCCTTTTCTTAGCCCGTTCCTTCCTCTGGGACTTGAACCCAAGCCGTCTCCCGTGCTTTTTATTTCTAGGCCTATCCAAGATGGGTGTAAAACCCTCCAACACAGCTTGGAAGAACGGACAAAAAAAAGAATCTACGCCCTTTTTCAATTAAGAAAAAGAAGCTCTGTTCTTTTTCTTAGCCCGTTCCTTCCGCTGGGACTTGAACCCAAGCTGTTCTTTGGCCGGAAAAACGTACAAAGAAAAATCTACACTCTTCTTTGATTACCAAAAAAGAAGCTCCGTGTTTCTTAGCACGTTCCTTCCACTGGGACTCTAACCCAAGCCAGATCCCTCAGCTTGGAAAAACAGACAAAGAAGAATCTACGCACTTCTTCGATGAACGAAAAAGAAGCTCTGCTTTTCTTAGCCTGTTTCTTCCTCTGGGACTTGAACCCAAGCTGTCTCCCGTGCACCTTTTACGCGTTTCACAACCACACAATTTTTTTTTTTTTAACTTACCTGACCCCTGGTCCGTTGCATTGCGGGAACCCGTCAATCCACCACTGGCAGACGAAGGCAGACCTAAGATGCTGGCCCAGCGAAGAAATTCTCTTCCCAGGACTTTCTTTTCCAGGTCCCCCTAAAGGGCGCTGGCTTGTCGACAATGCAGCACGTCCTCCTCCGTCAGCCAGATGGCGGGTATGAGGGATCCCGGGTTTCGGCACCAAAATGTTAGGGTGTTGCTCACTCTAACTTATTTTGCAAGAACCACACTGGAGTCAAGTTAGTCATTTTAGGCACCTGCAGGCGGAGAGTTCACTCGTCGCTGTGCTCACAGCGATGGTCGAATGAAGTCTGACTCAGGCCTCGTCAGGCGCTTATTTATTGAGAGAAACAAAGTGGGGTTGGAAGTGGGGGTTTGGGAACACACAGGTTGGGGTGAAGACGGTCCCCTGCTGATCAAAGCATAGCAGGGGACCTTTTACGACGTTCTGTAAACAAAGCAACTTTGATTGCTTCCTCTGCAGCTAGTCAATAAGTTGAAATGATCTTAGCACTTTGGTAAACTAATTTTGTCTAGACAGGACAAACTAGTTAAATTATTACAGGTTATATTCCAACATAATCATACGATGAAGATATTCTGCAAACCCTAACAGCCGGCTTCAGCGCAACTTGCTGAATTGGTGGGGTTAACGGAGGCGTGCTTGCTCGCGGAGGGAAAAAGAGTCACAATCTACACAGACTCAGCATACGCGCATAGTTCGGAGCGGTGTGGAGGAATCGGGGGTTTAGAAAGACCAATGGTTCTCCCATACAACATCATGCTCAGATATTGAAGCTGCTAGATGCGATGATGAGGCCTAGCGAGATAGCCATCGCAAAATGTGCTGCCCACAAGTCAGATGCGTCCAGGGTCACACAAGGTAACAGACTGGCAGATGAAGCAGCCAGGGCTATAACAAAGGGTGATCGAACCGGAAAAACCTTGTTGGTCACGCACGAGGTTGACCTTGAGGACAAGGTCACGCTCCGTGACGTGGCCCTGCTGCAAGAGGCAGTTAATCTGATGGACAAACATTTGTGGGTGTCAAGGGGGGCGTGCCAAGACTCAGACGGGGTGTGGAGAAATCACGAGGGTTTGGTGGTGGCCTCGCCAGATTTGTTAGGCCTGCTAATACAAGAGGCACATGGGCTAGCCCAGGGGTGGGCAAACTTTTTGGCTCGCGGGCCACATTGGGTTCTAAAATTTGACTGGGGGGCCGGGCCAGGAGCATTTGGATGGAGTGTTTGGGCCGGATATACTAAAGCATTACATGTAGTGTATGCAAACCTCATAGCACAGTAAGAACACTACAACCCAATTTATTAACTATCTTTCAAATATTAAAATAGCCCTTATCAGTTAATAAGTTTGTCTCAAGCAATATGCAAGACATAGCGTTTACATACTATTTTGCATGATACTGGGAGGAGAAAATGTAAATAGATTAAAATAGCATACGCACTGTGATTTATCAAGATTGCATCTGTTTTTAATAAGTTTCAATCGAAGGTGCAAAGTTAAATAAATCAACATTTATTATCACTTTCAACATTCAAAACATATTATTACACAACGATATACTCAAGCTCAATAAAATCTACTTGTGTTAAACTCCGCAAAATCAAACTCTGCAAACTCGTTTTTCATAACACAGCAGAAAAACTCACCAATTTCAGTGGGAACAGTGCTGTTGGTCTCCATTTTTTGCCAGTGCATCAAAGTCTGGAGTTAGTTTTGTTGTGGCAATTCTCAGGACAGATCTGAGGTGTTGGTCTGTTAACTTGGATCTGTGATGAGCTTTGTTGATTTTCATGACGCTAAACGTCTGCTCACACACGTAGGTCGAGCCAAACAACACCAGCATCTTCTGTGCAGTCTTTCGAAGGTTTGGAAACATGGTCTCGTTAAGTGAAGCATAAAAGTCATCCAGTTTAAGAGACTTGAACTTCTCCTTTGAGACGGAGTCAGACTGAAGATCGATCAGTTCCAATTGCAGCTCCTGCGGTGCTGATTCGGGGTCTTGTGACAGGGGACAGGACACCAGTTGAAGTGACTTGTCAATTTTTTCAAAATCACAGAACCGACGGCAAAATTCTCTGTGCAGGTCGTCCAGTGATTTGCAGTATTTCTTCGCATTGCGGGCGGCCTCTTTCTGCACGGCTAGTGTGGGGAAATGTGCGAAAGATTTGTTTGACATTTGCCTGGAGAATAACCCCAGCTTGGATTTGAAGGCTCTCACATTTGTGTACATGTCGTGCACAAACTGATCTTTCCCCTGTAGCTTCACGTTCAGCTCATTCATGTGTGAAAATATGTCCACAGCAAATGCAAAGTCACAAAGCCAGTTTGTGTCGCTCAGCTCGGGGAATTCGTCGGGTTTTCCCATTAACAACAAAAATGAGTGAATCTCCTCTTTGAGCTCCCAGATTCGTTGAAACACTTTCCCCAAACTTAACCAGCGGACGCGAGAGTGGTAAAGTAGGTCCTGGTGATCCGCATCAGTTTCTTCCAGGAACGTAATGAACTGACGATGATTAAGTCCCCTTGCTCGTATAAAGTTAACAAGTTTTACAACTGGATCCACGACGTGATTAAGCTGCAATACAGACTTACACAGAGACTCCTGATGAATGATGCAGTGAAGAAAAATAACATCCTGGTCAGGGTTTTCTTCTTTCACTTTATCCTGGATTCTTTTCAGCAGCCCGACGTTTTTTCCAGTTAAATTTGGCGATCCATCCGTAGTGACATTAGCAAGTTTACTCCAAGGTAGCTTCATTCTCTCGATGACAGCTGACACCTGTTCATATAAGTCCTCTCCTCGCGTTTTCCCTTTCAGTGATTCCATGCTCAAAAGCTCCTCCGTTATCTCAAAACTGTCGTTAATCCCTCGTATAAAAATTAGGAGCTGAGCAGTGTCTTTTATGTCGTTACTATCATCCAGTGCTAGTGAATATAACTTAAAGGACTCTGCCTTTTTGTTTAACTCGCTCACTATATCTGCGTCAATCAGTTCCACGCGGCGAGTCACTGTCCTGCGTGCTAAACTGATTTTTTCAAACTTGGCTTTGCTTTCCGGACACAAGAGACCTGCTGTCTCTACCATGCACTCTTTCAAAAACTCGCCTTCGGAGAAAGGCTTGCTAGCCTTTGCTAATTTGAATGCCAGCAAATAACTAGCCTTGGTACTTGACTCTTGAATTGTAGTTTTCCTGTGAAAAAAGTTCTGTTGACTATGTAAATTAGCTGCCAACCTTTGAGCAGTAGCCGCCCGTTCTTGTGTTGACTGCTTGCTAGCATAGTTTGTATGCTTCGTGGCAAAGTGACGGCTGATATTGTACTCTTTGAAAACCGCAACAGCTTCTCGGCATATCAGACATACAGCCGTTGATCGGACTTCGGTGAAGAAGTATTTTGTTGTCCACTCCTTATTAAAAACTCGGCATTCACTGTCCACTTTCCTTCTCTTTGGTCCACTCATTTTCACAGAAGGGCTCAAATGGTGACATGAAACGAAGTGAAAATTAAAGTGAAATAAAGAGAAACACGCGACACTCCAACAACGGTCAATGTGTTTTAAGTGCGCCATCTTTTGGGGAACGTGGGTATTGCAGGGAAAGGGGAAAATTAAGGAGGTTTTTACTATAATTTGGACAAGTTCGGCGGGCCGGATTAAAAAGCCCAACGGGCCGTATGTGGCCCGCGGGCCGTAGTTTGCCCACCCCTGGGCTAGCCCATGTGTCAAGGGGGGAGGTGAAGCGGAAAATAACCGCAGAATATGGTTTTTGGGCGCCATATTTGCTCGAACAAATCGATCATGTCATCGGGAAATGTGTAATCTGCTTAAAAAACAACGTGAGGCGAGGGGTAGCTAACCCCACGGGTTACATCCCGACTCCAAACGGCCCCATGAGGGAACTGGTGGTGGATTTTGTCGACATGATCCAATCGGTCGAGGGGAAAAGATACATGTTAGTGGTCGTAGACCGGTTTTCCAGATGGCCGGAGCGTGTCCAACTAAACGAAAATATGCTCAGTCTGTTGCCAAGTTTCTGTGCCGCAAAGTCATCAGCCGATGGGGGCTTCCGGATAGGATTTCGTCGGACAACGGGAAAGAGTTTGTGGATAAAACGGTCAAACTAATTCTTAAAAAATTGGGAATTAAACAGCGGCTAGAGGCCGTATATCACCCACAAAGCCAAGGCATTTGTGAGAAAATGAACGGCGTTCTAAAAAACAGAATTTCCAAAATTTGCCAACATACGGGCTTGAATTGGATAGGTGCCTTGCCATTGGCACTAATGGTATGCAGGTCAAGTGCACTTCGCGACTTGCACTCCTCACAAATTGGTGACCGGGAGACGCATGCCGTCGCCGTGTCTGCGCACCAGTGGCAAAGGCCCAAGCCTGTCAGTTTTGGAGGACGAAATGAGGGCCTATGTCAAACACCTAACCACAATACATGGGAATATTTCCACCTATGTTGTCGACAGGCAAAAACAAGAAGTGCAAGAGAGACTCGAAGCGAACACCAAAGACGCAGTTCAGCCAGGGGACAAAGTGTACGTGAAAGTGTTTCGCCGAAAGTGGTTCAACGAAAGACAGCAGGGGCCATATGATGCGGTGCAAGTCAAAGGCTCACCAACGTGGTACCACCTGACACACTGTGTCAAGGTGCCCAAGAACGAAGAACCCCGAGGAGTGAGTCGCTACTGCGACAACCCAGAACGACTACCAGAACGAGGATCGCCAGAGGACCAACATCGAGAGGTTGAAAGGCACGACCAAGATGTGGATGCTGTTGGGCCTGCCGCTCCTGTGCCTGACGGAGTCAGGGTCAACGCAACCAATGCCCGGGAAGGCCAACAGTTCGACCGCATCGATCTTGGCGACGCACCCACCTCAGCCGGGAGCGACGCCCCACAGTGCGGTGCGACCGAGTCAATTGCGGGCGGACGGGGCCCCCTCGGTGGACAAGGTCGTCCGGCGGAACAAAGCAGCAGACGTCCAGTCCGCTGCAGAGTCCGACCGAAACGTTACGTGGAGCAGTGTTGAAGGGGTGGTGGGAGGCGCCATCACCCTGCCGTGCAGGTGCCCCAAGGAGAAGGGGTCTTAGTGCACACGCACTGCCCAATGGGAGGACAATGCGGGTAGCGTACTTGCAATGGCGGGCCGAACATTTGCGGATGATGTACTGTTTCTGAATACATATAAACGGTTCGAGGTATTGGGGGATTGCGCGTCGTACATAACCAAAATTGGCGGCACTGATTTCGGACAGTATAAATGCACCTGTTTTAAACGGAGAGGGGAAAAGGTGAGCCGCTCGGATGAGCAGGGGAAGGCAATACGCATTAATTTCGTGAAGTTGGCGGAGAAAAAGACAGGTGCTAAAAGGCACCCAGAAAGCTCGATCGCTGGGCTTGCCGAGAAGGGGTTAGCGGTCGCGACCAAGAACGACACCGCGCCCCTGTTAACAAATGACAGTACCGTTGTAACCCAGTCGGGCGTCTCGGGCGCCATTGGGACGACGGTGGAGGCCGAGAGGCCGATGCCTGACGTGGCGAAGCCAACCGACCCAGCGTTCACAGAGTTGGATTGGTCCCCGACGGAGGGGCGAGATAACTTCCGTAGTGTGGCGCGACGAGCGGCTGCATGGAGGGCTTATGGGTTCGAGGCCTCGGCATTACCAGGGGTCGACGAATGGGCGAGAAAAAATATGTGGTACTAACTGACGGCGCATTCAATTAAGTCCTCCAAGGCGGTGAGTGGGCCATGTCTAGTCCGGGTCAAGACGCCTAGTACACTACAGGCGGTTTTTCAGACCGTCCCTGTGCCAGTGTCCGACAACTGTCAGCTCCGGTTGCTGCTTTGGTTGGTGTATGAGCAATTGTGGAAAGCGCCCGAGACCGATGCTCAGGTTAGGAAGGTTTTCAAGTCCACGGGAGAGTGTGAGTGGATAAGTGAACGCCCGTATTTAGATTTGCTCGCCGTGCATGATGATATCCGGGTGGCAGTGCCAGAGTCAATAGAGGTGCCATCGGTAGGGGTGCCCACTTGTTTTTGTTCTAATGTGACGCACAGGGGACTTTGATGGCTCGTTTGTGTATACCTCACTATGCGACCTTGTTGTTTTGCCATATTATTTACTTTATGTTACCTCGTTTGCTTACCCCGTGGCATGTTTACCATACGACATTGCATTTTGAACGATTTGTGTTTGAGGGTCATGGTTCTGTTTGTTGCTGTGTTTGGGGCTCATCCTACGCTTTGTGAAATGTGGTGTGTGCCGGAGCTCCCTTCACCTGGCTCTCGCCAGGTGAGAGGCGTCTCCGGGGGTGTAGAATGGGCCTCCCTCTTTTTCCTCGTCATTAGATTGGTGAGGTTTTTTCGACGGCGGTCCGGCAACTTTTTGGGGCTTCTAACGGGCCACAGCAAACTTTTCCTCTCCAAATTGATGGCGTTGGTGATATACGCCCGAAGGGGGGTGGGCGGACGGCGTCAATCAGTTAATGGGGTTGGGGGGATTCAATCTTGGTCAAATGTGGTTCCTGAGAGGCCTCAGATTGCTGTCAGGGAGGAATTTGATATTAAATTAGGTTTAGCTTTCCTAGTTAATGTAACCTTAAGTAGCATCCCTTGAGCATGGTTTAGGATGAGACAAATAGGTCCAAATTGTAGACGAAAACCATAAAATGGTTGGGGGAAGGTTTTTGGATGTACCGATGTCATTTCTTGTCGAGTTGTTGCCGGGGGTTGTGCCCCGTCAGGAGGGAATGTTGTGAATTTTATTCTGGTATCATGCAATGTTCATCTCACTAGTAAGCCCAAGTGTGACCGGGTCATGTTCGGGTCAGGTTCGTGTGGGATTGTTTGGGGCTTGGTCCAGGAAGGTAGGCTCATTGGCGCCAGACACATCTGGTTTCCATTAACAACTGCTAAGATACGCACCGTGTAGAGTTAGGGAGGCGGACTGCGGGGTCATAGGTCAGCCAACAGCCCCATCTGCGCGCTCCCACGTGGAGCGAAGCGCAAGAGTATAAGTTTTAGGGCGAGAGTAGACAAAGGGACTCGACATCTTGGCTAGGGCGCGAGACACTTCTCTCTGACATATCGTATCAGAAATAACCACACTTTACAGGGATCATTGGTTGTTTAAAACAAAACAATACAAATTATGTACATTATTTATACAATTTATAGCTGGTTTAGGGTTTAATATTTGATATTTGATGGTGGGGACAAGCGGTATAGAAAATGGATGGATGGATTTAATTTGGTCTTAGGTTACAGAAATAACCACACTTCACACGGATCAATGGTTGTTTCGTCATGTCGCGTCCCCAGTTTTGCTGTGTGTAGATTGCCATGGTTTCTGTTCGCGTCGCCCCTCCCTTCCTGTGTGCCCATGATTAGTGTAATCATGCTCACCTGCCTCTTGTTGCCTGTGTTGTATTTAAGCTCTGTTTGTGTACCACTCGCTGTCGGAGCATTGTGCATGCTGTTGCTGCTGTCATGCCATGCCCTTGCCATGCCCTTGCCATGCCCTTGCCATGCCCTTGCCATGCCCTTGCCATGCCCTTGCCATGCCCTTGCCATGCCACGCCCTTGCCACGCCACTCTGTCTGTTTTGTCTCACGTCGCTGTTCGGTTCCTGTTATTGATTTTGGCAGTAAGTTATGTTAGTTGCCGAGTATGTCTTTTGAGTTTGCTGCAATAAACCCTGGTCCAAGCTGCACTTGGTCGCCTCGCTCCATCTCCACCATCCGTCCGTGACAGAATGCTCCGACCACTACAGCGACCAGCGATTGAACCACCTTCCACCACCGGCTCCCACTGCGACGTCCGATCCACGTCGTCCGTCGTCCGAGCATGTTCCAGGGCCATGGCTTGCAGTCTCCATCGGATCTTGCTCCAGCGACGCCGGACTCGCGGTCGCCATCGGAGTTCCTCCCGGCGCCATTGGCTGCGAGAGTCATCGGACTTCGCTGCCGCCATCGTGGCCGCCATCGGAGTGCCTCCCGGCGTCATCAGACTCGCGGTCGCCATCGGAGTGCTTCTGGCGACAGCAGCTTCGCGCCCGCGTTTGTTCTCCACTGCGGCGACGCCGGACCCGCGGCTGCCATCGGAGTCCTCCCGGCGCCATCGGCTGCGAGAGTCATCGGACTTCGCTGCCGCAACGCCGGACCCGCGGCCGCCATCGGAGTGCCTCCCGGCGTCATCAGACTCGCGGTCGCCATCGGGCTCCACCCCAGCGTCGCAGGCCCCTTTGACGTCGCCCGACTTCAAGCCAGCTGCACCGGACCCGTGATCGTCCCACTGCTGCGGCGCGTAGTGGCTCTTGCTGCTGCCACACTCCGCCTTACGAATGCCGCTGATCGCGGTCCGGACTTTCGAGTGCCGCTGATTGCGGTGAGGACTTTTTTGCTGCCCGAGTGCGGGTTTTGCGAGAGTTGCCGCCCGAGTGCGGTTCGGTTCCCTTCGTCGCCGCCCGAGTGCGGTTCGGTTCCCCTAGTTGCCACCCGAGCGCGGTTCTGTCCCCGAGTTGCCGCTGTTTGCGGTTCTGTTTCCCCGAGTTGCTGCCTGTTGCGCGTCAGGCCCCCAGTGTGTGCCGCGAGTGTGGCCCTGGGCCCCTGACCGCCGCTGCGTGCAGTTCTGTTCCCCAAGTTGCTGCTGACTGTGTGGCCCTGGGCCCCTGGACGCCGCAGAGTGCGGTTCTGTGCCCCAAGTTGACGCCCGAGTGCGGTTCTGTGCCCCAATTCTCCGCCCGAGTGCGGTTCTGTGCCCCAAGTCGCCGCCGTTTGCGGTTCCGTTTCCCCGAGTTGCTGCCGATTGCACGTCAGGCCCCCAGTGTGTGCCGCGAGTGTGGCCATGGGCCCCTGACCGCCGCTGCGTGCAGTTCTGTTGCCCCCCGAGTGCGGTTCTGTGCCCCAAGTCGCCGCCCGAGTGCGGTTCTGTGCCCCAAGTCGCCGTCGTGCCCGGTCCAGGCTATTTTAGACCAGTACGGTCGCCGTGGGTTGCCATGGTTTCTGTTCGCGTCGCCCCTCCCTTCCTGTGTCCCCATGATTAGTGTAATCATGCTCACCTGCCTCTTGTTGCCTGTGTTGTATTTAAGTTCTGTTTGTGTACCACTCGCTGTCGGAGCATTGTGCATGCTGTTGCTGCTGTCATGCCACGCCACTCTGTCCGTTTTGTCTCACGTCGCTGTTCGGTTCCTGTTATTGATTTTGGCAGTAAGTTATGTTAGTTGCCGAGTGTCTTTTGAGTTTACTGCAATAAACCCTGGTCCAAGCTGCACTTGGTCGCCTCGCTCCATCTCCACCATCTGCCCGTGACATGTTTAAAAAAGCAATACAACTTCTGTAGATTATTTATACAATTTACAGCTGGTTTAGGGTTTAAAATTTCGTATTTGATGGATTTAATTTTTGTTCGTCTACAGGACTGTCTCAGAAAATTTGAATATTGTGATAAAATTCTTTATTTTCTGTCATGCATTTAAAAAAACAAATGTCATACATTCTGGATTCATTACAAATTACCGTTTTTTTCCGTGAATAATGCGCCCCCATGTATAATACGCACCCTAAAAATGGCATGTTGATGCTGGAAAAAAGCCTGTACCCATGTATAATACGCACCCAGATTTTGACTCCTACTTAAGTCCGTGAACGTAAAATTATTTCAGAAAAAAGATCATCTTTGGGAACAACCGAATGTTCTGCCGGTCAGTATCACTGCGCATGCGCTAGCATACTCAATAGCGAAGAAATGTTTCGGATTTGTGTAGGGTACATTGTGACACCAAACGAGCAGGTGATCTAGCAAGCGTCTGATACGAGAGCATTGTGTTCGTATGGAGTGTGTTTGAAGTGAACAGCAGAGAAGAAAGCACATCTGTAATGGCAGCCTCCGTATGATATCCGGATTTAAAAAAAAAAGAAATAATAATAATTTGAGAATTTTTTTTTTTTACCCATGTATAATGCACACCCCAGATTTTAGGACAATAAATTAGCTAAATTTTGCGCATTATACATGGAAAAAAACGGTAACTGAAATATTGCAAGCCTTTTATTATTTTAATATTGCTGATTATGGCATACAACTTAAGAAAACTCAAATATCCTATCTCAAAATATTAAAATATTTTCTCAGACCAATTAAAAAAATATATTTAAAACAGCAAAACAAAATCAAACATTTGAAAATGTCCATTAATGCACTCAGTACTTGGTTGGGAATCCTATTGCACGGATTACTGCAACCAATGCGGCGCGGCATGGAGGCAATCAGCCTGTGGCATTGCTGAGGTGTTATGGATGCCCAGGATGCTTCAATAGCGGCCTTGAGCTCATTTGCATTGTTGGGTCTGGTGTCTTTCAGCTTCTTCTTCACAATACCCTACAAATTCTCTAATGGGGTTCAGGTAAGTGGAATTGGCAGGCCAATCGATGACAGTAATGCCATTGTCAGTACACCATTTACTGGTGGTTTTGGCACTGTGGGCAGGTGCCAGATCATGCTGGAAAACGAATTCATCATCTCCATAGAGCTTTTGAGCAGACGGAAGCATGTAATGCTCTAAAATCGGCATTTACTCTGGACTTGATGAAACACAATGGACCAACACCAGCAGCTGACATGGCTCCCCAAACCATCGCTGACTGTGGGAACTTCATACTGGATTTCAAGCAACTTGGATTTTGCTCCTCTCCAGCCTTTCTCCAGACTCAGGCGCCTTGACTTCCAAATGAAATACAAAACTTGCTTTTGTCTGAAAAGAGAACTTTGGACCACTCTGCAACTGTCCAGTGCTTCTTTTCCATAGCCCAAGTCAGACGCTTCTTCCGTTGTCTTGAGTTCAGAAGTATGGGAATACGGCTATTGTAGGCCATTTCCCGGGCACGTCTGTGAACAGTGGCTTTCTATACCTGGACTCCAGCTTCAGTCTTCTCTGCGGTCATCTCTCTTGGTTGTGCAGCATTTCCTGCCACATTTCCCCCTTCCAACAGACTTTTGGTGGATGTGCTTTGAAACTGCACTCTGTGAACAGCTTGCTCTTTGAGAAATTTCTTTTTGTCTTACCCTCCTGATGGAGAGTGTCAATGAGGGTGCTCTGGACAGCAGTCAGACCAGCAGTCTTCCTCATACTTGTGATTTAGTTTACCGAACCAAGCTGATTGTTTCTCAAGGCCCTTGCAGGTGTTTCGAGTTAATTAGACCATTCAAGTGATTAGTTGAATACCCTATTAGTATACTTTCTCATGATATTCTAATATTTTGTGATAGGATATTTGAGTTTTCTTAAATTGTATGCCATAATGAGCAATATTAAAATAATAAAAGGCTTGCAATATTTCAGTAGATTTGTAATGAATCTAGAATGTATGATGTTGGATTTTGTCCACAATTTAGGGAGCGAGCTATCTGCGCCTCACGGCAAAAGCCATTGCCAATCACCTGTTATCCAATTTACTCACTGCGTGCTCGTTTGATTTCTTCAGATTTAGGAAAATGCTAAGACACTGAAGCAGAAATTAGACTTACACAGGTTGGTTGAGTTCAATCACAATTTTTGTTAAGAAAGCTCTGTTTTTAGGAAAGTACAATACAGCGCTGGGCCTTTCGTGCGACCATGCTCAAGGGCAGAAAGTCTCCATTCAGAAAAGGCAACATTCATGGTTCTTTGGTCAGCTTATATTCAGTTGCACATGCCACTGAGGGCCAAGTTTGATGGGTGATGAGTCAGGCGGTGTGGCAAGTTCGCAGGAGATTTTGATTCCATAGGACTGGGTGCTGGTTCGGTGAGAGCTGGTTACGTGGGGGTGGGTGCTGAATATGGACGATTCGGTGTGTGTGGGGGCTGTTGTCTTCTATCCCTTCTTTCGGCCTTGGCGATCATCTTTGGCCGGGTTCTTGGCTGTCTCCCTCTGGCACCTGCTGGTTTTATCTCCAAGTGACCTTCCTGTAAACATTCTGCTCCATTCTTGCACATACATTGTCGCACCTAATCCATTCATCATTCTTTCAATTTTGTCATTATGTACGAAATCATGTGAGCTTTTGGCTGCGACATCAACCATCTATTAATGTTCCCTGACTATGCAAGGTTTGTTCTCACCACTTACCATGTTTTTGTTTGTTTGTTCTTTTGATACTCCATGTCTTTGCTTACGTCATTATATTCTTCGTTTAATCATGCTTCCAACCATATCTTTTCTTTGTTAGGCAAAATATTAACCTCTGTGCAGAACGTTCAGTAGTAATCGAAAAGCTGGCGTCTAGCATTAGGCATCATATGACGTTTAATCAAAACACAAGATATAATCAAGTACTGAACATTCTAGACCAGTGGTCCCCAACCACCGGGCCGCGGACCGGTACCGGTCCGTGGGTCACTTGGTACCGGGCCGCCAAGCCGCACAGAAAAAAAATTAAAATTATCGACGATCAATTAATTCAGGTCAAGACACTCATCCCGGTCACGTGACATGTTTCCCCAGTCGAGCCCGCAAAGCTAATATGTGGCGACAGGCTAACTAACCAGTAGGGGTGTAACGATTCATCGATACACATCGATTAATCAATATAATGCTCGACGATTTATTGGCATCGATTCTAAACGTAAACATTGATTTATATCGCCGTGCTCGACCTTGGACATTAGACGCAACTTTATTTTGAAATCCAGTTCATTGTTGCTTGCTTCCTCTTTCTGGGAGCAGTGCGTGCGTGTTGTGTTGTGAGCAGAGCAGGCACGTGAAAGGGGAGTCGACAACTAGTACGCGGCTCCTGGGCTGGTGCTATGGCTAGTGTCCAAAAAGACGAGGAAATTTGCTCCCCTTTAGGCTTCAAGTCATTCGTTTGGAAGCACTTTGGATTCCAAAGAAAAGATAGCTCAACGGACAAGACACGTGCAGTTTGTAAATCCTGCCCTGCGGTGATCAAATATTCAGGGTCCACAAATCTCGCCACACATTTAAAGAAAAAACACGACGTCAAAGTTCAGTGTTAAAATAAGCACTTTGTATACTACAATACTCTTGTAATTTCCTAAATAAAGAGTTTGCAGTACCTTGTTGATTTTGCGTATGAATTGTTATAAATCAGGATATTGTTCTATATTTTTTATTTAAAAGACATATATCGATCGTAGAGCACTATATCGTGATGTATCGTGAATGAATCACAGCAGGCTTTAAGATATCGGCAAATATAGTATCGTGTTTCTTTTTATCGATATGATATTGTATCGTGACAAACCCCGCGATTTACACCCCTACTAACCAGGCAATGAAGGATTCAAAACTGCTTCAACACATGGAGACCAAGCATCCTGCAATAAAAGACAAACCTTAATCACTTCGGGTGTCATTGTCTCCGATTACTTCTAGATGGGACCGGCTTGTTTCTGAGAAACAAACTCAGTGCTCCCACTAATTCAACGTAATGGTGAGTTTTATTTTTGTCATTTGTACTTGTTTTTATGTCAGTTGTATCATTTTATTTCATCATATTTATATATTTATTATAAATGTATTATTTATTTATTTACTTATTTATTTATTTATATAAATGTATTATTTATTTTTATAAATGCCGGTCTGCGAAAATATTTCTGACATGTAACCGGTGCGTGGCAAAAAAAAGGTTGGGGACCACTGTTCTAGACGACCCTGGCCGTGTCCATGATTTAGAAAAAACATCAGGCATGCATTACACAGTTCCTTAAGGGTCATTAAGTTAATTCGGCAATATATAAAAAACATTTGTTATTTCAAAGTGCTCAGAAATATATTTCAGATCATAAAGTTATAAAAACCTTTGTCATTACCATCCATCCATCCATCCATCCATCCATCCATCCATCCATCCATCTTCTTCCGCTTATCCGGGGTCGGGTCGCGGGGGAAGCAGCTTCAGGCGGGACTCCCAGACTTCCCTCTCCCCAGCCACTTCATCTAGCTCATCCCGGGGGATCCCAATGCGTTCCAAGGCCAGCTGAGAGACATAGTCTCTCCAGTGCATCCTGGGTCGTCCCCGGGGTCTCCTACCGGTGGGACATGCCCGGAACACGTCCCCAGGGAGGCGTCCAGGAGGCATCCTGATGAGATGCCCGAGCCACCTCATCTGGCTCCTCTCAACGTGGAGGAGTAGCGACTCTACTCCGAGTCTCTCCCGGATGACCGAACTACTCACCCTATCTCTAAGGGAGAGCCCGGACATTCTGCGGAGAAAACTCTTTTTGGCCGCTTGTATCCAGGATCTCGTTCTTTCGGTCACGACCCATAGCTCGGGACCATAGGGGAGGGTAGGAGCATAAATCGACCGGTAAATTGAGAGCTTTGCCTTTTGGCTCATCTCTCTCTTTACCACGACGGACCGGTACAGAGTCCGCATTACTGCCGACGCTGCACCGACCCGCCTGTCGATCTTGCGCTCCATCCTCCCCTCACTCGTGAACAAGACCCCAAGATACCTAAACTCCTCCACTTGGGGCAGGATCTCATCTCCGATCTGGAGAGGGCATTCCACCCTTTTCCGATCGAGGACCATGGACTCGGATTTGGAGGTGCTGACCTTCCTCCCGACCGCTTCACACTCGGCTGCGAACCGCTCCAGTGAGAGCTGGAGATCACGGCCTGAAGAAGCCAACAGCACCACGTCGTCTGCAAAAAGCAGAGGCGCGATGCTGAGGTCCCCAAACCGGACACCCTCAACGCCTCGGCTGCGCCTAGAAATTCTGTCCATAAAAATTATGAACAGAATCGGTGACAAAGGGTAGCCTTGGTGGAGTCTAACCCTCACTGGGAACGAATCCGACTTACTGCCGGAAATGCGGACCAAACTCTGGCATCGGTGATACAGGGACCGAACGGCCCTTATCAATTGACTCGGTACCCCGTACTCCCGAAGCACCCCCCACAGAACCTCCCGAGGGACACGGTCGAACGCCTTCTCCAAGTCCACAAAACACATGTGGACTGGTTGGACGAACTCCCATGCACCCTCGAGGATCCTACTGAGGGTGAAGAGCTGGTCCACTGTTCCACGGCCAGGACAAGAGCCACACTGTTCCTCCTGAATCCGAGGTTTGACCTCCCGACGGACCCTCCTCTCCAGCACCCCTGAATAGACCTTACCAGGGAGGCTGAGGAGTGTAATTCCCCTGTAATTGGAACACACCCTCCGGTCTCCCTTCTTAACCACCACCCCAGTCTGCCAATCCAGAAGCACTGTCCCCGATGTCCACGCAAGAATTTAGATGTCTATTTTAGGTCCATATATATAGACCTAATTTAGACGTCTATTTTAGGTCTATAAAATAAGCTAAAATTGACATTTATATCAGGTTACAGAAATAACCAATTCATATGTACGGATCAATATCCTTGTTAAACACAAATCCAAACAACTTCTGTACATTATTTATACAACTCACACCTGGTTCAGTCTTTAAAATTTCGAAATATGATCATATTTGATGTTTTTAATTTAGACGTCTATTTTAGATCTATACCGAGACCAATTTTAGACGTCTAAATTAGGTCTATACATGGACCAGACGTCTAATAGACACCTATGGCTGACAGGGAAAGATATCAATGAATCACACATTACATGCATAGGGCTATGCACATTTTCCGCCAAAATTCGTGCGTACGCACGTTAGTTAACAATGGCGAATGAAACTGCGACAGCGAAGAAAGGGCTATATTTGCATGCTCTCTATCAAACAAAACATGGTACGGGTATCTTCGTGCCTCCCCCCCCCCCACACACACACGCACGGACTCTCCCCGGTTAGTGTTTCTGTATGTTTTGTCTTGAATGAAGGTCTTTAAAATAATTCTGACATCCACTCCAATTCAGAAGGTAGCAGTAATCCACTAAAAGTTGTTTGCCAACAAAGAAGAAAAAGACGACGGAGAAGAAAAAGACGACGACGAAGAAGAAGACGACGGTGAAGAAGAAGGTGAATAAAACGACGACGAAGAAGATAATCCTAATATCCGCAACCCCTGTGGGGAGTCCGCTTCCTCGTGCTCGTCGGGACCAATGGCTTTCGCCATGCTAGCCCCGTGGTGACCATCTGCACGTGCCCCGGCTGGGTGGCCAGGACGCTGCTCACACGTTTGCCTGCTTTGTGATGTTTTTACCGATTCACGACCACGGTCCATTGGGTGCCGTTGAACTGGACTGCCTTTACACCTGTCGATGGACCCCGTGGAGGCGATTTTGTGTGTTTTGGGGTGTTCTCTTGTATTGGGGGTGCTGGTTGGCCGCTGTTACTTTTTTTCCTTTGTCTTTTAGCTTTGATGGCTTTTATCTTGAGCATTTTCTGACTTTCTTTGTGGCGCCGTTATGTGGCAGCCTTATGAGAGTTATTGAGTGACGCTCATGCCATCCGTGTGTCTTTTGTATTATTAAGATTAAGATGGCGGCGCCCCAGGCAGCTGCTACGGCTCTCGACGTTCCTTTCCTTTGTTGAGAGCCGTATGCGACGAAATTTCGTTTTGTGTGCGCCAAGTGCTTACAAAATGACAAAGTCTGTCTGTCTAATTAAAATAAAGAGTTGTTGACCCACATGTTTGGAGCCGACCATTCAATGTAAACCTACGTGACTGGAAAGTACCGGATGCGTAGATTCTGTCCCCCCACACACGCGCGCACTGTTCATGTTTCTGTATGTTTTGTCTTGAATGAAGGTCTTTAAATAAATTCTGACATCCACTCCAATTCAGAAGGTAGCAGTAATCCACTAAAAGTTGTTTGCCAACAAAGAAGAAAAAGACGACGAAGAAGAAAAAGACGACGAAGAAGAAGACGACGAAGTAAACGACGACGAAGAAGATAATCATAATAAAAATAAAGAGTCGTCGACCCACATGTTTGGAGACGGCCATTCAATGTAAAACTACGTGACTGGAAAGTACCCGATGCGTAGATTCCGTTCAGAATGGCCTACCACACTTTTCAACAGGAGTATTTACAGATTCCGCTTGTGACGAGGGCATATACTACAGCATGTGTCCTTACAACCGCAGCAGTGGTAAGATAAATACTCCTGACTGTTGGCTTGTCAGAGGTTACAGAGGAAAGATTACATTCACTTCGCTTTATTCGCACTTCATTCCTATAACAGCTATTATCTATAGTATAACTTTTCTGCGTTATCATTCACATATTGTAGGCTAACGCGTGTATAAGAAACGCCACGCACCCTTTGAAGCACAAAACTTGCACCACTTAATGCAAAATATGAATACGAATTTAATTGCACACCCTTTTTCATCTCTACAAATAATTTCTGTTTGCATTCTTGCCTTATTGAGCAATAACATGTAAAAAAAAATTACAGATTTTTTGTAATGTATGATTTCTTTCTTTCTTACTAACTTACTGACTTACAGTGCCTTGCGAAAGTATTCGCCCCCCTTGAACTTTTCAACACTTCGCTACATTTCAGGCTTCAAACATAAAGATATAAAATTTAAATTTTTTGTCAAGAATCAACAAGTGGGACACAATCGTGAAGTGGAACGAAATGTATTGGATAATTTAAACTTTTTTAACAAATAAAAAACTGAAAAGTGGGGCTTGCAATATTATTCGGCCCCCTTGCGCTAATACTTTGTAGCGCCACCTTTTGCTGCAGTTACAGCTGCATGTCGCTTGGGGTATGTCTCTATCAGTTTTGCACATCGAGAGACTGGAATTCTTGCCCATTCTTCCTTGCAAAACAGCTCAAGCTCAGTGAGGTTGGATGGAGAGCGTTTGTGAACAGCAATCTTCAGCTCTTACCACAGATTCTCGATTGGAATCAGGTCTGGACTTTGACTTGGCCATTCTAACACCTGGATACATCTAGTTGTGAACCATTCCATTGTAGATTTGGCTTTATGTTTTGGATCATTGTCCTGTTGGAAGATAAATCTCCGTCCCAGTCTCGGGTCTTTTGCAGACTCCAACAGGTTTCCTTCCAGAATTCAAGATTCAAGAGTTTTTTATTCGCCATGTTTGAGCGTGCCAAACAAGGAATTTGACTTCGATAGAAACACACCCTCTGTTCAACATTTAGGTGACTAACAACATTCAGGACATGTGAATAATGGTAAAAACAGTGTAGACAAATTCAAAAAGGTGTGAGGAGCAGGATGTTATTGCACAGTAATGTCTCTGAGACTCTATGAGTGGTGTGAGTTCATCAGAGCAACAGCCTGGGGGAAGAAGCTGTCTCTGTCTGCTGGTTTTGGCGTACCGAGCTCTATAACGCCGTCCGGAGGGGAGTAGTTCAAACAGACTGCAACCCGGGTGAGAAGGGTCTGTAGAGATGTTCCTTGCCCGATTCCTGGTCCTGGACAGGTACAAGTCTTTGATAGATGGGAGGTTGATTCCAATGATCTTTTCTGCAGTTCTGATTGTCCGTTGTAGTCTGTGCTTGTCTTGTTTGGAGGCCGATCCAAACCAGACAGTGATGGAGGTGCAGAGGACAGACTGGATGATGGCAGTGTAGAAGGTCTTCAGAAGCTCTCGCGGCAGGTTGAACTTCTTGAGCTGTCTCAGGAAGTACAGCCTCTGCTGGGCCTTCTTCCGGACAGAGTCTATGTGGCCGGTCCATTTCAGGTCCCGAGAGATTGTGGTTCCCAGGAACTTGAAGGTGTCTGTGGAAAGAATAGTATTACTGCGGATAGTGAGGGGTAAAAGTGGTGAAGGGTCTCGCCTGAAATCCACTGTCATCTCCACGGTCTTGAGCGGGTTCAGCTCCAGATGGTTTTGACTGCACCAGTGGACCAGCCGCTCCACCTCCTGTCTGTACGCAGTCTCATCACCGTCCTGGATCAGTCCGATGAGAGTGGTGTCGTCTGCATACTTCAGGAGCTTCACAGGAGAGTCACCTGAGGAGAAATCATTGGTGTAGAGGGAGAAGAGCAGTGGGGAGAGGACGCACCCCTGAGGGGCTCCAGTGTTGGTGGTCCGGGTGTCAGATGTGATGCCTCACACGCTGTCTCCTGTTGGTCAGGAAGCTGGTGATCCACTGACAGGTGGAGGCAGGCACCGCAAGCTGGATGAGCTTCTGTTGGAGGATGTCAGGGGCGATGGTGTTGAACGCCGAGCTGAAGTCCACGAACAGGATCCTGGCGTACGTTCCTGGGGTGTCCAGGTGGTGCAGGATGTAGTGCAGTCCCATGTTGACCGCATCATCCACTGACCTGTTTGCCCGGTAGGCAAACTGGAGGGGGTCAAGCAGGGGGCCCGTGACCTCCTTCAGGTGGTTCAGCACTAACCTCTCGAACGATTTCATGACCACAGATGTCAGTGCGACGGGTCTATAGTCATTCAGACCTGTGATGACGGGCTTCTTGGCTACTGGAACGATGGTGGAGCTCTTGAAGCACGAGGGCACCTCACACAGCTCCAGAGAACGGTTGAAGATCCGTGCAAAGGTGGGCGCCAGCTGCTCAGCGCAGACTTTCAAGCAGGCAGGTGACACGCCGTCTGGGCCCGGTGCCTTCCTGGTCTTTTGTCTCCGGAACATCTGGCGCACTTCCTCCTCGTGGACCTGGAGTGCGGGCGCGGCCTCTGCAAGAGAGTGAGTGGGTGACAACGATGATAGAGGTGTGGACAGAGCAGTTGTGGGGAGAGGTGAGTATGTAGATTGTGTTGCAGGAGGTCCCGTTGTGTGGGAGGACCGATCAAACCTGCAGTAGAACTTGTTTAGCTGGTTAGCAAGTCTTGGGCTCTCTACAGGACGGGTGGTTCGTTTCTTGTAGCCCGTGATGCTCTGCAGACCTTTCCACACCGTTGAGGGATCAGGATTGGCAGAGAGGTGTCTCTTCAGGTTCTCCCCGTAACACCTCCTGGCTTTCCTGACCTCTCGGTTCAGCGTGTTTCTGGTCTGCCTGAACAGCTCGCGGTCGCCGCTCCTGTAGGCCTCCTCCTTGACTTTGCGCAGCCTCCTGAGGTTCGGTGTAATCCAAGGTTTGTCGTTGTTGTACGTGCAGAAGGTCTTAGTCTGCACACACAGATCCTCACAAAAACTGATGTATGATGTGACAGTGTCAGTGAGTTCATGCAAGTCTGAAGTTGCAGCTTCGAAAGCTCCCCAATCGGTGCAGTCAAAGCAGGCTTGGAGGTCCTGCCTTGACTCCACTGTCCACTTCCTCACAGTCCTCACCACAGGCTTAGAAGTTTTTAGTTTCTGCCTGTAGGCCGGGATCAGATGAACTAGACAGTGGTCCGATAGTCCTAAAGCTGCACGAGCCGCAGAGTGGTATGCATCCTTGATCACGGTGTAGCAGTGGTCCAGAGTCTGCCCCTCTGGTGGGACACGTTACGTGCTGTCTGTATCTGGGGAGTTCGTGTGCGAGGTTCACCCTGTTAAGATCACCTAGAACAATGATTAGTGAGTTTGGTAGAAGTTTCTCCATGTCTGTTACCTGGTCAGCCAGCATCTGCGTGGCTTCACTCGCACGTGCGTGTGGTGGAATGTAAACAGCCGCCATGACGATCGAGGAGAACTCCCGTGGTGAATAGAACGGCTGGCAGTTTATGAAAAGTGTTTCTAGGAGAGGGCTGCAAAACTCTTTCAACACCGTGACATCAGTACACCAACGTTCATTAATGTAGAAACAGACACCACCTCCCTTTGATTTTCCGGAGAGCTCCGCGCTGCGATCTGCTCGCATTAGCTTGAACCCGGCTAGCTCCACGGCGTGGTGGGGGGTTCGTTTGCTAAGCCACGTTTCCACAAAGCACAGCGCGGCGGATCTGCTGAAGTCCGTGTTCCTTGAAGTGAGGAGCAGCAGTTCATCCATCTTGTTCGCCAGTGAGCGGACATTCGCCAGATGAATTGACGGTAGGGCAGAACGGAACCCTTTCTGCCTCAGCCTTATGAGTGCGCCGGCTCGCTTACCGCGCCGCCGTCGTCGCGCTAGCTTGTACGCTAGCTTGTACAGCACCGCCGCTCCGGCTAGAATCTCCGACAAACAGTCTGAATCGGAGAGAACAGGAGAGAAAGTACCAGAAGAAGTCTGTCCGATGTTTAACAGAGCTTCTCTGGTAAAAGTGATCCGGGATGGACAGCAGAGGACACAGAAAACACACAAAATAAGACAAATAAACAGAGAGCGACTCACCGTGGCTGCCATCCGCGGCGCCATCATATGACGTGCGTGGTCCTGTATTTGGCTCCATCCATCTTTCCATCAATTTTAGCCATCTTCCCTGTCCTTGCTGAAGAAAAGCAGGCCCAAACCATGATGCTGCCACCACCATGTTTGACAGTGGGGATGGTATGTTCAGGGTGATGAGCTGTGTTGCTTTTACGCCAAACATATCGTTTTGCATTGTGGCCAAAAAGTTTGATTTTGGTTTCATCTGACCAGAGCATCTTCTTCCACATGTTTGGTGTCTCCCAGGTGGCTTGTGGCAAACTTTAAACGAGACTTTTTATGGATATCTTTGAGAAATGGCTTTCTTCTTGCCACTCTTCCATAAAGGCCAGATTTGTGCAGTGCACGACTGATTGTTGTCCTATGGACAGTAGGGGTGTAACGATTCGATACACATCGATTAATCAATATAGTGCTCTACGATTTGTTGGCATCGATGCTAAACGTAAACATCGATCTATATCGTCCGTTTTTGACCTTGGACATTAGACGCGACTTTATTTTGAAATCCAGTTCATTGTTGCTTGCTTCCTCTTTCCGGGAGCAGTGCGCGACGTGTTGTGTTGTGAGCAGAGCAGCCACGTGAAAAGGGAGCCGACAACTACGCGGCTCCTGGGCTGGTGCTATGGCTAGTGTCCAAGAAGACGAGGAAATTCGCTCCCCTTTGGGCTTCAAGTCATTTGTTTGGAAGCACTTTGTAATTTCCTAAATAAAGAGTTTGCAGTACTTTGTTGATTTTGCGTATGAATTGTTATAAATCAGGATATTGTTCTATATCGATCGTAGAGCACTATATCGTGATGTATCGTGAATGAATCACAGCAGGGTTTAAGATATCGGCAAATATCGTATTGTGGTTCTTTGTATTGATATGATATCGTGACAAAACCTGTGATTTACACCCCTAATGGACAGACTCTCCCACCTCAGCTGTAGTTATCTGCAGTTCATCCAGAGTGATCATGGGCCTCTTGGCTGCATCTCTGACCAGTCTTCTCCTTGTTTGAGAGGAAAGTTTGGAGGGACGGCCGGGTTTTGGTAGATTTGCAGTGGTCTGATACTCCTTCTATTTCAATATAATTGATTGCACAGTGCTCCTTGAGATGTTTAAAGCCTGGGAAATCTTTTTGCATCCAAATGCGGCTTCACAACAGTATCTCGGACCTGCCTGGTGTGTTCCTTTGTCTTCATGGTTCTCTCTGCGCTTTAAACTGAACCTTGAGACTATCAAAGAGCAGGTGCATTTATACGGAGACTTGATTACACACAGGAGCATTCTATTTATCATCATCAGTCATTTAGGACAACATTGGATCATTCAAAGATCCTCACTGAACTTCTAGAGTGAGTTTGCTGCACTGAAAGTAAAGGGGCCGAATAATATTGCACGCCCCACTTTTCAGTTTTTTATTTGTTAAATAAGTTTAAATTATTCAAGATTCAAGAGTTTTTATTTGCCATGTTTGAGCGTGCCAAACAAGGAATTTAACTTCGGTAAAAACACACCCTCTGTTCAACATTTAGGTGACTAACAACATTCAGGACATGTGAATAATGGCAAAAACAGTGTAGACAAATTCAAAAAGGTGTGAAGAGCAGGATGTTATTGCACAGTAATGTCTCTGAGACTCTATGAGTGGTGTGAGTTCATCAGAGCAACAGCCTGGGGGAAGAAGCTGTCTCTGTGTCTGCTGGTTTTTGCGTACCGAGCTCTATAACGCCGTCCGGAGGGGAGTAGTTCAAACAGACTGCAACCTGGTTAAGAAGGGTCTGTAGAAATGTTCCTTGCCCGATTCCTGGTCCTGGACAGGTACAAGTCTTGGATAGATGGGAGGTTGATTCCAATGATCTTTTCTGCAGTTCTGATTGTCCGTTGTAGTCTGTGCTTGTCTTGTTTGGAGGCCGATCCAAACCAGACAGTGATGGAGGTGCAGAGGACAGACTGGATGATGCCAGTGTAGAAGGTCTTCAGAAGCTCTCGCGGCAGGTTGAACTTCTTGAGCTGTCTCAGGAAGTACAGCCTCTGCTGGGCCTTCTTCCGGACAGAGTCTATGTGGCCGGTCCATTTCAGGTCCCGAGAGATTGTGGTTCCCAGGAACTTGAAGGTGCCTGTGGAGAGAATAGTATTACTGCGGATAGTGAGGGGTAAAAGTGGTGAAGGGTCTCTCCTGAAATCCACTGTCATCTCCACGGTCTTGAGCGGGTTCAGCTCCAGATGGTTTTGACTGCACCAGTGGACCAGCCGCTCCACTTCCTGTCTGTACGCAGTCTCATCACCGTCCTGGATCAGTCCGATGAGAGTGGTGTCGTCTGCATACTTCAGGAGCGTCACAGGAGAGTCACCTGAGGAGAAATCATTGGTGTAGAGAGAGAAGAGTGGGGAGATGACGCAGCCCTGAGGGGCTCCAGTGTTGGTGGTCCGGGTGTCAGATGTGATGCCTCCCAGCCTCACACGCTGTCTCCTGTTGGTCAAGAAGCTGGTGATCCACTGACAGGTGGAGGCAGGCACCGCAAGCTGGATGAGCTTCTGTTGGAGGATTTCAGGGGCGATGGTGTTGAACGCCGAGCTGAAGTCCACGAACAGGATCCTGGCGTATGTTCCTGGGGTGTCCAGGTGGTGCAGGATGTAGTGCAGTCCCATGTTGACCGCATCATCCACTGACCTGTTTGCCCGGTAGGCAAACTGGAGGGGGTCAAGCAGGGGGCCCGTGACCTCCTTCAGGTGGTTCAGTACTAACCTCTCGAACGATTTCATGACCACAGATGTCAGTGTGACGGGTCTATAGTCATTCAAACCTGTGATGGCGTGCTTCTTGGCCACTGGAACAATGGTGGAGCTCTTGAAGCACGAGGGCACCTCACACAGCTCCAGAGAACGGTTGAAGATCCGTGCAAAGGTGGGCGCCAGCTGCTCAGCGCAGACTTTCAAGCAGGAAGGTGACACGCCGTCTGGGCCCGGTGCCTTCCTGGTCTTTTGTCTCCGGAACATCTGGCGCACTTCCTCCTCGCGTACCTGGAGTGCGGGCGCGGCCTCTGCAAGAGAGTGAGTTGGTGACAACGATGATAGAGGTGTGGAGAGAGCAGTTGTGGGGAGAGGTGAGTATGTAGATTGTGCTGCAGGAGGTCCCGTTGTGGGGGAGGACCGATCAAACCTGCAGTAGAACTTGTTTATCCAATCAATTTCGTTCCACTTCACGATTGTGTCCCACTTGTTGTTGATTCTTGAAAAAAAAATTACAATTTTATATCTTTATGTATGAAGCCTGAAATGTGGCGAAATGTTGAAAGGTTCAAGTGGGCCAAATACTTTCGCAAGGCACTGTATCTTATCAGAACATTAAATAAAACATGTTTCAAACATGTAAATACTATATTAATACGTAGTATAAATCTGTAAATTAGATGTCCCGGGGAAGGTTTTGTGCATTCTTTGTCAAAATGTGATAAGATATGGAGGTCGCAGCGCTTCGAACATTAAGGAGCACATAAAAAAAAAAACACACAAAAGTACGTTTTTACTTTTACAAGCATGTGGGTAAAATGATGTTACATGTAAGCTAATGTTAGGCTATTGTCATGATAGATAGATAGATAGATAGATAGATAGATAGGGGTGTAAATCGCGTGTTTTGTCACGATACGATATCATATCGATACCAAGAACCATGATATGATATTTGCCGATATCTTAAAGCCTGCTGTGATTCATTCACGATACATCACGATATAGTGCTCTACGATCGATATAGAACAATATCCTGATTTATAACAATTCATATTTAAAATCAACAAGGTACTGCAAACACTTTATTTTGGAAATTACAAAGTGCTTCCAAACGAATGACTTGAAGCCCAAAGGG
Source organism: Syngnathus typhle (assembly GCF_033458585.1). Classification (NCBI taxonomy): domain Eukaryota; kingdom Metazoa; phylum Chordata; class Actinopteri; order Syngnathiformes; family Syngnathidae; genus Syngnathus; species Syngnathus typhle. The sequence goes on along the minus strand of NC_083749.1, from coordinate 12,914,412 downwards.
GGGTGAATTTCCTCGTCTTCTTGGACACTAGCCATAGCACCAGCCCAGGAGCCGCGTAGTTGTCGGCTCCCCTTTCGCGTGCCTGCTCTGCTCACAACACAACACGCCGCGCACTGCTCCCGGAAAGAGGAAGCAAGCAACAATGAACTGGATTTCAAAATAAAGTCGCGTCTAATGTTCGAGGTCAAAAACGGACGATATAGATTGATGTTTACGTTTAGCATTGATGCCAACCAGGGCTGTGGACTCTGTTCGAACTCGGGGACTCGGACTCTGTCGGACTCTGTCATTTTTGCCGGACTCGGTGCTGATTTTGACCGAGTCCACCGAGTCCGACAATAAAAAAAAGAGGCAAGACGCAGCCAGAGAGTGTCAGGTTACAGTCAGCGCGGTAGGAGTTGGAAGAAGCAGTAAAAACTCCACCAAACTCGTCGTAATGACCCGTGATATATGTTATATCCTTACTATTTTCCAGGTTCTTAGATAGCAAGAATAGGTCGGACAACGACGTGAATGATAACTGCTTTATTCCTTACTCACAGTGCGTTCACAGGGCGTACCACAACAACACAGAATGCCCATCCCACTTCCGAGGTTTTTCTACTACGGAATTTGAGTTAGCCCAAAATACACAACATCTCTTCCCCTCTTACAATGAACGTGCTATATGCATGAACAACATAGTCTTATGCACCTATAACTTGACATCTTCAAGATCTATCAATAACTACCATTAAACAATTTTCATATATGGTCCAGACAATTATGACAATAATATTCCCATGAAACCTTAACTTTGGGTGAGGGTGGACTACCTCGAATTATACCGAATTATAGCGAAAAAACGATGTCGTACGGCGTCGTACGGCGTCAGCACTATGTTGTTTTCAATAAAAACATGAAGAGCTCACGTTTGCGTCAGTCAATTTTAATTTCTATAAAGGATTATTCTCAATTGATGTCTTTAAATTCATCCGCGTTCTGCCATTGAAGCGGGGTGCATTCAAAGACCAGTCGTTCAGACGGAAACGTTTTGTGATCAAATCTTTCATAACGAGAATGATTTGAGTGAATTGATTTGAATGAATAATTGAGAAGAAATTTCAGTTCTGAAGGCTCCTTTTGTCCCAATCAAAGTGACAGTTGGTGGGGAGGGGGGATAAAAATTGTAAAATCAATTCACTCAAATCATTCTCGTTATGAAAGATTTGATCACAAAACGTGTGGCTTTTTCTTAAATGAACACGTTTGACATTGCTATCGTGTCAGCTTTTAATTATATTGCGCTGTCATGTTAAAGCAAATTAATAAATGCAACAATATTAATTTGCTTTGAAAATCCATCCATCCATCCATCCATCCATCCATCCATCCATCCATCCATCCATCTTCTTCCGCTTATCCGGGGTCGGGTTGCGGGGGCAGCAGCTTCAGGAGGGACTCCCAGACTTCCCTCTCCCCAGCCACTTCATCTAGCTCATCCCGGGGGATCCCAAGGCGTTCCCAGGCCAGCTGAGAGACATAGTCTCTCCAGCGCGTCCTGGGTCATCCCCGGGGTCTCCTACCGGTGGGAAATGCCAGGAACACCTCCCCAGGGAGGCGTCCAGGAGGCATCCTGATGAGATGTCCGAGCCACCTCATCTGGCTCCTCTCAACGTGGAGGAGCAGCGACTCTACTACGAGTCTTTCCCGGATGACCGAACTTCTCACCCTATCTCTAAGGGAGAGCCCGGACATCCTGCGGAAAAAACTAATTTCGGCCGCTTGTATCCGGGATCTCGTTCTTTCGGTCACGACCCATAGCTCGTGACCATAGGTGAGGGTAGGAGCGTAAATCGACCGGTAAATTGAGAGCTTTGCCTTTTGGATCAGCTCTCTCTTTACCACGACGGACCGGTACAAAGTCCGCATTACTGCCGACGCTGCACCGATCCGCCTGTCGATCTCGCGCTCCATCCTCCCCTCACTCGTGAACAAGACCCCAAGATACCTAAACTCCTCCACTTGGGGCAGGATCTCATCCGCGATCCGGAGAGGGCATTCCACCCTTTTCCGATCGAGGACCATGGACTCGGATTTGGAGGTGCTGACCCTCATCCCGACCGCTTCACACTCGGCTGCGAACCGCTCCAGTGAGAGCTGGAGATCACGGCCTGAAGAAGCCAACAGCACCACGTCGTCTGCAAATACCTGCTTTGAAAATACCTGAGTAATAAAATAAAATGGATGGATGGATGAATGATGATCACAATTAAGTATAAAGTCTCCATTGTAATATATACTCCTTGTAGCCTGTACCCAAAAAGAGGAGTTTCTTTGCATCGAGGTTTATGCAAAGAGCTCACGTAATTATATTGTTGCGTTTTGGTGAAGTGAATGAGTGTTCCGTCTGTACGACTGGTCTTTGAATGCACCCCGCTTCAATGGCAGAACGCGGATGAATTTAAAGACATCAAATGAGAATATTTTATAAAAATTTAAATTGACTGACGCAAACGTGAGTTCTTCATGTTTTTATTGAAAACAACATAGTGCTGACGCCGTACGACATGGGTTTTTCGCTTTCCAAATAAGGGGTCGTCACTTATTATTTGTGTTTAGATAAATGTCTGAGCTATAATAGTGTAATTAATGATTAAAACTTGAAAGTATCTGTTTATTGCATTCGTTTATATGTTTAATAAAGACAAAGCCATTACAAAACTGTTGTAATTATTTAGATTTTGATCTAAATTAGCCTTGAATAAAGACTAAGCAGTCACATGAACTAACAGAAAAAATGGACAGCCGGACTCGGACTCATGGTCAAGAGGCCGGACTCAGACTCGGTGCAAAAATCCGACCAAGTCCACAGCCCTGATGCCAACAAATCGTAGAGCATTATATCGATTAATCGATGTGTATCGATGAATCGTTACACCCCTGATAGATAGATGTTGCAAAAATTTACCGTATTTTCTAGAGATGCACCGATCCGATATCTGGATCGGATATCGGCCCCGATATCAACAAAATAGATGGATCGGGTATCGGAAAATACAGCCGATCTGTGAGCCGATACTTTCCTTAATCTATTGGGACGCGGGCTACGTCATACGTCAGCAGCACGTGTGCCGCATGCCACGAGAGTTTTCTAAACAAACGCAAACATGGAGCGAACGTTCGCTTCTCTTCCCCGGGTTGCTAAGCGGACGTCAAACCCTGCGCGTTCGCTTCTCTTCGGGTTGCTAATGGGACGTCAAAGGCTGCGCGTTCGCTTCTCTCCCGAATGGGGGGGGGGGGGGGTTTGGAGGCTAATCGGATGTCAAACGCTGCGTGTTCGCTTCTCTTCCGGGGGGGTGTTAATGGGACGTCAAACGCTTTGTGTGGCGGGCTCCATCTAGTGTGGAAACTGAGAAGCTGAGCTCAAGCTTCTTGTGCGGGCCATATTCAATTATGTTTTCAGAATTTGCTGCGGGCCAATAAAAACTGGACCGTTAGTTTGGACACCCCTAATTTAGAGCAAAGAACGGTGTAGTCTGCCTGATGCCATTGCCTTTGGTCTTTTCTGTTCCACATGTAGAGTTATGTAGCTTGTTAAGTCAACCATAATATCGGATCGGTATCGGGTATCGACCGATACGCAAAGCCACGGCATCGGTATCGGTATCGGAACTGAAAAAGTCGGATCGGTGCATCTCTAGTATTTTCCGTCCTATAAGGCGCACCTAAAAACCTAAATTTTTATCAAAAGTCGACAGTTATAGTCCGGTGCGCCTTATATATGGATCAATTGATGAATTTGTTGATCCATACTGGTTGTACACAGTGCTCTGCCAAAATGTTTTAGTACGTTTTAGTACGACTAGTAAATTACAAGATCGCATCGCTTCCCAACATTACGGTAACTGTAGTCAGGGGGCGTCACCAAATAGCTGTTGTACCCGCGAGGCTATTTCATTTCAAAATAGGCAGCTCCGTTAATGTTTCGAGTAAATCTACGGATCGATATGGAAGGGAAACATAGATAAGTAGTACCAATGCGTTAGATCAAACTTTAGTCAGTTCTGATCATTTTATCGGAGCTTGTTTGAGAAACGCGATTGTTTACACTTTGCTGAGGCTCATGGGAGATTGCGAGCTGAGGCTCATAGAAAATTGCGGATGGCTAATGCTATAACGATAGCTGCTATACGCGCGAGGCTATTTCATGTCAAAATAGGCTGCTCTGTTAATGTTTCGAGTAAATCTACGGATCGATATGGAAGGGAAACATAGGTAAGTAGTACCAATGCGTTAGATCGATTTTTAGTCAGTTCCAATCATTTTATAGGAGATCGTTTGAGAAATGCGATTGTTTACAGAGGGCTCGTTGGTTTATTGGCTAGTGGGTGCATACCGCAACCCTAGTCAACCTCAGTTTGTAGCAGTAAAGCTTTTATTTTATGCGCCTTATAGTCCGGTGCGCCTTATATATGGACAAAGTTTCAAAATGGGCCTTTCATTGAAGGTGCGCCTTATAACCCGGTGCGCCTAATAGGGCGCAAAATACGGTAAGTCTTCATCAAAAGGAAAAACTCCAGAATTGATTGTGCCATTATGATGTATTATATTCACCTTGGTAGCCCACCAAGCAGGAATATTTTTTTAACAGAACTGTTGAAATTGAGCGATTAAATGAATGGTTTTGGGGTTGCTATACCGCCAAAATCCAGGAGTTTCCAGGGAGCCTTTCCCCCTGAGCCCCCTCTGGGTCGTTGCCCCTAGGCCCCTGCGGCCCCTAATGGGGGCCTGTGGGCCCTGTGGCCTTCAATATGGGCCTTTGGCCGGGGGCCACTTGCCCCCATTAGGGGCCGCAGGGGCCTAGGGCCTGTGGCCCCTGGATTCCTGCGGCAAGTGAGGGGGGGGGGCACTTCGGCCCCCCACAGTGGGGCATTCGGCCCTCAGACCCCGGCTACTTTTCGCTGTTTTTTTCCATTTGCCGTTCTCATCTCTGGTCTTACATTGGGGGTCTAAACATTATATCCATGCATTTGTGCGCAGTGGTAAGTTAAAGGTTGCTGGTATCAACTGAGTATGTTGCTGTGATCTTGTGCGTCTTTGACACAAAGTGAGTACCGTTTTTTTCCGTGTATAGTGCGCAAAATGTAACGAATTTATTGTCCTAAAATCTGGGGTGCGCATTATACATGGGTACAAAAAATTTTAAATTTTTTTTTTTTTTAACTTTTTTTTTTTTTTTTTTTTTTTAGAAAACAAAACCAACAACAGGACTGACCGACAAAGTCGTGGAACAAAAAGACAGGGTGACATTACCAAAGACAGGAACAGAAAGCAAACAGACATCATGACAGTAACACATGCAATGATCCGACGGTGAGCGAGGGGCAGACAGGACTTAAATACAAAACACGTTACATCGATTGAGGTGACACAGGAAGAGAGGGGCGACGCGAACAGAAACTATGGCAGCCTAGACACATAGCAAAACTGGGGACGAGACGTGACAAATGTCCCTCGAAATGAAACTTGAAATCACCAAGTTTTGGTTTCCAAGGGTGTTTTTATTCCTCTTCAACGTCTCTCCCATACAGAGCCGCCTTTTTCACGTCCGCACGCCTCTTTCCCGTGCGCGCACGGAGCGCGGTGGTGCGTTTATGGGCAGTCGGAGAAATCAACGCCAACAAAAAAAATTACATCCAGCCTAGTTAAGACCATACCAAAGACTATAAAAATGGGACCCATTGCCTCCCTGCGTGTGTGACGATCATTGGGACTTAAAAAAAAAAAAAAAAATAATAATAATAATTCATAAAAAAAAATTCTTAAAAATTGGGTGCGTATTATACATGGGTACAGGCTTTTTTCCAGCATCAGCATGCCATTTTTAGGGTGCGTATTATACATGGGGGCGCACTATACACGAAAAAAAACGGTATATACATTTCATTGTTGCTACTGTCCACTGTTGTGCCGTTTGTCCGATCCCATTTTCCTCCGGCGTGCTCCTCTGAGGTTGCCTCACATAGTACGAGCAGTCATAGTACACATGACTACAGCCGTTACGGAGCGGCACGGCGACTAACGGTCGCCAGCAAATTTATTTTATTGTCTCGATGATTTATGTTTGGTGTGTTGCCGATAGTATTTCATTTATGGTTATTTAGTATAGCAGAACCGTTAGGCGCAGTTAGTTATGTAATGTGTGCCGTCTCCTGGTGTTGTGTGACGTCAGAAGTTGAGCGTCGACCTACGTGCTGTATTTCTGTCTGTTGCAGAACCACACACACCACACCACACCACACTACACACACACACACACACACACACACACGCCCCACACACCCTTCACACGCTTCATACAATAATCACACACATACAAGAATCACATTCACACACCCAAAGACTTACCTATGTACACTACACGCACCTGCTCTCACATCCTTACGACCAAACTGTGCCTATACCCTTTTGCCAGTTTGCCTATATGCCCCTATGAGCTACAGTGCCTGTTACCTTTTTGCCAATATTTCAGTAAAGCAATCAAAACTTAACCACGTCTTCCCTCCTGTGTTCTGACCGACACTCGGGGGGAAAAAGCATAACCATCCGAGCCAACCCCCTATACCATGGGTCCCCAAACTTTTTCCTGTGAGGGCCACATAACGTTTCCCTTCTCTGATGGGGGGCCGGTGTCAGTTTGTAACAGAAAAAGTGTGACGATCGTAGGGGAGCTTAAAAATTTTAGTGTTTTCCAGAAAGCCACACATAACCAAATAACGGTTATTTAATAACCCTTTCCAGGTTCTTTACAGAAAAAAAGTCAGGAAACAAATAATAACACTATTAATGAAATAAATAATAACTAAATAACCCTCTCTGAGTTCTTCACAGAAAAAACAGGAAATAAATAATAACTAAATAACTCTCTCTGGGTTCTTCATAGAAAAAAAAGCCATGGAACATTAACTTTCTGTTGTGCCATGCACAATCTTAACAGATAAAAGTTCAGCTCAGTTATCAGAGCAGAATCACTCTGACACATATGAGCAGTCTCTTAAAGTTATTGTGTTCCTTCCTTATAATCCTTTTGTAGGTTCCAGTAGGCTTGTAGACACCGCTGTCTTTTTTGTTAAAGTTTGCTAGTGCGTCATAGTCTGGAGTAAAATTTGTTGGGGCAATTCTTAGGCGAGATCCGAGGTGTTGGTCCGTTTTCCTCGATCTGTGACGGGTTGATGTTGACGTTCATGTAGCTGAACGTCACGTCGCGTACGTCGAGCCAAATTGGCCACTCTCTTTTAAACGCTCGGCACTGTGTCCACCTTGCTTTTCCTTGGGCGACTCATTTTAATTGAAGGATTCCAGGGGAAGGTTTGTGGGTGGCTTTAGAGCAAAACTGCATCTGAAAGCTCAGCGCGTGAATTACAAGAATGCTGTCGTCACAGCCCACGCTCTAAATTCGTGACTGATACAAATAGAGCGCGAGTGCGCCATGTCCGTACTACTGAGTATGTACACGCACTTGTGAGTGTGCACCGAGCTTTCTGACACGGCTTCCGGTAGTAAATGCGCAGGCGAGCGCTTCCCCATCTACTGGAGAAACGCAGTCATTGCAGGCAAAATGACAAAAAAAAAGTTTAATAATACAATTTGTTCAGGGTTGGCGGGGCGGATTAAACGGTCCCGGGGGCCGTATCAGGCCCGCGGGCCGTAGTTTGGTGACCACTGCCCTATACAGTCCTCAGGCTCCCCAACAATAGTGGTAGCAGTTTGCATTATTTTATTGCAATGTTTTTCCTTATTCAGATTTGCTTCAAGACCACAGTTATACCGTTTTTTCCATGTATAATGCGCGAAATTTAACTAATTTATTGTCCTAAAATCTGGGGTGCGCATTATACATGGGTACAAAAAAACAAAAAAAAACGTTTAAATTTTTTTTTTTAAAATCCGGATATGATACGGAGGCCGCCATTACAGATGCGCTTTCTTCTCTGCTGTTCACGTCAAACACACTCCATACAAACACAATGCTCTCGTATCAGACGCTTGCTCGATCATCTGCTCGTTTGCTGTCACAATGTACCCTACACAAATCCGAAACATTTCTTCGCTATCGAGTTTGCTAGCGCATGCGCAGTGATACTGACCGGCAGAATAACATCCGGTTGTTCCCAAAGATCTTTTTTCTGAAATAATTTTACGTTAACCGACTTAAGTAGGTTGGGTGCGTATTATACATGGGTACAGGCTTTTTTCCAGCATCAACATGCCATTTTTAGGGTGCGTATTATACATGGGGGCGCATTATACATGGAAAAAAACGGTAGTTAGACTTCACTTTATTGGTTAATGCAGTTATTGAAATGTTGTTGTTTTATCACAGTAGATTGGTTTATTTACATTTCAAAAACCAGAAGCCATTCATTTACAAATGTGATTGCACTTAAGTTTACATATTTAAATGTTCATATATTGAAATGTGATAGACAGGTTTTGCATGATTTGAATGAGGCAAAAAACATGCTTTTTCTTTCGAATATATTGTTATAATCATTTGTTTCAGATATATGAATTTTCTGTATAAAAAAAATTATTTGGTGTTCAAAAAGTTTTTTTTTTCAAACTTGAGTCTTGAAAAAGAGTGGGTCGTCCTATAATCAGGGTCGTCTTATATTCGGGCCAATACGGTATGATAAAAATGAGAGGGTGACACTACTTCTTGGTCTTGGAACCAATTATCCGCGATAAATGAGGGATTACTGTAAATGCTTCCACTGTCATCGGCTGCTGGGTTTTAATGACTCTGTGTCGTTATTCAAAATTGAGTTTAATGCTGAATAACAAACTACCATCTCTCCCGCGCATGTATTTTGTGATGTTGCACACAAAGAATACGTCACAGCAAGTAAACAAATTTGGTTTGTCAGTTTAAATGTTTGTGCCAACCCACAGACTGCCAGACTTGTGACATGTAGGCTGTGTGTTACTGACTCTGAGTGTTTGTAGTTATTCAAAACTGAGTTTAATGCTGAGTAACAAACTACCATCTTTCTTGCGCACATATTTTGTAAATGCTTCCAGTGACGTCAGCTGCTGGGGTTTTAATGACTCTTTGTAGTTATTCAAAATTGAGTTTAATGCTAAGTAACAAACTACCATCTCTTTCGCGCGTGTTTTTTGTGATTTTGCACAAAAAGGATACGTCACACTAAGTAAACAAATTTGATTTGTCAGTTCAAATGTTTGTGCCAAGCAGTGGACTGCCAGGTTTGTGACATGTCAACTAGATTCCATATTAACCGATTCCAGCTGTCGCCGTCAGGGAAAAGTCAGTCCAGTCGTGCAGATTCATGGCGAGTTCGATCGGTGACTGATCATCATTGGCCGATATTTATGAAAAGGGCCATGATCAGTATATTTCATCAAAACCCTCCATAGTCAATCATTACGGCCAACTGTGTGCTTACAACAGATGTCAATCATGCATAAAGTCGACTTCTTAATTAACTTTGAGCCAAAGTGCACATCAAAATGGACTTTCACTAACAATGCCCAATACACTACGGTTATATACGATGTCAGTATTTCATACACGTATTTAAGTTACGGTTTGTTGGGGGAAAGAAAACACCGATATAAATGTTAACATATGCAAAATCAATTTTTTTTACCTTTTATATACATTTTAATGTGCACTTCGAGTCTCCAGGATTGAAGAAAAATTTAATCTAATCCCTTCAAGTGCTTCAAAGATACTTTTGCAATCTGTCTGGGGGATATTATTTAATCTGTTCAATTTTATCTATTCCCCATCATCGTATTTTCCGGACAATAAGTCGCAGTTTTTTTAGTTTGGTCGGTGATGCGATTTATATGCTCAGGAGCGACTTATATGTGAAATTAACTACCGTAATTTTCGGACTATAAATCACGTTTTTTTTCCATAGATTTGGTGGGGGGTGATTTACGTGTTTTTTCAAAAATCCCCCCCCCCTCCAAAAAAAAGGGGAACCGCGATATAGCAAGGGATTGCTGTAATTTGAATTTCAAGTAACGTCAGCAGCACGACGCGGCGTGGCGCGGCGGTTGTTTACATAAAGGACAAAGGTTGATCACGGGATGACGAAGGGCCCCACATACTACCGGCATCATTAGCGGCTTTGTTTCTAAGTGACACGGCGGATGAAGAGTTTGAAGGATTTAAGGATTTGGAGTGACACAGAAGGTTTGAAAAACTATTATGGCTTTTACCTACGCCCGGTCCTACTCTACCGAGCTCTCTTTTCGTGGATGGAAGTCGAGGGCCGGCGCTCGGCCGGGTGGCTGTCCGGGGACGGTGGATGGGTCTCGGTCATGGCTTTTACGCACGCCCGGTCCTATTCTATGGAGCTCTCTTCCACTTCCGTGGCTGGAAGTCCACGCCGCCACACGCCTGCAAGTTTGTTTTGTTAAAGAGCCGTTTACCAAACCCACGTCTTTCCTTGAACTTTGTTAACGCTACAATATAGGTATATACTAGATCTGTGCAATAACGACGAGGCTGACGTCAGGGCGCACGCGCGGCGTTGTTGACAAAGGACGAGGAATTTGATCGATGGATTTAATGATTTAGAGTGCACAGATGGTTTGATAATACTATTCCTTATATAATAGTTATTTGATATCTAATTTATATATCGTTATATGGGCCTGTGGAATATTTTGAAGTGGAAGCGCCGTCAGCGGCGCGCACGCATTGTTGACAAGGGACGATCGATGGATTTAATGAATTGGAGTGACACAGATGGTTTTATTAACGTGTTATTTATGTAATAGTTTTTTTAATAACTCTGAATGTTACGTCAGGGCCGTTCTCAGCTCTTCGTTTGTGTTTGTCACGTTAGCATACCTATCGTTTAGCCTGTTGTTGCTCGTTCTTGGAGTTGGATTTTGTCGAATAAATTGACCCCCCAAAATGCGACTTATACTCCGGAGCGACTTATATATGTGTTTTTTTCACTTTTTTGGGCATTTTATGGCTGATGCGACTTGTACTCCGGAACGACTCATAAAATTACGGTAATTATTACTTGATCATGAACACATCACTTACTTACTAGTATTATTATCACTTCAGATGTTATTTTCAGACTAACCGTATAAGAGCGCTCTTGGCCTGTGGAATAGTTAGAACTGGAACTGACGATGAATCTGAATGGAGTTGTTTAATAGTAACACAGAAGAAGAAAATTTCCATGGATTTAATAATTTGGAGTGACACGGAAGGTTCAATAAACTCGTTATTTATTATATAGTCATTTGAAATACAGTTTATATATAATTATATAGGCCTGTGGAATAATTGGAACTGCAACTGACGATGAGTCTGATGTCAGCGCCGCAGCCACTGACTTCCGGAGTCAGCTGAGTTATTTATACACTTATAAACTATTAAATTCATGGAAATCTTCGTCCCTTGTGTCACTACACAGATGTCAAATCGTGCACTTATCTAATGTAAGTGACCGGCTCTCCATTTAAAGCAATGGTTCCCAAACTTTTGCAGGCTGGCGCCCCCTTGGCTCCCCAGTGAATTCCTAGCGCCCCCCCCACACACACACACACAGACACATATGGAAACAAACACCTCTTTCTTGATATTTGGTATGCTGCAATTTGAAAAGAGAAAGGTTAAACACAAATGTGTATTTCACAAATAAAACCCAATTTTAGCCCACTGACTTGTCCTGCGTTCAAGCTTCTGACTTCGGACTGCCGCCCCCCTACCGCCCCCTCTCTTCCTCACCGCCCCCCCAGATCTTTCCACCGCCCCCAGGGGGGCGGTACCGCCCACTTTAGGAACCACTGGTTTAAAGGGTAAAATTCTGTACTTTAGCCCCGCTGCTGTAACGCAGCCTTTAAGGCGAGACGAGAATTTATTTAAGCCGGTACAGAAAGACGATTCGTTCTGAGTCTAACCGCTGTTCAAGTATTCAATCTATTGTTAGATTAATTCCGTCATTTCCGGACGCCAGTCCCTTTAAAAGCAAAAAGTTGAGTAATTACTTGGTCGAGACCCGGGATCAAATTGATCGCGGCCATTTCAGCGCCTCTCTTTCCTATAAGATTTGGGGCTCTTGTTAACCGCTCGGAATAGATTTAGCTATCTTTGTTAAGACCGCGGGGACTCGTTTATTTCCACTAGCGTGCACCCACGTTAGCTGATCTTAAGATAACTATTTGGAACCAGATCTGAGACTCCCTGATGTCAAGGATTAAAGCTGTCTTCACTTTAAAAAGAACTGAACGGTTTACAGTATGACTATGATAGAGAAACAAAAGAGATTTAAAGCATTAAAGATGAAAATACCGTTTTTTTCCGTGTATAGTGCGCAAAATTTAACAAATTTATTGTCCTAAAATCTGGGGTGCGCATTATACATGGGTACAAATTTTTTTATTTATTTTATTTTTTATTTTTTTATTTTTATTTTTTTTTAGAAAACAAAACCAACAACAGGACTGACCGACAAAGTCGTGGAACAAAAAGACAGGGTGACATTACCAAAGACAGGAACAGAAAGCAAACAGACATCATGACAGTAACACATGCAATGATCCGACGGTGAGCGAGGGGCAGACAGGACTTAAATACAAAACACGTTACATCGATTGAGGTGACACAGGAAGAGAGGGGCGACGCGAACAGAAACTATGGCAACCTAGACACATAGCAAAACTGGGGACGAGACATGACAAATGTCCCTCGAAATGAAACTTGAAATCACCAAGTTTTGGTTTCCAAGGGTGTTTTTATTCCTCTTCAACGTCTCTCCCATACAGAGCCGCCTTTTTCATGTCCGCACGCCTCTTTCCCGTGCGCGCACGGAGCGCGGTGGTGCGTTTATAGGCAGTCGGAGAAATCAACGCCAACAAAAAAAAATTACATCCAGCGGGACTTTAAAAAAAAAAAAAAAAAAATCATAAAAAAAAATTCATAAAAATTGGGTGCGTATTATACATGGGTACAGGCTTTTTTCCAGCATCAGCATGCCATTTTTAGGGTGCGTATTACACATGGGGGCGCACTATACACGGAAAAAAACGGTAATCATTAATCGAAATTAAATGAGTATAAAGTAGAAATTTAATGAATAAGCAAGAAAAAGAATTACAAGTCTCAATTGTTCGAACAACCAACAATAATTCCACTCACCAATCTCAATAGAGCAAAAATTATTCGGTCTTGAAGTTCTCTTGATTGAAAATTCAGAAATATAGTAAAAAAAGGGTAAGAGGCTGGAGGTGATCAATTCTCCCTGTTACCAAAAATCCGAATTCCGTTTAAAAGAACAGGCTGGCCTAAAGAAGGGAGATGACGACGCCCTAAAAATGGCTCCTCTCTCCTGCACCGAGGTCTGCATCTCCTAGCCCAGTCAGAGACTAAGAGCCACATTTTTTACCGTGTCATCGCAAAGAGCCACATCATACACATGAGCACACATGAACACCCCCCACGCCCACACACACACAAACACACACACTTACACACACCCCTCTGCTCAGCCAAATTTATTGTGTGACATTATTATGTCACACACCAACATGATAATGACAAATTGACTCCTACAGTACTAAAACCACAGACCAAAGACCACATTTTCAACACGGAACATTGTGTGCATTGTCTCACACAGACAGACTCTCAGTTCAACAAATTCCCCAAACAAAAACATAAGTTTTTTTCACTTACTATGTGTGGCAGGACAAACCATTCGTTTTAGTTTGTCGTTTTCAGGAGACAAGATTTCAATAACTTTTTAGCCCGTGCAATGTTCCAAGTCAGTTGAAATAATGCAAGTGTGACAGTCTCTGAGTGCTTCGTAATTTTTTTGAAAAACTGTACCTACTTTTCTGCCTGACTGTGTCCAAACTTGTGCTTGCGAAATTCAGTCCCTTTTGCAAAGTCCTTATCGATAATGGGATGAAGTGAGCTGAAGTGGCGCTGACCATTTGAAGCTTTTAAATGCGCTAATGACGTCCGACATATCAGGCACAATGGCTTGCCATAGCGTTCAAGAATAAACAACTTTAACTCTGTTAAAAACGTCCTGTGTTCATCGTCATATATTTGTTTAGCTGTGCATTTTTTCCTTGCCATTTTGGCCGGGTAGACCACCCCTGGGTTAGCTAGCGTCTTGTCAGCTTTTCTGGACCTAATGGGCCCTTGTAGTCAGAGTCGCCATTCATTAAAAAGCCAGCAAAACTAATCACTCTGCCCTGTGTTCGTCATTTATTCGTTTAGCTGTGCATTTTTTCCTTGCCAGTTTGAGAGCGAAATTGACACTCCTCAAATGGGTTTGTCCCTCCTCTTTTGCAGGATTTCACTTCACGCGCATGCTCGTTTGACCAAAATACCATATTGAACTCAAGCGAAGCAAATACACACGAAAAATAGACACAAATGTTGATATGAACGTAAAAGAGCCGCATAAACCAGCCAAAGAGCCGCATGCGGTCTTTAACCCTAAAATCTGACTAAGTCCAATTCGAAGCCTCTAGAAATTCATTTTAACGGACCTTGGGTTAATCTCAGAAAGAATGTAATTGTGTTGCCTTTAAGGCTGTAATCTCATCAATAAATAATTTCATATGGTTGCAATGTTGTAAAAATGTTCTAATAAGTTAAGTAATCATTTCAATCTTGTGATAATAGATAATTCATAGTTTAAGTTGAAAAATATTGTTGTGAAGCGCTACTTCCGGTTTCGCCGCGCTACTTCCGCTTTCGCTGAGCCGTCTCCAGGATGTTATCAAGTAGCCATGTTGTGGAATGCGGTCAGACTTACATCTGTTGCCATCTGCTGTGATTCATTAACGAGGCAATGCCGTAAGTCGTGTGTCGTTTTAATCTTAATGTTTACGCTGATATTTTGCTATTATTTTGTTAATTTTATTGGATGAGCGCACTTTATTTTCATGTTCTCATCAGCCATCTGCTGACACTATGTAACGTCTGTTGCAGTTTTCCCCGCTCAGTAAAGAAAATACAAGCTAGTACAGTCTCCTGGGTTCTTTGCTGGTGGTTTAACAACGCGTTTCCTCAAGACGCTATAGTGAAAAGGCAGCATCTGATGTGTCACCGTGGTCAAAATGGCAGCAAGAAATAGATCTGCGACAAGTCAAACCGGCAGCACATGCTCATCCGTAGGAAGCGCTGCTCGTGCCCGAGCTAAAGCAGAAGCAGCAAAGGTGAGAGCGTCGTTTGCAAGTAAAGAAGCAGAGCTAAAAGTGGAAAAAGCTGAAAGTGAACTACAAAAAAATGAAAATTGACACAGCGCTAGAAGTGTTAGCATGGCAAAGAGAAGCTCATGCTGCAGAAACAGAGGCTGAAGTGCTAGAAGATGCAGAGGCAATACAAGATGAACATGAGAGCAGAAATTCTTTATTGGACAGAGTAAAAAGAGAAAGAACAAATTACTATGTGCAATCACAAAGCGAAATTCGACCTCCAATCGTACAAGTATCAGCTACACCAACGCAACACAAGGCCTCAGATAACTCATTAGTAACATGAAATCCATCTGAGGAAGATGTTTTTGAGCCACCACCTGTCAGCATTAGGCCAAAGTTCACGTTCAAGAAGACAGCTTTGCCAATTCAAACCAAACTTGGGACAAAACCAAAAGTAGAACAAACAGAGAACGCTCTTAGTCCACACGCATCCCCATTCATGCCTCATTACAATAATGCAGCGAGCTTACCTCACCCAGCTGACCCGTTTGCCCAATATATGGCACGTCGAGACCTAATCACATCTGGCCTCTATCAATATGACGATAGGCCAGAGAACTTCAGAACATGGTACTCTTCATTCAGTGGTTCTATAGCTGAAGTCCACCTGACACCGACTCAAGAGTTAGATCTCATGACCAAATGGCTGGGAAAGGAATCTAGTAGTCAGGTGAAGCGCATACGCTCAGTACACATCAACAACCCCAGTGCAGCCCTACAGAGAGCATGGGAGAGGCTTTGAGAGTGTTATGCAGCCCTCGAAGTGATCGAAAAGTCACTCTTCCAGCGATTGGATAGCTTTCCAAGATTAACAACAAAGGACTATGTCAAACTGCGCGAACTAGGGGATCTCCTCCAAGAGATTCAAGGAGCCAAGGAAGACGGCTATCTTACTGGTTTGTTGCATCTGGACACTTCACGAGGAATAGGTCCAATAGTCGACAAGCTCCCGTACCCACTCCAAGATAGGTGGATGACTCATGGTTCTAACTACAAACTTTTGTATGTTTATCTGCAAAGAGGCAAAGAAACGCAATGACCCAAGTTTCACCCAACAAAATAGTCAAACGTACATTAAACAAGAAAGATCCAACCCTAAGAGCTTTAACTCACCCAGACCTATCGCTGTGCACAAAACAAACCACCTCCAGAAGTTCTCGGATGACTCCGCCATCGTTGGTCTCATTAACAACGGAGACGAGACGGAGTACCGAGAACTGAATCACAGATTCGGGGACTGGTGCCGGCGGAACCGCCTCCAAATTAACTCTGGGAAAACGAAGGAGCTGGTGGTGGACTTCCGCCGGCGCAAAGTCCCCCCCTCGCCGGTGAACATCCAGGGAACGGACATAGAGATTGTGGACTCTTACAAGTTCCTGGGTGTTCACCTGAACAATAAACTGGACTGGACTGTTAACACTCAGGCCCTATACAAGAAGGGCCAAAGCAGACTCCACCTGCTGCGCAGACTGAGGTCCTTCGGAGTGAGGGACGGCCTCCTGAGGACCTTCTATGACTCTGTGGTGGCGTCCGCCATTTTTTATGGGGTGGTCTGCTGGAGCAGCGGCATCACTGCAGCGGAGAGGAAGAGGCTGGACAAGGTGGTGAAGAAAGCCGGCGCTGTCCTGGGCTGCAGTCTGGACCGGGTGGAGGTGGTGGGGGAGAGGAGGATGGTGGCTAAGCTGTCCTCCATCATGGACAATGTCTTCCACCCCCTTCATGAGACTGTCAGAGCCCTGGAGAGCTCCATCAGCGACCGGCTTCGTCACCCACGATGCACCACCGAGAGGCATCGCAGGTCCTTCCTCCCTGCTGCCATCAGACTGTACAACCAGGCCGACCATCGTAGCTAACGGACAAAATAACATGCAATAACGTGCAATAACCATATGTGCAATCACACTATGTGCAATATCTGTCTACCTCACACTCTTTTACCTGCTTTCTTTGCACTTTTTTTGCACTATTTTTTTATCTAATATTTTTTTATCTCCACTGTATATTGCCAGTATTTTGTATACACTGTCCATATTTTTTTTAATTATATATACCTTCTACTTCTTAAAATCTTTACCCCCTTCCCCGCATGCGTGTGTGTGTGTGTATATGTTAAGTGTACTGCTGCTAACACAGGAGTTTCCCCATTGAGGGAATAATAAAGGATTATCTTATCTTATCTTATCTCTTATCTTAAACATTACAACTACAAATAACGACACAAACAACAACTGCCCACTGCACAGTAAGCCACATCCACTAAAGAAATGCAGGACATTCAGGTACAAATCATTGGAGGAAAGAAAGGCCTTCCTCAAAGAGAGAGGAATATGTTTTAAATGCTGCTCTTCAGACACTCATCTCGCTAAGGACTGTAAATCTACAGTAAAGTGCACTGAATGTGACAGCACACGCCACGACACCGTCATGCATCCAAGCCCTCCACCTCAAAACAAGGCTCCTTCACCTGCTCAAGAGGACGGCGGGGAGGGGGAAAATCAACCCGACAATGTCGACGTAACATCAAGCTGTACTGAGGTGTGTGCCCAAGGTCATTGGGGTCGCTCATGTTCGAAAATATGTCTCGCCAGGGTGTATCCAAAGGGTAAAAAAGACAGTGCAGTTAAAGCTTATGTAATCCTGGATGACCAGAGCCATCGTTCCTTAGCTAGGCCTGAGTTCTTTGAACTTTTTAATATTAAAACTAAGCCTTTCTGCTACAACTTAAGAACATGCTCCGGCCTTGTTGAAACACAGGGCAAGATGGCTGAAGGTTTCCTGATCGAGTTGCTTGATGAATCAGTCATCATCCCATTACCTCCTCTTATTGAATGTCCAGACATTCCCAACAATAGGAGTGAAATCCCAACTCCAAGCGCTGTGCTGCACCAGCCTCATCTTCGTCTCATAGCCAAATGCATTCCTGAGTTAGATCCTCAGGCTGAAATTCTCCTGTTGCTAGGTCGAGACATCTTACGTGCACACAAGGTTAGAGAAC
The DNA here is from genome assembly GCF_033458585.1 of Syngnathus typhle. Classification (NCBI taxonomy): domain Eukaryota; kingdom Metazoa; phylum Chordata; class Actinopteri; order Syngnathiformes; family Syngnathidae; genus Syngnathus; species Syngnathus typhle. The sequence goes on along the minus strand of NC_083749.1, from coordinate 12,896,162 downwards.
AAGTCAATGGGCCTCATCATTCTCCGTTTGCCCAACGCCTAGATTTAGGGTGGGTCGTAGTTGGAGAGGTGTGCCGGGGTAAAGTTCATAAACACACAGTCAACACGTTCAAGACGATGATTCTCGAAAATGGCCGTCCAACAGTTTTCGGACTCTGTGACAACTTTCTGCAACTCACAGCGATGCCACGCACTAAAAGACAGGATAAGGCACCTGAACAAACTCTCGGAAAAACAGTATTCAATCGCACAGAAAACGACAACAAACCAGCTCCATCTATCGAGGACATTCTCTTCTTGGAGATTATGGACAAAGGAATGTATAGAGATGACAAGAATAATTGGGTAGCACCCCTTCCCTTCAAAGAACCTCGCCAACAGATGCCAAACAACAGGGAGCTTGCAGTCAGTCGGTTTTCGTCTCTCAAAAGAAACTTACAGAGAAAACCTCAAATGCAAGAGCAATACGTCGAGTTCATGCAAGGCATTTTCTCCAATGGTCATGCTGAAGTGGCCCCTCCACTGAAACAAGGTGAAGAGTGCTGGTATCTTCCAACTTTCGGGGTTTATCACCCACAAAAGCCCAATAAGATCAGAGTTGTTTTTGATTCCAGTGCCCAGTATTCCGGCGTCTCCCTCAACAGCGTCCTTCTCTCCGGGCCTGATTTGAACAACAGTTTGCTTGGGGTCCTCCTACGATTTTGGAAAGAGGCAGTTGCCATTATGGCAGACATACAGCAAATGTTTCATTGTTTCCTGGTGCGTGATGACCACCGGAACTATCTCCGTTTTCTGTGGCATAAGGACAATGATATAAATAAGGTCATCGAATGAAGGTCCATGTATTTGGAAACTCGCCATCACCTGCAGTAGCCGTTTATGGATTGCGCAAAGCCATCCAGGATGGGGCAAAGGACTATGGCGCTGACACAGTCGAGTTTGTGGAAAGGCATTTTTACGTTGACGATGGCTTGATCTCTGTGCCTTCTCCAGCTGAAGCAATTGACTTGCTCCAAAGAACAAAAGCTGCTCTTGCTGAGTCCAATCTGCGTCTGCACAAGTTTGTCTCTAATTCTCGAGCAGTCACAGAAGCCTTTTGTCCTGACGATTGTGCAACAATCATTAAAGGCCTAGATCTGGAAGGTGAAGAAACTCAGTCACAACGAAGCCTAGGTCTCATTTGGGAAATAATGACAGACACTCTCACCTTCTCAGTGGCCACTGCAATTAAACCATTCACTCGCCGAGGTGTTTTGTCCTCGGTTAATAGCATCTTTGATCCTCTGGGTCTGTTGGCACCTGTCACTATCCAAGGAAGAGCGCTACTCTGTGAACTATCATCAGAGTGTTCAGAATGGGATGCACCTCTTCCGGAGAACAAGCAAAACAAATGGGAAAGTTGGAGAGATTCCCTAAAAGATCTTAAAGAGCTTCACGTCCCAAGAACCTACACATCAACTTCTCTCAGGCAAGCAGAACGCAACGAACTGTATTTATTTTCAGATGCTTCAACCAAAGCAATTGGTGCTGTAGCCTACCTGAAAGCAGTCCAACAAGATGACAAGGTTGAGGTAGGATTCATTATGGGCAAGGCAAGACTTGCTCCTCAATCAGAACCCACTATACCAAGGCTTGAACTGTGCGCCGCCGTCTTGGCAGTCAAGATGGCCGATCTAATTCAGGAGGAGTTAGACCAACAGCTGAATGCAGTTCATTTTTACACAGACAGTAAAGTAGTTCTCGGCTATATCTGCAACGAGTCAAAAAGATTCTACACATACGTCCACAACAGAGTGCAGCGTATTCGTCAGTCCTCCAAGCCAGAACAGTGGCATTATGTGCGCACAGAGGAAAACCCCGCAGATCATGCTTCACGATCACTCACACCATCTCAACTGGCAAAAACAATATGGTTCACCGGACCATCATTCATCTATCGTTCATCTGCAGAAACAAACCAAGCAAGTGGGAAGTTTGAGTTAATTGATCCAGAAAAAGATTGCGAATTAAGGCCACAAGTTAAAACACTGGCGACTAACCTTCAAGTCCTCACATGTAAAAGCTTCCAACGCTTCTCTACCTTCAAGTCATTGGTCAGAGCAATAGCTTTCCTCATTCACATCGCAAAATCATTCAATGGCAGTAATCCAAACAGAGAATGCAAAGGATGCCACAAATGTCACTTACCTCAAACACTGGACGAAATGACTCGCGCTAAACACATCATTCTCAAGGAGACACAACGAGCAACGTTTGGAAAAGAACTGTTGGCTCTTCAAGCTGGAAAACCAATTCCCACACAAAGCCCTCTACAAAAACTCAGCCCAATCCTGGGTAATGGCCTTGTAGTTGTCGGAGGCCGAATCAAGCACTCTGATTTTGAGAACTTTGAAAAGAACCCAATAATCATTCCCAAAAACTCTCACATTTCTCTCCTACTCGCTCGTCACCACCATGAGCAAGTAAAACACCAGGGTCGCCATCTGACAGAAGGCGCAATAAGGGCTGCTGGGCTTTGGCTTATGGTGGCAAAAGACTTGTCAACTCTGTGATCCACAAATGCATTATTTGCCGCAAACTACGTGGAAAACAGGAAGAACAACGCATGGCAGATCTGCCATCTGAATGCCTTAAAATGTGTCCTCCTTTTACTTATGTGGGCCTTGATGTTTTCGGGCCATGGACAATAACTACCAGGCGTACTAGAGGTGGACAAGTCCAAAACAAGCGCTGGGCCATCATGTTTAGCTGCATGAGTTCGAGAGCTGTACATATTGAGGTGATCGAATCCCTGGACACATCCAGCTGTGTAAACGCCCTGAGACGCTTCTTTGCTCTGAGGGGTCCCACCAAAAGTCTTTTATCTGATCGAGGTACAAACTTCAGTGGGGCATCCAAGGAGCTAGGAATGGACAGTACAGTACAACAGTATCTAAGTGACCAAGGGTGCATCTGGGAATTCAATCCACCTCATGCCTCCCACATGGGAGGCGCCTGGGAGCGCATGATTGGTGTGGCTCGAAGAATTCTGGACTCCATGCTGCTTCAAAACAAGGTAGAACTAACTCACGAAGTGTTGTGCACTCTCATGGCGGAAGTTACAGCCATCATAAATGCAAGGCCACTTCTCCCAGTTTCTTCGGATCCAGACAATCCATTCATTCTGTCTCCGTCAATGCTCCTCACACAGAGAACACCACCTCCTGGAGAATTCTAGGAGAAGGACTTGTACACTAAGCAATGGAGGCAAGTTCAGGCTCTTGCCAACCAGTTTTGTACGCGTTGGAGGAGAGAGTACCTGCCCTTACTACAAAGGAGACAAAAATGGACTCAATCTAGAAGAAATCTGCAAGTCGGTGACCTTGTTTTGCTCAAAGACAAGCAGGTCACACGCAACAGCTGGCCTATGGCCCGGGTCACTGCAACATTCCATGAAAAGGACAATCGTGTAAGAAGGGTCGAAGTTAAGGTCAGTGACCAAGGCAACATTAAGACGTTTATGCGACCAGTGACGGAAATCATCCTCCTCCTCCCCAAGGACTGATTCTTTCAAGGTTTAGTTAAGCTTATAGTGCCCCCTACGGGCCAGGCGTGGAGTGTGTTGCCTTTAAGGCTGTAATTTCATCAATAAATAATTTCATATGGTAACAATGTTGTAAAAATGTTCTAATAAGTTAAGTAATCATTTCGATCTTGTAATAATAGATAATTCATAGTTTAAGTTGAAAAATATTGTTGTGAAGCGCTACTTCCGGTTTCGCCGCGCTACTTCCGGTTTCGCTGAGCCGTCTCCAGGATGTTATCAAGTAGCCATGTTGTGGAATGCGGTCAGACTTACATCTGTTGCCATTTGCTGTGATTCATTAACGAGGCAATGCCGTAAGTCGTGTGTCGTTTTAATCTTAATGTTTACGCTGATATTTTGCTATTATTTTGTTAATTTTATTGGATGAGCGCACTTTATTTTCATGCTCTCATCAGCCATTTGCTGACACTATGTAACGTCTGTGTCAGTTTTCCCCGCTCAGTAAAGAAAATTACAAGCTAGTACAGTCTCCTGGGTTCTTTGCTGGTGGTTTAACTACACGTTTCCTCAAGACGCTATAGTAATCTATCTTTGTCTAATCGTTCTCGACCCACGGGCCTGCAGGGGCAAACCCCTGACGGGGAGAGCCCACCGGGCGAGAGAGAGCGCCGCTCTTTGTCAGAACGAACCTTTTATACCAGTTCAGCCCATGGGTCCTATGCTAGCTTGGTCACGTACCAGTTTTTTCCCATGATGTCATCTATTGTCCTCAGATGACCCAAATGCTTCTAGAATAGACTGCACCTGCATCTCGGCCGATCTCAACCGGATTCAACCCGATGACGTGACCATGTTCTCAGGGATGTAACAATTTTCTCAGGGATGCTTCATCCTGTTTCCGACTTCCAAATTTTCCGATGCTCAATTTAGCATGCGATATCCGTCAACTTGTGTCAGCGTGACATTTGCAATCGGCCCTCTCTCTTACTTGTGTTCCATCAATCAGCACTACCCCTTCCCTCGTCCCTCTCAATACATTCATGTGTAAATGGCACATCAATGTTACATACATGTTTGATATTGATTAAACATTGTGACAATAATAACACATACTTTCACAATAGTCAATTTAACACATAATCATAACTATGATTGTGGATTGTCTTGGTTAGCAGATTAATACACTCAAGCAGCTTCAAAACGTATTTTGACAAGCTGGTGACTTCTAGGTCAAGCTCAAGCGTGGGATCGCAGTCTTCCACCAACAGTATCTGTCAAGCCCTTGTGCTTACTCAAATCTTAATACAGGGCTAACCAACCTTCCTCAAACTGAGAGCTACTTCCTGGGTACTGATTAAGGCAAAGGGCTACCAGTTTGACCCACACTTCTGAAATAGCCAATTTGCTAAATTTGGCTTTCACTGTGTGTTATTATTGTCATTGCCAGTTCACATGTAAGTGTGATTTTAACAAGAATAGCAAAAATACAGTCAAACCTTGGTTTTTGACCGCAATCCATTCCAGAAGGTGGTTTGAGAAGCAAATCGGTCGAATTCCAAATCTATTTTGCCCATTACAAATAATGGAAACATTTTTAATCCGTTTCAAGATAAAAAAATAAATACTTTGTCGGATCGCGCAACTGCAGCGGACCGCTGAACACGCAACCGTAGCGCATCGCCCACCGCGCAACTGCACCGCGCTGGTGGCATTATTGTGACAGGGCCGTAGCTGAAATTTAGAAAATATTTTTAAAGTCCTGATGTACTTTCCAAGATTTAAGTGGACCTACTAAGTGCGCAGGGAGCTTAATTTTGTCCGATCGCGCAACTGCAGCGCACCACCGAACGCGCTACTGTTGTAGCGCGTCGCCGACCGTGCAACTGCACCGCGCTGGTCGCATTATTGTGACACAGCCGTCGCTGAAATTTAGAAAATATTTTTAATGTCCTGATGTACTTTCCAAAATTTAAGTGGACCTCAGTGCGCAGGGAGCTTAATTTGGTCCAATCGCACAACCGCAGCGCGCTGGGCGCTCACTGTTGCATTTCTTTAAGAGCGTATTTGTGTTTTGGATGGCTTTACTGCAGAGGGGTTAAACTCTGGTAGGCCAAATTTGGCCCGCAGTGTAATTATATTTTCAAATGAATATTAGAGCTGGCCCGCCGGTATTATAGGGCGGCAGCGCTGTAACACCGCATTCATTGCGTGTACTACAAATCCCATAATGCTCTGCTGTTGCTTTGGCGCTTTTTGCACTTTTAAGTTATATAAGCCTTGCTTGTTCAATATTCATTGTAAAATCAAAACTTCTTTGATTCCATATTAAAAGGTTCGTTTGTTCAACCTTGGCCCGCGGCTTTGTTCAATTTAAAATTTTGGCCCACTGTGAATTTGAGTTTGACACCCCTGTTTTACTGCTTCCCGTTGCTTATTTTGGAGGCATGATTAGGGGTTAATACAAGCCTCAAAGTAACGAAAATACAATAACAACGGAGTCAGTCGGTATCCAGGTCGCACGGTCGGGTTTTCACGGGTCCTCCCGGCTCATCTCGCACGGTTTGACCTACGAATTTTGTTCGACAACCGAAGCAAAAAACTCTTGAATTTTTTGTTCCAATTCCGATTTGTTTGAGAACCAGGACGCTCGAAAACCGATGTTTGACTGTAAAATAAATAGATGCAGCTCACTGACCAGTGCTGCTATTTGAGCTAAACTCTAGTTTTAGAACAGTCCTGTGGGCGACTCATGCGGTCCTCACGGACAACCTGATGCCCGTGGGCATCGTGTTGGTGACCCCTGTCTTAATACATTCATGTGTAAATGAAACATCAGTGCTATGATGCTGCTCAAGTTGCTACTAACTATATAATATGGCAAAGCAGAATAAAATAAACTATATTGCAGCTTACTCTAACTGTGATTATCATGTCTCATTCTCATCACCTAACGATGAGTATGGGCTTCTCTAAGTTAAGTTAAAGTTAAAGTACCAATGATCGTCACACACACACATCTGGGTGTGGTGAAATTTGTCCTCTGCATTTAACCCATCCCCGTGTGATTTTGATCCATCCCTTGGGGGAGAGGGGAGCAGTGAGCAGCAGCGGTGCCGCGCTCGGGAATCATTTGGCGATCTAACCCCCCAATTCCAACCCTTAATGCTGAGTGCCAAGCAGGGAGGCAATGGGTCCCATTCTTATAGTCTTTGGTATGACCCGGCCGGGGTTCGAAACCACAACCTTCCAGTCTCAGGGCGGACACTCTACCACTAGGCCAGGGGTGGGCAAACCTTTTGACTCGCGGGCCGAACTGGGTTCTAAATTTGGACCGGAGGGCCGAACCAAGCAGATGGACGTAGTGTTTGTGTGGAGTAATATAAGTGACCTGTAAAGGTCATTGCATAAAAGTAAAGCATGGATATTCCAAACAAGTTTTTTGAAAACAAATGCATTTATTAACAGCATTAAAAAAAAAAAATGTCACTAAAAAACTGCTATCAGTGATTCTCATAAAATACGACACTGTTATTATGAATAACAGTCTCTATCACTTCAGTGCCTGCAGGTCAAATTAATGAAAGATGTTTATCTTATGAGATCACATCAAACGGCAAACATTCTGACCAAATATATCATCTTGAAGAATCGGTGAAAGCATACATCCAAATGAGGTAATCGAAACGGCAACACGGTGAGGGGTATCTGACAATCAGAGCAGAGTTTTAACTCACAAACACCTGGTAACAGAGGTGAGGAAACGGGAAACACTTCCTTCAAGTAAGCCTTAAGAACTTTACAGGTTAAGTAAGATTAGTCGCAAACAGGTGGTGCATCAATGTCCTTGAGCATCCTGCATTGTTTGAAAATGAGAATGGTCGCTAGTTTCAATCCCTGCTATGTGTACAAATCATATTCAAAATGCATTTTTTTACAACAAACTTGAGAGCCTCCCCTTCATTTTCAGTGGGAACAGTGTTGTTGGTCTCCCTTTTTTGTGAGTGCGTCATAGTCTGGAGTAAAATTTGTTGTGGCAATTCTTAGGAGAGATCCGAGGTGTTGGTCCGTTTACCTCGATCTGTGACGGGTTGATGTTCATGTGGCTGAACGTCACGTCGCGTACGTCGAGCCAAATTGGCCACTCTTTTTTTAAACACTCGGCACTGTGTCCACCTTGCTTTTCCTTGGGCGACTCATTTTAATAGAAGGATTCCAGGGGAAGGTTTGTGGGTGGCTTTAGCGTAAAACTGTATCTGAAAGCTCAGCGCGCGAATTACAAGAATGCTGTCGTCACAGCCCACGCTCTAAATTCGGGACTGATACAAATAGAGCGCGAGTGCGCCATGTCCTTACTACTGAGTACGTACATGCACTTGTGAGTGTGCACCAAGCCGGCGAAACGCAGTCATTGCAGGCAAAATGACCAAAAAAAAAAGTTTAATAATACAATTTATTCAGGGTTGGCGGGCCGGATTAAACGGTCCCGTGGGCCGGATGTGGCCCGCGGGCCGTAGTTTGCCCACCCCTGCACTAGGCCATTGAGCTAGTTAGCAAATTAAAATACTCAAACGGTTTCAAAGTATATTATAGCAAAACAAAATAATATAAAATATTATTCAATATTTAATATAATATTTTATAACATAATCCAAAATTGTGTGTTGCTGTGTTTCAGAACAAGTCTTCATCTACTCGATGAATTTTTAAACTATTAATTTACTATGTTAGGTCAATTTGACTTTGGCACCATCTTCTGGTGAAATTTGGAACGTGAATGGAGGTTGACTGGCTCAACCAACAAACTCCCCTTTGCCAGTTTAACAATAGTTAATTTTGAAGAACTAACTTTTAAGTAACCCTTACTCAGGCCCCCTCCTTCAGGTCTTCCATGTCAAGCTTTGTCACCATCTTCTGGTGAAATTTGGAATTTCATCTGAGCTAATTCGTCTGGGCCAAATCCAATACACATTCATGCACCATCTTGTACCATCCTATCCTCCATGTAACTTGACACAGAAGACGAAGATTTCCATGAATTTAATCATTTGGAGTGACACTGATGGTTTGATAAACTTGTTATTTATGTTATAGTTATTTGAAATATAGTTTATATAGTTATATAGGCCTGTGGAATAATTGGAACCGCAACTGATGATGACTGATGTCAACGCCGCATGTACTTCCGGAGTCAGAAGCGGCGTTGTTTACACAGAGGACGAATACGTCAATGGATTTAATGATTTGGACTGACACGGACGGTTCGATACATTTGTTATTTGTTCTAGTTATTTGTTATATAGGCCTGTGGAATAATTGGAACCACAACTGACGATGACGTCAGCGTTCAGGAATCAGCAGCGGCGTTTACACAGAGGACAGAGGTTTCGATAGATTTCGGGAGTTGGAGTAACACAGATGGTTTGATAAACTTATTTATGTTATAGGTATTTGATGCTACATCAGGCACGTTCTCACTTCCTCGTTTGTGTTTATGTAACGTTAGCATAACGTATCATTTAGCCTGTTGTTGCCTGTTCTTGGTGTTGTCCATCCATCCATCCATCCATCCATCCATCTTCTGTACCGCTTTGTCGCCACTGGGGTCGCTGGCGTGCTGGAGCCTATCTCAGCCGTTATCGGGCAGTAGGCGGGGGACACCCTGAACTGGTTGCCAGCCAATCCCAGGCCACACAGAGACAAACAACCATCCGCACACACTCATACCTAAGGGCAATTTAGAGTGCTCATGCTACCAAGCATGTTTTTCGGACGTAGGAGGAAACCAGAGTGCCCGGAGAAAACCCACGCGGGCACGGGGAGAACATGCAAAATCCACACAGGGAGGGCCGGAAGTGGAATCGAAGCCACCGAACAGTGACTTGTACTCCGGAGTGACTTATAGTCTGGAAAATACGGTACGTATTTTGAACAATTACGTCACAGTCTTTGGAGCGAGACTGCTAAACAAGGTAATGAGTGTGGCCAAACGGCTTCGCATACAGTGCCTTGCGAAAGTATTTGGCCCCCTTGAACCTTTCAACATTTTGCGACATTTCAGGCTTCAAACATAAAGATATAAAAGTTTAATTTTTTGTCAAGAATCAACAACAAGTGGGACACAATCGTGAAGTGGAACAAATTTGATTGGATAATTTAAAAATTTTTAACAAATAAAAAACTGAAAAGTGGGGCGTGCAATATTATTCGTCCCCTTTACTTTCAGTGCAGCAAACTCACTCCAGAAGTTCAGTGAGGAAAAAGATTTCCCAAGCTTTAAACATCTCAAGGAGCACTGTATTATGTTATATTGAAAATGGAAGGAGTATCAGACCATTTGTTCTCATTTGCATTGAAAGAGACCGCACTAACAACTTACTCTCAGATGATTCTTAGAACAGGGGTAAAAGAGAGACCTGTGTTTAGGGCAGTGCTTCTCAAATAGTGGGGTGCGCCCCCCTTGGGGGGCGCCGTGCTATACCTGGGGGGGCGTGTGTGACCCTGGGGAACAGGCTTTTTTTTTTGCAGTACTAGAATAAAGTGTAATTGCGCATCTTCCCAGCAGGGGGCAGTGGCGCTCTCATTGTTACTTCTGTGACGTTTGAGACAGTGCAACATTTTACGACTTACAAGACAAGTTAGGATAGTCACGGTGGGGAGGGGGGGGCGCGAATAGTTTTCTTCTTGCTAAGGGGGGGCGTAACAAAAAATAATTGAGAAGCACTGGTTTAGGGACAGAATTGATAACACTAAGACGGTTTGGTCATGGACCCCAATTTTTTTCGGCACATTTTAAATGGATGATATTGCAGAAATTTTAGTGTGAAAAGACAAGAGGCAGTTTCTACTTTTGTCTACGCAACGCTGTGTTGTTTACTCCTTTTCTCCTTCCATGTTCCTCAATAACGTGGCGCTTCAAAACTCCCGTCAACCCATTGTCCATCTCAAAGAGACCGTAGCAATAACTTAAAGGTTGTACATTATAGCACAATGGAACCAACCCACCGGAAGTAAGCAGGGGCAGGTAAAGACTTCTTATAATTTTTAATATTTATATCGTATTAATTCTCACCCAGAACAATGACATCATTCCCCAAATGCAAACACGTGTATCTTATTACTTGTTTCAAAGTCAAAAGTCAAAGTCAGCTTTATTGTCAATCTCTTCACATGTCAAGACACACAAAGAAACCGAAATTACGTTTTCTCTATCCCACGATGACGAGACATATTACACGATAGACATACAAGTAAACGACACAATATAAAAACAAGAAGGCACAAACAATAAATAATAAGAGTGAAGAATAAATAATAAATAAACAGATAACACAATAAATAAGAGGAGCAAAACGGAGCCAGTGTGCATACAGCAGACAGTAAGCACAGCGCAAAAGTACAGGACGCTGCGCAGAAAGGGGAAGCGAGTTCAGGATCCTAACAGCCGGGAGTATGAAGCTGTTGTTGAGTCTGGTGGTGCGGGAGCGCAGGCTCCTATACCTCCTCCCAGAGGGCAGAAGATCAAACAAAGAGTGAGCGGAGTGACTCACATCACACACAACCGTGGTCGCCTTGTGGGTGAGATGGGAGATGTAAATGTCTTTCAAGGAGGGGAGTGAAGCACCAATAATCTTACCAGCCGTGTTCACTATGCGCTGCAGGGCCTTCAAGTTGTAGTCAGTGCAGCCGCCACCCCAAACAGCAATACAGCTGGAGAGGACGCTCTCAATGGTGCCACGGTAAAACGTAGTCATGACGGCCGGAGTGTTGGTGGACCAGGAGAGATCCTCACTGATGTGCACCCCCAGGAACCTGGTGCTTCTCACTCTCTCCACCACAGCACCGTCGACGGTCAGCGGCAGGTGTTGGGTGTGACCCTTCCGGAAGTCAACAACAATCTCCTTGGTCTTGTCGACGTTCAGCAGGAGGTTGTTGTCCCTGCACCACGTGGTCAGAAGGTCAACCTCCAGCCTGTATTGAGTCTCGTCTCCCTCGGTGATGAGACCCACCAGAGTCGTGTCGTCAGCAAACTTCACTATGCGGTTGTCGCTGTGGGTTGCAGTGCAGTCATGCGTCAGGAGGGTGAAGAGTAGCGGACTGAGCACGCAGCCTTGGGGGGCCCCTGTGCTCAGTGTGATGCTGGCGGAGATTTTGTCGCCAACACGTACCACCTGTGGCAATTTCCCGATACACTAGTATGCATTGTTCTGAATTATTTTCCCCCTTTCCAGGACTTTCTAAATAACGTGCTTTCCGGGATAACGTGATTCCCAAAATCTGCACCCCAAAGTCCGCGTAAAATCAAGGTTTACCTGTATTTAATTGCCTATCCTTAACTGATGAAGGCGTGAGAGATCAAGTCTGAAGTTCATTGATGTCATGTTTTTTTTTTCTTCCAGCAACTGGAGATCATCACACCTTTTCAACTATACTTCAATCCAGATTTGATCCTAAGGAATTACCAAGTGAGTAAGCAAACTTGAGTGTCAATCTTGGTTTAATATCAGGAAACATAAAATGTGGAACTTGCCTCAAATGTTAGTTACTGTCTTTCCGCAGCTAATAAAATGTTGGGTCAGTGTTGTCACAATGCCAAAATTTTTACTTACTTCGATACTATAACTGCATACCTCAATACCGGTACCAAAACAATACCATGGCAAAAACATACTACATCTGTAAAAATCAACGAAATAGTGGCTGACAGCTAAGCATCTTAAAATGTATTTTTTTTGCATTAAAAAAAAATACAATAAAAATGCTCATTTGAATCTTTCACCCCTCCGTGAGTCGTCACCTTACCGTAGTGGAGGGGTTTGCGTGTCCCAATGATCCTAGGAGCCATGTTGTCTGGGGCTTCATGCCCTTGGTAGGGTCACCCATGGTAAAAGGGTCCTAGGTGAGGGACCAGTCAAAGCACGGCTCAAAAAGCCTCTGATGATGAAAAAGATATATGGACTCAGATTTCCCTCGCCCGGACATGGATCACCGGGGCCCCCCTCTGGAGACAGGCCTGGAGGTGGGGCTCGAAGGAGAGCGTCTGGTCGCCGAAAAGGAAACGTTAAAGTTAAAGTCCCAATGATCATCACACACACATATGGGTGTGGTGAAATTTGTCCTCTGCATTTAACCCATCCCCATGTGATTTTGATCCATCCGCCGGGGGAGAGGGGAGCAGTGACCAGCAGCGGTGCCGCACTTGGGAACCATTTGGTGATCTAACCCCCCAATTCCAACCCTTAATGCCGAGTGCCAAGCAGGGAGGTAATGGGTCCCATTTTTAGTCTTTGGTATGACCTGGCCGGGGTTTGAACCCACAACCTTCCAGTCTCAGGGCGGACACTCTACCACTAGGCCACTGAGCTGGTAGTGGGTCCCCCTTTCCATTGGCTCACCACCTGTGGGGTGCATTGTGAGCTGGGCAGCGGCCAAAGGCAGGGACCTTGGCGGTCTGATCCCCGGCTGCAGAAGCTGCCTCTTGGGACATGGAAAGTCACCTTTCTGTTTGGAAAGGAGCCCGAGCTGGTGTGCGAGGCAGAAAGGTTCCTGTGAGTGTCAGTTTCAGTTCAATTTGAATTTCAAAGGTTAGATGTTGTATAGTTCTTGTCACACGCTTATCTTAAAACACTGTATACAGCTGTTGCACATACCCTTTTGAAGGTGGAGGTAGAATGTCCAAAATGGAGCCATGCAGGCCAAGGGAGAGAGGCAATGGCAGGCGGGCAAAGGTGGTAGGCCAAGCAAGGAAAGGGGGGAGGGGGAATGCCAGGCAGGCAAACAGGTGGCACACAGGTACCACCAAATTGTTTGTAATCCAACTAAGGTTTCAACATAAAGGGTTCTAAGAAGTAAACTAAAGTTTGTTTTCTAAATTTCAAGTTCCAAAAATTACAAGCTTGGAGCAGACTAGAAGTAGCTTGAAACGGCCTTTTAGCGGGAAAAAACTACGTCACTACAATCTTCCTTCTTTGTCTAACTGAGACTGACTACCAAGTGGGAGCAGCCTATTTCCCTGATCAGGTGACCAAAGGCTTTGTCAAATAAAAGTCCATGGCCCAAGGCCAGCGAATCTTAAACAAAAATAAGAATTTAAGCTAAGGAAACTAAATTGGCTCCAACATATCCGGCCCCTTATAGCTACCACGTGTGGCTATAACAAAAAATTCACAATTTTCAAAAAATAAACAATGTTAATTTCTTAATTCTAATTTTAAGTTTTACTTCCAATTATACTACAAATTTGTGCAAGTATCAGTGTATGAATGTGGTGCAAATGTAAGTCAAGTCAAAGTCTGCTTTATTGTCAATCCCTTCATATGTCAAGACACACAAAGAAACCGAAATTCCGTTTCCTCTATCCCACGGTGACGAGACATAGTACACGATAGACATACAAGGAGACGACACAAAATAAAAACAAGAAGGCACAAACAATAAATAGTAAATAATAAGCACATGCGCAGTCTTTGTTCAATGTTGGTTGTTGGCTTTTACCAACAGGTAGATCTTGCTGATGGGCCGTAAGAGCTGGTTGGTTCTAGTTTGCAATCTCACAGAACGAACAAGGCCCTTGGAATCTGCTATGGCTTCGATTACTCTTCCAGTCGCCCATGAGCCTCGCGGTGCTGTAGGATCAGCTATCACAACAATTTCCCCCACACCAAAGTTGGGCCTGATGCGGGACCATTTGGATCGTTCTTGCATGAGTGGAACATACTGTGTTTGCTGCCACCGCCTTCAGGCATACAAGTCTTCCTGTTTGAATGTTCCTGGTGGAAGCACGGGCTGGACCTTTAGCTGCAGTAGGTGATTAGGGTCACTGGAAACGGTTGTCAAAGGACCGCTGTTCAGGATGGATTCAACCACATCACTGAGCAAGGCTGCTCTCTCGGACAAGAAAATTTGATCACATTACCCCAATACTAGCCAACTTACATTGGCTCCCGGTCCATTTAAGATGTGACTTCAAGGTTCTTCTATTAACCTATAAATCGCTGCATGGCTTAGCGCCTTCATATCTCGTCGACCTAGTTGTTCCTTATGTTCCGTCTCGTAACCTTCGTTCGCAAAACGCTACCCTTTTAGCGACACCGAGGGCCAAGAAAATGTCTGCAGGCTCTATAGCATTTTCTATTCGGGCTCCAGAGCTTTGGAATGCCCTACCAATGGATATTAGAACTGCTACCTCAGTAGAAACATTTAAGACACGTTTAAAGACACATTTCTATGACATGGCCTTTAACTAACCTGTAGTGGCCGATTCGGCTGGAGTTTGTTTTCTCTCCCTCTCCACCCCCTCCCTCCCCCCTCCCCGGCCGGGGAGGTGGTTAGGTGGCACCCATGCTGACAGCGGCTATCTGGATTCTCGTGGGCCAATTCAGGATGGGGGAACTGCAGCTCAACCTCCTCGAAGACACTGCCAGGACAATTGAGGGCTCCTTCGGCAGCCCTCTGCTATGACATGGACATCCACTTTTTACTTAATTGATTTTCATGTTGTATCATTTGTGCCCTCTCTGCATCCATTTCAACCTAGTGATCCTGAAAGGGGGATCCTTCCATCTGTGGTCCCTTCTCAAGGTTTCTCATTTTCCCCTGCTAGGGGTTTTTAAGTTTTTCCTTGCCCTTTTGGGAGCTTAAGATCAGGGGATGCTTTGAGAATAATTGTCAATTTCTGTCTATGTGAAGCCCTTTGAGACTGCTTGTGATTTAGGGCTATACAAATAAACTTGACTTGACTTGACTTGACTTGTTACTAAACCTTCATCATCCAAAGACTGCTGGTTTGTGATGGAGGATAATATCCTTTTCACCATTCTTATTATCCGCTCCCAGATGCCTCCATGGTGTGCACCGGCTGGAGGATTGAACGTCCACTTGACACGTTTCTGGATAAGACTACGCTCAATTTGATCCATGTTCCTTCGTTTCAGTGCTTCCCCTAGCTCCTTTTCAGCAGAGATGAAATTAGTTCCATTGTCCGACCTTAATTCTTTCACTTGGCCTCTTCTGGCTATGAAGCGCCTAAACGCATTCACGCAAGAGTCTGTATCCATTGAGTGTGCTACTTCCAAATGGACTGCTCTAGTAGTCAGGCAAGTAAATCGCACGCCATAATGTTTTTCCATGCCACGCCCTCTTCTCACCTCTATTGGTCCAAAGTAATCCACTCCAACATGTGAGAATGGAGGGAGGTCAGGATTCAAATGATCAATTGGCAGATCGGCCATCTTTTGTCCACCTGCACGTGCAAAGTTCCGCCTGACACAATTGTTCACAATTTCCCATGCAAGAGAATTTGCACAAGGAATCCAATATTTTTGCCTTAAACTTGCCAAGATGTGATTTCTGCCACAATGGCCAACTTGCTGATGAATGTGTTGAAGCAGAAGCTCTGAAACGTGATGCCTTTTAGGCAAGATAGCTGGATGTTTCGGTACCTCTGGCATAGCCATCCTGCTCAGGCGACCACCAACCCTCAATAAGCCATGGTCAAGGACTGGGTCCAGTCTGAAGATGGAGCTTTTCCAGTTGACATTCCTTCCGTTGTGCAAGCATGCCATCTCCTGTGGAAATCCTTGATTTTGGCAGACCTTCACAATGGCTTCTTCTGCCTCTTCCAGGTCTTGAACAGAGAGTGTCTTAGGGCCAGCCATGTCTGCCTTTAAGGCCCCCTTTCTTTTGAGAACACATTGTGTGAGCAAACTCTTCAGCTTCAGGAACCAGGCAACGGCTCTTGATTGATTGATTGATTGATTGAATATTTATTGATCCCCAGGGGTGGGGAAATTCAGGCCCCAGCAGTATTCATACCACAGAGTGGGTATACAAAAGACACACAGATGGCATGAGCGCAACTCAATAGGCTCTCATAAGGCTGCCACACAACGGCGCCACAAAGAAAGCCAGAAAGTGCTCAAGATAAAAGCCATCAAAGCAAAACAAAGCTAAAAGACAAAGGAAAAAAAATAACTGTGGCCAACCAGCACCCCTCAATACAAGAGAACACCCCAAAACACACAAAATAGCCTCCACGGGGTCCATAGACAGGTGTAACGGCAGTCCAGTTCAACGGCGCCCAATGGACCGTGGTCGTGAATCGGTGAAAAACATCACAAAGCAGGCAACTCTTCTGAGTTTATTCCAAATGGAGAAGTAATTCAGCAACACACTAGTTGGATCATGGTGACTAGCTAACGTGGCATGTACTTGAACTTCTCTTCTCAACTCTGAGTCATCTGGAGGAATAGCAAGGTCGACAGGTACGTTGGGCCAGTGCTAGGTTAAGTCTTTCAAGAATTTGGGACCATTGATCCAGTTGTTGCTTTTCAGAAAGTCTGCAGTGTTTAATCCGCGTGACGCATAGTCTGCTGGGTTCAATTTTCCAGGAATATGTTTCCACTGTGATACATCAGACCTACTTCTGAATGCATTTACATGATTCGCAACGAACGTGTGAAATCGTCTATTGTCATTCTTTATATATTTCAACACAGTCGTACTGTCTGTCCAAAACACGGATGGTTCCAGGTCCATTTTTAATTCATCTACAAGCATCCGTTCTACACGAACTGCTAGCACTGCAGCAGTCAGCTCCAGATGTGGGGTTGTCATAAATTTTCACGGTGCCACTCTTGATTTCCCCATCACAAACTTCACATGTACCTGCTCCTTACTGCTGACCAACCTCAGATACGTCGCCATATCCTACTTCACTTGCATCGCAAAAGTGGTGCAATTCTGCATGTTCAACTTTTCCAAAGTTCTTTGGTTTGAAACTGCGGGTAATGTTGAAGGCTGTGAGAGTCCTAAGGCTATGCAGCCAACGTTTCCAGGATTGTGCACGAGTGTTCGGTATGTCTTCGTCCCAGGTAAGGTTCAGCCCGCAAAGTTCCTGCAGCAGATGTTTTGCTGGAGAAGTCACTGGGGCAAGAAATCCTAGCGGGTCATAGATTGAACTAACCGTGGACAGGATGCCTCGCCTGGTGCATGGTTGTCCAGGTCTAGGTCCAAGTCCTTCACTCCCTTAGCCATTTCGCATTCAGTAATGTGGACCAGGATGTTTCGGCTGTTACTGGACCACTTGGTGAGATTGAAACCTAGTGCTGCGCACAGAGCTTTCAACTCCTTGCACAGTTGAATGGCATCGGTCTCTGTATCCACGGACTTCAGCAAATCATCAACATAAAAGTTGTTGAGGACTGTGTTCACTGCTTCAGCTGAAAAGCTGCCTTTGTTATCCTCCGCTGTCCTCTTTAAGGCATAACTGGCACAACTGGCTGATGATGTTGCTCCGAAGATATGCACTGTCATCCTGTATTCCATGAGAGGCTGAGACGTGTTTCCATCCTCCCACCACAACAAGCGCAAAAGGTCAACATGCTCTGGTGGTATCTTCACCTGATAATACATCTTCTCTACATCTGCCAGTATGCCACATTCCCATGACAGAAACGTAGCAGGACACCAATTAAGGAGTTTGTAAGATTTGGGCCCTTCAAGAGTTCATTGTTGAGAGATGTTCCTTGGTAAGATGCGGACCAATCAAAAACCACTCGCAAGTTTCCTTTTTTGGGATGACGTACTCTATGTACCAGCCTTTGCCATTCTGTATTGACTCTTCCTGTTTGGGTACGAGTTCAGCATGTCCACATTTCAACATGGTGTTCATGAACAATGCGTATTCTTCCCTAAAAATAGTGTTCCTTCCAAACTTGCGCTTCAAAGGCTCAGCCCGGTGCTCTGCCATCATACGGTTGTTGGGTATTCTGGGATGTCCTTTAGATGGCAACGGCAATTGATAGTGTCCATCTTGTACTTTGAGGTGTTCATTATGTTTAGAAATCTCAGATCCTCTTTCTTCCTTTTCATATGCACTCTCTGGAATGTCTAAGTTGAGTTGCTGCACCAGAAGGGCACGTACAATTTCCACAGAAACCCGATTGGTGTAAACATATGGCTTGCCTTGCTTACTCGGACTTGTGTGCTCATCATGGAGGAGACCACTGACAACCCAGCCCAGCAGGGCTTTGGTTGCAAAAGGCCCATTGCCGTTGCTATTAATCACCCTCCATGGCTTCATGTGTTTGGGCACATTTGTTCCAATCAAGAGATTGATGTCAGCATCAATGGTAGGCAGAAATACATCCTTCAAGTGTGGCCATTTCTTCAAATCCTTCTGCTTTGGTATGTGGTCTTTGCTGACTGGAATTTCTTTCTGTATGTAAACATTGGGCAATCCATAGAAAAATTTCCCTTCCAGACTGCTTACTTCTAAGCCGCTGACGACGATGCTATCGGTGGGTTTTTCTTGGCCCATAGTTCGCAAAAGGATCCTGTGATTTCTTCCTCTTGCATTTAGTCGTCGTCGGTGACTCTCAGTGCAAAATGTGGCAGAGCTGCCTGGATCAAGCAATGCATACGTCTGGACAACATGGTTGGACTTACTCAGCTTCACTTGAACGGGTACAATGGCTAATGTGCAGTGATCGTCACTAGATCCAATGCTTCCATTTTCCAGTGAGACCAATCCACTATTTATTGCCATTTCAGATCCACTGGGGTTCCCCTTGTGGTCTGTGATTCCATCAGCTTTCCTTTGAATATGCAGTATGACTGGATGCCTTTTAGAACACACAGAACAAGGCGCCGTTTACAATC
Source organism: Syngnathus typhle (assembly GCF_033458585.1). Classification (NCBI taxonomy): domain Eukaryota; kingdom Metazoa; phylum Chordata; class Actinopteri; order Syngnathiformes; family Syngnathidae; genus Syngnathus; species Syngnathus typhle. Next base: position 12,876,980 of record NC_083749.1, on the reverse strand, counting down.
TTTGCTCAACTGGCCCTTTACCAAACAGCCAAAACAGACACCTTTTCTCTTCAGTATTTCAACACGTTCTTCATGTGTCTTAGAGAGCAACTCTTTACATGAAGTCAATGAGTGTGTTTCATTACAAATTGCACAACTGCTTGTAACAGGAGACTTGTTATTAGCAGATTGTTGCTTGGGGACATCATTTTTGGCAGAGGCGGAAGTATTTGCCACAGCAGTTACAAAACTACCTTTGCTTTTAAATGGAAGCTTGGGATCTGATGTGGGTTTAGGTTGCAAGAACTTCTTTGTGGAAAGTGGCTGTTGGATGTCACCAAAAAGAGGATCTTGCATGATCCTGGCATGTCTTTCAATAAAGATAGCCAGGTCAAAAAATGTAGCCTTGGTTTGTCTCTGCTCCATGATGTCAAATGCTCTTGACTGCCATCTTTCCCTCAACTTAATAGGAAGCTTTGAGAAAGAAGCCTCAGGTTAGAGGGTAGACTAAGCTCCTCCATATCTTACAGACTTCGAGACAGGTTGCGGCATGCTCGAAGGAAGAGTGCATAACTGTACAATGCCTTTCCGTCTTCTGCCTTAATGGTGCTCCAGTTCATGGCTTTCTCCGTGTACGCATTAGTGAGCTTTATCTTGTCACCATAATGGTACTTCAGCAATCGTTTAGCCTCTGCATACCCATTACCAGCACTCATATGCAAACAGCTTCTCACCAGTTCTTTTGATTGGCCAGAAGTGTTTTGCTCCAGGTAATACAGGCGGTCTTGATTACTTATGGCCTTATTTTCAATTCCATGCACAAATGCTTGGATAAAAGGCCTAAAGTTCAAAGGTTCCCCATCAAAAACAGATATATCCTTAGTGGGAAGCAACGATAACCGCTGTTGCTGCATAAAGAGGTTTGCAATGTCACTTAAACCGCTATTTGTAATTGGCTGTGCAGAGTGTGAGGTTAGATTAGCTGCTGCAGTCATGAGGGCAGGGGTGGCTACGACCACAGTGGGAGCAGAGGTAGCTGCTACTATATTGGGAGTGGAAGCAGCAGCTGTAGGAATGGAAGGGGCTGCTACACCGGCTGTTATGGAGGTGGCAGCTGTAGTCTGAGGTTGCTTAGAAGGTAATTGGTAGGGGAATTAGGTTTGTCTTTGTGCTGAAAGCATGTGCTGTCTTGGGGACAGTATGTATATTTGCATATTCAATTGAAATCTCCGGTTCTATATAAGTTTATTTTACATTTTTTCCATGTGCCTCCAGGTAAGAAGTCATGCTATCCATGGGTTCTGATGGACAAACAGAGCCTCCTTTTATTTCTATTTGTTTTTCATAATTCTCCAAAACTTTCACTTTAGCGTTTGACGCAGCAATGTCAATTTCAATGGCGCTCTGTTCTATTTCACCTTGCAGTTGCATCCTTTGCAGCTCAAGAGCGTGATTTTTCTTAAGCCCAGCAGCACGTTCCAGAAGAGCTGCCTTTTCTGCTTCAACCTTTACACGAGCTGATGCCAGTGATGAGGCCCCTGATTTAGAAGAACTCTCTGACTTTCTGGATGTATTAGAAGCACTGTCCATAGGGGTGATAACAGGTAATGTCTGAGACAGACTGCCTTTGAATGTCTGTGCACTTTCAAGAAAATAAGACTTCTTTTTTGGTTCATACCATTGGACATGATCGTCTTGCCTTTCATAACCAGCCAACATGTCTTGCACCAACACATGAGCTTTGTCAAATTCATCCAGTGCATTAATAAGATCTTTAATGCCTTTGTCCATATCAGCAAGGCTGGCATTATCCATAAACTGCTTTAACTCATTTTGTTTTCTTGTGCAAAAACTCAGTTTTCCCTTTCGGGTTGCAATGTGCTGCCTCAACAGCTGTTCAGCCATGATTTGACCATTAACATCATCTGTGTGAGAATCAGCAACTTCAACTTCAGGTGACTCAGACCGAGACATCTTCAAACAACTTCGAAAATAGTGATGATAACACCGGAAATTCCATTTCAATGCAAGGATGTGTTCCAAAATCCAGTATATTCAAGTGTGTGGCTACACACAATTCAAATAAATCCACATTCCACTGTCAAACAAATCCTATTTCAAGTTGAGTTTCCATGTTTTAAGCACTTCATGATAGTTTTTTACTTAATGTGAGTGTCAGTGTCAGTTCAATTTAAATCTCAAAGGTTAGATCAGGGGTGGGCAAACTACGGCCCGCGGGCCACATACGGCCCGTTGGGCTTTTTAATCCGGCCCGCCGAACTTGTCCAAATTATAGTAAAAACCTCCTTAATTTTCCCCTTTCCCTGCAATACCCACGTTCCCCAAAAGATGGCGCACTTAAAACACATTGACCGTTGTTGGAGTGTCGCGTGTTTCTCTTTATTTCACTTTAATTTTCACTTCGTTTCATGTCACCATTTGAGCCCTTCTGTGAAAATGAGTGGACCAAAGAGAAGGAAAGTGGACAGTGAATGCCGAGTTTTTAATAAGGAGTGGACAACAAAATACTTCTTCACCGAAGTCCGATCAACGGCTGTATGTCTGATATGCCGAGAAGCTGTTGCGGTTTTCAAAGAGTACAATATCAGCCGTCACTTTGCCACGAAGCATACAAACTATGCTAGCAAGCAGTCAACACAAGAACGGGCGGCTACTGCTCAAAGGTTGGCAGCTAATTTACATAGTCAACAGAACTTTTTTCACAGGAAAACTACAATTCAAGAGTCAAGTACCAAGGCTAGTTATTTGCTGGCATTCAAATTAGCAAAGGCTAGCAAGCCTTTCTCCGAAGGCGAGTTTTTGAAAGAGTGCATGGTAGAGACAGCAGGTCTCTTGTGTCCGGAAAGCAAAGCCAAGTTTGAAAAAATCAGTTTAGCACGCAGGACAGTGACTCGCCGCGTGGAACTGATTGACGCAGATATAGTGAGCGAGTTAAACAAAAAGGCAGAGTCCTTTAAGTTATATTCACTAGCACTGGATGATAGTAACGACATAAAAGACACTGCTCAGCTCCTAATTTTTATACGAGGGATTAACGACAGTTTTGAGATAACGGAGGAGCTTTTGAGCATGGAATCACTGAAAGGGAAAACGCGAGGAGAGGACTTATATGAACAGGTGTCAGCTGTCATCGAGAGAATGAAGCTACCTTGGAGTAAACTTGCTAATGTCACTACGGATGGATCGCCAAATTTAACTGGAAAAAACGTCGGGCTGCTGAAAAGAATCCAGGATAAAGTGAAAGAAGAAAACCCTGACCAGGATGTTATTTTTCTTCACTGCATCATTCATCAGGAGTCTCTGTGTAAGTCTGTATTGCAGCTTAATCACGTCGTGGATCCAGTTGTAAAACTTGTTAACTTTATACGAGCAAGGGGACTTAATCATCGTCAGTTCATTACGTTCCTGGAAGAAACTGATGCGGATCACCAGGACCTACTTTACCACTCTCGCGTCCGCTGGTTAAGTTTGGGGAAAGTGTTTCAACGAATCTGGGAGCTCAAAGAGGAGATTCACTCATTTTTGTTGTTAATGGGAAAACCCGACGAATTCCCCGAGCTGAGCGACACAAACTGGCTTTGTGACTTTGCATTTGCTGTGGACATATTTTCACACATGAATGAGCTGAACGTGAAGCTACAGGGGAAAGATCAGTTTGTGCACGACATGTACACAAATGTGAGAGCCTTCAAATCCAAGCTGGGGTTATTCTCCAGGCAAATGTCAAACAAATCTTTCGCACATTTCCCCACACTAGCCGTGCAGAAAGAGGCCGCCCGCAATGCGAAGAAATACTGCAAATCACTGGACGACCTGCACAGAGAATTTTGCCGTCGGTTCTGTGATTTTGAAAAAATTGACAAGTCACTTCAACTGGTGTCCTGTCCCCTGTCACAAGACCCCGAATCAGCACCGCAGGAGCTGCAATTGGAACTGATCGATCTTCAGTCTGACTCCGTCTCAAAGGAGAAGTTCAAGTCTCTTAAACTGGATGACTTTTATGCTTCACTTAACGAGACCATGTTTCCAAACCTTCGAAAGACTGCACAGAAGATGCTGGTGTTGTTTGGCTCGACCTACGTGTGTGAGCAGACGTTTAGCGTCATGAAAATCAACAAAGCTCATCACAGATCCAAGTTAACAGACCAACACCTCAGATCTGTCCTGAGAATTGCCACAACAAAACTAACTCCAGACTTTGATGCACTGGCAAAAAATGGAGACCAACAGCACTGTTCCCACTGAAATTGGTGAGTTTTTCTGCTGTGTTATGAAAAACGAGTTTGCAGAGTTTGATTTTGCGGAGTTTAACACAAGTAGATTTTATTGAGCTTGAGTATATCGTTGTGTAATAATATGTTTTGAATGTTGAAAGTGATAATAAATGTTGATTTATTTAACTTTGCACCTTCGATTGAAACTTATTAAAAACAGATGCAATCTTGATAAATCACAGTGCGTATGCTATTTTAATCTATTTACATTTTCTCCTCCCAGTATCATGCAAAATAGTATGTAAACGCTATGTCTTGCATATTGCTTGAGACAAACTTATTAACTGATAAGGGCTATTTTAATATTTGAAAGATAGTTAATAAATTGGGTTGTAGTGTTCTTACTGTGCTATGAGGTTTGCATACACTACATGTAATGCTTTAGTATATCCGGCCCAAACACTCCATCCAAATGCTCCTGGCCCGGCCCCCCAGTCAAATTTTAGAACCCAATGTGGCCCGCGAGCCAAAAAGTTTGCCCACCCCTGGGTTAGATGTTGTATAGTTCTTGTCAAACGCTTATCTTAAAACACTGTATAGCTGTTGCTCATACCCTTTTGAAGGTGGAGGTAGAATCTCCAAAATGGAGGCATGCAGGCCGCGGGAGAGAGGCAATGGCAGGCAGGCAAAGGCGGTAGGCCAAGCAAGGAAAGGGAGGAGGGGGAATGGCAGGCAGGCAAACAGGTGGCACACAGGTACAAATCCAAATTGTTTGTAATCCAACTAAGGTTTAAACATAAAGGGTTCCAAGAAGTAAACTAAAGTTTGTTTTCTAAATTCCAAGTTTCAAGTTCCAAAAATTACAAGCTTGGAGCAGACTAGAAGTAGCTTGAAACAACTTTTTAGCGGTAAAAAACTATGTTACTACTATCTTCCTTCTTTGTCTAACTGAGACTGACAACCAAGTGGGAGCAGCCTATTTCCCTGATCAGCTGACTGATCAGGTGACCAAAGGCTTTGTCAAATAAAAGTCCATGGCCCAAGGCCAGCGAATCTTAAACAAAAATAAGAATTTAAGCTAAGGAAACTAAATTGGCTCCAACAGTTCCGACTAGACATAGTCGGACTTGCCTCCACACACAGTTTGGGTTCTGGTACAAGCCGTCTCGAGAGGGCCTGGACTCTCTTTCACGTTGTAGTTGCCCACAGTGAGAGGCGTCGAGCAGGTGTGGGTATACTTATTGCCCCCCAGCTGGGCGCCTGCACATTGGGGTTCGCCCCAATGAACAAGAGGGTAGCCTCCCTCCGCCTTTGGGTGGCGGCACGGGTCCTGACTGTTGTTTGTGTCTATGCACCAAACAGCAGCTCAGAGTACCCACCCTTTTTGGAGTCCCATTTAAGAAGTGCTGGAGAGCGCTCCTTCTGGGGACTCCATTCTACTGGGTGACTTCAATGCTCACGTAGGCAATGACAGTGAGACCTGGAAGCGCGTGATTGAGAGGAACTGCCCCCCCTGATCTGAACCCGAGCGGTGTTCTATTGGAATTCTGTGCTCGACATGGATTGTCAATAATGAACATCATGTTCAAGCATAAGGGTGTCCATGTGTGCACTTGGCACCAGGACACCCTAGGCCGCAGTTTGATGATCGACTTTGTAGTCGTGTCATCGGATTTGTGGCCGCATGTTTTGGACACTCGGGTGAAGAGAGGGGCGGAGCTGTCAACCGATCACCACCTGGTGGTGGGTTGGCTCTGATGGTGGGGGAAGATGCCGGTCCGACCTAGCAGGCCCAAACGTACTGTGAGGGTCTGCTGGGAACGTCTGGCAGAATCCCCTGTCAGGAAGATCTTCAACTCCCACCAGAGCTTTCCCCACATCCTGGAGGAGGTGGCGGACATTGAGTCCGAGTGGAACATGTTCCGCGCCTCCCTTGTTGAGGCAGCCGACCGGAGCTGTGGCCGTAAGGTCCTTGGTGCCTGTCGTGGCGGCAATCCCCGAACCCGGTGATAGACACCGGTGGTAAGTGTTTTTGTTCCTTCATTGCTGCACTTTATATATTTATCTTATTTATCTTATCTTATTTCATATTTATATAGAAATGTCACTTTTTATCCAGCCGAAATGTCATTCCTTTGTTGAGAGCCGTATGCAACGTAATTTCGTTTTGTGTGCACTGAGTGTTTACAAAATGACAATAAAGTCTGTCTAAGGGATGCCGTCAAGCTGAAGAAGGAGTCTTATCAGGCCGTTTTGGCCTGAGGGGCTTTGGAGGCTGCTAACAGGTACCGGATGGTCAAGCAGAACGCGGCTTCGGCGGTTGCTGACGCAAAAACCCAGGCATTGGAGGAGTTTGGCGAGGCCATGGAGAGTGACTTCTGGAGGCTTTGAGAAAATTCTGGTCCACCATCTGGCGTCTCAGGAGGGGGAAGCAGTGCACCGTCAACACTGTTTACAGTGGAGATGGCATGCTGCTGACCTCAACTCGGGATGTCATAAGTCAGTGGGGAGAATACTTCGAAGACCTTCTCAATTCCACTTACACGCCTTCCATTGTGGAAGGCCCCAGGGGTGGATGAGATCCGCCCGGAGTTCTTAAAGGCTCTGGATGTTGTGGGGCTGTCATGGCTGACACGCCTCTACAACATTGCGTGGACATCGGGGACAGTGCCTCTGGATTGGCAGACTGGGGTGGTGGTTCCCCTCTTTAAGAAGGGGAACCGGAAGGTGTGTTCCATTTACAGGGGAATCACACTCCTCAGCCTCCCTGGTAAGGTCTATTCAGAGGTGCTGGAGGGGAGGGTCCGTCGGGAGGTTGAACCTTGGATTCAGTGTGACTTTCGTCCTGGCCGTGGAACAGTGGACCAGCTCTACACTCTCGGCAGGATCCTCGAGGCGGCATGGGAGTTCGTTCAACCAGTCCACATGTGTTTTGTGGACTTGGAGAAGGCGTTCGACCGTGTTCCTCGGGAGGTTCTGTGGAGGGTGCTTCGGGAGTACGGGGTGCCGAGCCAACTGATAAGGGGGGTTCGGTCCCTGTATCACCGATTCCAAAGTTTGGTCCGCGTTTCCGGCAGTAAGTCAGAATCGTTCCCAGTGAGGGTTGGACTCCGCCAAGGCTGCCCTTTGTCACCGATTCTGCTCATAATTATTATGGACAGAATTTCTAGGCGCAGTCGAGGCATTGAGGGTGTCCGGTTTGGGGACCTCAGCATAGCGTCTCTGCTTTTTGCAGACGTCGTGGTGCTGTTGACTTCTTCAAGCCGTGATCTCCAGCTCTCACTGGAGCAGTTCGCAGCCGAGTGTGAAACAGTCGGGATGAGGGTCAGCACCTCCAAATTAGAGTCCATGGTCCTCGGTCGGAAAAGTGTGGAATGCCCTCTCCGGATTGGGGATGAGATCCTGCCCCAAGTGGAGGAGCAAGTATCTTGGGGTCTTGTTCACGAGTGAGGGCAGGATGGAGCGTGAGATCGACAGGCGGATCGGTGCAGCGTCTGCAGTAATGCGGACTCTGTACCGGTCCGTCGTGGTGAAGAGAGAGCTGAGCCAAAAGCCAAAGCTCTCAATTTACCGGTCGATTTACGCTCCTACCCTCACCTATGGTCACGATCTATGGGTCGTGACCGAAAGAACGAGATCCCTGATACAAGCGGCCAAAATGAGTTTCCTCTGCAGGGTGTCCGGGCTCTCCCTTAGAGATAAGGTGAGAAGCTCGGTCATCCGGGAGAGACTCTGAGTAGAGGCACTGCTCCTCCACGTTGAGAGGAGCCAGATGAGGGGGCTCATATCAATTCATATCATCAAGGACAAACGATTATTTGGTGTTTACATTCTGAGACGTACATGCGCAACTCGCCCCTGCGTGTGGTGGAGATCCAGGCCATATTTAACAGGCAGTGTTGTGCCTGAACGTGTTCATTGAACAAAAGTTCATATTTTGTACCCGGGCTGTGGACTCTGACTCGGACTCGGGGACTCGGACTCGGTCGGACTCGGTCATTTTTGCCGGACTCGGTGCTGATTTTGACCAAGTCCACCGAGTCCGAAAATACGTTCCATTTTATTTTCATCATGCTGCTGAGAATACTGTCCACAGCCTTGCTTGCTTGTTATGAAGACAAATTTAGTTGTTGCGTGCGCGCCCGCGCCTGCCAGCCTGCGTGCACGTACAAGACCCACAATGCCCCGCGCGCAGCCAAGCTGGAAGAACCAGCCGCGGTTCTCCCCTGCCGCGGGAGAGCGCACACCTTATTTGGAAAGCGAAAAACCAATGTCGTGCGGCGTCAGCACTATGTTGTTTTCAATAAAAACATGAAGAACTCATGTTTGCGTCAGTCAATTTAAATTTTTATAAAGGATTATTCTCATTTGATGTCTTTCAATTTATACGCGTTCTGCCATTGAAGCGGGGTGCATTCAAAGACCATAGTGCTGACGCTGTACGACATCGGTTTTTCGCTTTCCAAATAAGGCGTGCGCGCTACCGCGGCAGGGGGAACAAGATTAGAGTGGTTAGAGTGTCCGCCCTGAGACTGGAAGGTTGTGGGTTCAAACCCCGGCCGGGTCATACCAAAGACTGTAAAAATGGGACCCATTGCCTCCCTGCTTGGTACTCAGCATTAAGGGTTGGAATTGGGGGTTAGAAGGAGTGGAGCTCTTTACAAGCCCTAGGCTTCGTCTCCCTCCTTGCACAGTTATTGATATAAGAATATGTGCTAAACAATAAACTAAAACTAAACTAAAGATCTCACGGGGGAACCAAATCAAGCACAACACCGGGAGCAGCGAGAGAACAATGTTTTGCCTCTAGATTTGGGGGGGAAACGGAGCGTAAGTTATGATCAATGCGGCCACGTTGAGTTGCACTTAGGCTAATGTTTACATTATGTACCAATGTCAAGGACGATTATGTCACCCAGCTTATATCATTGATGTGTTTTGATAGTTGTGGGGTCGTCACTAATTTTTTGTTTAGATAAATGTCTGAGCTATAATGGTGTAATTAATGATTAAAACTTGAAAGTATCTGTTTATTGTATTCGTTTATATGTTTAATAAAGACCAAGCCATCACAACATCACTGTTGTAATTATTTAGATTTTGATCTAAATTAGCCTTGATTAAAGACTAAGCAGTCACATGAATTAACAGAAAAAATGGACAGCCGGACTCGGACTCGGACTCCTGGTCAAGAGGCCGGACTCGGACTCGGTGCAAAAATCCGACCGAGTCCACAGCCCTGTTTTGTACGAACGTGAACTGAACAACACGTCCAACTCGAAGCAAATTGATTGGCGGAGGAAAAGAACTAGAAACTTTTCATCTTTCCAAAGTGTCTGTCGCTATGAGGCAGCCATTAAAGCTATTCACTGCCTCACGAAATGCCTCCAGTGATGCTTGTGAAGGTCTCACCAAATCTTGGATCAACAGCGTCATGTCGTCCTTTAGTGAAATAAGTTTTTTATCCAGTTCAGCAACAAGTGAACTCATGGAGAGAGCATCCGGGGAGACTACTGAAGAGACATTAGCTTCGGAAATACTCGTAGCCATTTTAGCTTGTTTGCTATCATTCAAAGCTATACTGGCCTGAATGTCCGGACAAGTCGATGTGGCGTTTACTTTGGCCTTGGAACCCTTAGAAATAGGGTGAGAAGCTTGATCAACCAGGAGAGAACTCAAAAACGAACAGCTGCTTGTGCATGTTAAAGTCAGTCAGCTTTATTGGCAATCTCTCCACATGTCACAACACACAAAGAGACCGAAATTACGTTTTCTCTATCGCACGGTGACGAGACATATTACACGATAGACATACAAGTAAGCGACACAATATAAAAACAAGAAGGCAAAAATTCAAACAATAAATAGTAAGAGTGATGAATAAATAATAACAAGCATAGCGCAAAAGTACAGGACGCTACGCAGAACGGGGAAGCGAGTTCAGGATCCTAACAGCCTGGGGTATGAAGCTGTTGTTGAGTCTGGTGGTGCGGGAGCGCAGGCTCCTGTACCTCTTCCCAGAGGGGAGAAGATCGAACAAAGAGTGAGCAGGGTGACTCACATCACTCACAATCGCGGTCGCCTTGCGGGTGAGATGGGAGATGTAAATGTCTTTCAAGGAAGGGAGTGAAGCACCAATGATCTTACCAGCCGTCTTCACTATGCGCTGCAGGGCCTTCAAGTTGTAGTCAGTGCAGCTGCCACCCCAAACAGCAATACAGCTGGAGAGGACGCTCTCAATGGTGCCACGGTAAAACGTAGTCATGACGGCCGGAGGAGCGCTCGCCTGAGTTTCCGCAGGAAGTACAGGGCCTTCTTTGCCAGTGATGCGGTGTTGGTGGACCAGGAGAGATCCTCACTGATGTGCACCCCCAGGAACCTGGCGCTCCCCACTCTCTCCACCACAGCATCGTCGATGGTCAGCGGCAGGTGTTGGGTGTGACCCTTCCGGAAGTCAACAACAATCTCCTTGGTCTTGTCGACGTTCAGCAGGAGGTTGTTGTCCCTGCACCACGTGGCCAGAAGGTCAACCTCCAGCCTGTACTGAGTCTTGTCTCCCTTGGCGATGAGACCCACCAGAGTCGTGTCGTCAGCAAACTTCACTACGCGGTTGTCGCTGTAGGTTGCAGCGCAGTCATCCGTCAGGAGGGTGAAGAGCAGCGGACTGAGCACGCAGCCTTGGGGGGCCCCCATGCTCAGCGTGATGCTGGCGGAGATTTTGTCGCCCACACATACCACCTGTGGCCTCTGACAGAGGAAGTCCAGTAGCCAGTTGCAGAGGTAGGTACTGAGGCCCAGCTTGTCAAGTTTGCTGATGAGACGTTGTGGCACAATGGTGTTGAAGGCAGAACTGAAGTCCACAAACAGCAATCTCACATACGAGTCCCTCCTCTCCAGGTGGGTGAGGGCCGAGTGGAGGGCAGAGCAGATGGCATCCTCAGAGGACCGCTTGGCTCGGTACGCAAACTGGAAGGGGTCAATGGTGGGGGGGAGAACGGAATAGATGTGCTCCATGACAAGCCGCTCAAAGCACTTCATGATGATGGGCGTAAGTGCCACGGGGCGGTAGTCATTGAAGCAGGACGGAGCAGGTTTCTTCGGCACAGGTACGATGGTGGCAGCTTTGAAACACAACGGGACGATGGCCTGCTGCAGGGAAGTGTTAAAGATGTCTGTGAAGACATCCGTCAGCTCACCAGCGCAGTCCTTCAGCGCTCGACCCGGGATGTTGTCAGGGCCCGCCGCCTTACGGATGTTGATAGCGGCAAGCGCCCTCCTCACGCTGTTGGCGGAGAGGCACAGGGGCAGCTCGTGTGAAGGGGGAGTGGCCTTCAGCGGGCAAGTGCTGTTCTGACCGTCGAAGCGAGCAAAGAAGCGGTCAAGGTCATTGAGCAGACGGACGTCCCCTTCACAGCTCTGCGGTGCGGGCTTGTAGTCCGTGATGGTCTGAATGCCCTGCCAAAGGCTCCGTGCGTCCCTGCTGTCCTTGAAGTGGGCGGTCATTTTGCAAGAGAACGCCCTCTTTGCTTCCTTGATGCCCCGGGACAGGTCGGCCCTCGCAGTCCTCAAGCCAGCCTCATCCCCCGCTCTAAAGGCTTTGTCCCTGGCCCTCAGCAGCCTGAAGACAGCCCCCGTCAGCCATGGCTTCCGGTTAGCCCGAGTGACGATGGACTTTGAGTGAGTCACATTATCAATGCACTTCCTGATGTAGAAGGAAACAGAGTCAGTATACTCCTCAATGTCTGTCCGATCGTCGCAAGTGGCAGCCCTCCTAAACATGTCCCAGTCAGTAGAGCCAAAGCAGTCACGAAGCGCATCAGAGGAGCCAGATGAGGTGGCTCGGCTATCTGACTAAGATGGTGTGGTGTTACGGGCAGGAGCTCCTGGGGACAACCCCAGACGAGTGAGAGAGGCTATCTTCTGGCTGGCTTGGGAACTTCTTGGGATCCCCCAGGGTGAGCTGAAGAAGAGGAGGCTGGGGAAAGGTCTGGCAGCACCGAACACGGTCAGCAGCAGGCAGGCAGTGAGCTACTTCACTGTGTGGCCAGCTGGGCGACGCGGCTGGGAGGTCCTCCTGGCTGCTTCACCAGCAGTGGCTGGCTAACGCGGTTGGTTGGTGGTGAGTTCTGAGCTGTCTGGCTGCGACACAGAGCCCCATGTTTGGCTGGAAAGAATCTGAAATCGTTCTGCTAATCTTGTCCTTTTAGATGTCGGAAGCCAATCCTGCCCTTGAAGGCATAGGGCAGGGGTGGACAAACTTTTTGGCTTGCGGGCCGTATTGGGTTCTAAATTTTGACCGGGGGGCCGATCCAGGAGCAGATGGATGTAGTGTTTGTGTGAAGTAATATAAATGACATGTAAGGGTCATTACATAAAAGATTTTTACTTTTAGTAGATACTAAAGCATGGATATTAAAAAACAGCTTTTTGAAAACAAATGCATTTATTAACAGCATTAAAAAATATTTCACTAAAAAACTACTATCAGTGATTCTTATTAAATACGACACTGTTATGATGAATAACATTTTCCATCACTTCAGCGCCTACAGGTCAGATTTATGAAATATGTTTATCTAATGAGGCGAAATCACATCCAACGGCAAACATTCTGACTTGAAGAATCAGTGAAAGAATACATCTAAATAAAGTAATAAAGAAATCAATAGTATTGTTGGTTTCCCTTTTTTGCTAGTGCCTCATAGTCTGGAGTAAAATTTGTTGTGGTAATTCTTAGGATAGAGCCGAGGTGTCGGTCCGTTAACCTAGATCTGTGACGGGCTTTGTTGACGTTCATGTGGCTGAACGTCTTCTCACACACGTAGGTCGAGCCAAATTGTCCACTCTTTTTTAACATTCGGCACTCAGTGTGCACCTTTCTTTTCTTCGGGCCACTCATTTTAATGGAAAGATTCCAGGGGAAGGTTTGTGGGTGGCATTAGCGTAAAACTGCATCTGAAAACTCAGCGCGCGAATTACGAGAATATTGACGTCACAGCCGACACTCGACATTCGGCACTGATAGATGAAATTACTACGTACTACTGAGTACTACTTTCATCACAGCAACATCTTCATTACAAATCAAACAGATAAACTTTCTGTTGATTTCTTTGAAGAAATACAGTTTTTTTTCCATGTAAAATATGCAAAATTTAACTAATTTATTGTCCTAAAATCTGGGGTGCGCATTATACATGGGTACTAGGGGTGTAAATCGCGAGTTTTGTCACGATACGATATCATATCGATACAAAGAACTACGATATGATATTTGCCGATATCTTAAAGCCTGCTGCGATTCATTCACGATATATCACGATATAGTGCTCTACGATCGATTTTTTTTTTTTTAAATAAAAAATATAGAACAATCTCCTGATTTATAACAATTCATACGCAAACTCAACAAGGTACTGCAAACTCTTTATTTAGGAAATTACAAGAATATTGTAGTATACAAAGTGCTTATTTTAACACTGAACTTTGATGTCGTGTTTTTTCTTTAAATGTGCGGCGAGATTTGTGCTCCCGGAATATTTGATCACCGCATGGCAGGATTTACAAACTGCACGTGTCTTGTCCATTGAGCCATCTTTTCTTTGGAATCCAAAGTGCTTCCAAACGAATGACTTGAAGCCTAAAGGGGAGCAAATTTCCTCGTCTTTTTGGACACTAGCCATAGCACCAGCCCAGGAGCCGCGTACCAGTTGTCGACTACCCTTTCACGTGCCTGCTCTGCTCACAACACAACGCCGCGCACTGCTCCCTGCTCCCGCAAAGAGGAAGCAAGCAACAAAGTCAAAGTCAAAGTCTGCTTTATTGTCAACGTCTTCACATGCCGAGACACACAAAGAGATCGAAAATACGTTTTCTCTATCCCACGGTGACAAGACATATTACACGATAGACATACAAGTAAACAACGCAATATAAAAAACAAGAAGGCACAAACAATAAATAATAAGAGTAATAATAAATAATAAATAAACAGATAACACAACAAATAAGAGCCAGTGTGCATACAGACAGTAAAAGTACAGGACGCTACGCAGAACGGGGAAGCGAGTTCAGGATCCTAACAGCCTGGAGTATGAAGCTGTTTGAGAGTCTGGTGGTGCGGGAGCGCAGGCTTCTGTACCTCTTCCCAGAGGGCAGAAGCTCGAACAAAGAGTGAGCGGGGTGACTCACATCACTCACAATCGTGGTCCCCTTGGGGGTGAGATGGGAGGTGTAAATGTCCTTCAAGGAGGGGAGCGAAGCACCAATAATCTTACCAGCCGTGTTCACTGTGCGCTGCAGGGCCTTCAAATTGTAGTCAGTTTAGCCGCCACCCCAAACAGCAATACAGCTGGAGAGGATGCTCTCAATGGTGCCGCGGTAAAATGTAGTCATGGCGGCCGGAGGAGCGCTCGCTCGCCTGAGTTTCCGCAGGAAGTACAGGCGGCGCTGGCGCTGGGCTTTCTTTGCCAGTGATGCGGTGTTGGTGGACCAGGAGAGATCCTCACTGATGTGCACCCCCAGGAACTTGGCGCTGCTCACTCTCTCCACCCCAGCACCGTCGATAGTCAGCGGCAGGTGTTGGGTGTGACCCTTCCGGAAGTCCACAACAATCTCCTTGGTCTTGTCGACGTTCAGCAGGAGGTTTTTGTCCCTGCACCACGTGGTCAGAAGGTCAACCTCCAGCCTGTATTGAGTCTTGTCTCCATTGGTGATGAGACCCACCAGAGTCGTGTCGTCAGCAAACTTCACTATACGGTTGTCGCTGTAGGTTGCAGTGCAGTCATGCGTCAGGAGGGTGAAGAGCAGTGGACTGAGCACGCACCCTTGGGGGGCCCCCGTACTCAGCGTGATGCTGGCGGAGATTTTGTCGCCAACACGTACTACCTGTGGCCTCTGACAGAGGAAGTCCAGTATCCAGTTGCAGAGGTAGGTACTGAGGCCCAGCGTGTCAAGTTTGCTGATGAGGCGTTGTGGCACAATGGTGTATTTCTGGATTTCAAAATAAAGTCGCGTTTAATGCCCGAGGTCAAACACGCCGATATAAATCGATGTTTACGTTTAGCATCAATGCCAATAAATCGTAGAGCATTATATCGATTAATCAATGTGTATCGATGAATCGTTACACCCCTAATGGGTACAAAAAAATTACTATTTTTATTATTATTATTTTTTTAAATTATCCAGAGCTCTCTTTCACCTCCGTGGATAGAAGTCGGGGGCCGGCGCTCGGCCGGGTGGCTGTCCGGAGACGGGGGATGGGGCTCGGTCATGGTTTTTACGCACCCCCGGTCCTATTCTATGGATCTCTCTTCCACCTCCGTGGCTGGAAGTCCACGCCGCCAAGCACCTGGAAGTTTGTTTTGGTAAATAAAGAGCCGTTTACCAAACCCACGTCTTTCCTTGTACTTTGTTAACTCTACAATCTAGTTATATACACACACACACAATGCCTTGCGAAAGTATTTGGCCCCCTTGAACCTTTCAACATTTCGCCACATTTCAGGCTTCAAACATAAAGATGTAAAATTTTAATTTTTTTGTCAAGAATCAACAACAAGTGGGACACAATCGTGAAGTGGAACGAAATTTATTGGATAATTTAAACTTTTTTAACAAATAAAAAACTGAAAAGTGAGGCGTGCAATATTATTCGGCCCCTTTGCGCTAATACTTTGTAGCGCCACCTTTTGCTGCAATTACGGCTGCAAGTCGCTTGGGGCATGTCTATCAGTTTTGCACATCGAGAGACTGGAATTCTTGCCCATTCTTCCTTGCAAAACAGCTCGAGTTCAGTGAGGTTGGATGGAGAGCGTTTGTGAACAGCAGTCTTCAGCTCTTTCCACAGATTCTCGATTGGATTCAGGTCTGGACTTTGACTTGGCCATTCTAACACCTGGATACATCTAGTTGTGAACCATTCCATTGTAGATTTGGCCTTATGGTTTGGATCATTGTCCTGTTGGAAGATAAATCTCCATCCCAGTCTCAGGTCTTTTGCAGACTCCAACAGGTTTTCTTCCTGAATGGTCGTGTATTTAGCTCCATTTATCTTTCCATCAATTTTAGCTATCTTCCCTGTCCCTGCTGAAGAAAAGCAGGCCCAAACCATGACGCTGCTACCACCATGTTTGACAGTGGGAATGGTGTGTTCAGGGTGATGAGCTGTGCTGCTTTTACGCCAAACATATCGTTTTGCATTGTGGCCAAAAAGTTCGATTTTGGTTTCATCTGACCAGAGCACCTTCTTCCACATGTTTGGTGTGTCTCCCAGGTGGCTTGTGGCAAACTTTAAACGAGACTTTTTATGGATATCTTTGAGAAATGGCTTTCTTCTTGCCACTCTTCCATAAAGGCCAGATTTGAGCAGTGCACGACTGATTGTTGTCCTATTGACAGACTCTCCCACCTCAGCTGTAATTATCTGCAGTTCATCCAGAGTGATCATGGGCCTCTTGGCTGCATCTATGATCAGTCTTCTCCTTGTTTGAGATGAAAGTTTGGAGGGACGGCCGGGTCTTGGTAGATTTGCAGTGGTCTGATACTCCTTCCATTTCAATATAATTGCTTGCACAGTGCTCCTTGAGATGTTTAAAGCTTGGGAAATCTTTTTGTATCCAAATCCGGCTTTAAACCTCTCCACAACAGTATCTCGGACCTGCCTGGTGTGTTCTTTTGTCTTCATGGTTCTCTCTGCGTTTTAAACAGAACCCTGAGACTATCAAAGAGCAGGTGCATTTATCCGGAGACTTGATTACACACAGGTGCATTCTATTTATCATCATCAGTCATTTAGGACAACATTGGATCATTCGAAGATCCTCACTGAACTTCTGGAGTGAGTTTGCTGCACTGAAAGTAAAGGGGCCGAATAATTCCACTTCATGATTGTGTCCCACTTGTTGATTCTTGACAAAAAAATTAAATTTTATATCTTTATGTTTGAAGCCTGAAATGTGGCGAAATGTTGGAAGGTTCAAGGGGGCCGAATACTTTCGCAAGGCACTGTGTGTGTGTGTGTGTGTGTATATATATATATATATTTTTTAATTTTTTTAAGAAAATCATGGTACAACAATTTTTGAAGAAAATCTTGTCACGGATGGAGTGTGGAAAGGAGCAGGCCGACCAAGTGCAGCTTTGACCAGGGTTTATTGGAGGAACTCAAAACACAGACTTGGTAAACTAACATAACTCTCTAACAAAACCAACAACAGGACTGAATGACAAAGACGTGGAACAAAAAGACAGGATGACATTACCAAAGACAGGAAGAGAAACCTGTGTTATTGTCAAATATTGCTTGTTTTTTAATCTCCATCGCGGACTGGACGTCATACGGAGGCAGTATCACTGCGCATGCGCACTATGGATCCGATGCGAATAGTCCTCTTCTCTTCTTGACTGACAATGAATGTGATAGTTTAATACAATCAGCAAATAACAAAATGCGTATTACAGGTAATATTGTATTTCACAACACTTTGCCTTGTTCCTTTCGTCTCTGCTGTTCACTTCAAACACGCTCCATACGAACGCAATGCTCTCGTATCAGACGCTTGCTCGATCACCTGCTCGTTTGCTGTCACAATGTACCCTACACAAATCTGAAACATTTGTTGTGGCTCCGAGTCACAACGAGGGGCAAGTTTTGGTTTCCAAGGGTGTTTTTATTCCTCTTCAACTTCTCTTCCATACAGACCCGCCTTTTTCACATGTCCGCACGTCACTTTCCTCTCTTTTCATCTGATCGCGGTGGTGCCTTTACAGGCAGTCGGAGAAATCAACACCAACAAAAAAAATACATCCAGCCTAGTTAAGACCATACCAAAGACTATAAAAATGGGACCCATTGCCTCCCTTCTTGGCACTCAGCATTAAGGGTTGGAATTGGGGGGTTAGATCACCAAATGATTCCCGAGCGCGGCGCCGGATCAAAATCACACAGGGATGGGTCAAATGCAGAGGACAAATTTCACCGCACCCAGATGCGTGTGTGACGATCATTGGGACTTAAAAAAAAAAAAAAAAAAAAAAAACATTGGGTGCGTATTATACATGGGTACAGGCTTTTTTCCAGCATCAACATGCCATTTTTAGGGTGCGTATTATACATGGGGGTGCATTATACATGGAAAAGAACGGTATATACATATATATATATATATATATATATATATATATATATATATATATATATATGTATATATGTGTGTGTGTGTGTGTGTGTGTGTAAAAGGTCGCATCACTTTCCGCATTACGGCAACTGTGGTCAGGGGAGTCACCGAAGTAAGCCACTACTGGTTGATTGCATGACGTTAAAAAAAAAAAAAAGAAAGAAAATTGTATAGGCTAAAATCCATCCCATCGCTTGATTGACGTACATGTAAGACTGTTGGGAGGCAATCACAGTGAACCGCACATGCGCAATAGACAGTGACCACACCCCCTCACCGCAGCAGTTTGGCTGCGCATACCCAAACCTGGCACCAAAGCTAACAAGCTCATCAATGCACACGCTCGCTTTTTTCTTTTAAACTACAGAAAGTTTATGACCATCAAAAATGAGTGGGGTTGCTGGACTAAGTAAGAAGCCAAACCGTATCACTTTCATACGGAACGGGAGTTGGACCTTTTTTTACCTCATTGACATTCCCTTTAGCACAGCTCCATCAAGTGGATGCATTCCGCAAACCTAGTCAACCCCAGTTTGATGTAGCTTCTAATCTATGTGCCTTTTAATCCGCCCTATATATGAAAAAAATTCTAAAATAAAAAATTCAATGAAGGTGCACTTTATAATCCAGTGTGCCTTGTAGTGCAGTCAGTCAGTCAGTCAGTCAGTCAGTCAATTATATTATACTGTTTACCAACTCTAAAGACTTGAAAAAATTCTCACTTGAAAAACTTCGCAATGTGTTGTGGGTGCTGCATAATCTCATTTTTCTTCCTTTTTTTTTATAGGTGTGGCGACTAATAACAAACTTTCTTTTTTTTGGTCCGGTTGGCTTCAATTTTCTGTTCAATATGATATTTTTGTATCCTTCTCAATTTTCAGTCCAACTCCATTCAGATGCATAATATCCATTTTCTGAATCATCTTCGCTAAGGGCAAAATGGAGCCTATCCCAGCAAGAGGTAGATACACCTTGAACTGGTCATGAGCCAATCACACATACTTAGTAGGGGTGTAAATCGCGGGTTTTGTCACGATACGATATCATATCGATACAAAGAACTACGATACGATATTTGCCGATATCTTAAAGCCTGCTGTGATTCATTCACGATACATCGCGATATAGTGCTCTCCAATCGATATATTTTATTTTTAATAAAAAATATAGAACAATATCCTGATTTATAACAATTCATACGCAAAATCAACAAGGTACTGCAAACTCTTTATTTAGGAAATAACAAGAGTATTGTAATATACAAAGTGCTTATTTTAACACTGAACTTTGATGTCGTGTTTTTACTTTAAATGTGCGGCGAGATTTGTGCTCCCTGAATATTTGATCACCGCATGGCAGGATTAACAAACTGCACGTGTCTTGTCCGTTGAGCCATCTTTTCTTTGGAATCCAAAGTGCTTCCAAACAAATGACTTGAAGCCTAAAGGAGGGGAGCAAATTTCCTCGTCTTTTTGGACACTAGCCATAGCACCAGCCCAGGAGCCGCGTACTAGTTGTCGACTCCCCTTTCACGTGCCTGCTCTGCTCACAACACAACAACGCCGCGCGCACTGCTCCCGGAAAGAGGAAGCGAGCAACAATGAACTGGATTTCAAAATAAAGTCGCGTCTAATGTCTGAGGTCAAACACGGCGATATAAATCGATGTTTACGTTTAGCATCGATGCCAATAAATCGTAGAGCATTATATCGATTAATCGATGTGTATCGATGAATCGTTACACCCCTAATACTTAGGGTTGGGCATCAATTAGAAGTGAAACCGCAGGCAAAAAGATTAAGAAATAATAATAAGAAGAATAGGCTTATTTTACGTTTTTCAATTTACAATTTTTAAATGAGAAACAGGAGATGGCCCATTCCTGTTCAATGGAGACTGCAACACCGCCTACTTGTAAACAGAAGAAGCATAGCTTATTACACATAAATATCTGAGGCGTGTGTGTATGTGTGTGTGTCTTGAAATGACATGTTTGTGTCAAAAAGAAATGCACGTGACCCATTAACACACATTCCACACTGCACATGGAATTGAATATTTACAAATGATAAGTCATGATAAATGCACACAACAATAAAATACACATGAAATTTGCGTACTATATACAGTATTTGTGGATTTGAAAAACGTGGAAATTACAAATGTGTGTGCATCTGAAAAATGTGAAACTACAGACTGACGAAAAATGAGAAAAGAATAATATGTGCGCTCGACGCGCAATACACACGTCTATTAACTAAGTAGGAAATTTGTGCAATCATCAAGCTCGTGGTCAATTGGCTTACTATGCGTGTTTTAGGAAACAGGAGTACACAGAGTAAACTCAGGAAAGCACGGAGAAACTTAAAAAACATGCAGGAATGCGACGCCTGAGGACTAGAGTTTGACACCCGTGGTACACTGTTTAAAGCACTGTGAAGCTGCGGGAATGAGTGAGAGGAAAACAAAGGCCGAGCGCGTTGTAGCGCATATTTAGTCAATGACATGTACACATAACAGTATATATTTGATCACTTATTGTTTGACATTTTAGGGCAGGGGTCTCAAACTCCAGTCCTCAGGGGCCGCATTCCTACATGTTTTCCCTCGTTAAAACACACCTGATTCAAATGATCAGTTCATCCTCACGTTCTGCAGGAACCTGATAATTGAATCAGGTGTGTTTAACGAGGGAAACTTGGAAAACATGTAGGAATGGGGCCCCGAGGACTGGAATTTGAGACCCCTGTTTTAGGGGAATTGAGCTTCCCTTGCAATCTTAGAGCGATCGCCTCGGTCTTCCACTAATATTGCTCATTTGAAAATTGGGTGGGTTCAAATGAGGAGGCGCTCTGTCTGAGTTCTTTGACACATCTAAAAGTAAAAAAACATCCCTGAAATAAAAGATGCAGGGCGGCTCGGTGGCGCACTGGTTAGCACGTCCACCTCACATTCAGAGGTTGCGCTTCCTGTGTGGAGTTTGCATGTTCTCCCCGTGCCTGCGAGGGTGTTCTCCGGGTACTCCCGTTTCCTCCCACGTCCCAAAAACATGCTTGGTAGTCCGATTGAGCACTTCAAACTGTAGATTGATAGTTGTTTGTCTCTGTGTGCCCTGGGATTGGCTGGCAACCAGTTCAGGGTGTCCACCGCCTGCTGCCCAATGACTTCTGGGATAGGCTCCAGCACGCCCGTGACATCCGTAGGGACAAGCGGTACTGATGGATGGATGGATGGATAAAAGATGAAATTCTGAAAATTTTTTCTGAAACCCAAATATTTACAACAAAAAACTCAGAACCTTACAGTTTACTGTAGGAGACTGTTTAATTTGTATTTGGTGCCAGACTTCAAATTTGAATGTAAACAAAGAATTTTTCTATCACCGGCATTTGGTGTTCTCTCTCTGTGCTGTTGTAAATAGTCTGCCAAATAACAGTTGCACACAAAAAGTGACAATATTCTCTGAAAAGTGTCACGGCCAAAACGCTGAAAACAGTCCAAAATATGTTGACTTGAGACAAAACCAACACAAAATAATTACTACAATTAACGGAGGGAGTAAGTCATCACTCTTATTATTAATTGTTGGTGCCTTCTTGTTTTTATTTTGTGTTGTTTACTTGTATGTATATCGTGTACTATGTCTTGTCACCGTGGGATAGTGGAAACGTAATTTCGATTTCTTTGTGTGTCTTGGCATGTGAAGAGATTGACAATAAAGCAGACTTTGACTTTGATCACCAACTTTGCAATTTTTTTCTGCATTATTTGAGATTGTTAAGAAATGTCATCCACTTCCTTAA
Organism: Syngnathus typhle; assembly: GCF_033458585.1. Classification (NCBI taxonomy): domain Eukaryota; kingdom Metazoa; phylum Chordata; class Actinopteri; order Syngnathiformes; family Syngnathidae; genus Syngnathus; species Syngnathus typhle. The sequence goes on along the minus strand of NC_083749.1, from coordinate 12,854,783 downwards.
CAATTTGTTTTTAGATACAGATACTGTCGTATGCTGGAGGAGGGTTCTTTCAGGGGGCGAACAGGTGACTTTGTTTTCATGTTCCTCTTTGGTGGATTTCTGATGACTGTATCCTTTTAATTGAAGTTTGGACGGGCAACCTTTTTCTACAGGCCAATTCAGTTTATTTTACAATAGTAAATGTGCTTATTTTTATTTGTAGCTTGTTTATCTTTATGTTAACCATTAATGACTTTCAAAACGTAATCACTAAGTGGTACTGTATTTCTAAAATAAAGCTCTCATTACCGTATTTTCACGTTCAAAAGGCGCACTGTAATAAAAGGCGCAGTCTCAGTTGTGTGCCATGACTCTGTTTAACACACATAGGGCGCAACGCCTCATAGGGGCGTTTTATATATACAATCCACGCCCACACTTAGCCCTTTAACGTTCTCATGGCGCTCTCAACTATGTCCGCCTTACAACAACACACACACACGAGGCGCGCTGCAAATCCACGCCCACTCTTCCCCCGTAAACGTTCTCATGGCAGCAACAACAACAACAACAACAACAACACACACACACACAAGCATACAAGTGCGTATTTAAAAGTGAAGCGGGAGCAAAACTGAGTTTGGTATTCACGTTTTTATTACTGGTGTTGGTCATCATTAAACCCATCGAAGTCCTCATCCTCTGTTTCCGAGTTGAACAGCAGCGCTAAATCTCCAACTGACATGCCAGGTTCACTTTCTTCACTGTCAGAGTCACTTTCCGTGCCGTGTGGCTCCTCGGATATGATGCCGGCTTTTACGAAAGCTTGAACAACAGTGCCAGCAGACATGTTAGCAAGCTCGGCGATCATTTGCTTCACTTGTTTTTTCACATCAGCTGTGAGATGGGCACGCATAGAGTCACAACAGCGATGGTGATGCGTGTAAAACAACCACCTGGCCCCCTTACATATGTTTGTGTGTATATGTATAGATACTAGGGGTGTAAATCGCGGGTTTTGTCACGATACGATATCATATGGATACAAAGAAGCACGATACGATATTTGACGATATCTTAAAGCCTGCTGTGATTCATTCACGATACATCACGATATAGTGCTCTACGATCGATATTTTTTTTAAATAAAAAATATAGAATATCCTGATTTATAACAATTAATACGCAAAATCAACAAGGTACTGCAAACTCTTTATTTAGGAAATTACAAGAGTATTGTAGTATACAAAGTGCTTATTTTAACACTGAACTTTGATGTCGTGTTTTTTCTTTAAATGTGCGGCGAGATTTGTGCTCCCTGATATTTTGATTTACAAACTGCACGTGTCTTGTCCGTTGAGCCATCTTTTCTTTGGAATCCAAAGTGCTTCCAAACGAATGACTCGAAGCCTAAAGGGGAGCAAAATTTCCTCGTCTTTTTGGACACTAGCCATAGCACCAGCCCAGGACCCGGGTACTAGTTGTCGACTCCCCTTTGACCTGCCTGCTCTGCTCACAACGCAACACCCCGCGCACTGCGCCCGGAAAGAGGAAGCAAGCAACAATGAACTGGATTTCAAAATAAAGTTGCGTCTAATGTCCGAGGTCAAACACAGCAATATAAATCAATGTTTACGTTTAGCATCGATGCCAATAAATTGTAGAGCATTATATCGATTAATCGATGTGTATCGATGAATCGTTACACCCCTAATAGATACCGTATTTTTCTGACTATAAGTCGCGTTTTTTTCCATACTTTGGGTTTGGGGGCGACTTATAAGCAGGAGCGACTTACGTGTGAATTTTTCCACAAATTTTTACTTGATCATTAACACGTTACTTACCGTTTTTTTCCGTGTATAGTGCGCAATATTTTACTAATTTATTGTCCTAAAATCTGGGGTGCGTATTATACATGGGTACAAAGAAAAAAAAATTTAATTTTTCTTTTTTTAAATTTTTTTTTTTTTTTAAATAAAGTCATGGTACAACAAAACCAACAACAGGACTGAACAAAAAGACAGGGTGACATTACCAAAGACAGGAACAGAATGACAGTAACACATGCAATGATCCAACGGTGAGCGAGGGGCAGACAGGACTTAAATACAAAACACGTTACATCGATTGAGGTGACACAGGAAGAGCGGGGTGACACGAACAGAAACTATGGCAACCTAGACACATAGCAAAACTGGGGACGAGACATGACAAATCTCCCCCGAAATAAAACTCACCTTTCTTCTTGTTTGTTGTCAATCGCGCATCGCATTCAGCCATCCTGCCCAACACACTTAGTAAAATTCATAATTGACGACACATCGTTTGATGCGATGGTGCGTGCAATCCTCGATGGTGTGTTATTGTCAAATATTGTTTGTTTTTTAATCTTTTTAATCGCGGACCGGACGTCATACGGAGGCCGCCATTACAGATGCGCAGAACGGTTGCGCAAGACACGTCAGCTATATAAAGAGCGAGAGTTCAGTTCTCCACCTATTAGTTTCAATTCACAGTTTAATTAGCAGTTTCAATCAGCAAATAACAAAATGCGTATTACAGGTAATATTTTATTTCACAACACTTTGCCTTGTTCCTTTCGTCTCTGCTGTTCATTTCAAACACGCTCCATACGACCGCAATGCTCTTGTATCAGACGCTCGCTCGATCACCTGCTAGTTTGCCGTCTGTCACAATGTACCCTACACAAATCCGAAACATTTGTTGCGGCTCCGAGTCACGACGAGGGGCAAGTTTTGGTTTCCAAGGGTGTTTTTATTCCTCTTCAACGTCTCTCCCATACAGAGCCGCCGTGTGCGCACGGAGCGCGGTGGTGCGTTTAGGGGCAGTCGGAGAAATCAACGCCAACAAAAAAAATGACATCCAGCCTAGTTAAGACCATACCAAAGACTTTAAAAATGGGACCCATTGCCTCCCTGCGTGTGTGACGATCTTTGGGACTTAAAAAAAAAAAAAAAAAAATTTAAAAAAAAAAATTAAAAAAAATTCATAAAAATTGGGTGCGTATTATACATGGGTACAAGCTTTTTTCCAGCATCAGCATGCCATTGTTAGGGGTGCGTACTATACATGGGGGCGCACTATACACGGAAAAAAACGGTACTAGTATAGTTGATCACTTCACAGTTGATCAAAGAGCGATCCAGGGCGCTTGTGTGTGTTGGCTCACATGTTGAGCTCTTAATTTGTGAAATAAAGAGCTGGTTATCAAACCCATGTCTTGCCTGGTACTTTGGTAACGCTACAATATAGTTATATACGTAGATCTGTGGAATAATTGGAGCTGCCAACTGAGAACGAGGCTGACGTCAGCGCGCACGTAGGTCCAGAATCGACAGCTGTTTTTTTTTTGTTTTTTTTTGACACAGGATGAATATTCCGGAGGATTTAATGATTTGGAGTGACACGAATGGTTCGTTAAAATTGTTGTTTCTCATACGTTTATTTGATATATCTAGTCTGACGTCAGCGGCTCACGTAGTTCAAGATTCAAGAGTTTTTATTCGCCATGTTTGAGCGTGCCAAACAAGAAATTTGACTTCGGTAAATCACACCCTCTGTTCAACATTTAGGTGGCTAACAACACTCAGGACATGTGAAAAATGGCAAATATTCTCAAACATCCCCTGATCTTAAACTCCCAAAAGGCCAAGGAAAAACTCAAAACTCCAGCTAGGGGAAATGAGAAACCTTGAGAAGAGACCACAGATGGGAAGGTCCCTCTTCCAGGATGACCAGGCTGCAATGGATGCAGAGAGGACACATAGTACAAACAGTGTAGACAAATTCAAAAAAGGTGTGGAGAGCAGGATGTTATTGCACAGTAAGGGTGGTGTGAGTTCATCAGAGCAACAGCCTGGCGGAAGAAGCTGTCTCTGTGTCTGCTGGTTTTGGCGTACCGAGCTCTGTAACGCCGTCCGGAGGGGAGTAGTTCAAACAGACTGCAACCTGGCTGAGAAGGGTCTGTAGAGATGTTCCTTGCACGTTTCCTGGTCCTGGACAGGTAAAAGTCTTGGATAGATGGGAGGTTGATCCCAATTATCTTTTCTGCAGTCCTGATTGTACGTTGCAGTCTGTGCTTGTCTTGTTTGGAGGCCGATCCAAACCAGACAGTGATGGAGGTGCAGAGGACAGACTGGATGATGGCAGTGTAGAAGGTCTTCAGAAGCTCTCGCGGCAGGTTGAACTTCTTGAGCTGTGTCAGGAAGTACAGCCTCTGCTGGGCCTTCTTCCGGACAGACTCTATGTGGCCGGTCCATTTCAGGTCCCGAGAGATTGTGGTTCCCAGGAACTTGAAGGTGTCTGTGGAGAGAATAGTATTACTGCGGATAGTGAGGGGTAAAAGTGGTGAAGGGTCTCACCTGAAATCCACTGTCATCTCCACGGTCTTGAGCGGGTTCAGCTCCAGATGGTTTTGGCTGCACCAGTGGACCAGCCGCTCCACCTCCTGTCTGTACGCAGTCTCATCACCGTCCTGGATCAGTCCGAGGAAAGTTCCGGTGTCAACAGATGTGGGTTTTTTTTTCTTCAAGTGACACTGAAGACGAAGATTCTGATGGATTTATTGATTTGGAGTGACATGGATGGTTTGATAAAATGTTGTTTATATTATTGTTATTTCATACATGGTTTATATATTGTTATATAGGCCTCTAGAAAAATTTGAACTGCAACGCGCCGCTGACGTCGGACTTGTTTACATAAAGGAGGACCAACTCGATCGATGGATTTAATGATTTGGCGTGACACAGTTGGTTTGATAAAGGTGTTATTTATGTTATAGTTATTTGAATAACTGTTATTGTTACATCAGGCCCTTTCTCGGCCCTTTCTCAGCTTCTCGTTTGTGTTTGTCACTTCAGCATACCGTATCGTTTAGCCTGCTGTTGCTCGTTCATGTCTGTTCTTGGTGTTGGATTTTGTCGATTGAATTCCTCCAAAATGCAACTTATACTCCGGAGCGACTTATGTTTTTTTTCCACTTTATTGTGCATTTTATGGCTGATGCGATGTATATTCCGGAGCGACTTTTAGTTAGAAAAATACGGTAATAATGAGACAGAGGACGACAGCGAGTGCTCAAGTGTGTGACTGTATTGAACCGACGCCCGTGCGTCATGACGTAACGCAAAACACAGCAGTATCGCTTGGGTATACCATTGTATGTGGGGGCGGGGGGTTTTCCACTCCCTCTGACACAGTGCTTCTCAAATATTGGGGGGGCGCGGTGCGATACCAAGGAGGGCGCGTGTGACACCAGGGAACATGCTTTTCTTTTGGCTGTACTAGATTAAAGGGTAATTAGACATCTACTGCAGTAAGTGGGAGTGGCGGTATCACTGGAAAAGTGTGTGCAAGGAGTAGTCGCTCTACAGTGTAGAGCGCACGGAACAGACGCACACACAGCACAGAGCAGGTGATAAAAGGTGCAGTGGGACACCATGGAAAAATGTTGAACAGGGTTGAAAAGAACGGCGGAGAGAGACGGAGATAAGAGAATTAAGAGTCACACAAAAGCATAGACGAGGAAATATGACTAAGTGTACGTAGCGCTCGGCTTCAGTGCGACTACGATGGGAGACAAGGAAAGACCGATGTGTTTACTGTGCCTTACAATGTTGGCAGCGGACAGTATGAAGCCAAATAAATTAAGGCGGCACTTATAAAGTCATTGCACCCCAATCATACTGATAAGATGCTTGTGGTTTTTCCAGTGAAAACTGTCTGAATATTGCCAACAATCAACTTTGTGAATGCTACTTCAGTCACTCAGCAAGCACTGTAAGCATCGTATAAAGCAGCGTACCAAATTGCTCAGTGCAAGAAAAAAACAAAACACCATTGCAGAAGAGCTGATACAACCTGAAGCCGTGGATATGGTCTCCGTCATGCTGCATCATTTTGAGCACAAATTGTTTTATTCGTTTTTGATTTGTAGGTTAAAATGTTTTATATATTGTGCTCTGAGTTAAAGTTGCTGATTACTTTGAATTGAATATTATTTATTGCTGTTATTTAATTTAATATTATGTATGTTTATGATTATTCTATTGTATTTTTTTTCAGCATAAAATGGCAGTTGGTCAAGAATGTTGTTAGTTTGAATAATTATAGTTTATTTTTTATTTTAAGGAAAAGTGATGCAATTTGAATCTGTTCTGTTACGGACTAAAAAAACAATGTTATTAATAAAGTTAGTCCATTTTGTAAATTGATCCTTCTTTTTTATTTATTTTTTTGTTTGCTTTAATGTTAATAACATGCGTAATGTTTTCTTCTCCCTAGGGGGGCATCACAGAAAATTATTGAGAAGCACTGCTCTAACATCTCCCCTTTTATAGATGGTACCTTATACATTGCTTTAAGATCCCGCAAAAAATATAAGAAACAAAACTGTGGTGCAGACTAAATTTAAATTCATTCATACTGCAAATCCACGCCCACAATTCTCCCTCTAACGTTCTTATGCCGCTCTTTAATACGTCCGCCTTACAACAACAACACACATAGGGAGCACTGCATGAGAGGGCGCGCTGCACATTTTGAAGAAAATCTAAAACTTTTATCCGCGCCTAATAAACGTGAAAATACGGTATATACCTTACCTAGGATAGCTGTTCCAGATGGCTTCTTAGCTCATCTAGCTTTGAACCCTGCTTTTTATAGTCCGGTGTGCATTATCTATGGATTTTTCTTGATTTTTATGATGTACAAGGATTATATTCAGGTGCGTATTATATTCCAAAAATTACGATACTTGAATACATTACAAAGACAAGATATTTTATCTTCAAACTGATAAACTTTTGCTGTTTGCAAATAATCATTAACTTAGAATTTTATGATTTTACAATGACTAAATGACAATGGTTTCATGTCATTGTATATAAACACAATGTGATTATGCTAATTGCAGTCTTCACACTAACCGTGGTTAAAAAAACAATATATTTTTTCAGCTTCCTCAATATTATTTCAGATATTTGGAACTTTTGTGAGTTTGGTGTTCCTGGGCCAAGCGTTCACAATAATGTTGGTGTACATATGGAGTCGACGAAATCCAAATGTTCGAATGAATTTCTTTGGCCTTTTGAATTTCCAGGCACCCTTCCTGCCTTGGGTGCTGATGGGATTTTCACTTCTGCTGGGCAATTCCATCATTATAGATCTTTTAGGTAAAATATTTATAACAATCATCTTCAATACACTGTGTGGTGAATGATGTCTCTTAATAATTGTCTTTCAATGTCTTTTGCCTTTCTCAGGTATCGCAGTTGGTCATGTATACTTCTTCTTGGAAGACGTCTTCCCTAACCAGCCTGGAGGTGGAAGATGGCTGAAGACTCCATCGATCATGTGAGCTGCTAAAACCTTTACACATTTAAGCACCAGAAATTGTTCTATTTTTGTGGGCACTGACTGCTTCGCACTTTGGGCTTATATCCAAGCCAACAACACACAACCAACGTTGAGTGACTTATCTTCTTTTAAGTTAGTCTTTTGGTGTTTACTGGCGGTTTGCAATTTACAACTCCGGCAACTCGAAACAGGAGCAAATAAGTAAATAGCTCCGATTGGCTATTGTCACAAATGAGACCACCTCCTTCTGCTTTGAGTATGATGGCAGTTTGCAGCTGTAGCCTTGCATTAGAGTAGGGGTGTCCAAACTACGGTCCGCGGTACAGTTTTTATTGGCCCGCAGCAAATTCTGAAAACATAATTGAATATGGCCCGCACAAGAAGCTTGAGCTTCTCAGTTTCCACACTAGATGGAGCCCGCGACACAAAGCGTTTGACGTCCCTATCAGGCCGTCTTGGCCTGTCGGACTCCGAAGGCAGCCAAGCGGAACGCGGCCTCAGCGGTTCCTAACGCAAAAACCCGGGCGTGGGAGTTCGGCGAGGCCGTGGAGAATGACTTCCGGATGGCTTCAAGGAAATTCTGGTCCACCATCCGGCGTCTTAGGAGCGGGAAGCAGCGCACCGTTAACACTGTTTACAGTGGAGACGGTGTGCTGCTGACCTCAACTCGGGACGTCGTGAGTTGGTGGCGAGAATACTACGAAGACCTCAATTTCACCCACACGCCTTCCGTTGCGGAAGCAGTGCCTGGAGAATCTGTGGTGGACTCTCCAATCTCTGGTGTTGAAGTCGCCGAGGTCGTTAAAAAGCTCCTCTGAGGCAAGGCCCCGGGGATGGATGACATCTGCCCGGAGTTGTGAAAGGCTCTGGATGTTGTGGGGTTGTCTTGGCTGACACACCTCTACAACATTGCGTGGACATCAGGGACAGTGCCTCTGGATTGGCAGACTGGGGTGGTCGTCCCCCTTTTTAAGAAGAGGGACCGGAGGGTGTGCTCCAACTACAGAGGAATCACACTCCTCAGCCTCCCTAGTACGGTCTATTCAGGGGTGCTGGAGAGGATGGTTCATCGGGAGGTCAAATCTCGGATTCAGGAGGAGCAGTGTGGTTTTCGTCCTGGCCGTGGACCAGCTCTACACCCTAGGCAGGATGCTCGGGGGTGAATGGGAGTTCGCTCAATCAGTCCACATGTGTTTTGTGGACCTGGAGAAGGCGTTCGACCGTGTCCCTCGGGGAGTTCTGTGGGGGGTGCTTCGGGAGTACAGGGTGCCAAACCAACTGATAAGGGCGGTACAGTCCTTGTACCATCGATGCCAGAGTTTGGTCCGCATTTCCGGCAGTGTGTCGGATATGTTCCCAGTGAGGGTTGTACTCCGCCAAGGCTGCCCTTCTTCACCGATTCTGTTCATAACTTTTACGGACAGAATTTCTAGGCGCTGCCGAAGGCATTGAAGATGTCCGGTTTGGTGACCTCGGTATTGCATCTCTGCTTTTTGCAGACAATGTGGTGCTGTTGGCTTCTTCAAGCCGTGATCTCCAGCTCTCACTGGAACGGTTTGCAGCCGAGTGTGAAGCAGTCGGGCTGAAAGACAACACCTCCAAATCTGAGACCATGGTCCTCCGGCTCAGTGGCATAGTGGTAGAGTGTCCGCCCTGAGACCGGAAGGTTGTGGGTTCAAACCCTGGCCGGGTCATACCAAAGACTATAAAAATGGGACCCATTGCCTCCCTGCTTGGCACTCAGCATTAAGGGTTGGAATTGGGGGGTTAGATCACCAACTGATTCCCGAGCGCGGCACCGCTGCTGCTCACTGCTCCCCTCTCCCCCAGGGGATGGATTAAAATCACACGGGGATGGGTTAAATGCAGAGGACAAATTTCACCACACCCAGGTGTGTGTGTGACGATCATTGGGACTTTAATCTTTAATCTTAATCTCAGTCGGAAAAGGGTGGAATGCCCTCTGCGGATTGGGGATGAGATCCTGCCCCAAGTGAAGGAGTTTATGTATCTTGGCGCCTTGTCCACAAGCGAGGGCAGTATGGAGCATGAGATCGACAAGTGGATCGGTGCAGCGTCTGTTGTGATGCGGACTCTGTACCGGTCCATCGTGGTTAATTTAAATCGATTTTAATTTTAATCGAATTTAAATGGTCGATTTACGCTCCTACCCTCAGCTATGGTCACGATCTATGGGTCGTGACCAAAAGGACAAGATCCTGGATACAAGGGGCTGAAATGAGTTTCCTCTGCAGGGTGTCCGGGCTCTCCTTTAGAGATAGGGTGAGAAGCTCGGTCATCCGGGAGGGACTCGGAGTCAAGCCGCTGCTCCTCCACGTTGAGAGGAGCCAGATGAGGTGGCTCAGGCATCTCATCAGGATGCTTCCTGGATGCCTCCCTGGGGGGTGTTCCGGGCATGTCCCAGTGGCAGGAGACCCTGGGGACGACCCAGGACATGCTGGAGAGACTATGTCTCTTGGCTGGCCTGGGAACGCCTTTGGATCCACGGGGTGAGCTGGACGAAGTGGCTGGGCAGAGGGAAGTCTGGGCATCCCTCCTAAAGCTGATGCCCCTGCGACCCGACCCCGGATAAGCGGCAGATGGATGTGATTAATAAAATAAACTTTGAGTCCAGAATAATGCTTTATATGTACATCTTTATCTCCTAACCTGACCCCACACTACTAGAAAGATGCTGTTTGACACACCTGACGATGATGCCAATTACAATCCATTGCCTGAGGATCGCCCAGGAGGGTTTGCTTGGGGAGAGGGACCACCACATTTTGGAGGTTAACCATAATTTGGTTTTGTTCTGTCAGTATCTTTCAAAAATGTTCCACCAGAGTGATGACGTTGTACTGATAAGATTTTTTGATTCATGGGCGGATAATGCAACAACAACAAAAAGAGAGAGGAATCCAATGATTATTTTTGTTTAGTTTTTCACTGTGGATTTAAATTATCCTAACAATTTTCAATGCCAGTCTCTCTCTGGAAAGTCATGTTTTCTTTTTCTTCTCTGTTAGTAGTGGACAAATGAGGTCATGGTTGCAATTATTTTTACAATAAGGGTTAAGTCAAAAAGCTGAACTGTTTACTAATCTGTTCAACACAGTACATTTCCAACTTAGGGTTGACTGTCTTTGATGCTATCATTTTATTATTTGGTTTTCATTCGCACAGTACTGTGCAATTTGTCATGTCTGTAGTTGTTTTTCTTTTTTAAATTAAATATTACTTGTTGGTTGAACAATGCAAAATCTGGTCATTATAACATCATCGTCACTCTTCATCTATCATATACATTGAAATATGATAGACAATTCTGACTATTGCTCAACCAATGAACACAGAAATAATCACAGGCAGAATCGATTAGCATGCAGCTGCAGTGGGGTGAGGGGTTTAATACTCCATTCCCTTCATGAACACTGGAGCTTTAATTGATATTTATATTTATATATTAAGTTTATAACCGTTAACAACTAGGCTAAACTAGGTCATCAAAATATCACAAAAACATACTCAAGTGCTGAGAAAGTAAACAAAAAACATTTCTGAAATTTGTGTTCAGTAATTATCTTTCTGTATTAACAGCACCTTTTGCCTATAAATTCTGTACTGACCCTCTATTTCCATTATTATTTTTTAAGGAACATGCCTGTAATTGATTGGCCAATTAATTTTAAAAATATATCTAATAAAACAACTTTTTGTGGATGCCATATCATGCTAAATCTTTTTTTTTTTTTTAGCTTTTTAAAATGCTAATTTCTCACCAAAAACACACCCCAAAGTAGTGTTTTCCTCCATTTACTCATTTGGAGCATTTCTCTTCATTCCGTCATTCAGTTGGGTCCTGACTTGTTGGTGTCACCAAAGTGAGGTGGTACCCCTGTCCCTGCCCCTGCAGCTTAAACCCACCCAGTCTCTCAGACCAGATGTCCCTGAAATTTGAGTAAACATAAAGCTGTTGTGATTGTGATGCATCAAATAAATTATAAAATCTTTCCACGTACCTTCTGCTGTGGGCTCAAGTACGAGTTGTTGTTGTGAAAATAATTTTTTTCCGATTGTAATTTTGAGATGCCCTCCTTTGTAAGCAGAATTAAATGGTTCTTGAGTGTACTGACGGATGTTCGTGCACAGGAGAGGTGTTTTAGTGAACTAGGCAGTTAGAAAAAATAGCTACCAAAATAATAAATTAGATCGCCATTGTGTCAAATATAATATATAATCATATACATATATGGCTATACTTACATGTGGAAAGTGGAAAATAGTTTAAATATAAAGTATTGTGATACAGCTTTAAAAGGACATTTGTTGTGAAGGTAGTCCATATTTAACTTTTTTGATTTGCCACAAGCCCAAGCAATACACGCACCCAAAATAGCTCAGTAATTTTCAGTAGTCAGTTTCCACCATTAAGCGTAATGACAATATCAACAGTGCTGGACCCTTGGTTCAAGATGTTGGGATTCTTTAGTGCAGGGATGTCAAACTCATTTTTTTCGCAGGCCGCATTGTAGTCATAGCTTCTTTCAGAGGGGCATTATGACTGTCAACCCAAATATATGTATGAGCACCTCATATTATATACAGTAAGAGCTACAAAAAAAATAACTCATTTTCAAATCAGACGAGTAAACCCTGGTCAAATATTTAAAAAAATATATATTATTAAAAGTGAAGACAATTTACAATTCTAGTAATGACATGAATTTGATGCACAATTTGTCCGTATCTGGCCCCCGGGCCTTGAGTTTGACACCTGTGCTTTAGTGCATCAAAAGCCTGAAAACGAAGTGTGCAACAGAAATGCCACACACTGAGTCGGCACAAATGGAAGACGTCATAGCTGGACCTTCAACTCCATCCACCTGCTCCCAGTTCAGATGACAGCCTGCTGGACAGCAAAGCCAATTCTAATGCTATCATCAAGGACCAAACATACCTATATGAGGTGAACACACCAAGATCACAGGTGGGGGAGGACTGTGTTGCATAATGTTGTCTTTGTACATATCGTCTGTATTCTTTATTCACTTGTTGGCTGCCATAGATTAAGAAATGTGTATTTCACTCCTGCAACAAACTTTTGATTGTTTTCCCAATTACCTTTGGTTCCTTGAAAAAAACGGAGGAACATATAAAATGTGTTCTAATTCCTACACCTTCCACCCCCATCTGGATGTAAATACCCTAAAAAAGATCAGGGTCTGCAATTAAAACACATTTCAATTGTTTCATTTCTTATCTATTGTGGAACTTCACAAAGCGGTGATGCTGAAATTTGTGTGAATATCCTAATATGTATAAACCTGAATGTATACCGTATATTAAGTAAGTAAGTAAGAATTTGGGGTGTTCTCTTTTTTTTTTTTTTTAGATCAAGGAGGATAACTATCGTGTTCAACCACTCCCCTCACTCTACAGCGAACGACAACAGAGCGAATAATCAACCCTCTTTAGGCATACGGATCCACCATGACTAGCACTAAAAAAAAAAACAATAAAAACTTGAACTTAAAAAAACAAGGGCTGGGGTTTTTTTTACTCGGAAGAGCGTCAGAAATATTTGACGCGTCTCACAGTTAATAGTCAGCCTTAGATATTGGTTTATTTATCTTCGATAAAATATGTAGGACAGAAATGATATACTCTACATCAATGTACGATATAATAACAATCGTTTCTCTTTGTGAAAGTCATCTCGCACAGCTTCCGTTGCTTGTCGGTACTGCAGAACTGACGTCACACTTGAGGGGATAAAGACGACGCAAACAGCAGCTGATCATTCTTCGACGACCTTCTGTATCGGACGACTATACCGCTACTTCTTTGTACGCTGTTTAAACAACAGAAAGAGGTAGGGAATATGCTCAGTGAATTTTAGGTTTAGTATTTATTATATTGGATGCAGGTTAACGGCGTACACGAAATATGTCATTCTTAATCTTTACATCCCTCGAGCGCTAGCTTGGCAGCTAACTCAGGCAACCGGTTTCAAGTGGTTCAATATTACTAAAATATTTACTCGGTGTAAATCAGTGAGATCATAAGCAACCGGGTTTAAAGTACCTCTCCACTGTTTAAAGAATAACGTGACACCATTCGACCTGGTATATGAACATCTAAGGTCATATACGTCAAACTCACAATATTGTTTTTGCATCTGTCTGTAATAAGATAAGATTAGCCGTTTTACTGCAATATGTCATGACGTTTTAACCTGTCTGTATGACACGATATAATAATGCAGCGTTTGCACTATACAATTTGGAGCAATTTCATCAAATAATTTAACGTTTGACGTCAAGTTATCCTGAAGAACTTGTGGGTTCGTTGGAACTACTAAGCATGAGCTTGTCGGCCATTTCGTATGGGGAACCGCCCAGCAGAGGTGCAGTGCTACAAATGGCTGAAATCCTGCATTGATGTTCGCTGCTGTTAATGATTGATACATTTTCCCCGCATAAGGCTTCCGAATTGTACCCAAACGGAAATGTGCTAGAAAATAAGTATTAAATGGCGTCGTTGACAGTTTTTTTTCCTCGTACCTTAACCAAAAGGTCCCAAAAGGGCAATTCAAGAGAATGACCACTAGAGGTGGTCAGTGCTTCATCAGAATGTCCATCCATCCATCCCTTTTCTGAACCGCTTAGTCCCCACCGGGGTCGCGGGTGTGCTGGAGCCTATCCCAGCCGTCAACGAGCAGTAGGGCGGGGGCCACCCTGAACCGGTTGCCAGCCAATCGCAGGCCACACAGAGACAAACAACCATTTGCACTCGCATTCACACCTAGGGACAATTTGGAGTGCTCAATCGGCCTACAAAGCATGTTTTTGGAATGTGGGAGGAAACCGGAGTGTCCGGAGAAAATTGCGGGCCCGGGGAGAACATGCAAACTCCACACAGGGAGGGCCGGAGGTGGAATCGAATCCGCACCCTCCTAACTGTGAGGCGGACGTGCTACCCAGTGCACCGCCGAGCCGCCCTCATCAGAATGTACAATTCCTAATTTAGTTGCTTTCATTTTGTCTCGTTTTAAGGTCAAGTTAGTCTAATCCATCTATCAATCCATCTATCCATCCATCCATCCATCTATCCAAGCAAGGGGTCACCAAGTCTGGTCCTCAAGGATGACAATCCAGCTTTTCTTTTTAGATGCACCCCCCTCTGCAACACACATGATTCAAATCAGAATATTACCAGGCTTAATAGAGCTAGCTGATCATTTGAATCAGGTGTGTTGTAGTAGGGCTGCACCGAGAACAGGCTGGATTGGTGCCCTTGAGGACCAGAGTTTGTAACCCCAGATCTAAGCTATCTCTCTAAGCTATCTTGACCTGTACCAAGGCATGTCTATCACCGAATTTTGACTTGACCATAGAAAGCAAAGTCATCAAATTCCAGCGAGAGCCAAGCTTTAACATCTGAAGTAAATTTGATGACTTTGCAAATTCTCTGACAAAGCAAGGGAGATAATGGATGTCTGCGGACTCTGGGGCCAGTGTGGTCAGCAAGTAAATAGCTGCTAAAAACACAAAAAAGCAAGTGAACAAACCCTATGCTCTAGATACAGTTAGAAACAATGGCTATATAAACTAAAACTTGGAGCATGACCCTACACTAATTTTTGCATGGTAGCACTGATGCTACCAACATTTCCAGTTGGTTGCACCAGCACAGGATTTGGTCACACCTTGTTGCATGAATGAGCCAAGTGATCAACCCGCTTATGCACGCACATAATAAGTTCGTTTTCGCGTCTTAACCTAACAATCCTTTTATAGTTTGAGTCTCAATTGGCTGCATGCCTATTAGGGGCGTAACGGCACAGACAACCCACCGTGTGGTCCGTACCTCGGTTTTTGCGCCACCTTTTTGTGCGTACAGAGAATACTTTTTTCTTCCATTGAAATATTGCTTTATTTTGCAGCATGTTTTTTTCCATCTACATAAAATAACAGAATTTACAATTTTACGACACTGAGGGCACCCTGTTTGGAATCACTGTTGTGTGGTCTGTACAGTGTAAAACATGAAACATGCATGTACAAATTTTTGCGTCCTCTTCGAGACAAAATGGAAACAACTGGTGTTAAAGTTCTGGAGACTGCTGAAGACATCCAAGAGCGCCGGCAGCAAGTGCTGGATCGCTACAGGCGCTTCAAAGACCTGTCCATTATGCGGCGTCAGAAGCTGGAAGACTCTTACCGCTTTCAGTTCTTCCGCCGTGATGCAGATGAGCTGGAAAAGTGGATCCAGGAGAAGTTGCAAATTGCCTCTGATGAGAACTACAAGGACTCCTCTAACCTGCAGGTGTGTATTGTTTTTATTACAGCCTTATCGCACTAGTGTTAGGCAAGGCCAGGCAGCTTCATTTAAATAGCGCATTTCATACACAATATTAAAGTCAAATATTTCAAATTATTGACAAACAAAACTAAAGACATTTCAAAACAAAGTATAGGAACAAAAAGTAAATTGCTTAAAAAATTTGCCAAATTGATTTTAAAACTGCTTCATAAGACCTCAATCACTGGGAGGGGGGAAAAAAAAGCATAGTTCTTAACTAGATTTAAAAGCACTCACACTTGGCGCTGACCTCTTGTCTGTTGGCAGCAATTTCAAATTGCATGTAGCCTAACAGCTAAATGCTGTTTTGCCATTGGTTTTATATTCCATTAGAATTTCTTGAATGTGTTCAGAACCTAAACCTCCATTTATAAATCAGTACCAGAATTGACCAAATTTGGTCTGAATGTAGTTTTGGATTTGATGTTTATTTTTCAGCATTTAATAAACTCATTGAATATTTAACATGTGACATCCCAAACACAAATCCAATGTGAAGCTTGTCGATTGAAGGATAGTGTTTTTTTTATTATTATTTTTTTAATAAATACGTACTGGCTGTTGGGAACACAGTGGAATACTTGGTTGTATGAATACAGTTTTTTGTTTTTCAAACCTTAGGGTAAGCTGCAGAAACATCAAGCCTTTGAGGCTGAAGTTCAAGCCAATGCTGGAGCCATAATCAAATTGAATGAGACTGGAAACCTGATGATCAACGAAGGCCATTTTGCCGCTGAGACCATTAGAGTAAGAGCTGATGATGGAATAGCTCTTAGGTATTGTGCATATACACTGTGATCAAAATGGTTTGGGTGAGTCGACTTATTGGGCTGGGATAGTTGTGGTTATTGTGGTGGGTGGGTTTGCGTTCTTGTAATACGTGAATCTTACTCAGTCCTACACGCCTTACCGGACACAACAGAGACCAGTATTTTCAAGTATTAAAATGGCTGACTATCTACTGGTAGGTGTTGAATTGGTGTGAATACAGAATTTCTTTTGAATGCTGTGGATCTTTTGCTCACATTTGGTGAAATTGTCGGTAAAGAGTTAAATGAACTAATTATAGATGTCCTATTTTGTTATTCATCGTTGAATATTTTCGTAATCCTCTTTAAACACTCAACTAGACTCGACTTGAGGAACTCCGACGCCTATGGGATCTTCTGCTTCTGAGAACCAAGGAGAAGGGAATGCATCTGCTGCAGGCCCAAAAACTAGTCCAATACATCCGTGAGTGTGAAGACACCCTGGGCTGGATCAGTGATAAGGTACGTACCATTTCATGAGATGTCTCTTTTAATCGTGGCGGAGTATGTGGTTGTGGCTTTAATTTTCTTTTTTGCTGGTGAAATATTTTTACACAACGAATTGTTTTCCTTCTTAGAAGAACTTGTTGTCGTTCTACTTCAGAACAGCAGACAAGGGTCAGTAGTTAGTTTGAGTCGGGTGATGCGCACCTTGCTTTTTAGTGCTCTGCTGGTTGACCAATCCTGCTTAAATCTAGTCACATTTTCTTGTTGACATTGAGTCAGATGATGCACACCTGGCTTTTTAGTGCTCTGCTGGGTGACCAATCCTGCTTAAGTCTAGGCACAGTTTCTTGTTGAAATTTATGAAAGGACGGTAACTTTGTATGATTTTTTTTTTTTGTCTTTTTTCAAATCAGCCCGAACTCTGCAAGGTGCTTGTTGTTCTTGTAGAATGATTCTTATTCTTTGCATTTATTATTATGTGTTTGAACAATGAACCACATTTTTCAGGGACTAAACATGCACAAAAACTCAACAAACCTTGCATAATTCATCAGACTTGGCGAAAATATTGATATCCCAACAGCCAGGGGTGTAAGGGCTCCGCTTGCAGTTTTTTTTTGTGAAAGTACCAGAATACAATATATAGTTCCATTTCTTTGCTTCATAGGAAGCTATAGCGACATCTGAGGAGCTAGGCCAGGACCTTGAACATGTGGAGCTTCTGCAGAAAAAGTTTGAGGAATTTCAGACAGACTTGGCAGCACATGAGGAACGAGTGAATGAAGTGAACCAGTTGGCAACCAAGCTGAGACAAGAAGATCATCCTGAAGTAGAGCTAATAATTTCCAAGCAGGATGAGGTCAATGCTGCCTGGCAGCGACTAAAGGGCCTGGCCCAGCAAAGACAAGGGAAGCTGTTTGGAGCTGCTGAGGTTCAGCGTTTTAACAGGTAAACAACGATGATCTAGAGCAGGGGTCACCAACTCCGGTCCTCAAGAGCGCGAGTCCAGCCTGTTTTAGGTGCAGCCCTACAACAACACACCTGATTCAAATAATCAGGATCGCTATCAGCCTTAATAGAGCTTGCTGATGAGCTGATCATTTGAATCAGGTGTGTTGTTGTAGGGCTGCACCTAAAACAGGCTGGATTGGCACCCTTGAGGACCGGAGTTGGTGACCCCTGATCTAGAGTCATGTTTGAAACTGTCAGTTTTAATATGAATTCCTATGTGTTTGGTGGTTATGGAGGGCTCTGACTCTCTTTAACCTTTTATTATGAACCTGCTTACTGACTTTGAATAGGGATGTGGATGAGACTATCAGCTGGATTAAGGAAAAGGAGCAACTTATGGCCTCTGATGACTTTGGACGTGATCTGGCCAGTGTACAGGCTCTTCTGCGTAAACATGAGGGTCTAGAGAGAGACCTCGCTGCACTAAAAGATAAGGCAAGAATGTTTAATTCATTGAAATTGGTCAGACAAATATTACTTATTTGTGACTTATTTCTTTGTGTTTTGTGTTTGTCAGGTCAACACACTAGGTGCTGATGCAGAGCATCTGCAGCAAACACATCCCCAAAATGCCTCTCAGATCCACCTAAAGAAAGATGAACTCATCACAAACTGGGAGCGCATTTGCAGTCTGGCTGCTGAGCGTCATGCCCGTCTTAATGATGCGAACAGGTATATTACCACCAGGGCATTGCTGCAATTGTTTGTAGGCAAAGTCAGGCATTAAAGGGACGGTAAATCAAAGATGGTTCAGCTTTCACCAACTAACCTAGTTTTTTTTTTTAAATGAAGAAAATGAAAAAAAGTTAGCATTTTCTATTTTATCCATTCATTTTGCAGGAATAATGAAAAAACAAATGCCTTTAAAAATGCCCAATATTAATGAGGAACAGGGTCACACACTCCTCCCCTCCATGTCTTGGTTGATGATGTCATGGGAGCAAGCAATGACAATTTCCCCATTAGAAATCATTGCCCAGATGATCGGTTAAAATGTCCAATAATCAATTGGCACCAAAATTCACATGGACATCTCTACTTATGACCACTTCAACTTATCACAAGCATTAGCCTCTCCGTGGCTGATTAAAGAACAATAAATGAGCAGCCTCTCTGCAGCTGAAGTGCCCAGTCACATCTCCCTCTATTTCCTTTCACCAGTCACTGACATAGTAAGCGTGATGCATTCTGAGACGCTTTGTAATATATGTATATCTCGTTATATAATCACTTGAAATTAGAAATGGTTCATTTGACTTACATTTACCCTTGAGTAAACATGGGCTACCACCTTGAGTCCACATATGGGGTACCACCTCCGCCGCCTATCTGAAAAGCAGGCGCTTTAAACCACTACACTCAAGCTGAAGGGTTGGTCTCCTTGCTACAAGTCCGGTGCTCCCAATCTTTCCAACAAGTCGACTTCTGGGCTTTGTGACGCGGTCCGGGGCGGGTCTTTTGGCTGAACCACGAGCCGGCTGACACTTTTAGTGTTTTTGTAAATTTCCATCTTTAGAAACTCTGTTTCTTTAAGTTCCCGCTCGCGTTCTACAGTAGACCAAGGGTGTGTTCAATGACC
Organism: Syngnathus typhle; assembly: GCF_033458585.1. Classification (NCBI taxonomy): domain Eukaryota; kingdom Metazoa; phylum Chordata; class Actinopteri; order Syngnathiformes; family Syngnathidae; genus Syngnathus; species Syngnathus typhle. The sequence goes on along the minus strand of NC_083749.1, from coordinate 12,835,208 downwards.
ACTCACATGACCACTGGATTTTTTTCAAGGGCAATTGCAGTATTGACAGTACTTTTTAACTACCGTATTTATTGGACTAGAAGTCGCTCCGGAGTACAAGTTGCACCAGCCATAAAATGCGCAATAGAGGAAAAAAAAACACAAGTCGCACCGGAGTTTAAGTCTTTTGGTGGAAGTTTGACAAAATCCAACACCAAGAACACACATGAACCAGCAACAACAGGCTAAACGATACGGTATGCTAACGTGACCTAAACACGAACGAGGAGCTGAGAACGGGCCTGATGTAACATTAACAGTTATTCAAATAACTATAACATAAATAACACCTTTATCAAACCATCTGTGTCACTCCAAATCATTAAATCCATCGATCGTCCTTTAAATTGTGTGTGCGCCGCGCCGCCGAACTCGTCATCAGTTGCAGTTCAAATTATTCCACAGGCCCATATAATGATATATAAAGTACATATCAAATAACTATCATATAAACAGCAATGTTATCAAATCATCTGTGTCACTCCAAATCATTAAATCCATTGAGGATGTGGGTGAGAGGGGGACGTTGATTAAGCTGAAATCTATCATGGACAACCCCTCAATGACACTGTGCGGTCCCTGAGCAGCTCCTTTAGCAGCAGACTATTATACCCACGGTGTAGGAAGGAACAGTTCCACAGGTCCTTCATTCCCTCTGCTGTCAGACTTTACAACATGCGTGGCACCTGATAAAAATTGTTTCGTCTCTACTAGCGGCACTTGTCTTTGTCTGTTATTTATCCTTTTTGAAATTTTGGCACTTGTTTTCTTGCCTCGTATGCGCTGCTGTGACAAGTAAATTTCCCCGCTGTGGGATGAACAAAGTTCTATCATCATCATCAACGATCGAATTCGTCCTTTATGTAAACAACGCCGCGTGTCGTCTTTTGCAGTTCAAATTATTCCACAGGCCCATGTAATTATAAACAACAATTTTATCAAACTATCTCTGTAACTCCACGTCATTAAATCCATCGATCAAATCCTTCGTCCTTTATGTAAACAACGCCGCGTGTGCGCAGCGCCGCTGACGTCGGACTGTTTCGGCGTGGATTTGTTTTTCCAAATTAAAAAAAAAAAAATTGTTCAAAATAAAACTTTTGAATTGAGAAATTATGGCACAAATGTTCACCACTCGTCAGCAGAAGACGGGGAGTGCTCACACAATTGCAGTGCATACAGTTGTACCTTTTTATAAAAAAATTGTTATATTAATGAGTTCTAAAAACACATTTAAGAGTGTTATAACTTGTTGTAGAAAAAATGTTATAACAGTTCTAAAAACATATTTACAGTATGTACACTTGTACCTTGTTATTAAAATTGTTATAATAAAAGCTGTTCTAAAAAGATATTTACAATATCTGTTAAGAATTCTCCATGTTATTTATGTTATTCAGCCGTGCTTTGATTTGAGGTAGGGTGCTTTATTTTGAAGGCCGTTTTCAGATGCTACCATTTCAAATCATTAAATCTCCTGACTCTGAAAGTCAATGAATGGAACTCATTGTCAGTGAGGCTCCAATTATTCCACAGCCATAGTGCGCCCTCATGTGGTTTAAAGTGAAGATAACATGTGAAGTGATCAACTATACTCGTAAGTAAGTAATGTGTTAATGATCAAGTAAAAATCTGTGAAAATTTCACGTAAGTCGCTCCCGAGTATAAATAACCCCACCCAATCTGAAAAGAAAAGCGAGTTACAGTCTGAAAAATACGGTAATTGAACGCCAGCCATTTTCTGAGCAGCCAACCCCTTCGCTGCCAGCTGGGGAATTTTGACCTATGTTTCAAGACCCACAGAATATAGTCTGCTATGATGAGAGAAAAAAAACACAATGGGAAAGATTGGTCTTTCTTCAAAAAAGTTTGTCTCTACCTTTTTCCATTCTTGAGAAATTGGAAGGAGAACATAGGGTGATTTCACCAAAATCACAATTTTCAAACTAAAAAGCTGGAAAAAAAACAGCTTTTTGTGAAATGACTGATGTGAATATTTTTTACTTTAGTAACACCTCAAACGTGTGAAACATTTGCTTCTATAGAAACAACAAAAACACTTTTACATTTATTAGTCTTATTTATCTCCAGGTTGCAACGTTTCACTGCAGACTTCAGAGATCTTACAAGCTGGGTGACAGAGATGAAGGCCCTAATCAATGCTGATGAACTTGCTAATGATGTAGCTGGAGCCGAGGCCCTGCTAGACCGCCATCAAGAGCATAAAGTAAAACACCCTTATTATATATTTGTTTTGAAATATGGTCATGTTTTCTGTTAACGTGTAACAGTGAATTTCAATGTATGCTGACGTAATCTCCTTGTTTCACAGGGAGAGATTGATGCCCATGAAGATAGTTTTAGAGCCACTGATGAAGCTGGTCAGATTTTGCTTAATGCAGGACATTATGCCTGTGAGGAAGTCAAGGAAAAGGTAAGTTATGTACATACATAACTTTATCATTGTCACTGACTGGTATCTCGCATTGAATACCTGAGCCCCTGTGCTTCAAATGGATTTGTATCCATCTCACTTGAATACATTAAGCTCATAGTATTTTGTCAACTGCTACAGCAGGGGTCCCCAAACCTTTTCCTGTGAGGGCCACATAACTTTTCCCTTCTCTGATGGGGGGCCGGTGTCAGTTTGTAACAGAAAAAGTGTGACGATCGTAGGGGAGTTTAAAAAATGTATTGTTTTCCAGAAAGCCACACATAACCAAATAACGGTTATTTAATAACCCTTTCCAGGTTCTTTACAGAAAAAAAGTCAGGAAACAAATAATAACACTATTAATGAAATATATAACTAAATAACCCTCTCTGAGTTCTTCACAGAAAAAACAGGAAATAAATACCGTTTTTTTCCGTGTATAGTGCGCAAAATTTAACTAATTTATTGTCCTAAAATCTGGGGTGCGCATTATACATGGGTACAAAAAAAAAACACGCAGGGAGGCAATGGGTCCCATTTTTATAGTCTTTGGTATGGTCTTAACTAGGCTGGATGTAATTTTTTTTGTTGGCGTTGATTTCTCCGACTGCCCGTAAACGCACCACCGCGCTTCGTGCGCGCACGGGACAGCAAACGAGCAGGTGATCGAGCAAGCGTCTGATACGAGAGCATTGCGGTCGCATGGAGCGTGTTTGAAGTGAACAGCAGAGAAGAAAGGCAAAGTGTTGTGAAATAAAATGCACAGAACGGATGCGCAAGACACGTCAGCTATATAAAGAGCGAGAGTTGTTTTCTTCCTATTAGTTTCAATTCACAGTTTAATTAGCAGTTTCAATCAGCAAATAACAAAATGCGTACCGTTTTTTTCCGTGTATAGTGCGCCCCCATGTATAGTACGCACCCCTAACAATGGCATGCTGATGCTGGAAAAAAGCTTGTACCCATGTATAATACGCACCCAATTTTTATGAATTTTTTTAAAAATTTTTTTTATTTTATTTATTTATTTATTTTTTAAGTCCCAAAGATCGTCTCACACGCAGGGAGGCAATGGGTCCCATTTTTAAAGTCTTTGGTATGGTCTTAACTAGGCTGGATGTCATTTTTTTTGTTGGCGTTGATTTCTCCGACTGCCCCTAAACGCACCACCGCGCTCCGTGCGCACACGGCGGCTCTGTATGGGAGAGACATTGAAGAGGAATAAAAACACCCTTGGAAACCAAAACTTGCCCCTCGTCGTGACTCGGCGCCGCAACAAATGTTTCGGATTTGTGTAGGGTACATTGTGACAGACGGCAAACTAGCAGGTGATCGAGCGAGCGTCTGATACAAGAGCATTGTGGTCGTATGGAGCGTGTTTGAAATGAACAGCAGAGACGAAAGGAACAAGGCAAAGTGTTGTGAAATAAAATATTACCTGTAATACGCATTTTGTTATTTGCTGATTGAAACTGCTAATTAAACTGTGAATTGAAACTAATAGGTGGAGAACTGAACTCTCGCTCTTTATATAGCTGACGTGTCTTGCGCAACCGTTCTGCGCATCTGTAATGGCGGCCTCCGTACGACGTCCGGTCCGCGATGGAGATTAAAAAACAAACAATATTTGACAATAACACACCATCGAGGATTGCACCATCGCATCAAACGATGTGTCGTCAATTATGAATTTTACTAAGTGTGTTGGGCAGGATGGCTGAATGCGATGCGCGATTGACAACAAACAAGAAGAAAGGTGAGTTTTATTTCAGGGGAGATTTGTCATGTCTCGTCCCCAGTTTTGCTATGTGTCTAGGTTGCCATAGTTTCTGTTCGTGTCACCCCGCTCTTCCTGTGTCACCTCAATCGATGTAACGTGTTTTGTATTTAAGTCCTGTCTGCCCCTCGCTCACCGTTGGATCATTGCATGTGTTACTGTCATTCTGTTCCTGTCTTTGGTAATGTCACCCTGTCTTTTTGTTCCACGACTTTGTCGGTCAGTCCTGTTGTTGGTTTTGTTGTACCATGACTTTATTTAAAAAAATAAATAAATAAATAAATAAAAAAAAAAAAATTAAAATTTTTTTTCTTTGTACCCATGTATAATACGCACCCCAGATTTTAGGACAATAAATTAGTAAAATATTGCGCACTATACACGGAAAAAAACGGTATTACAGGTAATATTTTATTTCACAACACTTTGCCTTGTTCCTTTGGTCTCTGCTGTTCATCCTAAAACACAAAGGCGCTCTTTAAGCAATGCGACAGTGAGCGCCCGGCGCGCTGCGGTTGCGCGACCGCACCAAATTAAGCTCCCTGCGCAGTGCGCACTGAGGTCCACTTAAATTTTAGAAAGTACATCAGGACTTTAAAAATATCTTATAAATTTCAGCGACGGCTCTGTCACAATAATCGACCAGCCCGGTGCAGTTGGGCGGTCGGCGGCGCGCTACGGTTGAGCGTTCTCTCGCACGCTCTCTCTCTCGCTCTCTCTCGCTCTCGCACACACGCAAACCGGATATCATACGGAGGCCGCCATTACAGATGCGCAGAACGGATGAGCAAGACACGTCAGCTATATAAAGAGCGAGAGTTCAGTTCTCTACCTAAATCCGTATTACAGGTAATATTTTATTTCACAACACTTTGCCTTGTTCCTTTCTTCTCTGCTGTTCACTTCAAACACGCTCCATGCGCACGGAGCGCGGTGGTGCGTTTACGGGCAGTCGGAGAAATCAACGCCAACAAAAAAATTACATCCAGCCTAGTTAAGACCATACCAAAGACTATAAAAATGGGACCCATTGCCTCCCTGCGTGTGTGACGATCATTGGGACTTAAAAAAAATAAATAAAAAAAATAAAAAATTTTTTTTAAAAAAATTCATAAAAATTGGGTGCGTATTATACATGGGTACAAGCTTTTTTCCAGCATCAGCATGCCATTTTTAGGGGTGCGTACTATACATGGGGGCGCACTATACACGGAAAAAAACGGTAATAATAACTCTCTCTGGGTTATTCATAGAAAAAAAAAGCCATGGAACATTAACTTTCTGTTGTGCCATGCACAATTTTAACAGATAAAAGTTCAGCTCAGTTGTCAGAGCAGAATCTCTGTGACACATATGAGCAGTCTCTTAAAGTTCTTGTGTTCCTTCCTTACAATCCTTTTGTAGGTTCCAGTAGGCTTGTAGACACCGCTGTCTTTTTTGTTAAAGTTTGCTAGTGCGTCATAGTCTGTAGTAAAATTTGTTGTGGCAATTCTTAGGCGAGATCCGAGGTGTTGGTCCGTTTACCTCGATCTGTGACGGGTTGATGTTGACGTTAATGTGGCTGAACGTCACGTCGCGTACGTCGAGCCAAATTGGCCACTCTTTTAAACGCACTGTGTCCACCTTGCTTTTCCTTGGGCGACTCATTTTAATGGAAGGATTCCAGGGCAAGGTTTGTGGGTGGCTTTAGCGCAAAACTGCATCTGAAAGCTCAGCGCGCGAATCACAAGAATGCTGTCGTCACACCCCATGCTCTAAATTCGGGATTGATACAAATAGAGCGCGAGTGGGCTATGTCCGTACTACTGAGTACGTACACACACTTGTGAGTGTGCACCGAGCTTTCTGACACGGCTTCCGGTAGTAAATGCGCAGGCGAGCCCTTCCCCATCTACTGGGGAAACGCGGTTATTGCAGGCAAAATGACCAAAAAAAAAGTTTAATAATACAATTTGTTCAGGGTTGGCGGGCCGGATGAAACGGTCCCGTGGGCCATATGCGGGCCGTAGTTTGGTGACCACTGTGCTACGGAGTTTATATCCCATATATAAACAGCAAGTGCAATCTCAGCATGAACCAAAATTGCGATTTCTTTATCCTCTTTGGATTTTTCTAGTCTCAAGATTGCATTGGCAGCATAATGATTTATGCAGCAAGTATGGACTCAATTTGTAGTCATAGAAAAATATACTACGCTTAAAAACAACTCAGACCACTCAAAATTGTCTAGTGTGATTGTGAGTGTGTTTGTCTATTTGTGCCCTGCTTTTGGCTGGCCACCAGTTCAGGGTGTTGTACCCTGCCGACCACCCTTAGACGGCTGGGATAGGCTGCAGCACTGATTGCCGGGACCCTTGTGAGGATAAGCGGTTCAGAAGATGAAAGTATAAATGAATTTAATGAATGAACTTTTCCCTTAAATCAAATACTTCTGGCACTTCTGGTATACTGCAATGTAGCATATACCTAGGGTCTAGTACAGTTTTTTTTTTTTACTGAAAGAGCCATTTGGAACCGCCCCCCCAATGAAAAGAAAGCACCCGGAGCCACAACCCATTTTGACATCACTATATATATTATGCATGTATGCATAATATATTATGCTTGGTTGATGCTTAATTTCAGATAAAATACCCGGTGTCTATTTGAGTCCTCGTATTTAAGAAATAAAAATCCAAACTTACCCAAACCACCACAAAAAATGCAAACAGCATGCAGTCACCTGTCCTCTTATTTATGAGATAAAAATCCAAACTTATCCAAATATTATCCACCAGCACTGAACAATGCAAACCAAAAAAATGCGCAGTCTGCTTCTGTCCCATTGCGTGTACTGGAGTGTGCAGCCACTTGTCCTCCTGAATTAAAAAAAAATGACTACTTCACTTAATATATAGTTATCACGCTGGTAGTGTGCTGAAAAAGTCAAAGTCAGCTTTATTGTCAATCTCTCCACATGTCACAACACACAAAGAGACCGAAAAAACGCCGGCTGCCAGACGTGAGGGACGCCAGGAATTCGAATGTCGCACATCGGCGGATTTGACGCATATTTTGGGCGGTAAAAATATTAAAAACGTTTAATTTTAATGTTACAAGTTTACCATAATCTTCAAATTCAGAACTATATTTTAAAATGAACAAACTAAAATAAAATTACATTTTTATAAAATACTCATTTTCCAAAGTCACAGGGAGCCACAACAGAAGGATGAAAGAGCCACATGTGGCTCCGGAGCCATGGGTTGCCGACCTATGGTCTAGCAAGTGGACCTAGTGATCTCCACAACATGGCTCGTCACTGTCAAGTTTTTTCCGTACTATTAGCCGGACGTGATTATAAACCACACCAGCTAAAATTAGTAGAACATCTTTTTTTCCATATATAAGCTGTACCAGACTATAAAACGCAGATGTGTTAATGTTTAATTACCATTTGTAAGAGAATATAAACAGAGTATTGTAAAGAGATGGTTCTTTGGCAATGCATACCTTATATTACCATGAAGTTTATTGACAGAAATGAAGAAACTGCAAACATACAAATGTGTTTAAATCTCAGCAACGACCATAATAAACTTAATGTGCAGGGAATACTAGCAACACACTAATAATAAATAAAATGTGACCACTTACAGAGGTAAAGTTGGCAATACGATACAAGCTTCCAGAGAAGTCATGACCCGGAAACAAAATACAATAATCCCTCGTTTATTGCGGATAATTGCTTCCAAGACCATCCGCGACAGGTGAAAGTCTGTGAAGTAGGAACTATATGTTTTAACTAGAAAATGCAATTTCTGGAGAAATTGCATGTGAAGAAGCTGAATAAATATTTGGGGATTGCTATGTTTAAAGTTGGAACGGGTCAATCAGTTCAAAAATGTAGAAGTTAGAAGTGAAAAACGAAATTGAGCAAAATTTTGTGAAATTTTGCGGAAATGTTGAAGTTTTGCGGAAATGTTAAACGTGAAATTTTTGTTGAAAGTCTTCCCCAATGTGATTTGATTGTGCTGAATGATGTGCATTTAAAACCAGAATGACGTGAAATCTTTGTTGAAAGTCTTCCCCAATGTGATTTGATTGTGCTGAATGATGTGAATTTAGAACCAGAATGACGTGAAATGTTGAATGTGCCATTAAGAATGAGGAACAATGTGCTGTAAATTTGTGAAAATGGAAAACTTTTAGAATGAAATGAATGCAAGCACCACTCATGGGAATTGTTTCTGAATGTAATTTGAATGTGCTGAATGTTGTGGAATAGGAAGGCAAAAGATGAACAGTTGAAAGTTAGAACGGGTTGAATCGGTTGAAAAATGTAGAAAAATGAAATTTTGGAGAATTTGGTTGAATTTGGAAATTTTGGTAAGTGGGAAGTTGTGGAATAGGTAGATAAAAGATGAACAGTTGAAAGTTGGAATGGGTTGAATTGGTTGAAAAATGTAGAAATTGGAGTAGAAAAATGAAGTTTGGAGAATTTGGTTGAATTTGGAATTTTTGGTAAGAGGGAAGTTGTGGAATAGGTAGATAAAAGATGAACAGTTGGAATGGGTTGAATCGGTTGAAAAATGTAGAAAAATGAAATTTTGGAGAGTTTGGTTGAATTTCAAATTGTGGGAAGTTGTGGAATAAGTAGGCATGAGATGAACAGTTGAAAGTTGGAATGGTTGAATCAGTTGAAAAATGTAGAAATTAAAGGGGAAAAACAATTTTTTTGAAATTTTAAACGTGAAAATGTGAAATGTTTTAATTTGGCAATTTTGGGAATATCTGGAATCTTTCCAAATGTGATTCGAATGTGCTGAATGATGTTAATTTCAAACTGTAATGACGTGAATGTGAAATGTTGAATGTGTCATTAAGAATGAATGGGGGGAAAATTTGTCATAAATTTGCGAATTTTGCAAAAACGGAAAGTTTTCGGAACAAGAAAAATGGAAGCGCTCATCTCGTGAATATTTGGAATACGTCAAAAGTGGAATGGAGTGAATCGGTTGAATTATAAAAGAAGGACAAACAATTGAGAATAAAATCTAATAATAAAGTGAATGGTGTGGAATAACGTGTGAAGGCCATCGACTTTACACAATAATAACAATAACAATAATAATAAAGTGAATGGTGTAGAATAACGTGTGAAGAGCATCCCCTTCACACAATAAAGTACCGTATTTTCCGCCCTATAAGGCGCACCTAAAAACCTACATTTTTATCAAAAGTCAACAGTGCGCCTTATAGTCCGGTGGGCCTTATATATGGATCAAGTGATTAATTTGTTGATCCGTACTGGTTGGACACAGTGCTCTGCCAAAATGTTTTAGTACGTTTTAGTACGACTAGTAAATTACAAGGTCGCATCGCTTCCCAACATTACGGTAACTGTAGTCGGGGGGCGTCACCGAATAGCTGTTGTACCCGCAAGGCTATTTCATTTCAAAATAGGCTGCTCCGTTAATGTTTCGAGTAAATCTACGGATCGATATGGAAGGGAAACATAGGTAAGTAGTACCAATGCGTTAGATCGAACTTTAGTCAGTTCGGATCATTTTATAGGAGCTCGTTTGAGAGACGCGATTGTTTACACTTTGCTGAGGCTCATGGGAGATTGCGAGCTGAGGCTCATAGAAAATTGCGGATGGCTAATGCTATAACGATAGCTGCTATACGCGCGAGGCTATTTCATGTCAAAATAGGCTGCTCTGTTAATGTTTCGAGTAAATCTACGGATCGATATGGAAGGGAAACATAGGTAAGTAGTACCAATGCGTTAGATCGAACTTTAGTCAGTTCTGATCATTTTATAGGAGCTTGTTTGAGAAATGTGATTGTTTACACTTTGCTGAGGCTCATGGGAGATTGCGAGCTGAGGGTCATGGGTTTTTGCGGATGGCTAATGCTATAACGATAGCTGCTATACGCGCGAGGCGGTTTCATGTCAAAATAGGCTGCTCTGTTCATGTTTCGAGTAAATCTACGGATCGATATGGAAGGGAAACATAGGTACCGTTTTTTTCCGTGTATAGTGCGCAAAATTTAACTAATTTATTGTCCTAAAATCTGGGGTGCGCATTATACATGGGCACAAATTTTTTTTAATTTATTATTTTTTTTAATTATTTTTTTTTAAAGAAAGTCATGGTACAACAAAACCAACAACAGGACTGACCGACAACGTCGTGGAACAAAAAGACAGGGTGACATTACCAAAGACAGGAACAGACATGCAATGATCCGACGGTGAGCGAGGGGCAGACAGGACTTAAATACAAAACACGTTACATCGATTGAGGTGACACAGGGCTCGAAGCTTATTTTTTGCCCAAGTTGCCCTCGGCAAGTTGGAGAAAATTTTACTTGCCCGAAACAAAATTTTACTTGCCCGAATTTTTTTGGAGTGGATTTTTACTTGTCCGACACATTTTTGCAATAAATAAGACAACACTATAAGTTTTGCTTTCATATGTTTTTATTCCATCATATTGTGCCTGCAGCCTGTTTTAATACAGTGTAGAACGTTTGATGCAATTAAACCACACTAGTCTACTGTAGTACCAAAATTCAACCGGAAACAAGCTCTGCTGGTGCGCAGGCGCAGAAGAGCCAGGGACGGGTGAGGGAGCATGCATTTAATTACGAAGCGCTTTGCCGTTATCAATGTATTGCAGACTTACACGAGAAACTAACCGCTCCCTAGAAAACAAAATGTCGGACCAGAAGCGGCAGAAGTTGCGAGAAATTATGCACAAAATCGTCTTTTTACAGCTTGAAAACATGGTATTATGGCAGGGCAAGTTCGGGCAAGTGAGGAAAAATTCTACTTGCCTGTCTGCCATCGCTACTTGCCCCGGGCAATCGGGCAATCGTTAGTTTCGAGCCCTGTGACACAGGAAGAGAGGGGTGACGCGAACAGAAACTATGGCAACCTAGACACATAGCAAAACTGGGGACGAGACATGACAAATCTCCCCCGAAATAAAACTTGAAATCACCTTTCTTCTTGTTTGTTGTCAATTGCGCATTGCATTCAGCCATCCCGCCCAACACACTTAGTAAAATTCATAATTGACGACACATCGTTTGATGCGATGGTGCAATCCTTGATAGTGTGTTATTGTCAAATATTGTTTGTTTTTTAACCTCCATCGCGGACCGGCCGTCATACGGAGGCCACCATTACAGATGCGCAGAACGGATGCGCAAGACACGTCAGCTATATAAAGAGCGAGAGTTGTTTTCTTCCTGTTAGTTTCAATTCACAGTTTAATTAGCAGTTTCCATCAGCAAATAACAAAATGCGTATTACAGGTCGGTCATATTTTATTTCACAACATTTTGCCTTGTTCCTTTCGTCTCTGCTGTTCACTTCAAACACGCTCCATACGACCGCAATGCTCTCGTATCAGTCGCTTGCTCGATCACCTGCTTGTTTGCTGTCTGTCACAATGTACCCTACACAAATCCGAAACATTTGTTGCGGCTCCGAGTCATGACGAGGGGCAAGTTTTGGTTTCCAAGGGTGTTTTTATTCCTCTTCAACGTCTCTCCCATACAGAGCCGCCCTTTTCACGTCCGCACGCCTTTTTCACATGTACGCACGGAGCGCGGTGGTGCCTTCACGGGCACTCGGAGAAATCAACGCCAACAAAAAAAATACATCCAGCCTATTTAAGACCATACCAAAGACTATAAAATGGGACCCATTGCCTCCCTGTGTGTGTGACGATCATTGGGACTTAAAATAAAAAAAAAATAAAAAAATAAAAAAGAAAATAAAATAAAATTGGGTGCGTATTATACACGGGTACAGGCTTTTTTCCAGCATCAACATGCCATTTTTAGGGTGCGTATTATACATGGGGGCGCATTATACACGGGAAAAAACGGTAAGTAGTACCAATGCGTTAGATCGAACTTTAGTCAGTTCTGATCATTTTATAGGAGCTCGTTTAAGGAACGCGATTGTTTACACTTTGCTGAGGCTCATGGGAGATTGCGAGCTGAGGCTCATAGGAAATTGCGGATGGCTAATGCTATAACGAAAGCTGCTATACGCGCGAGGCTATTTCATGTCAAAATAGGCTGCTCTGTTAATGTTTCGAGTAAATCTACGGATCCATATGGAAGGGAAACGTAGGTAAGTAGTACCAATGCGTTAGATTTAACTTTAGTCTGTTGCAATCATTTTATAGGAGATTGTTTGAGAAACGCGATTGTTTACAGAGGGCTCGTTGGTTATTGGCTAGTGGGTGCATACCGCAACCCTAGTCAACCTCCGTTTGTTGCAGTAAAGCTTCTAATTTATGCGCCTTATAGGCCGGTGCACCTTATATATGGACAAAGTTTTAAAATGGGCCGTTCATTGAAGGTGCGCCTTATACCCTAATAAGGCGGAAAATACGGTAAATACCCATGTAGAATGCGCACCACAGATTGTAGGAGAATAAATTAGTTAGATTTTGCGCATTATACATGGGGAAAAAACGGTATTTTGAGAAATTGTTCACTTAACTTGATAAATCTTAAACATATTTTGTATTTTATTTCAAATGTTTACAGCTGGGAATCCTTACTGAAGAGAAGGAGGCTCTGTTGGAATTGTGGGAGCTTCGCAGGCAGCAGTATGAGCAGTGTATGGACCTACAACTATTTTACAGGGATACAGAGCAAGTAGACAACTGGATGAGCAAACAAGAGGTAACCTAACTTAACCCAGCAATCCCTCCCTGCAAGTGTGTGTTTACTTTTACTAGGTGTCTTGGTTTGTGATACAGATCAAGCCTTCTTCCCTTTTTATTCTTATCTGCAGTCGTAGTAATCATAAACTTTAATTGATGTGAAACCTGAAGTAATCTCATCTATTTGCCTTAATAAACCAGTACCCAATCTCTCCATTTCAAAAACCTTAGTGAGTACATTTCTGCCGCTAACAGGATATTGCAAAATGTTTTGTTTTTGTTTTAGCATTAAACAGTACGAAGCATACCAGTCATCTGCTCAGTCAAAAATATTTTGTAATAGATATTAATGGGAATTAAATTGGGCAACCTAATTGATGGAGGTGGCCATAAAGTTTCATCACTGTACCCGGCCACTTAGAAGCATGTGCTGACAAAAAATGTAAATATTGACAAAATACGGTGGCGCCCAAATAGGTAATATTTGCATATACTGTCGTTGAAGATCATTGAAATGCATTTAAAAAATGGTGGGGGTAGTAAGGGGTTGTAAACCGCAAAAGAAATCTTAAAAAAAATCCGATAAAAAAATAAAAGCTGATAAATAACAGATATTTTTTTCCGTTTTCCTTAAAAAATGGGGCTTGGTTACTCTGCAATGTATATCCAAAAATTATACATGGGAAATAAAATGCAAAATATGTTTAAGGTTTATTTATATCCAGTCGCTCTGGAGTACAAGTCGCATCAGCCATAAAATGAAAGCCATGAAAATCGTGAAGTGGAACGAAATTTATTGGATAATTTAAACTTTTTTAACAGATAAAAAAAACTTAAGTGGGGCGTGCAATATTATTCGGCCCCTTTACTTTCAGTGCACCAAACTCACTCCAGAAGTTAAGTGAGGATCTTCGAATGATCCAATGTTGTCCTAAATGACTGATGATGATAAATAGAATGCACCTGTGTGTAATCAAGTCTCCGTATGAATGCACCTGCTCTTTGATAGTCTCAGGGTTCCGTTTAAAGCGCAGAGAGAACCATGAAGACAAAGGAACACACCAGGCAGGTCCGAGATACTGTTGTGGAGAGGTTTAAAGCCGGATTTGGATACAAAAAGATTTCCCAAGCTTTAAACATCTCAAGGAGCACTGTGCAAGCAATTATATTGAAATAAGAGTATCAGACCACTGCAAATCTACCAAGACCCGGTCATCCCTCCAAACTTTCATCTTAAACTAGGAGAAGACTGATCAGAGATGCAGCCAAGAGGCCCATGATCACTCTGGATGAACTGCAGATAACTACAGCTGAGGTGGGAGAGTCTGTCCATAGGACAACAATCAGTTGTGCACTGCACAAATCTGGCCTTTATGGAAGAGTGGCAAGAAGAAAGCCATTTCTCAAAGATATCCATAAAAAGTCTCGTTTAAAGTTTGCCACAAGCCACCTGGGAGACACACCAAACATGTGAAAGAAGGTGCTCTGGTCAGATGAATCCAAAATCGAACGTTTTGGCTACAATGAAAAACGATATGTTTGGCGTAAAAGCAACACAGCTCATCACCCTGAACACACCATCCCCACTGTCAAACATGATGGTGGCACCATCATGGTTTGGGCCTGCTTTTCTTCAGCAGGGACAGGGAAGATGGCTAAAATTGATGGGAAGATGGATGGAGCCAAATACAGGACCATTCTGGAAGAAAACCTGTTTGAGTCTGCAAAAGACCTGAGACTGGGATGGAGATTTATCTTCCAACAGGACAATGATCCAAAACATAAAGCCAAATCTACAATGGAATGGTTCACAAATAGACGTAACCAGGTGTTAGAATGGCCAAGTCAAAGTCCAGACCTGAATCCAATCGAGAATCTTTGGAAAGAGCTGAAGACTGCTGTTCACAAACGCTCTCCACCCAACCACACTGAGCTCAAGCTGTTTTGCAAGGAAGAATGGGCAAGAATTCCAGTCTCTCGATGTGCAAAACTGATAGAGACATACCCCAAGCGACTTGCAGCTGTAATTGCAGCAAAAGGTGGCGCTACAAAGTATTAGCGCAAGGGGGCCGAATAATATTGCACGCCCCACTTTTCAGTTTTTTATTTGTTAAAGTTTAAATTATCCAATAAATTTTGTTCCACTTCACGATTGTGTCCCACTTGTTGATTCTTGACAAAAAATTAAAATGATATCTTTATGTTTGAAGCCTGAAATGTCGCGAAATGTTGAAAGGTTCAAGGGGGCCGAATACCTTCGCAAGGCATTGTGTGTGTATGTGTGTGTGTGTGTGTGTGTATATAACTAGATTGTAGAGTTAACAAAGTACAAGGAAAGACGTGGGTTTGGTAAACGGCTCTTTATTTACCAAAACAAAGTTCCAGGTGTGTGGCGGCGTGGACTTCAGCCACGGAGGTGGAAGAGAGATCCATAGAATAGGACCGGGGGTGCGTAAAAGCCATGACCGAGCCCCATCCCCCGGACAGCCACCCGGCCGAGCGCCGGCCCCCGACTTCTCTCCACGGAGGTGAAAGAGAGCTACGTAGAGTAGGACCGAGCGTGCGTAAAAGCCATGTCCGAGCCCCATCTGCCGTCCCAGGACAGCCATCCGGCCGAGCGCCGGCCCCTGACTTCTATCCACGGAGGTGAAAGAGAGCTCCGTACAATAAGACCGGGTGTGCGTAGAAGCCGTAATAGTTTTTCAAACCTTCTGTGTCACTCCAAATCCTTAAATCCTTCAAACTCTTCGTCCTCCGTGTCACTTAGAAACAAAGCCGCTAATTATATATGCGGGAAATATGGCAGTTGCCGGCTACAGTAACTCAGCGCAGTTGCAGTCATGGAGTTAATATTACAGCTGCTATAATTCTGATTGCTCTCTTCTTTGACAAAGAAGTAAAGTTTCAAATTTAATCAAGTAATGACCAGACAAAACAGTAGTGTATGGTAGTACTGTTATATTTGAGGTAGCCAGTCCTCGGGATGATACCAGATCTAAGGTATTTCCATTCTTATGCGTTGCTGCCTGTACGGCTTGCGTAAAACCAAACGTATCAGTTGAAGTCTGAGACGCCGATGTCATGTCTCATGTCTTTGTAGTCTGTGATCAGTGTTAAGATATTATCGGTCACGTGACCAGAATCAGGAAGTATGGGCATGTTTCAGTACAGTGTTGAAAGAGAACGCTGTTTGTTCTATTCTCTCCTGCAAAACTACTACCTACATTTTGTGTTATACAAGGCATTGTTGTTTCACCCTTTCCTTTATTAAACCTGGAGTCAACCTTCAACCTGGCCTTTAGAGTCTTTATGAGTGAAAGTGGTTGAGCTTACTGTCTTCGGATATTAAACATTTGGAGGGCAGGATAGTGAAACAACGTCTTCATCGCAGAAAGTAACAAAGTTAAACGCCAAACTCAGACTATGGATGGACAAAAAGGTCACTGAAGGCTATAATCTTACAAATCATGTTCTACAAAAGCGTCCTCTGGCAATGCTGCTGCCATGCCGAGGCAGCGAAAGTACTCCTTTCCTTCACAGATAAAGAAAATATTCTGAAAATAGAAAAGGCACAATTAGAGGCACGCATGGAGATGGAAAAGGCACAATTAGTGGCACGCATGGAGAAGCTCTCATTAGAGAAAAACGTGGCTGCGGCTGAGGCCAAAGCAGAGGCTCTAGAAGCAGCGGCTACCATCAACGGTTGTGAGCGAGGTAGCAGGAAGATTCAACTCGATGAGAATCCCTTTAACCCACTAGACTGGACCAGAGAATATGTCGCTCAACAGTCCAAGGAGCGCGGAAAGAATACGCTCCTACCGAAACTGACCCACTAAACATATTATCCAACCCGCCTCCGCACCTTCTCACTCAGGATGACACTAACCAGCTATACACAGAGCCCCCAGCGCCACCACGTGTACTCCCCCAGGATGAGCCTGTTCAGTACTCAGCTGACCTTGGCATCATAACCATTTTGTCAAGACGAGCCTGGACAGCGATTCACAGAGCCAACAATGGCACCACATCTACACTCTCACGACGAGGCAAGATGGCTACATGTAGAGTCTGCATCAGCACCTTGTCTTTCCCCGCAAGGTGACTATTCATATCTACGTGCAAATACCGTGCCAGGTAACTATTACAGCTCCACGGCCCATATCAGAGAATGGTCCGTGCCACCCTCACCTATACATTAGCGAACAGACTACCAGCTCATTGGCCACAACAACATGCCCCTATCACATCTCGTATTCCAAGAGATACACAGGGCCATCAGGGCACATATACAGCTGCACCCAAATACTGGGGTCCATCACGTCCTACCGTGCCCAACTACATACCCCAAAGCAACCAGCACGACCAATCAGGTATCAACGACGTTGTCAGATATTTCGCCCGTCGCGAGCTGGTCACTACAAGTATGACTCCATTCAACAAGCCTGCAAGCTACAGAGCTTGGCGACTGTCTCACTCCCAGCGAGGAAATGGATCTACTGGTCAAGTGGCTCGGGAAAGTGTCGGGAGAGCATGCAAAGCGTATCAGGGATGTCAATGCCAATCACCCCCAACGAGGACTCCAGATGACATGGGACAGACTGGATGCATGCCACGGAGCCCCTGATGTAGTCGAAGAGGCTCTCTTCCAACGCATCAACAATTTCCCAAAAATCACCAACAAAGACTGTGCAAAGCTCCATGAGCTCAGTGACCTCTTGATGGAATTAAGAGCAGCCAAGGCAGACGGAACCCTTCCAGGCGTTCAGTACCTAGACACAGCCAGAGCAATAAGTCCCCTGGTTCAAAGGCTGCCCTTTAGCCTGCAAGAAAAGTGGCGGACAAACGGATTCAGCTACAAACAACGTCATGGAGTTTCATTCCCCCCCTTTGGAATTTTCGTGGACTTCATCTTCCATTAGGCTAAAATCATGATTGCTTCAAGGCCATTCGCCAAGCCAGAGCGTTCCTGAAAGAGCACAGAATCTGTTTTAAATGTTGCACGTCTACTAAGCACATGGCCCAGGACTGTAAGTATACAGCCACATGTATTGAATGCGGGAGTGAGAAACATAACTCTGCACTTCACCCTGGACCAGTATCGCAGACCAAGGAGCCGGCCCCTACTACAGAGCATGGCGGGGAGCTAGCCCCTACAGCTCCTTCGGAGGTCACAAGCAATTGCACCGATGTCTGCGGTGGCGATCAGAGCAACAGATAATGCTCTAAAATCTAACTTGTCAGGATCTACCCTGTCAACCATCGTGAGAAAGCGACAAAGGCCTACGCAATCATCGATGAACACAGCAACAGATCATTGGCTCGTTCCGAGTTCTTCGACACCTTCAATGTCCAAGGACCCCATTCTCCATACTCTCTCCGCACATGCTCTGGAGTGACAGAAACCATGGGGAGAAGAGCTCCGGGCTACCAAATCGAATCCAAGTTAGGCTTCTCCTACCAAGTCTTGTAGAATGCGATGACATCCCAAACAACAGATCGAAGATACCAACTCCTAATGCTTCATCCAACCACCCTCACCTGAAATCAATCGCTCATCTCATCCCAGAACTTGAACAGAGCACTCCCATAATGCTTCTCCTAGGGCGAGACATCATCAAGGCCCATAAAGTCCGCAAGCAGGTGAACGGTCCAAGAGATGCTCCATTCGCCCAGAAACTCGACCTTGGATGGGTGATCATCGGAAATGTGTGTTTGGGACGGGTTCACAAGCCTGACACCATAAATGCCCTGTATACCAGGACTACAGAGCAGAAACGCCCCTCCATCTTCGAACCCTACCCGAACGTCTTTCAAGTGAAAGAGAGGTAGTCAATTCCAAGGCACCGATCATCCTAAGCTACAGTCGACAGAGAAACTTACCTGCAACGGAGAAACCGACCAGCTGGGTTCTACAATGTTTCAACAAACAAAGGATCGATCTAACGATGTGTGTGTGTGTGTGTGTATGTGTGTAAATGTGTGTGTGTGTGTGTGTGTATATATATATAGTAAACAATAAAAAAAAAATACAAGTGACTCAATGGGTGCTCAATCTTTAGTATGTGGGGATCCACCGTAGAAGAGAAATCATGCCCCGCCCCCATTAAGTTGACCATGCGTGATCTGAAAATGATGTAAAACTGATGTTTTCCGTTTTCTACTCTGTATCTTGAATGTTTAGGCTTTTCTCTTGAATGAAGATCTTGGTGACTCCCTGGATAGTGTAGAAGCACTGCTTAAGAAGCACGAAGACTTTGAAAAGTCTCTCAGTGCTCAAGAAGAGAAGATTACTGTAAGTTCACACATTTTTTCAAAAGGAAATATTCATAATAAAGTGTTCATTTACAGCAGGGGTGTCCAAACTACGGCCCGCGCGCCAACTGCGGCCCGCGGTCCCGTTTTTATTGGCCCTCCTTGCAAAAGGTTTGGACACCCCTTATTTACAGTAGGCATACAGTATGATTTTTCCCATCCTTGCAGAGCACAGATCTAATTTTCAGGTTCAAAACTTGCTGGCCCACAATTTTAAAATCTTGCTGTGTAAACCAGGCTTTACTTATAAAGCTTTTGTGACGCAAATCCTGGAAGTTTTCAGACACGCACTTGTTGATAATTATTTTAATTATTCTGTTTTACGCTCTTTCTACATCCTAAGGCTTTAGATGAATTTGCAACAAAACTTATCCAGAACAACCATTATGCTTGTGAAGATGTGGCAACCCGCAGAGATGCGGTGAGGACAATATTTATTTTCATCTTTTTTTTTTTTTTTTTTTTTTAATAGTTGATATGACGACAATGATTTGACTTTGTCTGAATATTTTAGCTTCTCAGTCGTCGAAATGCCCTGCACGGGCGAGCTCAGTCTCGACGTTCTGCTTTGGAGGATTCTTTCCATCTACAACAATTTTTCAGGGATTCTGATGAGCTGAAGAGCTGGATCAATGAGAAAATGAAGACAGCTAGTGATGAAGCTTACAAGGTAACAACTGAAAGTTGACTTTAAATTTCAAGCAGGAAGCGTTGTTAATGGTGACTAATGGTGAGAATAGAAATAGGATGT
The DNA here is from genome assembly GCF_033458585.1 of Syngnathus typhle. Classification (NCBI taxonomy): domain Eukaryota; kingdom Metazoa; phylum Chordata; class Actinopteri; order Syngnathiformes; family Syngnathidae; genus Syngnathus; species Syngnathus typhle. The sequence continues at coordinate 12,815,217 of NC_083749.1, read as the reverse complement.
ACAGCTAAAACAAGTTTACATATACTATTAAAAAAAACATACTTTTTTCATGACTGTTTAACATGTAATCAGACTACCGTAATTTTCGGACTAAAAGTCGCTCCGGAGTACAAGTCGCATCAGCCATAAAATGCCCCAAAAAGTGAAAAAAAACCATATATGTCGCTCCGGAGTATAAGTTGCATTTTGGGGGGCAGTTTACCGTTTTTTTCCATGTATAATGCGCAAAATTTAACTAATTTATTGTCCTAAAATCTGGGGTGCGCATTATACGTGGGTACAAAAAAATAGATTCTTTTTTTTTTTTAAATCCGGATATCCTACGGAGGCCGCCATTACAGATGCGCTTTCTTCTCTGCTGTTCACTTCAAACGCGCTCCATACGAACACAATGCTCTCGTATCAGACGCTTGCTAGATCACCTGCTCGTTTACTGTCACAATGTACCCTACACAAATCCGAAACATTTCTTCGCTATTGAGTATGCTAGCGCATGCCCAGTGATACTGACCGGCAGAATAACATCCGATTGTTCTCAAAGATGATCTTTTTTCTGAAATAATTTTACGTTCACGGACTTAAGTAGGAGTCAACATTTGGGTGCGTATTATACATGGGTACAGGCTTTTTTCCAGCATCAACATGCCATTTTTAGGGTGCGTATTATACATGGGGGCGCATTATACATGGAAAAAAACGGTATTCGACAAAATCCAACACCAAGAACAGACATGAACGAGCAACAACAGGCTAAACGATAGGTATGCTAACGTGACACAAAGAGCTGAGAACAAGCCTGACGTAACAATCAGAGTTATTAAAAAAATACTATTACATAAATAACACGTTTATAAAACCATCTGTGTCACTCCAATTCATTAAATCCATCGATCGTCCTTTGTCAACAATGGGTGCGCGCCGCTGTTGGCGCTTGAACTTCAAAATATTCCACAGGCCCATATAATGATATATAAATTAGATATCAAATAATTATTACCGTTTTTTTCCACGTATAATGCGCAAAATTTAACTAATTTATTGTCCTAAAATCTGAAGTGCGCATTATACATAGGTACAAAAAAACAAAAACCTTTTTTTATTTATTTTATTTTATTTTTTTTAAGAAAATCATGGTACAAACAACAATTTTTGAAGAAAATCTTGTCACGGATAGTTCTTTACAACGTCACTTTCCTCTCTTTTCATTTTAACCTAACTGATCGCCGTGGTGCCTTTCTGGGGAGTCGGAGAAATCAACGCCAACAAAAGTCAAGTTTATTTATTTCAAAGAAAATACATCCAGCATAGTTAAGAAATCACCAGAAAGATCACCATGACAATTGTGAATAATAAATAAATAATTATTATATATATTATTATTATAATAATAATAAATAATTGCGATAAATAGCTGGAACATCACTCAAATATTGGTGATCCCGTTGAGAGTCTCACATATTTCTTTGCTATTGAGTTTGCTACTGCATGCGCAGTGATACTGACCGGCAGAATAACATCCGGTTGTTCCCAAAGATGAAATAATTTGATTTTTTTCTGAAATAATTTTACGTTTACGGACTTAAGTAACTCGGCCGGGTCATACCAAAGACTCTAAAAATGGGACCCATTGCCTCCCTGCTTGACACTCAGCATTAAGTGTTGGAATTGGGGGGCTAGATCACCAAATGATTCCCGAGCGCGGCGCCGCTGCTGCTCACTGCTTCCCTCTCCCCCAGGGGATGGATCAAAATCACACGGGGATGGGTCAAATGCAGAGGACAAATTTCACCACACCCAGATGCGTGTGTGACGATCATTGGGACTTTAAAAAAAAAAAAAGAAAAAATTTGGGTGCGTATTATACATGGGTACAGGCTTTTTTCCAGCATCGACATGCCATTTTTAGGGTGCGTATTATACATGGGGGCGCATTATACATGGAAAAAAACGGTATATAAGCAATAATATTATCAAACCATCTGTGCACGCTAAATCATTAAATCTATCGATCAAATTCCTCGTCCTTTGTCAACAACGCCGCGCGTGGGCCCTGACGTCAGCCGCGTCGTTATTCCACAGACGTAGTATATAACTACATTGTAGCGTTAACAAAGTACAAGGAAAGACGTGGGTTTGGTAAACTGCTCTTTATTTAACAAAACAAACTTCCAGGCGTGTGGCGGCGTGGACTTCCAGCCCCGGAAGTGGAAGAGAGCTCCATAGAATAGGACCGGTCGCGCGTAAAAGCCATGACCGAGCCCCATCCACCGTCCCACGACAGCCACCCGGCCGAGCGCCGGCCCCCGACGCCTATCCACGGAGGTGAAAGGGAGCTCCGTAGAGTAGGACCGGGCGTGCGTAAAAGCCAGTCACTCCAAATCCTTAAATCTTTCAAAGTCTTCTTCCTCCGTGTCACTTAGAAACAAAGCCGCTAATGATGCTGGTAGTACGTGGGGCCCTTTGTCATCCCGTGACGAATCTTTGTCCTTTTTGTAAACAACCGCCGCACCACGCCGCGTTGCGCTGCTGACGTCACTGGAAATTCAAATTACAGTAATCCCTTGCTACATCGCGGTTCGTTTATCGCGGGTTTTTTGGGGGGGAAAATTTTTGAAAAAAAACACAAGTCGCTCCTTATTATAAGTCGCCCCCCCCCACCCATACTATGAGAAAAAAACGCGACTTATAGTCCGAAAATGACGGTAAACCTTTCCTGTTTTAGGTCAGACTGGGTGATCACATGAGCACAAAATAGGCTTCTAGAAAAGGGTGCCATTCACAATGGCGCCACAAAAGAAGTTCAGCAGGCGATTCGCAGATAACTGTGCGAGCCAATGGATCGTGGTTTAAAATTGTTAAAACATCACAAAACAGGCACATTTGTGAGCAGGGTTCTGGGCAGATGCAGATAGTGTGCCTTGTCACCACGGGGCAGACATGGTGAAGGTCGCCCACATTCAGGTTCCGTCGAGCATGAGGGAGCAGATGTCGGCCACATGCAGGTTCCGACGAGCACGAGGGAGCGGATGTCTCACACGGGTCGCTGCTGCAAGGCCAAGGCGTGGGAGCCGGACCCGGTCAGCACAGGCTTGATGACCAGGACGGCTGTCACTGAGTTATGGCGGTCCTGACCGATGCGTGCAGCTATCCAGGTTGCGGCCGATCTGCTGAATGAACAGCCAAACCTGGGATGGCCCCCGACCGTGGCCACACATCTTTGCAGGCCAACGCCACATCACAGACAGAAAGAAACAGAGGAAAGAACAAAAACAGGAGAAAAAAATTATGGGGGGCTGCCACACACGACGACACTATTAAAAATAAAATCTGCAGGTTGAAGCTCCCAAGTCCCTGCTCCAACTCAAGTTTGAGATTTTGTGTGGCACCAACACTATACACAATTTGAGCAAGTTTCATTAAAAAAAATCTGCTTGAATAAAATGTGGTGGTGATGGAATGAAAAGACCGCAAATAGAAATTATTTTGAAAACTAGTCTGATTTCATATCTGAGTGAAGAAATACATTTTTGTCTGGTGTTTGAAAACTTGTGGTTTCAACTGTCTACTGTCTTCTGTCGCCATGGTTTTGTCTGACAGGATCCCTCAAACCTACAAGGCAAGGTGCAGAAACACCAGGCTTTTGAAGCAGAGCTATCAGCTAACCAGAGCCGCATTGATGCTTTGCAAAAGTCCGGCCAAGCATTGCTTGATGGGAAACATTACGCATCCTCTGAGGTAGACTGTCGTATGAAAGAGGTCAGCTCGCAGTGGAAGAAACTGCTGGAAGCCACCGAGCTGAAAGGTATCACCTGAATACCTCTCAGTGCTAAGAAGTGCAACAACCAATAAACTAGTATTGTATCAATGATACATTTTTCGTGTCTTAGGTATCAAGCTCCGCGAGGCCAACCAACAACAGCAGTTTAACAGGAATGTAGAGGACATTGAGCTCTGGCTGTATGAGGTTGAGGGTCACTTGACCTCAGAGGACTATGGGAAAGACCTTACCAGTGTTCAGAACCTACAGAAGAAACATGCACTTTTAGAGGCGGATGTAACTGCACACCAGGTTTGTAGTAATCACTAGATAACTGTCATATGGGTATTTCATGCTACGTCTTATGTTGTTTAACAGTAAGCATTCATACAGACTAATTTTTCAGGATCGAATTGATGGAATAATAATCCAGGCTCGACAGTTTCAAGAGGCTGGACACTTTGATGCTGACAACATTCAGAAGAAACAGGATGCTGTAGGCATTCGTTACCAATCCCTCCGTGAGCCAATGGCTGCACGCAAACAGAAATTGGCAGATTCTCTTCGTCTCCAACAACTTTTTAGAGATGTTGAAGATGAGGAGACTTGGATACGTGAGAAAGAGCCCATTGCTGCCTCTTCAAACCGAGGTAAAACTACTCAGCTATTGCATTTTATCACTCAAAATAAGCAAGATGGCAGTTGCAATAGGGATTTTGATAGAAACCCTACTGACTTTACATTAGGGATGCATGGAATTAATATTTTGGGCCAAAAAAGTTCAATTAAAGCCATAATCTTTCCAATGGGGAAATTGTGATCTCTTTCTTTCATGACATATTCAGGCTGATTGTTAAATCAAGCGGACTCCACCCAAAAAGTAGGTGTCAGTAAGTGTACTGCCGTTTTGTTCGAAAATACCATTAAGTCTCTTCTAAGTCTTTTTTTCAGGGGGGAATTGTAGCACTGACATCATTTAATACAGTTCAATCATGTACAGTGGGGCAAAAATGTATTTAGTCAGCCGCCAACTGTGCGAGTTCTCCCACTTAAAAGATGAGATGCCTGTAATTGTCATCATAGGTGACAGCGGTCAAACGTTTTCTGTAAGTCTTCACAAGGTTTTCACACTCTGTTGCTGGTATTTTGGCCCACTCCTCCATGCAGGTCTCCTCTAGAGCAGTGATGTTTTGGGGCTGTCGCTGGGCAACACGTACTTTCAACTCCCTCCAAAGATCTTCTATGGGGTTGAGATCTGTGAGATCTGGAGACTGGCTAGGCCACTCCAAGATCTTGAAATGCTTCTTACGAAGCCACTCCTTTGTTGCTCGGGCGATGTGCTTGGGATCATTGTCATGCGGAAAGATCCAGCCACGTTTAATCTTCAATGCCTTTGCTGATGGGAGGTTTCCACTCAAAATCTCACGATACATGGCCCATGTGATGGTTTTGACCCTACGGGGTGAGATCTTGCGTGGCGCCCCAGATCGAGGGAGATAATCAGTACTCTTGTATGGCTTACATTTTCTAACAATTGCTCCCACAGTTGATTTATTCACTCCAAGCTGCTTACCTATTGCGAATTCAGTCTTCCCAACTCGGTGCAGGTCGACAATTTTGTTTCTGGTGTCTTTTGACAGCTCTTTGGTCTTGACCATTGTGGAGTTTGGAGTGTGACTGAGGTTCTAGACACGTGTCTTTTATACTGACGAGTTCAAACATGCGCCACTAATACCGGTAACAAGTGGAGGACAGAGGAGCCTCTAAAACAGGGGTCTCAAACTCCAGTCCTCGGGGGCCGCGTTCCGACATGTTTCCCTCGTTAAACAAACCTGATTCAATTATCAGGCTCCTGCAGAACGTGAGGATGAATTGATCATTTGAATCAGGTGTGTTTAACGAGGGAAACATGTAGGAATGCGGCCCCCGAGGACTGGAGTTTGAGACCCCTGCTCTAAAAGGAGATGTTACAGGTCTGTGAGCACCAGAAATCTTGCATGTTTGTAGGTGACCAAATACTTATTTTACAGAGGAATTTACCAATTAATTTATTAAAAATCCTACCATGTGAGTTCCTGGATTCTTTCCCCCATTCTGGCTCTCATACTTGAAGTTCACATGATGAAAATTACAGGCATCTCTCAGCTTGTGAGTGGGAGAACTTCCACAATTGGTGGGTGGCTAAATCCCCCAAAGTAAGTGCCAATGTTGGGCCCTCGCGTTAACAAAAACAGTGATGGATGTTAGTGCTATTTTCTTTTCATGCCAACAGGTGGAACACGCGTGCCTTTGTTTTGTGCAGAAATTCACTGCTGCACTTTTCCAACCCACTATACATTAGTGCAGGGGTGTCCAAACTACGGCCCGCGGGCCAACAAAGAAGTAGTACTGGGCAGGCAAACGAGTTAGCGGAAAGATGCTAATTCGCGATCATGCTAACACGCGCAAACGGACCTCTAAAGGAAATTAAACGAACATTTGGAGCAATACTACATTGTCCTAAAGCAGGGATCACCAACCTTTCTTAAACCGAGAGCTACTTCCTGGGTATTTTTCCCATTACAAATAATGGAAAAATGTTAAATCCGTTTCAAGACAAAAAATAACCCCGCCTTTTTTAAGCATTTTTTCATTTCCGCATATTTGTCCGATCACGCAACTGTAGCGCACCGCCTAACGCGCAACCGTAGCGCGTCGCCCACCGCGCAACTGCACCGCGCTGGTCGCATTATTGTGACAGAGCAGTCGCTGAAAATTTGAAAATATTTTTGAAGTCCTGATGTATTTTCCAAAATTTAAGTGGACCTAAGTGCGCTGGGAGCTTAATTTTGTCCGATCGCGCAACCGCAGCGCGCCGGGCGCTCACTGTCGCATTGCTTTAAGAGCATCTTTGTGTTTTAGGATGGCTTTACTACTCCCACTTGCTTTCTTTGAAGGCATGATTAGGGGTTCATACAATCCTCAAAGTAACGAAAATACAATGACAACGGAGTCAGTAGGCATCCGGGGCGCCCGGTCGGGTTTTCTCGGGTCCTCCCGGCCCGGCTCATCTTGCGAGGTTCGACCTCCGAATTTTGTTTGACAACCGAAGCAAAGAAATCTAGAATTTTTTGTTCAAATTCCGGTTTGTTCGAGAACCAGGACGTTCGTAAACCGAGGTTTGACTGTAAAATAAATAGATGCAGCTCACTGACAAGTGCCGCTATTTGAGCTAATTTTAGAACAGTCCTGCGGGCGACTCATGCGGTCCTCACGGGCGACCTGGTGCCCACGGGCACCGTGTTGATGACCCCTGTCCTAAAGGTTAGACACGTGATCATTCATTTCTCTTGTTAGGCGATACACTTAGATCGCCAATGACTCCTGTACCACTGTAACCGACATATGTACAAGAACGTAAAAAAGGAAGTGGTATCGCCTGAAAACGGCCTTCAAAATAAATCACCCTACCTCAAATCAAAGCATGGCTGAATAACAAATAACATGGAGAATTCTTCTTATTTTGTCACTTGGAAAATAAAGACACTTGTGACAATGAAATTTGTTTTATAACAGTGTGTATTTGCATGACATTTTTGTAGTTAATGCCAGAAAAAACTATTGGCCCCGGGCCCCTTCACTTTATCAAATCTGGCCCTCCTTGCAAAAAGTTTGGACACCCCTGCATTAGTGGCATCTTCAATACGGGAAACTCAGTTTCTGTAGCACTTACAGACGTCACAAAAGTATCATCATCATCGGCGGTCACTCGGAACGAGTATGACGGTCTTCTTTTCAGGGTCGTCTACTTGTGGGTCCGCAGGTGGGCGTAGAGGCCGATCCGGGATCCACATATTTTTGTGCAGTGTGGGCAGGGGAAAGTGGTGGTGGGTTGTGGTCGTGCTGGAGCCAGTTTTTGTCTTTCCTTTCGGAGTTGTCGTTTGGTTTCTGCGACACGGCGGAGTTCCTTTTCGTGATGTGCTGCACCTTCTTGCACCGCTGCTCTCCAGCAGTTCCTGTTCAAGGCGATGCGCTCCCAGTCCCGAGATGTTATTTGGAATTTCTTGAGATTGGTCTTGAGGTTGTCCTTAAAACGTTTCTTTTGCCCGCCCGGGGCTCGCGGACCTCTCTCCAGCTGGGAGTATAACATCTGTTTGGGGAGGCGGGTGTCAGCCATGCGGATGAGATGTCCTGTCCATCGGAGTTGGTGCTGCATTATTAAGGTGGTGATGCTCGGTATCCTGGCTTCCTCCAGAACGCTGATGTTTGTGCGTCTGTCCTCCCATTTGATCCGGAGTATTTTCCTCAAGGTTCTCTGGTGGTGTTGTTCAAGAGCTCTTAGGTGCCTGCTGTAGGTTGTCCATGACTCTGCCCCGTAAAGTAAGGTGGGGAGAACCACAGCTTTGTAAACCAGGAGCTTGGTGTCAACCCGGAGGTCTCGGTCTTCGAAGACTCTTTTCCGGAGTCTGGCATACGCTCCACTGGCACAGCTCAGGCGATGGTTGACCTCGGAGTCAATGTCCGCTTTGGAGGAGAGAAAACAGCCGAGGTAGGGGAAATGGTGAACATATTCAAGTGCAGTGTTGTCCACATTTATGATGGGCGGAGTAGATGGCTGGTTGGGTGGGGGTTGATGTAGCACCTGGGTCTTCTTGATGTTCACGGTCAGACCCAGGGCTCTGTATGCCTTAGCAAAGGAGTTCAGGATGCCCTGGAGGTCTTCTGCAGAGTGTGCTGCTATGGCATTATCGTCTGCATACTGGAGCTCCACGACCGTGGTGGTTCTGATCTTGGTTTTGGCTTTGAACCTGTTAAGGTTGAAGAGCCTGCCATCAGTCCTGTACCATATTGGGATTCCGTGTGGTAGTTCTTTGTTGATGAGGTAGAGTATGGCGGCAATGAAGACAGAGAACAGGGTGGGTGCAATAATGCATCCCTGTTTGACCCCTGTCTCTACAGTGAAAGGCTCAGTCAAGGAGCTGTTATTGAGCACTGTAGCTGTCATTCCGTCATGTAATAAACGCAGTATTCTGACGTATTTGTCCGGGCAACCATACCTCAGAAGGATGCTCCATAGGGCCTGGCGATCCACCGTGTCAAAGGCTTTTGTAAGGTCTATGAAAGCCATGAACAAAGGCTGTTTATGCTCACGGCATTTCTCCTGGAGTTGGCGTGCTGTAAAGATCATGTCTGCAGTGCCTCTAGATGGGCGAAAACCGCACTGCGATTCTGGGAGAATTTCCTCAGACAGTGGCAGTAGGCGATTGGCAAGAACACGAGCAAGTACTTTGCCAACTGTTGAAAGGAGCGAGATGCCCCTATAGTTTCCGCAATCCGCTTTGTCCCCTTTCTTGAAAATGGTCACTATCAGAGCATCCCTGTGCTCCGAGGGGAGTACTTCTTTTTCCCAGACCTTCAGAAAGAGGGAATGGAGGTGGCGCTGGAGCTCTAGTCCACCTTCCTTTAGGACCTCAGCTGGGATCCCATCTGGCCCAGAGGCCTTGTTGTTCTTCAGGCTCCTGATGGCATCTTGGACCTCTACTAAAGTGGGAGGTTCACCCATGTCTTCCCTGATGGGACTCTGAGGGATGTGACTGAGGAAATCTGACTGAGTTGTGCTGTCACGGTTGAGGAGTTCCTGAAAGTGCTCTCTCCACCGGTTGTTTATGGACTCATTGTCCTTCAACAGCTCCTGCCCGTCTTTAGAGCGTAGGGGGTTTTGGCCGCGATGGCTTGGGCCGTAGACAGCCTTAGTAGCGCTGAAAAAGCCTCTGGTGTCACCAGAGTCTGCCAAACTCTGGATTTCCAGTGCCCTTTCTGTCCACCAGGAGTTTTTAATCTGTCTCACCCGGCTCTGGACGTCAGCCTTGGCTTTGGAGTGGGCCTGTCTCTTTGCTGTGCAGGTGATGTCATTTTGCCAGACACGAAAGGTTTCCCTTTTCTTGGAGATGAGCTGTTCTATCTCTGTCACAAAAGTATAATCAAGGTCTGACTGAAGGTTTTTTCCCAGGCAAAGATTTAATTGGTGTCCAGAACCTACTGAAGAAACACCAGGCTCTCCAGGCCGAGATCACTGGTCATGAGCCTCGTATAAAAGCGGTTACCTTGAAAGGAGAGGCCATGGTGGAAGAAGGTACTCATGTTCCGGTTTTGTTAAGTATTGTAGATTGTGTGATTTACAGTCCTCTTCATCTATATTCATGTTGGTACTTAGGACACTTTGCAGGTGAAGAAGTGAAAGTTAAACTCTCTGAGCTGCATGGACGCTGGGACATTCTGAAGGGTAAAGCCTCTCAGAGAAGACAGGATCTTGAGGACTCTCTACAGGCCCAACAATACTTTGCTGATGCCAATGAAGCAGAGTCTTGGATGTGGGAGAAAGAACCCATTGTGGGAAGTACAGATTATGGCAAAGATGAAGACTCCGCTGAGGTCTGTAAATGCAGTTGGGTGGGGCTAGGATCGTCGTAATTATGTTGTTCACTTTAGTGGTTCTTTATATATTCTTAATTTTTTAAACTGTCTTTACAGGCTCTTCTAAAAAAACACGAAGCCCTGATGTCTGACTTGAGTGCTTACGGAAGTAGCATCAAAGCACTAAATGAACAGGCAACGTCTTGCAGGGTAAAAATACAGTAACGCCTAGTCTGCACAAGTGTGTATGCGTGTCCTGAAGTAGCGTTGGTTAGGAAGTATCATTATGGATGACTTTGATATTTTGTTTTATATTCAGTCCAAATGTGTTTTGTGACATTTGAATGAGCAGCAGCAAGTGGCACCGACTGATGATGAGACTGGAAAGGAACTTGTCCTGGCCCTCTATGATTACCAGGAGAAGAGCCCACGTGAAGTAACTATGAAGAAAGGTGATATTCTCACCCTTCTAAACAGCACCAATAAGGTAAATATAAGATGTATTAACTATAATAATAGAATAACAATTGGCCAAAAACTAATGCTGTGGAGGCTATATAGCCCTGGTCATGTTGTGGTACTGGTACATTCCGGTACTGTCACATTGAAATTGGAGTTTATTATTTTTTTAAATAACGACAATAAATCTCTTAAATGAGAGGGTTTTTTTTTGTCAGGCCCGATTATGTGTGCGAAGTGGGGCTAAACAATTTTAGGAAAAGATTGAATTGCAATTGTAATGACAATTTGGGAATTTTGTTTGAATTCTCAATTGTCTTTGTCAGATCACGTTTCAGGGGAATATTCAGTATGTAGAGTAACATTACATTCGACCTCAAACATTACCCTAATGAACCACAGTCACTATAGAGGTTGTGTGTGGGAGGCAGTAATTTTAAATGTTTTATAAAATGGTCCAAAACCTATTGTGGCTTACTGAAATTGTGCAATAGTGTGTGTATTTAAAAATACAATAGCAGAAACTGTCCAAAAACCGACAAGCTCAATGGATGCAAGAATTATGAAGATCCTTTAAAATAAGGGGGGTGGTCGTATATTAAAATGTAATCTCACCTATAATGATGTTTTTGATTGAAATAGGTTTTGATTTCAGTAAATATTACCCATTTATGCTTCTAGTTCAACAAGAGTCTTTATATATTTTTTTTGTTCTTTACGATAATCAAATGTTTTGAAACTTGTGTGTCAGTTTTTATGTACCGTACTTTCCGCATCGTAAGGCACACTTGAAAGCCTTTAATTTTCTCAAAAACCGAAAGTGTGCCTTTTAATAAGGTGCACCTTTTGTGTGGACAAGGCACAATTAGAGGTTTCTGCAAAACCAGGATCATTACAGACGAGCAAAACATGAAACAATGACGAGAGGAAACTTGGCATGTTTAATGGCGAACTTGCCCAACTGTTTAATTCGGATGCAGAATATGAGGACCTGGATGTATTTCAAAGAGTCAAAGTCAAAGTCTGCTTTATTGTCAACATCTTCACATGCCGAGACACACAAAGAGATCGAAATTACGTTTTCCCTATCCCACGGTGACAAGACATATTACACGATAGACATACTATATATTTTATATATATATTTGCGTATAGCGTGAGGAGAGGACACTTGCTGCTATCAACACCCGTAAGGCAGCAGGCCCAGACAACATTCCAGGTCGAGCGCTTAAGGACTGCGCTGAGGAGCTTAAGGGTGACCACAGATATCTTTAACACTTCCTGCAGCAAGCCGTCGTCCCATCATGTTTCAAGGCTGCCACCATCATACCTGTGCCGTAAAAAACTGCCCCATCCTGCTTCAATGACTACCGTCCCGTGACACAGACACCCATCATCATGAAGTGCTTTGAGCGGCTTGTCATGACACACATCAGATCCATTCTCCCACCCTTGACCCCTTCCAGTTTGTATACCGAGCCAAACGGTCCTCTGAGGATGCAATCTGCTCTGCCCTCCACTCAGCCCTCACCCACCTGGAAAAAAGGGACTCGTATGTGAGATTGCTGTTTGTGGACTTCAGTTCTGCTTTCAACACCATTGTACCACAACGACTCATCAGCAAACTTGACAAACTGGGACTCAGTACCTACCTCTGCAACTGACGACTGGACTTCCTCTGTCAGAGGCCTCATTTAGTACATGTTGGCGACAATATCTCAAGCAGCATCACGCTGAGCACGGGTTCCCTCTAAGGCTGCGTGCTCCAGGCTGCTTTTCACCCTGCTGACGCATGACTGCACTGCAACTTACAGCAACAACCGCATAGTGAAATTTGCTGATGACACGACTCTGGTGGGTCTCATCATCAAGGGTGACGAGACTCAATACAGGTTGGAGGTCGACCTTCTGACCACGTGGTTCAGGGACAACAACCTCCTGCTGAACGTCAGCAAGACCAAGGAGATTGTTGTTGACTTCCGAAAGGGTCACACCCAACACCTGCCACTGACTATTGACGGTGCAGAGAGTGAGCAGCACCACATTCCTTGGGGTGCACATCAGTGAAGACCTCTCCTGGACCACCAACACTGCATCGCTGGCGAAGAAAGCTCAGCGCCGCCTGTACCGTATTTTCCGGACTATAAAGCGCACCGGACTATAAGGCGCACCTTCAATGAATGGCCCATTTTAAAACTTAATCCCTATATAAGGCGCACCATTGATGCATCATGTCAGATTTTTAATCCAATTCAAATCATTCTCCATTTTATATTTTTTATTTTCAACTTCAGATGCAACAAATTACTTTATAATCACAAAATAGTGATCCATAGTCTTTTTGATTCATGATTCATAGTTTTCCGCGGGCCACTTATGCTTGATTTCATGGCACAATGCTTTGGGCCAGTTTAAATTTAGGAATTCGGTCCATTTATAAGGCACACTGGAGTATAAGGCGCATTGTCGGCTTTTGAGAAAATTTTAGGTTTTTAGGTGCGCCTTATAGTCCGGAAAATACGGTACTTCCTGCGGAAACTCAGGCGAGCAAGTGCTCCACCAGCCATCATGACCACATTCTACCAAGGCACCATTGAGAGCATCCTCTCCAGCTGTGTCGCTGTGTGGGGTGGAAGCTGAAGTCAAATTCATTGTTTGCCATGCCCAAACATGGCAAATAAAAATTCTTGAATCATCTTATTTTTACTTTTTGTATTGTTTACTTGAATGTGTTATGTCTTGTCACCGTGGGATAGTAGGAAACGCAATTTCGATCTCTTTGTATGTCTTGACATGTGAAGAAATTTACAATAAAGCAGACTTTGACTTTGTATGACTGGGGTGTCCAAACCTTTTGCAAGGAGGGCCAGATTTGATAAAGTGAAGGGGCCCAGGCGGCAATAGTTTTTTCGGACATTTTTTAACTACAAGAATTTCATGCAAATACAGTTATAAAATCAATTTTATTGTCACAATTGTCTTTATTTGTCAAATGACAAACTATCCAAATATAAGCCACTCAGGCAGAACAACTCTAAAAACACAAATTCTACCTTTCATTCATATCTGAAGTCAGATAAGATTAAACAAACTGTATGAAGTACCTTAAATTTACATGAGTTTAAAATTATTTTGCCTCATGAACATTTTAAACAGGAGTTATAAGTAATGCAAAGTTATTATTAAAACTTAAAACAAGTGAATTTTGGTCTTAACATGGCCACTTCGTAATATTTAATATTAAGTAATATTTACTTTTGATTTAATTTTGACTCACAGCCCCGTGTGAAGAATCGCTGTTGTGATGCCAGTTCAGCTTGGAGCTGCTTCACTATCAGCGCGGTCACTCCCTGTTAGCTTGTCGTATGGGTTGTTTAGTCTGATAGTGTCTCTTGAGGTTGAAATCCTTAAACAAGCCAACCGCCTCTTTACAAATTAGACAAACACAATTTCCTCGCTTTTCAGTGAAGTATTGTAATTCACATCTCTCTCGAAAGCGACGGCCCTCAATGTCAACTTTCCTCATTTTCTTTGCAGCCGCCATGGCAGAAATGAGCGGAAAGGGGTTCGCAGCACAGATACAGACTGATATTATTAAAGTGGGGCTGCCACCTTTTGGCAAAAGGAGGAATTATAGTTTCAAGTTTTATGATTTTTTTTTATTCAGTTTAACTGTCTTATCGATTAACAATAATATGAGTACAGTACATGGTTAAATAGTAAAATGTAAAACTGAATTCGTACAACTGAATTCACTTTATTTTGTTTTGTTTTTTACTGTTATTCATGACATGCATGCGCCCCATGATGCGGTGCACCCTATGTGTGGATCAAATACAGAATAGCCCCCGAAATTAAGTCTGCACCTTAACCCAAAGGCCCTCATGGTGCGGAAAATATGGTCGGAAAAAAACTGTAATTGGGAGGTCTGTTCAGTAACCTTAAACTTATACCATCATTGTTGATGACTTGAAAATTATGATGACGTTTGTATTGATTATTTAGGCAAATCAGAGTAAAATATAGTTTGCATTATCATTTGAAATACGATGTAAACCCTTGCGACTCAAGCTTGTCAGGGTTTAATAAATACATGTATTTATTTTTTGTCCCATAGGACTGGTGGAAAGTAGAGGTGAATGACCGCCAGGGATTTGTTCCAGCTGCCTATGTGAAGAAGCTGGATCCCAATCAGTCCTCTTCTCGAGAAAACCTGGATGAACATGGAAGCATTGGACTTCGGCAAGAACAAATTGAGAATCAGTAAGACCAAATATAGTAACATATTGATGCCTTTTCCGTTTTAGTACTTTGTCACACCTGACGTCCTTTTCTGTCTCTAACAACCTAATCTTTGTACTGGTATTGGTCAGACTAATCACCAAAGAAGCCTGCAGCGTGTCTATACGCATGAAACAGGTTGAAGAGCTGTGAGTAGGAACGAATTGAATAGTCACACCCTCTGTGTTCAGTGTTACATTTTTATCATACCTGTTAGAGATGGGCATTCAACCAATTTATTTTTTGGCAGTGACCTTAAATTAATGACCAGCACAACTACTGGTTAAATTGTTAGTCGTGTTGCTCAATGGACCACCGTGACTTGAATCAGTGAGGTGTTGTTGAGCCCAAATGGGTGTAAATTTGCATTCGGGGCGGGCGGGGGAACTGGCCTTGTACATATTTCCCGGAATATGAAGAAAAACGTTACTAAATTGTAATTGCAAAACACTTGTGTAGCACTTCATTTACACCGTTTGTTGCCCAAAACGTTTGAAAAAGCCAGACATTTAATGATTTGAAAATGTATTATTTTAAAAATGTATTACCGTATTTTCCGCCCTATTAGGCGCACCGGGGTATAAGGCGCACCTTCAATGAACGGCCCATTTTAACACTTTGTCCATATATAAGGTGCACCGGCCTATAAGGCGCATAAAATAGAAGCTTTACTGCAACAAACTGAGGTTGACTAGGGTTGCTTTATGCACCCACTAGCCAATAACCAACGAGCCCTCTGTAAACAATCGCGTTTCTCAAACGATCTCCTATGAAATGATTGGAACTGACTAAAGTTCAATCTAACGCATTGGTACTACTTACCTATGTTTCCCTTCCATATCGATCCGTAGATTTACTCGAAACATTAACAGAGCAGCCTATTTTGACATGAAATAGCCTCGCGCGTATAGCAGCTATCGTTATAGCATTAGCCATCCGCAAAAACCCATGACCCTCAGCTCGCAATCTCCCATGAGCCTCAGCAAAGTGTAAACAATTGCGTCCCTCAAACGATCTCCTATAAAATGATCAGAACTGACTAAAGTTCGATCTAACGCATTGGTACTACTTACCTATGTTTCCCTTCCATATTGATCCGTAGATTTACTCGAAACATTAACAGAGCAGCCTATTTTGACATGAAATAGCCTCGCGCGTATAGCAGCTATCGTTATAGCATTAGCCATCCGCAAAAACCCATGACCCTCAGCTCGCAATCTCCCATGAGCCTCAGCAAAGTGTAAACAATTGCGTCCCTCAAACGATCTCCTATAAAATGATCAGAACTGACTAAAGTTCGATCTAACGCATTGGTACTACTTACCTATGTTTCCCTTCCATATTGATCCGTAGATTTACTCGAAACATTAACAGAGCAGCCTATTTTGACATGAAATAGCCTCGCGCGTTTAGCAGCTATCGTTATAGCATTAGCCATCCGCAAAAACCCATGACCCTCAGCTCGCAATCTCCCATGAGCCTCAGCAAAGTGTAAACAATCGCGTCTCTCAAACGAGCTCCTATAAAATGATCCGAACTGACTAAAGTTCGATCTAACGCATTGGTACTACTTACCTATGTTTCCCTTCCATATCGATCCGTAGATTTACTCGAAACATTAACAGAGCAGCCTATTTTGACATGAAATAGCCTCGCGCGTATGGCAGCTATCGTTATAGCATTAGCCATCCGCAAAAACCCATGACCCTCAGCTCGCAATCTCCCATAAGCCTCAGCAAAGTGTAAACAATCGCGTCTCTCAAACGAGCTCCTATAAAATGATCAGAACTGACTAAAGTTTGATCTAACGCATTGGTACTACTTACCTATGTTTCCCTTCCATATCGATCCGTAGATTTACTCAAAACATTAACGGAGCAGCCTATTTTGAAATGAAATAGCCTCGCGGGTACAACAGCTATTCGGTGACGCCCCCTGACTACAGTTACCGTAATGCTGGGAAGCAATGCGACCTTGTAATTTACTAGTCGTACTAAAACGTACTTAAACATTTTGGCAGAGCACTGTGTACAACCAGTATGGATCAACAAATTCATCACTTGATCCATATATAAGGCGCACCGGACTATAAGGCGCACTGTTGACTTTTGATAAAAATTTAGGTTTTTAGGTGCGCCTTTTAGGGCGGAAAATACGGTAATATAATCAGTAGACAAATTACTGCTGTTAATCTCACATTGCATGCTGATCAACTGTCAAATCTGGGTTGGGTATTATTGCAAGGGTTGGTGTTGCAAAGTAGAGATAAATAAGGAACAAAGAGGAAGGCAAAGAACAAGACCATGCAACAATGTAACAACTTGTGTTTGTGTTGTCCTCGTTGTTGTTAGAAGGAAGCAGGATTTCCTGAGCCTGCAAAATTATAAATCGATATCCGATATGCCACGCCCAATCAGACGAGGGAATGTATTGACTGTGCTTTGTTTGCGTGTGCACGTGTGTGTGTGCGCACCAGTGACGTGCGGTGAGGTTCATGACTGGGGAGTTTTACCCCCGGGTAAAATTTGTCCGACACCCAACCGTGTCACAAAAAAGGTTGGGGAACCCTGCTCTAGAGTGGCTTCTTCATTATTTAATTTGAACTATTTTAATTAAAATCTCATATCAGCACCCTTCACACATAAAAACACTCAATAAAGCACATGGAATCAAAAACTTGTTTTCAATTGTGTGTACCACTCCGTTTGAAGTCCCGTTGTCCGAATCAAACCTTTTAACTCCGGAGTTGCTCTTCCTTTATTGATGACCTCCTGCTTCGACCGAAAATCCATACTTGAAAATCGTTTGGATATGTAATCCTCCATTGTACAACGAAATATAAAAATGAAAAAAAAATAAACCGAATATAAAATGAAATAAATGGACAATTGCTCCTCAGTTGTTCACTGTCAGTTTGAACTGGAGATCACTTATTCTACAGGTGGGCGCATGAAGCATCCCGAGATCACTCGCACCCCCTGTGTTGTTGCCTCCGTAAAGTCTCTTTTTAAAGCCGTTTTATTAATCTAAAGAAACACGACGTTACAGATGACGAAAAACACTAGATATTCAATATATCATCTTAACTACGGAAATGAGTTAACATAGCCACAGTGTTTGAACACTTAAACAGCGACATAGAGACAGACAGCAGTTCCTTCTAACTGGAGAGCCTGTCAGCTTAGGCAGCCGTGTGATTACGCAATCCTCAGAGGAGGCAAGGCAGGAAGTTGGCTCTTCCGAGCAAATCGTCTTCGGTTTTAAAATAACTATAAAACTTTAGCGGTTTTGGTTCAAAATGATACAAAACTACTGAAATTAAAAGGAGAATGACTTTATAATAAAAACAATTGAATTTGTTTTTCCCGTTTTCATGATGGCAAGGAGGCGTGGCCTCCCTTGCCTCATCTGACCGCACGTCCCTGGTGTGCACGTGTGTCGAGTGTGTGTGTGTGCGCACGTGTGAATATACGTGCACGCCTGCAAGTGTGCGTGTCCCAGGCCTACCTGCTGTACATATATTACTAATTTGATGAATGTCCCAGCCCTACCTGAGTATCTTAGCTTAGATATTCTTGAATTGTATTGCAGTAAACAGCAAATTGTAAATTGGATTTACAGTAAACTAAGTGAATTGCCCATCTCTAAGACTTAAACAGCCCATTCTGTAATCATTATTTGGTTGTTGTTGGTCTTGTGCCATACATTTTATTTCCCTCAGTTTGGTTACTAAGCAAAGTACAGTGGAGCCTCGGTTTTCGAACGTCCCGGTTCTTGAACAAAACGGTATTCGAACAAAAAATTTGAGATTTTTTTGCTTCGGATGCCGGACAAAATGTTGTCTAACCTCGCGAGATCAGCCGAGAGGACCCGCATGCCAACTGACTCGTTCGTCCAACTCTGAGGATTGCATCAACTCTAGGGATGTAAATCGCGGGTTTTGTCACGATACGATATAATATCGATACAAAGAACTACGATACGATATTTGCCGATATCTTAAAGCCTGCTGCGATTCATTCATGATATATCGCGATAAAGTGCTCTACGATCGTTTTTATTTTTGTATTTTTTTTTTTTTATAAAAAATATAGAACAATAACCTGATTTATAACAATTCATACGCAAAATCAACAAGGTACTGCAAACTCTTTATTTAGGAGATTACAAGAGTGTTGTAGTATACAAAGTGCTTATTTTAACACTGAACTTTGATGTTGTGTTTTTTCTTTAAATGTGCGGCGAGATTTGTGCTCCCTGAATATTTGATCACCGCATGGCAGGATTTACAAACTGCACATGTCTTGTCCGTTGAGCCATCTTTTCTTTGGAATCCAAAGTGCTTCCAAACGAATGACTTGAAGCCTAAAGGGGAGCAAATTTCCTCGTCTTTTTGGACACTAGCCATAGCACCAGCCCAGGAGCTGCGTACTAGTTGTCGACTCCCCTTTCACGTGCCTGCTCTGCTCACAACACAACAACGCCGCGGCGCGCACTGCTCTCGGAAAGAGGAAGCGAGCAACAATGAACTGGATTTCAAAATAAAGTCGCGTCTAATGTCCGAGGTCAAACACGGCGATATTAATCGATGTTTACGTTTAGCATCGATGCCAATAAATCGTAGAGCATTATATCGATGTATCGATGTATCGTTACACCCCTAATCAACTCTAATCCTTCCTCCAAAGGAAGCAAGTGGGAGCAGTAAAGCCATCCTAAAACACAAAGATGCTGTAAAAAGCAATGCGACACTGAGCGCCCTTTCTAAATACTAAATACTCTGTCACAATAATGCGACCAGCGTGGTGCAGTTGCGCGGTCGGCGGTGCGCTACGGTTGCGCGATCGGACAAAATTAAGCTCCCTGCGCACTGATGTCCACTTAAATTTTGGAAAGTACATCAGGACTTTAAAAATATTTTCTAATTTCAGCAACGGCTCTGTCACAATAATGCGACCAGCGCGGTGCAGTTGCGCGGTCGGCGACGCGCTACGGTTGGACGTTCAGCAGTGCGCTGCAGTTGCGCGATCGGACAAAAATGCGCAAATTATTTTTCCATTATTTGTAATAGGAAAACATGACTCGGAATTCGAACGATTCACTTGTCGAACAGCCTTCTGGAACAGATTGTGGTCGAAAACCGAGGCTCCACTGTATACATTACTGCAGACTTCTTTCTGCAAATGGTTTTGAATCTTATGTAGACAACCAGAAATATTTGAATTTTCCTTCTTGCCCGTCCTCTAGATCAACCTGGTAAAGATTAGGGCTACACTGGAATATTTTTAGAATAGGTTATTCTGGTCAAAATTAGTGCTGACACTTTGGAATATTTTTAGAATAGATTATTCTGTCGATTGTTTTATCAATTAAAACTCAGTTTTTAGTCTGAGATTTTTGTAAAAATCTGTCAGTGTAAACCCAGTATAACTTGACAAAAACTGATGACAGTCTAGTTTTAAACTTCACTCTTCAATTCTATTTTAGCCAAATCTAATCTGCACCTTTTACCGGAAATTCTGGACTATAAACCGCACCAGCTAGAATCAGGGGAAAACCCTGTTTTGTTCATCTATAAAACGCACTGGACTATAAGCCGCAGGTGTTTTAATGTTTAATTTCCATATACCGTAATTTTCGGACTATAAGTCGCACCGGAGTATAAGTCGCACCAGCCATAAAATGCCCAAAAAAGTGAAAAGAAACATATAAATCGCTCCGGAGTAAAAGTCGCATTTTGGGGGGCAATTTATTCAACAAAATCCAACACCAAGAACAGTCATGAACGAGCAACAACAGGCTAAACGATAGGTATGCTAACGTGACAAACACAAACTAAGAGCTGAGAACGGCCCTGACGTAAAATTCAGAGTTATTCAAAAAACTATTACATAAATAACACGTTAATAAAACCATCTGCGTCAGTCCAATTCATTAAATCCATCAATCGTCCTTTGTCAACAATGCGTGCGCGCCGCTGACGGCTCTTGCACTTCAAAATATTCCACAGGCCCATATAACGATATATAAATTATATATCAAATAACTACAGTTTTTTTCCAAGAATAATGCGCCCCCATGTATAATACGCACCCTAAAAATGGCATGTTGATGCTGGAAAAAAGCCTGTACCCATGTATAATACGCACCCAAATTTTGACTCCTACTTAAGTCGGTTAACGTAAAATTATTTCAGAAAAAAGATCATCTTTGGGAACAACCGGATGTGGTTCTGCCGGTCAGTATCACTGCGCATGCGCTAGCAAACTCGATAGCGAAGAAATGTTTCGGATTTGTGTAGGGTACATTGTGACAGCAAACAAGCAGATGATCGAGCAAGCGTCTGATACGAGAGCACTCCGTATCATATCCGGATATAAAAAAAAAAAAAAAAAGATTTATTTATTTTTGTACCCATGTATAATGCACACCCCAGATTTTAGGACAATAAATTAGTTAAATTTTGAGCATTATACATGGAAAAAAACGGTATTATATGAGCAATAATGTTATCAAACCATCTGTGACATCTAAATCATTAAATCCATCGATCAAATTTCTCGTCCTTTGTCAACATCGCCGCGCGTGCGCCCTGACGTCAGCCTCGTCGTTATTCCACGGATCTACTATATAACTATATTGTAGCGTTAACAAAGTTCAAGGAAAGACGTGGGTTTGGTAAACGTCTCTTTATTTAACAAAACAAACTTACAGGCGTGTGGCGGCGTGTGGCGGCGTGTGGCGGCGTGGACTTCCAGCCACGGAAGTGGAAGAGAGCTCCATAGAATAGGACCGGGCGTGCGTAAAAGCCATGACCGAGACCCATCCACCGTCCTCGGACAGCCACCCGGCTGAGTGCCGGCCCTCTACTTCCATCCACGGAGGTGAAAGACAGCTCGGTAGAGTAGGACCGGGCGTGCGTAAAAGCATTGTCCAAGCCCCATCCACCGTCTCTGGACAGCCACCCGGCCGAGCGCCGGCGCCCGACTTCAATCCACGGAAGTGAAAGAGAGCTCCGTCGAGTCGATCTTTGTCCTTTATGTAAACAACCGCCGCGCTGCTGACGCGACGTTGCGCTGCTGTCACTCGACGGAGCTCTCTTTCAAAGCTTGTTTAAAAAGTAGCGGCTATAGTCCAGAAAATACAGTAGTCGTAGTAATACATCATTACAGACATGGAAGGCGTTTCAGACATGGAAAATGCACTTGTTATCTACAACATATTTTACCAGCCATGTTATAAATCCTCACACAACCATTTAAATAGTCTCCAAACTGACAAAGCCCCTACCATAACAGATAATCTTGAATGTACCAATGAGAACATGTTCATTTTATTTTCCACTTAGTAGCAGTAACACTACACGTATTTCAGAAGTGATTATAATCACTTTTGAAATAACAGTTGAGAAAGCAGATCTCCAAAAAGCTTGTTAAAAAAAACAAAGCATTTGTTGACATCGGCGTGAAATCCGCTCTTTGCGAGGACAAAAAGGGTCCATTAATGTGCCCTATTATCTTTTGCCCACTCAAACAACTGTTGGTTTGAATGAGAACAATGCATCGCCACACATGGCCAACGCATCTTGCAGAATAACCGAATAATAGCAGTTAAGTAAATAACTCAATAGCAGAATAAACAATGCAGTACAATGGTGGACAGACTCTACTGATTCCAACATGGTACTGTGCATTAAACGGTATCGAGGCGGATTACCGTTTTTTTCCGTGTATAGTGCGCCCCCATGTATAATACGCACCCTAAAAATGGCATGCTGATGCTGGAAAAAAGCCTGTACCCATGTATAATACGCACCCAATTTTTATGAATTATTTTTATTTTATTTTATTTTTTTTTAAGTCCCAATGATCGTCACACACGCAGGGAGGCAATGGGTCCCATTTTTATAGTCTTTGGTATGGCCTTAACTAGGCTGGATGTCATTTTTTTTGTTGGCGTTGATTTCTCCGACTGCCCGTAAACGCACCACCGCGCTCCGTGCGCGCACGGGACAGCAAACGAGCAGGTGATCGAGCAAGCGTCTGATACGAGAGCATTGCGGTCGCATGGAGCGTGTTTGAAGTGAACAGCAGAGAAGAAAGGAACAAGGCAAAGGGTTGTGAAATAAAATATTACCTGTAATACGGATTTAGGTAGAGAACTGAACTCTCGCTCTTTATATAGCTGACGTGTCTTGCGCATCCGTTCTGCGCATCTGTAATGGCGGCCTCCGTATGATATCCGGTTTGCGTGTGTGCGCGTGTGCGTGTGTGCGCGTGTGTGCGAGAGAGAACGCTCAACCGTAGCGCGCCGCCGACCGCCCAACTGCACCGCGCTGGTCGATTATTGTGACAGAGCCGTCGCTGAAATTTAGAAGATATTTTTAAAGTCCTGATGTACTTTCTAAAATTTAAGTGGACCTCAGAGCGCACTGCGCAGGGAGCTTAATTTGGTGCGGTCGCGCAACCGCAGCGCGCCGGGCGCTCACTGTCGCATTGCTTAAAGAGCGCCTTTGTGTTTTAGGATGAACAGCAGAGACCAAAGGAACAAGGCAAAGTGTTGTGAAATAAAATATTACCTGTAATACGCATTTTGTTATTTGCTGATTGAAACTGCCAATTAAACTGTGAATTGAAACTAATAGGAAGAAAACAACTGTCGCTCTTTATATAGCTGACGTGTCTTGCGCATCCGTTCTGTGCATTTTATTTCACAACACTTTGCCTTGTTCCTTTCTTCTCTGCTGTTCACTTCAAACACGCTCCATGCGACCGCAATGCTCTTGTATCAGACGCTTGCTCGATCACCTACTCGTTTGCTGTCCCGTGCGCGCACGGAGCGCGGTGGTGCGTTTACGGGCAGTCGGAGAAATCAATGCCAACAAAAAAAATTACATCCAGCCTAGTTAAGACCATACCAAAGACTATAAAAATGGGACCCATTGCCTCCCTGCGTGTGTGACGATCATTGGGACTTAAAGAAAAAAAAAAATTTTAAAAAAAAAATAAATAAATAAAAAAAGTTTTTTGTACCCATGTATAATGCGCACCCCAGATTTTAGGACAATAAATTAGTTTAAATTTTGCGCACTATACATGGAAAAAAACGGTATTTTGGGAAATACAAGGCTAAACACAAAACTGGGTGCACCAGATTGACCAAACTTTACATCATTGCTCCCTTTCCCCAACAGAGTTCTCAAAGTGAGACCTCCAGAGGTACACTTCAAAGTGCATTACAAATTAATGTATTATTACCATTGTAATAATATTGCTGTACCGACCAACTATCAAAAAGTCCAATTAAATATTTTTTCACGCGTGAATGTGATTATGAATGACAAACGTATTTATTAGTTTCAAGAACAAATTTTTTATCCTCTCAATTTACAATTCTCTCTCGGTCGTCCTCAGACAAGCTTCCATCGTAGAAGCTATACATTGCGCATTAATAATGACTGTGGGGTGCAGCTCCTTACAGCATCCCCAATCCAACCCTTAATGCCGAGTGTCAAGCAGGGAGGCATCTGGTTCCATTTTATAGTGTTTTGGTATGACTCGGCCGGGGATGGAACCCACGACCTCCCAGTCTCAGGGCGGACACTCATACCATAAGGCCACTGAGCTGATGACAATTAATTAATTGATTAATTAATTAATTCCGTTACCCCGGAAAAGCACCTCATTTGTAACTGAGTGTGCGGTTTGAGGATTGACTTGAGTTTTCTCTTTTGTGATCCCGCTACAAGTGCGCCCACGAGCGCACTAATAATCGACAACTCTTAAAGCTCTTACTTGAGGTACTTAACTAATTAATTAATTAATTAATTAATGTGTTTTCAGTTCATTTGTTTATAGTTCTTCATTTTTATGTTCACCCAGCATGTTATTTTCAAGTGAAATATTTTATAGTAATTTTAAAATGTTAAAAACAATTTCTACAGAAAGGTTCTTCTAATCCTTTCTTTCCTGCAGATATGGAACACTATTAGATCTTGGGGAGAAACGCAAGAACATGTTGGAGAAAAGCTGCAAGAAGTTTATGCTGTTTCGGGAAGCAAATGAACTTCAGCAGTGGATCAATGAGAAGGAGAGTGCACTTACAAATGAAGAGGTGGGCTCAGACCTGGAGCAGGTGGAGGTCCTACAGAAGAAGTTTGATGATTTCCAGAAGGTATTGTTACTTTACTGTTCATAACAGATCAACACCGAAAATAAATTAAAATACTCAGGGATGAACTTCCGCTGATCCGCGGATTTCCGTATTTTTTTCCGTCGGGAGTATCATTTTCGTGAATCGTGTAGATCCGTTGAATATTTTTTTATATGGGGGGGGCGGCTGGCAGCAGTATTGTGACAACAGCCGCCTTATTTTCGGCAGCATTTTGGCGCTACTTTCATCACATCATTTGCCTACTCATTTGGCTAATTAGTAAAAGTTTTAGCCAGCATGGCGAACGTTTTAGAGAAAAAAGACGAGGATCGTGCCAGGGAAATAGACAAGTCGAACGGGATCAGGAATTGCTTCAGATGGGCATGGCTCGAGAGCAGCATCATCTTACAACACGGAACACAAAGACGCTCTTAAAGCAGCGCGACAATGAGCGCCCGGCGCGCTGTGGTTGCGCGACCGGACTAAATTAAGCTCCCTGCGCACTGAGGTCCACTTAAATTTTGGAAAGTGCATCAGGACTTCATTTTCTAAATTTCAGCAACAGCTCTTGTCACAATAATGCGATCAACGCGGTGCAGTTGCGCGGTCGGCAACGCGCTGCGTTTGCGTGTTCGGCGGTGCGCTACAGTTGCGTGATCGGACAAAATTAAGCTCCCTGCGCACTTAGGTCCACTTAAATTTTGGAAAGTACATCGGGAGTTTAAAAATATTTTCCAAATTTCAGCGACGGCTCTGTCACAATAATGTAACCAGTGCGGTGCAGTTACGCGGTCGGCGACGTGCTACGGTTGCGCGTTCGACGGTGCGCTGCACTTGCGCGATCGGACAAAAATGCGCAAATGAAAAAATGCTTGAACACTTGGAACAGATTCAAATTGTTCCATTATTTGTAATGGGAAAAATAGATTCGGAATTCAACCGATTCGCTTCTCGAACCGCCTTCTGGAACGGTCAAAAACCGAGGCTTGACTGTATTATATTCACCTTGGTAGCCCACCAAGCAGGAATACTTTTTTTAATAAAACTGTTGAAATTAATGGTTTTGGGGTTGCCATACTGCCAAAATCCAGGAGTTTCCAGGGAGCTTTTCCCCCTTAGCCCCCTCCGGGGTGTTGCCCCTGGCCCCCTGCGGCCCCCAAAGGGGGCTTGTGGGCCCTGTGGCCCCCAATATGGGCCTGTGGCCCCTGCAATCCCCAATGGGGGCCTGCGGCCCCTGGCCCCCTGGGGCAAGTGTGTGTGTGTGTGTGTGTGTGTGTAGTTAGTTAGTTAGTTTAGTTTATTGTTTAGCACATATTATATCAATAACTGTGCAAGGAGGGAGACGAAGCCTAGGGCTTGTAAAGACCTCAACTCCTTCTAACCCCCAATTCCAACCCTTAATGCTGAGTGCCAAGCAGGGAGGCAATGGGTCCCATTTTTAAAGTCTTTGGTATGACCCGGCCGCGGTTTGAACCCACAACCTTCCAGTCTCAGGGCGGACACTCTAACCACTAGGCCACTGAGCTGGTTTGTAGGGGGGGTCACAGGCCTTCGGCCCCCCCCAGTGGGGCATTCATTTGCCGTTCTCTTCCCTGAATACTAAAGTACAGTGGAGCCTCGGTTTTCGACCACAATCCGTTCCAGAAGGCTGTTCGAGAAGTGAATCATTCGAATTCCGAATCATGTTTTCCCATTACAAATAATGGAAACAAATTTAATCCGTTCCAAGCAAAAAAAAACATATTTTTTAAGCATTTTTTCATTTGCGCATTTTTGTCCAATCGCGCAAGTGCAGCGCACCGCCGAACGCGCAACCGTAGCACGTCGCCGACCGCGCAACCACACCGCGCTGGTCGCATTATTGTGACAGAACCGTCGCTGACATTTAGAAAATATTTTTAATGTCCTTATGTACCTTCGAAAATTTAAGTGGACCTCAGTGCGCAGGGAGCTTAATTTGGTCCGATCGCACAACCGCAGCGCGTCGGGCGCTCACTGTCTCATTGCTTTAAGAGCGTCTTTGTGTTTTAGGATGGCTTTACTGCTCCCACTTGCTTCCTTTGGAGGCATGATTAGAGTTGATGCAATTCTCAGAGTAACGAGAATGTAATAACGAACGGACTCTCGAAATTTCTTCCGACATCCGAAGCAAAAAAATCTAGAAATTTATGTTCGAATATCGATTTGTTCGAGAACCGGGATGTTCGAAAACCGAGGCTCCACTGTACTTAATAAAAATTGTTTTACTAAGCAAGTTTACATTTTTTAAGTTTAACGTTAAACCGTAAACAATTTTGACGAAGGAGCTTTTGATTTGATTGCAGATTACTGATTTCGGTATACCATCTTAGCGCATGTTGTCTAGCACAAGGGTCGGCAACCTTTTATACTCAAAGAGCCATTTGGGACCGCCCCCCAATGAAAAGAAAGCACCCGGAGCCACAACCCATTTTGACATCATTACATACCGTGATTTTCCATGTAAAATACGCCCCCGTGCATAATACGCACCCTAGAAATGGCGTGTTGATGCTGGAAAAAAAGCCTGTACCCATGTGTAATACGCACACCAATTTTGACTCTTAAGTCCGTAAACGTAAAATTATTTCAGAAAAAAGAGCATCTTTGGGAACAACCGGATGTTATTCTACCGGTCAGTATCACTGCGCATGCGCTAGCAAACTCGATAGCGAAGAAATGTTTCAGATTTGTGTAGGGTACATTGTGACAGCAAATGAGCAGGTGATCGAGCAAGCGCCTGATACAAGAGCATTGTGTTTGTATGGAGCGTGTTTGACGTGAACAGCAGAGAAGAAAGGAACAAGGCAAAGTGTTGTGAAATAAAATATCACCTGTAATACGCATTTTGTTATTTGCTGATTGAAACTCCTAATTAAACTGTGAATTGAAACTAACACGTAGAGAACTGAACTCTCGCTCTTTATATAGCTGACGTGTCTTGCGCATCCGTTCTGCGCATACTGTCATGGCGGCCTCCGTATGATATCCGGTCTGCGATGGAGATTAAAAAACAAACCATATTTGTCAATAACACACCATCAAGGATTGCACCATCGCATCAAACGATGTGTCGTAAATTATGAATTTTACTGACTAAGTGTGTTGGGCAGGATGGCTGAATGCGATGCGCGATTGACAACAAACATAGGTAGAGAACTGCACTCTCGCTCTTTATATAGTCAAAGTCTGCTTTATTGTCAATCTCTTCACATGGCAAAACAATCAAAGAAACCGAAATTACGTTTCCACTAACCCACGGTGACGAGACATAGTACACGATATACATACAAGTAAACACAAAATAAAAACAAGAAGGCACAAACAATGAATAATAAGAGTGATGAATAAATAATAAATAAACAAATAACACAATAAATAAGAGGAGCAAAACTGAGCAAGTGTGCATACAGCAGACAGTCAGAACATAGCGCAAAAGTACAGGACGCTACGCAGAAGGGGGGAAGAAAGTTCAGGATCCTAACAGCCTGGAGTATGAAGCTGTTGTTGAGTCTGGTGGTGCGGGAGCGCAGGCTCCTGTACCTCTTACCAGAGGGCAGAAGATCGAAGAAAGAGTGAGCGGGGTGACTTACATCACTCACAATCGTGGTCGCCTTGCAGGTGAGATGGGAGGTGTAAATGTCTTTCAAGGAGGGTAGTGAAGTACCAATAATCTTACCAGCCGTGTTCACTATGCGCTGCAGGGCCTTCATGTTGTAGTCAGTGCAGCTACCACCCCAAACAGCAATACAACTGGAGAGGATGCTCTCAATGGTGCCACGGTAAAATGTAGTCATGACGGCCGGAGGAGCGCTCGCTCGCCTGAGTTTCCGCAGGAAGTACAGGCGGCGCTGGGCCTTCTTCGCCAGTGATGCGGTGTTGGTGGACCAAGAGAGATCCTCACTGATGTGCACCCCCAGGAACCTGGTGCTGCTCACTTTCTCCACCACAGCACCGTCGATGGTCAGCGGCAGGTGTTGGGTGTGACCCGTAAGTCAACAACAATCTCCTTGGTCTTAATGACGTTCAGCAGGAGGTTGTTGCCCCTGCACCACGTGGTCAGAAGGTCAACCTCCAACCTGTATTGAGTCTCGGAGTCGTGTCGTCAGCAAACTTCACTATGCGGTTGTCGCTGTAGGTTGCAGTGCAGTCATGCGTCAGCAGGGTGAAGAGCAGCGGACTGAGCACGCAGCTGACGTGTCTTGCGCATCCGTTCTGCGCATCGGATCCATTGTGCGCATGCGCAGTGATACTGCCTCCGTATGATATCCGGTCTGCGATGGAGAGTAAAAAACAAACAATATTTGACAATAACACACCATCAAGGATTGCATCATCGCATCAAACGATGTGTCGTCAATTATGAATTTTACTGACTAAGTGTGTTGGGCAGGATGGCTGAATGCGATGCGCGATTGACAAACAAGAAGAAAGGTGTGATTTCAAGTTTTATTTCGAGGGAGGTTTTCTTCAAAAATTGTTGTATCAATGCATAATGCGCACCCCAGATTTTAGGACAATCAATTAGTTAAATGTTGCGCATTATGCATGGGAAATCATGGTATATTATGCATGTATATATTATGCTATGTACAAAAAACTATTGCATTTATGAAAATGAAATCAACGAACTGCTGCAGAGAACACAGAATTTTATTTCTGCATGTAACAAAAAGCATTTTATACTTGGTTGATGCTTAATTTCAAATAAAATACCCGGTGTCTATTTGAGTCCTCGTATTTAAGAAATAAAAATCCAAACTTACCCAACCCACTGAACAAAAAATGCAAACAGCCTGCAGTCACCTGTCCTCTTATGTATGAGCTAAAAATCCAAACTTATCCAAATTTTATCCACCAGCACTGAACGAACAATGCAAACCAAAAAAATGCTTCTGTCCCATCTCGGGTACTGGAGTGTGCAGCCAGTTGTCCTCCTGAATAAAAAAAAAAAAGGACTACCGTTTTTTTCCGTGTATAGTGCGCAAAATTTAACTAATTTATTGTCCTAAAATTTAGGGTGTGCATTATACATGGGTAAAATTTTTTTTTTTTTTTTTAATTTTTTTTTTTTTTTTTTAAAGAAAGTCATGGTACAACAAAACCAACAGGACTGACCGACAAAGTCGTGGAACAAAAAGACAGGGTGACATTACCAAAGACAGGAACAGAAACCAAACAGACATCATGACAGTAACACATGCAATGATCCGACGGTGAGCGAGGGGCAGACAGGACTTAAATACAAAACACGTTACATCGATTGAGGTGACACAGGAAGAGAGGGGCGACGCGAACAGAAACTATGGCAACCTAGACACATAGCAAAACTGGGGACAAGACATGACAAATCTCCCTCGAAATAAAACTTGAAATCACCTTTCTTCTTGTTTGTTGTCAATCGCGCATCGCATTCAGCCATCCTGCCCAACACACTTAGTAAAATTCATAATTGACGACACATCGTTTGATGCGATGGTGCAATCCTTGATGGTGTGTTATTGTCAAATATTGTTTGTTTTTTAATCTCCATCGCGGACCGGACCTCATACGGAGGCCGCCATTACAGATGCGCAGAACGGATGCGCAAGACACGTC
This sequence comes from Syngnathus typhle, assembly GCF_033458585.1. Classification (NCBI taxonomy): domain Eukaryota; kingdom Metazoa; phylum Chordata; class Actinopteri; order Syngnathiformes; family Syngnathidae; genus Syngnathus; species Syngnathus typhle. The sequence continues at coordinate 12,784,559 of NC_083749.1, read as the reverse complement.
AGCTATATGAAGAGCGAGAGTTCAGTTCTCCACCTATTAGTTTCAATTCACAGTTTAATTTGCAGTTTCAATCAGCAAATAACAAAATGCGTATTACAGGTAATATTTTATTTCACAACACTTTGCCTTGTTCCTTTCGTCTCTGCTGTTCACTTCAAACACGCTCCATTCGACCGCAATGCTCTCGTATCAGACGCTTGCTCGATCACCTGCTCGTTTGCTGTCTGTCACAATGTACCCTACACAAATCCGAAACATTTGTTGCGGCTCCCGAGTCACGATGAGGGGCAAGTTTTGGTTTCCAAGGGTGTTTTTATTCTTCTTCAACGTCTCTCCCATACAGAGCCGCCTTTTTCACGTCCGCACGCCTTTTTCTCATGTGCGCACGGAGCGCGGTGGTGCGTTTACGGGCAGTCGGAGAAAAAATCATAAAAATTGGGTGCGTATTATACATGGGTACAGGCTTTTTTCCAGCATCAGCATGCCATTTTTAGGGTGCGTATTATACATGGGGGCGCACTATACACGGGAAAAAACGGTACTTCACTTAATATATAGTTATCACGCTGGTAGTGTGCTCGGAAAACGCCGGCTGCCAGACGTGAGGGAGGCCAGGAATTCTAATGTCGCACATCGGCGGACGTGACTCATATTTCGGGCGGTAAAAATATTGAAAACGCTTAATTTTAATAGTACAAGTTTACCATAATCTTAAAATTCAGAATTATATTTTAAAATGAACAAACAAAAATAAAATTACATTTTTATAAAATACTCATTATTTTCCAAAGTCACAGGGAGCCACAACAGAAGGATGAAAGAGCCAGATGTGGCTCCGGAGCCATGGGTTGCTGACCTATGGTCTGGCAGTATGTTAGTCTTCCAGGAATCTGCAGAGAAAAAGTGTTAATTCTGCAGAGAACATTCCTGATTCTGTGCAGGGTGAATTTATATTCCGTGGCTTGAAAGTGGATTTTTCGTGGGCATTGAGAAAAAAAAAGACCTAAAATGACCCATCATAAAGGAGATTATAGTCCATATCTTTTACAATTCAGGCTTTTTTGTTTTGTGTCTTTCCAGGACCTTAAGGCCAATGAGTCCCGTCTGAGGGACATCAATAGGGTGGCCTCTGAGCTAGAATCTGAAGGCCTAATGACTGAGGAAATACCTGTGGTTCAAGTTCAGGTAAATTGCAGCTCCCTCTCTGATGTTGGGTCAACTTTGCTCCTCTGTGTCTTTTAATATTTAGAGCATGCTTTTCATTTGCAGCAACAAGAAACATTTGGTGCAATGTCTGGCAAAGTTGTAAGCAAATCAACACTTGAATTCTGTATTTTGCTTGATATTTAAGAACCAATGACTGCAACAGTAAAACGTTTCTTTAACACACCCATGTCTTATGCTTTAATATAGAATGAAGCTGATTCAAAAACTGCATCTCCATGGAAGGTAAATATCCACAGTGGAGGCAGCGCTTAACTAATTAATTAGACATTTTTCAAAGCCGAGTGCTTCATTGTCAGCCAACCAAAAACACTGGGGTCTGATGAAAAGGTGGTGAAAACCCCTTTAAAAAAAAAAAAAAGAAAAAAAAGAAATTCATGTCAAGCAGAGCATTGATTTTGACATTGCTTTTTGTGACTCCTCAAACTGTAAAACAAGACAAAGGCTTTCTACAAATAACATTTCTCACTGATCACAGTTGTACTGGCTTGGTCTCGACCAGTGTTGAGCAAAAATTCTGAATCCGTCCTGTCCGAGACCATGATGAGACAAAAAAAAGGCTTCATTTTATTTTTCCCTGTTTTAAGACAATGTGGTAACGATTTTTATTTGCCTTACTAGTTGCTGCAAGCGCTTCCACCTTCCCCACAGTTTCTCAGCTGAGACGTATCCTTGTTAGTTATAGTTAATACTTTACCACTGCAAAAGGGAACGTCACATCATGTATTGGGACAACTCAAGCATCATTGATCAGAAGACCATACAAACAAAAAATGGATCAAAGAGGCAATATAAATAAGAAAACAGCATTGACACACAACAGGAACGAAATAACTATAACTACACTATCACACACTTTTTGCAAATACCACAAGGCGACAGAGGATGTCACATGATCTGCTACATCCAGAAACATCAGATAATAAAAAGGACACGTCTCGGCTCTCAGCCGAGAGCCGTGGCCGAGTACAATGAAACTAGTAAGGGAAATAGAAAACGTTACCACATTGTCCTAAAAAAGGGCGGAAAAACCTTAGCTACCAAATCCTGGAAGGAGTACCTTGAAATGGTGATGTGAATTGGCACCACTGTGATGTAACAGTAGCAGGGAATGCAGAAATAAGATTTACTTGATTGTTTAATTTCAGACTAGATGTATGGGCAGACCCAGCAGAGTTTATACAAGCCTATTGCATTTTCTAAAATGTTCTGTTTTGATCACAACCCAATTTTACAATGACCCAAGATTCACTGCTGTTGTTGGACACTTGCTTTAATATCCAAGATTTCAATATACCATGGTCCTTAGTGAATGCTATCAGCATGATCGTGCCAAAAAGTTGTCACTTGAAAATGTATCAAAACTATAGAAGAAAATTGGCAAGAAAGCTATGTAGTTTACACAAAATATCTGAGCCCAGTTTATAAAAAAATATTTGAGTCAGTGTGGTATGGTTTCCCTAACAATGTCCTCTAATTGCCTCTTTTCTGTTTCTGCAATGCATTGTTTTTTCCATAGAACATACGCTTGGCTGTTCAAACAACGGCTAACTTTAATACAATCAAGGTAAGAATTTCTTCCTTGATAACATTACGCCTTCTCACCATGTTGTCTTAAATCCTCAGGCCTTGTTCAACTTTATACCGTATTTTCCGGGCTATAAGTCTCGGTTTTTTTCATAGTTTGGGTGGGGGGGCGACTTATACTCAGGAGCGACTTGTATGTGAAATTATTCACAAATTTTCAAAATTAAAAAAAAAAACGCGATGTAGCAGTTTAGATTACTGTAATTTAAACTGCAACTGACGTCAGCGGCGCGGCGCACACGCGGTGTTTACATAAAGCACAAAGGATTTGATCACGGGATTTATTGACTTGGAGTGACAGATTGTTTGATAAAATTGTTGTTTATAATTATATGGGCCTGTGGAATAATTTCAACTGCAACTGACGACAAGTCCGACGTCAGCGGCGCAGCGCACGCGTGGCGCTGTTTACATAAAAGACGAAGGTTTTGATTGATGGATTTAATTATTTGGAGTGACACAGATGGTTTGATAATATTGTTGTTTATATAATAGGAATTTGATATATACTTTATATATCGTTATAGGGGCATGTGTAATAATTTGAACTGCAACTGATGAGTGCGACGTCAGCGGCACAGCGCACACGCGGCGTTTATTCCATAAAGAACGATCGATGGATTTAATGATTTGCAGTGACACACATGGTTTGATAATATTGTTGTTTATATAATAGTTACTTGATATATAATTTATATATCGTTATATGGGCCTGTGGAATAATTTGAACTGCAACTGACGAGTCCGGCGGCGCGGCACACACGCGCCATTGTTTACATAAAGGACGATCGATGGATTTAATGATTTGGGGTGACACAGATGGTTTGATAAAGGTGTTGTTTATGTTATAATTATTTGGATAACTGTTAATGTTACGTAAGGCCTGTTCTCAGCTCTTCGTTTGTGTTTGTCACGTTAGCATACCGTATCGTGTAGCCTGTCGTTCATGTCTGTTATTGGTGTTGGATTTTGTTGAATTAATTTCCCCCAAAACGCAATTTATACTCCGGTGCGACTTATATATGACTTTTAGTCCGAAAAATACGGTAATTATTTCAAGTTTTAGCCACAACACGTCTGGAATTTTAGCCATTATATTAGAGTTCGGTTGTACTTTATTCTACTGTTTAACCATGTACTCTACTGTACTCTCATTATTGTGAATCGATATTCTTACGCAAACCAGCTCAGCTCAGTGTCCTAGTGGTAGAGTGTCCGCCCTGAGACTGGAACGTTGTGGGTTCAAAACCCGGCCGGGTCATACCAAAGACTATAAAAATGGGACCCATTGCCTCCCTGCTTGGCAATCAGCATTAAGGGTTGGAATTGGGGGATTACATCGCCAAATGATTCCCGAGCGCGGCACCGCTGCTGCTCCCCTCTCCCCCAGGGGATGGATCGAAATCACACGGGGATGGATTAAATGCAGAGGAGAAGTTTCACCACACCCAGATGTGTGTGTGACAATCATTGGGACTTTAACTTTAAATCCGTCAGTCCTCATCTTCTGTGTCCAAATTAAACAGTTGGGCAAGTTCACCTTTAAACATGCCAAGTTCCCTCTCATCATTGTCTTGTCGTCACGTTGCTCTTCTGCAATGATCCTGGCTTTCCAGAAAGCTCTAATTGTGCCTCGTAAGCATGTCTCTTTGTCTATGCCATTTTAGAGGGTCCTAATGCTGTTTCCTTTGCACAAACGATAGTGTTTATTTATCAATGGTGGCGGAGGTACATACTCCACATCGGTGGTCCCCAACCTTTTTTGCGCCACGGACCGGTTACATGTCAAATATTTTCGCGGACCAGCCTTTATATAAATAATACATTTATATAAATAAATAAATAAATAAATGAATAAATAATACATTTATAATAAATATATAAATACGATAAAATAAAATGATACGACTGGCATGAAGACAAGTATAAACCACATAAAAATAAAACTCACCATTACGTTGAATTAGTGGGAGCACTGAGCTTGTTTCTCAGAAACGAGCAGTGTTACAGGTTAACTTGCTCCCATGTTATCTTGCTCCCCGTCTCCAGTTGCGCTCGTTAGGCTAAAACGTTGTGCGCAATCTTGTGTTTCGTGACTGCAGATTCATCACAAGCGATATGGATCTTGCCTGACTGCAAAATTGTTCCACTTCATGATTGTGTCCCACTTGTTGTTGATTCTTGAAAAAAAATTAAACTTTTATATCTTTGTTTGAAGCCTGAAATGTCGCGAAATGTTGAAAGGTTCAAGGGGGCCGAATACTTTCGCAAGGCACTGTATGTTTTTAGAAGTCTTTTATTATTATAACAATTTTTATATTAATAGGTACAAGTGTACGCACTGCAAATTGTGTGGGCACTCCCTGCCTTCTGCTGGCGTGAGGGCAACTTTTGTGCCACAATTCCCCAAATTAAAAGTTTTATTTTGAATTTTAATTTTCTTTTAATTTGGAAAAATAAATCTGCGATGTAGTGAAACTGCAATAAACCAACCGCCATATCTATATATGTATATTAGGGGTGTAACGATTCATCGATACACATCGATTAATCGATATAATGCTCTACGATTTATTGGCATCGATGCTAAACGTAAACATCGATTTATATCGCCGTGTTTGACCTCAGACATTAGACGCGACTTTATTTTGAAATCCAGTTCATTGTTGCTTGCTTTCTCTTTCCGGGAGCAGTGCGCGCCGCGGCGTTGTTGTGTTGTGAGCAGAGCAGGCACGTGAAAGGGGAGTCGACAACTAGTACGCGGCTCCTGGGCTGAAGCTATGGCTATTGTCCAAAAAGACGAGGAGATTTGCTCCCCTTTAGGCTTCAAGTCATTCGTTTGGAAGCACTTTGGATTCCAAAGAAAAGATGGCTCAACGGGCAAGACACGTGCAGTTTGTAAATCCTGCCATGCGGTGATCAAATATTCAGGGAGCACAAATCTCGCCGCACATTTAAAGAAAAAACACGACATCAAAGTTCAGTGTTAAAATAAGCACTTTGTATACCTCAATACTCTCGTAATTTCCTAAATAAAGAGTTTGCAGTACCTTGTTGATTTTGCGTATGAATTGTTATAAATCAGGATATTGTTCTATATTTTTTATTTAAAAAAAAAAAAATCGATTGTAGAGTACTATATCGTGAATGAATCGCAGCAGGCTTTAAGATATCGGCAAATATTGTATCGTAGTTCTTTGTATCGATATGATATTGTATCGTGACAAAACCCGCGATTTACACCCCTAATGTATATATATTCCTCTCTCCCTCCCTCTCTGACTCTATCTCGCAAGATAGCTATCTACTTATTTATGTTCATTGACTCATGCTGTGGTTTTGGAGCGTATATTTTTTATTTTGATCATTATGCTTCTGTTAACTGTGATAACTATCTGGGATATGGAATTCTCATTGATTTTCATCCCTATTTTACTGCCCAGAGTGATTCACCCTTGTGCAAACATTTATCCCTCTACCTCTTCTTCTAATAGGTTAAATAGAAATACCGTATTTTCCGCCCTATTAGGCGCACCGGGGTATAAGGCGCACCTTCAATGAACGGCCCATTTTAAAACTTTGTCCATATATAAGGCGCACCGGCCTATAAGGCGCATAAAATAGAAGCTTTACTGCAACAAACTGAGGTTGACTAGGGTTGCGGTATGCACCCACTAGCCAATAACCAACGAGCCCTCTGTAAACAATCGCGTTTCTCAAACGATCTCCTATAAAATGATTGGAACTGACTAAAGTTCAATCTAACGCATTGGTACTACTTACCTATGTTCTCCTTCCATATCGATCCGTAGATTTACTCGAAACATGAACACAGCAGCCTATTTTGACATGAAATAGCCTCGCGCGTATAGCAGCTATCGTTATAGCATTAGCCATCCGCAAAAACCCATGACCCTCAGCTCGCAATCTCCCATGAGCCTCAGCAAAGTGTAAACAATCGCGTCTCTCAAACGAGCTCCTATAAAATGATCAGAACTGACTAAAGTTCGATCTAACGCATTGGTACTACTTACCTATGTTTCCCTTCCATATCGATCCGTAGATTTACTCTAAACATTAACAGAGCGGCCTATTTTGACATGAAATAACCTCGCGCGTATAGCAGCTATCGTTATAGCATTAGCCATCCGCAAAAACCCATGACACTGAGCTCGCAATCTCCCATGAGCCTCAGCAAAGTATAAACAATCGCGTCTCTCAAACGAGCTCTTATAAAATGATCAGAACTGACTAAAGTTCGATCTAACGCATTGGTACTACTTACCTATGTTTCCCTTCCATATCGATCCGTAGATTTACTTGAAACATTAACAGAGCGGCCTATTTTGACATGAAATAGCCTCGCGCGTATAGCAGCTATCGTTATAGCATTAGCCATCCGCAAAAACCCATGACACTCAGCTCGCAATCTCCCATGAGCCTCAGCAAAGTATAAACAATCGCGTCTCTCAAACGAGCTCCTATAAAATGATCAGAACTGACTAAAGTTCGATCTAACGCATTGGTACTACTTACCTATTTTTCCCTTCCATATCGATCCGTAGATTTACTCGAAACATGAACAGAGCGGCCTATTTTGACATGAAATAGCCTCGCGCGTATAGCAGCTATCGTTATAGCATTAGCCATCCGCAAAAAACCATGACCCTCAGGTCGCAATCTCCCATGAGCCTCAGCAAAGTGTAAACAATCGCGTCTCTCAAACGAGCTCCTATAAAATGATTAGAACTCACTAAAGTTCGATCTAACGCATTGGTACTACTTACCTATGTTTCCCTTCCATATCGATCCGTAGATTTACTCGAAACATTAACAGAGCAGCCTATTTTGACATGAAATAGCCTCGCACGTATAGCAGCTATGGTTATAGCATTAGCCATCCGCAAAAACCCATGACCCTCAGCTCTCAATCTCCCATGAGCCTTAGCAAAGTGTAAACAATCGCGTCTCTCAAACGAGCTCCTATAAAATGATCAGAACTGACTAAAGTTCGATCTAACGCATTGGTACTACTTACCTATGCTTCCCTTCCATATCGATCCGTAGATTTACTCGAAACATTAACGGAGCAGCCTATTTTGAAATGAAATAGCCTCGCGGGTACAACAGCTATTCGGTGACGCCCCCTGACTACAGTTACCGTAATGCTGGGAAGCGATGCGACCTTGTAATTTACTAGTCGTACTAAAACATTTTGGCAGAGCACTGTGTACAACCAGTATGGATCAACAAATTCATCACTTGATCCATATATAAGGCGCATCGGACTATAAGGCGCACTGTTGACTTTTGATAAAAATCTAGGTTTTTGGTGCGCCTTTTAGGGCGGAAAATACGGTATGTTCCATCTCAAGTGAGTATTATTCAGAAAAATAGCAGTTAAAAATCAATGGTTCTTAACCTTATTGGAGATACCGAACTCCACCGGTTTCATATGCGCTTTCACCGAACCCCTATTTAGTGAAAAAATTTTTTTTTGCAAATTCAAGACATCAATGTTTATTACTGGTGCACTAAATGAGCCATGCATGAACATCACCTTGTTCAAAGAATATAACCAACACAATGCATGAACTCAAAAAAAATTACATACCTGCAAATCTGTGTGATTTCTGCTGTTGCCATTGCAAGACCAGTTCAGATATGCGTCGTGAACAATTTACAGAATAAGTCACGTGTGTTCGGCCCTTCGCATTGGAGGCTCTGCTTAATCCTGAGACCGAATCACCGAACCCCTAGGGTTCGATCGACCCTAGGTTAAGAACCACTGCTCTTAATGTTACTGCTTAATTCTTCAAGTCTAAAGGTTTTGAAGAAAACGTTATTCTCGCCCACCTGATACGGCTAAATGCACCAATTTGCCAGGAAGGATTTGTAAGTGGTTCATAATTTTATTCATTTGAAATTACAGGAATTGAATAACCACTGGAAATCACTACAGCAGTTGGCTGAAGAAAGGAGCAACGTGTTGGGTAGTGCGCATGAAGTGCAGCGATTCCACAGGTGAGAACTGTGATTTTGATCGAGATATTGCATATGAATTTGTTGATTAAAGAGTATAATTTCCTATTTAGACACGATGATGAACATAGACTTTAACCTTTGCTATTTACTAGCGGTATTTTATTCTAACCAGTATAAAAGTGGATCTGGGAAAAAGTACTTCAAATTATTCTCTAAATCAGGGGTGTCAAACTCAAATTCAGTGGGCCAAAATTTTAAATTGAACAAAGCCGCGGGCCAATGTTGAACAAATGAACCTTTTAATATGGAATCAAACAAGCTTTGATTTTACAATGAACATTGAACAAGCAAAGCTTATATAACTTAAAAGTGCAGGCGTGCAAAATCAAGTTGATAATAACACGAATAATACTAATAATAACAATAATAGTAATAATAATAATAAAACATATCAATGGCATATTAAATAAAATTTAAATAAACATTGAATGGCTCCTTTCTGTTTGCAGCCTTCTGAGGTAAATGTCAAAATTAGCTTCTTCCACAGGCTAATAAATATGAAAATAAAATAACATAACAACTATGAATAAATCAACCATTCAGGCCTTGGAGTAGCAAGAAAAAGTGCATAGAAAATGTATTTACTGCTCATTTTGCGACACACTGATCTACTCTGATGCGGCCAAGCCAGATACCAGGCATCTTTTCTTGGATGCCAGTTCATCAATGTCGGGGGCTTAGGGTTTGAGTTGAGGAAACCGTCATTATCGAACAAAGGTGTTCGTCGGTCAGACGTTTGCTCTGAGAAGTTTTCGTCATCTTCATTGAGGAAAAAAAGTTGCTCACATAGATAAGTGCTACCAAACATGGAGAGCAATTGAGCAACTTCAGTGCGAAGCTGAGGCATTGTCAGGGATGAACTGTGGAAACTGTGCGGCCCCAACAGCATCAAACTTTGACTTCAGCGTTTCATCACACTGGAGTTCAATCAGCTCCATTTGGAGGTTGGTTGGTGCTTTTTCCACATCAACTGCGAAGGGATTACTAAGCAGTTCAAATCTAAGTTTCTGGACATCAAAGGAGCACACTGAGTTTTTCAGCAAACTGTGCGCACACGGCGATAGAGATCTGCGTTTTTATGGTTTGGCAGCGGGGGAAATGGAAAGTTTGCTTGTCGCATCTGATTCTCCCACGAGCACATCTTCATTTTAAAAGCTCTCAGTGACGCATACATATCTGTGATGATGCTTCCCCGCCCCTGCAGCTGCAGGTTCAGCACATCGAGGTGGCTTGAGATGTCACACAGAAGCTCACACAGAAACTTTTGCTCCCGGAGCTCTGCTGTGTCCTTCCCTTTGCTTTCCAGAAACTGGCATATTTCTTAACGCAGTTCGAAAAATCTGTTCAGCACTTTTTTGCGGCTTAGCCATCTCACCTCTCTGTGATACGGCACATCTGTGTATTCTGAATAGCCAATAGTATCGAATCTAGGCAGCGCCTTCTTGAAAATGTCAGGTGCATTCTGGGAAAAAATTAACACGGATTCTACTTATATAGGCATGAGGCGGAGTCATGAACGGACGTATGGGCGCCAAAGCAACAGCAGAGCATTATGGGATTTGTAGTACAAGCGATGAATGCGGTGTTAGAGTGCTGCCGGCGTATAATACCGGCGGGCCAGCTCTAATATTAATTTGAAATTGCCTCGCGGGCCAAATATAATTACACTGCGGGCCAAATTTGGCCCCCGGGCCAGAGTTTGACACCTATGCTCTAAATAATTAGCATTTTATTTGTCATCATTCTTTTCTATTTACCCATCAATCTCCATTTACCAGCTCTGTGGCCTTGTGGTATGAGTGTCCGCCCTGAGACTGGGAGGTCGTGGGTTCGATCCCCGGGCGAGTCGTACCAAAAGACTATAAAATGGAACCCGATGCCTCCCTGCTTGACACTCAGCATTAAGGGTTGGATTGGGGATGCTGTGAGGAGCTGCGCCGCACAGTCATTATTAGCAATGTATAGCTTCTACTATGGAAGCTCGTCTGAGGACGACCTAACTAATCAATCTCTCTGCATGACTTGTATGTTTGCCTCTTATGTGGGTAGGGTGCGAAATTGACGATTATTATTGAATTACTATTTTATTATTTTATTAGGCCTTCACCTTCACACTTGTTATTCTACACCATTAACTTTATTCTTCTATTTTATTCCTTGCACTTTTTTTTACATGCTACTACTTCTACATACCGTAATTTTCGTACTATAAGTCGCGTTTTTTTTCATAGTTTGGGTGGGGGGGCAACTTATACTCAGGAGCGACTTATATACATATATATGTTTTTTTTTCCCTTTTTGGGCCATTTTATGGCTGATGCGACTTATACTCCGGTGCGACTAATAGTCCAAAAATTACGGTACTTCAATCGATTCACCCAATTCCAATTTCAACATATTCCAAATATTCACGCGAGGGGCTCTTGCATATTTTCTTCATTCCAAAAATGTTCCATTTTCGCAAAATTTTCCCTATTCATTCTTAATGGCCCATTCAACATTTCACATTTACATTGTTCCCATTTGAAATTCACATCATTCATTCTGTAGCATTCCCCAAGTATTTATTCAGCTTCTTCGCCTTCACACGCAATTTCTCCAGAAATTGCAAATTCTAGTTTTTAATTTGCACCTTAGATACAAATGAATCTACAAGTCTTCATTTATTGAACAGATCAATATCTTAGCGGTTACACTACAGTGCCTTGCGAAAGTATTCGGCCCCCTTGAACCTCTCAACATTTCGCCACATTTCAGGCTTCAAACAAACACATAAGATTTTAATTTTTTGTCAAGAATCAACAAGTGGGACACAATCGTGAAGTGGAACGAAATTTATTGGATAATCTAAACATTTTTAATAAATAAAAAACTGAAAAGTGGGGCGTGCAATATTCGGCCCCCCTTGCGCTAATACTTTGTAGCGCCACCTTTTGCTCCAATTACAGCTGCAAGTCGCTTGAGGTATGTCTCTTATCAGTTTTGAACATCGAGAGACTGAAATTCTTGCCCATTCTTCCTTGCAAAACAGCTCGAGCTCAGTGAGGTTGGTTGGAGAGCGTTTGTGAACAGCAGTCTTCAGCTCTTTCCACAGATTCTCGATTGGATTCAGGTCTAGACTTTGACTTGGCCATTCTAACACCTGGATACGTCTATTTGTGAACCATTCCATTGTAGATTTGGCTTTATGTTTTGGATCATTGCCCTGTTGGAAGATAAATCTCCATCCCAGTCTCAGGTCTTTTGCAGACTCCAACAGGTTTTCTTCCAGAATGGTCCTGTATTTGGCTCCATCCATCTTTCCATCAATTTTAGCCATCTTCCCTGTCCCTGCTGAAGAAAAGCAAGCCCAAACCATGATGCTGCCACCACCATGTTTGACAGTGGGGATGGTGTGTTCAGGGTGATGAGCTGTGTTGCTTTTACGCCAAACATATCGTTTTGCATTGTGGCCAAAAGGTTCGATTTTGGTTTCATCTGACCAGAGCACCTTCTTCCACATGATTGGTGTCTCCCAGGTGGCTTGTGGTAAACTTTAAGCGAGATTTTTTATGGATATCTTTGAGAAATAGTTTTCTTCTTGCCACTCTTCAATAAAGGCCAGATTTGTGCAGTGCACGACTGATTGTTGTCCTATGGACAGACTCTCCCACCTCAGCTGTAGTTATCTGCAGTTCATCCAGAGTGATCATGGGCCTCTTGGCTGCATCTCTGATCAGTCTTCTCCTTGTTTGAGATGAAAGTTTGGAGGGACGGTCGTGTCTTGGTAGATTTGCAGTGGTCTGATACTCCTTCCATTTCAATATAATTGCTTGCACAGTGCTCCTTGAGATGTTTAAAGCTTGGGAAATCTTTTTGTATCCAAATCCGGCTTTAAACTTCTCCACAACAGTATCTCGGACCTGCCTGGTGTGTTCCTTTGTCTTCATGGTTCTCTCACCGCTTTAAACAGAACCCTGAGACTATCAAAGAGCTGGTGCATTTATACGGAGACTTGATTACACACAGGAGCATTCTATTTATCATCAGTCATTTAGGACAACATTGGATCATTCAAAGATCCTCACTGAGCTTCTGGAATGAGTTTGCTGCACTGAAAGTAAAGGGGCCGAATAATATTGCACGCCCCACTTTTCAGTTTTTTATTTGTTAAAAGGTTTAAATTATCCAATCAATTTCGTTCCACTTCACGATTGTGTCCCACTTGTTGATTCTTGACAAAAAATTAAAATTTTATATCTTTATGTTTGAAGCCTGAAATGTGGAAATGTTGAAAGGTTCAAGGGGGCCGAATACTTTCGCAAGGCACTGTATTGATGAGATGCTTTGTAATGTCTTGTATTGGTTTTTCAACAGAGATGCTGATGAAACTAAAGAATGGATTGAGGAAAAAAACCAGGCTCTCAACACAGACAACTACGGTCACGATTTGGCGAGTGTTCAAGCTTTGCAGCGCAAGCATGAAGGCTTTGAGAGAGACTTGGCAGCCTTGGGTGACAAGGTTAGTTCGTCATTAAGAATATTTTAACCATTTTGTAAAGAAAATTGTAAACATTTTCCAAATCTGTCAAGTATATAGGTAAAATCGTCATCAGATTTATGACCTCGCACGGAACAAAAGTGCGTGTGAATATGTTCGTGAATCAGGCTTAATTGTAAATGATTCCTCATGACTTTGATTCTGGTATTTTCCAAACGTGGCGCCTCACCACATCAAACAGTGATTTATTGTGAGTGATCCTCAAAGAATGCTCCTTTTTGGGTCGGTCCTAGAGTTGGAAGCGAGCTGTTTTGTACAATTGTTGACACTTATTGACTGTCGTGACCTGACGCAAGAAAGCAAAAAAGTCAATTTCCGTGTGCTCACCCCCATGGTTACGTGAAACACATTAGTTTGGCACAAATTAGCACGTTCAGTACCTGCGTGAATTTGCATTGATTTAACAGCACATGTAATCACATTGTAAAAATAGTTAAATTCATGTTCAATTTGACCCAAGGGTATCTGTTTAATGCATCAATATTATTTGGGATTATTTAATCTATATATTGAACATGCAACGATTAATTAATTTACTGACCAGTAATCGTTTATCAAATTAATCAGTAGTTATGAATTTTTGGGTTTCCTCCGGGCACTCCGGTTTCCTCACACATCCCAAAAACATGCTTGATAGGCCGATTGTGCACTCCAAATTGCCCCTAGGTGTGAGTGCAAGTGCGAATGGTTGTTCGTCTCTGTGTGCCCTGTGATCGGCTGGCAACCGGTAAGTGCGAATGGTTGTTCGTCTCTGTGTGCCCTGTGATCGGCTGGCAACCGGTTCAGGGCTAGGGTCGCCTACTGCTCGATGACTGCTGGGATAGGCTCCAGCATGCCCGCGACTCCCGTGGGGACAAGCGGTATAGAAAATGGTCTGTATGGAGAATGGTCTGTTGTCTTCTATATGGACTAAGCAATGCACCCTTTCCACAGTCAGTGTGAATTAGGCGTAAGGCTCTTCCTTCTTTTATTTCACAGGTGAACTCCCTTGGAGAGACAGCGCAACGTCTAATACAGTCCCACCCAGAAGCAGTGGATGACATTCAGGAGAAGTGTACTGAGCTCAACACTGCCTGGAGCAGCCTAGTGGGACGCGCTGACCAGCGAAAAGACAAACTTGGAAATTCACATGATCTGCAACGCTTTTTATCTGATTTCAGGTGAGAAGAGCATTTTCTTTGTGTGTAATCGAAGTCTTTTGTGTTTTACTTTATCTTTATTGATGAACTCCAGCTTAAAAAAAACAAAAAACAAACAGAAAATCGCAAACATAACATTCAAAAAGCAAAACAAACAAACTTTTCAACATACAAATCAAAGCAATTGTGATTTTAAAGTGTCTACTTAGGAACCAATTTACCGCTTTTTTTTTTGCTCCGTCTCTGAGCTCTGCCACGATCGTGTACATCTGCTTGTGTGAGTTGCGTACCAGATTTAGAGACTTGTACACGTGCAATGTTTATTAGGGTTGACGTCTGCGGGTCAGTTCGTCGGATGATTGGGCGACGAGCCCTTGTCCGACCACAATCTTGTTGGTCGAGCAATCAATGATGTCAGTTTTGACTTTGGATTAAAACACTATGCGTAAGGAAGGGGCAGAAAGGCTGTAAAATCAGTTAACATTTAAAAGAAGATGACAGGATTGCGGCGCGTGCACACACAGCGGCCTCTCACTGTCCCGCCCGTACGGTGTTTTGTTCGTTTAATGAGTGTTGTCCGACAGTTTTATGTGTTCGTCTCGTCGTACTGAGTTGTGCTTCAAGTACAGCCAGCAGGTTCTGCTCGACATTGGCGACAGTGAGTTTTGTGGCGTTCTGGACTTTGATGCGGAGACATTAAAGGAGCTCACTGTGCCGTCCTGTAATGTCGCCGGGCTCGTCTGCTATTCCTCCCCCGGATGGAAAGCGTTGGAAGCGGTGTGCGAGGAGGCAGAAGAGGGGCAAGCGCGGAGGCGTCCGGGCTAGGCTGGCGGCCAACCCAGCTCGCCCGGCCACCGTGCCTTCCATTCTTCTGGCGAATGTTCGATCGCTGGACAACAAAGTGGATTACATTTGCCTGCTGAGATCTACGAACCGGACAGTGTGTAACTGTGTCCTCGTGTTCACTGAGACTTGGTTGACTGTCAACATTCCGGACTCTGCTGTACATCTGGAGCGGCTAGCGTGCTATCGAGCTGAGCGGGCCATTGTAAAAGGGGGAAAAACGCGAGGAGGTGGAATATGCGTCTACATCCGTGACGAATGGTGCCGGGACTCTGTAGTGGTATGCAAGCACTGCTCGCAACTGAACTTTCTCCCTCCTTCTGCGTAGCGTCCTGTACTTTTGTGATTCTGACTGTATGCTGTATGTGCTTTCTTGTTTTT
Organism: Syngnathus typhle; assembly: GCF_033458585.1. NCBI lineage: Eukaryota > Metazoa > Chordata > Actinopteri > Syngnathiformes > Syngnathidae > Syngnathus > Syngnathus typhle. The sequence continues at coordinate 12,768,800 of NC_083749.1, read as the reverse complement.
ATTTGTTTGTGTTTACTTGTATGTATATTGTGTACTATGTCTTGTCACCGTGGGATAGTGGGAACGTAATTTCAATTTCTTTGTGAATGTGAAGAAATTGACAATAAAGCAGACTTTGACTTTGAAATATGATTGAACAAATCTGATGTTTCTTTTCTTAAGTATAAGAATCAAAAACTCAGAAATTAGATCATTCACACCCCCGTTTTTTACTTCACAATTTTGAACTCTGCAATCGACAGGAAAAGACTAGGGTTACCAAAATTTTGACTTCGATACTATACCTGCATAAAGTACCTCAATATCTCTACCAAAACGGTACATCGACAAAACCTTAAAAATCAGCAAAGGTTGCAGGAATAAAACTGACAGTCTTTTGAGTTGATGGAAATTTGACCTTGTTCTTGAAGTGATAATTTTCTGAAGTTCTATTGCACTCTTTATATGCAGAGACCTCATGTCCTGGATTAATGGTATCCGTGGACTTGTTTCTTCTGAAGAGTTAGCCAAGGATGTGACTGGAGCTGAAGCTCTTCTTGAAAGGCATCAGGTGAATTAAACGTGATTGATTTTGTAAAGATTTCTTCAACGTAAAATGTTCCTTATTTTTGTCCCTTTGCTTCTCTTTATTTTTCTAGGAACATCGCACGGAGATAGATGCTCGTATTGGTACTTTCCAGGCCTTTGAGCAATTTGGACAGCAGCTGCTAGTGCAAGGCCATTACGCAAGTCCCGAGATCAAACAAAGACTCGAGGCTTTAGACTTGGAACGAGCTGACTTGGAAAAGGCCTGGGTACAGCGTCGCATGATGCTGGACCAGTGCCTGGAGTTCCAGGTAAATGTTGAAAAAGATTGCTTGTTTATGAAATAAACACTTCTGTCACCACTACCGGCAGTTTAGTCTACATCATTTATTGACGATTTTCTGCATTTGACTTGCAGCTCTTTAGCAGGGACTGTGAACAAGCTGAGAACTGGATGGCAGCTCGTGAAGCCTTCCTTGCAAGCGATGACAAGGGAGACTCCCTTGATAGTGTTGAGGCACTAATCAAAAAGCATGAAGACTTTGATAAAGCTATTAATGTGCAGGTGAACTTTCACACATTTTGCAACCTTTTTCAATGATTGTCTTTTGTCCTGTAAATCTGAAATTGTCTGGATCCACAGGAAGAGAAAATTGCTGCTCTCCAATCGTTTGCCAATCAACTAATTGGAGCTGACCATTACGCCAAACCTGAGATTTTCATTCGACGCAATGAAGTTCTTGACAGGTTGTACACCTTTAAAAAAAAAAAAAAGATACTGCTACTTCTACTACTACTACTAGGGGTGTAACGATTCATCGATACACATCGATTAATCGATATAATGCTCTACGATTTATTGGCATCGATGCTAAACGTAAACATCGATTTATATCGCCGTGTTTGACCTTGGACATTAGACGCGACTATTTTGAAATCCAGTTCATTGTTGCTCGCTTCCTCTTTTCTGGAGCAGTGCGCGCGGCGTTGTTGTGTTGTGAGCAGAGCAGGCACGTGAAAAGGGAGTCGACAACTAGTACGTGGCTCCTGGGCTGGTGCTATGGCTAGTGTCCAAAAAGACTAGGAAATTTGCTCCCCTTTAGGCTTCAAGTCATTCGTTTGGAAGCACTTTGGATTCCAAAGAAAAGATGGCTCAACGGACAAAACACGTGCAGTTTGTAAATCCTGCCATGCGGTGATCAAATATTCAGGGACCACAAATCTCGCCGCACATTTAAAGAAAAAACACATCAAAGTTCAGTGTTAAAATAAGCACTTTGTATACTACAATACTCTTGTAATTTCCTAAATAAAGAGTTTGCAGTACCTTGTTGATTTTGCGTATGAATTAGGGGTGTAACGATTCATTGATATACATCGATTAATCGATATAATGCTCTACGATTTATTGGCATCGATGCTAAACGTAAACATCGATTTATATCGCCGTGTTTGACCTTGGACATTAGACGCGACTTTATTTTGAAATCCAGTTCATTGTTGCTTGCTTCCTCTTTCCGGGAGCAGTGGCGCGGCGGCGTGTTATGTTGTGTTGTGAGCAGAGCAGGCACGTGAAAGGGGAGTCGACAACTAGTACGCGGCTCCTGGGCTGGTGCTATGGCTAGTGTCCAAAAAGACGAGAAAATTTGCTCCCCTTTAGGCTTCAAGTCATTCGTTTGGAAGCACTTTGGATTCCAAAGAAAAGATGACTCAACGGACAAGACACGTGCAGTTTGTAAATCCTGCCATGCGGTGATCAAATATTCAGGGAGCACAAATCTCGCCGCACATTTAAAGAAACAACACGACATCAAAGTTCAGTGTTAAAATAAGCACTTTGTATACTACAATACTCTTGTAATTTCCTAAATAGTTTGCAGTACCTTGTTGATTTTGCGTATGAATTGTTGTAAATCAGGATATTCTATATTTTTTATTTAAAAAAAAAAATATCGATCGTAGAGCACTATATCGTGATATATCGTGAATGAATCGCAGCAGGCTTTAAGATATCTGCAAATATCGTATCGTAGTTCTTTGTATCGATATGATATCGTATCGTGACAAAACCCGCGATTTACACCGCTAGTATGAATTGTTATAAATCAGGATATTGTCCTATATTTTTTATTAAAAAATATATATATCGATCGTAGAGCACTATATCGCGATATATCGTGAATGAATCGCAGAAGGCTTTAAGATATCGGCAAATATTGTATCGTAGTTCTTTGTATCGATATGATATCGTATTGTGACAAAACCCGCGATTTACACCCCTAACTACTACCACTACTACTAATATATTGAATTTATATTGCGCTTTTCTACAGTATACTTAAAGCACTCAGTAGATGCATTACTTGTACGCTCAAACATTCAAACTTTGGTGCTGGTAAACATGACTAGACACAGCTCGGATATGATTTCAGATCAGAAAAAAAAATCAATGTAAATAGATGTTACTTTGTAAACATGTTTCCCATTACATAAAAAGAAAAATCAGCTTAGAATACCAATTATGGCTGTCTAGGTTTTGGGAACACAACTCTAAGTGAATTATAAGGAAGGCTGTCTTATTTTTTATCTGGACAGTGATTGATAAAGACCTCAAAGTACATTTAAGGTTCATCCTCTTCCTTTAGGATAAAGAGTTGACTTGCAAACTAGCCTATGTCTACAGCGTTGAGAGAAAATAAGAAATGACAGCAAAGAATCAGACGTTGAACTGCTTGCTGTTGCCATAATTGCCAGCCAGACACTTGTTGCTTGTAGCTAGCAGCCAGCAGTGCCGTGTGAAAGCACAAGACAAACTAAAAAAAAAAAAACAATTCCAAACTCTAAAGAACTGATACTTTGAAAGGTGGCGTCGACTGAAGACCCAGATGATCGAAAAGCGTTCAAAGCTAGGTGAATCGCAAACCCTGCAGCAGTTCAGCCGAGATGTGGATGAAATAGAAGCTTGGATCAGTGAGAAACTGCAAACTGCGACTGATGAATCCTATAAGGACCCTACCAACATTCAGGTAAATTTTTAACCCCCCTACTGACACCGTTTACTTAATTGGTTATCAAATACAGTGAGATTTGAAAATATTCACAGTGTTTCACTTTATCCATGTTATGTTACAGCCTCATTCCAAAATAGCAAAATTACCCCTCCCCTCAAAGTTCTACGCACACCAGCCAATGCTCACCTCGAGCAGTGGTCCCCAACCTTTTTTGCTCTACGGACCAGCTACGCGGCAGAAATATTTTTGCGGACCGGCCTTTATATACCGTTTTTTTCCATGTATAATGCGCCCCCTAAAAATGGCATGTTGATGCTGAAAAAAAGCCTGTACCCATGTGTAATACGCACCCAAATTTTGACTCCTACTTAAGTCCGTAAACGTAAAATTATTTCAAAATAAAGATCATCTTTGGGAACAACCGGATGTTAGTCTGCCGGTCAGTATCACTGCGCATGCGCTAGCAAACGCAATAGCGAAGACATGCATAATAACAAATATAAACCACATAAAAAATAAAACTCACCATTACGTTGAATTATTGGGAGCACCGAGCTTGTTTCTCAGAAACGAGCCGGTCCCATCTAGGCGTAATCAGAGACAATGACACCCGAAGTGGTTAAGGTTTGTCTTTTAATGCAGGATGCTTGGTCTCCATGTGCTAAAGCAGTTTGAAGGCTTCATTGCCTCGTTAGCTAACCTGGCGCCACATATGCCGAGTGCGCTTGGCGCGTCAGAGTCACCTGTGTCAATAAATCCATATTTTAAGTAGGACTCCAGAAATCCATTGAACACAAACGACAAATAACTTTCATTCATTTAACAACGCGACCGAAATCCTGTCGTCTCAATCGTAAATCCAAAATATCTCCAGAACGACCGACCCGAATGTGGCTGGGGGTGCTGTTTGTTCGTATTTGTCCGTGATTGGTGTCATCTTGCGTATGAGGTTATGCTGCATTCAGGTGCTCCTCGTAGTTATGATGAGTGCGGCCAAACCGAGGTTCAGGATAACAGAACGAGTAGTTGAACCAAAGTACTTTCAACTTTGAATTTCCAGTACGGTTCAAAACCGTTACTCTCCTAATATCTGTACCTTTTGTTGTAAGTGACCGAATAATTACCAATTCTCATGTTGTCCTGAATTTTCTCTAAAACATTTAAGTGTGACAAAAATAAGGAAAGGGACACAACACTATTTTCTTTCATAGATGTCAAATTGTATTTTATCATACATAATTCATCATTTGTCTATTCATAGCCAAACACACTCTCCTATCTGACATTCTCTCCTAATGTCTTTTGCTTTCTTTATAGCTATCCAAGCTTCTGGTAAGTGTGAGTACTACTGTTAGTTCTGTTAGTTTACTAACCGCCATCTTCCTTTGTTCACATCATGTATAATAATAAACATAAACTCTTGTGCCAGATTTTTATAGAAATGTAGAAAAAGTAGCTTTTAGCGCGCACGTGCGTGCGTGCGTGCTGTCTGTCTGTGTTCATAGCAGTTTTGTACACTTGGGCTCACATTTTTATATGTATAATTTTAGTAGACATATTGTATTTTTCGGACTATAAGCGTTTTTTTTTCATAGTTTGGGTGGGGTGGCGACTTGTACTCTGGAGCGACTTGTATGTGAAATTTTTCACAAATTTTTACTTGATCAACCATTACTTACTAGTATAGTTAATGACTTCACATGTTATTTTCACTTTAAACCACATGAGGGCGCACTATGGCTGTGGAATAATTGTAGCCTCACTGACAATAAGTTCCATTCACTGACTTTCGGTGTCAGGAGATTTAATGATTTGGAGTGACACAGATAGTTCGATAAACTTATTTATGTTATAGTTATTTGACATATAGTTTATTTAGAGTAGCAACATGTATGTTGTTAGACTTCAGTAGTTAACAATTTTCTAGCGAGGCCGCGAAGGAAGCGGGGGGGGGGGGGTGTTTAGAGCGATCCAGGGCGCTTGCGTGTGTTGGCTCGTATGTTGAGCTCTTGTTTTGTGAAATAAAGAGCTGGTTAGCACACCCACGTTTTGCCTGGTACTTTAACGCTACAATATAGTTATATACGTAGTCCTGTGGAATAATTGGAGCCGCAACTGACGACGAGGCTGACGTCAGCGGCACACGTAGGTTTGGAATCAACAGCTATTTTTTGGGGGGGGGTTTGACACAGAGGATGAATATTCCGAGGGATTTAATGATTTGGAGTGGCACGGATGGTTTGTTAAAATTGTTGTTCATATTACATTTACTTGATATATCTAGTCTGACGTCAGCACCGCACGTAGTTCCGGTGTCAACAGCTGTATGTGTGGTATTTGTTTTGATACAGAAGATGAATATTCCAATGGATTTAATTATTTAGAGTGTCACGGATGGTTCGTTAAAATTGTTCTTTAAATTACATTTATTTGATATATCTGGTCTGACATCAGCGGCGCACTTGGTTCCTTCCGGCGTCAACAGCTGTGTTTTTTTTAAGTGACACAAGACGAAGGATTTAAAGATTTGGTGTGACATGGATGGTTCGATAAAATTGTTGTTTATATTATTGTTATTTGATATATAGTTGATGTATCGTTATCGGCCTGTGGAAAAATTTGAACTGCAACTGACGACGAGTCCGACGTCAGCGGCGTGCCGAACAAGCGGCGTGCCGCACAAGCGGCGTGCCGCACAAGCGGCGTGCCGCACAAGCGGCGTGCCGCACAAGCGGCGTGCCGCACAAGCGGCGTTGTTTACAGAAAAGACGACAAATTCGATCGATGGATTTGATGATTTGGAGTGACACAGATGGTTTGATAAATGTGTTATTTATGTTATAGTTATTTGAATAATGTTTTGAATAATGTTAATGTTACATCAGGCCGTTCTCAGCTCCTCGTTTGTGTTTATGTCACGTTAGCATACCGTGTTGTTAGCCTATTGTTGCTGGTTCATGTCTGTTCTTGGTGTTGGATTTTGTCAAATATATTTCCCCCAAAATGCGAGTTAAACTCTGGTGCAACTTACTATATATGTTTTTTTCCGCTATATTGTGCATTTTATGGCTGATGGGACTTGTACTCCAGAGCGACTTTTAGTCCGAAAAATACGATACCCACTCATAAAAAGTTGTTGATATTCTTACCTTTGGGTGAAACTTCTAAATCTAAAATGCACTATAATCTTTCCAGTCAAATTTAATCTGAATTCAATGTTTCTGTGTTTTTTGGATTACTCGCTGTTCTCTGACAAGAGCTGAAGAACATAAAGCACGTGTTTCGAACAATCCATGATCCATTTATTGCTTTATTTAGAATAGTTTTTATAAACAGTCATCTTCACAGAGAAAAGACTGCACCAAACAGTTCAGGCCCCATTCAGAGGCTTTAAACAGCATATTTCCGGGTGGAAGTAACCACTGATCTTACGTCATTGTGTTATCAGCAGGTTCCACGGGGATACAAAGAGACCATTCGGTCGATGTTGGAGAACATCAAATTCTGCAAAAGTCATGAGAAACTGAATAGTAACCAATGTCTTTCAAAAGTTTAGGTCAAATTCACCCTTAAAAAATACATTTTAATTTCATACGAAATTTCACTCGTACACCAAATGTCCAACTTTTTGTGAGTACTTTGTGACCAAATATCCTATATTGATATTAATAATTTTTCCATTGACAAGATGTTATGGATATTAGGTAGCTACACATGCATACCTGACATGCACCTTCCCCCCCAATGACTGTAGAGTAAACATCAGAAGCACCAAGCATTTGAGGCGGAGCTTCATGCCAATGCTGACCGAATCCGTGGGGTCATAGATACTGGTGACACACTCATCCAGAGAGGTGCCTGTGCTGGCAGTGAGGATGCAGTCAAGGTATTTATTACTGTCTGTGTGCTTTCATCTAAATTGTGTTATATAATGGAACATTATGTATTGTTACCGTCTTGGCACTTTAAATAAAATGTTCGTTAGCCCCCCAGTGGGGTAATTTGTATTTTTACGACAGCACTAGTGGTTACAGGAAACAAAAAACAAATAAGCATAGTGCGTAACTAGAATTTGCAATTTCTGGAGAAATTGCATGTGAAGGAGCAAAAGCTTGATAAATACTTGGGAAATGCTACAGAATGATGTTTAAAGTTGGAATGGATTGAATCGATCAAATAATGTTGGAATTAGAAGGGGAAAACAAAATTTTGTAAAATTTGGCATGAATATTAAAGTTGAAAATTTGGAATTTTTGGTAAGTGGGGAGTTGTGGAATAGGTAGGCATACGATGAATAGTTAAAAGTTGGAACAGGTTGAATCGGTGGAAAAATTGAGAAATTAGAAGGGAAAAACAAAATCTTGCGGAATCTTGCGTGAATTTTGAAAATGAAAATGTGATTTTTTTTAATTGTGTGAAGTTTTGGACTAGGTAGGCATAAGATGAACAGTTTGAAGTTAGAACGGGTTGAATTAGTTGTAAAATGTAGAAATTAGAAGGGAAAAAGCAAATTTTTCAAAATGCTGCGCAAATTTTCCAAAAATGTGAAATTTATGAAATGTGGCAATTTTGAGAATGTTGACAATCCTCTCCAATGTGATTTGAATGAGCTGAATGATGTAAATTTCAAACGGGAACGATGTAAATGTGAAATGTTAATGTGCCATTAAGAATGAATGAGGGTAATTTTGCCTTAAATTTGCGAATTTTGCGAAAACAGAATATTTTGAGAATGGGAAAAATGCAAGCACCCTTTGCATGAATATTAGGAATACGTCAAAAGTGGAATGAAGTGAATCGGATGAATTTTGTGGAAGTAGTAGCAGAACAAAAATGTGAGGAAAATAAAACAGAAGAAGAATATAGTGAATGGTGTAGAATAACATAAGTGTAAAAGCCTTCGCCTTCACACTAATAACTATAGAGCACTGGGTTTTTATAGTAGCGCTTTTCTGTAATATACTCAAAGCGCTCACAAGTGGATGCATTATTTATATGTTCGCACAGTCTCACTCTGGTGGTGGTAACTAGAGACATACCTCTTGATGTTTTAGGTTATTTGAGAGAATTTGTATGCGGTTTATTTGATTGTGCATCCAAGGTTTGGATTCGCTCATTATCATCTGATCCTTAAAAAACAAGGTTGTTCAAAAAGTGTGACAAGGCTATCCCTAATTAAGATATTTGTTTATGTCTGCATTTTATGTTGTCAGTCAGCAGTCTTCAAAAAGCTTTTTTTCTCTTTAGGTACGCCTTGGTGCCTTGGATGAGCAATGGCAGTTCCTTGTCAACAAATCTGCTGAAAAGAGCCAAAAACTCAAAGAAGCCAATAAACAACAGAACTTTAACACAGGCATCAAGGACTTCGACTTCTGGCTCTCTGAGGTGATTACCTCCATACCATAGGCTGTAGAAACGCTTTTACAGATTAGAAAATGACTGACACATTGTGCTTTTTAGGTCGAAACACTTCTTGCTTCAGAGGACTATGGGAAAGATCTGGCCTCAGTCAACAACCTGCTGAAAAAACACCAGTTGTTGGAGGCTGATATTTCTGCTCATGAGGTTGGTTGTTGCATAGACAAGCAGGCATGGACATGTAGTAAATAAAGTGCAATAGATGATTACAAACTCTAGATGTACAATATAGGTTCATCATTAACGCTTTGAATGCCAAACATTTTCAGAAAAAATAACCCCTAAAATCCCAGCCGATTTTGAGCATTAACTCATTTTGTAAGGCCTGCAGAATATTGTCTGCTATGGCTATATGTATACACTGGTGCTACCAAATGAAAGATTGGACCTTCTTTAATTTGAAAAAGAAAGTGTGATTTTAACTTATACCGTTCTTTAGTTATCACCATTTGAAAATAGCTGGGTTTCACTCAAATCAGCAATCTCAGACAAAACTAGAATTTTGCAATTTCTGGAGAAATTGCGTGTGAAGGCGAAATGTATGAATAACTTCTTCGGGGAATGCTGCCGAACGATGTGGAAACGTGTTGAATTACTTGAGAAATGTAGAATATTTGGAGAATTTGTGGTGAATTTCAAAATAAAAGATGTGAAGTTTTTGGTAAATTGTGGAATAGGTAGAAAAATGATGAACAGTTGAAAGTTGGAATGGGCTGAATCGGTTGAAAAATGTAGAAATGAGAAGGGGAAAAGGAATTGGGCGTGAATTTCAAAATAAAAGATGTGAATTTTTTGGTAAGTGGGAAGTTGTGGAATAGGTAGAAAAATGATGAACAGTTGAAAGTTGGAATGGGTTGAATCGGTTGAAAAATGTAGAAATGAGAAGGGAAAAGGGAATTGGGCGTGAATTTCAAAATAAAAGATGTGAATTTTTTGGTAAGTGGGAAGTTGTGGAATAAGTAGAAAAATGATGAACAGTTGAAAGTTGGAATGGGTTGAATCGGTTGAAAAATGTAGAAATGAGAAGGGAAAAAGGAATTGGGTGTGAATTTCAAAATAAAAGATGTGAAGTTTTTGGTAAGTGGGAAGTTGTGGAATAGGTAGAAAAATGATGAACAGTTGAAAGTTGGAATGGGTTGAATCGGTTGAAAAATGTAGAAATGAGAAGGGAAAAAGGAATTGGGAATGAATTTCAAAATAAAAGATGTGAAGTATTTGGTAGGTTGTGGAATAGGTAGAAAAATGAACGGTTGAAAGTTGGAATGGGTTGAATCGGTCGAAAAATGTAGAAATTAGAGTAGAAAAAGGAAATTTTAGAGAATTTTGGTTGAATTTCAAAATAAAAGATGTGAAGTTTTTGGTAAGTGGGAAGTTGTGGAATAGGTAGGCAAAAGATGAATAGTTGAAAGTTGGAACGAGTTGAATCGGTGGAAAAATGTAGAAGTTAGAAGTGAAAAAGGAAATTTTATGAAATTTTGCAAAATTTTATGCAAATTTTATAAGTGAAAACGTGAAAATTTTGAATTTGGCAAGTTTGGGAATGTCCCCAATGTGATTTGAATGTGTTGAATCATGTGAATTTGAAACTGGAACAACGTAAATGTGAAATGTTGAGTCTGCCATTAAGAATGAATGGGGCAAAAATCGCCATAAATTTGTGAATTATGCGAAAACGGAAAATTTTTGGAATGAGAAAAATGTGAGCACCCATGCCATGAATCTTTGGAATAAGTGAAAAGTGGAATGGAGTGAATCGGTTGAAGTATGTGGAACTAGTTAAGCGCCAAAGAAAGCTAACGGAAAGCTAGCGCAAAATGTTGTAGAATAACAATAGTGTGAAGGTCTTCACCTTCACACTATAGTGTGAAGGTCTTCACCTTCACACTAATAATAAAGTAAATGGAGTAGAATAACATATGTGTGAAGGCCTTCGCCTTCACACAATAAGGAGGGAATTAGGTTTTTGTGTAAGATATTTTCTGCACAATTGCAAATCTGACAGTAATATTTTTTGGTTTATTGACATCTCAAACAGCTCAACAGCCCTTCCCTTCTATAAAACATGAAAAAAAAATGTTTTCGATGGCAAAAACATGTATTAACATATTTGATAACGTGCGCAAACAGCAACGTTTTCACATTTGAGATTCAAAGAGTTTTTTTATTCGCCATGTTTTAGCGTGCCAAACAAGGAATTTGTCTTTAGTAAATTTGATAACAAATTTTGGGCTATTTACAGAGATATTTGTGTTGGTGCTCAAAATGCGTGTCCGTGTGTTGCTATTTTGAAGGGATGTATTCGTGCGTCACTGTATCCTGCATCAGAATACTCGTCAGATGCCAGCGATTTATTCGACCTGTGGCACAAAGCACACACGGAGTAAGACTGATAGTGGCTTGTGATGCGGACTTCCGTGTCTGTCGTGTACTCACTCGTCTCCTCTAAATTCGCTCCATCGTTTTGCTCTACTACTATCACGAAGAGCAATAGTTTGCTCGATTGTAAGCTACTTGAAAGCCGATCGCTTCCGTTTCGCCATTTTCTCTCACTCTCTGACTTCTAGAAAAAAAACCTCACCATTAATGAGGCTTCTGGGGCTGGATTGTTTTGCTGATAGCTTTGTAGTCTGGTTGCTATCCGGTGAGGTTAAGCTTCATGCAGGCGTTGAGGCTCATCAGTCATAATGGCCCAATTGTGAACGGTTCTTGCTGACAGAGGCGACCACGATTGTGTGTGATGCGAGTCACCCCGCTCACTCTTTGTTCGAGCTTCTGCCCTCTGGGAAGAGGTACAGAAGCCTGCGCTCCCGCACCTCCAGACTCTCAAACAGCTTCATACTCCAGGCTGTTAGGATCCTGAACTCGCTCCCCCGTTCTGCGTAGCGTCCTGTACTTTTACTGTCTGAACTGTCTGAATGCACACTGGCTCTTATTATTTGTTATTACTCTTATTTATTGTTTGTGCCTTTTTGTTTATGATGTTTTTTACTTTTGCGCTATGCTTGCTGGCTCCGTTATTTATTGTGTTATCTGTTTATTTATTATTTATTCATCACTCTTACTATTGATTGTTTGAATTTTTGCCTCCTTGTTTTTATATTGTGTCGCGTACATGTATGTCTATCGTGTTATGTGTCTCGTCACCGTGGGATAGAGTAAAACGTAATTTCGGTCTCTTTGTGTGTTGTGACATGTGGAGAGATTGACAATAAAGCTGACTTTGACTTTGACTTTTATCCGTTTGAGTATCTTTTTCTTTATCCGTGAAGTCGTCAAAAAGTTCATTAGCCACATCAAGCATAAATGTTTTGAAATACTCGCCATCCGTGAATGGCTTTCCGTTCCTCACAATTGCTAATACGCCAGCAAAACTAGCTGAATTAAAGTCACCTTGTCTGGGCCATACACGGAGTTACTGTTGACTAGCTTGGACCTTCCTCTAGAGCTCTTCACACGCTTTCTTTCTGCTGTCCCCAGCTGGGTATTTGGTCGCAAGTGTAGCATGTCGTGTCTCAAAGTGGCGCTTGATTGTGGAGCGTTTCATTGATGCAATTTTGTCATTGCATATGAGGCACGTAGCAGAGCCTCCTCTCTCTACAAATGCAAATTCTACGGTCCACTCACTCAGAAATGTTCGGTAATCGTCATCTTTTTATCTCTTCGCCATCTTTCTTGCTTGGCTGGCACACACCAGCTAGCTAGCTGACATTTTAAATAAAGCAGACGGAACTTTACCTCTCACGACCACGTATTGTTCAATAAAAATCACTTTTTTATTTTTATATTTTTTGTCTGACCTGTACACCGAAGGGCAGCTGGGATTGGCTGATAGGACGGAACTGTGGATTTCAGCGGTAGAAAACAGATGGGATGGATTGTAAACGTGATCATATTTTATATTTTGAAAGCCAATTTAACATTTTGATTTCAGTGGGTCTATTTTTACTTTGATAATATAACAAAATTATTTATGACTTCAATTATATAAACAAATGTCAGATTTGTCCGCGAGCCATACACAGTCACCAAAAGAGCCATAGGTTCCCGACCCTTGCTCTATAGACTTGATTTTAAGTGGAGAGGTGGCCGGGAGTCTTACATACCCATTAATAAAATAAAAGTAAGTTGACGGGAATACTCGATGGGATCCTGCGTCATTATAGTCAATGATGAGTATTCTTGCATACAAAGAATTAAAGTGACCTGTAACATGTAGAACTTTAAAGAAAAAAGGGAGAGGGTAATTAGCTACCGTATTCTCTGCACCATAAGGCGCACTTAACAGCCTATAATTTTCTCTAGAAATTCAGAAATTTTAACAAGGTGCACCTTTTGTGTGGACCAAATTCTCAAATCTGTTAAGTTGTTTTGTGTGGCTTCTGCCACACAGAGACGTAATATACTAGCGTAATATGTAGACTCGATGAACCAATCAGAGAACATTACGTTTTACGTACGTAATATTTGGCAACACGTATTATTTGGATCAAGCACCATACCATTAGTGAGACCGGTCAGAAACGAGTAACTAGACTTGTCTACTACCTCAGTAGAAAGTGTGTCACTGTTTGCTGTAGCACTATTAAAACTGTGACGCTCTAGTCCAGCGGTGGCCAACCCGCGGCTCGCGAGCCGCATGCGGCTCTTTGGCTGGTTTCATGCGGCTCTTTTACGTTCATATCAACATTTGTGTTTATTTTTTGTGCGTATTTGCTTTGCTTGAGTTTAATATGGTATTTTGGTCAAACGCACATGCGCGTGAGGTGAAATCCCGCAAAGGAGGAGGGACAAACCCATTTGAGGAGTGTCAATTTCGCTCTCAAAATGGCAAGGAAAAAATGCACAGCTAAACGAATATATGACGATGAACACAGGGCAGAGCGATTGGTTTTGCTGGCTTTTTAATGAATGGCCACTGTGACTACGAGGGCCCATTAGCTCCAGAAAAGCTGACAAGACGCTAAGCGAGGGGTGGGCAACCCGGTCAAAATGGCAAGGAAAAAATGCACAGCTAAACGAATATATGACGATGACCACAGGACGTTTTTAACAAAGTTAAAGTTGTTTTTTGTTGAACGTAATGGCAAGCCATTCTGCCTGATATGTCGGACGTCATTAGCGCATTTAAAAGCTTCAAATGTTCAGCGCCACTTCAGCTCACTTAATGCCAATATCGATAAGGACTTTGCAAAAGGGACTGAATTTGAAGTTTGGACACTTTGAAAAGTCAGGCAGAAAAATAGGTACAGTTTTTCAAAAAAATTACGAAGCACTCAGAGACTGTCACACTTGTTTGTTTCAACTGGCTTGGAACATTGCACAGGCTAAAAAGCAATCCAATGAAGTGGAGTTCGTTAAAATATGCCTCAGTGACGTTATTGAAATCTTGTCTCCAGAAAACGACAAACTAAAACAAATGGTCTGTCCCGCCACACATAGTAAGTGAAAAAAACCTATGTTTTTGTTTGTGGAATTTGTTGAACTGAGAGTTTGTCTGTGTGAGACAATGCACACAATGTTCATTGTTGAAAATGTGGTCTTTGATCTGTGGTTTTAGTACTGTAGGAGTCAATTTGTCATTATCAGGTTGGTGCGTGACATAAAGTCAAAGTCTGCTTTATTGTCGATCTCTTCACATGTCAAGACACACCAAGAAACCGAAATTACGTTTCCTCTATCCCACGGTGACGAGACACAGCACACGATAGACATACAAGTAAACGACACAAAATAAAAACAACAAGGCACAAACAATAAATAATAAGAGTGATGAATAAATAATAAATAAACAAATAACCCAATAACTAAGAGGAGAAAAAACGGAGCAAGTGTGCATACAGCAGACAGTAAGCATGGCGCAAAAGTACAGGACACTACGTAGAAAGGGGGAGAGTTCAGGATCCTAATAGCCTGGAGTATGAAGCTGTTGGTGAGTCTGGTGGTGCGGGAGCGCAGGCTCCTGTACCTCATCCCAGAGGGCAGAAGATCGAACAAAGAGTGAGCGGGGTGACTTACATCACTCACAATCGCGGTCGCCTTGCGGGTGAGAGGAGGTGTAAATGTCCTTCACGGAGCGGAGTGAAGCACCAATAATCTTACCAGTCGTGTTCACTATGCGCTGCAGGGCCTTCAAGTTGTAGTCAGTGCAGCTGCCACCCCAAACAGCAATACAGCTGGAGAGGATGCTCTCAATGGTGCCACGGTTAAACATAGTCATGACGGCCGGAGGAGCGCTCGCTCGCCAGAGTTTCCGCAGGAAGTACAGGTGGCGCTGGGCCTTCTTCGCCAATGATGCGGTGTTGGTGGACCAGGAGAGATCCTCACTGATGTGCACCCCCAGGAACCTGGCACCGACCACAGCACCGTCGATGGTCAGAGGCAGGTGTTGGGTGTGACCCTTCCGGAAGTCAACAACAATCTCCTTGGTCTTGTCGACGTTCAGCTGGAGGTTGTTGTCCCTGCACCACGTGGTCAGAAGGTCGACCTCCAACCTGTATTGAGTCTCGTCTCCCTTGGTGATGAGACCCACCAGAGTCGTGTCGTCAGCAAACAGTCATGAGTCAGTAGGGTGAAGAGCAGCGGACTGACCACACAGCCTTGGGGGCCCCTGTGCTCAGCGTGATGCTGGCGGAGATTTTGTCGCCAACACGTACCACCTGTGGCCTCTGACAGAGGAAGTCCAGTAGCCAGTTGCAGAGGTAGGTACCGAGGCCCAGCTTGTCGAGTTTGCAGATGAGACGTTGTGGCACAATGGTGTTGAAGGCAGAACTGAAGTCCACAAACAGCAATCTCACATACGAGTCCCTGCTCCCCAGGTGGGTGAGGGCCGAGTGGAGGGCAGAGCAGATGGCATCCTCAGTGGACCGTTTGGCTCGGTACGCAAACTGGAAGGGGTCTATGGTGGGGGGGAGAACGGATCGGATGTGCTCCACGACAAGCCATTCAAAGCACTTCATGATGATGAGCCTCAGTGCCACGGGGCGGTAGTCATTGAAGCAGGACGGAGCAGGTTTCTTCGGCACAGGTACGATGGTGGCAGCTTTGAAACACGAGGGGACGATGGCCTGCTGCAGGGAAATGTTAAAGATGTCCGTGAACACACCCGTCAGCTCCCCAGCGCAGTCCTTCAGCGCTCGACCCGGGATGTTGGCAGGGCCCGCCGCCTTACGGATGTTGATAGCGGCAGGCGCCCTCCTCACGCTGTCGGCAGAGAGGCACAGGGGCTGCTCGTGTGAAGGGAGAGTGGCCTTCAGCGGGCAAGTGCTGTTCTGAGCGTCGAAGCGAGCAAAGAAGCGGTTAAGATCATTTAGCAGACGGACGTCGCCTTCGCAGCTCTGCGGCGCGGGCTTGTAGTCCGTGATGGTCTGAATGCCCTGCCAAAGGCTCCATGCGTCCCTGCTGTCCTTGAAGTGGGCGGTAATTTTGCAAGAGAACGCCCTCTTCGCTTCTTTGATGACCCGGGACAGGTCGGCCCTCGCAGTCCTCAAGCCAGTCTCATCCCCCCCTCTAAATGCTTTGTCCCTGGCCCTCAGCAGCCTGAAAACAGCCCCTGTCAGCCATGGCTTCCGGTTAGCCCGAGTGACGATGGATTTTGAGAGAGTCACATCATCAATGCACTTCCTGATGTAGGAGGAAACAGATCGTCGCAAGTGGCAGCCCTCCTAAACTTGTCCCAGTCAGTAGAGCCAAAGCAGTCACGAAGCGCATCAGAGGCACCCTCAGGCCACACCCGTACCCGCTTGCGAACCGGTCTGGATGTTCTCACCATTTGTCTGCATGCGGGCAAAAGCATAACAGTGATATGGTCAGAAAGTCCAAGATGGGGGGGGGGGGGCGTCTTTGAAAGCTCCTTTATGCGAAGAGTAGACCAGGTCCAGGGAGCTGTCGCCATGCGTAGGAAAATTAACATGCTGGTGAAGCCTCGGAAAAACAGACTTCAGGTTAGCATGATTAAAATCCCCAGCGAAGATGGTGAAACCGTCAGGGTGCGCTGTCTGTTGTTTACTGACAGCTTGGTACAGTTCACTAAGAGCCGCGATCCTGTCGCCTTCGACGTTGGAAGGCGGGATGTATACCGCGACTAGCAGAATCGCGGTAAATTTCCTTGGCAGGTAAAAAGGACGGCACTTAATGATCACGAACTCCGCCAGTGGCGAGCAGTGCTTGCATACCACTACAGAGTCCCGGCACCAATTGTCACGGATGTAGACGCATATTCCACCTCCTCGAGATTTTCCCCCTATAATACCGTTTTTTTCCGTGTATAGTGCGCAAAATTTAACTAATTTATTGTCCTAAAATCTGGGGTGCGCATTATACATGGGTACAAAAAAATTTTTAATTTTTTTTTTTTTTTTTTTAAGTCCCAATGATCGTCACACACGCAGGGAGGCAATGGGTCCCATTTTTATAGTCTTTGGTATGGTCTTAACTAGGCTGGATGTAATTTTTTTTGTTGGCATTGATTTCTCCGACTGCCCGTAAACGCACCACCGCGCTCCGTGCGCGCACGGGACAGCAAACGAGCAGGTGATCGAGCAAGCGTCTGATACAAGAGCATTGCGGTCGCATGGAGCGTGTTTGAAGTGAACAGCAGAGAAGAAAGGAACAAGGCAAAGTGTTGTGAAATAAAATATTACCTGTAATACGGATTTAGGTAGAGAACTGAACTCTCGCTCTTTATATAGCT
Organism: Syngnathus typhle; assembly: GCF_033458585.1. Classification (NCBI taxonomy): domain Eukaryota; kingdom Metazoa; phylum Chordata; class Actinopteri; order Syngnathiformes; family Syngnathidae; genus Syngnathus; species Syngnathus typhle. The sequence continues at coordinate 12,751,157 of NC_083749.1, read as the reverse complement.
GACGTGTCTTGCGCATCCGTTCTGCGCATCTGTAATGGCGGCCTCCGTATGATATCCGGTTTGCGTGTGCGCGTGTGTGCGAGAGCGAGAGAGAGCGAGAAAGTGCGAGAGAGAACGCTCAACCGTAGCGCGCCGCCGAACTGCACCAAGTTTTGGTTTCCAAGGGTGTTTTTATTCCTCTTCAACGTCTCTCCCATACAGAGCCGCCTTTTTCACGTCCGCACGCCTCTTTCCCGTGCGCGCACGGAGCGCGGTGGTGCGTTTACGGGCAGTCGGAGAAATCAACGCCAACAAAAGAAATTACATCCAGCCTAGTTAAGACCATACCAAAGACTATAAAAATGGGACCCATTGCCTCCCTGCGTGTGTGACGATCATTGGGACTTAAAAAAAAAAAAAAAAAAAAAAAAAAATTTTTAAAAATTCATAAAAATTGGGTGCGTATTATACATGGGTACAGGCTTTTTTCCAGCATCAGCATGCCATTTTTAGGGTGCGTATTATACATGGGGGCGCACTATACACGGAAAAAAACGGTAATAATGTCACACAATAAATTTGGCTGAGCAGAGAGGTGTGTGTGCGCGTGAGTGCGCGCGTGCGTGTGTGTTCATGTGTGCTCATGTGTATGATGTGGCTCTTTGCGATGACAGTATAAAATGTGGCTCTTAGTCTCTGACTGGTTGGCCACCCCTGCTCTAGTCTATACAAAGAGCTATATTGTGCCGATACCAGAATTTCAGTAGATGATACAAATACCTGTGATTTTCCACGATTCTCGACACTAATTGGTAATAGGATATACCGTATTTTTCGCACCAAAAGGCGCACCCTCAATGAATTTTTTATTTTAGAAATTACCGTTTTTTTCCGTGTATAGTGCGCCCCCATGTATAATACGCACCCTAAAAATGGCATGCTGATGCTGGAAAAAAGCCTGTACCCATGTATAATACGCACCCAATTTTTATGAATTTTAAAAGATTTTTTTTTTTATTTTATTTTTTTTTTAAGTCCCAATGATCGTCACACACGCAGGGAGGCAACGGGTCCCATTTTTATAGTCTTTGGTATGGTCTTAACTAGGCTGGATGTAATTTTTTTTGTTGGCGTTGATTTCTCCGACTGCCCGTAAACGCACCACCGCGCTCCGTGCGCGCACGGGAAAGACGCGTGCGGACGTGAAAAAGGCGGCTCTGTATGGGAGAGACGTTGAAGAGGAATAAAAACACCCTTGGAAACCAAAACTTGCCCCTCGTCGTGACTCGGAGCCGCAACAAATGTTTCGGATTTGTGTAGGGTACATTGTGACAAACAGCAAACGAGCAGGCGATCGAGCAAGCGTCTGATACGAGAGCATTGCGGTCGCATGGAGCGTGTTTGAAGTGAACAGCAGAGAAGAAAGGAACAAGGCAAAGTGTTGTGAAATAAAATGCACAGAACGGCTGCGCAAGACACGTCAGCTATATAAAGAGCGAGAGTTGTTTTCTTCCTATTAGTTTCAATTCACAGTTTAATTAGCAGTTTCAATCAGCAAATAACAAAATGCGTATTACAGGTAATATTTTATTTCACAACACTACCTTGTTCCTTTGGTCTCTGCTGTTCATCCTAAAACACTCTTTCCCGTGCGCGCACGGAGCGCGGTGGTGCGTTTACGGGCAGTCGGAGAAATCAACGCCAACAAAAAAAAATTACATCCAGCCTAGTTAAGACCATACCAAAGACTATAAAAATGGGACCCATTGCCTCCCTGCGTGTGTGACGATCATTGGGACTTTAAAAAAAAAAAAAAAAAAAAAAATTTTTTTTGTACCCATGTATAATGCGCACCCCAGATTTTAGGACAATAAATTAGTTAAATTTTGCGCACTATACACGGAAAAAAACGGTATTTCATATATAGGGCGCACCGGATTAAAAGGCACATAAAATAGAAGCTATAGTGCAACAAACTGAGGTTGACTAGGGTTGCGGTATGCATCCACTAGCCAATAACCTATGAGCCCTCTGTAAACAATCGCGTTTCTCAAACAATCTCCTATAAAATGATCAGAACTGACTAAAGTTCGATCTAACACTGGTACTGCTTACCTATGTTTCCCTTCCATATCAATCCGAAAATTTACTCAAAACATTAACAGAGCAGCCTATTTTGACATGAAATAGCCTTGTGCGTATACCAGCTATTATTATAGCCTTAGCCACCCGCAAACTCCCATGAGCCTCAGCTCGCAGACCCCCGTGAGCCTCAGCAAAGTGTAAACAATCGCGTTTCTCAAACGATCTCCTATAAAATGATCGGAACTGACTAAAGTTCGATCTAACACATTGGTACTGCTTACCTATGTTTCCCTTCCATATAAATCCGCAAATTTACTCGAAACATTAACGGAGCAGCCTATTTTGAAATGAAATAGCCTTGCGGGTACAACAGCTATTCGGTGACGCCCCCTGACTACAGTTGCCGTAATGTTGGGAAGCGATGCGACCTTGTGATATACTAGTCGTACTAAAACGTACTGAAACATTTTGGCAGAGCACTGTGTACAACCAGTATTTAATAGGGGTGTAAATCGCGGGTTTTGTCACGATACGATATATCGATATAAAGAACTTCGATACGATATTTGCCGATATCTTAAAGCCTGCTGCGATTCAATCACGATATATCGCGATATAGTGCTCTACGATCGATTTTTTTTTTTTTTTTTTTTTTTTTAAATAAAAAATATAGAACAATATCCTGATTTATAACAATTCATACGCAAAATCAACAAGGTACTGCAAACTCTTTATTTAGGAAATGACAAGAGTATTGTAGTATACAAATTGCTTACTTTAACACTTAACTTTGATGTCGTGTTTTTTCTTTAAATGTGCGGCGAGATTTGTGCTCCCTGAATATTTGATCACCGCATGGCAGGATTTACAAACTGCACGTGTCTTGTCCGTTGAGCCATCTTTTCTTTGGAATCCAAAGTGCTTCCAAACGAATGACTTGAAGCCTAAAGGGGAGCAAATTTCCTCGTCTTTTTGGACACTAGCCATAGCACCTGCCCAGGAGCCGCGTACTAGTTGTCGACTCCCCTTTCACGTGCCTGCTCTGCTCACAACACAACAACGCCGCGCACTGCTCCCTGCTCCCGGAAGAGGAAGCAAGCAACAATGAACTGGATTTCAAAATAAAGTCGCGTCTAATGTCCGAGGTCAAACACGGCGATATAAATCGATGTTTACCTTTAGCATCGATGCCAATAAATCGTAGAGCATAATATCGATTAATCGATGTGTATCGATGTATCGTTACACCCCTAGTATTTAAGTATATAATTGATCTATATATAAGGCGCGCTGCATGATAAGGCACACTGTGGTTTTTTTGAGTAAAATGTAAGTTTTTAACTGCGCCTAATAGTGCGGAAAATACGGTATTTAATTGATTTTTTTATCCAAACAATTAATGATTTATAAAGGATAATCATGAAATGTAACGAGGCTGCCCAAACCTTTGCACGCCACTGTAAATAAAAATGTTTTTCTCCAGTTTTTAGACTCCAGGACACGTACAGTGAAAGTGAAAAGTTGTAGTTTTGGTTTGTAGTTGAATTTTGATAGACCATTCCAGTAAATCAATATAAAATGTTCAGGTTTTTCAGTATTTTTAATTCAAGGTCTTGTACACGCCTAATGTCGATCTCTTCTCAGGATCGTCTGAAGGATCTGAATGGGCAGGCTGACAGTCTGATGGTCAGCAATGCATTTGATACCTCTCAAGTGAAGGACAAGCGTGGTGCAGTCAATGGTCGTTTCATCAAAATACAGAACATGGCAGCCAGCCGCCATGGAAAACTCAACGAGTCTCACCGCCTGCATCAGTTCTTCAGAGACCTGGATGATGAAGAGTCTTGGATCAAGTAAGAGTGCCCACTTTTCACTTCAGTTGAGTTTTTTTTGTACCCCAATTCTACAAAACACGGGTAGATCACTTGAATATTATTTAAACCCATTTACGTTTCGTGTTTATATAAGGACTTTTTATCTAAGCATTAGCCTGAAAAGTTATTTTCAGGAATCAGAATCTTCCGTGGATCCGCCGATTTCCGTGTTTTTTTTCCGTCGGGAGTATCATTTTCGTGGATCGTGTAGATCTGTTGAGAAAATTGCCAGCAGTATTGCGACTACAGCCGCCTTATTTTGGGCAGCATTTTGGCGCTACTTTCATCACATAATTTGCCTACTCATTTGCCTAATTTGCAAATGTTTTAGCCAGCATGGCGAACGTTTTAGAGAAAAAAGATGTGGATCGTGCCAGGGAAGTAGACAAGTCGAACGGGATCAGGAACTGCTTCAGATGGGCATGGCTCGAGAGCAGCGTCATCTTCCAACTCGGAACACAAAGATGCTCTTAAAGCAATGCGACAGTGAGCGCCCAGCGCGCTGCAGTTGCGCGATCGGACTAAATTAAGCTCCGTGCGGACTGAGGTCAATTTACCCTAATTTTCGGACTATAAGTCGCACCCATAGTTTGGGTGGGGGGGGCGACTTATACTCAGGAGCGACTTATATATGTTTTTTTCCACAAATTTGTACTTGATCATTAACACATCACTTACTTACAAGTATAGTTGACCACTTCACATGTTATTTTTAGCTCCTCGTTTGTGTTTGTCACGTTAGCATACTGTATCGTTTAGCCTGTTGTTGCTCGTTCATCTCTGTTCTTGGTGTTGGATTTTGTCGAATAAATCGCCCCCCAAAATGCGACTTATACTCCGGAGGGACTTATATATGTTTTCTTTTCACATTTTTGGGCATTTTATGGCTGGTGCGACTTATAGTCCGGAGCGATTTATAGTCCGAAATTTACGGTAAATTTTGGAAAGTACATCAGGACTTTAAAAATATTTTCTCAATTTCAGCGACGGCTCTGTCACAATAATGCCATTAGCGCGGTGCAGTTGCGCGGTCGGCTGCCGTTGCGCGATCAGACAAAAATTAGCAAATGAAAAAATGCTTAAAAAAGTCTTAGAACGGATTTAAAAAAAAATCCATTATTTGTAATGTGAAAAATAGATTCGGGATTCGACCGATTCGCTTCTCAAACCGCCTTCTGGAACGGATTGTGGTCGAAAACCGAGGCTTGACTTATTATATTCACCTTGGTAGCCCACCAAGCAGGAATATTTTTTTAAAACTGTTGAAATTGAGTGAATTAAAATTGATGAAATTAATGATTTTGGGGTTGCTGTACTGCCAAAATCCAGGAGTTTCCAGGGAGCTTGGCATTTCCCCTGGCCCCCTGCGGCACCCAATGCGGGCCTGTAGGCCCTGTGGCCCCTGCAACCCCCAATAGGGGCCTGTGGCCCCTGGCCTACTGCTGCCCCCATTGGGGGGAGCTGCGGCCCCTGGCCCCCTGCGGCAAGTATGCCCCCCCCAATGAGGGGCCAAAGCATGCGGACCCCGGCTACTTTTCAGTGTTTTTTTTTTTCATTTGCCGTTCTCATCCCTGTATTTTAAAAAAGCCATCAAGTCAGGCTGCTACGCAAACGCACACCAATTCAAAGTAATTCTGATAATATGCTTACCTTTTCCATAATATGCTTTTGTGATGTCACTTGGAATTACTTGCAGTACCTATCAACCCATGTATAGCAGGAAACAACATTCCATGGGGTGACTAAAATAAGGAGGGGATATTAAATAATACCCATTAAACTCCGCAAACATGCCATGTCAGAAAAGCACTGTTATGACCTCGGTTAGGACCTAACATCTCTCTGGGTATTGAGTAATTGTTGCTTTACGGTAAATCACTTTTTATTTCGATACTTATAGAGGTCTATTTTTTTTTTTTAAATAAGTTGAAATGTGAACCGTTTTAATCAAGTCAAATTGCTGTTTTAGGTTGTTTTTTTATTTGAAGATAACGTTGCATTGGCTCAGTGTATTAATATCCAAACCTTATATAGAGAGAAGAAATTGCTTGTAAGTTCAGAAGACTATGGCCGAGACTTGACTGGAGTGCAAAATCTGAGGAAGAAACATAAGAGGCTTGAGGCTGAACTGGGAGCCCATGAGCCAGCCATTAAGGTAAGCAATATATGATGTATAAAGCCTAAGTAAAAATAGAATTCAGTGATTTGAAAATCCTTTTCAACCTATATTTAATCAAATACACTACAATGACCAGACTTAATGGGATGATTAATTGTGCAAAAAGTTAATATATTTTCTGTAGTGAATTTGATCACTTTATTTTTCATGTACAATTAACACCTTTAAAAACTTAATTTTGCCACTTGCAGTAGACTGAAAATGATATCTGATGTGATGAGGGCTCAGGTTACAATCACGGCTCACCCAACGTTCACGCGCTGAAAATAATGACGTTATCCATCCACTTCATTAAAGATAAAATATGAACTTTTTACTGCTGAAAGTTGTATTGTTGAGGAGGCTATTTTGCTGAATTGTTAGGATGTATACAGTGTACAGGATGGCCTATTGGTCAGAATACAGGATGCAATGGATTGATGGATTGGGTATCTTTACTCAAGGTTTAGATGGTAATTCCAGATTTACAGGTGCACAGATTGATGCTCGATAATAAATAACGCATAATGGATATCAGAAATCCGATAACAGATGTCCTACAACCGAAATCTGATAACAGATGTCCTACAACCAAAATCCAATTACAGATGTCCTGCAACAGAGTTTTTTGGTCATGAATTCCGCCGAACTTGCCTAATTTAACGTGTCTAGCGAACTTGTAAACAACCACTTGTGAACCCGCTCTCTTCCTGATTTAACTGCACATGCACAGCGTCATAACACACGTAACACAGTCACATGATTTGAGGCTTGGCAATAGAAGGCATTCTACAAAAAAATGTAACACTCACCACAGCGCAATAATATAATTTCTTAGAGGCTTTTATACAAGTATCCCATGATATTCAAACTGTAAATAGAGCCAGCTGTAGCTAGCACATCTGTCATTAACCTACAGCTAAGCCTAACGACCCTACTGTATGCAGAGGGGATCTTAAATCTCAAATGATGCATCACTACCATCTACTGGCAGTTATGACGCATTATGACTTTTGGAGCAGTTGAAATATATAAGAAAATGCCGTCAGACCATTCTCTACCTCTTCAAATAATTCAAAAAGAGAATAAATTCGGAAGCTTGTTCTTGATTTTCATGAACAATTTTAATAATTCTTGGCATTTAGAGTTAACATCTGGTATTATTTCATTCATATTTGGTTAATACAAGTTGTTCAGCTAGTTACCAATGTCATTTGGACACCCATTCTTAACCACATCTGCATTCTCTAGTCTGTGCTGGATACTGGAAAGAAGCTGTCTGATGACAACACCATTGGTCAGGAGGAGATACAGCAGAGACTGTCTCAGTTTGTAGATCACTGGAAAGAACTAAAAGACCTATCTGGAGCGAGGTAAAAGTACAAATATGTTCAATTGCACACATGCAAGTACACAATGTACACAAACGTGTTCTACATCCTAGGGGTCAGAGGCTGGAGGAATCGTTAGATTACCAACAATTTGTGGCAAACGTGGAAGAAGAAGAAGCATGGATTAACGAGAAATTAAATTTGGTTGGGGGTGAAGACTATGGAGACACGCTGGCTGCTGTGCAGGTGTTTTTCTAATTCACATTGTCAAAATGTATAAGTGAAAGATATGTTTTTGAAGTGTCATGATGTGTCATTATTAGGGATTGCTTAAAAAACATGAAGCATTTGAGACAGACTTCACTGTGCACAGAGACAGAGTCAGCGATGTTTGTACTAATGGAGAAGATCTCATTAAGAAGGTAGTATTTGTTAAATGTCCAGTAAAGCAAGCTGCATTTTAAAACTGCTTTTAATTCGGATGCTCTTGTTTTCAACAGAACAACCATCACGTGGACAGTATCACTTGCAAGATGTCAGCTCTCCAAGGCAAAGTATCAGAGCTTGATAGGGCAGCTGCTCAGAGGAAGGCAAAGCTGGATGAGAACTCTGCCTTTCTGCAGTTCAACTGGAAGGCCGATGTGGTGGAGTCTTGGATTGGTAGGGAAGAAATACTTGATTATCACCTGGGTCATTGTTTTAATTTTTTTTTTTAGTATCTTTCCTGCAGAAACATAACCGGGTGTTTCAAACATGGAGGCCAGCCCATAGCAATAGTGGGCAATTTATTTCTACAGGGGGCCGCCATATGATAAATCTAAAATGTGTTGATAGCGCTTGGCTCCTTGACCACTACCCCCCTCCCCACTCCCCGCATTATGTTTTAAAATTACAGTATCTTCTGCACTACATGGCACACTGGATTATTAGGCGCACCGTCATTGAATTTTTTTTTTTAGAAAATATTTCATATATAGGGCACACCGGATTAAAAGGCGCATAGAATAGAAGCTACTGCATCAAATCGGCGTTGATGAGGGTTGTGTTCCGCATCCATTAGATGGAGCGCTGCTAAAGGGAATGTCAACCCAGTCAATGAGGTAAAAAAGTCCAACTCCCATTCCGTATAAAAGTGATACGGTTTGGCTTCTTACTTAGTTAGTTAGTTAGTTTATTGTTTAGCACATATTATATCAATAACTGTGCAAGGAGGGAGACGAAGCCTAGGGCTTGTAAAGAGCTCCACTCCTTCTAACCCCCAATTCCAACCCTTAATGCTGAGTGCCAAGCAGGGAGGCAATGGGTCCCATTTTTACAGTCTTTGGTATGACACGGCCGGGGTTTGAACCCACAACCTTCCAGTCTCAGGGCAGACACTCTAACCACTAGCACACTGAGCTGGTTACTTGGTCCAGCAACCCCACTCATTTTTGATGGTCATAAACTTTCTTTAGTTTAAAAGAAAAAACATGTGCGTGCGTTGATGTGTAATGCATTGATTAGCTTATTAGCTTTGGTGCCGGGCTTGTGTATGCACAGCCGATCTTGCTACGGTGAGGGGGTGTGGTTCACTGTGATTGCCTCTCGATAGGCTTACCTGTATGTCAATCAAGCGATGGAATGGATTCTAGCATATAGAATTTTTTTTGTTGTTTTTAAATGTCGCGACAGGCTTACCTGTATGTCAATCAAGCAATGGGATGAAAGTGGTACAGTTTGGCTTCTTACTTGGTCCAGCAACCCCACTAATTTTTGATGGTCATGAACTTTCTTTAGTTTAAAAGAAAAAAGCGAGTGCGTGCATTGATGCGTTGATTAGCTTGTTAGCGTAAGTGCTGTGCTTGTGTATGCACAGCCAAACCTGCTGCGGGGGTGGGGGTGGGGTTCACTGTGATTGCCTCCCGACAGGCTAACCTGTATGTCAATCAAGCAATGGGATAAAAGTGATTCAGGTTAAAAGGCGCAGACTCAACTGCTTGAGCTTTTCTGTACTTATTCTACACACAGAGTGCACCGCATTATTGGTGCATACATACCATAACTTACGGTAAACAGGGAAGAAAAAGTCACGGAAGAAAGACTGAGTTCGGTCGGATGACTTCAGTTGTACTTTATTCTACTATTTAACCATGTACTGTCCTGTACTCACATGATTGTTAATCGATATTCCTGCGCAAACTTACCAAAATCCTCATCTTCTGTATCCGAATCAAACAGTTGGGCAAGTTCCCTCTTGTCATCGGATTCAAACTCGTCACGTTGCTCTTCGCCAATAATCCCAGCTTTCCAGGAATCTTGAATTGTGCCTTGTAAGCATGTCTCTGTCGATCCCATTTGAGAGAGTTTATTTATCAAAGTGGCGGGGGGACGCATTACATATTACTCTGATCGGTTTCCTGCCCTGATCTACGTAAATGTAATGTCCTCTGATTGGTTCAAAGTAAAACATCCTCCATCGCGTCAACAAAACAATGGAAGAGACAAATATCGGCAAAGAGAAACAGTCGCTATTGTTTTGAGTGAGCAAAGTGACAATACAGTCAAAGTAAAAAAAAAAAAAAAAAAAAGTCAGTCTGCTTTTTTGTCAATTTCTTCACATGCCAAGAGACACAGAGATCGAAATAACGTTCCCACTATCCCACGGTGACAAGACATAGTACACAATATACACAAAAAAAATAAAAACAAGAAGGCACAAACAATGAATAAATAAGAGTGATGAATAAATAACAAATAACACAATAAATAAGAGGAGCAAAAATGGTGCAAGTGTGCATACAGCAGACAGTCTGAATATAGCGCAAAAGTACAGGACGCTACGCAAAAGGGGGGGGAGAGTTCAGGATCCTAACAGCCTGGAGAATTAAGCTGTCTGTGAGTCTGGTGGTACGGGAGCGCAGGCTCTGTACCTCTTCCCAGAGGGCAGAAGATCGAACAAAGAGTGAGCAGGGTGACTCACATCACTCACAATCGTGGGCGCCTTGCAGGTGAGATGGGAGGTGTAAATGTCCTTCAGGGAGGGGAGTGAAGCACCAATAATCTTACAAGCCGTGCTCACTATGCGCTGCAGGGCCTTCATGTTGTATTCAGTGCAGCTACCACCCCAGACAGCGATACAACTGGAGAGGGCGCTCTCAATGGTGCCACGGTAGAATGTAGTCATGACGGCCGGAGAAGCACTTGCTCGCCTGAGTTTCCGCAGGAAGTACAGGCGGCGCTGAGCTTTCTTTGCCAGTGACCAGGTCCAGGAAGCTGTCACCACGTGTTGGAAAATTAACATGCTGGTGAAGCCTCGGAAAAACAGACTTCAGGTTAGCATGATTAAAGTCCCCAGCGAAGATGGTGAAACAGTCAGGGTGCGGCGTCTGTTGTTCACTGACAGCCTGGTACAGTTCACTAAGAGCCGCAATCCTGTCGTCCGCGATGTTGGAAGGCGGGATGTATACCGCGACTTGCAGAATCGCAGTAAATTCCCTCGGCAGGTAAAAAGGACGGCACTTTTTACCTGATCACAAACTCCGCCAGTGGCGATCAGTGCTTGCATACCACTACAGAGTCCCGGCACCGTTTGTCACGGATGTAGACCTCCTCGCGATTTTCCCCCTCTTACAATGGCACGATCCGCCCGATAGCACGCTAGTCGCTCCAGATGCACAGCAGAGTCCGGAATGTTGACAGTCAACCAAGTCTCAGTGAGCACGAGCACACAGCAGTTACGCACTGTCCGGTTTGTAGATCTCAGCAGGCGAATGTAATCCATTTTGTTGTCCAGCGATCGAACATTCGCCAGAAGAATGGAAGGCACGGCCGGGCGAGCTGGATTGGCCGCCAAGCCTGGCCCGGACGCCCCCGCTCTCGCCCCTCTTCAGCCTCCTCGCACACCGCTTCCGACGCTTCAGGACGGAGCAGACCGAGTGCCTTTAATGTCCCCGCTTCAAAGTCCAGATCGCCACAAGACTCGCTTTCGCCGATGTCGAGCAGAACCAGCCCGCTGTACTTGTAGCACAACCCGGTGTGACGAGACAAACATACAAAACTGTCGGACAAACCCACATTAAACGACAAAACAAAACACCGTTCGGGACAGAGAGAGGCCGCTGCGTGTGCACGCGCCGCCATCTTACAGTGTTACTTGTTCGCCACTCGAGGGCGTGGATATATTGCAAGTCAGTGTGTTTTTCAAAGTCAAAGTCTGCTTTATTGTCAACTTCCTCACATGCCAAGAAAGTGAAATTACGTTCTCACTATCCCACGGTGATAAGACTTAGTACACAATATACATACAAGTAAACAACACACACAAAAAAAAAAAACAAGAAGGCACACACAATGAATAAATGAGAGTGATGAATAAATAAACAAATAACAATAAATAAGAGGAGCAAAAATGGAGCAAGTGTGTATACAGCAGACAGTCAAAATATAGCGCAAAAGTACAGGACGCTACGCAGAAGGGGGGAGAGAGTTCAGGATCCTAACAGCCTGGAGTATGAAGCTGTTGGTGGGTCTGCTGGTGCGGGAGCGCAGGCTCCTGTACCTCTTCCCAGAGGGCAGAAGATCAAACAAAGAGTGAGCGGGGTGACTCACATCACTCACAATCGTGGTCGCCTTGCGGGTGAGATGGGAGGTGTCCTTCGGGGAGGGGAGTGAAGCACCAATAATCTTACCAGCCATGTTAACTATCCGCTGCAGGGCCTTCATGTTGTATTCAGTGTAGCTACCACCCCAAACAGCGATACAACTGGAGAGGACGCTCTCAATGGTGCCACGGTAGAATGTAGTCATGACGGCCAGAGGAGCACTTGCTCGCCTGAGTTTCTGCAGGAAGTACAGGCGGCGCTGAGCTTTCTTCGCCAGTAATGCGGTGTTGGTGCGTATTATACATGGGTACAGGCTTTTTTCCAGCATCAACATGCCATTTTTAGGGTGCGTATTATACATGGGAAAAAACTGTAATTTTCTTCGCTTCTCATGTGGAATTCTTTCCCATTCTTGCTTGATGAACCGCTTCAGTTGTTCAACAGTCCGGGGTCTTCCCTATCGTATTTTACGCTTCATAATGCGCCACACATTTTCAATGGGAGACAGGTCTGGACTGCAAGAACCTGGACTCTTTTACTTCAAAGCCACACTGTTGTAACACGTGCAGAATGTGACTTGGCATTTATCTTGCTGAAATAAGCAGCGGCGTCCATGAAAAAGATGTCGCTTGGATGGCAGCATATGTTGCTCCGATATCTGTATGTACTTTTCAGCATTTATGTTGCCTTCACAGAAATGTAAGTCACCCATGCCATGGGAACTAATCCACCCACATACCATTACAGATGCTGGCTTTTGAACTTTACGTTGATAACAGTCCGGATTGTCCGCTTCCTCCTTGGTCCGGAGGACACGACGTCTAGTGTTTCCAAAAACTATTTGAAATGTAGACTCATCAAACCACAAAACACTTTTCCGTTGTGCATCAGTCCATTTTACATGAGCTCGGGCCCAGAGAACCCGGCGGGGTTTCTGGATGTTGTTCATAAATGGCTTTTGCTGGTAGAGTTTTAACCCGCACTTACTGATGTAGTGACGAACTGTATTTGCTGACAGTGGTTTTCTGAAGTTTTCCTGAGCCCATTTGGTGATATCCTTTACACCAGGGGTGGGCAAACATTTTGAGCTCGCGAGCTACTTTTGAAATGACCAAGTCACAAAGATCTACCCACTAAAATATATATATATATATATATATATATATATATATATATATATATATATATATATATATATATATATATATATATATATATATATATATATATATATATATATATATATAAAATTCCCCCTCTCACCCTCCGCGGGTGGTCTCCCACTCCAAGCTCGGGTCCTCTACCAGAGGCCTGGGAGCTTGAGGGTTCTGCGCAGTATTTTGGCTGTTCCTAGCACTGCACTCTTCTGGACTGAGATGTCTGATGTTGTTCCTGGAATCTGCTGTAGCCACTCCTCCAGTTTGGGGGTCACTGCCCCAAGTGCTCAATGACCACGGGCACCACCGAGGCCTTCACTTTCCAGGCCTTCTCAAGCTCTTCTTTGAGGCCCTGGTATTTCTCTAGCTTCTCAAGTTCTTTTTTCCTGATGTTGCCATCGCTGGGTATTGCTACATCCACTACAACGGCCTTCTTCTGCTGTTTGTCCACCACCACAATGTCCGGTTGGTTCGCCATCACCATCTTGTCAGTCTGGATCTGGAAGTCCCACAGGATCTTGGCTCGCCCGTTCTCTGCCACCTTAGGGGGTGCTTCCCACTTTGAACTTGGGGCTTCCAGTCCATACTCTGCACAGATGTTCCTGTACACTATGCCAGCCACTTGGTTATGACGTTCCATGTATGCTTTCCCTGCTAGCATCTTACACCCTGCTGTTATGTGCTGGACTGTCTCAGGGGCCTCTTTGCACAGCCTACACCTTGGGTCTTGTCTGGTGTGGTAGATCTTGGCCTCTATTGCTCTGGTGTTCAGAGCCTGTTCCTGTGCAGCCATGATGAGTGCCTCTGTGCTGTCCTTCAGTCCAGCTTTTTCCAGCCATTGGTAGGATTTCTTGATGTCAGCCACTTCACTTATCTGCCGATGGTACATCCCATGTAGGGGTTTGTCCTCCCATGATGGTGTCTCTAGCCACTCTTCCTCTGTTTGCCATTGTCTGAGACATTCACTGAGCACGTCATCCGTTCGGGCCTTTTCCTTGATGTACTCATGGATCTTGGCTGTTTCATCCCGAACAGTGGCTCTCACACTCAGTAGTCCTCGGCCTCCTTCTTTACGGCTAGTGTACAGTCTCAGGGTGCTGGACTTAGGGTGGAACCCTCCGTGCATGGTTAGGAGCTTCCGTGTCTTGATAGCTCAGTAGGATAGTCGCCAGACTATCAACCAGCGGGACCCGGGTTCGAGACCTGGTCGGGGCGGAGCCATACCATCATCCAGTGTGGGTCTGTGGGCAAGACCCTTGACGATATCGCCTACCTCATAAACATGGTGAGAGAGAAAGAATCAAATGAGATGCCGGCTCAGACGTCGCCCGGTCAAACAAGGTCTGCGTCAGGCGTTGGGGGACCAGAACGCCTAGATGAAAAGTGGGCTACTGGAACAAGGCGGAAATGGGCGAGATGTGAGAACCTAACACTGTTGGAGTGCTACTACTCCAGTAAACCAAGTCAGAGGGGGTACATGAAGAGAATGTGGGAGCAATGGATATATATATATGTCATTGTGAAAAAAAAGTCCTACTCCCATTCCCTATGAAAGTGATACTTCTTACTATGGCCAGCTGCCCCACTCATTTTCATACCCTTTCTTAAGTTTAAGAGAAAAAATTGGGTTCTGACAATTGGAGGGAACTCGCGAGCTAGCGTGTATGTGTTGTGTTGTGTTGTTAGCGCTGTTGTTTGTACACGCGTCAAGTGCGGAGAAAAATTAAAAAATAAATAAATAATAATAATAATATCACGCGATCGACCAATAGCTGCTTGGCGGTCGATCGCGATCGATGTATTGTGCACCCCTCCTTTACACACGTCGGTTTGTAGGGCAGTGCCGTCTGAGGCATTGAAGGTCACGGTCATTCAGTGTTGGTTTCCGGCTGTGGCGCTTACGTACGTGCAGTGATTTCACCAGATTCTCGGAACCTTTTGTTGATATTATGGACCGTAGATGTTGAAATCCCTAAATTCGTTGCGATTTTGCGTTGAGAAATGTTGTTCTTAAACTGTTCAACTGTTTTCTCACGCAGTTCTGGACAAAGTGGTGAACCTTGCCCCATCCTTGCTCGTGAATGACTGAGCATGTTTGGGGAGGCTCCTTTTATACACCCAATCATGGTACCCACCTGTTCCCAATTAGCCTGATCACATGTGGGATGTTCCAAATAGGTGTTTGATGAGCTTTTCTCAGCTTCCTCAGTATTTTTTGCCACCTTTCCCAACTTCTACTGGACGTGTTGCAGGCATGAAATTCTAAGTTAATCATTATTTGGCAAAAAACAATTAAGTTTATCAGTTTGAACATTAAATATGTTGTCTTTGTAGTGTATTCAATTGAATATGGGTTGAGAAGGACTTTCAAATCGTTGTGTTTTGTTTTAATTTACATTTTACACAATTTCCCAACTTCAACCGAATCAGGTTTGTATATGGCCTGTACATAGTGCCCATGGAACATGTCAGCCAATGAAATAGAATGAAGTACATTTTTACTTTTGGTTTCCCTACTACCAACATGGTCCGGTTAAAACTGTGGCCACTTTTATGACGTTGATGTACACCTTGGCTTGTGAACTTCAAGCATGTGATATTTGTTTATTTATTCAGGAGAGAAAGAGAACAGCCTTAAAACTGATGATTATGGCAGAGACCTGTCTTCTGTACAGACTCTACTCACCAAACAGGTACTTGTACCTTTCATGTACATCTGCACTGTTTCCTTCTCTGTCTGATTTGTTCTGTGTTGATCTTTAGGAGACATTTGATGCTGGACTTCAAGCATTCCAGCAGGAGGGCATTACCAATATCACAGCTCTGAAAGACCAGTTGTTGGCTGCCAAGCATGTCCAAGCAAAAGCCATTGAAGCCCGTCATGCTGCTTTAATGAAGCGTTGGAACCAATTGCTGTCCAACTCGGAGGCTCGCAAGATGAAGCTTCTGGAGTCTCAAGAGCATTTTCGAAAGGTAAAGAGACCGCCAGAGGTTGTGTGTAGTTGGATTGTTTTTGTGGGAGAATTTGTTGTTTGTCTGTTTGATGTGTTGAGTGGTCATGGCTCTTTTTTTTGTTTGTTCCCACTCAGGTTGAGGACTTGTTTCTGACATTTGCCAAAAAGGCATCAGCGTTTAACAGTTGGTTTGAGAATGCAGAGGAGGATCTGACAGACCCAGTGAGGTGCAATTCTCTGGATGAGATTCGTGCACTGCGTGAAGCCCATGAGGCCTTCCGCTCCTCACTGACCTCAGCCCAGACAGATTTCAACCAGCTTGCTGAACTGGACCTGCAGATCAAGAATTACCAGGTGGTGTCCAACCCCTACACCTGGTTTACAATGGAGGCTTTAGAAGAAACTTGGAGAAACCTGCAGAAGATAATCAAGGTATTATAAATTATTATAAATGTAAATTTAGTTACATGTAGATCATTCAATAATTTTTTTCCCTTCTCTTCTTTGGGGGGTGCTAATCGGACGTCAAACGCTGCGCGTTCGCTTCTCTTCGGGGGGGGTGCTAATCGGACGTCAAACGCTGCGCGTTCGCTTCTCTTCCTTTGGGGTTAATGGGACGTCAAACGCTGCGCTCAAGAGCTCAAGCTTCTTGTGCGGGCCATATTCAATTATGTTTTCAGAATTTGCTGCGGGCCAATAAAAACTGCGGCCCGCGGGCCGTAGTTTGGACACCCCTAATTTAGATTGATATTGCACTTTTCTATAGTCACAGCACTCACCGTGCATGCACTATCTATACGAATTTCACACTCTGGCGGTGGTGGTAAACTGCATAAGTAGCCACAGCTGCCTTGGGGCAGATTGCTGGCAGAACTTAAATATACCGTTTTTTTCCGTGTATAGTGCGCCCCCATGTATAATACGCACCCTAAAAATGGCATGCTGATGCTGGAAAAAAGCCTGTACCCATGTATAATACGCACCCAATTTTTATGAATTTTTTTTATGAATTTTATTTTATTTTATTTTTTTAAGTCCCAATGATCGTCACACACGCAGGGAGGCAATGGGTCCCATTTTTATAGTCTTTGGTATGGTCTTAACTAGGCTGGATGTAATTTTTTTTGTTGGCGTTGATTTCTCCGACTGCCCATAAACGCACCACCGCGCTCCGTGCGCGCACGGGAAAGAGGCGTGCGGACGTGAAAAAGGCGGCTCTGTATGGGAGAGACGTTGAAGAGGAATAAAAACACCCTTGGAAACCAAAACTTGGTGATTTCAAGTTTCATTTCGAGGGACATTTGTCACGTCTCGTCCCCAGTTTTGCTATGTGTCTAGGTTGCCATAGTTTCTGTTCGCGTCGCCCCTCTCTTCCTGTGTCACCTCAATCGATGTAACGTGTTTTATATTTAAGTCCTGTCTGCCCCTCGCTCACCGTCGGATCATTGCATGTGTTACTGTCATGATGTCTGTTTGCTTTCTGTTCCTGTCTTTGGTAATGTCACCCTGTCTTTTTGTTCCACGACTTTGTCGGTCAGTCCTGTTGTTGGTTTTGTTTTCTAAAAAAAAAAAAAAAAAAAAAATTTAAATTTTTTTGTACCCATGTATAATGCGCACCCCAGATTTTAGGACAATAAATTAGTTAAATTTTGCGCACTATACACGGAAAAAAACGGTAATTCCTTGGCACAAAGGTGGCACCAAAGCTGTTTTTACATTAAACCAGGCTTTGGCCTGAGCACAAAAACGGCTCGTATATGGTTTGTTGTGAATTTAGCGATGGATCTTCCCACCGTCAACAAATATTCAGATTTAAAAAATGTTGAGATTAAACTTGGGTTTTTCTGCATGTTATTCAGTTTACATTTAATAAATAGTGAATTATTTGTCAAATTTGTCAAAATTAACAGGCTTTTTTAGCCTTGTTTTTTTACAAACCCGATATAAAAACACTCATTATGTTAGCTTTCTGTTATCATAAAATAAGGAGCGAGAACTGGAACTGCAGAAAGAGCAGCGAAGACAGGAGGAGAACGACAAGTTGCGTCAAGAGTTTGCGCAGCATGCAAATGCTTTCCACCAATGGCTGCAGGAGACCAGGTAAAATAATTTTTGAGCAATTCATTTTTTCTTAATATTGTGACTTGTGTTCTTTGTTTTAATCTGAATGGAACACGTTATCAGCAAAATGACGAGATTTGTCAAAAATGACTTTCTGTCAAAAATGTCCGGTTGGAATGACAATTTCAACCCGAGTACGCCAAGAGTTTTGAAAATTGAGTGATGGCTCCAGACAAATTTTAGCTTTTTTGTTGGGGGACAAGGGTGTGTTTTTTAAGGAACATTTTTATGTGTTATATATGTAGAAAATCTCAACCAAAGTGCCAGAGTCAAATGGTATCACTTGGTTATTTCTCAACATTTTCGTCAAACCTTTAATGTCTTCTCTTTCTCAAAAATAACCACTAATGGCTTGGCCATGGTGGACAAGATGTCATTGTTTTTGTCAATGGGATGTGGTGGTGGAAGCTGTCATGTGGTTTGACTGGCCCTGCTGGAGAGAGAAACACATTTTCCTGAAATGACCGATGGCCATCAAGCCCCCGTTTGCATGTACAGCACCATAAAAGAAAATAAGGCTGACAAATAATGTGCTAAAATATGCAACTTCATTATCAATGCCCATTTACTGCACCTACTATTGCATATTTTGTTCATTTATCATCTCCCACTTTCTCTATCTCCCTGCTACAACTCGATGGAATCCTCACTGTTTGCTTGGGATTACAATGCATATCAGAACATATCTTCTGGATGGGTAAATATATAAATTATTTTTTTTTTAAATGAAATTGTCATATGGTTGTGGGAAAAAAGTCTCAACCCTTTTATATACACTGCTCAAAAAATTAAAGGAACAGTTTTTTATCAGGGTATGGCATGAATTCAATTAGACTTTTCTGATAAGGTTTTGGTCAGGTACGTGGCAGAGGGGGTTGTTAATCAGTTTCAACTGCATTGGTGTTGATGGAATTCAAGAGTTTTTATTCGCTATGTTTGAGCGTGCCAAACAAGGAATTTGACTTCGGTAAAAACACACCCTCTGTTTCACATTTAGGTGATTAACAACATTCAGGACATGTGAATAATGGCAAAAACAGTGTAGACAAATTCAAAAAGGTGTGAAGAGCAGGATGTTATTGAACAGTAATGTCTCTGAGACTCTGAGTGGTGTGAGTTCATCAGAGCAACAGCCTGGGGGAAGAAGCTGTCTGTGTCTGCTGGTTTTGGCGTACCGAGCTCTATAACGCCGTCCGGAGGGGAGTAGTTCAAACAGACTGCAACCTGGGTAAGAAGGGTCTGTAGAGATGTTCCTTGCCCGATTCCTGGTCCTGGACAGGTACAAGTCTTGGATAGATAGGAGGTTGGTTCCAATTATCTTTTCTGCAGTTCTGATTGTCCGTTGTAGTCTGTGCTTGTCTTGTTTGGAGGCCGATCCAAACCAGACAGTGATGGAGGTGCAGAGGACAGACTGGATGATGGCAGTGTAGAAGGTCTTCAGAAGCTCTCGCGGCAGGTTGAACTTCTTGAGCTGTCTCAGGAAGTACAGCCTTTGCTGGGCCTTCTTCCGGACAGAGTCTATGTGGCCGGTCCATTTCAGGTCCCGAGAGATTGTGGTTCCCAGGAACTTGAAGGTGTCTGTGGAGAGAATAGTATTACTGCGGATAGTGAGGGGTAAAAGTGGTGAAGGGTCTCGCCTGAAATCCACTATCATCTCCACGGTCTTGAGCGGGTTCAGCTCTAGATGGTTTTGACTGCACCAGAGGACCAGCCGCTCCACCTCCTGTCTGTACGCAGTCTCATCACCGTCCTGGATCAGTCCGATGAGAGTGGTGTCGTCTGCATACTTCAGGAGCTTCACAGGAGAGTCACCTGAGGAGAAATCATTGGTGTAGAGAGAGAAGAGCAGTGGGGAGAGGACGCATCCCTGAGGGGCTCCAGTGTTGGTGGTCCGGCTGTCAGATGTGATGCCCCCCAGCCTCACACGCTGTCTCCTGTTGGTCAGGAGGCTGGTGATCCACTGACAGGTGGAGGCAGGCACCGCGAGCTGGATGAGCTTCTGTTGGAGGATGTCAGGGGCGATGGTGTTGAACGCCGAGCTGAAGTCCACGAACAGGATCCTGTCGTACGTTCCTGGGGTGTCCAGGTGGTGCAGGATGTAGTGGTCCCATGTTGACCGCATCATCCACTGACCTGTTTGCCCGGTAGGCAAACTGGAGGGGGTCAAGCAGGGGGCCCGTGACCTCCTTCAGGTGGTTCAGCACTAACCTCTCGAACAATTTCATGACCACAGATGTCAGTGCGACGGGTCTATAGTCATTCAAACCTGTGATGGCGGGCTTCTTGGCCACTGGAACGATGGTGGAGCTCTTGAAGCACGAGGGCACCTCACACAGCTCCACAGAACGGTTGAAGATCCGTGCAAAGCCAGCTGCTCAGCGCAGACTTTCAAGCAGGAAGGTGACACGCCGTCTGGGCCCGGTACCTTCCTGGTCTTTTGTCTCCGGAACATCTGGCGCACTTCCTCCTCGCGGACCTGGAGTGCGGGCGCGGCCTCTGCAAGAGAGTGAGTGGGTGACAACGATGATAGAGGTGTGGACAGAGCAGTTGTGGGGAGAGATGAGTATGTAGATTGTGCTGCAGGAGGTCCCGTTGTGTGGGAGGACCGATCAAACCTGCAGTAGAATTTGTTTAGCTGGTTAGCAAGCCTTGGGCTCTCTACAGGACGGGGGGTTCGTTTCTTGTAGCCCGTGATGCTCTGCAGACCTTTCCACACAGTTGAGGGATCAGGATTGGCAGGGAGGTGTCTCTTCAGGTTCTCCCCGTAACACCTCCTGGCTTTCCTGACCTCTCGGTTCAGTGTGTTTCTGGTCTGGCTGAACAGCTCGCGGTCGCCGCTCCTGTAGGCCTCCTCCTTGACTTTGCGCAGCCTCCTGAGGTTCGGTGTAAACCAAGGTTTGTCGTTGTTGTACGTGCAGAAGGTCTTAGTCTGCACACACAGATCCTCACAAAAACTGATGTATGTGTCAGTGAGTTCATGCAAGTCTGAAGTTGCAGCTTCGAAAGCTTCCCAATCGGTGCAGTCAAAGCAGGCTAACAACAGGTGCACCAGAGAGGCAACAACGAGATGGTCCCCAAAACAGGACTGATTTTGCAGGTGGAGCCCATTTCAAGTTCCTCCCTCTTGATCTTTTTTAACTGTTTTTCTACAAGTGTTGGCTTTAGCTAGAGTCATTATCACGACTGGGAGCATGAGGCGATTTCTTAATCCTCCTGAAGTTGCGCAGAATGTCCAACTCCTCCAGGATGGCACATCCATGCGTGCTGTTGCAAGAAGATTTGATGTGTCTCCCAGTACAATCTCCAGAGCATGGAGGAGATTCCAGGGGACAGGCAGTTACTCTATGAGAGCTGGACAGGGCTGTAGACAGCCCTCATTCCATCAGCAGGACCGATATCTGCTGCTTTGTGGAAGGAGGAAGAGGTTGAGCACTGCCCGAGCCGTACAGAATGACCTCCAGCAGGCTACTGGTGTGAATGTCTCTGCCCAAACAGTCAGAAACAGACTTCACGAGGGTGGCCTCAGGGCACGACGTCCTGTATGTAGTGTTTCCTGTGCTCATTGCTCAACACCGTGGAGCTCGATTGGCATTTGCCATAGAACACCAGAATTGGCAAGTCCGCCACTGGCACCCTGTGCTTTTTACAGATGAGAGCAGGTTTACCCTGAGCACCTGTGATAGACGTGAAAGGGTCTGGAGAAGCCAAGGAGAGCGCTATGCTGCCTGCAACATCATTCAGCATGACCGGTTTGGTGGTGGGTCAGTGATGGTCTGAGGAGGCATTTCCATGGAGGGACGAACAGACCTCTACAGGCTAGAGAACGGTAGTCTGACTGCTAACAGGTATCAGGATGAAATCCTTGCACCCATGGTCAGTGCAGTAGGTCCTGGGTTCCTCCTGATCCACAACAATGCCCGGCCTATTGTGGCAAGAGTATGCAGACAGTATCTGGAGGAGGAAGGAATTGACACAAATGAATGGTCCTCACGATCACCTGATCTAAACCCGATAGAACACCTCTGGGACATAATGTTTCGGTCCATCATACGCCACCAGGTTGCTCCTCAGACTTTACAGGAGCTTATTGATGCCCTAAGACAGATCTGGGAGGACATCTCACAAGACACCATCCGTAGTCTCATTAGGAGCATGCCGCGACGTTGTCAAGCATGCATACAAGCTCGTGGGGGCCACACAAGATATTGAAAATAATTTTGATTTGCATAAATTGAATTTAGGCAAAAAGGATGAGCCTGCCATATCATTTTTTCACTTAGATTTTTGGGGTGTCTGTATCCCCCCCCCCCCAAAAGAAAAACACCATTGAAATCTGATGTGTTTTCAAAGTGTTCCTTTAATTTTTTTGAGCAGTGTATATTTGAAACATGAAATGTGGCAAAAGTTCAATGGGGAGTTATAGTTTTCTGAGGCATGGTATTGTTTACCGTTTTTTTCCGTGTATAGTGCGCCCCCATGTATAATACGCACCCTAAAAATGGCATGCTGATGCTGGAAAAAAGCCTGTACCCATGTATAATACGCACCCAATTTTTATGAATTTTTTTTATGAAATTATTTTTTTTTTTTTTCTTTTTTTAAGTCCCAATGATCGTCACACACGCAGGGAGGCAATGGGTCCCATTTTTATAGTCTTTGGTATGGTCTTAACTAGGCTGTATGTAATTTTTTTTGTTGCCGTTGATTTCTCCGACTGCCCATAAACGCACCACCGCGCTCCGTGCGCGCACGGGAAAGAGGCGTGCGGACGTGAAAAAGGCGGCTCTGTATGGGAGAGACGTTGAAAAGGAATAAAAACACCCTTGGAAACCAAAACTTGGTGATTTCAAGTTTCATTTCGAGGGACATTTGTCACGTCTCGTCCCCAGTTTTGCTATGTGTCTAGTTTGCCATAGTTTCTGTTCGCGTCGCCCCTCTCTTCCTGTGTCACCTCAATCGATGTAACGTGTTTTGTATTTAAGTCCTGTCTGCCCCTCGCTCAACGACGGATCATTGCATGTGTTACTGTCATGATGTCTGTTTGCTTTCTGTTCCTGTCTTTGGTAATGTCACCCTGTCTTTTTGTTCCACGACTTTGTCGGTCAGTCCTGTTGTTGGTTTTGTTTTCTAAAAAAAAAAAAAAAAAAAATTTAAAAAAAAAAAAATTAAAATTTTTTGTACCCATGTATAATGCGCACCCCAGATTTTAGGACAATAAATTCGTTAAATTTTGCGCACTATACACGGAAAAAAACGGTATCTATGAAGATTTTTGTTTTTCTTCATTTGATAAACATAGCATGTCAGATTATCAGGTGTTTTAACTTTTTCTAAGCGATATCTATGAAGCAAAAAACGTGTCATGTCAGATTACCTTAATTGACTCTTGATTTGTGTTTAAATTCAATTAGGCACCTGGATTGTATGTTGAAGTCTGAAAAGGAGGTTGTTAAAAAATGTGAAATTACTGCACCTTCTTTTCCTTACTTTTGTGAATGCATTTTTTGTGTTAGGTCATGTATGGTGGAAGAGTCAGGTACTCTTGAATCTCAGCTAGAGGCCACTAAGGTAAACATTATATTCAATTAATCATGTCAAATTCCTATTGCTTGGAAGACACATTATGCATTAATAGTGCAAAACAAATCAAATGTATAAGAAATGCAGGAAAGTGTGTATATAAATCAATCAGAAGTGTCATTCACAGTCAGAGTTGTCGTAAACCCACCCCTCTGATATGTTGGACGTGTGCTCAGGATCATTTTGTAAAGGATGACGTTTGAAGTCAAGAGTGCTTCCGGAACAGGTTTTTAATCCAGAATGATTCTGTATATTACTGCATTCATCTTTCAGTCATGCCTGACGAAGTTGCTGCCACCACTAGACTGAAGGGGTGGCAGTATCGTCAGGTTCTATGGAGTGGTTTCTGGGTAGCTAGTATTTCCTCTGCCTTGGCTCCATAATCATCATAACGCATTCATTGCATTTGAAGAGATTATACAACATAATTTATTGCAAATTATTTTCTGGACGCCCAGCAGCTCCTCCTCCACGTACTACACAAACAGTCACTATTATGAGCTGCTTTTTGGGGCATAGACACAAACAACAGTCAGGACTCATCCCCCCCACCCAAAGGCAGTGGGTGGGTTCTTTCATCCACCAGACTGAACCCCGCCAGCGTCAAATGGCTGGGTGGGGTGGGCGGGATAATTTGATCCACACATGTTCAGGTTCGTTCTCTCCAGAGAGACAGCTTTAAAGTGGAAGATCATTCAATCTCTCAAGAAAGCTGCTTTTTGAGTCCAAGCCATGTTAGAAGGCGAATGTGACTATGTGGAGGTCAGAACCGTTCAAGAAGGCCTTTTGACTGCCTCATGCCTTGAGCCATGATGGGCCCACTTTCATCCACTCACACAGCACATGATCTGCTTGGCCCTGACTTCAGGTGTGGAGCCCATGGGAAAGGACAACGGAGATGACCTGTACTCGAGTGAGGGAAAACGAGTTCCTATATTAGCCTGAAGGTTGAGCTGTAATTTGTCTGGACTCTCGAATGGGACTCCTTTGTCCTGAGTGATGCTTCCCAGATATAAAGTCTGACAACTTAGCTTCTAGGATTGAGACACCCATACCGCTTCACCGTGTTAATTTTGTGGGTCAATTTCCATTCTGTGTACATGCTAAATAAGGCACCAGAACATACGCATTCGTGTCAAATGTGTGCTTAATGAAAAACCTCTACTAAGTAGAGTCTACTTTGTGCGTGCGTGTGTGCGCGTGTGTGCGCATGTGTGTGTGTGTGTGTGCGTGCGTGCGTGCGTGCGTGCGTGTGTGTGCGCGTGCGTGCGTGCGTGCGTGTACCGTTTATGTAGCGTAAACACCAGGAAATTCGAGCCATGCGCAGCCAGCTAAAGAAGATTGAAGACTTGGGTGCAGCTATGGAGGAAGCCTTGATCTTGGACAACAAGTACACAGAGCACAGCACAGTGGGTCTGGCTCAGCAATGGGATCAGCTAGACCAGCTGGGAATGAGGATGCAGCATAACCTGGAGCAACAGATACAAGCAAGGTACAATACAACACGATATTTAACAATGCAGGGGTTCCTTGGTTTATGACGTCCTCAGGTTAGGCTGTTTTGTGTTTACTACAAACGTCTCATTTATTATTTTTTATAGTATTCATATTTTTTCGTATTTCATCACATATATAAAGCCTTTTTTTGGCCTCAGCGGTTTTGCATCGTAAGCATCGTAAAGGTGTCCTAAGATTCGTAACGCGCAAGGGAATTAGATTTAAAGCCTTTTTTCGACCTAAGCGGTTTTGTATCGTAAGCATCGTAAAGACGTCCTAAGATGTGTAACGCGTGTGGTGCGTGCAGCCAAATAATACACCGCGAGAGAGGCAGAGGAAGACAGCGTTACTCACATGGTATACGCCATTTTGGACGGTTGCGTCCTCTCTCTCTTGCAACGCGCCTTTCAGTCTGCAAGCCAACCACAGGAATTGTTTTCTCTATTTTTATTACTGTACTGTTTCATTTCATTACTGTTTCGACTTATACCGAAATTCGGTTTACATCGCCCGCGTAGGAACAAATCGACGTTGAAAACCGAGGACCCCCTGTATTTTAATTTTCTGGCTACTAGCTTACCCCTGTATACTTCCAGGAACACTACTGGGGTGACCGAGGAGGCACTAAAGGAGTTCAGCATGATGTTTAAGTATGTAGGTTTGACTTGAGCTGAAGTTATCTGGATTCCCCAGCTAACCACGCATTCTTATCTACACTTGTCTTTAAGACACTTTGACAAGGAGAAGTCTGGACGTCTAAACCACCAGGAGTTCAAGTCATGCCTGCGTTCACTAGGTTATGACCTACCCATGGTTGAAGAGGGTGAACCTGATCCTGAATTTGAGGCAATACTCGACACTGTAGATCCAAACAGGTCTGTCACTTGTTAGAGATTTTACGTGCATCTTGAGCAGCCCTCTCTCTGAACATGGGATTTCTCAAGTGTTTTTGCCTTTGATTTGTTGATCCAATTACAGCACTGTTTCGAAGACGGCATTGTAGTCTTGTAGACCCAATCAAACTTTGCTAAGTTGTGTGGTATTGCACATTACACCTCATTGTGTTGAGCTCGAAGGGTTGCAAAAAAATTGTCGTCAATATTTGCTTAGAAAACTATTCATACTAATGCAATTATTTTGTTGTTTGGCTATTTCAATATATTGCAATTCTAAGAATTAACATTTTTAACCATTAACTGTGAGGGATTTATGATTGCAGGGATGGTAATGTGTCATTACAAGAGTATATGGCCTTCATGATAAGCCGTGAGACAGAAAATGTTAAATCCAGTGAAGAGATTGAGAGCGCCTTCCGAGCTCTAAGCACTGAGAACAAACCCTACGTTACTAAAGAAGAGCTCTACCAGGTCAGATGTTTTGATCACTCTTTTGACAGCCTTGTGTGTGTAAACTGCCTCCAAGCTTTAATATACTTTTATTCCATCTTTTCAGAACCTGACCAAGGAGCAGGCAGACTATTGTCTCTCGCATATGAAGCCCTACCTTGATAATAAGGGCCGTGAGCTGCCATCATCATTTGACTTTGTTGAATTCACCCGCTCTCTCTTTGTGAACTAATCCGTTGCTTGGTAACCAACTATATACCACAACTCTCAACAAAAATATTGATGAAACTGCATGGCTGACATTAGGAATGATCATTATCTACTGTGTGTGTGTGCATCTCTCTCTATCCTCAATGGCTCCTAATACTAGTCTGTCTCCATTTCAGTTTAATTATTGTAAGTGTAACAGCTTCACGACAGAGTGCTTTCAATAAATGTTGGTTTACAGCTGGAAATATTTGTGTAAAGAATTCAATTATCAGAAAAGGTTTAATGTTGCATTTCAGCAGACACTTTACAATGCTAAATCCATGAATGTGTTCTAGCGGTCGGTCAATAACCAGAGGTTGTCACCAAGTGAGGATGGCAAAGCAGCGTGATCTGTAAATTAGGATGCACTGAATTTCAAAATTAAAAACCAGGTCACTACAGTTGATATGAAATTCCATCCATCCATCCATCTTCTGTTCAGCCAGGTTCGGGTCGCGGGGGCAGCAGCTTTAAGAGGGACTCCCTGACTTCCCTCTCCCCAGCCACTTCATCCAGCTCATCCCGGGGGATCCCAAGATGTTCCCAGGCCAGCTGAGAGACATAGAATCTCCAGCGCGTCCTGGGTCGTCAACGGGGTCTCCTACCGGTGGGACATGCCCGGAACAGAGATGCCCGAGCCACCTTATCTGGCTTCTCTCACCGTGGAGGAGCAGCGACTCTACTCAGAGTCTCTCCCGGATGACCGAGCTTCTCACCCTATCTCTAAGGGAAAGCCCAGAAATCCTGCGGAGGAAACTCATTTCGGCCGCTTGTATCCGGGATCTCGTTCTTTCGGTTACGACCCATAGCTCGTGACCATAGGTGAGGGTAGGAGCGTAAATTGACCGGTAAATTGAGAGCTTTGCCTTTTGGCTCAGCTCTCTCTTTACCACGACAGACCAATACAGAGTCCGCATTACTGCCGACGCTGCACCGATCCGCCTGTCGATCTCGCGCTCCGTCATCCCCTCACTCGTGAACAAGACCCCGAGATACTTGAACTGCTCCACTTGGGGCAGTATCTCATCCCCGATCAAGAGAGGGCATTCAGCACTTCCGACCGAGGACCATGGACTCAGATTTGGAGGTGCTGACCCTCATCCCAACCGCCTCACACTCTGCTGCGAACCGCTCCAGTGAGGGCTGGAGATCACGGCTTGAAGAAGCCAACAACACCGCGTCGTCTGCAAAAAACAGAGCGCGATGTTGAGGTCCCCAAACCGTACACCCTCAACGCCTCGGCTGCGCCTAGAAATTCTGTCCATTACAATGATGAACAGAATCGGTGACAAAGGGCAGCCTTGGCGGAGTCCAACCCTCACTGGGAACGAATCCAACTTACTGCCGGAAATGCACACCAAACTCTGGCATCGGTTATACAGAGACGGAACCGCCCTTATCGGTTCGCTCGGCATCCCGTACTCCCGAAGCACCCTCCACAGAACTTCCCAAGGGACATGGTTGAACGCCTTCTCCAAGTCCACAAAACACATGTGGACTGGTTGAGCGGACTCCCATGACCCCTCTAGGATCCTGCCGAGGGTGTAGAGCTGGTCCACTGTTCCACGGCCAGGACAAAAGCCACACTGCTCCTCCTGTATCCGAGGTTCGACACCCCGACGGACCCTCCTCTCCAGCACCCCTGAATAGACCTTACCAGGGAGGCTGAGGAGTGTGATTCCCCTGTAATTGGAACACATCCTCCGGTCCCCCTTCTTAAAGAGGGGAACCTGCCAATCCAGAGGCACCTTCCCCGATGTCCACGCAATGTTGTAGAGGCGTGTCAGCCATGACAGCCCCACAACATCCAGAGCCTTTAAGAACTCCGGGCGGATCTCATCTACCCCTGGGGCCTTGCCACCGAGGAGTTTTTTAACTACCTCAGTGACTTCGACCCCAGAGATTGGAGAGTCCGCCTCAGAGTCTCCAAGCCCTACCTCCACAATTGGAAGGCGTGTCAGTTGAATTGAGGAGGTCTTCAAAGTATTCTCCCCACCGACTCACGATCTCCCGAGTCGAGGTCAGCAGCACGCCATCTCCACTGTACACAGTGTTGACGGTGCACTGCTTCCCCCTCCTGAGACGCCAGATGGTGGACGAGAATTTCCTCGAAGCCGTCCGGAAGTCATTCTCCATGGCCTCGCTAAACTCCTCTCACTCCCGGGTTTTTTGCCCCAGCAACGGCCGAAGCCGCGTTCCGCTTGGCCATCCCGGTACCTGTGCCGCAGGCCAAAACAGCCTGATAGGACTCCTTCTTCAGCTTGATGGCATCCCTTACCGCCGGTGTCCACCAGCGGGTTCGGGGATTGCCGCCACAACAGGCGCCAACGACCTTATGGTCACAGCTCTAGTCGGCTGCCTCAACAATGGAGGCGCGGAACATGGTCCACTCGGACTCAATGTCCCGCCGCCTCCCCCGGGACGTGGGAAAAGCTCTGCCGGAGGTGGGAGTTGAAGCTCTTCCTGACAGGGGATTCTGCCAGATGTTCCCAGCAGACCCTCAGAGCGTTTGGGTCCAACCCACCACCAGGTGGTGATTAGTTGACAGCTCCGCCCCTCTCTCCACCCGAGTGTCCAGAACATGCGGCCGCAAATCCGATGACACGACTACAAAGTTGATCATCGAACTGCGGCCTAGAGTCTCCTGGTGCCAAGTGCACACATGGACACCCTTATGCTTGAACATGATGTTCATTATTGAATACCCGTATCCAGCACAGAATTCCAATAATAGAACACCACTCTGGTTCAGATCGGGGGGGCCGTTCCTCCCAATCACGCCCTTCCAGGTCTCACTGTCAATGCCCACGTGAGCATTGAAGTCACCCAGTAGAACGATGGAGTCCCCAGAAGGAGCGCTCTCCAGCACTTCCTCCAGGGACTCCAAAAAGGGTGGGTACGCTGAGCTGCCGTTTGGTGCATAGACACAAACAACAGTCAGGACCCGTCCCCCCACCCGAAGGCGGAGGGAGGCTACCCTCTCGTTCACCGGGGTGAACCCCAATGTGCAGGCGCCCAGCTGGGGGGGCAATAAGTATACCCACACCTGCTTGATGCCTCTCACCGTGGGCGACTCCAGATTGGAAGAGAGTCCAGCCCCTCTTGAGAGGGCTTGTACTGGAACCCAAACTGTGTGTGGAGGCAAGTCCGACTATATCTAGTCGGAACATTTCTGTCTCGCACACCAGGTCGGGCTCTTTTCCAGCCAGAGCGGGGACATTCCATGTCCCAAGAGCCAGCTTCTGCAGCCGGAGATCAGACCGCCAAGGTCCCTGCCTTTGGCCGCCGCCCAGCTCACAATGCACCCGACCCCTTTGGCCCCCTCCATAGATGGTGAGCCCATGGAAAAGGAGACCCACGTTTCCTTTTCGGGCTAACCCGGCCGGGCCTCATGGGCGAAGGCCCGGCCACCAGACGCTCACCTTCGAGGCCCACCTCCGGGCCTGGCTCCAGAGGGGGGCCCCAGTAACCCGCGTCCGGGCGAGGGAAATCTTAGTCCATATTTCTTTTTCGTCATAAAGGGCTTTTTGAGCCGTGCTTTGTCTGGCTCCTCACCTAGGACCCTTTTGCCCTGGCTGACCCTACCAGGGGCATGAAGCCCCAGACAACATGGCTCCGAGGATCATTGGGACACGCAAACCCCTCCACCATGGTAAGGTGACGACTTACGAATATGAAATTCCAATATATATTAATTTCTCACCACAAATTATAACAAATTGCTAATAAATCTGATGACTGCTGGTTGTGTATTTCAACTGTGGATTTTTTATCTTTATTTTTACTTACTATCTTGTTTAAATATTTTCCTAATTTACGGCACATTTTATAAGAACTGGTGCGTAAGGCCCCAGTGTACCTTTTTTAGTTTTTAACTGATATTTTTGTTTTATTTTAATTAAAGCTGTCAAGCGATTTACGTATTTAATTGCGATGCGGACATTTTTTATTGAATTGGTTTCAATTAATAAAAAGTCACGCAGCCCCTCAAAAGTGCGATCTAAGAATTCAAAATATAAAAAATATAACATGCATATGAAATGTAAACAAGGATTCAGTCTGTAGCGCAACATAACATTTTTAAAGTTTGTTTTGAACTTAGCAATATAATGGGCTTGTTTCACCATATTAAGCATGTTTCTGATTTCTCATGAAAGAATGAACAGACCACTCACCATGATACTTTTATCTAAATTGCATTTTAAATCTCTGCATAACAAGCCAAGACTGTCACCAGTGTAGGGTGATTGATGTTTATTTCCAGTCTCGGAAGATCTCGTGAGTTGTTGTAATTTTTCTACCGCAACAGTGCATTAAGAGTACAAATTTTATTATCGTTTTTTTTCATGTATAATGCGCCCTCATGTATAATACGCACCCTAAAAATGGCGTGTTGATGCTGGAAAAAAGCCTGTACCCATGTATAATACGCACCCAATATATATATATATATATATATATATATATATATATATATATATATATATATATATATATATATATATATATATATATATATAAAATATTTTTTTTTTTTTTTTTTTCAAGTCCCGCTGATCGTCACACACGCATCTGGGTGTGGTGAAATTTGTCCTCTGCATTTGACCCATCCTCGTGTGATTTTGATCCATCCCCTGGGGGAGAGGGAAGCATTGAGCAGCAGCGGCGCCACGCTCGGGAATCATTTGGTGATCTAACCCCCCAATTCCAACCCTTAATGCTGAGTGCCAAGCAGGGAGGCAATGGGTCCCATTTTTATAGTCTTTGGTATTACCCGGCCGGGTTACTTAAGTCAAAGTCTGCTTTATTGTCAACATCTTCACATGCCGAGACACACAGAGATCAAAATTACGTTTTCCCTATCCCACGGTGACAAAACATATTACACGATAGACATACAAGTAAACGACGCAATATAAAAAACAAGAAGGCACAAACAATAAATAATAAGAGTAACAATAAATAATAAATAAATAGATAGCACAACGAATAAAAGCCAGTGTGCATACAGACAGTAAAAGTACAGAACGCTACGCAGAACGGGGAAGCGAGTTCAGGATCCTGACAGCCTGGAGTATGAAGCTGTTTGAGAGTCTGGTGGTGCGGGAGCGCAGGCTTCTGTACCTCTTCCCAGAGGGCAGAAGCTCGAACAAAGAGTGAGCGGGGTGACTCACATCACTCACAATCGTGGTCGCCTTGCAGGTGAGATGGGAGGTGTAAATGTCCTTCAAGGAGGGGAGCGAAGCACCAATAATCTTACCAGCCGTATTCACTATGTGCTGCAGGGCCTTCAAGTTGTAGTCAGTGCAGCCGCCACCCCAAACAGCAATACAGCTGGAGAGGACGCTCTCAATGGTGCCGCGGTAAAATGTAGTCATGACGGCCGGAGGGGCGCTCGCTCGCCTGAGTTTCCGCAGGAACTTGGCGCTGCTCACTCTCTCCACCACAGCACCGCCGATGGTCAGCGGCAGGTGTTGGGTGTGACCCTTCCGGAAGTCCACAACAATCTCCTTGGTCTTGTCGACGTTCAGCAGGAGGTTGTTGTCCCTGCACCACGTGGTCAGAAGGTCAACCTCCAGCCTGTATTGAGTCTCGTCTCCCTTGGTGATGAGACCCACCAGAGTCGTGTCGTCAGCAAACTTCACTATACGGTTGTCGCCGTAGGTTGCAGTGCAGTCATGCGTCAGGAGGGTGAAGAGCAGCGGACTGAGCACACAGCCTTGGGGGGCCCCCGTGCTCAGCGTGATGCTGGCGGTGATTTTGTCGCCAACACGTACTACCTGTGGCCTCTGACAGAGGAAGTCCAGTAGCCAGTTGCAGAGGTAGGTACTGAGGCCCAGCGTGTCAAGTTTGCTGCTGAGGCGTTGTGGCACAATGGTGTTGAAGGCAGAACTGAAGTCCACAAACAGCAATCTCACGTACGAGTCCCTTCTCTCCAGGTGGGTGAGGGCCGAGTGGAGGTCCATAAACGTAAAATTATTTCAGAAAAAAGATCATCTTTGGGAACAACCGGATGTTATTCTGCCGGTCAGTATCACTGCGCATGCAGCAGCAAACTCGATAAAGAAGAAATATGTGAGACTCTCAACGGGATCACCAATATATGAGTGATGTTCCAGTTATTTATCACAATTATTTATTATTATAATATATATAATTATTTATTTATTATTCACAATTGTCATGGTGATCTTTCTGGTGATTTCCTAACTAGGCTGGATGTATTTTTTTTGTTGGCGTTGATTTCTCCGACTGCTCATAAAGGCACCACCGCGATCAGTTAGGTTAAAATGAAAAGAGAGAAAAGTGACGAGCGGACATGTGAAAAAGGCGGCTCTGTGTGGGAGAGAAGTTGAAGAGGAATAAAAACACCCTTGGAAACCAAAACTTACCCCTCGTCGTGACTCGGAGCCGCAACAAATGTTTTGGATTTGTGTAGGGTACATTGTGACAGCAAACGAGCAGGTGATCGAGCAAGCGTCTGATACGAGAGCATTGTGTTCGTATGGAGCGTGTTTGAAGTGAACAGCAGAGAAGAAAGGAACAAGGTAAAGTGTTGTGAAATAAAATATTACCTGTAATACGCATTTAGGTAGAGAACTGAACTCTTGCTCTTTATATAGCTGACATGTCAAAAAAAAAAAAATTTCCCATGTATAATGCGCACCCCAGATTTAAGGACAATAAATTAGTTAAATTTTGCGCATTATACATGGAAAATGAGCATACACACAGACAGACAGACACACAGACAGACACACACAGACAGACACACACACACAGACACACACAGACAGACACACACAGACAGACACACACAGACAGACACACACAGACAGACACACACAGACAGACACACACAGACAGATACACACACAGACAGATACACAGACAGACAGATACACAGACAGACAGATACACAGACAGACACACACACAGACAGACACACAGACAGACACACACACACACACAGACACACACAGACACACACAGACACACACAGACACACACAGACACACACAGACACACACAGACACACACAGACACACACAGACAGACACAGACAGACACAGACAGACACAGACACACACAGACACACACAGACACACACAGACACACACAGACACACACAGACACACACAGACACACACAGACACACACAGACACACACAGACACACACACAGAGCGCGAGAGCGAGCGAGAATCCAAGTCTCCTATTGAAGCATATACTCACAAACGTATTGATTCTGTGAGTCAAAACGCACTTTGAGAACTATTTCATTGAAAGTCATGGAATCTGACTCAAGTAGAGAGGTCTGTAGTCATGGTTGCTCATGTAAGTAATCTTGAATATGTCATGGGTTAAAAGAATCAATTGAGAAAATCAGTAAATGGTAAGACACTTTCTCCAAGCGGTATGACATGTTTTGCTGTCCACCATCTGGTTTCGGCTCGTCAAAAATCAGCATGACTTTCATAAACAAGACACATATTAGGTTTGTGTGGTATTAAGAAGGCTACTGAAAAGAAGTTGTGTGAGCGGGAGCGAGAGGGATAAACATCAGACCCGACAAAAACGACGACAAAAGAGAGGAAGAGAGTAGATCAGATTATTCAGATAGGTTAATAATTGATTAAATAGATCAAATAAACAGTATCATGACCATGAAAGAACCCTTAACTCCCGTGAGAAGTTAAGGCAGTGCTGTACAGCGGGTGGACGGGAAAGTCTTTGATGGACAGCATCCTGGCCAAAACCCGCTGTTCTGCCAGAGAACATGAGATGAGCCTTAATCTGGTTTCGGCTCAGTGCTTGATCAGGCAGCTCCGTGCCAACAACAGAATCTGGCTTCCTCACTAGTTTGTCCACGCGGAAGGCATCCCTCTTCTTGACAAAACACAAACTCCAGCCGTGTCGGCCACCACAGGTTAATTAAAGGCCATGGCATAAAAATGTCTTTAATCGTGTCTTAAATGTTTCTACTGAGGTAGCAGTTCTGATATCAATCGGTAGGGCATTCCAGAAAATAAAAACAGAAAAAAAGTAATGCTCTACATCCCCGATATTATCAAGAAAATGCCATTTGCAAAAAATAAAAAGAATAAAAAGCATGCACGGATAAACAAGACTGTCTCAGAAAATTTGAATATTGTGATGATGAAAAAACCAAAAACGTCATACATTCTGGATCCATTATTAATCAACTGAAATATTGCAGGCCTTTTATTATTTTGATATTGCTGATTATGGCATACATCTTCAGAAAACTCAAATATCCTATCTCAAAATATTAGAATATCATGAATAAGTATACTAGTAGGGTATTCAACTAATCACTTGAATCGTCCAATTAACTCGAAACACCTGCAAAGGCTTCCTGAGCCTTGAAAAACACTCAGCTTGGTTCAGTAAAGTAAATCACAAGTATGGGGAAGACTGCTGATCTGACCGCTGTCTAGAGGACCATCATTGACACCCTCCATCAGGAGGATAAGACACAAAAAGAAATTTCTCAAAGAGCAAGCTGTTCAAAGCACATCCACAAAACATCTGTTGGTAGGGGGAAATGTGGCAGGAAACGCTGCACAACCAAGAGAGATGACCGCAGCCTTAACAGCATTGTGAAGAAGAGTCTCTTCCAGAATTTGGGGGCGCTTCAAAGACAGTGGACTGAAGCTGGAGTCCTTGTATCAAAAGCCACTGTTCACAGACGTGTTTGGGAAATGGGCTACAATAGCCGTATTCCCATGGTCAAGCCACTTCTGAACTCAAGACAACGGAAGAAGCGTCTGACTTGAGCTATGGAAAAGAAGCACTGGACCAAAATCCTCTTTTCAGACGAAAGCAAGTGTCAGGTTTATTTCGCTGACTGAATAAGTGAATAGAAGAGCAACAGCAAACAAACCACAAGTGAGACAGAAATATTAAGTCTTTTCTCGCGAGGAGTGCAGTACAGATAGCTTGAGACAATCTCTACACACACTAAAAATCTGTAGGCACTCCCGCTCTTTTTATTTGGATTTGCCCTACCCACATTGTGAGACACGAGCCACCAAGGGGAGGAGGAAGGCATGTGGGCTTCGTCTCGTAAGCAAAAAACCACTAGGTGTTTACATACTGATAAGAACATCTGGGAAGAGGAGTTTGAGTGGACTGGATACAGGAGAAAAAACCTTTGACCTCTAGTTAAAAGATAGCAAGGGAAGTTTTACGACATTGTGTAGGATGCAACAAGCTAAGTTATTTATTACTGGTTATATACATTCCAACCTAATCCTACGATTAAGATAGTTAGGAAAACCCTGACTTTAATGGTCACTTGGAGGTTCATCTGGGGTGCAGGACAGCAATGAGGCATGTTGTCTAACAAAGTGGTCTTTGTTAGAAAGAAACTGTCCTTCTGTGGTACATCATAAAAACAGTAAGGCCAAACAGCAAGCATATATTGCAGTAATATTGCAGTAAGGCATTGATTAGAGAACGCATGATAACATATATATACATTTTTCTAACAGCAAGGTTTGTATTTCATTTGGAAGTCAAGGCGCCAGACTCTGAAGAAAAGGCTGGAGAGGAGCAAAATCCTAGTTGCTTGAAATCCAGTGTGAAGTTCCCACTAACCGCTAACCAGGCTACGGAAGCGGCTGTTCAAACCACCGCTCCCTAGCCTGTTTCTTACCAACGCCAGGTCTCTTGCTAACAAGATGGATGAACTAAGGCTACAGATGTCTGCAAACCAGACCGTGAAGGACTGCTGCATGGTACTAATCACCGAAACCTGGCTTCATCCACTCATACCGGACTCTGCTATTGAGCTAGCAGGCTACACCACACAGCGCCATGACAGGACTGAGAACTCCGGCATCTCTGTATGTACGTCAATAACAACTGGTGTACTAATATGGTGACTGTAGACAGTCACTGCTGCCCGGACCTGGAGTATGTGACTATTAAATGCAGGCCCTTTTACCTCCCTCGTGAATTTACCGTAGTCATGACGACTGTTGTTTACATACGTCCGGATGCTAATGCTAAGCTAGCTATTGGACTATTACATGGCAGTATTAGCAGCCAGCTGAGCAGTTATCCTGACGCAGTCCACATCATGGCAGGGGACTTTAATCATGTAGATTTGAAAGCAGCACTCCCTAGTTTCCACCAGCATGTTAAATGTGCCACTAGAGGAGTTAACACTCTGGACAAGGTCTACTCCAACATTAAGCTAGGCTACAGGGCAAAACAGCTACCTCACCTGGGCCAGTCTGACCATATGTCACTGCTATTAATCCCGGCATATACCACCATCAGGAGATCAGCTCCTGTCATCACTAAAACTGTTAAAACCTGGCCTGATGACGCCTCTCAGCAGTTGCAGGACTGCTTCTGTTGGGAAAAATATACTTTTTATCATTGGATTCTATGTATCTACTTATGTGTGGAAGATTCTCCGCAACATGTGATAGTTTGGCCTCGTGATAATGTCTTGGGAGAAGATGGCTGGCTAAGGAGCTCATGTGTGGAGTCACGAGCCGCGCTATACAATGAGCCCATAGTTAGCTATCCATGTACATATCATGAGGTTGTCATGGGATGGCTGAAGCAGACAAACGTCTTATTTAAGTAGAAGTCATGAGAACTCCAACAGAGGTATCCATCCCATGAGCACTAAGACTACGTCTTTTGTCTAGCTAAAGTCATGGGACGACCATACCGCTTCTGTCCTAATAGTATCGCTGTTGCGCGGTGGTCATGAGATGTAATTGTGGAATGTCCTTCCCGTCTAAAGAAGCTATGCATTCATGTACATGTACACTTGCCCCTTTGTTTGTTCCTCAATAAAAGGCACGACCAAACTGAAGGAAGGGCGCAGATTCCAACGACACTCGCTGTGTCTGGGATTGAGCCCATCTGCAGATGATCGTTCGCCAAAAAGAGATATCCTGCCTCTGTGAGATTCTTTTCAGAAAAATGTTGTGAACCCAACAGCTTCGACAGGACTAACTGGGACATCTTCGAACACCGGGACTTGAACGTGTTCACAGACAGTGTTCTGTGTTATATCAAAGCACTGCACAGACACTGTCACAGTGGACAAACCTATACGGATATACCCCAACCAGAAGCCCTGGATGACCCGGGAGGTCCTTCGGCTGCTGGAGGAGAGGGACTTCCACATAATACTTGTAGGTGGATTAAAAGCTTCCTGACGCGTCGCAGCCAGAGGGTGAGAGTGGGCCATCACACATCCACACCTCTCAGTCTTGGTACCGGCTCCCCTCAGGGCTGCGTACTGAGCCCACTGCTTTACACGCTCTACACACATGCATGCACCCCCGCCCACCACAGCAACATCATTGTGAAATTTGCGGATGAGACAACTGTGGTGGGACTCATCTGAAAGGGGGATGAGTCTGCCTACAGGGACGAAGTGGTCCGGCTATCGGAGTGGTGCGGAGAGAACAATCTGCTCCTAAACACGGCTAAAACCCAAGAACTGGTCATTGATTTTAGGAGGAAAAATAAAACGGACATTCCACCACTTATCAACGGGGTTTGTGTGGACAGGGTGTCCACATCGAGGAGGACTTCACCTGGGGCGTGAACACCTCTGAGCTGCTCAAAAAGGCCCAGCAGAGACTCTACTTCTTAAGGGTGCTGAGGAGACACAGCATTACACAAAGACTGCTGGTGTCCTTCTATCGCTGCTCCATAGAAAGCACTTTAACGTACTGTATATGTGTTTGGTACTCCAGCTGCACTGCTGCTCAGAGAAAACACAGCACAGAAGATCATTGGCTGCCCTCTCCCCACACTGGAAGGGCTACACAGAACCCACTGTCTTAAAAAAATACAGAACATTCTGAAGGACACTTCCCACCCTGGCCATTCCCTTTTCGAACTGTTGCCATCAGGCAGACGCTACAGAGCAATTAGGTCAAGGACTAGCAGATTTGCCAACAGTTTTTACCCTACAGCGGTAGTCGCATTGAATGCAGCTAAACATAAATTATTGTCTGTGTATGTTCTTCTGTGGGTTTTAGCTTGTATTTTTTTAATCTTTTCATTATTCTATTCTATTTATTTTTTTATCTCATGCGCGGATCGGTTGGCACTTTTTAGATTTCGTTGTACAGGTGACAATGACAAAGATCTATTCTATTCACAGTCAGCGATGGTTTGGGGAGCCATGTCAGCTGCTGGTGTTGGTCTACTATGTTTCATCAAGTCCAGAGTAAATGCAGATTTTAGAGCACTACATGCTTCCGTCTGCTGAAAAGCTCTATGGAGATGATTTAATTTTCCAGCATGATCTGGCACCTGCCCACAATGCCAAAACCACCAGTAAATGGTGTACTGACCATGGCATTACTGTCCTCGATTGGCCTGCGAATTCCCCTGACCTGAACCCTATAGAGAATTTGTGGGGTATTGTGAAGAAGAAGCTGAAAGACACCAGACCCAACAATGCAAATGAGCTAAAGGCCGCTATTGAAGCATCCTGGGCATCCATAACACTTCAGCAATGCCACAGGATGATTGCCTCCATGCCACGGCGCATTGATGCAGTAATCCGTGCAAAAGAATTCCTAACCAAGTACTGAGTGCATCAATGGACATTTTCAAATGTTTGATTTTGTTTTGCTGTTATAAATCTTTTTTTTTTTTACTTGGTCTGAGAAAATATTCTAATATTTTGAGATAGGATATTTGAGTTTTCTTAAACTGTAAGCCATAATCAGCAATATTAAAATAATAAAAGACTTGCAATATTTCAGTTGATTTGTAATGAATCCAGAATGTATGACGTTTTTTGTTTTTTTAATTGTATTACAGAAAATAAAGAACTTCATCACAATATTCTAATTTTCTGAGACAGTCCTGTAGTTTGCTCTGATCTAAGTGCTTGTCTGCGGTGTATGGGAATCGAACTCATGGTGCCTGCACACAAGACCACTACACCATCAGGCATCCCACAGCTGGAAAAGTTTGAGATAAATTATATTATTCAAAGAAAAGCGGTAGCGTTCGAAAAGATATTCTGCTAGAAATGATCAAACGTCTAATCTGTGTCGGAAGACTCTCGCGACGTAAATTGTTTCGAATCGTTATGGCTTCGATGTCGATCGATTTTTGAATGAACAGCCAATCTATGATAAACTGCTTTCTTTGTGTGGGAGGAGACAGGTTGAAACTCTGGGTCTCTTACAGTAAGCCTGCCAGCGAGCAGGTTATGTTCACAGAGTAAGTTATCGCAGTAACTGACCCAGAGTTTAAGTTACCTTACTTTCTGGAACGGATAACTCAGAGTTTCCCTCATTTCAGGGTTAGTTAGTTAGTTTAGTTTATTGTATAGCACATATTATTATATCAATAACTGTGCAAGGAGGGAGACGAAGCCTAGGGCTTGTAAAGAGCTCCACTCCTTCTAACCCCCAATTCCAACCCTTAATGCTGAGTGCCAAGCAGGGAGGCAATGGGTCCCATTTTTACAGTCTTTGGTATGACCCGGCCGCGGTTTGAACCCACAACCTTCCAGTCTCAGGGCGGACACTCTAACCACTAGGTCACTGAGGGTTAACTTACTCAGAGTTTTCACCCGCTTTCTGGAATACCCCTCAATTGAGTTTGTCTGTCCAGCAACACTCCAAGATATTTCCAGGTCTGCACTATATCCACCCAGTCTCCATTGATAGTTACTGGCTCAGGACAAGGCCTGGGCCGCCTCAGGTCCACCACCATTTTCCTAGGATTGGTGGTGTTTTAGGTGCAGGTGGCTGGAGCCACATCAGCCGGCGAAATGCCGGACCAGGCCCCTGTTCTCCTATTCCCGTCCATCTCTAATCCAGCCAACAATACCGGAGTTGTCTGCAAACCTTTGCACATGGCAGAACTCAGAGTTGGACTAGAAGTCAGAGGTGTACAGGGTGAATAGGGAGGGGAGAGAGCAACGCTCCTTGCGGTCCTCCCACGATGCTCCTCACCATGCCTGACGTATAGTCTCCCATCTGCACGTCCTGAGATCTGCCCATCAGGTAGTCCATGAGCCATGCCCTCAGGTGTTCACGCCCATCACCAACATTTTGTCACTCAGGAGCACAGGCTGAATGTTGTATTTTCATGTAGATTTCCAATAAGACAGATAATGTATGTACTGCAGATTCTTTTGTTCAGACAAGTAAACATCTTAAGATGTTACCTGCGTGATGGCTTCGACTGTGTATCCAGTGTTCCTCAGATGCAGGTAACATCTTAATTTTTTTACTTGTCTGAACAAAAGAATCTGCAGTGTATAATTACGAAGACGTGATGAATCTCATTGCAATAGATAATGTATGGTTCAGTTGAAAACTTACTCTACAACAACGAACATCCATCCATCTATCCATTTTCTATACTGCTTGTCCCCACGTGACTGACCTGCGTGAACTTGGCCCCCCACCCCCCGCAAAATTTAAGCA
This sequence comes from Syngnathus typhle, assembly GCF_033458585.1. Lineage (NCBI taxonomy): Eukaryota > Metazoa > Chordata > Actinopteri > Syngnathiformes > Syngnathidae > Syngnathus > Syngnathus typhle. The sequence goes on along the minus strand of NC_083749.1, from coordinate 12,709,785 downwards.
AAATAGTCTGTTTCGTTTGTGCTTCGTTTGTGCAGCAAAAATTTTCGTTTGTGCTGCTATGGTTTTTTAGTTATGAACGATTCTTTTATAGGTCATCCAGAGTTCACCCAGCCCCCCATCTGCTCAAAATGGACCCAGAATGGTACCGTTCGTTTGTGCTTCGTTAGTGCTGGTTTGTGCAGCAAAAATTTTTGTTTGTGCTACTTCCGTTTCGGAGATATTAGACATTTATTTTATAGCGATGACGTCACCCAGCCCCCCACCTGTCTCCAAATGGACCCAAAATGGTACCGTTCGTTTGTGCTTCGTTTGTGCAGGTTTGTGCAGCAAAAAATTTCGTTTGTGCTACTTCCGTTTCGGAGATATTACACATTTATTTTATAGCGATGACGTCACCCAGCCCCCCACCTGTCTCCAAATGGACCCAAAATGGTACCGTTCGTTTGTGCTTCGTTTGTGCAGGTTTGTGCAGCAAAAATTTTCGTTTGTGCTGCTTCCGTTTCGGAGATATTACACATTTATTTTATAGCGATGACGTCTGGTAGCCCCGCCCCCTTGTTTACTTCCAAACGACCCAAAATAGTGCCGTTCGTTCGTTTGTGTTTCGTTTGTGCTGCAAAAATTGTACCGATTGTGCCGGCTGCTACGGTTTTGCAGATATTACACATTTAATTCATAGCGAAGACGTCACCCAGCCCCACGTCACTGTATTTTGTCGCGAATTTCAAGCTCCTGGAATGCTCCTGATGCAGGACGAATACAAGGTAAATATGTTCTTAGCCTTTTTTTCTTTTCTTTTTATCTTACAGAAAACTTTCACTGCGGGGAATGGCTTTTAGTACGAGGATATTTCTGTAATTATGTTTGTATCGTGCTCATTGATTAATTTCCTTGTTTTCAATAAGCCTATGTGATCATTTTTTTTCAATTACATCTGACGTGCAAAAGGTTCACCGCAACCTAAATACCCTGATGAGTCTGTCTGCTCCCTCCAAAACATTAATTAATGCAACAATTAATACATGTATGTGAAGTTGATGACAGCCATAAAAAGAAACTTGAAAACGTGAAAAAATAACTTTCTTTGTCAAAGGGAACATTATCAACATTTTTTCCCAACAATTCAAACAATGCATCGCTGCACTGTGTAGAACACAGCATGTGGGAAGATCTTGGTATTTACTGATGCTGCTTTCACTCCACGTCCCAGGTCATTATAGATCTCCCAGGCATATGCAGTCCTCCTGCAGTATGCCACACAATGCCCGAAAGAATCCTGGGTCAGTCCTGGTTCAAAGCCAATGACTGCTCTCAAAGTAAAGGTCTTCTCTTTTAGCTCCAGACTGGAGGGAAATTCAAGCAAGGCAACTTCCTTGCAACTGCTACCAAGGTCAGTGTCAATCCACACAAACTCTCCCAGATTGTAGCTGTGAGTAACATTACCTGAACACAGAGCCTTGCCTGTATTGTTGTCCAGAGTTTTGAATGAAGACGGACACCGGGAAGGATTTTCAATTGGCCTGAGGCAGAGAGAGTCAGGAAGGCTGAGTCCCTCTTCAGCAGCAGTCTGAAGAGAAGCCATGCCACAGGTCTGCAGGACAGCAACGTTTGGACAAACAAGTGAAACTTGCCTTGTTACTTGGTGGCTTAAACTGCAGTACTGTGAGGAGCATTGTTTTATCAAATAAACACTTGGAATATTCCTCATTGCGCTCTCAATTACAGTGGAGATGTGGCATTGTGCATCAATTTGGAGAGCACCAGAGGTCAGGAGGACAGGTTTGAATATTTCCCCCAGCAGTTCTGCCCTCTGTGAGTATACCTGTGGGTTCACACTCTGTGTTGTGATGGTTTTCACCAGGTGGAGGAATTGGTTCCCACGTTCATAGTTCAGAACAGTCTTTTCAAATGAAAAACTTTCACAGAAAGAACAGCATAAGCATTGCAAGACAGAATCAAATGCACAAGTATTGAGCACAAACACTTTTGATGTGCGAAGTTTAACAGGCTGTTGATGGTTCCCGTTTTTCAACAATGGTACCTTGACTTTTTTCCAGCCCACTTGTGTGTCAATATGCAGCCATTCAGGACAAGGAGAGAGATATGAAGTTATCTTTCTTTTTTTGGGTGGGACCGCTAAACCTCTCCAGTTTTCAACTGCACTGTCAGTAGATGCATCTGGCTCCGCTCCAGGATGAGATTTTTCTCCCCTTTTGTTTACTACTTCAGTTTGAGAAGTACTGCAGACATTGTCAGGCTCTCTGACGGTCGTGGCATCACACACATCACTTTTTTGTTTTGCAGAGCAAATCCGCATGTTTCCCTCAATGAAGGAAAGATGACGAGCAACAAACCGGTCCACACGAATGGGTAGGCTTTCATGCTTGAAAAGGCCTTTTTTTATGTTTTTGAACTCTGCTTCAACAGCTGCGGAACTTGCAGTGATGCTGGCGCTTTTGAAGAGAGGGACCATTATTGCTGTCCAGAGTGGCAAGTAACCTCCAAGTCTTGTTATTTGGGGAATAATCTCAGGGAGGAAGTGGATGTTGTCTCTATCCCCATCAGCCATGGCAAGTGACCTGCTCTCCTCACATATTTCTGTCACCCACTCTCGGACATTAGTCTGGATGTGCTGATTTAATCCATCACTTGGTTCTTGTTTCTCAACTTCCTCATCTGAAATGGGGACAAATTCCTCTGCGATTTGCGCTCTCAAGCATTTCTTGCAGTTCTCTGATGCGATAGGGGCTCCAGAATTGTCATTACCCTCTGTCTCACTCAGTGCCGCAATGGTGATAGCACGAAGAAGTTCTTTTGCATGTTGCAAACATTGTGAGGAGTTATCATGATGTCAAGTGAAAAAGAATAAAATACATGACAGGGGGTTAATGAAGATGCATGATTTTAATAATGAAAAATTGCAATGGCACAAACAAATGGTTAATTAACGATCCATGGAGTAAGGATATGACATCTCTAGAAAATAAATTAGTATTAAATAAATGACAAATTGAATGATTCACTGAACGCCAAAAATCCTTCCCGGTGTCCGTCTTCATTCAAAACTCTGGACAACAATACAGGCAAGGCTCTGTGTTCAGGTAATGTTACTGTTGGAAAATTGTATATATATGTTATCATGCGTTCTCTTTTAGTTTCTATATTACTATATTACAGTAAATGATGTCTCGTTAGATCTACCGTTAGATTAGATCTGCGTACGTGCGTTCGTTGTTCTGCTTTGCTGTTCTTATGTCCACCACAGAATACCACATCAGCCAAGGTGTGAGGTCTTGTCTCGGTCAGCGAGAGACAGCAGCAACGACATTGTGTCAGCCTTCCTCAAGTGGCTGACTCGGCACCTCACACCCTCAAGAAATGGAGCGCTGGGAGCGCCCCTGGTCCTTGCTGATAAGACTGCTTGAACCCATTGAACTTGATGAACTCTGTTTGCTCTTTCCTATGTCGCCACATTAGCATAACGTTTGCAGTAATCTACACACACCAGAAGTTTCCTGCGCTTACCAAAAGCAGAAACCGTTTGCGCTTCCCCCTACCCTTATTTGGTTTCTGCTACACATGTGATGAGGAAAATTCCCCAAATAAAGAGAGCAAGGATGCAGACAGACTTTAGTGTAGGTTGGGCATTGTAAGCTGTCTGTACTGCACTCCTTGCGCAAGCTACGACTCAATATTCTGCCTCACTTGTGGTCTGTCCGTTGGTGCGTTTCTCTTAACATTTATTCACTCTGTCTGTAAAAACCTAACAGAAATTGGGGGCTCGTCCGGGATTTCTATACGTCCTTGCGGCTCCGGCGGGACTCCTCGACGCAGGAAAAATCCTTGGCCAAGGTAAACAAAGCCCTTTGACGGGACTGCCTCGAGCGGTTCGGCTGGACGCTGGGGGGACTGCCGAAATCACCCGAGGAAAAGGACCAGCGGACTGTGAGTAGGAATATTGATTCTACTAAAAGGAATGAATGAGCGGTGACAAGAGGTCACTTAAAGAGAAAAGTGACGAGAAGTCACTAAAACCTTGGGAATTCTAGACCCTGTCAAGTGAAATAGGAACAGTTAAATTCCGCGGGGCGGTGCGGAGCCCCCTAACTAATTGTTAGTTAAACCTAGCGATTAATTGTTAGTTAAATTCCGCAAGGAGGTGCGGACTCCTCTGTTATTCCTAAAAGTGGTGAAAAACGCGTGTGGTGTGTTTGTGTGCGGTTTGACTGAGAGTGATCTCATTTGAGCTCTCCTCTATATAAAAACACAGGATTGTAAACAGTGGCTTTGTGTGAGGTGCAGAGGCTAGAGAACTCTCCGCTTCCCTGCTGGGAAGGTGAAAGGAGACTTACTCCACATCGAATATTTAACCACTGTCCTGTGAATAAAGTTGGCTTTAGGACACTGTAGGTGCCATTCGAACCGCCAACTCCGAAATTTAGAAAATAAAACCATGGGAAATTTAAACAGCAAACGAAACTCTTTACCTCGAGATAAATTAAAATGCAAAGATTGGAAATTAATGGAATGGGTCGACCCTAAAAATGTGAAATATCTCGATAAATGGATAACGAATTATAACTTCGATGGTCAATTGAGTGCAAACTCATTAAACAATCTCAAACAATCGATTATTGCCAAACATGGTGCAAATAAAAAGAATAAAGATGGGTATCATTTAATAGTGAAATGGGAATTGGAAGCAGAAAAAAGAAAATGTGGACAAATAAAAGAAAAATTAAAGAACAAAAGGAGCGAAGAAAAGTCCGTCTCCAAAGAGAGCCTTTTATTGCACAGACGAGAAGATGATGAAACTTCAGTAGCGCGGCCTCGCTTGAGAGCCGTGCCCGAGGAGGGGGTGGATTCAGATGAGAAAGATGAACAGATTGTTAGGAGAAGTACTGTGGAGCGCGAGCGATTGTACCCACAATTGCCGGTCGTAGATGACCCTCCAAAATATAGTGATTTTGCTCACGCCATGGTTACGCGGAGCCGCGTAAAAGCGGAAGCTCCCTCTCCATCGGCCCCCGTAGCAGACGGCAGCCCGAACTACATGGGCGCAGGAGTAACCGAGGCCTACCCAATGATTCAAGTGGCAAACCCCCATGATGACGGAGGGCCCACTATTTTAGTCTACAGAACGTGGACTCATGCTGATGTAAAATCAGCCACTGAGGGAATAGCATTGCCGTCTGAAGATGTTGAGCAATATTGTACTGACATGATGCAACTCATTGCTTCTTATAATTTAAGAGGAGATGAGGTGCAACAAGTTTTTATGGCAACTTTGACCAAAGACTGGGCCAGTGTCAAGGGCAATTGGGATCCTTTTGATGAAAATGGCCGCCCATTGGAATATAATGGGCTGCCATTGAGAAATCAAATTGAGCAACTTTTGGGCAGGATAAAAACTAAATTTCAACGTAGAGCAAATTATGCAGAAATTGGTCGAACCAAACAAAAAGAGGATGAATTGTTTGAAGATTATAGACACAGATTGGAGAAAGTGTTCAAAGCCAATAGCGGCTTGGTACCTGGAACTGAGGTTTACAACCAGCAGTTCAAAAATGCTCTACATACAAATTCGCGACCAGCAATTCAAAACTGGGTTGTGAAACATATGATCACTTTCCCTACTTCCACACTGCCACAATTTATTGATCATGCCATGCATGCTGAGAAAGTTGTTAATTTGAAAAAAGGAAAAGAAAAAGGGAAAGTGGCTACCATTTTTTTTGCTGATAAAGACTCACATGATGCATTTTATCAAAACAAAACTTTTGAACCTTACCAGAAGAAGCATGGTCGTGGAAACTTCCGCGGCAAGGGCAGGGGAGGCTACCGGCATGGTGCTCTCGGTTATGGCCCGACAGGTCAACCGAAGCAACCTAGCACTCAGCCTCCTGTCTGCTGGGCGTGCGGCAAGGAGGGCCACATAGCAAAATATTGTCCGGACCCCCATAAAAGCGGGGCTGTCCCTCCCTTGTGACTAACCGACAGTCAGCATGGAACTGAAGGAGCTGTTTTGACAACAGCTCCCCCTATTGATGCAGATTTGAACATTCAGGACTTGTTGATGAACAATGTAGAGAAACCTGTGATAACTTTGTTTGTGAATGGTACTCCCATTACCTTTTTGTGTGATTCAGGAGCGTGCATCACTACTTGTCGCGACATTCCTGCGGATGTGCGAGAAGGCGGGAGATCCTTTTGGGTGAGGGCAGCAAATGGAATGACAACTCCAGTTCCTCAGTCTCATCCAGTCTGGATACGGGACCCTGAAGGAGGAAGTTGTTGCATTCCTGTCTTGCTGATGCCAAATTGCCCTATTAACTTGCTTGGAAGAGATGCTCTCACTGCTCTTGGTCTTTCTCTAGTATCTCTTGATGACAAAATCGTTGTCAAAAGGCGTCACCAATTACAAATATTTGGTCAATTTCATTGCTACTATTTTTATTCATTGGATTTAATTGACCCCGAGGTGAGACAATTTGGGTCTCCTCTTTTGGCACGGGCCAGAAGCCTTTTGCGATGCCCTGAGCAGGCAATGGAACCAAACGACTTGCACGTGACCTTGTGGCACAAGGACACGCCCGGTCCTGACCAAAACTACGAAGCCATGCTTAAGGCTGCTACGCCTATCATCTTGAGAGCAGCTTTCCTCTTACATGATGGTGAAAGCCGCGCTTGTGTAGTCATGCAGCCAGCTCCCTCTAGAATCGAAAATTTACACAAGACGGCCACCCCGCTCCATATCTCTTTGTTCCGACCTTTTTCATCCACATGGCAAAGCGTGGGATTCATGGCCAAAGACGGATTGGCTGCCCTTGACTGGACTCGAGATAGTTCTGGTGTTCTTTACAGTCCTTCTACCAAGCTTTTCAGAAGTGTCTCGAACCACATCTTTTTCCTTTCTTGTGGTGTGCATGCTAAAACTTGTTCTGAGAAAGCACCCTCAGCTTGACATTTTGTGTTGTCACCAGGAGATGAGCAGGTCCTCGCTGAGGTCCCGACTGATCTCTGGTCAACAGGGCCCTCTGACGTTGGGTTGGTGAAAAGTGCACTTCCTGTTGTCATTAGACCTAAGACTGAGTACCGTCCTTGTGTGCGACAGTATCCATTGAAACCCGATGCCCTGCAAGGCATCGCACCTGTTATTTCGGATTTGCTAAAAGCTGGTGTCATTATTCTCTGTCCTGATTCTCCTTGTAATACTCCGATTTTTCCTGTGAAGAAAGCGCCTCCTTCTGTCGGGTGGAGAATGGTGCAAGATTTGCAAGCAGTGAACAGCGCCGTCATTCAGAGGGCACCTTGTGTCCCTGACCCACACACCTTGTTGAATTCATTGACGCCTGATGCAAAGATATTCTCAGTAATTGATATTAGCAACGCTTTCTTCTCTGTTCCTGTTGCTGAAGAAAGCCAGTTTTGGTTTGCATTTACTTATGCTGGCTCGAGGTACACCTTTACCAGACTGCCCCAAGGGTACTGCGAAAGCCCAACTATCTATTCGCAGGTGATGGCGGCCAGCATGGCAAAATTTGTCCCGCCAAAGGGAAGTCAGATTTTGCTCTATGTTGATGACATTTTGATTGCTTCTCCTGATTTTGATTCTTGTCAGACGGACACACTTGCAGTGTTACATCACTTGGCGAAGGAAGGCCACAAGGTCAGCAAAAACAAGCTCCAACTGTGGTCCGAGGAAATTAAATATTTAGGACACAATCTTAGTTCCCAAGGTCGAACTATAATTGAGAGCAGGAAAGTTTCCATTTTGCAGGCCCCTAAACCACTCACTAAGAAACAAATGATGTCTTTTCTGGGTCTTGCTGGTTATTGCAGGAGCTGGGTGCCTGATTATGCCCAAATTGTCGCTCCTCTGTCCAAATTAATGTATGTTGAGGACATCTCGATGTCCACTCCACTAAAATGGACTCCTGAGGCGGAGGATGCATTTGTGTTGATCAAGCAGGCATTGGTCTCTAGCTCCACTCTAGCCTTGCCCAATTATGACAAACCGTTTGTCCAGACTGTTGATTGCAAAGGTCATTATATGACCTCTGTTTTGATGCAATCGCATGGCTTGAAACTTCGCCCTATTGCCTTTTATTCTTCTAAATTGGATAGTGTTGCTTGCGCTCTCCCACCATGTGTGAGGGCCGTGGTGGCGGCCTCCATGGCTGTGGAAAGCAGCGCCAGCGTTGTGTTGTTTCATCCTTTAACGCTGAAAGTTCCGCATGCAGTGTCAGCTCTTTTGCTACAAACAAACATGACCTTTTTGTCGCCTGCACGTCACTTGTCGTGCATGGCTACTTTGCTTTCCCAACCGCATCTGACCGTTGAGAGGTGCACAACACTCAATCCTGCTACTCTCATTCCTCTTCCGGATGACGGTGATTTCCATGATTGTGTCGATGCGGCCCAACAAGTAGCCAAGGCTCGGCCCGATCTGGAGGACACACCCTTGTCTGACGGTCACGTGGTTTTTGTTGATGGATCTTCGAAGAAAAATGCTCTTGGCGTGACCCTCTCTGGTTACGCTGTCGTTACAGCTGACGAGGTTTTGAAAGCTGTGAAACTGCCTTCCCATATGTCGGCACAGGCCGCTGAACTCATTGCTCTCACGGAAGCTTGCATTCTTTTCGCGAACAGGCCTGTCACCATTTGGACTGACAGTCAGTATGCTTTTGCCACAGTGCACGTCTTTGCTCAACAATGGAGCAACCGTGGCATGGTAACATCTACAGGCAAGCCCGTCACCCATTCGACATTGCTTCCCCAACTTTTGGACGCTGTCCAACTGCCCTCCAAGGTGGCGGTCTGCAAATGTGCTGCTCATACTACTAGGTCTGATCCTGTTTCTTTGGGTAACGCCTTCGCGGACAGGTCTGCCAAGGCTGCCGCTGAAGGCGTGCTCCATGTCCTCTCTTCTTGTACTGATAGCGATTCCGTGTCTCACGTTTCTCCTGACGTGCTGCTTGACATGCAATCTCAAAGCCCCTCCCAGGAGCGCCTCTCTTGGGAGAAACGGGGCGCCATTAAAAATGACAATGGCCTTTTTGTGTGACCTCTGGGCAAGCCTGTCTTGCCTCGGAACTTGTATAAGTGGGCTGCTATTTCGAGTCATGGGGTCACCCATGTCTCGACAGGGGGGATGGTGAAACAGATTGAGTCCATTTACACAGCATACGGGTTTGCTGGTTTTTCGCAACAATTTTGCAGAGCATGTTTGATTTGTGCTAAACACAATCCACAAGGTAACTTGCGACCTCGGAGAGGAAAATTTCCGACTCCATTGTATCCATTTCACACAATACATATGGATTACATCCAATTAAATAAGAGCGAGGGAAAAGAATATTGTTTGGTCATCATCGATGCGTTTTCTAAATGGGTAGAAGTTTTTCCCACTAGACATGCGGACGCACTAACAGTAGCAAAAGCATTGTGCAAAGACATTATTCCAAGATATGGCATTCCAGAAAAAAATTTATAGTGACAATGGTCAACATTTTGTCAATCAAGTGGTGCAAAACATTGGGAGATTGTTCCACATAAATATAAAGAACCATTGTTCCTACCATCCACAGTCAGCTGGCTTGATTGAGCGTTTTAATGGTACTATAAAAAATAGACTAAAAAAATGCATGGAGGAAACTAAACGACCATGGACTCAGTGTCTAGATTTAGTGAAAATGTACATGAATGTTACAAGTACGACTGGGTTGACTCCCTATGAAACCATCTTTGGAAGACCATACAGGCTTCCTCAGTTTAAAAATGTTTGGGACGTGCCGGAAGAGGCCACTTTGGCCGACTACATGAGAAAAATGTTGGAACATGCTAAAAATCAGACCAGTAACATTACTGACCAACCCATCTCTCCGCAGGAGGACCCCAAAGTGGTTCCGGGAGACTGGGTCTTGATCAGGAGCATCAAGAAGAAGAATTGGCACTCGCCCAAGTGGGAAGGTCCCTTTTTAGTGCTTCTCACAACACCTAACGCTTTAAAAATAGCCGAACGTAACACGTGGATTCATTTGTCACACTGTAAAAAGGTGATCTCCGCAGACCCAACCTAAGTACGGAAGGTGTGCAAGTCTGGTAATAGTGCCTGATCCTGGTGCCAAGATCCAGGGTTGACACGAAAGCCAGCAGAAGCATTCCAAGCCACCAACCCGAAGCTCAGGGAGTTGACTCTGAGGAGATCTAAAACTAGGTGTTAAAATGCCGTTGGAACAATGTCTTGCGAAGGTGCGGGATGGTTGCAAACCTTGGGAAGCATTCATTTGGATTTTTGTCATTTTTGGTTTCACTGTAGTTGGGACAGTGTGCTATATGCGCATCGGCCCTGTTTTTATAAAACACACGACTCCAGACAGTTCACCTGGAGTTTCCACTGTTCCTGATTTACCTGTAGTTTCCGCTGTTTCTGATTCACCTGATGTTTTTACTATTTCTGATTATGAGTTTTACAAACTTTGTTCGACGGATAACGATCCTAGGCACAGTCGCGATAGTTCCGTTGGTTCCCGATATTGTCCATGGGATGATGTTGCTTCGCGTAGACATAGGCGTGAGGTCTCGTCCATTAGGCCCACCTTTAAACACTGCACGCCTGCTCTCGTTCACGACGGTATTTCCTGCGTGCCATGGCGCATAGCCAACGCGTACCTACATTCATTGGCGTTCACCGTGGCCCCAAACACGGCTTCCACTATCACCGTGCCCTTGAAGAGTTTGAAAGGTACCCGACAAGGCTGGCTCACTACGGGTGACAAATGGCCTGGGTATTGGTGGTATTTGACTGTCAATCCAGACATTTCGGACTGGAGCGCCTTCATCACCTCGCAGGTACCAGGTTACTGGCCTCCTGGCTCCAGTGAAGAAGCTGTGTTTTTTGCTAAACGTATCACTTTGAAGAACCAAGGCTCAAGCCTTCTTTTGACCGTTACACTCCCTGATGACACGGTTCGGCCCCCTCACGCTACCCTGCTCAATACTTCCTGTTGGGGTTTTCAGTTGTGGGCTTGGTCCTCTGGGAAGGATCCTCAGTTTCCTATTGTCCTTTGCGTTAACAAAACTATGCGGGGCGCTGACAGTCCCGTGTTGAGCGACTTTTCCAAAACATCTGGGGCAGTGATTACGAGCGTGGCCCTCACCGATGTAGACAGTCACTTTGTGGCCTCCACAGGTATGAGTGGCCAGACTAACAATTGGCTCCTCATGGCCGAGCAAGCTGCTAATGTGACTAACACCAGTTGCGTTGTGTGTATGGGCCCACGGCCCCTCTTGAGAATCATTCCCGCGAGTGTGGCTCCTGAGTGTGCGATTTTTGTGATGTCTACCCCTTCCATTCCGTCTGCTCATCCTTGCTCCAGTTGGGACAAGGTCTATCCCGTTTCCTCCTTGGCAAAGTCCAAACCCCTTTTTTCCACTGATGTTGCTAAAGGTAATTTCACGTGCATCAAGTTGCCCGGTACCGGCGCAAGCCTAGGCGTTTTGTCAGCTCCTTTGTGCACTTCCCTGTTCTATGGCGCTGCCTTTTTCTCACCCATCGCTCGTAGTGATATTTGGTTTTGGTGCAACACTGACAAACTTTATGATAGTCTCCCTTTTAATAGCTCTGGTACTTGCGCTTTGGTGACCCTTTTGCTTCCCGTTTTATTAATGCCCGCATCTACTCATGAGCTAGACGTTTTTATTGATTCTTTTGTGCCCCGACCCTGGTCGAGGGCTAAGCGGAGTGCCGAGTGGCAAGGCGCGGCGGATCCGACCTATATAGATGCCATTGGAGTTCCCAGAGGAGTGCCGGATGAGTATAAGCTGGTGAACCAGATAGCAGCTGGTTTCGAATCCTCCATTTGTTGGTGGTGCACCCTTAACAAAAATGTTGACAGGATCAATTACATCCACTACAACGTGCAGAGGCTTGGAATTTGGACCGAGGCGGGCTTCAGAGCGGTCCACTCCCAGCTGGCCGCGACTTCCCTCATGGCTTTCCAGAACCGGATGGCCCTTGACATGCTACTCGCTAAGGAGGGCGGTGTCTGCGCCATGTTCGGTGAGCAATGCTGCACTTTTATCCCAAATAACACTGCAGCCGGCGGAAGCCTGTCCCTGGCCCTTGCCGGTTTGAGGACCTTGAATGGGAAGATGAAGGACCACAGTGGTGTGAACACGGAGGTTTGGAACAGCTGGCTGAATGTGTTCGGCAAGTACCGCACCCTGGTTTCCTCGGTCCTTGTCTCCCTTGCCGTTTTTTCTGCTGTTTTGACCTTGTGTGGATGTTGTTGCATTCCGTGTCTCCGGTCCCTAATTAATAAATTGATTACGACCGCTATCTCTCCGCCGGCTGACGCTTTTCCGTTGCTCCCTGAGGACGACTTTGAGCTCCCACGGCCCCCGAGTTGTCATCTTCGCATTGACTCCATTGATGAGGCCCCCGCTGTGGACCTGTCCGACCTTTTTCCTGAGTCCGACGTTGTCTGATTGGCTTCGGTCGCCTCCCGGGTGTAAATTTGTTCTTATGACGTATGATCCTGCGGCTGAAAATCTTTTGAAGTAGCCTTTGGGTGATTTGAGGGTCTCTGAGAACTTATGATAAACAGGGGGGAATTGTTGGAAAATTGTATATATATGTTATCATGCGTTCTCTTTTAGTTTCTATATTACTATATTACAGTAAATGATGTCTCGTTAGATCTACCGTTAGATTAGATCTGCGTACGTGCGTTCGTTGTTCTGCTTTGCTGTTCTTATGTCCACCACAGAATACCACATCAGCCAAGGTGTGAGGTCTTGTCTCGGTCAGCGAGAGACAGCAGCAACGACATTGTGTCAGCCTTCCTCAAGTGGCTGACTCGGCACCTCACACCCTCAAGAAATGGAGCGCTGGGAGCGCCCCTGGTCCTTGCTGATAAGACTGCTTGAACCCATTGAACTTGATGAACTCTGTTTGCTCTTTCCTATGTCGCCACATTAGCATAACGTTTGCAGTAATCTACACACACCAGAAGTTTCCTGCGCTTACCAAAAGCAGAAACCGTTTGCGCTTCCCCCTACCCTTATTTGGTTTCTGCTACACATGTGATGAGGAAAATTCCCCAAATAAAGAGAGCAAGGATGCAGACAGACTTTAGTGTAGGTTGGGCATTGTAAGCTGTCTGTACTGCACTCCTTGCGCAAGCTACGACTCAATATTCTGCCTCACTTGTGGTCTGTCCGTTGGTGCGTTTCTCTTAACATTTATTCACTCTGTCTGTAAAAACCTAACAGTTACTCACAGCTACAATCTGGGAGAGTTTGTGTGGATTGACACTGACCTTGGTAGCAGTTGCAAGGAAGTTCCCTTGCTTGAATTTCCCTCCAGTCTGGAGCTAAAAGAGAAGACCTTTACTTTGAGAGCAGTCATTGGCTTTGAACCAGGACTGACCCAGGATTCTCTCGGGCATTATGTGGCATACTGCAGGAGGACTGCATATGCCTGGGAGATCTATAATGACCTGGGAAGTGGAGTGAAAGCAGCATCAGTAAATACTAAGATCTTCCCACATGCTGTGTTCTACACAGTGCAGTGATGCATTGTTTGAATTGTTGGGAAAAAATGTTGATAATGTTCCCTTTGACAAAGAAAGTTATTTTTTCACGTTTTCAAGTTTCTTTTTATGGCTGTTATCAACTTCACATACATGTATTAATTGTTGCATTAATTAATGTTTTGGAGGGAGCAGACATAGACTCATCAGGGTATTTAGATTGCGGTGAACCTTTTGCACGTCAGATGTAATTGAAAAAAATGATCACATAGGCTTATTGAAAACAAGGAAATTAATCAATGAGCACGATACAAACATAATTACAGAAATATCCTCGTACTAAAAGCCATTCCCCGCAGTGAAAGTTTTCTGTAAGATAAAAAGAAAAGAAAAAAAGGCTAAGAACATATTTACCTTGTATTCGTCCTGCATCAGGAGCATTCCAGGAGCTTGAAATTCGCGACAAAATACAGTGACGTGGGGCTGGGTGACGTCTTCGCTATGAATTAAATGTGTAATATCTGCAAAACCGTAGCAGCCGGCACAATCGGTACAATTTTTGCAGCACAAACCAGCACAAACGAAACACAAACGAACGAACGGCACTATTTTGGGTCGTTTGGAAGTAAACAAGGGGGCGTGGCTACCAGACGTCATCGCTATAAAATAAATGTGTAATATCTCCGAAACGGAAGCAGCACAAACGGAAATTTTTGCTGCACAAACGAAGCACAAACGAACGGTACCATTTTGGGTCCATTTGGAGACAGGTGGGGGGCTGGGTGACGTCATCGCTATAAAATAAATGTCTAATATCTCCGAAACGGAAGCAGCACAAACGAAACTTTTTGCTGCACAAACCAGCACTAACGAAGCACAAACGAACGGTACCATTTTGGGTCCATTCTGAGCAGATGGGGGGCTGGGTGAACTCTGGATGACCTATAAAAGAATCGTTCATAACTAAAAAACCATCGCAGCACAAACGAAAATTTTTGCTGCACAAACCTGCACAAACGAAGCACAAACGAACGGTACCATTTTGGGTCCATTTGGAGACAGGTGGGGGGCTGGGTGACGTCATCGCTATAAAATAAATGTCTAATATCTCCGAAACGGAAGTAGCACAAACGAAAATTTTTGCTGCACAAACCTGCACAAACGAACGGTACCATTTTGGGTCCATTTGGAGACAGGTGGGGGGCTGGGTGACGTCATCGCTATAAAATAAATGTCTAATATCTCCAAAACGGAAGTAGCACAAACGAAAATTTTTGCTGCACAAACCAGCACTAACGAAGCACAAACGAACGGTACCATTTTGGGTCCATTCTGAGCAGATGGGGGGCTGGGTGAACTCTGGATGACCTATAAAAGAATCGTTCATAACTAAAAAAACCATAGCAGCACAAACGAACATTTTTGCTGCACAAACCAGCACAAACGAAGCACAAACGAAACAGACTATTTTGCTTAAATTTTGCGGGGAGTGGGGGGCCAAGTTCACGCAGGTTCCAAAAAGACGAGGAAATTTGCTCCCCTTTAGGCTTCAAGTCATTCGTTTGGAAGCACTTTGGATTCCAAAGAAAAGATGGCTCAACCGACAAGACACGTGCAGTTTGTAAATCCTGCCATCCGGTGATCAAATATTCAGGGAGCACAAATCTCGCCGCACATTTAAAGAAAAAACACGACATCAAAGTTCAGTGTTAAAATAAGCACTTTGTATACTGCAATACTCTTGTAATTTCCTAAATAAAGAGTTTGCAGTACCTTGTTGATTTTGCGTATGAATTGTTATAAATCAGGATATTGTTCTATATTTTTTATGAAAAAAAAAATCGATCGGAGAGCACTATCGCGATATATCGTGAATGAATCGCAGCAGGCTTTAAGATATCGGCAAATATCGTATCGTAGTTCTTTGTATCGATATGATATCGTATCGTGGGAAAACCCGCGATTTACACCCCTAATTCATTTACATATTTGTGCAGTCAAATGGGGAATAGTCTGCTGTTTTTTTACCCACTGGGAGCATTTCTCAAGTCACAAGCACATCTGTACACTGCATCTAACAGACTGAGGACTAATGAGCTGTGTTCGCCGGACCCCTACGTGAAGCCCCGCCCCTCTGTAATGTTATGATGTTGAAATTGGTTGTTGCTTGGTTGTTAAAATCTGGATGATGTTTTATTTTACTTTTCATTTATTTATTTCATTTATTTTTCAGTTCCCCCCCTGAGGGATTGCCACCTTATTGTGGTCAGGGGGCATACGTGCCTCAGTGACCCTAAGAGCTATACCAGCAGACGCTTTAGTCTTCAGGTGGGACACCCAAGCTGGACAGGTCTTAGAGGCCTGACAGAGTGCAATCCACTTCTCCAGGTTGAAATCTGGACACACAGCTAACAACTGCTGTGAAGAAAACACTTAACAGTGTTAAAAATGTTTAAAAAAAAAAAGAACATGCCCCCTTCACATTTCTGATTTCCCTCTCTTATACCCTCTTATGCCAGCTCAGTGGCCTAGTGGTAGAGTGTCCGCCCTGAGACTGGAAGGTTGTGGGTTCAAACCCCGGCCGGGTCATACCAAAGACTATGAAAATGGGACCCATTGCCTCCCTGCTTGGCACTCAGCATTAAGGGTTGGAATTGGGAGGTTAGATCACCAACTGATTCCCGAGCGCGGCACCGCTGCTGCTCACTGCTCCCCTCTCCCCCAGGGGATGGATTAAAATCACACGGGGATAGGTTAAATGCAGAGGACAAATTTCACCACACCCGATGTGACGATCATTGGGACTTTAACTTTAACTTTTTTATGCGCATTCTAAGAACCGGCCCTGATCACTCACTGAGTGATTCGCATTTCCAGTTCACCGCGAGAACGGATCAGTGAGGGAACGAATCCTGGCTTTCCCATTCGCGAACGAGTCAATGAGTGAACTGCCTTCCTGTGCATCAATGGATCAGTCAGTGGACGTGTTGCGTTTCCTGGCGTGAACTATGTAAGCCAGAATATAGATTTACATTTTACTTATAGTAGGTTTTAAATAACGTGTATGCATATATATGCCTAAATATTGTTATCCAATATATCGACTGCAGTTTCACATTAGATTGCTGGTTTGAGATGTACTTTAATTATTATTATTATTTTATTTTAATAAACATTTAAGTTATAACTTGTCTGGTGTTTTATTCCTTGTTTTTATATTTTATATTCAGAAACAAAACCTCAAAGGGTACTTAAAAGGGTTCGTAACTTATGCATCCTGGGCATCTCTACCCACAATAACACAACCAGCAGGAATAAAATGTATCAGGAGCAAATTCTCTATATGTCACAGCAGTAAAGGTCAATTTATGACAAAATTTATTATGACTTAGTATCTTGTACAGGGGCCGGTATGCACCTGGTTGTTTTCAACAATCCGCCTTTGTTTCATAGAAGAAGGCGACGAGGAAGAAGCCGAAGACATGTATACTAGACACTTTGTACAGTAGGTGGCGGTATGTGCCTGAGCCTCATTATGAATTTTGCATATTGCTGGAAGAAGAAGACATTGTCGCCATTCGGCAGAGCAACACGAAGATGGCGACGTTTGCGGCTAACTTGTCAACCTTTGGTGGATTCGCTTTTGAGAACTGTAAAAGGTAAGCAACGTTAGCTGTGAATTGACATGTCATAATACATAACAACAGACTATAAAAACAGTTAATCCTTTTTATACCTGTTCCCTATATTTCCTCGACGATGATCTAGTTTTAGACAGGATGAGTCAGCCTTTTCATGTACGTTGTGTGCATGTTAAATATGGCCAAACCAGCAATAAAATGTGAAATTGCAGTAAACAGAATAAATGTAATGTTGGGGGGAACATAAACCTCTCTTCATGTGCAGGCAAAAGACTGTCAGTCTGCCACAAGCTTCATTTGTTCATACGCTTGCAAGTTGCCTCCAGTTTTTGGATGGGCGCAACATTAGCTGTTAGCTTAGAGAAAGCGAACAGCACGAAAGGAGTACTCTTTCGGTGAGATGTCTCTTTCTTTCTTGGCGAATCTACGTTAACAGACTGAACTGGCCTGTATAGTTCTCGTTTTGTCATTGAATTGTTCACTCCTGGAGGTTCAACACATTCACTAACTTATCCATTGAGTCTTGGGAAAGGCAGGTAAATCACTGACTCGTTCGCAAGCGGGAAAGTCTGGCCGTTGAGTCGTTCACTCAGACTCATTCGTGAACGAGAGGTTTTGTCATAGCGCATTGGTTGCACTCAATTGAATTGCAAAAATAACCAATGACTTAAGGAAGTTATCCGTTCACAAACCGCACTATTCACCAGTGTAAGAGCGTGAGTGCTGGCCGGAGCACATTTACTGCACATGTGGGGCGGGGTTTGAGGGAGACTTATTTAACTTTAGCGTTTATTTAGGAGAGTAGTGATTATACTGCAAAAAATATATTTACATGCTTGTATATCATTATTTTAATTTGCTGTTTTTTATTTTTTTGTATTTTAGAAATGCATCCTTTCATTGTGTTCATTTAATTTCTAGAAGGATTAGCTATATCTTTCTTGATCAGTGAAAAACATTTGAGCACCACTCCAGCATACAGTATGTTGTGCTTTTATAACTTTATATAATATAACTTCATGAGTAAATATTTTATGATATGACCTTTCACTTGCTTACACAAAGCAAAACAACTTGACTTGCTTTTTTGGTAAAGTGCTTTGACTTGCTTCTTCTATCCAAATGTATCATAAGTGGAAAAAATATTTTTAAGACATATATTTTTTATTTTATTTTGTAGAAATGGCTTCCTGGCATTAAAAGCGAATGAAGTTGGCTGTTATTTGCCTGCTGCTCGTAAAACTGGAACTACTATCTGCGGTGTGGTGTTCAAGGTAAGTGGATAAATGACTAAGAACAGGCACGCACACTTGCACGTGTGCTTTTGGTGCTATGTATTTAGAGATGCACCGATCCGACTTTTTCAGTTTTGATGCCGATGCCGTGGCTTTGTGTATCGGTTGATACCCGATACCGAGCCGATATTATGGTTGACTTAACAAGCTATGTACGTACCTCTACATGTGGAACAGAAAAGACTAAAGGCAATGGCATCAGGCATGACTACACAGTTCTTTGCTCTAAATGCTCATTTAAGCAGCAATGAGAAGTAGGGGTGTAACGATACATCGATACACATCGATTAATCGATATAATGCTCTACGATTTATTGCCATCGATGCTAAACGTAAACATCGATTTATATCGCCGTGTTTGACCTCGGACATTATACGCGACTTTATTTTGAAATCCAGTTCATTGTTGCTTGCTTCCTCTTTCCGGGAGCAGGGAGCAGTGCGCGGCGTTGCTGCACGTGAAAGTGGAGTCGACAACTAGTACGCGGCTCCTGGGCTGGTGCTATGGCTAGTGTCCAAAAAGACGAGGAAATTTCAGGGCTCGAAGCTTATTTTTTGCCCAAGTTGCCCTCGGGCAAGTTGGAGAAAATTTTACTTGCCCGAAACAAAATTTTAATTGCCCGAATTTTTTTGGAGTGGATTTTTACTTGCCCGACACATTTTTGCAATAAAAAAGACAACACTATAAGTTTTGCCTTCATATGTTTTTATTCCATCATATTGTGCCTGCAGCCTGTTTTAATACAGTGAAGAACTTTTGATGCAATTAAACCACACTAGTCTACTGTAGTACCAAAATTCAACCGGAAACAAGCTCTGCTGGTGCGCAGGCGCAGAAGAGCCAGGGACGGGTGAGGGAGCATGCATTTAATTACGAAGCGCTTTGCCGTTATCAATGTATTGCAGACTTACACGAGAAACTAACCGCTCCCTAGAAAACAAAATGTCGGACCAGAAGCGGCAGAAGTTGCGAGAAATTATGCACAAAATCGTCTTTTTACAGCTTGAAAACATGGTATTATGGCAGGGCAAGTGAGGAAAAATCCTACTTGCCCGTCTGCCATCGCTACTTGCCCCGGGCAATCGGGCAATCGTTAGTTTCGAGCCCTGAATTTGCTCCCCTTTAGGCTTCAAGTCATTCGTTTGGAAGCACTTTGGATTCCAAAGAAAAGATGGCTCAACCGACAAGACACGTGCAGTTTGTAAATCCTGCCATCCGGTGATCAAATATTCAGGGAGCACAAATCTCACCGCACATTTAAAGAAAAAACACGACATCAAAGTTCAGTGTTAAAATAAGCACTTTGTATACTGCAATACTCTTGTAATTTCCTAAATAAAGAGTTTGCAGTACCTTGTTGATTTTGCGTATGAATTGTTATAAATCATGATATTGTTCCATATTTTTTATTAAAAAAAAAAATATATCGATCGTAGAGCACTATATCGCGATATATCGTGAATGAATCGCAGCAGGCTTTAAGATATCGGCAAATATCGTATCGTAGTTCTTTGTATCGATATTATATCGTATCGTGACAAAACCCGCGATTTACACCCCTAATGAGAAGTGCTCCCTGAAAACAAGCTCTGCTTAGTCGAACACAAAAAAAAACCATTCAGAATTATTTCTAAATACTGAAAGTGCAGATTGGAATTAAAAATAAAATATAGCATCGGGACAAGAGAATAAACAAGTGACTTGGTCAAATACAATAATCAAGCAATGTAAACATGTCTCTACATAGTGCAATCGCACCATTCATGGCCTGGTGCTCTGAAACTTGTGCAGTCTCACCCCCTCATTAATGCTCACTTAAGCAGCAATGACAAATTCTTTGTCGAGAAGACATACACTTTGTTGAGCGGAATATTCCACTTATCAAGCATTGCCTTAATGGCAGTCGAAATTGTGTCACCGATGTGTGCTCCGGGGAAGTTTTTAGCTTGCAGCACGGCACTGCTAGGGGTGTGATTCCTGTCTAATCAGTCCACAGTTAAACTCAACATAGACATGGGGCACACCTCCGAGCTCCAGATATCAGCAGGGCTCGAAGCTTATTTTTTGCCCAAGTTGCCCTCGGGCAAGTTGGAGAAAATTTTACTTGCCCGAAACAGAATTTTACTTGCCCGAATTTTTTTGGAGTGGATTTTTACTTGCCCGACACATTTTTGCAATAAAAAAGACAACACTATAAGTTTTGCCTTCATATGTTTTTATTCCATCATATTGTGCCTGCAGCCTGTTTTAATACAGTGTAGAACTTTTGATGCAATTAAACCACACTAGTCTACTGTAGTACCAAAATTCAACCGGAAACAAGCTCTGCTGGTGCGCAGGCGCAGAAGAGCCAGGGACGGGTGAGGGAGCATGCATTTAATTACGAAGCGCTTTGCCGTTATCAATGTATTGCAGACTTACACGAGAAACTAACCGCTCCCTAGAAAACAAAATGTCGGACCAGAAGCGGCAGAAGTTGCGAGAAATTATGCACAAAATCGTCTTTTTACAGCTTGAAAACATGGTATTATGGCAGGGCAAGTTTGGGCAAGTGAGGAAAAATTCTACTTGCCCGTCTGCCATCGCTACTTGCCCCGGGCAATCGGGCAATCGTTAGTTTCGAGCCCTGATCAGTTGTGAAGCTCATGGCATCTACATCTCTTAATTCTTGTGACAAGTGTTCGCACACTTTCTCATACATTTCTGACAGTGCGGTCTCAGAAAAATACTTGCGCGATGGCAAATTGTACCGTGGCTCAAGTAAACGTCGGAAGCCCTCGTTTTCAACAACACTCATCGATTGTCCATCCAAAACCATGCACTTTGTCAGTAATTCTCATAGCTTTTGCGCTATTGCCTGGGAATTTCTCCCGTCTTTGCAGTGCATGTGCTACCGTTAACTGCTGTGTAGGTCCACCTCCCGCTCCCTTTGATCTGCTCAACTGCTGGAACTCCTGGTGCTCCGTTGCGTGGTGTTTCTGGAGATGCTTAACTAAATTGGTAGTACTATAACTGGCAGTACTACCACCACCCCTGGCAACATTAGCTTTGCAGACATTACAAACTGGCGTCGAGCTAGTTGGCGTGTTCAGTTTAAAGTACCTCCACACAGCTGACTCTTTCGTTCCCTCCATGTTTGCGTTTGTTTAGAAAACTCTCGTGGCATGCGGCACACGTGCTGCTGACGTATGACGTAGCCCGCGTCCCAATAAATTAAGGAAAGGATCGGCTCACAGATTGGCTGCATTTTCCGATATCCGATCCAGATATCGGATCGGTGCATCTCTATATGTATTGGTGACCTCCAAGAATGCAATGACCTACGATTGAAGTTTGTGCATATTGAAGCACGCCCTCTTCGGTGCGACAGAGAAACCTGGCCAGAAATGTGCCCAGTACTAGCGACAGAGAAAACTCATGTCGCTAGTGCTGGGCACGAATGAGCCCTAATTTGTTCACTTGTTTGATTTGGCATGGCATATTAACGGATTTATAATTTACGGATTTGAATGAGATTGTGACTTCACCGAAACTGCTGTCCAATAATGCGCAGAGCCGCCGCAGACTACAATTTTATTGCACCCTCCCCAGTCACCTTATGAAGATAGGCAGTTCAGAAAATAGATGATTAATAATAATTAAATACGGGAAATGTAATTAATTAGTCTAATTCATCACATTTCAATCATGTTTGATAAAGGTCCCCGAAAGAAGAATTTGCATTGTAGGACATTACAGAATTGTAGTGCATGACTACAGTTGGGTACATTTCACCTTTGAACTGGTTCTGTTAGATTCTCGCTCTCAATCACACCTATGGACAATTATTTTTCTCCAAAAACATGCATGAAATCACTAAACTTTGTACACTCATCAACCATGGTAAAAATTCAGAATATTTTGAAGTCTTCACAAACGATGAAACAAAGTGGCTCTCTTGCACCACCTGGAGTGGAAAAATAAAAAATAATCCTGGTCCGTAGGCCGACAAAAATTGGTTGAGACGTGTAGCACCCCAAGACGTATAACAAAGTTATCTGCCGCCATCATCTAAATTGAACAGGAAAAGAGTTATGAATTTTTGAATGTCCAATGTTCTTCCATTTTTGCAGATTTACAGGGTCATACTTTTACACACTTGTTTTAGAAGATTCATCTGATTGGCCCTTACACTCTTCCTAGCAAATCATAAGAAGATCTGCTTAATTCGCTCGAAAAAAATACAATAAATAAAACCTTATCTGAGTGGCCTAAACACTCTTCCTAGCAAATCATAAGTAAAGTTGCTTAACCCTCTAGGGAAAAAAAAAGAATACATTTATTTTCTGTTGCGCTACAACTTGGGTGAAAAAGTTCGTATTTGCCTTCAAGCCTGGACTCTTTTCAAATGTGTAAAATTTGGAGAAGACATTGTGTTTGCTTAAAAAAAAAAGAGCAGATTTTGATGGTCTAAACCAGGGGCCCCCAAACTTTTTCCAATGAGGGCTGCATAACTTTCCCCTTCTCTGATGGGGGGCCGGGGTCAGTTTCTAACAGAAAAAGTGTGACAATCACAGGTGTCCCTAAATGTAATAATTTAGTGTTTTCCAGAAAACATGCTGACAGCTCAGCGCACCACACATATCCAAATATTAATAACCCTTTCTGAGATCAAATAGCCCTCTCTGGGTTCTTCACAGAATAAAATAACGCAGAAAATATATAGGCCAAATAACACTATTTATGAACTCGATAAAGAATCAAATAACCCTCAGTGGGTTCTTAACAGAAAAAGTTATGCTGTGCCGTGCACAATCCTAGGTAAAAGTTCAACTTCGCTTGAGACCCCATTCTTCCATCTCCCGGCTCATGCGTCCTATTAAACCCTGAGACGCGCCCACTAGGGATGCACCGAAATAAAAATTCTTGGCCGAAACCGAAAACCAAAAATGAGGAAACCAAGGCCGAAAACCGAAACACCGAAAGAAATGATTGTCAATTAGAACGGCAGCATTTATGGATTTATATTATATATCATATTATATTAATATTATCTTTATAATATTAATATTATTATCTTATATTATTTATATTTATTTATATATTTATATTTTATTTATATAGCATTTATTTTCAGCATTGCATGTTTTGCAAATCGCTATCCGTGGGTCTTTCTCTGAGATAGTGAAATCAGTCCACACCGCAGACATGCTGGCTCTTATCCCGTTTTCCCGCGTGCTGGCTGCGCTGTTTGCTCACGTCATCACAAGTTTCGGCCGTGTTGTTTCGGTGATTTAGGTCTTTCGGCCAAAAACCGAAAATGCACTTTTGGGTCATTTTCGGCCGAAAGTTTTCGGTGGCCGAATTTTCGGTGCATCCCTAGCGCCCACCATACTTGGGGCCCCGTCAGTCGTGACGGTGGCAACCTTTGCCCAGTCCAGATCCAACTGTTGCATGGTTTTACATACTTTGTTGAAAATATCCTCCCCAGTCGTAGTGCCTTTCAAGCTTTGTAGGGATGCCAGCTCCTCGCACATCTCAAAGTTTGCGGTAACTCCACGAATAAAAATAAGAAGCTCTGCGGTGTCAAGTCAACTTTATTTGTATAGCCCTAAATCACAAGCAGTCTCAAAGGGCTTCACATAGACAAACAATTGACAATTATTCTCAAAGCATCCCCTGATCTTAAACTCCCAAAAGGGCAAGGAAAAACTAAAAAAAAAAAAACTACCAGGGGAAAAACGAGAAACCTTGAGAAGGGACCACAGATGGAAGGATCCCCCTTTCAGGATCCCCCTTTCAGAACTTTAATGTCGGCGCAGGTTGTATTCCTTGAATACCGCCACCATCTCTTGACAGACGAGACAAGCAGTCTTTGAATTGAACAAAAAAAAAAAAGTGTGTCCACTGCGGGTTAAATACCCTGCATTTGGAATCAACTTTTCTCTCACCCAACCTTTTTGCCATTATTCCGTTCTTTCACGTTCTATGACTGGGTTATGGGTGGCCATAAAGGTAAAAACGTGCTGGGGCAAAGTGAGGTCGTAGTAGCATTTTTTTTCTCAGTCTCTGGTATTGTTTAGCATTTTTTTCCCGTCTCTGGTATTGTTAAGCATTTTTTTCCGTCTCTGGTATTGGTCAGGGGACCGGGTCTAATGCGGAGGGGGGCCGTATACGGTCCGCGGGCCAGTAGACCACTGGTCTAAACATTCAGGAAAACATGAAATTTGGTGTATACATTGTAGTGTTTAGACCTACTTTCCTATGCGGACTGATACATCTCAGCGCAGCCTATGTTGTCATGTGCATATGGCTATGTATTACACTTGTTTGGCCGTTCATTAGAAATAAGTTATCAAATTTTATCGGGTCCAATTTCTATTGATCAAGTGCCTATCATGCTATATATTGTAAATGAAACCACTCCAAGTTGACCTCTTGGAATTACACAAAAAATGAATGTAAATCCCTGTTTATGCTACATACATATCCCCTGACCCCCACCACCACCAATGATGGATTAACAGAACTGAAAACCTTTGTCATTCACTTTTAAGGATGGCGTTATCCTTGGAGCTGATACTCGAGCCACTGAGGGCATGGTAGTGGCAGACAAGAACTGTTCCAAGATACACTACATCTCACCTAATATTTAGTAAGTGATTGGGTTTATACTTTATTGCTTTAACCCCTCACCATTCCTGTTTTGTGTGTTTGCACTTGTCTGATTTAAGTTCTCGCTGAGCCTGCAGATATGATTACAGTGATCCCTCGTTTATCACAGGGGATGCGTTCCAAAACCAACCTCCAAATTCCTCCTTGGTAGGCCAATTGAGCACTCCAAATTGTCTCTTAAGTGTGAGTGCGGATGGTTGTTCGTCTTTGTGCCCTGCGATTGGCTGGCAAAAAGTTCAGGGTGTCCCCCTGCCTGATGGCTGCTGGGATAGGCTCCAGCACGCCCGCGACCCCCATGGTGACAAGCGGTATAGAAGATGGATGGATGGATGAAATGACATGTAGTGTTTCCAGTTGCCCGCTAAGGGGCATGTGTGTAATGCAAGTAAATTAGAAGTGTTTTTTCTTGTCGAGCATGAAAAGTGTCCACCTTCAGAAATACCACATTATGCTAACCTGGGGGACATCATGCATAACAAAACCAAAGTGAATCACGGTTGCGCATGAATCTCCTGTTGCATTGGGGTCCAGTACACAATATTAAAGCGTTTAAACCCTCCACAATACAAAACCTTTCCCATTCCCTTAACCGCTGTTCTGTGCATGTATTGTACCTTTACAGTAAATAAAAAAACAGACGCGTGATATTGTCATGTGTCTCGACTCCTTCTGCACCGGTTGGTGCGTCTGTTGGCTGTTGTCAGAGGCACATCATGCGCTGAAATGTCGTTCTCACTTATAAACCCACGAAGTAACGCATTCGCAAAAGGTGACGCGCAATGTAGCAAGGGAATAGTGTATATCTTAAAATGTTATTTTTCAAATTCTCAGGGAGCTCAGTTTTTTTTTAAATGGTGTATCACATGGCCGGGCAAGTAGCCACAAGGTGACTCAATTATATCTGCGGGCTCATTGAGCAGTTAAATCAGTCATACTTAAACACACAGAGCAGGAATGGTAAGGGCTTAAGAGACTGTATGTTGAGTGTCAACATTTGAATCATTGCAATAATGGGTGCGTTTATGCAGAATTAATGACCCATCTTTGTTTTCTTGTGGGCAGTCAGCTAACTAAAAATGCCACAATAGCTAAGTTCACAGTGCAGGTCTTAATGCTGGTGGAGAAAATGAGATGACGTCCATCACAACATAATTATTAAGAAAGTACATTCCTTTCGTATTTTGCATACATTCATTTTTTGCATAAGTAGCCAGAAAGCTCTATTTTTGTTTTGTTCTTCTCCAAAACATTTTCCCCAATGGATTGTGGTTTGTCCAGGTACTCATTGGCAAACTTTAGTCATTCCTTTTATATGCTTGCCTCAGGAATGGTGTCTGACGCCATGACACCCTGTTTGGTTCAGTATGCTACATATAGTATATGTTGAAAACATGATCCCAGACTTTTTCAGGTTGGCCTTCAGGTCTTTGGATGTTTGACGTGGTGTTTTTTTCAAGCATTCCCACCAAACTTCAATCATCAACTTTTTTCTTCTCTACACGTCCAGGCAGGTTCTTGACAATTCCCTGCTTGTCAAACGTCTTGATCACATTATGCACTGTTGAAAAAGGATACCCAGGACTTTGAAGATTAGGATTTCCGTTGCTGTCATTGGTTAACGCAAATGTTTGGCAAGCTGCACCATTGCCCAAATATTAAGTAATAAATTGTCCCTCTCATCCAGAGCACATCACAGTGGAGTGATCCCAGGTTGATACTGTGATGAACTCCAAAGAGGGATTCACATATCAATCTGACTCTTACAGGCTAGTGATCAGCCTCCTAGCACACAAAAACAGAAACATGATATTACCAGTGCAATTGACGGGTTTGTCGTGCAGAACATGACATTCAACGTTGTGGGGGGAGTAGGGGTAGAGAGCTGTAGCTGACTTCAATTAAATTAGATAACAGGCTTTTTTTGAATGCTCCCGTGGTGAATGGTATGGTTGAAAAGTTGGACAACTGAAAGTTGACCAAGGTTTTTTTGAGTTGACTACAGCTCTTCTTATCTGATCTTATACCACATATGAAAGTGACGGATTAAAAATAAAAAACAAACATGAAATTGAACCATTCGGACAAAATCTGTTACAGGTCACGTATGGGCAAAATAATCGGAATTGAGCTGCAGTGTGAACGTAGCCTAGGTCACAGTGACATCTAAATATGAGTGGCTTATTTTTTTGTCTTTTGTATTTCATCGTCTATTGCATGTCATAGTCGACAAACTGCATTGATGTCAAACTTGAACACAACCTGAAGTTATTTTGACCAATTTCATGCATCCAACAGGGGAAATGCATTTTGGTTTTATGGGGCCTTTAATGAACATTTTTTCCCCCCTTTACGGTCACATCGGAAATGAAACGTCATGCTGTTGTCTAATGTTTCTTATGCAGTTGTTGTGGAGCAGGAACAGCTGCAGACACAGAAATGACCACTCAGATAATTTCCTCCAATCTGGAGCTACACGCCCTCTCCACAGGCCGACTGCCACGTGTGGCCACCGCTAACCGCATGTTCAAGCAAATGCTTTTCAGGTATCTGGCATGAGCTTTATCATTACAGTAATCCCTCGTTTATCGCGGATAATTGGTTCCAAGACCATCCGCGATAGGTGAAAACCCGCGATGTACAGAAAATATATTGTTACAATATTCATACAAGACTTTTATGAATTTTTATGGTTAATCACTTTTTTATATTTTTTAAGACTTTTGTAGACATTTTAAAGTCAAACTGATTTTCATAAACATTCTTTATTTAAATAAATAAAATAAATAAGAATAAATATATTGCTACAATATCCGCACAAGACTTTTACGAACAGTTATTTTAGTTTTATACACTACTGTTTTTCTAAACCTTTTTTGTGTTTTTTAAACACTTTCAAATTGACTTTCAAAAACATTCTTATTATTTATTTAAATAAATACAAATAAACAATAGTAAATATATTATTACAATATCCACACAAGGCCTTTATGAACCTTTTTGAAGCGTAAACGTGTCTGGCTCCTCTCTGCTCTTGCGTGCTGACGCGGCCCAGCGCGAGGGCATTATTACATTGCTCAGAGGCACGCCCCGCCCTATTAGTGCTCATTACCGGCCGCTGTCCGAAATCCTGGACGGCAGTGCTTTTTTCCTTGCTTGCTATGCACTTCTGCTTCAATGACGCACAACGCGAGCTCGCTGACCGGCTCATCAGCTCTGCCGGCATTCCAGCCCTCCTTGTTTCCTTTAAACTTTCCCCAAATAAAGAGCCCGTGTTGTTTTTGGTTGTCGTTCTGCTGACACAAAGTGATGGAGCAGGGGATAGATTGAGATAAAACCAATCAACATGTTCCCATTGGTCTCCTACCGGCCAATAGTGTGTTAAAGTTAAATTCCCAATGATCGTCACACACACATCTGGGTGTGGTAAAAATTGTCCTCTGCATTTAGAAAATATTTTTAAAGTCCTGATGTACTTTCCAAAATTTAAGTGGACCTCAGTGCGCAGGGAGCTGAATTTGGTCCGATCGTGCAACTGCAGTGCGCCGGGCGCTCACTGTCGCATTGCTTCAAGAGCGTCTTTGTGTTTTAGGATGGCTTTACTGCTCCCACTTGCTTTCTTTGGAAGCATGATTAGGGGTTAATACAGTCCTTCTCAAATAGTGGGGCCACTTTTTGAATGCTACTTCAGTCAATCAGCAAGCACTGTAAGCATCATATAAAGGCAGCGTACCAAATTGCTCAGTGGAAGAAAAAAACACCATTGTAGAAGAGCTGATACTACCCGCATCCGTGGATATGGTCATGGTCCGTCATGCTTCCTCATTTTGAGCACAAATTGTTTTATTCATTTTTGTTTTGTCGGTTAAAATGTTTCATATATTGTGCTCCTGACTTAATGTTGCTCATTACTTTAAATTGAATATTTATTGTTATTTAATTTAATACTATGTATGTTTATTTTATTGTATTTTTTACAGCATAAAATGGCAGTTGGTCAAGAATGTTTATAGTTTAAATAATTTAAATTTATTTTTAATTTCAGGCAAAGTGATGCACATTGAATCTGTTCTGTTATAGAATAAAAACAATGTTATTCATAGTTATTCTTTATTGTAAGTTGATCTTTTTTATTTATATTTTGTTTTTCTTTAATGTTAATAACATGGAGGGGGCGTGAAATGTTTATTTCTCCCTGGGGAGGGCCGGAAATACAATAACAACGAACGGAGTCAGTCGGCATCCGGGCCGCGCGGTCGGGTTTTCTCGGGTCCTCTCGGTTCATCTCGTGAGGTTAGACCTCCGAATGTTTTTTTGACAACCGAAGCAAAAAAATCGCGAATTTTCCGTTCGAATTCCGATTTGTTCAAGAACTGGGATATTCGAAAACCGAGGTTTGACAGTATTTATTTTCATAAAAATCCACCATGCACCGAGGCCGCAATGGTGAACAGCGAAGTAGCGAGGGATTACTGTATACAGTATACCAAACTCTCGTTAGAATCAAATACGGATGTTTTTGATCTTTCTTTTCAATTCAGATATCAGGGCTACATTGGTGCATCTCTGGTTCTTGGTGGAGTGGACTGTAACGGTCCTCATCTTTACAGCATCTACCCTCATGGCTCTACAGACAAGCTTCCATATGTCACCATGGGTCAGTTTCAACAACCACAGAAACATGAATATGTCCCCTTGTATAAATGCTGTTACTATTTCACTTGCCAATGAATTGTTAAAATGTGTGAAAGGCAGATATATTTAAGGAACTATGACCTACATTGATCCCTGAAAGTGGGGCAGAAATTTGCAATTGTTCGGTATCGGGTGAAAATTAGATTTTAACATTTTTGACTCATTCACCCCATGGATGGTTATATTTGTCAACAATTGTTTTTCTAACAGGTAAGCATAGTTGAGGGTCTCACCCAGTTTGTGTGATTGAGTGACATGATTAGGGGTATCACAAACGATTCTTTTTACAATCTATTATCCCATCCATTCCTTCTATTATTTAAGTACTTGCTGCCCAAAACAACAGCAGCCAGTGGTGAACGCTTAATTCACACTGACTGCGGAATGGATGTGTTGCTGTGTCTGTACGGAAGAACGTACGACTGCAATGCACATCCACTGCGGTGCGTTTGTGGTGCGTGTGCGGACAGCTGAACCGGCGAGATTACGGGAGTTCACGTGATAACTGTATAAAGAGAGCAAGCTGCTACCGCTTGAGCTGCGTTCTTGTTTGGCTTGAGATGTCCCCAAAATCCACACTGCCTGGGCTGTAGACTCCCAATTCTGCATTGTCAATATTGACAATAGGTTTATGAATCTGTCATTGAAAACAATTTGCCAAAGTGACATTTTCTTACGAGATGAGCCATCAGTAGCAGGTTTTATGGTTTTGTTGTAAGCAATAAGTGTTATACATAACGATATTCTTTTTTGCCTGGCAGGCAGCACACCTAAGCTTGTGGTAGAATTCTATCCCCTTATTCCAAAATGGTTCAACCACTAGTGTACCACTCAGAACATGGACCATAGAAAGTGAAAGTGTGTTGCATCAGGAGATAAAGAATATGAGAGCCAAGCAGGTGAAAAGCGAAAGCTATAGCACCATTCTCAAGCAGGTTGATGATTTGGCCACGGTGTCTCGTCATTTTGAAGTTTGGGGTCCACAGGACTGTTGCCCACCTACCTGGTCCCAAGAAGAAAATGGATGACAAATTGAGGAGATGGATAATATGAATAGTAACCAGTAACAACCACAGAAAAAGATGCATGTGAATTCAAAGGGCAATCAGTGTCAGAATGCAATATCCATTGTTGATTGGGCCAAAGCAATGGAGGACACCACTGTTGAAAGCAAACCCAGAAAAATGTGAGACTGGAATTTGCCATAGTGTATATTGTCAAACGGCAAAGCTTTTTAGAGAATGTCCTGAAGACAGATGAGACAAAACTGAATTTTTTAGCAAGGCACATCTCTTATGGTGAAGGAGATATGTCAGGCTGAAAGTGGTACAGAAACGGTGTAGCACCTTTTGAGCTCATTGATGAAAAGGGCAGCAGTCAGAATATTGTATACGGGTTTTTGAATTTTTTTAAAAATATATTTTTTTACTGTCAAAGATCTGCTCCATATTTCCCCCCCCATTCGTCAATAATGGATTAAAAATTAGTGGACATCTGAATATTTACATCTTAAGTCAAATTCTGATTTATGTACACCCTTCAATGTTATACTTGCAGCCCTACTTTCAGATTAGGGGTCACTGTGGTTTTAATAAAGTGAGTCTGGGGCCCTGATTTTCATGTATAGGTTTCAATGTTTCTCAAACAGTATTGTAGTGCAATTTTAATGCTTTCTCTTGCCCTTCAACCACCCCCCTTTGGTTAACATCCTGGTTTTTTTTTTTACAAGGTTCTGGTTCCTTGGCTGCTATAGCAGTTTTCGAAGACAGATACAAACCTGATATGGAGGTAAGTCAAGCAATTGTTAATTACATCAAATAAAAAAGTACCTTAATTTTCGGACTATAAAATCGCTCCGGAGTAGGGGTGTAATGATTCATCGCTACACATCGATTAATCGATATAATGCTCTACGATTTATTGGCATCGATGCTGAACGTAAACATCGATTTATATCGCCGTGTTTGACCTCGGACATTAGACGCGACTTTATTTTGAAATCCAGTTCATTGTTGCTCGCTTCCTCTTTCCGGGAGCAGTGCGCGCGGCGTTGTTGTGTTGTGTTGTGTTCAGAGCAGGCACGTGAAAGGGGAGTCGACAACTAGTACGCGGCTCCTGGGCTGGTGCTATGGCTAGTGTCCAAAAAGACGAGGAAATTTGCTCCCCTTTAGGCTTCAAGTCATTCGTTTGGAAGCACTTTGGATTCACTTTGGATTTTCAAAATTCATAATTGACGACACATCGTTTGATACGATGGTGAAATCCTTGATGGTGTGTTGTTGTGAAATATTGTTTGTTTTTTAATCTCCATCGCAAACCGGATATCATACGAAGGCTGCCATTACAGATGCGCAGAACGGATGCGCAAGACACATCAGCTATATACTAAAGAGCGAGAGTTCAGTTCTCTACCTAAATGCGTATTACAGGTAATATTTTATTTCACAACACTTTGTCTTGGTCCTTTCTTCTCTGCTGTTCACTTCAAACACGCTCCATACGAACACAATGCTCTCGTATCAGACGCTTGCTCGATCACCTGCTCGTTTGCTGTCACAATGTACCCTACACAAATCCAGAATGTTTCTTCGCTATCGAGTTTGCTAGCGCATGCGCAGTAATACTGACCGGCAGAATAACATCCGGTTGTTCCCAAAGATGATCTTTTTTCTGAAATAATTTTACGTTTACGGACTTAAGTAGGAGTCAAAATTTGGGTGCAGGCTTTTTTCCAGCATCGACATGCCATTTTTTGGGTGCGTATTATACATGGGGGCGCATTATACATGGAAAAAAAACGGTATATCAGCAATAGTATTATCAAACCATCTGTGCACTCTAAATCATTAAATCCATCGATCAAATTCCTCATCCTTTGTCAACAACGCTGCGCGTGCGCCCTGACCTCAGCCTCGTCGTTATTCCACAGATCTAGTATATAAGTAGATTGTAGCGTTAACAAAGTACAAGGAAAGACGTGGGTTTGGTACACGGCTTTTTATTTAACAAAACAAACTTACAGGCGTGTGGCGGCGTGGACTTCCAGCCACGGAAGTGGAAGAGAGCTCCATAGAATAGGGCCGGGCGTGCGTAAAAGCCATGACCAAGCCCCATCCACCGTCCCCGGACAGCCACCCGGCCGAGCGCCGGCCCTCGACTTCCATCCACGGAGGTGAAAGAGAGCTCCCTAGAGTAGGACCAGGCGTGCGTAAAAGCCATGTCCGAGCCCCATCCACCGTCCTTGGACAGCCACCCGGCCGAGCGCCAGCCCCAGACTTCCATCCACGGAGGTGAAAGAGAGCTCTATACAATAGGACCGGCCGTGCGTAAAAGCCATAATAGTTTTTCAAACCTTCTGTGTCTTTCCAAATCCGTAAATCCTTCGAACTCTTCATCCGCAGTGTCACTTAGAAACAAAGCCGCTAATGATGCCGGTAGTACGTGGGGTCCTTCGTCATCCCGTGATCAATCTTTGTTCTTTATGTCAACAACCGCAGCGTCGCGCTGCTGACGTCACTTGAAATTCAAATTGCAGTAATCCCTTGCTTCATCGCGGTTCGTTTATCGCAGTTTCACATTTTTTTGGGGGGGTGGGGAATTTAAAAAAAAAAAACACTTATTATAAGTCGCCCACCCACCCAAACTATGAAAAAAACTGCGATTTATAGTCCGAAAATTACAGTTATCTACTTTTGTGTGGGTGTTATTGGTCAAATGCATTCATTATGTAGGAAAAGGATGCCAAGGCACTCGTGCGTGATGCCATCGCTGCAGGAATCTTCAATGATCTGGGTTCTGGCAGCAACATAGATCTGTGTGTGATCACCACTGATAAAGTGGATTACATCCGACCCCATGATGAGGCTAACAAGAAAGGTTCCAGGTCAGAACAGAATAAGTTTCGCTGTCATGTTTAAATGTTTGTGTGTTTTACAACATCAACATAGTGTGATGGTGTCATTTATAAAAAATACTGGGCAAACGCAAAAAAGCCAGATATGCACAAGTAATTCATCCCAAATTTTATGTGCATCTGAATAAAAACTCAAAAAATGTTGACTAGTGTAAATAATGAAGTTGAAAACTTGTTTTTCTCTGAAATGATACAACACCCTGAAATACCATTTTCTATTTTTACGTGAATGGAAATGTTTTTGTATTATGGATACAATTGGTTCATATGCTTACCCCCAATAGAACTGGTGACTACAAGTACAAAAGGGGAACAACAGGTGTCTTGACCAAACGGGTGACGCCACTGAACCTGGATGTGATGGAGGAAAGTGTGCAAACCATGGATACTTCGTAGAGTATTTACCCATTGTATTTTTTGAAATTAAATGCTGTGGCTTAGTTGTCATTAAATGCATCTTTTTCCTGCTGTAATGACTTGTTTGTTTTAAAATGATTGCAAGACATCATGGTTCAATCAATTCATCCATATTTTGTTTCAAGCGTCTCAATTTAAATGTTAATAAACAAAACATAAATGTATACATCTGGATCACAGTTAAAATATGTTTGTGTGGTTTCAATCAGTATGGACGATGTATTGTGGTTGAATGGATTTAATACAGGGCTGGTTGACAAACAACTAACCACAATTATGATAAAATTTCTAAAAAGGAAATTTTTTCATCTACGTAAACATACCAACATGCTCTCATGCCTATACTACACTTAAGAACACATCATTCTCAAAATAATATGGCAAGTAAGTGCCAGTCTCTTACATTTTCATTCTCGCTCATCACACCTTTGCTGCATTGCGCCTTTATACTTAAACCACATAGGTGTCACCCTTATCGATTATCATGTTTTGTCTGTTCGACTATAGCTATTTGAACTAGTCCTGGGCTAACATGGGACCTTGGGTACCATAATTCTTGCCATGGAGTGGAAATGTGTTTTGGTATGACAGAAATTCCTGAACCCTTGAAACCCATAGTATGACTTGAAAGAACGACCAGAAAGTAAATGAGTAACTAAGTAAAACAAAAATAAACTATAGCTAATATTAATAAAAAAACAATAAATTAAAATAAATGTGGTCCATCCTACATGTGTTTGCCCTTTTAGGGGCAGTGTGGGCACTAATTACAATATTACGTAATTACAAGATCATCTTTGAATGATCCAATGTTGTCCTAAATGACTGATGATGATAAGTAGAAGACAGAAGAAGAGGCTATGACTTCTAAGAAAAGGAAAGCTGCATTTAATTTCTGGAGTCCTACTGTAAATATGGATTTATCGCCGCCACAAGTGACTCTGACGTGCCAAGCAAGCCCACTCTGCATATGTGGCGACTGGTGTCAGGCTAGCTAACGAGGCAATGAAGCCTTCCAAAGTGCTTGGGCACATGGAGATGAAGCATCCTGTATTCAAATACAAACCTTAACCACTTGGGGTGTCATTGTCTCAGATTACGCTGGGTCGTTTCTGATAAACAAGCTCAGTGCTTCCATTAATTCAACGGAAAGGTGAGTTTTATTTTCATGTCGTTTATACTTGTTTTTATGCCAGTCGTATTGTTTTATTTCATCGTATTCATATATTTATTATAAATGTATTATTAATTTATAGAAATGTATGATTTATTTATATAAAGGCCGGTCCGCAAAAATATTTCCGACATGTAACCGGTCCATGGCGCAAAAAAGGTTGGGGACACTGCTATATAAGATGCACCGGACTATAAGCCGCAGGGTTCAAAATTTGAGAAAAAAAGTCACGGCTTGTAGTCCGTAATTTACGGTACTTTGAAGTAACAATGAATTCACTTTGCTATCCAGGCTCTACAATGACTACTATATTTTGCACTTCAAAATATTCCACAGGCCCATATAACGATATATAAATTATATATCAAATAACTATTACATATATAAGCAATAATATTATAAAACCTGTCACTCCAAATCATTAAATACATCGATCGTCCTCTATGTCAACAATGCCGGCCGGGTGCGCGCCGCTGTCGGCGCTTGCGCTTCAAAATATTCCACAGGCCCATATAACGATATGTAAATTATATATAAAATAATTATTATATATAAGAGGCGGCTCGGTGACGCACTGGTTACCACGTCCGCCTCACAGTTAGGAGGGTGCGGGTTCGATTCCACCTACGGCCACCTTGCATGTTCTCCCCGGGCCCGCGTGGGTTTTCTCCGGTTTCCTCCCACATCCCAAAAACATGCTTGGTAGGCCGGTTGAAGACTCCAGATTGTCCCTAGGTGTAAGTGCAAATGGTTGTTAGTCTCTGTGTGCCCTGCGATTGGCTGGCAACCGGTTCAGGGTGTCCCCCGCCTACAGCCCGATGACTGCTGGGATAGGCTCCAGCACTCCCGCGACTCCCGTGGGGACTAAGCGGTTCAGAAAATGGATGGATGGATATTATATAAGCAATAATATTATCAAACCATCTGTGTGACTCCAAATGATTAAATCCATCGATCAAATTCCTCATCCTCTGTCAACAACGCCGCACGTGCGCCCTGACGTCAGCCTTGTCGTTATTACACAGATCTAGTAGTATATATTGTAGCGTTAACAAAGTACAAGAAAAGATGTGGGTTTGGTAAACGGCTCTTTATTTAACAAATCAAGAGTTCAACGAGCCAACAACTACTGAACTGTAACGATAAAACCATATAGAGTGGAGCCTCAGTTTTCGAACACAATCCGTTCCAGAAGGCTGCTCGAGAAGTGAATCATTCGAATTCCGAATCATATTTTCCCATTACAGATAATGGAAGAAAAATTAATTCGTTCCAAGCCAAAACCCCCCGCCTTTTTTAAAAAATGTTTCATTTGCGCGTTTTTGGCCAATCGCGCAACTGCAGCGCACCACCAAACGCGCAACCATAGCACGTCACCGACCGCGCAACTGCACCGCCCTGGTCGCATTATGTGACAGAGCCGTCGCTGAAATTTAGAAAATATTTTTAAAGTCCTGATGTACTTTCCAAAATGTAAGTGGACATAAGAGCATCACGGGCTAGAAGAAACTGTGGAGAGCCCAGGGTTTGCTAACCAGCTAAACAAGTTCTACTGCAGGTTTGATCGGTCCTCCCACACAACGGGACTTCCTGCAGCACAATCTACATACTCACCTCTCCCCACAACTGCTCTGTCCACACCTCCATCATCGTTGTCACCCACTCTCTCTCTTGCAGAGGCCGCGCCCGCACTCCAGGTCCGCGAGGAGGAAGTGCGCCAGATGTTCCGGAGACAAAAGACCAGGAAGGCACCGGGCCCAGACGGCGTGTCACCTTCCTGCTTGAAAGTCTGTGCTGAGCAGCTGGCGCCCACCTTTGCACGGATCTTCAACCGTTCTCGAGCTGTGTGAGGTGCCCTCGTGCTTCAAGAGCTCCACCATCGTTCCAGTGGCCAAGAAAGCCGCCATCACCGGTTTGAATGACTATAGACCTGTCGCACTGACATCTGTGGTCATGAAATCTTTTGAGAGGTTAGTGCTGAACCACCTGAAGGTCACGGGCCCCCTGCTTGACCCCCACCAGTTTGCCTACCGGGCAAACAGGTCAGTGGATGATGCGGTCAACATGGGACTGCACTACATCCTGCACCACCTGGACACCCCAGGAACGTATGCCAGGATCCTGTTCGTGGACTTCAGCTTGGCGTTCAACACCATCGCTCCTGACATCCTCCAACAGAAGCTCATCCAGCTTGCGGTGCCTGCCTCCACCTGTCAGTGGATCATCAGCTTGTTGTCACTTGTTGCCAAATGTTGTTAGTCACCTGAATGTTGTTAGTCACTAAAATGTTGGACAGAGGCTGAGATCAACCTGAGTCAAATTCCTTGTTTGGCATGCACAAACCTGGCCAATAAAGCTGATTCTGATTGTAAGTAGAGGTTTCGCTGTACCAAGAATTGGGAAAGAACAGGTTCAAAGGTGAAAGGTATCCCTAACAGATGCTGTTTTCATTTTCGATGGAAAAAATGCCAGATATGAAGGACAAGTTACAAATATTTCAATTCATGTTTTTTACTAAGCTTTGTGAGTCTTTTATTGCTGTTATTCATTTTCCTTTGTGTTTTCCGACATGCTGATTTTATATCTTTCTATGTACCTGAGCTTGTTATTTTCTGCAAGGTATTACACGGTGTTTTGTAGATTCTTACAGAAAGGGAGAAAACGAACGGTACCGGACTACCTCCTAGTCACGCGACTTTTCTTTCTTAGGTTTATGGAAGTTGTAGTTTGTCTCACGAGAACAGTGTGTATAGTGTTATTGGCTACTCTACTGCCGTAAACGTCAACTCCCACAATCCATTGCTAGACTCTGTGCGTTTGTTTCCCTCTCCGTAACGTGTCAGAAATATTTGCTTTGGATTCCGTTGTATTGTCCTGCAAGTAAATGTGTTCCGGACCGAAAGATGGAATCAAGAATCAAGTAAGAAATGTTTGCTGTTACATTATTAACATCGGTGGTTCCGTCAGCTATTTTTTCTTACAGTGAGTAGTTACCGCAAATACGTACATGGCCGTGACACTGAAGCAGCTGTGTTCTCTAAAAATGACACTGGAACAGTCGCGCTCTCAAAAAAATTAACTAAAAACAACTAACAACATCGCTGTGTTCGTCACTGTACTTTTGGGAGATTATTTCATTGACGTCAGCTCTCGGTAATTTGGAAAAACGACAAAATACCATGTTCTGACAATGACATCCGGAATACAGGACTGCGTTGTATTGAAATTACCGGAGTTGAAGAAGCTCTTAAGTGTGTTATGAAGTGTGATGTCTTTGTGAATACTATTCTTGGACTAGCTGCTATCGTCTTTCCAAATGAATTTGCCGTAACTAATGCAAAAACGTAATCCTCTGTCGCTTAATGTTAATTTGTTGAAGTGAGACTCTTGACCTCCTAAAACGTGGGAACTGTTTATTTCTACAGCAACCTTAAGCCTTCTAGTCATCGAGTCTTTTAATTCTTCATTGACTATCAGCATTTTGTGGAGCGGCACCCAGAGCCACCCACAGAAACTGTTCAGAGTAGAGATGAAATTATTGATAAACTGTGATAAAAAATCTTAAAGCGACAATAAGGTGAGCCCACATTGGCACTTATGTGATAGGACAGTATTAAAAATTATTTTAATATTTTCTCCCTGAGAAAAAAAACCCCTCAGAAGTGATATAATGGTATTTTGGGTGGAGTCTGCTTGATTTGTCTGCCTGACTATGTCACAGAAGGAAGCTATCACAGTTTGACTCGGTTAAATTTTCCAGCGACAGCTATCTCTACCTATGACTCCTTCAACATATCACAAGCATTAGCCTCTCCAGGGCTAATTCAACAGCAAGAAATGAGAACCGTAACTTCGCAATTTTTTTCCATCCACTTACGAGCCAACTTTTTACTTCCGAACCGATGCACCAACCTCCCCCTCTTGTCTTGTCTCCTTTGCCCTGCCATTCCCTGTTCGTCTCAGCGCTTAGCAATGTAAAAACAAGTAGTCCATTCAAGTATGTCTCCTAAGACTACCGAAACTCGAAATCATAAAGGAGCATGGTGAATGCATTCGTGTCGTCGATTTCAGGAAGGTGTATGGCCGGTGTTGTGCCAAAGAAGGTATCCCCGGGAAAAGCACATGCATTGAGTGAAAGGCGGAAGCCATTGCCATGCATGCAGCAGACAGTACTGGCTTGTTTTCAATAAAAACATGAAAAAAACACTTTTGTGTTTGTCAATTTCCATCTTTAAAAGCTTGCGGTCGGAAAACTCATGAATTGCACCAAATAATAATGACGAGTATAATTGGAAGAAGTATGTGGAAGCGCACAATAATTTATTAGCCTGATTTTTCCCCGCTCCCCAAGCAAAGTTAGGTCAAGAATAAAGTAACATTTGTTTTTTGTTATAAAGGTTTGAAAAATAAATAATAAAATTTGTTTTAGTTTTCTGTGTGTTACACAGAGTACTAGGGCAAAAAGTGTGACTGTTGGGGAGGCAATGTCAAATTCTCATTTTACCGAAGCTCGGGGCACCGGCCAGAACGCCACTTCTTGGCCAGGATGCTGGGAAATGTTAGGTAGGGCAAGATGGTGGAATAAGGAAAAATTGACTTTTGCACTTTATCCAGCATTCAAGTAACAGACAAAATAGAATTCCAAATGAGGCTGAAATTGGGGTATCTACACTGTTCGGTGGTGGCCAGTAGTGTCCAATGTCCAATCAGGTGTGCTATTACAGGTTTGGGTTGGTGTGTTGATATCTGTGAGGGCCGACAGGCACGTATGTATGGGTCTTTGAATGTGAATTTGGGATTAATTTATGGAATTATTAGTCTGGTTTCTGGACCAGACACCAATAGCACATCACCCACTATTATTAAAAGTTTGATACAAGACACTTAAACGGGCTAAACGAACCTAAATATATACTGTCCTATAATGGAGTGCAAGCTAGCCTTAACATTAGCACACACAGGAAAACCTAATAGGTACTGAGAAAAAGATAATAAAAAACACATCGGATGGCGACATCACATAACTTGCACGGACGCACACTCTACGGACGCACTCAGGAAGGCACACACACAAAGACAAACGCTCAAAATCTTAGACTCGTAACTGCCCGGCAGACGGCCCGGCTCACTGGCAACTAGTGCTCTAGCTCACGCTCACCATATGCGCCGCTAAAGCCAAACGAACCCAATTTAGCTGCCCAAAAATCGCCTGCTGGAAACGCGAAATATGAGTCTTATTGTACAGTGACTTTTGGGATAGTCCGGCACGCATTATTTGCTTTTACATTGATTGCTAGGGCAAACATCGCTTCTACTTACAAACCCGATTGCGGAACCAATTACGTTTGTAAGTAGAGGTACCACTGTATGAGATTACTCTCCCCACCCCCCCAAATACAGTCAAACCTCGGTTTTCGAACATCCCGGTTCTCGAACAAATCAGAATTCTAACAAAAAATTATAGATTTCTTTGCTTCGGTTGTTGAACAAAATTCAGAGGTCGAACCTCGCGAGGTGAGCCGAAAGGACCCGAGAAAACCCGACCGCACGGCCCGGATGCCGACTCACTCTTTTTCGTAATTGTATTTTCGTTACTTTGAGGATTGTATTAACCCCTAATCATGCCTCCAAAGGAAGCAAGTGGGAGCAGTAAAGCCCTCCTAAACCACAAAGACGCTCTTAAAGCAATGCGACAGTGAGCGGCCGGTGCGCTGCGGTTGCGCGATCAGACCCTTCAGAAATTAAGTTCCCTGCGCACTGAGGTCCACTTAAATTTTGGAAAGTACATCAGGACTTTAAAAATATTTTCTAAATTTCAGCAATGGCTCTTTCACAATAATATGACCAGCGCGGTGCAGTTGCGCGGTCGGCGGCGCGCTATGGTTGCGCGGTCGGCGGTGCGCTGCAGTTGCGCAATCGGACAAAAATGCGTAAATGAAAAAAATGCTTAAAAAAGGCGTTTTTTTAAGTCTCGGAACGGATTACATTTTTTCCATTATTTGTAATGGGAAAAATAGATTCGAAATTCGAACGATTCACTTCTCGAACTGCCTTCTGAAACGAAATTGTGGTCAAAAACCTAGGTTTGACTGTATATGCTTTCAAGTTTTTTTTTTGCAAAAGTATAGGTAAAAGTATGATGAAAGAAAAATGTAATACCCTCATTTATTGCAGTAGATGCGTTCCAGAACCACCCGCAATAAACAAAGATCCGCGAAATAAAAACGTACGTCAATGTATAATGCGCAAAATTTAACTAATTTATTGTCCTAAAATCTGGGGTGCGCATTATACATGGGTACAATTTTTTATTTATTTATTTTTTAATCCGGATATCATACGGAGGCCGCCATTACAGATGCGCTTTCTTCTGTGCTGTTCACTTCAAACACGCTCCATACGAACACAATCCTCTCGTATCAGACGCTTGCTCGATCACCTGCTCATTTGCTGTCTCAATGTACTCTACACAAATCCGAAACATTTCTTCGCTATTGAGTTTGCTAGCGCATGCGCAGTGATACTGACCGGCAGAATAACATCCGGTTGTTCCCAAAGATGATCTTTTTTCTGAAATAATTTTACGTTTACGGACTTAAGTAGGAGTCAAAATTTGGGTGCGTATTATACATGGGTACAGGCTTTTTTCCAGCATCAACATGCCATTTTTAGGGTGCGTCTTATACATGGGGGCGCATTATACATGGAAAAAAAACGGTATTTGTCAATTTAAATACCATTGTGCTGAAATTTCCAATACAGTCAGAGTCATCTTTATTGTCAATTCCTTCATGCCAAGACACACACAGAAATCGAAATTACGTTTCCTCCATCCCACGGTGACGAGACACAGTACACGAGTAACATACAAGTAAACAACGGGGGAGAGAGTTCAGGACCCCAAAAGCCTGGAGATCACAAACTTCGCCAGAGGCGAGCAGTGCTTGCATCCCACCACAGAGTCCCGGCACCATTCGTCACGGATGTAGACGCGCATTCCACCTCCTCGCGATGTTCCCCCTCGTACAATGGCCTGGTCCGCCTGATAGCACGCTAGCCGCTCCAGATGCACAGCAGTTACGCGCTGTCCGGTTCGTAGATCTCAGCAGGCATGTTGATGCCCAGCGATCGAACGTTCGCCAGAAGAAAGGAGGAAGGCACGGCCGGGCGAGCTGGGTTGGCCGCCAGCCTGGCCCGGACGCCCCCGCTCTCGCCCCTCTTCAGCCTCTTCGCACACCGCTTCCGACGCTTCAGGACGGAGCAGACCGAGCGCCTTTAATGTCCCCACTTCAAAGTCCAGATCGCCACAAAACTCGCTTTCCCCGATGTCGAGCAGAACCAGCCCGCTGTACTTGTAGCACAACCCGGTGCGACGAGACAAACACACAAAACTGTCGGACAAACCCACATTAAACGACAAAACAAAACACCGTTCGGGACAGAGAGAGGCCGCTGCGTGTGCACGCGCCGCCATCTTACAGTGTTACTTGTTCGCCACTCGAGGGCGTGGATATATTGCAAGTCAGTGTGTTTTTCAAAGTCAAAGTCTGCTTTATTGTCAATTTCTTCACATGCCAAGAAATTGAAAT
Source organism: Syngnathus typhle (assembly GCF_033458585.1). Lineage (NCBI taxonomy): Eukaryota > Metazoa > Chordata > Actinopteri > Syngnathiformes > Syngnathidae > Syngnathus > Syngnathus typhle. The sequence continues at coordinate 12,666,871 of NC_083749.1, read as the reverse complement.
TACGTTCCCACTATCCCACGGTGATAAGACATAGTACACAATATACATACAAGTAAACAAGACAAAAAAACAAAAACAAGAAGGCACAAACAATGAATAAATGAAAGTGATCAATACATAATAAATAAACAAATAACATAAAAAATAAGAGGAGCAAGTGTGTATACAGCAGACAGTCAAATTATAGCGCAAAAGTACAGGACGCTACGCAGAAGAGGGGAGAGAGTTCAGGATTCTAACAGCCTGGAGTATGAAGCTGTTGGTGGGTCTGCTGGTGCGGGAGCGCAGGCTCCTGTACCTCTTCCCAGAGGGCAGAAGATCAAACAAAGAGTGAGCGGGGTGACTCACATCACTCACAATCATGGTCGCCTTGCGGGTGAGATGGGAGGTGTAAATGTCCTTCAGGGAGGGGAGTGAAGCACCAATAATCTCACCAGCCGTGTTAACTATGCGCTGCAGGGCGTTCATGTTGTATTCAGTGCAGCTACCACCCCAAACAGCGATACAACTGGAGAGGACGCTCTCAATGGTGCCACGGAAGAATGTAGTCATGATGGCCAGAGGAGCACTTGCTCGCCTGAATTTCCGCAGGAAGTACAGGCGGCGCTGAGCTTTCTTCGCCAGTAATGCGTTGTTGGTGGACCAGGAGAGATCCTCACTGATGTGCACCCCCAGGAACCTGGTGCTGCTCACTCTCTCCACCACAGCACCGTCGATGGTCAGCGGCAGGTGTTGGGTGTGACCCTTCCGGAAGTCAACAACAATCTCCTTGGTCTTGTTGATGTTCAGCAGGAGGTTGTTGTCCCTGCACCACTTGGTCAGAAGGGCAACCTCCAACCTGTATTGAGTCTCGTCGCCCTTGGTGATGAGACCCACCAGAGTCGTGTCGTCAGCAAATTTCACTATGCGTTTGTTGCTGAAGGTTGCAGTGCAGTCATGCGTCAGCAGGGTGAAGAGCAGCGGACTGATGCTGGCGGACATTTTGTCGCCAACACGTACCACCTGAGGCCTCTGACAAAGGAAATCCAGTAGCCAGTTGCAGAGGTAGGTACTGAGGCCCAGCTTGTCGAGTTTGCAGATGAGGCACAATGGTGTTCAAGGCAGAACTGAAGTCCACAAACAGCAATCGCACATACAGTGCCTTGCGAAAGTATTCGGGCCCCTTGAACTTTTCAACATTTCGCCACATTTCAGGCTTCAAACATAAAGATATAAAATTTTTATTTTTTGTCAAGAATCAACAATAAATGGGACACAATCGTGAAGTGGAATGAAATTTATTGGATAATTTAAACTTTTTTAACAAATAAAAAACTGAAAATTGGGGCGTGCAATATTATTTGGGCCCTTTACTTTCAGTGCAGCAAACTCACTCCAGAAGTTCAGTGAGGATCTTTGAATGATCCAATGTTGTCCTAAATGACTGATGATGATAAATAGAATGCTCCTGTGTGTATTCAAGTCTCCATATAAATGCACCTGCTCTTTGATAGTCTCAGGGTTCTGTTTAAAGCCTCTCTGCGCTTTGAAGACAAAGGAACACACCAGACAGGTCCGAGATACTGTTGTGGAGAAGTTTAAAGCCGGATTTGGATACAAAAAGATTTCCCAAGCTTTAAACATCTCAAGGAGCACTGTGCAAGCAATTATATTGAAATGGAAGGAGTATCAGACCACTGCAAATCTACCAAGACCCGGCCGTCCCTCCAAACTTTCATCTCAAACAAGGAGAAGACTGATCAGAGATGCAGCCAAGAGGCCCATGATCACTCTGGATGAACTGCAGATAACTACAGCTGAGGTGGGAGAGTCTGTCCATAGGACATCAGTCAGTCGTGCACTGCACAAATCTGGCCTTTATGGAAGAGTGGCAAGATGAAAGCCATTTCTCAAAGATATCCATAAAAAGTCTTGCTTAAAGTTTGCCACAAGCCACCTGGGAGACACCAAATATGTGGAAGAAGGTGCTCTGGTCAGATGAAACCAAAATCAAACTTTTTGGCCACAATGCAAAACGATATGTTTGGCGTAACAGCAACACAGCTCATCACCCTGAACACACCATCCCCACTGTCAAACATGGTGGTGGCAGCATCATGGTTTGGGCCCGCTTTTCTTCAGCAGGGACAGGAAAGATGGCTAAAATTGATGGGAAGATGGATGGAGCCAAATAGCCAGATTGTTCACAGGCCCCCGCCTTGCCCTATCAACGCTTATTGCCACTGTCCCGACTCCTGTGCCCCGGTGAGTTTCCTTCATGCGCGGCAGGCTGCTGGACTATCTGCGCTTGTACTCTGTCAGCACATAGCACGGGGCGTGCCTCGGAGCAATCACCGTGTATTCAAACGGCATTCTCCCGTCACTTATGAAGCCGCGAAACAGCAAATCCCACAATGATCCAAAACATAAAGCCAAATCTACAATGGAATGGTTCACAAATAGACGTATCCAGGTGTTAGAATGGCCAAGTCAAAGTCCAGACCTGAATCCAATCGAGAATGCGGAAAGAGCTGAAGACTGCTGGTCACAAACGCTCTCCATCCAACCTCACTGAGCTCGAGCTGTTTTGCAAGGAAGAATGGGCAAGCATTCCAGTCTCTCGATGTGAAAAACTGATAAAGACATACCCCAAGCGACTTGCAGCTGTAATTGCACCCTTCTCACACTGTCTCTAAGGGAGAGGCCGAACATCCTGCGGAGAAAACTCATTTCGGCCGCTTGTATCCGGGATCTCGTTCTTTCGGTCACGGCCCATAGCTCGTGACCATAGGGTGAGGGTAGGAGCGTAAATCGACCGGTAAATTGAGAGTTTTGCCTTTTGGCTCAGCTCTCTCTTTACCACGACGGACCGGTACAGAGTCCCCAATGCTGCCGACACTGCACCAATCCGCCTGTCGATCTCGCGCTTCATCCTCCCCTCACTCATGAACAAGAGCCCAAGATACTCTAACTCCTCCACTTGGGGCAGGATCTCATACCCGATCCGGAGAGGGCATTCCACCCTTTTCCAATCGAGGACCATGGACTTGGATTTGGATGTGCTGACCCTCATCCCGACCGCTTCACACTCGGCTGCGAACCGCTCCAGTGAGAGCTGGAGATCACGGCCTGAAGAAGCCCACAGCACTGTGTCGTCTGCAAAAAGCAGAGACGGGATGCTGAGGTCCCCGAACCGGACCCTCCTCTCAGCACCCCTGAATAGACCTTACCAGGGAGGCTGAGGAGTGTGATTCCCCTGTAATTGGAACACACCCTCCGGTTCCCCTTCTTAAAGAGGGGAACCACCACCCTAGTCTGCCAACCCAGAGGCACTGTCCCCGAGGTCCACGCAATGTTGTAGACACCGCTCGGGTTCAGATCGGGGGGGCCGTTCCTCCCAATCACGCCCTTCCAGGTCTCACTGTCATTGCCCACGTGAGCATTGAAGTCAACCAGTAGAACAATGGAGTCCCCAGAAGAAGCGCTCTCCAGCACTTCCTCCAGGGACTCCAAGAAGGGTGGGTACTCTGAGCCGCCGTTTTGTCCAGAGACACAAACAACAGTCAGGACCCGTCCCCCCACCCGAAGGCGGAGGGAGGCTACCCTCTCGTTCACCGGGGTGAACCCCAATGTGCAGGCGCCCAGCCGGGGGGCAATAAGTATACCCACACCTGCTCGACGCCTCTCACCGTGGTCAACTCCAGAGTGGAAGAGAGTCCAGCCCCTCTCGAGATGGCTTGTACCGGAACCCAAACTGTGTGTGGAGGCAAGTCCGACTGTGTCTAGTCGGAACTTTTCTGCCTCGCACACCAGCTCCTTTCCAGCCAGAGAGGTGACATTCCATGTCCCAAGATCCAGCTTCTGCAGCCAGGGATCAGACAACCAAGGTCCTTGCCTTTGCCCGCCGCCTAGCTTACACTGCACCCGACCCCTTTGGCCCCTCCCACAGGTGCTGAGCCCATGGGAAGGGGGACTCACGTTTCCTTTTCGGGTTGTGCCCGGCCGGGCCCCATGGGCAAAGGCCCGGCCACCAGACGCTCGCATACGGGTCGAGTGTTTTTTCACATTTGCCATTCTCATCCCTAAAATCTGCAATAGGTGGTGGCACGTGAAATGGCGAGGAAATGCTGTATTCCCTCTAGGTGTCAGTAACAGCAAATTCCTTCATAGAGGATTTAATTGAATTATGTTGGCAGAGTTTCAGAGAGTAGAGACAGTGTAGACCCGAAGAGAAGAGTGATCAAGTGAAGGGTTAAACTAGTCCTTTTTAAATAGTGGGGTGCGATGGGACACGTGTGACCCCGGGCAACATGCTTTCCTTTAGCTGTGCTAGAATCAAGGGTAATTAGACATCCACGGCAGTAGGTGGGAGTGGCGGTGTAACTGTAAGATTGTGCGGAGTGTACCTAACACTCGGTGGGAGACGAGGAAAGAGCGGTGTGTTTACTGTGCCTTAAAATGTTGGCAGCGGACAGTATGAAGCCAAAAATATTCAGGCAATGTTGGGTTCACAACATTTATCTGAAAATAATCTCACAGAGGCAGGATATGTCTTCGATCATCTGCAGATGGGCGCAAACCAGACAAACAGAAAGTGTGGCTGAGATCCGCGCCCTTCCTTCAGTTTGGTCGTGCCTTTTATTGAGGAACAACAATAGGGCAAGTGTACATGAATGCATAGCTTCTTTAGACAGGAAAGACATTCCACAATTACATCTCATGACCACCGCACAACAGCGATACTATTACGGACCGAAGCAGTATGGTCGTCTCATTACTTTAGCTTAACAAAGACGTCGTCTTAGTGCCCCTGGGATGCATACCTCTGTGGCGTTCTCATGACTTCCACTTAAAATAGACGTTTGTCTGCTTCAGCCATCCCATGACAACCTCATGATCTGTTCATGGATAGCTAACTATGGGGCTTATTGTATAGCGCGACTTGTGACTCCAGACATGAGTTCCTTAGCCAGCCATATGCTCCCAAGTCATTATCACGAGGCCAAACTTTCACATACTGCGGAAAATCTTGCACACATAAGTAGATACATAGAATCCAATGATAAAATTTCAACACCATTGTGCCACAACGTCTCATCAGCAAACTGGACAAGCTGGGCCTCAGTACCTATCTCTGCAACTGGCTACTGGACTTCCTCTGTCAGAGGCCACAGGTGGTATGTGTTGGCGACAAGATCTCCGCCAGCATCACGCTGAGCACAGGGGCCCCCCAAGGCTGCGTGCTCAGTCCGCTACTCTTCACTCTCCTGACGCATGACTGCATTGCAACCCACAGCGACAACCGCATAGTGAAGTTTGCTGACGACACGACTCTGGTGGGTCTCATCACCAAGGGAGACGAGACTTAGTACAGGCTGGAGGTTGACCTTCTGACCACGTGGTGCAGGGACAACAACCTCCTGCTGAACGTCGACAAGACCAAGGAGGTTGTTGTTGACTTCCGGAAGGGTCACACCCAACACCTGCCGCTAACCATCGACGGTGCTGTGGTGGAGAGAGTGAGCAGCGCCAGGTTCCTGGGGGTGCACATCAGTGAGGATCTCTCCTGGTCCACCAACACCGCATCACTGGCGAAGAAGGCCCAGCGCCACCTGTACTTCCTGCGGAAACTCAGGCGAGCGAGCGCTCCTCCGGCCGTCATGACTACATTTTACCGTGGCACCATTGAGAGCGTCCTCTCCAGCTGTATTGCTGTTTGGGGTGGCGGCTGCACTGACTCCAACTTGAAGGCCCTGCAGCGCATAGTGAACACGGCTGGTAAGATTATTGGTGCTTCACTCCCCTCCTTGAAAGACATTTACATCTCCCATCTCACCCGCAAGGCGACCACGATTGTGAGTGATGTGAGTCACCCCGCTCACTCTTTGTTTGAGCTTCTGCCCTCTGGGAAGAGGTATAGGAGCCTGCGCTCCCGCACCACCAGACTACACAACAGCTTCATACTCCAGGCTGTTAGGATCCTGAACTCGCTTCCCCTTTCTGCGTAGCGTCCTGTACTTTTGCGCTACGCTTACTGTCTGCTGTATGCACTTATTATCCTCAACTCGCTTCCCCTTTCTGCGTAGCGTCCTGTACTTTAGCGCTACGCTTACTGTCTGCTGTATGCACACTGGCAATTGCGGGGTGTATTTTGTATTTAATCCACACATAGGGCGCATGCATGCCATGACTTACGGTAAACAAAAAAACGTCACGGGAGCAAGACAGTGAGTTCGGTTGTACTTTATTCTACTGTTTAACCATGTACTCTGCTGTCCTCACATTATTGTTAATCGATATTCATACGCAAGTCCGTCCAAGTCCTCATCTTCTGTATCCAAATTAAACAGTTGGGCAAGTTCGCCATTATTCCCTCTCGTCATTGTGTCGTCGTTGTCATGTTTGAAAGAGCTGAAGACTGCTGTTCACAAACGCTCTCCATCCAACCTCACTGAGCTTGGGCTGTTTTGCAAGGAAGAATGGGCAAGAATTCCAGTCTCTCGATGTGCAAAACTGATAGAGACATACCCCAAGCGACTAGCAGCTGTAATTGCAGCAAAAGGTGGCGCTACAAAGTATTAGCGCAAGGGGTCTGAATAATATTGCAGGCCCCACTTTTCAGTTTTTTTATTTGTTAAAAAAGTTTAAATTATCCAATAAATTTCGTTCCACTTCACGATTGTGTCCCACTTGTTGTTGATTCATGACAAAAAATTAAACTTTCATAGCTTTATGTTTAAAGCCTGAAATGTGGCGAAATGTTAAAAGTTTCAAGGCGGCCGAATACTTTCGCAAGGCACTGTACCTACCTGCCTACCTGCCTGCCTACCTACCTACCTACCTACCTACCTACCTACCTACATACATACATGAATAAATTATTGTCAGTGCAAACTTTAACTTGCTCGGGTGGTGGGATTTTGTTTCGTGTGACAGCTTGTTCCTTTTCTGTCGGTCTGTTGCGCTTTCTCGCAATAATGTACCGATCCCCTGTCCCATCTTGAGTCTTTGTACAATTCCAACAGCTTTCAAATGACATTTCTGCTGAATGTGACGGTTGAGGTACTCCAACTTCCATTCCTTCCATATTTTTCCCTCCGTAAACTCGCCCGCCACTCCATGTTTTGCAGAGGAGACCTTTCTCATTCGAAAAAATCTCACCCAGTTTCACCGTTTCCTCTTGTACTTGTACACACTCCAACAGCCATTCAATCTTGCAAGAACTGCCGCATCTCTTAATTATTTTGGCTTGGCGAGTGGATGTGTTGCTGCTCATACGTTTCACCATGATTAGCTACCGTAATTTTCAGACTAAAAATCGCTCCGGAATATAGGTCGCATTAGCCATTAAATGCACAATAACGTGAAAAAACAACAACAGACAAGTCGCATTTTGGGGGACATTTATTCGACAAAATCCAACACCAGGAACAGACATGAACGAGCAACAACAGGCTAAACCAGGGGTGTCAAACTCTTTTTTTTCCACGGGCCGCATTGTAGTCATAGCTTCTTTCGGAGGGCCATTTTGACTGTCAACCCAAATAAATGTATGAGCACCTCATATTATATACAGTAAAAGCTACAAAACAAACTGACAAATAACTCGTTTTCAAATCAGAGTAAAAACTGGTCAAATATGTAAAAATCCAGATATTAAAAGTGAAGACAATTTGCAATTCCAGTAATGACACATGAATTTTTATGCACAATTTGTCTTCGCGGGGGCCGTATCTGGCCCCCGGGCCTTGAGTTTGACACCTGTGGGCTAAACGATAGGTAAGTTAACGAAGCGCTGCGAACGGGCCTGACGTGACATTCAGAATTATTCAAATAACTATTACATAAATAACATGTTTATAAAACCATCTGTGTCACTCCAGTTCATTAAATCCATCGATCGTCCTTTGTCAACAATGGGTGCGCGCCGCTGACGGCGGTTACACTTCAAAATATTCCACAGGCCCATACAACGATATATAAATTAGATATCAAATAACTATTATCTAAGCAATAATGTTATCAAACCATCTGTGTCACTCCAAATCATTAAATCCATCGATCGTCCTTTATGTCAATAATGCCGGCCGGGTGCGCGCAGCTGACGGCGCTTGCACTTCAAAATATTCTACAGGCCCATATTCAAGATTCAAGAGATTCAAGAGTTTTTTATTCGCCATGTTTGAGCGTGCCAAACAAGGAATTTGACTTCGGAAAATCACAGCCTCTGTTCAACATTTAGGTGACTAACAACACTCAGGACATGTGAAAAATAGCAAATATTCTCAAACATCCCCTGATCTTAAACTCCCAAGAGTGCAAGGAAGAACTCAAAACTCCAGCTAGGGGAACTGAGAAACCTCGAGAAGAGACCACAGATGGGAAGGTCCCTTATCCAAGATGACCAGGCTGCAATGGATGCAGAGAGGACACAAAGTACAAACATCCATCCATCCATCCATTTTCTGTACCGCTTAGTCCCCACTGGGGTCGCGGGCGTGCTGGAGCCTATCCCAGCCGTCATCGGGCAGTAGGCGGGGGACACCCTGAACCGGTTGCCAGCCAATCGCAGGTTTTGGCGTACCGAGCTCTATAACGCCGTCCGGAGGGGAGTAGTTCAAACAGACTGCAACCTGGGTGAGAAGGGTCTGTAGAGATGTTCCTTGCACGTTTTCTGGTCCTGGAGAAGTACAAGTCTTGGATAGAGGGGAGGTTGATTCCAATTATCTTTTCTGCAGTCCTGATTGTCCGTTGCAGTCTGTACTTGTCTTGTTTGGAGGCCGATCCAAACCAGACAGTGATGGAGGTGCAGAGGACAGACAGGGTGATGGCAGTGTAGAAGGTCTTCAGAAGCTCTCGCGGAAGGTTGAACTTCTTGAGCTGTCTCAGGAAGTACAGCCTCTGCTGGGCCTTCTTCTTCTGGACAGAGTCTATGTGGCCGGTCCGTTTCAGGTCCCAAGAGATTGTGGTTCCCAGGAAAATGAAGGTGTCCGTGGAGAGTATTACTGCGGATAGTGAGGGGTAAAGGTGGTGAAGGGTCTCGCCTGAAGTCCACTGTCAACTCCACTGTCTTGAGCGGGTTCAGCTCCAGGTGGTTTTGGCTTCACCAGTGGACCAGGAGCTCCACCTCCTGTCTGTACGCAGTCTTGTCACCGTCCTGGATCAGTCCGATGAGAGTGGTGTCGGCAGCATACTTCAGGAGCTTAACAGGAGTCACCTGAGGAGAGATCGTTGGTGTAGAGAGAGAAGAGCAGTGGGGAGAGAACGCACCTCTGAGGGGCTCCAGTATTGGTGGTCCAGGTGTCAGATGTGATGCCCCCCAGCCTCACACGCTGTCTCCTGTTGGTCAGGAAGCTTGTGATCCACTGACAGGTGGAGGCAGGCACCGCAAGCTGGATGAGCTTCTGTTGGAGGATGTCAGGAGCGATGGTGTTGAACGCCGAGCTGAAGTCCACGAACGGGATCCTGGCGTACGTTCCTGGGGTGTCCAGGTGGTGCAGGATGTACTGCAGTCCCATGTTGACCGCATCATCCACCGACCTGTTTGCCCGGTAGGCAAACTGGAGGGGGTCAAGCAAGGGGCCCGTGACCTCCTTCAGGTGGTTCAGCACTAACCTCTCGAAATATTTCATGACCAGAGATGTCAGTGTGACAGGTCTATAGTCATTCAAACCTGTGATGGCGGGCTTCTTGGCCACTGGAACGATGGTGGAGCTCTTGAAGCACGAGGGCACCTCACACAGCTCCAGAGAACGGTTGAAGATCTTTGCAAAGGTGGGCACCAGCTGCTCAGCGCAGACTTTCAAGCAGGAAGGTGACACGCCGTCTGGGCCCGGTGTCTTCCTGGTCTTTTGTCTCCGGAACATCTAGCGCACTTCCTCCTCGCGGATCAGGAGTGCGGGCGCGGCCTCTGCAAGAGAGTGAGTGGGTGACAACGTTGATAGAGGTGTGGACAGAGCAGTTGTGGGGAGAGGTGAGTATGTAGATTGTGCTGCAGGAAGTCCTGTTGTGTGGGAGGACCGATCAAACCTGCAGTAGAACCTGTTTAGCTGGTTAGCAAGCCTTGGGCTCTCCACAGGACGGGGGGGTTCGTTTCTTGAAGCCCGTGATGCTCTGCAGACCTTTCCACACTGTTGAGGGATCAGGATTGGCAGAGAGGTGTCTCTTCAGGTTCTCCCCGTAACACCTCCTGGCTTTCCTGAGCTCTCGGTTCAGTGTGTTTCTGGTCTGCTTGAACAGGTCGCGGTCGCCGCTCTTGTAGGCCTCCTCCTTGACTTTGCGCAGCCTCCTGAGGTTCGGTGTAAACCAAGGTTTGTCGTTGTTGTACGTGCAGAAGGTCTTAGTCTGCACACACAGATCCTCACAAAAACTGATGTATGATGTGACAGTGTCAGTGAGTTCATGCAAGTCTGAAGTTGCAGCTTCGAAAACTCCCCAATCGGTGCAGTCAAAGCAGGCTTGGAGGTCCTGCCTTGACTCCATTGTCCACTTCCTCACAGTCCTCACCACAGGCTTAGAAGTTTTTAATTTCTGCCTGTAGGCCGGGATCAGATGAACTAGACAGTAGTCCGAGAGTCCTAAAGCCGCACGAGCCGCAGAGTGGTATGCATCCTTAATCACGGTGTAGCAGTGTTCCAGAGTCTGTGCCCCTCTGGTGGGACACATTACGTGCTGTCTGTATCTGGGGAGTTCGTGTGCGAGGTTCGCCCTGTTAAGATCTCCCAGAACAATGATTAGTGAATTTGGTAGAAGTTTCTCCATGTCTGTTACCTGGTCAGCCAGCATCTGCGTGGCTTCACTCGCACGTGCGTGTGGTGGACTGTAAACAGCCGCCATGACTATCGAGGAGAACTCCCGTGGTGAATAGAACGGCCGGCGGTTTATGAAAAGTGTTTCTAGGAGAGGGCTGCAAAACTCTTTCAACACCGTGACATCAGTAAACCAACGTTCATTAATGTAGAAACAGAGACCACCTCCCTTTGATTTTCCGAAGAGCTCCGCGCTGCGATCTGCACGCGTTAGCCGAAACCTCGCTAGCTCCACGGCGTGGTGGGGGGTTCGTTCGCTGAGCCACGTTTCAACAAAGCACAGCGCGGCGGATCTGCTGAAGTCCGTGTTCCTTGAAGTGAGGAGCAGCAGTTCATCCATCTTGTTCGCCAGGGAGCGGACATTCGGCAGATGAATTGACGGTAGGCCCGAACGGAACCCTCTCTGCCTCAGCTTTACGAGGGCTCCGGCTCGTTTTCCGCAGCGCCGTCGTCGTGCTAGCTTGTATAGCACCGCCGCTCCGGCTAGAATCTCCAACAAACAATCTGAATCAGATAGAACAGGAGAGAAAATACCAGAAGAAGACTGTCCGATGTTTAACAGCGCTTCTCTGGTAAAAGTGATCCGGGATGGACAGCAGAGGACACAGAAAACACACAAAATAAGAACAAGAAACAGAGAGCGACTCACCGTGGCTGTCATCCGCGGCGCCATCATATGAAATATAAATTAGATATCAAATAACTATTAGTCAAAGTCAAAGTCAGCTTTATTGTCAATCCCTTCATATGTCAAGACACACAAAGAAACAGAAATTCCGTTTCCTCCATCCCATGGTGACGAGACACAGTACACGATAAACATACAAGTAGACGACACAAAATAAAAACAAGAAGGCACAAACAATAATAAATAAAATGAGTGATGAATAAATAATAAACAAATGACCCAATAAATAAGAGGAGCAAAACTGAGCCAGTGTGCGTACAGCAGACAGTAAGCATAGCGAAAAGTACAGGACGCTACGCAGAAAGGGGGTGCGAGTTCAGGATCCTAACAGCCTGGAGTATGAAGCTGTTGGAGAGTCTGGTGGTAAGGGAGCGCAGGCTCCTGTACCTCTTCCCAGAGGGCAGAAGGTCAAACAAAGAGTGAGCAGCAATACAGCTGGAGAGGACGCTCTCAATGGTGCCGCGGTAAAATGTAGTCATGACGGCCGGAGGAGCGCTCGCTCGCCTGAGTTTCCGCAGGAAGTACAGGCGGCGCTGGGCTTTCTTTGCAAGTGATGCGGTGTTGGTGGACCAGGAGAGATCCTCACTGATGTGCACCCTTAGGAACTTGGTGCTGCTCACTCTCTCCACCACAGCACCGTCGATGGTCAGCGGCAGGTGTTGGGTGTGACCCTTCCGGAAGTTCACAACAATCTCCTTGGTCTTGTCGACGTTCAGCAGGAGGTTGTTGTCCCTGCACCACGTGGTCAGAAGGTCAACCTCCAGCCTGTATTGAGTCTCGTCTCCCTTGGTGATGAGACCCACCAGAGTCGAGTCGTCAGCAAACTTCACTATGCGGTTGTCGCTGTAGGTTGCAGTGCAGTCATGCGTCAGGAGGGGGAAGAGCAGCGGACTGAGCACGCAGCCTTGGGGGGCCCCCGTGCTCAGCGTGATGCTGGCGGAGATTTTGTCGCCAACACGTACCACCTGTGGCCTCTGACAGAGGAAGTCCAGTAGCCAGTTGCAGAGGTAGGTACTGAGGCCCAGCGTGTCAAGTTTGCTGATGAGGCATTGTGGCACAATGGTGTTGAAGGCAGAACTGAAGTCCACAAACAGCAATCTCACATACGAGTCCCTTCTCTCCAGGTGGGTGAGGGCTGAGTGGAGGGCAGAGCAGATGGCATCCTCAGAGGACCTTTTGGCTCGGTACGCAAACTGGAAGGGGTCAATGGTGGGGGGGAGAACGGATCGGATGTGCTCCAAGACAAGGCCCTTAAAGCACTTCATGATGATGGGCGTAAGTGCCACGGGGCGGTAGTCATTGAAGCAGGACGGAGCGGGTTTCTTCGGCACAGGTACGATGGTGGCAGCTTTGAAACACGACGGGACGGTGGCCTGCTGCAGGGAAGTGTTAAAGATGTCTGTGAAGACATCTGTCAGCTCACCAGCGCAGTCCTTCAGCGCACGACCCGGGATGTTGTCAGGGCCCGCCGTCTTACGGATGTTGAAAGCGGCAAGCGCCCTCCTCACGCTGTCGGCGGAGAGGCACAGGGGCAGCTCGTGTGAAGGGGGAGTGGCGTTCAGCGGGCAAGTGCTGTTCTGAGCGTCGAAGCGAGCAAAGAAGCGGTTAAGGTCATTGAGCAGACGGACGTCCCCTTCACAGGTCTGCGGTGCGGGCTTGTAGTCCGTGATGGTCTGAATGCCCGGCCAAAGGCTCCGTGCGTCCCTGCTGTCCTTGAAGTGGGCGGTAATTTTGCAAGAGAACGCCCTCTTTGCTTCTTTGATGACCCGGGACAGGTCGGCCCTCGCAGTCCTCAAGCCAGCCTCATCCCCCGCTCTAAAGGCTTTGTCCCTGGCCCTCAGCAGCCTGAAGACAGCCATGGCTTCCGGTTAGCCCGAGTGACGATGGATTTTGAGTGGGTCACATCATCAATGCACTTCCTGATGTAGAAGGAAACAGATAGTATACTCCTCAATGTCTGTCCGATCGTCGCAAGTGGCAGCCCTCCTAAACATGTCCAGGTCAGTAGAGCCAAAGCAGTTTAGTATTACCGTTTTTTTCCATGTATAATGCGCACCCTAAAAATGGCATGTCGAACCTGGAAAAAAGCCTGTACCCATGTATAATACGCACTCAAATTTTGACTTTTTTTTTTTTTAAAGTCCCTGTTGGCAGAGTAGCCATACAGCAGCAGGTACTTGTGAGGAACCCAATCGCACCAAACTCAGTGGAATAAAATAAAGAAAGACGAGGAGGACGATCAACTCTGTTTGCACACCATTCTCTGCGGCTACTGCGGCGACAGCTTGTAGGGACCCACTGTGCAGCATGCAGGAAGGCTTTTTATTAAACACGCCCACTTAACAGGTCATCACAGGTGGTTCCAATCACACAATAAATCAAGATGCTGTCATAAGAAAATAACACGATTTAAACATATTCTGACAAAACATACAATAGGAAAATGTATAATTGAGAGCATCTCTCAACACCCCCACTTGCTCTCACATTATAACCCTAAAGAAAACATTACCTTGACATTTTAGTCAGAAAACAAGTCCATTTTCCTTTAGTTAGACCCAAACATAAATCCAGCAAATTTTGCCAACTTAAATTTTGTTGCAGGCTTGGTCATTACATCCGCAACCATATGTTCAGTTGGACAGTACACAAGAGACAGTTTACCCTCTGTAACATTGGACCGGATAAAGTGGTATTTAATATCCACATGTTTGCATCGCTGTCTTTTAACAGGATTCTTTGCTAATGCAATCGTGCCTTGGTTGTCTTCAAACACTACAGGTAGCATATACACATGTTTATCAATACCATCTAGCAGTTGTGTGAGGTATAGACATTCTTGGATAGTTGCAGCCAGAACAATATACTCTGCCTCACAAGTAGACAGTGCTACAGTTGGCTGTCTTTTTGTCTTCCATGACACTAAAGTACCACCCTGAGATAGTTACACAATAACCAGTTGTACTACGTCGATCTACATCACAAGCCCAGTTTGCATCACTGTAGGCTTGTATACCCAGGTTTTCATTACTCATTTGGTAGCACAACTTCTTGTCACTAGTACCCTTTAAATATCTTAGCACATGTTTAACTGTACAAAAATGTTCAACAGTAGGTTGATTAAAATACTGTGACAGCTTGCTTACAATAAAACTCAAGTCAGGTCTTGTACATACGGTTAAATAAATAAGACTACCCACTGCTTCTCTGTACATTGAAACATCACTCAATAATGCAGCATCATCTGTGTAGTTCAGTTTTTGTTCACAAGGTGTCGATCTACCTTTGCAATCTTGCATATTAAACCTATCTAAAATTTTCTCAACATATTTAGCTTGAGACATTGTTACACAGTTACTGGTTTGCTCAAAATCGATGCCCAAGAAATGTTTCAGTTTACCCAAGTCCTTCATTTTGAACCTTGCTGTCAGCATGTCTTTTGTGACCTCCATAGCTTCTTCATTACTTGCTTGAAATAAAATGCACAGAACAGATGCGCAAGACACGTCAGCTATATAAAGAGCGAGAGTTGTTTTCTTCCTATTAGTTTCAATTCACAGTTTAATTAGCAGTTTCAATCAGCAAATAACAAAATGCGTATTACAGGTAATATTTTATTTCACATCACTTTGCCTTGTTCCTTTGGTCTCTGCTGTTCATCCTAAAACACAAAGGCGCTCTTTAAGCAATGCGACAGTGAGCGCCCGGCGCGCTGCGGTTGCGCGACCGCACCAAATTAAGCTCCCTGCGCGGTGCGCTCTGAGGTCCACTTAAATTTTAGAAAGTACATCAGGACTTTAAAAATATCTTCTAAATTTCAGCGACGGCTCTGTCACAATAATCGACCAGCGCGGTGCAGTTGGGCGGTCGGCGGCGCGCTACGGTTGAGCGTTCTCTCTCGCGCTCTCTCTCTCGCTCTCTCTCGCTCTCGCACACACGCGCACACACGCACACACACGCAAACCGGATATCATACGGAGGCCGCCATTACAAATGCGCAGAACGGATGCGCAAGACACGTCAGCTATATAAAGAGCGAGAGTTCAGTTCTCTACCTAAATCCGTATTACAGGTAATATTTTATTTCACAACACTTTGCCTTGTTCCTTTCTTCTCTGCTGTTCACTTCAAACACGCTCCATGCGACCGCAATGCTCTTGTATCAGACGCTTGCTCGATCACCTGCTCGTTTGCTGTCTGTCACAATGTACCCTACACAAATCCGAAACATTTGTTGCGGCTCCGAGTCACGACGAGGGGCAAGTTTTGGTTTCCAAGGGTGTTTTTATTCCTCTTCAACGTCTCTCCCATACAGAGCCGCCTTTTTCCCGTGCGCGCACGGAGCGCGGTGGTGTGTTTACGGGCAGTCGGAGAAATCAACGGCAACATAAAAAATTACATCCAGCCTAGTTAAGACCATACCAAAGACTATAAAAATGGGGCCCATTGCCTCCCTTTTAAAAAAAAATTAAAAAAAAAAAATTAAAAAATTTTTTGTACCCATGTATAATGCGCACCCCAGATTTTAGGACAATAAATTAGTTAAATTTTGCGCACTATACACGGAAAAAAACGGTAGGCTGGATGTATTTTTTTTTCGGCCATGATTTCTCCGACTGCCCAGGAAGGCACCACGCGATCAGTTAGGTTAAAATGAAAAGAGAGGAAAGTGACAAAACGTGTGTGGCTTTTTCTTAAATGAACACGTTTGACATTGCTATAGTCAAAGTCAAAGTCTGCTTTATTGTCAATCTCTTCACATGTCAAGACACACGAAGAAACCGAAATTACGTTTCCTCTATCCCACGGTGACGAGACACAGCACACGATAGACATACAAGTAAACGACACAAAATAAAAACAAGAAGGCACAAACAATAAATAATAAAAGTGATGAATAAATAATAAATAAACAAATAACCCAATAAATAAGAGGAGGAAAAACGGAGCAAGTGTGCATACAGCAGACAGTAAGCATAGCGCAAAAGTACAGGATACTACGCAGAAAGGGGGAGAGAGTTCAGGATCCTAACAGCCTGGAGTATGAAGCTGTTGGTGAGTCTGGTGGTGCGGGAGCGCAGGCTCCTGTACCTCTTTCCAGAGGGCAGAAGATCGAACAGAGTGAGCGGGTTGACTCACATCACTCACAATCGCGGTCGCTTTGCGGGTGAGATGGGAGGTGTAAATGTCCTTCAAGGAGGGGAGTGAAGCACCAATAATCTTACCAGCCGTGTTCAATATGCGCTGCAGGGCCTTCAAGTTGTAGTCAGTGCAGCGGCCACCCCAAACAGCAATACAGCTGGAGAGGATGCTCTCAAGGGTGCCACGGTAAAACGTAGTCATGACGGCCGGAGGAGCGCTCGCTCGCCTGAGCTTCCGCAGGAAGTACAGGCGGCGCTTGGCCTTCTTCGCCAATGATGCGGTGTTGTTGGAGATCCTCACTGATGTGCACCCCCAGGAACCTGGCGCTGCTCACTCTCTCCACCACAGCACCGTCGATGGTCAGAGGCAGGTGTCGGGTGTGACCCTTCCGGAAGTCAACAACAATCTCCTTGGTCTTGTCGACGTTCAGCAGGAGGTTGTTGTCCCTGCACCACGTGGTCAGAAGGTCAACCTCCCCACCAGAGTCTTGTCGTCAGCAAACTTCACAATGCGGTTGTCGCTGTAGGTTGCAGTGCAGTCATGAGTCAGTAGGGTGAAGAGCAGCGGACTGAGCACACAGCCTTGGGGGGCCCCTGTGCTCAGCGTGATGCTGGCAGAGATTTTGTCGCCAACACGTAGCCTCAGGCCACACCCGTACCCGCTTGCGAACCGGTCTGGATGCCCTCACCATTTGTCTGTATGCGGGCAAAAGCATAACAGTGATATGGTCAGAAAGTCCAAGATGGGGGAGGGGGGCATCTTTGAAAGCTCCTTTATGCGAAGAGTAGACCAGGTCCAGGAAGCTGTCGCCACGCGTAGGAAAATTAACATGCTGGTGAAGCCTCGGCTTTTATTATATTGCGCTGTCATTTTAAAGAAAATTAATAGATGCAACAATATTAATTTGCTTTGAAAATACCTGAGTAATAAAATGGATGGATGGATGAATGATGATTGTAATTAAGTAGAAAGTCTCCTTTGTAATACACCGTGTTCCAAATTATTATGCAAATTGTATTTAAGTGTCATAAAGATTACATTTTTTGTTTTTCAATTAAACTCATGGACGGTATTGTGGTGTCAGGGCTCTTTGGATCACTGAAATCAATCTCAGACACCTGTGATAATTAGTCTGCCAGGTGAGCCCAATTAAGGAAAAACTACTTAAGAATGGCGTTCCACATTATTAAGCAGATGACCATTTCCAAGCAACATGGGAAAGAAAAAGGATCTCTCTGCTGTCGAAAAGCGTGAAATAGTTCAATGCCTTGGACAAGGTATGAAGACCTTAGATATTTCACGAAAACTTAAGCGTGATCATCGTACTGTAAAGAGATTTGTGGCTGATTCAGAGCACACACGGGTTCGTGCAGATAAAGGCGCAACGAGGAAGGTTTCTGCCAGACAAAAACATCGGATTAAGAGAGCAGCTGCTAAAATGCCATTACAGAGTAGCAAACAGATATTTGAAGCTGCTGGTGCCTCTGGAGTCCCACGAACATCAAGGTGTAGGATCCTCCAGAGTCTTGCAGTTATGCGTAAACCATCTATTCGGCCACCCCTAAACAACGCTCACAAGCAGAAACGGCTGCAGTGGGCCCAGGAATACATGAAGACTAATTTTCAAACAGTCTTGTTCACTGATGAGTGCCGTGCAACCTTGGATGGTCCAGATGGATGGAGTCGTGGATGGTTGGTGGACGGCCACCATGTCCCAACAAGGCTGCGACGTCAGCAAGGAGGTGGCGGAGTCATGTTTTGGGCCGGAATCATGGGGAGAGAGCTGGTTGGCCCCTTTAGGGTCCCTGAAGGTGTGAAAATGACATCTGTAAAGAATGTGGAGTTTCTGACTGACCACTTTCTTCCATGGTACAAAAAGAAGAACCGTGCTTTCCGTAGCAAAATCATCTTCATGCATGACAATGCACCATCTCATGCTGCAAGGAATACCTCTGCATCATTGGCTGCTATGGGCATAAAAGGAGAGAAGCTCATGGTGTGGCCCCCATCCTCCCCTGACCTCAACCCTATTGAGAACCTTTGGAGCATCCTCAAGCAAAAGATCTATGAGGGTGGGAGGCAGTTCACATCCAAACAGCAGCTCTGGGAGGCTATTCTGACATCCTGCAAAGAAATTCAAGCAGAAACTCTCCAAAAACTCACAAGGTCAATGGATGCAAGAATTGTGAAGCTGCTATCAAATAAAGGGTCCTATGTTAAAATGTAACTTGACCTGTTAAGATGTTTTTGATTGAAATAGCTTTTGATTTCAGTAAATATGACCTCCTAATGCTGTAAATTCTAAAGATGAGCATTTCAGTTCATAACAACCTATAATATGTTATAAAACTCTGTTGTGCGTAGTAATTTGGAACAGTGCATTTTAAGTTTTTTATTTTTGAAAAATTCTGTTATCATTGGGAGGTTTGTTCAATAACATTCGAATTCATTAAACTAATGGTTGATGACTTGAAAATTATGCTGACTCATTTGCATCGACTATTTAGGAAAATCTGAGATAAATATCATTTGCATAATAATTTGGAACACGGTGTATATACTCCTTGTAGCATGTAACGGTACCCAAAAAGAAGAGTTTCTTTGCATCGAGGTTTATGCAAAGAGCTCACGTTATTATATTGTTGCTTTTTGGTGAATGAGTGTTCCGTCTGTACGACTGGTCTTTGACTGCATCCCGCTTCAATGGCAGAATGCGGATGAATTTAAAGACATCAAATGAGAATAATTCTTTATAAAACTTATAATTGACTGACGCAAACATGAGTTCTTCATGTTTTTATTGAAAACAACATAGTGCTGACGCCGTACATTGCCGTACGACATCTGTTTTACGCTTTCCAAATAAGGCGTGCGCGCTCCCGCGGCAGGGGGAACAAAATCTCACGGGGGAACCAAATCTAGCACAACAGCGGCCTCCGTATGATATCCGGTCTGCGATGGAGATTAAAAAACAAACAATATTTGAAAATAACATACCATCAAGGATTGCACCATCGCATCAAACAATGTGTTGTCAAATATGGATTTTACTGACTAAATGTGTTGGGGAGGATGGCTGAATGCGATGCGCGATCGACAACAAACAAGAAGAAAGGTGATTTCAAGTTTTATTTCGAGGGAGGTTTTCTTAAAAAATAAAATTTTTTTTTTTTACCCATGTATAATGCGCACCCCAGATTTTAGGACAATAAATTAGTTAAATTTTGCGCATTATACATGGAAAAAAGCGGTATATAAGCAATAATATTATCAAACCATCTGTGTCACTCCAAATCATTAAATCCATCGATGAAATTCCTCGTCCTTTGTCAACAACGCCGCGCGTGCGCCCTGACGTCAGCCTCGTCGGTATTCCACAGATCTAGTATATAACTATATTGTAGCGTTAACAAAGTTCAAGGAAAGACGTGGGTTGGTAAATGGCTCTTTATTTAACAAAACAAACTTCCAGGTGTGTGGCGCATACACACACAGACACACACACACACAAATTCCGTAGGTAGAACAGAATAGCAGTAATGTGACAAAAATTAGTTTGGCACCCTTGTCTGTTTGGATTTGTGTTAAGGCCAAAATATGCTGAAAATATGCCTATAGCATTTTCATAGGCTTTTTTCTTTTCTAGGGAAAGTCCAGGATGTGCTTTTGAGGTATATGTGGAAGTTGTTCACCCAGGCACACAAAGCTCAGGTAAGCTTCTTACAATTCTTTCTAGCTGCAAGAGCAACCTTTTTGAATAACATTTGACCATTCTCTGTGATTGGCTCTGTGAGTGGCTGGTGACCAGTTTGAGGTGTAGTCTGCCTTTTGCTCGACGTCAGCTGGAATAGGCTCTGCACACACATTTGCCTGTTCTGTGAGGTTTTGATGAATCACAGGTATGGTCCATCGCCTCATACCGTTGTCTGCAAATTGCTTACTGGACTACCTTTGCACCGGTTCATTGACCCCGTGGAGGCTTTTTTTGGTGTGTATTGAACATTGTGGAGGGGCTATGTGGCGGACCTCTCGTCTATGTTATTTAGGCCTCTCACCAGCTGCCTGCAGTTAGTTATTTTTTCCCTTTATTTCAGAGTTTTGTCTTGTTGATTTGATGACTTGTATCTTGTTGCAGTTATTGGTTTCCTTTTCTTGGAGCTTATTAAGTTTGTGCCCAGGTCATCTACAGCAGTGGTCCCCAACCACCAGGCCGCGGACCGGTACCGGTCCGTGGGTCATTTGGTACCGGGCCGCCAAGCCGCACAGACAAAAAAAAAAAAGATCGACGATCAATCAATTCAGGTCAAGACACTCGTCCCGGTCACGTGACATGATTCCCCAGTCGAGCCCGCAAAGCTAATATGTGGCGACAGGCTAACTAACCAGGCAATGAAGCATTCAAAACTGCTTCAACACATGGAGACCAAGCATCCTGCAATAAAAGACAAACCTTAATCACTTCGGGTGTCATTGTCTCCGATTACGTCTAGATGAGACCGGCTCGTTTCTGAGAAACAAACTCAGTGCTCCCACTAATTCAACGTAATGGTGAGTTTTATTTCATCGTATTTATATATCTATTATAAATGTATTATATATTTATTTATATAAATGTATTATTTATTTATATAAATGCCGGTCCGCGAAAATATTTCTGACATGTAACCGGTCCGTGGCGCAAAAAAGGTTGGGGACCACTGATCTACAGTATCTCACAAAAGTGAGTACAACCCTCTTATTTCTGCAATGTTTTAATTATATCTTGTCATGGGACAACACTGAAGAAATGACACTTTGAGACAATGTTAAGTACCGTATTTTCCGCACTATTAGGCGCACTTAAAAACTTAAAATTTATCGTAATTTTCGGACTATAAGTCGCACCGGAGTATAAGTCGCACCAGCCATAAAATGCCCAAAAATGTGAAAAAAAACCATATATGTATATAAGTCGCTCCTGAGTATAAGTCGCCCCCCCACCCAAACTATGAAAAGAAACGCGACTTATAGTCCGAAAATTACGGTACTCAAAAAAACACAGTGTGCCTTATAATGCAGAGCGCCTTATACAGTGCCTTGCGAAAGTATTCGGCCCCCTTGAACCTTTCAACATTTCGTGACATTTCAGGCTTCAAACATAAAGATATAAAATTTTAATTTTTGTCAAGAATCAACAAGTGGGACACAATCGTGAAGTGGAACGAAATTGATTGGATAATTTAAACCTTTTTAACAAATAAAAAACCGAAAAGTGGGGTGTGCAATATTATTCGGCCCCCTTGCGCTAATACTTTGTAGCGCCACCTTTTGCTGCAATTACAGCTGCAAGTCGCTTGGGGTATGTCTCTATGAGTTTTGCACATCGAGAGACTGGAATTCTTGCCCATTCTTCCTTGCAAAACAGCTCGAGCTCAGTGAGGTTGGATGGAGAGCGTTTGTGAACAGCAGTCTTCAGCTCTTTCCACAGATTCTCGATTGGATTCAGGTCTGGACTTTGACTTGGCCATTCTAACACCTGGATACGTCTATTTGTGAACCATTCCAGTGTAGATTTTGCTTTATGTTTTGGATCATTGTCCTGGTGGAAGATAAATCTCTGTCCCAGTCTCATGTCTTTTGCAGACTCCAACAGGTTTTCTTCCAGAATGGTCATGTATTTGGCTCCATCCATTTTTCCATCAATTTTAGCCATCTTCCCTGTCCCTGCTGAAGAAAAGCAGGCCCAAACGATGATGCTGCCACCACCATGTTTGACTGTGGTGATGGTGTCTTCAGGGTGGTGAGCTGTGTTGCTTTTACGCCAAACATATCATTTTGCATTGTGGCCAAAAAGTTCGATTTTGGTTTCATCTGACCAGAGCACCTTCTTCCACATGTTTGGTGTCTCCCAGGTGGCTTGTGACAAACTTTAAACGAGACTTTTTATGGATATCTTTGAGAAATGGCTTTTGTTAGGGTTTGCAGAATATCTTCATCGTATGATTATGTTGGAATATAACATGTAATAACTTAACTAGCTTGTCCTGTCTAGACAAAAGTAGTTGACCAAAGTGCTAAGATCTTTTCAACTTATTGACTAGCTGCAGAGAAAGTAATCAAAGTTGCTTTGTTTACAGAACGTCGTAAAAGGTCCCCTGCTATGCTTTGATCAGCAGGGGACCGGCTTCACCTTATCCTGTGTGTTCCCACACCCCCACTTTCAACCCCACTCTGTTTCTCTCAATAAATAAGCACCTGACGAGGCCTGAGTCAGACTTCATTCGACCATCGCTGTAAGCACAGCGACGAGTGATCTCTCCGCCTGCAGGTGTCTAAAATGACTTGCTTGACTCCTGTGTGGTTCTTGCAAAATAAGTTAGAGTGAGCACCACGCTAGCACCACCCTAACAGCTTTCTTCTTGCCACGCTTCCATAAAGGCCAGATTTGTGGAGTGCACGACTGATTGTTGGCCAATGGACAGACTCTCCCACCTCAGCTGTAGTTATCTGCAGTTCATCCAGAGTGACCATGGGCCTCTTGGCTGCATCTCTGATCAGTCTTCTCCTTGTTTGAGATGAAAGTTTGGAGGGACGGCCGGGTCTTGGTAGATTTGCAGTGGTCTGATACTCCTTCCATTTCAATATAATTGCTTGCACAGTGCTCCTTGAGATGTTTAAAGCTTGGGAAATCTTTTTGTATCCAAATCCGGCTTTTAACTTCTCCACAACATTATCTCGGACCTGCTTGGTGTGTTCCTTTGTCTTCATGGTTCTCTCTGCGCTTTAAACAGAAACCTGAGACCCTGAGTTTGGTGACCACTGGTTTACAGGGTGCTGCCACGACACTTTGCTGTAAACTTGCTGTTTACAGTGAACCCAATCACGCTTTGCCAGCTCTCATCTTCTGCTCTTCCCTCCGACCCCACTTCTTCCTCCCCTGATGACCTTGCCACCACACAACAACATCCTTTCTGACTCCCTTGATTCCCTAGCCCCCTGGAAAACTTCCTCTGTTACATTCACTAACTCTGCCCCTTGGTACACACCGGAACTCCGCACCATGAAACAAAATGGCCGTCAACTCGAATGCCTCCACAAAAGAACCCGCCTCACCGTCCATGCCGAAACCTTAAAACAACACATCTCCTCCTATCGTGATGCTCTTCTTGCTGGCAAATCTGCTTACTTCTCATCTCTCATTAATAACACCAACCCGAAACCCCCGCATACTGTTCTCGCCCGTCAACAAATTGCTCCAGCCACTGGTCACCAAGCCACCCTCCTCACACGCCCTCTGTAACTCCTTTCTTGTCAACTTTAACAACAAAATCGCCCAAATCAACAGTTCTCTGACCGACACCATCAATAACTCCTCCAGTTTATCTCGCTCTCCGGTCACACATCCATCCTCTCCCCAGTTACACAAGGGGTCCCCCAAGGCTCAGTTCTTGGCCCCCTCCCATTCATCTGTTACCTCTTTCCCCTTGGTACTGTCATCCGCAAACTCAATCTGGACTTCCACTGCTACGCTGATGACACCCAGATCTATATACGTAAGACACCAACCCGTAACCCTTCCCTCACCCATTTTGAAACCTGCATCTCTACAATAAAAGCATGGCTGACCCACAACTTTCTCAAACTCAACAGTGACAAAACAGAGCTCCTCCTCATAGGCACTAAATCCTCCCTTAATAAAACTGGATCCATCACACTCACCATTGACTCCTCAAACATCACTCCCTCCCCTCTGGCACGCACCTTGGCGTTATTTTTGACCCCACACTGTCCTTTCAACCTCATGTTAGCTCAGTTGTCAAGACCTCCTACTTCCACCTCCGACGCATCGCCAAAATCCGGCACTGCCTTTCTCTCCCTGCCGCTGAATCTCTCATCAACGCCTTCATCTCATTCCGGCTTGACTACTGCAACTCCCTTCTCACTGGAATCACTGCTCACTCACTCCATAGACTTCAACTAGTCCAAAACTCTGCTGCCCGCCTCCTTACCCACACCCGGTCCCGTGAACACATCACTCCTGTTCTCCACTCTCTTCACTGGCTCCCCATGAAGGAGCGTATCATCTTCAAGATACTCCTCCTCACCTTCAAAGCCCTTCACCACCTGGCTCCCACTTACCTATCCGACCTCCTTGTCCCCTAGTGCCCCAACCGTCCCCTCCGATCCTCCAATACTTCATGTCTGACAGTCCCAAAATCCAAACTCAAATCCTTCGGTGACAGAGCCTTCTCCTGCACATCACCCCGACTCTGGAACTCTCTCCCTCAGTCTGTCTGTGACTCACCCACACTCCCCATATTTAAGTCCTGTCTAAAAACTTACCTCTTCTCCCAAGCTCATGACCTCCCCTACCCATAACTGGTTTCCTCTTCTTAAGTTTATCCGATTGTTTCCTCCCTGTCAGCCTCCCCTCATGTATGTCTTTGGGTTTTTGCGCTATACAAATTTAATGAATTATTATTATTATTATTATTACAGTGGGCTGCCACGACACTTTGCTGAGGCTCATGGGAGTCTGTGAGCTGAGGCTCATGGGAGTTTGCGGGTGGCTAATGCTATAATGATAGCTGCTATAGGCACGAGGCTCTTTTATTTCAAATAGGCTGCTCCGTTAATGTTTCAAGTAAATTTACGGATCGATATGGAAGGGAAACATAAGTAAGCAGTACCAATGTGTTAGATCAAACTTTAGTCAGTTCCGTTCATTTTATAGGAGATAGTTTGTGAAACGCGAGGGTTTACAGGGGGCTGCCACGACACTTTGCTGAGGCTCATGAGAGTCTGCGAGCTGAGGCTCATGGGAGTCTGCGAGCTGAGGCTCATGGGAGTTTGTGGGTGGCTAATGCTATAATGATAGCTGCTATACGCACGAGACTATTTCATTTCAAAATAGGCTGCTCCGTTAATGTTAAATGTTAAATTTACGGATCGATATGGAAGGGAAACATAAGTAAGCAGTACCAATGTGTTAGATCAAACTTTAGTCAGTTCCGGTCATTTTATAGGAGATAGTTTGAGGAATGCGATTGTTTACAGAAGGCTCATTGGTTATTGGCTAGTGGATGCATACCGCAGCCCTAGTCAACCTCAGTTTGTTGCAGTATAGCAGGGGTGTCAAACTCAATTGCACAGGGGGCCAAAATTCAAAGCACACTTCAGGTCGCGGGCCAAACAGAACAAACATTTATTGAACACACTAAAACTAACTTTTAACATAAATATAAATACAAACGGACAGGAATGTTATTCTGGATTAAACTTTAAATAACTTAAAATATCTTGATCTATATAATATATCCAGTTAAAATTATACAAGTTAGAAATTGGAACATGCTGCAAAAAAACCGCCTGAAAAAATAAATTAAAATGGTGACAGTGCTTGTGCTTGAAGTAAACATTAAAATAATAAATCAAAACGTTTGATTTTCTTTGCTTTTATGTCATTTTAAATAAAAAACCTAAATTTTAAATATCCCAAATGATTTTACTCTCCATAAAAATATCTCCTGTCAAAATTATACAAGATAGAAATATGAACATGCCGCAAAACAAAACCTGGAAATAACTAAACAATTTGTGCTTTTCAGCAATAACAACCTGCTTTGGCGATCTCCTCTGCCACGATAAAATTCTCTTTCACAGCAGCTTCACTTTGTGATTTTGCACGGGTGAAAAACGTCTGCTGGAATGTCAGCTTCTTCTTTAACTCTTCTACCTTCTGTATCTTCTTGTATTTTTTAGATTTGCCTTGAAGATGGATATGGATTGCAACATTTTTAGTGTTTCATCAAGATCATTCCAAATCTGTGGCCCTCTGCACACAATACTAAAGATTGTAGATTTTAGTTTCCGTTTTTTCCCAATGATTAGATTTCTATTCCTGGTGGTGTGGGTGTGGCTGGGAGTACAGATTGGGATGAGTTGACAGAGTTTGTGGTTTCGTTTATGGACAGTCTGATACATGACGCAAGCATTCTGGAAATAGTTATATTCAACAAGCCTCAGAAGATTGTGTTGGTGGAAGATTGTTTTAAGTTAAGTTAAAGTCCCAATGATCGTCACACACACATCTGGGTGTGGTGAAATTTGTCCTCTGCATTTAACCCATCCCCGTGTGATTGTAATCCATCCCCTGGGGGAGAGGGGAGCAGTGAGCAGCAGCGGTGCCGCCCTCGGGAATCAGTCGGTGATCTAACCCCCAAATTCCAACCCTTAATGCTGAGTGCCAAGCAGGGAGGCAATGGGTCCCATTTTTATAGTCTTTGGTATGACCCGGCCGGGGTTTGAACCCACAACCTTCCAGTCTCAGGGCGGACACTCTACCACTAGGCCACTGAGCTGTTTTATTGGGGGTGTTAAACTCAGACCATGTTATGGCGCGTATGACCTTTTTCTGAAGTATCTCCAGCTTTTTTAGATGGGTTGGAAATGTGTTAGACCATATAATATTGCAGTATTTTAAATGAGGTTCAAATAAGGATTTGTACAGAATAAGAAGTGCAGTGAGTGGGAGATAATGTCTCAATTTGAAGAATAAAGCCCCATATTTAGACAGTTTGATTGTGAGCTCATCAATATGTTTTTTAAAGTTCAAGAACTCGTCAATGTGGATCCCCAGGAATTTAGTAGAGCTGACTCTTTCAATGTTTTGTCTGTTGATTTTTATGCAAATTTGGTCAATGTCCTTTTTTTTATGGGACCGGAATACAATGTACGTTTTATTGACATTTAGGGACAGTTTGTTGCATTTAAACCATGCGTTTATTTTCGCTAACTCACTATTTATAATTTGTTCAAGTGTATTTGGATTTTTGTGGGAAAGAAACAAGTTTGTATCGTCAGCAAATAATACTTTATGTAGTATGGGGGAAGTATTAACAATGTCATTTATGTATAAGATGAAAAGGAGCGGCCCTAAGATGGACCCTTGAGGAACTCCATAATTGATGGGCTTGTATGAAGATTTATGGTTGTTAATAGAGACATATTGATGTCTTCCTAACAGATAGCTGCGGAACCAGTCTAACGGCAGGCCTCTAATACCATAGTGTTGTCATTTATCTATAAGAATGTCAATCATGATGGTGTCAAAAGCTTTAGACAAGTCCAGAAAAATCCCAATACCATATCGATTGCCCCGTAGATTTTATCAGTCAAGTCAAGTACTGCCATATATGTAGTGTTTTCCTTTCTGAAACCATACTGGGATGGGGCAATGATGTTTAGTTTGTTTAGATCAGGGGTCTCAAACTCGCGGCCCGCGGGCCAATTGCGGCCCTCAGGACAATGTTTTGGGGCCCCCTGCCTGAAATAAAATCTTTGTGTTAATGCGGCCCGCGCATTTTTTCTCACATGCATCTGGGGTTTTTATATTTTTAACACCTCTGGGCTCCCGTAGCTCAGGCTCGTGACAACAGCGTGAATTAGCGATTAGTCACTTTAACATGTTTGGATGAACAAGTGGAGGGAAAATATATCTTGTCACCTAGTGCTATACGGTTTTTGTCAGCCCCAGTCATGTCTTTTTCAAAACCTGTCGTGAAGAGAAAAATTGGCGATGAGCACAGACAATTTCAGGAGAAGTGGGAGACGGAATATTTTTTTGTTGAGCACAGGGGCATCCCAACGTGTCTAATATGCAAGGATAAAGTTGCGGTGCACAAGGAGTATAACATCAGACATCATTACTCAACTAAACATGCTGAGGAGTATGGAAAATACCTGGGGGATGAGCGAGAGGACCGGGTCGCCAAACTTAAAACATGTCTACAGAGGCAACAAGATTTTTTCAAAAAAGCAAGCAAAGAGAGTGAAGCGGC
Organism: Syngnathus typhle; assembly: GCF_033458585.1. Taxonomy (NCBI): domain Eukaryota; kingdom Metazoa; phylum Chordata; class Actinopteri; order Syngnathiformes; family Syngnathidae; genus Syngnathus; species Syngnathus typhle. Next base: position 12,638,435 of record NC_083749.1, on the reverse strand, counting down.
TATCAAAGCTAGCTACGTGGTGAGTGAGATGATTGCGAAAGCAGGGAAGCCATTCAAAGATGGCGAGTTCGTCAAACAGTGCATGTTACAGGCTGCAAGTATAGTCTGCCCGGAAAAAAAGGCTCAGTTTAGTAACATCAGCATTTCAGTGGCAGAGCGCATTTCTGACATGTCTGGCAACATGTCATGACTACATTTTACCGTGGCACCATTGAGAGCGTCCTCTCCAGCTGTATTGCTGTTTGGGGTGGTAGCTGCACTGAATACAACATGAAGGCCCTGCAGCGCATAGTGAACACGGCTGGTAAGATTGTTGGTGCTTCACTCCCCTCCTTGAAGGACATTTACATCTCCCATCTCACCCGCAAGGCGACCACGATTGTGAGTGATGTGAGTCACCCCGCTCACTCTTTGTTTGATCTTCTGCCCTCTGGGAAGAGGTATAGGAGCCTGCGCTCCCGCACCACCAGACTCACCAACAGCTTCATACTCCAGGCTGTTAGGATCCTGAACTCTCTCCCCCTTTCTGCGTAGAGTCCTGTACTTTTGTGCTATGCTTACTGTCTGCTGTATGCACACTGGCTCCGTTTTGCTTCTCTTATTTATTGTGTTATTTGTTTATTTATTATTTATTCATCACACTTATTATTTATTGTTTGTGCCTTCTTGTTTTTATTTTGTGTCGTTTACTTGTGTGTCTATCATGTACTATGTCTCGTCACCGTGGGATAGAGGAAACGTAATTTCGGTTTCTTTGTGTGCTCGCAATATATGTCCGTGGCGTTGATAACAACTTTGAAGTTACGGAGGAGTTGCTCTCAGTGATTGAAATGCATGGCCAGACCACTGCCCAGGAGATATTCCGCCAGCTGTTTGATTCCATCGAGGATGCCGGCTTACAATGGAACAGTTTGCCTGGAATACCTAACGACGGAGCGCCATCAATGACAGGGAGGAAAAACGGACTTGTGGCGCTTGTTCAAAGGAAACTGGAAGAGGAGGGTGTGGAAGATGCCATTGCTCTGCACTGCATTATCCACCAGCAGGCCCTTTGCAGCAAGATCATGAGGTTTGGCAATGTGATGTCTGACGTTGTGAAAATCATCAACCATATCAGATCCAGGGCTTTAAAGCATCGGCAGTTCCGTGACGTTTTGGCGGAAATTGAGTCAGGATACGAGGACGTGTTCTACTTCACCGAGGTACGTTGGCTCAGCAGGGGGAAGGTCTTGAAGAGTTTTTTTGAGTTAAGAGCAGAAGTGAAAGCCTTCATGGAGAAGGATGGGATGACTGTTCCTGTGCTGAATGATCCTGAATGTCTAAGGGACTTAGCTTTCCTTGTTGACGTCACACAGGAGCTGAATGTACTGAACAAGAAGTTTCAGGGTCAGGACCAGCTTGTCAGTGCTGCATATGACAATGTCAGAGCATTCTCCAAAAATCTTGTGTTATGGAAAGCCCAGCTTTCCCAGACAAACCTCTGCCATTTCCCAGCATGCAAGGCACTCATGGATTCAGGCACAACATTCAGTGGTGAGAAGTATGCTGATACCATTGGAAAGCTACAAGAAAAATTTGATCAGAGGTTTGCAGACTTCAAGACACACAGAGCCACTTTTCAGATTTTTGCTGATCCCTTCTCCTTTGATGTGGAGGATGCCCCCCCTGTCCTGCAGATGGAGCTAATTGACCTGCAGTGCAATACTGACCTCAAAGTCAAGTTCAGGGAGGTGAGTGGAAAAACAGTGGAGCTTGGACAATTTTTGAGAAAACTCCCCCCCACCTTCCCTGAGCTTTCCAGGATGTTCAAGTGGACCATGTGCCTTTTTGCCAGCACCTATCTGTGTGAAAAGCGCTTTTCCACAATGAACTTCAATAAATCAAAGTTCAGGTCCAGACTTAAAGATGAGCACCTTAAAGCCATACTGAGGGTCTCAGTTGCCTCCTCCCTCAACCCAAATGTGGCTCAGCTGTGTGAGAGGAAGCGCTGCCAAGTCTCTGGCAGCAAGGATTAGGAGGAAGTACCGTTTTTTTCCGTGTATAATGCGCGAAATTAAACTAATTTATTGTCCTAAAATCTGGGGTGCGCATTATACATGGGTACAATTTTTTTTTAATTTTGTTTTTTTTTAATTTAAATTATTATTATTTTTTTTTAATAAAATCATGGTACAACAAAACCAACAACAGGACTGACCGACAAAGACGTGGAAAAATTTGCAGTGGTCTGATACTCCTTCCATTTCAATATAATTGCTTGCACAGTGCTCCTTGAGATGTTTAAAGCTTGGGAAATCTTTTTGTGTCCAAATCCGGCTTTAAACTTCTCCACAACAGTATCTCGGACCTGCCTGGTGTGTTCCTTTGTCTTCATGGTTCTCTCTGCGCTTTAAACAGAATCCTGAGACTATCAAAGAGCAGGTGCATTTATACAGAGACTTGATTACACACAGGGGCATTCCATTTATCATCATCAGTCATTTAGGACAACATTGGATCATTCAAAGATCCTCACTGAACTTCTGGAGTGAGTTTGCTGCACTGAAAGTAAAGGGGCCGAATAATATTGCACGCCCCACTTTTCAGTTTTTTTATTTGTTAAAAAAGGTTTAAATTATCCAATACATTTTGTTCCACTTCACGATTATGTCCCACTTGTTGTTGATTCTTGACAAAAAATTAAAATTTAGTTTGAAGCATGAAATGTGGCGAAATGTTGAAAGGTTCAAGGGGGCCGAATACTTTCGCACTATATTCTGTAAAATACACCATGGAATCAAACAAAAAAGAAATTACCTCATACGATAATTGACAGCTCAATCTAAACAAATGAACGTCTGTCGACAGTGTCTGACACATTTGAGTTGCAAATATGAAAAAATAATCTGAAAAAAAATCTTAAAGAAGAAACACATTAAAGACCATTAGAAACATTTTATGTTTCATCTGTAACATCTGGAGATACCAGAGCTCTATGAATTTCAAATGGACAAAGTCGTTGGCTGTCTGAAATGTTTCTGTTGCATATCTTGCACTGTGCTGTCCGTCTTTTGCCGTCATAAAGGTAATTACGATAGCCGAAGGTACCGCTCCCGCTGACATGTTTGTGCATGTCTGATATAAAGGGGCGTGATTCTCCAATAAACACGTTAGGTAGGTAGAGAGGGTACGACTGATTGATTGACAGGGTAGCAATCCAATCATGACAATGCCATTCTCAGCCTGCGCTCCTACCGTGTTATCGATATTACTTTTTTAAAAGTATTATTAATTTTATATTCAAACTGAAAACTAAATAACACGGAAGCCATTCAAGTCATCGTGTCAAGTCAAGTCCCGAGTCTCTAACTTCCAAGTCCAAGTCGAGTCTCAAGTTTTTTTATATTTTGTCAAGTCAAGTCACAAGTCATCAAAACTGCGACTCGAGTCGACTCGAGTCCAAGTCACAGTGACTCGAGTCCCCATCTCTGGCTTTTACGCACGCCCGGTCCTATTCTACAAAGCTCTCTTTCATCTCCGTGGATGGAACCACCACCCCCGGGGATGGAAGTCCACGCCGCCACACGCCTGGAAGTCGACACCAGTGCTTGGGGCTGTATGGCGGTGAACTATTTATGTTATAGTTATTTGATATATTTTATTTCGTGTAGCAACTTGTCCAGTGGAGCCTCGGTTTTCGAACGTCCCGGTTCTCGAACAAATCGATATTCAAACAAAAAAATTGAGATTTTTTTGCTTCTGATGTTGGACGAAATTCGGTTGTCGAACCTCGCGAGATGAGCCGAGAGGACCCGCATGCCAACTGACTCCGTTCGTTATTACGTTCTCGTTACTCTGAGGATTGCATCAAATCTAATCATGCCTCCAAAGAAAGCAAGTGGGAGCAGTACAGCCATCCTAAAACACAAAGACGCTCCTAAAGCATTGCGACACTGAGCGCCCGGCGCGCTGTGGTTGCGGGATCGGACCAAATTAAGCTCCCTGCGCACTGAGGTTCACTTAAATTTTGGAAAGTACATTAGGACAAATAGGAAATAGGAAAAATATTTTATAATTTTAGGGACCGCTCTGTCACAATAATGCGACCAGCGCGGTGCAGTTGCGCGGTCGTCGGTGCGCTACGATTGCGTGTTTGGCGGTGCGCTGCAGTTGCGCGATCGGACAAAATTAAGCTCCCTACGCACTGATGTCCACTTAAATTTTGGAAAGTACATCAGGACTTTAAAAACATTTTCCGAATTTCAGCGACGGCTCTGTCACAGTAATGCGACCAGCGCGGTGCAGTTGCGCGGTCGGCGACGTGCTACGGTTGCGCGTTCGGTGGTGCGCGGCAGTTGTGCGATTGGACAAAAATGTGCAAATGAAAAAAACGCTTAAAAAAGGCAGGTTTTTTTGGCTTGGAACGGATTAATTGAACAGCTTTCTGGAACGGATTGTGTTCGAAAACCGAGGCTCCACTCCATATGTTTTTATCGTTACAGTTCAGTAGTTTTTTGCTCGTTAAACTCTTGTTTTGTTAAATAAAAAGCCGTTTACCAAACCCACGTCTTTCCTTGTACTTTGTTAACGCTACAATATAGTTATATACTAGATCTGTGGCATAACGACGAGGCTGACGTCAGGGCGCACGCGGGGCGTTGTTGACAAAGGACGAGGAATTTGATCGATGGATTTAATGATTTGGAGTGACAGATTAATTATTTTATATATAATTTACATATTGTTATATGGGCCTGTGGAATATATTGAAGTGCAAGCTCCGTGAGCGGCGCGCACCCGGCCGCATTGTTGACATAAAGGACGATCGATGGATTTAATGATTTGGAGTGACACAGATGGTTTGATAATATTATTGCTTATATACTGTCTTTTCCCATGTATAATGCGCAGAATTTAACTAATTTATTGTCCTAAAATCTGAGGTGCGCATTATGAAATAAAACTTGAAATCACCTTCTTGTTTGTTGTCAATCGCGCATTGCATTCAACACACTTAGTCAGTAAAATTCATAATTGACGACACATCGTTTGATGCGATGGTGCAATCCTTGATGGTGTGTTATTGTCAAATATTGTTTGTTTTTTAATCTCCATCGCAAACCGGATATCATACGGAGGCCGCCATTACAGATGCGCAGAACGGATGCACAAGACACGTCAGCTATTTAAAGAGCGAGAGTTTAGTTCTCTACCTATTAGTTTCAATTCACAGTTTAATTAGCAGTTCCAATCAGCAAATAACAAAATGCGTATTACAGGTAATATTTTATTTCACAACACTTTGCCTTGTTCCTTTCGTCTCTGCTGTTCAATTCAAACACGCTCCATACGAACGCAATGCTCTCGTATCAGACGCTTGCTCGATCACCTACTCGTTTGCTGTCACAATGTACCCTACACAAATCCGAAACATTTCTTCGCTATCGAGTTTGCTAGCGCATGCGCAGTGATACTGACCGGCAGAATAACATCCAGTTGTTCCCAAAGATGATCTTTTTTCTAAAATAATTTTACGTTTACGGACTTAAGTAGGAGTCAAAATTTGGGTGCGTATTATACATGGGTACAGACTTTTTTCCAGCATTGACATGCCAATTTTAGGGTGTGTATTATACATGGGGGCGCATTATACATGGAAAAAAATGGTAAATAATTATTATATATATTATATATATTATTATAATAATAAATAATTGTGATAAATAACTGGAACATCACTCAAATATTGGTGATCCCGTTGAGAGTCTCACATATTTCTTCGCTCTCGAGTTTGCTACTGCATGCGCAGTGATACTGACCGGCAGAATAACATCCGGTTGTTCCCAAAGATGATCTTTTTTCTGAAATCATTTTACGGTCACGGACTTAAGTAAGAGTCAAAATTTGGGAGTGTATTATACATGGGTACAGGCTTTCATCGACATGCCATTTTTAGGGTGCGTAGTATACTTGGGGGCGTATTATACATGGAAAATTACGGTAATAGTTATTTGATATATCGTTATATGGGCCCGTGGAATATTTTGAAGTGCAACCGCCGTCAGCGGCGCGCATTGTTGACATTAGAGGACAATCGATGGATTTAATGAATTGGAGTGACACAGATGGTTTTCTAAACATGTTATTTATTTAATAGTTATTTGAATAACTCTGAATATTACGTCAGGCCGTTCTCAGCTCTTCGTTTGTGTTTATGTCACGTTAGCATACCTATCGTTTAGCCTGTTGTTGCTCTTGCTTTTGTCGAATAAATTTCCCCCAAACTGCGACTTATACTCCGGAGCGACTTGTTTGTTTGTTTTTTTCACGTCATTGTGCATTTTATGGCTAATGCAACCTCGAAAGATATGGTATATAAGAAAAAACTAAATATCCCCGAATTTTAGCTAGTGCGGTTTATAGTCTGGTGCGGTTTATAGTCCGAAAATTACGGTAACTCAAAATACAACAAATGTGCAGAATGTTGGCAACAATAGTAAGTGCACCCCAACGAAAAATATCCTGAAGACAAGCAGACTAAGGATATGGGTTACTGGAACCATGTCCTGTAGTCTGATGAGACCAAGATTAACATATTTGGTTCAGATGGTGTCCAACGTGTGTGGTGGCAACCAGATGAAGAGTACAAAGACAAGTGTGTCTTGCCTACAGTCAAGCATGGTGTTGAGAGCGTCATGGTCTGGGGCTGTATGAGTGCAGTGGTGGCACTGGGAAGCTACAGTTCATTAGGGAACAATGAATGCCAACATGTACTGTGGAATACTGAAGCAGAGCATGATCCCCTCCCTCCGTAAACTGGGCCGCGGAGCAATATTCCAACATGATAACCCCAAAACACACCTCCACTGCCTTCCTAAAGAAGCTGAGTGTGAAGGTGATGGACTGGCCAAGCATGTCCCCAGACCTAAACCCTATTGAACATCTATGGGGCATCCTCAAACGGAAGGTGGAGGAGCGCAAGGTCTTCAACATCCACCAGCTCCGTGATGTCATCATGGAAGAGCATTCCAGCGGCGACCTATGAAGCTCTGATAAACTCCCTGCCTAAAAGGGTTACGGCGGTGCTGGAAAATAATGGTGGCCACACAAAATATTGACATTTGGGTCCAATCTTGACATTTTCAGTCGGGGTGTACTCACAGCAATTTATAGATTTATTATTGTATTTTGAGTTACTTTTAAGTAACAATACGTTTACTTTGCTATCCAAGATCTACAGTGACTACTTAACATTGTCTCAAAGTGTCATTTCTTCAGTGTTGTCCCATGGCAAGATATAATTAAAACATTGCAGAAATGAGAGTGGTGTACTCTTTTTTGTGAGCTACTGTGTCTTTTATATATTTGTATATACCGTTTTTTTCCGTGTATAGTGTGCAAAATTTAACCAATTTATTGTCCTAAAATCTGGGGTGCGCATTATACATGGGTACAAAAAAAAAAAATTAAATTTTTTTTTTTAATTTTTTTTTTTTTTTTTTTAAGTCCCAATGATCGTCACACACGCAGGGAGGCATTGGGTCCCATTTTTATAGTCTTTGGTATGGTCTTAACTAGGCTGGATGTAATTTTTTTCGTTGGCGTTGATTTCTCCGACTGCCCGTAAACGCACCACCGCGCTTTGTGCGCGCACGGGACAGCAAACGAGCAGGTGATCGAGCAAGCGTCTGATACGAGAGCATTGCGGTCGCATGGAGCGTGTTTGAAGTGAACAGCAGAGAAGAAAGGCAAAGTGTTGTGAAATAAAATGCACAGAACGGATGCGCAAGACACGTCAGCTATATAAAGAGCGAGAGTTGTTTTCTTCCTATTAGTTTCAATTCACAGTTTAATTAGCAGTTTCAATCAGCAAATAACAAAATGCGTATTACAGGTAATATTTTATTTCACAACACTTTGCCTTGTTCCTTTGGTCTCTGCTGTTCATCCTAAAACACAAAAGCGCTCTTTAAGCAATGCGACAGTGAGCGCCCGGCGCGCTGCGGTTGCGCGACCGCACCAAATTAAGCTCCCTGCGCAGTGCGCACTGAGGTCCACTTAAATTTTAGAAAGTACATCAGGACTTTAAAAATATCTTCTAAATTTCACAATGTCACAATAATCGACCAGCCCGGTGCAGTTGGGCGGTCGGCGGCGCGCTACGGTTGAGCGTTCTCTCGCGCGCTCTCTCTCTCGCTCTCTCTCGCTCTCGCACACACGCAAACCGGATATCATACGGAGGCCGCCATTACAGATGCGCAGAACGGATGAGCAAGACACGTCAGCTATATAAAGAGCGAGAGTTCAGTTCTCTACCTAAATCCGTATTACAGGTAATATTTTATTTCACAACACTTTGCCTTGTTCCTTTCTTCTCTGCTGTTCACTTCAAACACGCTCCATGCGCACGGAGCGCGGTGGTGCGTTTACGGGCAGTCGGAGAAATCAACGCCAACAAAAAAAATTACATCCAGCCTAGTTAAGACCATACCAAAGACTATAAAAATGGGATCCATTGCCTCCCTGCGTGTGTGACGATCATTGGGACTTAAAAAAAAAGAAAAAAAAAAATTTTTTTTTTTTTAAAAAAAATTCATAAAAATTGGGTGCGTATTATACATGGGTACAAGCTTTTTTCCAGCATCAGCATGCCATTTTTAGGGGTGCGTACTATACATGGGGGCGCACTATACACGGAAAAAAACGGTACTCACACTGTGGTATGAATGCTGCTGGACAAGAATTTCCTGCGGGAGCAATCCCAAGAGATTAATAAAGTGTAATGTGTCTGTCTGATCGTGTCATCTTCCTGTCAACCAACTATCCATCCAGCCATCCATCTTCTTCCGCTTATCCGGAGTCGGGTCCCGGAGGCAGCACCTTTAGGTGGGATCCCCAGAATTATCTCTCCCCAGACATAGTCTCTCCAGCGTGTCCTGGGTTGTCCCTAGGGTCACCTGCCGGTGGGACATGCTTCCCGGAGAGGCGCCCAGGAGGCATCTTGTCGAGATGCCCGAGCCACCTCATCTGGCTCCTCTCAACGTGGAGGAGTAGCGACTCTACTCAGAGTCTCTCCCGGATGACTGAACTTCTCACCCTATCTCTAAGAAGAGCCCGGACATCCTGCGGAGAAAACTCATTTCGGCCGCTTGTATCCGGGATCTCGTTCTTTCGGTCACGACCCATAGCTCGTGACCATAGGTGAGGGTAGGAGCGTAAAGCGACCGGTAAATTGAGAGCTTTGGCTTTTGGCTCAGCTCTCTCTTTACCACGACAGACCGGTACAGAGTCCGCATTACTGCCGACGCTGCACCAATCCGCCTGTCGATCTCGCGCTCCATCCTCCCCTCACTCGTGAACAAGACCCCAAGATACTTAAACTCCTCCACTTGGGGAGAGGATCTCATCCCCGATCCGGAGAGGGCATTCCACCCTTTTCCGATCGAGGACCATGGACTCGGATTTGGAGGTGCTGACCCTCATGCCGACCGCTTCACACTCGGCTGTGAACCGCTGCAGTGAGAGCTGGAGGTCACGGCCTGAAGAAGCCAACAGCACCACGTCGTGTGCAAAAAGCAGAGACGCGATGCTGAAGTCCTGCCTTCGCTTGTGAACAAAGACCCCAAGATACTTGAACTCCTCCACTTGGGGCAGGATCTCATCCCCGATCCGGGGAGGGCATTCCACCATCTTCCGACTGAGGACCATGCTGCTGACTTTCATCCCGAGCGCTTCACACTCTGCTGCGAACCACTCCAGTGTGAGCTGGAGATCACGGCTTGAAGAAACCAACAGCACCACATCGTCTGCAAAAAGCAGAGATGATTACCAAACTGGACCCCTTCAACGCCTCGGCTGGGCCTCGAAATTCTGTCCATAAAAGTTATGAACAGAATCTGTGACAAAGGGCAGCCTTGGCGGAGTCCAACCCCCACTGGGAACAAATCTGACTTACTGATGGAAATGCGAACCAAACTCTGGCATTGATGATACAGGAACCGAACATCCCATATCAGTTGGTTTGGCACCCTGTACTCCCGAAGCACCCCCCACAGAACTCCCCGAGGGACACGGTTGAACGCCTTCTCCAGGTCCACAAAACACATGTAAACTGGTTGAGTGAACTTCCACGCACCTTTGAGGATTCTGCCAAGGGTATAGAGCTGTTCCACTGCCAAGACGGAAACCACACTGCTCCCTCCTCCTGAATCCGACATTCAACCGCCCGACGGACCCTCCTTTCCAGCACCCCTGAATAGACTTTACCAGGGAGGCTGAGGAGTGTGATTCCTCTGTAGTTGGAACACACACTCCGGTCCCCCATCTTAAAAAGGGCGGGACCACCACCCAAGTCTGCCACTCCAGAGGCACTGTCCCCGATGTCCACGCAATGCTGTAGGCGCGTGTCAGCCAGGACAGCCCCTCAACATCCAGTGCCTTTGAAAACTCCGGGCGAATCTCATCCACCCCCGGGGACTTGCCTCTGAGTAGCTTATTAACTACCTTGGTGACTTCGACCCCAGAGATTGGAGAGTCCACCGCAGATTCTCCTGGCCCTCCTTCCGCAATGGAAGGTGTGTCGGCTGCTTCCGGAGTCCCACAGGCTAAAACAGCCTAATAGGACTCCTTCAGCTTGATGGCATCCCTTAACGTTGGTGTCCACCAGCGGGTTTGGGGTTGCCGCCATGACAGGCCTGACGACCACCTTACGCCTCTCACCGTGGGCAAGAGGACTTGTTCCAGAACACAAGCTGTGTGTGGAAGCAAGTATGACTATGGTGGTTCTTAACCTTTTTCCTTGTTCGCACCCCATTCAATTCACCAACCAGTTCTCGCACCACTAACCCTAACCCTAAATAATTATTATAATAATAATTGGTTTACTTTACAGCTACAAGGCTTAACGCCAATTAACACAATGACTTCTTGATTTCCAGAATTTTTCACTTTTTTCGGTTAACCGACCACTATCCCCAAAAAATGTTAAATTTCACCCAGGTTATCCTCGCACCCCCTAGGAAGCATTCTCTCAACCCTAGGGGTTAAGAACCACTGGTCTAGTCGGAACTTTTCTGCCTCGCACACCAGCTTTGCTGCCATAGAGATGACATTCCATGTCAGCCAGCTTCTGTCACCGGGGATCGGACCACTTTGGTCGCCGCCCAGCTCTCTTTGCACATGACCCCTTTGGCCCCTCCCACAGGCGGTGAGCCTATGGGAACTTCCTGTCAATCATTTTGGAAATTACATCATTGTTAGATGCACATCGGAAACCAAGAGTTGTGATTGCAGTTTTTGCTTCAGAAAGTGAACCACTTCTACGCAATATACGGCAGTCGAAAAGTGGGGATTCATGATGAAAGAAGAATATGACTTTTCTGGTTTGTACATTTATAATACTATCTTAATTTTGTGTTTCTAACAGAGCCTGCCATCCGAAGAAAATTCCCAGAGGACTTCCAAGATGAGGTCTGTTTTATTTTGCATTTCCTTATATTGTGTCTGTATATGTTTTGACCATTATCTGTAGTTATCAGCATTGAATCACATTACATCTGTGGTAGATTTTCTTACACTTTCTCACACCGCTTGTTCTAACTTCGAAACTGTTTTTTTTACGTAGATTGGGTTGTTAAGTATTTTATAAGTGGGGCTTTAATCCATCGTGATCATCGTGGGGACTTCCTGTTCGACATGGGAATATAAGGGTCTCTGTATGGATATGTATCGCGGCCGAGGCCTGCCTGCCTGAATTGTACGTGTTCCCTTCTAAATTATCTTCACCTCCTGTTGCATTTCAAATTGAATTGTGCAGCTTGGCAAGTTTGGCAACTTGTTGCATTGTTGGTATTGCTAACAATGGAAGGCGAGAAGCCTTCGGAGCAAAGAATCTAAACAGTTCTTTGTTTCTTTAATGTCAAATAACCGGAGATTTGAAGGTGCCATGAAAAGATTCATAGAAGATTCAAAAGAACATCAGGTATTATGCCATCCACAAATTCTCTTAAGGCGCCTCAACTGGCATTCCTAATGTGGTTTTTTTTTTTTTTTTTTTGCTAATGTCATAGAAAGTGGTGAATGATGAATTCAGCATCAACAACACATAAACATCACGGTATTACTGTATGCTTCAATTTGTTCCTAAGTGCTGCTCCCTATGTTTTCCCCAATCGATTATGAGGGACCCAGGCCGTTTTTCTTCTGCTCTTCGCTTCCCTCACTCTCCCATGCCTGTATGCATAGTGGATCCTTTCTCGCGATTCATCACTCAATACTAGGGGTGTAACGATACATCGATACACATCGATTAATCGATATAATGCTCTACGATTTATTGGCATCGATGCTAAACGTAAACATCGATTTGTATCGCCGTGTTTGACCTCGGACATTAGACGCGACTTTATTTTGAAATCCAGTTCATTGTTGCTTGCTTCCTCTTTCCGGGAGCAGGGAGCAGTGCGCGGCGTTGTGTTGTGAGAAGAGCAGGCACGTGAAAGGGGAGTCGACAACTAGTACGCGGCTCCTGGGCTGGTGCTATGGCTAGTGTCCAAAAAGACGAAGAAATTTGCTCCCCTTTAGGCTTCAAGTCATTCGTTTGGAAGCACTTTGGATTCCAAAGAAAATATGGCTCAACGGACAAGACACGTGCAGTTTGTAAATCCTGCCATACGGCGATCAAATATTCAGGGAGCACAAATCTCGCCGCATATTTAAAGAAAAAATACGACATCAAAGTTCAGTGTTAAAATAAGCACTTTGTATACTGCAATACTCTTGTAATTTCCTAAATAAAGAGTTTGCAGTACCTTGTTGATTTTGAATTGTTATAAATCAGGATATTGTTCTATATTTTTTATTAAAAAAAAAAATCTATCTTAGAGCACTATATCACGATATATCGTGAATGAATCGCAGCAGGCTTTAAGATATCGGCAAATATCGTATCGTAGTTCTTTGTATCGGACAAAACCCGCGATTTACACCCCTACTCAATACACAATTCAGCATTTTACATTTTGAAACAGCGGGGCATACATGTATTTTATTTCACAAAGGGGCCTCAGTACATTGTGTTGTTTTTACATATTGACATTGTGAAATTGAGTGCAATGCTAATAATTTTCATCTCTTCCACAGGACACTATTAAAACTGTTCCAAAGTTCTGCTTTCCATTCTGCTTGGATAGGTACACTGACACAACTTTCTGCTTATCTATTTGTCTGTGTGCCAGTCTAATGTAACATTTACACTCCCCTCCAATAGGAAGGGTCTCTTCTCAAGGTTTCTTATTTCCCCTAGTAGGAGTTTTGAGTTTTTCCTTGCCCTCCTGGGAGTTTAAGATCAGGGGATGTTTGACAATATTTGTCAATTTTCGCACATGTCCTGAGTGTTGTTAGTCACCTAAATGTTGAACAGAGGCTGAGATGTACCGAAGTCAAATTCCTTCTTTGGCGCGCTCAAACATGGCCAATAAAAATTCTTGAATCTTGAACAATGTGGCCAATTATTTTATTTTTAATGCAGACCATATGTGTTTAACATCACACAAAATAGCTTTGTAACAAAAAGCCAAGTTTTTGGTAAGCAAAAATATTGTTGATATTATTGATTTAAAAAAAAACTCTTTAACCCACTGTTCTTTTCATTAAAAATTATTTCAAGGTTTTCAAGCGTGAACTAGTCTTCTAAGGTTGACATTTTCTATACTCTCAAATATTTTCTTTCCGCAGTGTCAACCAGATGGAACAGAATCAGAATTTCACATTTGTCCTGACTGACATCAACAGCAAACACAGATTTGGGTTTTGTCGGCTCTCTTCAAGCTTACACACCTGCTATTGTATCCTTAGGTGAAGCTCGTAATTTATTTTGGTTTTGTTTTAATTGTTGAATTAATAGTGCAAGTGCATTATTTCCAATTTCATATTGGAGTGAATGCAAAATTAAAGAACCGCTTTCATTGTATAGTCTTGAGCTGTCAAATTTCCAACCTTATTTGTATCCCCCAGCTACCTGCCATGGTTTGATGTGTATTACAAACTGCTAAACATTGTTGCAGATTACACCATAATTGGCCAGGTAAGGAAAATACATGTATTGTAACGACATACGTACGTACATACATGCGTACATACGTACATACCAGGGACGTGCGGTCAGAGGAGGCTACGCCAAATTCAATTGTTTTTATCATGAAGTCATTCTCCTTTTAATTTCAATAGTTTTGTATCATTTTGAACAAAAATCGCGGAATTTTTATAGTTATTTTAAAACCGAAGACGATTCGCTCGTAGGAGCCAACTTCCTGCTTTGCCACCTCTGAAGATTGCGTAATCACACGGCTGCCTATGCTGACAGGCTCTGCAGTTAGATTGAACTGCTGTCTGTCTCTATGTCGCTGTTTAAGTGTTCAAACACTTTGGTTATCTTAACAAATTTCCGCAGTTAAGATGATGCATTGAATATCTAGTGTTTTTTGTCATCTGTCTGTAACGTCGTGTTTCTTCAGATGAACAAAACGGCTTTGAGAAGAGACCTTAGGAGGCTACGAAAAAAGGTTCTCCAGCCTTATGGCAGAGGGTGCTAGTGATTCCGGGATGCTTCATGGGCCTACCTGTAGAATAAGAGATCTCCAGTTCAAATTTACAGTGAGCAACTGAGGAGCAGTCGTCCATTTATTTAGTTTTACATTCGTTTTTTTTCTTCCTGTTTTTACATTTCGTTTTACAATGGAGGATTACATATCCAAACGATTTTCAAGTATGGATTTTCGGTCAAACCAGGAGGTCATCAGTAAAGGAAGAGCAACTCCCGAGTTAAAAGGTTTGATTCAGACAACGGGACTTCGGAACGCAGTGGTACGCATGATCGAAAACAAGTTTTTAATTCCATGTGCTTTATTGAGTGTTTTTATGTGTGAAGACTGCTGATATGAGATTTTAATTTAAATAGTTCAAATTAAATAATGAATAAGCCACACTAGAGCAGCGTTCCCCAACCTTTTTTGTGACACGGTTGGGTGTCGGACAAATTTTACCCGGGGGGTGACGTCAGTGCCTCCCCAGTCATGAACCTCACCGCACGTCACTGGTACATAGGTACATACGTACGTACATACATACATCCATACATACGTATTTATATACATACATACCGTATTGGCCCGAATCTAAGACGACCCTGATTTTAAGAAGACCCCTTCTTTTTCAAGACTCAAGTTTGAGAAAATAATTTTTGAACACTAAATTTAGTTTTTATACAGAAAATAATTACAGTACATCTGAAACAAATGATTATAACAATATATTCGAGAGAAAAAGCAGGTTATTTTACCTCATTCAAATCATGAAAAAACTGTCTGTCATATCTTAATATATGAACATTTAAATATGTAAACTAAAGTGCAATCACATTTGTAAATGAATGGCTTGTGGTTTTCTAAACGTAAATAAACCTACTGTTTCTCCATTTTCTGTTATCTCTTCTCATATTTTCTTCTCTTTTCTTTCTTGCCGCTATTTTTTATTTTTCTTCTTCGTGCTACCGCTATTTTTATTTTTATTCTTTGTGACGGGTTCGCTTTGGCCTGGGGAATTAAGTTCAGCATTTGCTTTAAAGGTATCTGGCGCCATCTAGCGTTGTGAATTGGTATAATGTCTAGACCCCAAATGTAAGACGAGTCCCACTTTTTCAGTCTTATTTCAATGCAAAAAACACCGTTTTATATTCGGGACAATACGGTACATACGTACATACATACATACATACATACAGACAGACATACATACGTACATACTTGTCCTTGCTTTGTTTTCTTGTTTTTACTTGCCATGTAGCACTTTGAGATTCCTTCGAATGTAAAGTGCGTTATAAATATAATTTATTATTATTATACAGTCAATAGTAATGTGCAAAATGTACTATGTACCACCGATCGATAGTTGAATGAAAATCCTTATCAATGTCAACCATAGGAAAAACTGCAGTATTTGGAAGATTCTGTTGTTTAATTGTGTGTAGTGCTGAATAAAGACAAACGTACTAAACGTGAACAGTGTGAACGTGGGACTGGAGCTGACATTAGAGGAAAAAGAAAGTTAAAAGAAAGTGTCGTATTATATTCATTGTAGAATATTTTTAATTTTCATGGATATTTGGTCTTTTGAGTGCTTTAGGAAGCCAATTTCCAGGATCTTCTGATGTCCCTACACACCCTTTGCATTCCTGAGCCCGGCATCCCTGTTCACCTTGCTATGGTGAGTCACAATTCACTACATTGTTTCATTATTATAATTTCTTTTAAATTAAGGGTAAGCCTGAAAAAGCAAATGTGTAAACCTATTTTGAATATTGGGTATCCTCTTCCCCCTCAAAGTTTCCTTGTATCATTTGTTACCCATAAATATGAAAAATGCTTATGAAGTGGTGCTTTATCCAAACTATATGTTGCCCAAAACATTTCCTAAAGTCAGACATTCAATTCTAAGTGTATTAATTAGGGCTGGCCTGTGACCTGGCAGTAATACCGCAGCAACATGGAAGTAACACAGCACTAATAGGGCTGGATTAAAAAAAACATATCGGTTGTAATGTCTCCGGGTCCCGTTAAATAATAAAAGAAGGAGACCTCGCTTGGATGTGTTGATCGTCTTGTACTTTATTGCCACCCGCGCATTACCAACACCGTTCCCCGTTGTACACCAACCCTCTTTTCGGATCCCCCAGACCGCCACCAGGGGCGCTACACATACATGGCACAGTATATTCAGATCTGCTGTGAACATTACATCACTCTATTCTTTTTTTTTTTTTTGAAACAAGAAACAACTTGAATGCAGTTTTTGAAACAATAGACAAACTTGAATGCAGTTTTCCTTATAGATTCTTTACCACTAATTTGTTCGTAGTGATACCTGAAAACAAACCTCTATATTGGGACAACACAGCTTAATATTTTGTGCATAAACCCTGCTCCAATAAAACAGTTCACATGGCATCAAACTTCACTTCCAAACTGAGTTTAAACGTTTTCAGTGTATGCAAAAATTCAAGATTACTCATAATCACGAAGATACGAAAGAGGACGTCTATTGTGTCGCGACGGATATCGTGGAGGTGGTGTATCCTCAGCAGGTACGTTGCGGCTATGGACGGAGTCTGGCGGAGCGTTCTGCGACGCGGCATGGATCTTTTTGAAGAAGGATGAGTTCCTTGTGATGGAGTTTCCATCTTTTGTTGCTGTAATCATTGAGCCTTTGATCCTTTATTTTGTATGGTTCAGTGTTGTAGGGTGTGGTGAGGTTGTTGTGCTTGGGCTGATGGTAAAGCGCTGTGTCTCCTGGGGTGAATGTGCTTGGTGCTGCATGACGACGTGTGTCAGCGTAGGTTTTCATCTTGCTTTTAGCAGCATGATCCTTTGCTTGGATGGGGCGATCTGAGCTGATGGCTGTGGCTGTGGGAATTTTCGTGTAGATCTTTCGTTGGAACAACAGTTCTGCTGGTGAAGCACCTGTAGTGCTGTGTGGTGTGGAACGATATTCCCCGAGGAAGGTGTTGAGGTGTTGTTTCCAAGGAATATTCAGTGTTCCTGAGATACGAATGCTCTTGCCTAGTGTGCGCATAAAACGCTCGGCAGTGGCGTTAGCTTGAGGCCACAGTGGTGTGATCTTGCGATGGTGGAAGCCTAAATAAGTTGCAAACTTTGCAAACTGGTCACCATTAAAAGGGGGGCCATTGTTCGTCTTAAGGACCCTTGGAATGCCAAATGTGGAAAACACTTTGTCCATGACTGGTATGACTGTGTTAGCAGAAGTTGAGTGAACAACTTCAACCACTGGGTACCGAGTGTAGTCATCTACAATGACCAACAGATATTCTCCAGTGGGAAGAAGTCCATAAAAGTCTGCACTCACGCTGTGTCAGGGAGCTTCGGGCAGCGCTGACGTCTGTAATGGCTCCATGTGAGTGACTGGTGTGTTTGCCTGGCATGCTATACAGTTGTTGACTATGGCCTCTGCTTGCTGGTCTATGGTCGAGAACCACACTTTTGTTCTGAGAAGTTTTTTTTTTTTTTTACTATTCCCTGATGTCCCTTGTGTGCGACCTGTAGGGCTCTGTTTTGTATGTTTAACGGGATGACTTCTTGTTTCTCAGAATGATGTCATCAGCGGGGGATGCTGTCAGCTCGCTGCTGATTTGTTTGAAGTGTCTCAAAATGTTAGCGTGTTGAGCGTTGTCTGTGATTTTGTTCCACATGTTGTCTGATGTATTCACTGACCTTCTGTAAGACGGGGTCTTTCAGAGTCTCTTCTTTGATCTCTGTGAGGATCATCGCTTTTGGTGTGGCGTAATGAGACGTGAAGTTGATTTATTCTTCTGCAACCTTCGCTTCTCGTGTGCTGTCGTTGGTCTGTGAAGGCACCGGATGACGGGAGATGTAGTCAGCTGGATTTTCAGCTCCTTTTCTGTACTCCACTCTGAAGTTGTAGGGCTGAAGCCTCAGTCCCCACCGTTTGATTCTTGCAGGTGGTTTTGATCTGGGGTTGTTTCAGATGGTTTCAAGGGCTTTGTGATCAATCACAAGTGTGAATGGGTGTCCATAGATGTACAGGTGATAGTGCTCACAGCCCCACACGACGGCTAGTGCTTCCCGCTCTGTTTGTGAATAGTGCTTTTCCAAGTCGCTGAGTGCACGGCTTGCGTACGCTATGGTGTGTCTGTCTCCATCCACCTTTTGGTAAAGAATAGCCCCTAGCCCCACGGGGCTCGTGTCGACAACCAACTCTGTCTCCTTACTTGAATCAAAGTAGGACATGGTGGTGTCGCTGGTGAGACCATCCTTGATGGCTCTCAGTGCTGCTGCTTGATCTGGTCCCCACTCCCACTGTGCGTCTTTCCTCGTGAGTGCGCGCAGTGGAGCAGAGATGGAGGCAAAGTCCTTAATGAACCGAGAGTAGTAGTTGGCCATGCCAAGCAGACTCCTGATCTCACCAGCATCCCGTGGGTCGCCAGCCTGCTGTATGGCTGCTACTTTTTTCGGATCCGCTGAGATGCCGTCAGCCGAAAAGATGAATCCAAAGAACTCGAGCCTGGACTTGTTGAATTCACACTTCTTTCTGTTGAGCGTGAGACCGCTCTATTAAATCCTCTGGAACACAGCTCTGTTATCATCATGTTCGGACTGGGAAGTACCATAGACAATGATGTGGTCACTCAGATTTTTTACCCCTTTGAGGCCTTGGAGGGTCTGGCAGATTGTGTTTTGAAACACCTCCGCAGCTGGTGAAATGCCAAAGTTTAAGCGTCTGTAGCGCCTCAGACCAAGATGAGTGGTGAACGTGGTGATATACCTGCTGTCGGGGTGGAGCTCTAGCTGGTGATAACCTGCTAAATACAGCTTAGAAAACATGGTGGCCCTATTCAGTTCATGAATGATGTCATCCACAGTGGGTGTGATGTGATGTTCGCGTTCGATTGCCGTGTTGGTGTGACGCATGTCCACGCAGATTCTCACTTTGTATGGGTCTTTTGGTTTGGGGGGAGTCACAATGGGAGATACCCATGGTCTGGGACCTGACACTGCTTCAATGATGCCATCCGCTTCTTTAGCTCTTCTTCTACTTTCTGTCGTACGTGAAATGGTACACGCCTGTGTGGTTGGCATGAAGGCCGAGGTTAATGTGGAGTTTTACCTGAAAGTCTTTCAGCGTGCCAATTCCTTCGAACAGTTCTGGGTGGCTGTTGACGAGCTCTTCTGCAACGGTCGTGACGCTCGGTGAGGGCGACAGGGCGGTGATTATTTTGATCAGTCCAAGCTCCGTCGACGTGTTATAGCTTAGTATGGAACAACTGTCCCGTTGAATCACGCAGAACAGGCTGTTAGACTGCTTGTCTCGTTTCGTGGCTTGTCCTTTAAATGCACCAACAACAGGGAAAGGAACATTGGAACGATATGGGAATATTTTTGTTGCAGTCTGTTTGAGCTCTGGGCGTGGCTCTAGTCTCTCATACGTTGTCTGGCTGATGATGTTCGCTGTGGCTCCAGAGTCTATCAAGACTGACGTGCTCATATTGTTTAATTTGATGTTAGTCCGTGGCAGCTCTGTGGTCTTCGCGTTTACAACAAACACATGTTCATCATCACTGCTCGATGAGTCTGCCTGGTTGTTGTCACTGGGTGCATTGCTGGCCACATGATGTACTTTCTGATGTGTGTACTGGTATCGTCTGTTGTCTTTGTGTTGTTTTGTGTCTTTATTTCTGAACGTGGAGCGGCATAGTCCTGGAAAATGGTTTTGTTTACCACATGCTCTGCACCTTTTTTCTTTTGGCGGGGCAGTCTTATTTGTGTGGATACTTGCCTCCACAGTTCCTGCACTGGGCATTTTGTTTGCTCTATGCTGTGTATTTGTTCTTAGCTGTCTGATGCACTACATTCACAGTAGCGACTGCACCTTGCTCCATACCTGTAGCTTGTATTTCGGACAGCCGCAGTGTTCTGCCATGGTCAAAAAGTTCATTTAACGTTAAGTCAGGCTCTCTTAATGCCTTTCTGCGCAGCCAAGACGACGTGCAGCTTTGAATCAGTTGTGCTTTAATTTCAGAGTCTGTCAACAAACTCACAGTTCTTTGCAAGCATACGTAGCCTGGTGTGGTACCTATCCAGGTCTTCTCCTGATTGCTGCCCTGCTTTTCTGAACATGTATATTTCGTATTGCACATTCTTTTTGGGTGAAAAGTAGTCCGTGAGTTTATTTTTTATTTTTTTGTATCAGCATACTTGTCTGTTGCTGCCGCCATTGTGTCGTAAATGTCATGCACTCGTTCTCCAGCTAAGTGCAACAGCAATGCTTTTATCTCCATTCATGTTCATGGCAGTGGTGTAGTTTTCAAACCTTTGTGTCCGCTTCATCCAACGAGGTCCAATGGAGCTGATTTCGCTCTCGGTGTCAAACTGCGGGACTGTGACACTGCTCAAGAGCGACATGATGGCATTGTTCAGAGTTAGCTCCGTAAGCCTAGCAACTCACTCGGTGTGTCGTGTCATCCTTCTTCCTCTTTATGTTTACGTCGTGCGGGACGTGCTCCTCCTTGTCGCCAGTGGATAAGAGATAAGATAAGATAAGATAAGATAAGATAAGATAATCCTTTATTATTCCCTCAATGGGGAAACTCCTATGTTAGCAGCAGTACACGTAACATATACACACACACACGCATGCGGGGAAGGGGGTAGAAGATTTAAGAAGTAGAAGGTATATATAATTAAAAAAATATGGACAGTGTATACAAAATACACAATACACAATATACAGTGGAGATAAAAAAAATATTAGATAAAAAAATAGTGCAAAAAAGTGCAAAGAAAGCAGGTAAAAGAGTGTGAGGTAGACAGATATTGCACATAGTGTGATTGCACATATGGTTATTGCACGTTATTGCATGTTATTTTGTCCGTTAGCTACGATGGTCGGCCTGGTTGTACAGTCTGATGGCAGCAGGAATGTGCCCGGGTCCCGTTAAATATTAAAAGAAAGATGCCTCGCTTGGATGTGTTGATCGTCGTGTACTTTATTGCCATCCGCGCATTACCAACACCGTTCCCCGTTGTACACCAACCCTCTTTTCGGATCCCCCACACTACGCCACCAGGGGCGCTACACATACATGGCACAGTATATTCAGATCTGCTGTGAACATTACACCGGTAAAAGTCACTGAGACGTGGTGGTAACACAGCAGCAACACAATAGCACAACACTAACAGGGCTTGATAAAAAGGGATACCAGTAAAAGTAAAAAAAAATAGCTTCGTTGTCTCCATCTTCCCCCTCTGCACTGAAACCATCGAAGTCTTCCTCCTCAGTGTTCGATTGGAATAGCGTTAGATATCCTTCGCCACACACTTTCTCTGTCTCTCTTTCGTCGTCGCTTTTATGCATTTCTTGTAGCATTTTCCATGATGAGGGTCTGCTACTTTTATTCACGCACAAAGCGCTGAATTGATTTAAACTAGCGAGCGACGCGTATAGCTCCAGACTAGACCTGACCCGGAAATAAAGAAAAGGATGACGCAACACAATGTTGTCAACATCGACTGCCTTAAAAGCGGCATCATATGCATTTCTTTTGTCCCCCATAATGACGGTTTGTGTATAAAAGGTTCCCTTCAGTAGTTCCTTGATCATGTTCTGTCTCTTCTTCGTGTGAATTATACGGCACTATTTGCCTGGCGGATGGACATGCGATCAACACACCATTTTTTGCGCCAGTGACCGTGTCATATATCCCTCTGCCCAGCAAAGCGGTGCTGCACAACAGCGGTCCACAGCCTTTTTACGAGTGTATAAAAGTGATAAAGTCGTCACAAAAATCACGGAAAAAATCCTATATAAGCCTCACCGGACTATAAACCGCAGGGTTCAAAATTTGAGAAAAGTGTCACGGTTTATAGTCCAAAATGTACGGTACTTAAAATGTGCACTCTCTGCCTGTCAGCCCAGTCTTTGGTAATGTCTGTCCACGAATATGTACGTAATCATAATTAAACATGTTTTGCATCATGGCAGTAGGAAGAAGGCATCATTCACCAGAGTGCAGTTTGAAGCTAACATCAGCCAACAAATCATCAATCATGGTCAGTCTACACTGAATTATTTCCAGGGCGAGACTACTTCCGAGTCAATGATTTTTAAACCTTTATATACAGTGTTAGGGACACATTACTTTAAAAAGTAATTAGTTATAGTTACTCACAAGTTTCTAAAAAAGGTAACTGTGTTAGTAACTGAATTACTTTATAGTAAAAGTAACTCATTACCAGGGAACGTAACTATTTGTGTTTCAGTGAAAAAAACACAACACATTACCTGCACTTTTTTACTTTAAACCTCAATGAATTTGAAATAATGTTATCGCAACCTTGAAAATGCTACCTTATCATTGGCTGGCTCCTGACTCATCATTTCTGCCTCTTGTCGGATTTTGTGGTGTGTGGCTACTGACCGATGTGCTCCGGCACACGTGTTAAAACATAGGAACTAATTGGCTACTATAACGCTGCCTTAGCCAATCGCTCACTGACTTAAGTTAACCCAGAAACTCCTCAGTAGCATGAGCAGTGGTCCACTTGGATCACTCTTAGTTTATTCAATCAATTCAGGAAATGGAATTGTAGGCCTGTATTTATTATACATGACGTGTGGTATTGGGAAGAAATTTACTTTAGCCCACTAAAAGCGTCGCACTATACTATAGTGTATCCCCCTTTTCCTTACAGATGCCCTACCATGATGCAACACAATGTTTATGATTGATTACGTACATATCCGTGGTTATGTATATAAATACCGTATTGGCCCGAATATAAGACAATGTTTTTTGCATTGAAATAAGACTGAAAAAGTGGGTGTCGTCTTTAAAGCGAAGTTACGTCACCGCGCCTTAAGTCTCGCGTGAGTTACCTCAGCTTATCGGGATTGTTGGAGTTTGTGCGCAGTGGTAAGTTAAAGGTTGCAGGTATCGACTGAGTATGTTGCTGTGATCGTGTGCGTTCTTGACACAAAGTGAGTATATACATTTCATTGCTACTACTGTCCACTGTTGTGCCATTCGTCCGATCGCGGTTTGCTTCGTGTGCGCGCCGTTTGATTGACCACTCCGGCGCGCTCCTTCAAGTTTGCCTTGCATCGTACGAGTAGCCGTTACACAGCGGCACGGCAATTAATGGTAGCCAGCAAATGTATTTTGTTGTCTCGATGACTTATGTTTGGTGTGTTGCAGAGAGTATTTCATTTATGGTTATTTAGTAGGGGTGTAACGATTCATACACATCGATTACCGTTTTTTTCCGTGTATAGTGCGCCCCCATGTATAATACACACCCTAAAAATGGCATGCTGATGCTGGAAAAAAGCCTGTACGCATGTATAATACGCACCCAATTTTTATGATTTTTTTTTTAATTTTCTTTTTTTTTTTTTCTTTTTTTTTTTTTTAAGTCCCAATGATCGTCACACACGCAGGGAGGCAATGGGTCCCATTTTTATAGTCTTTGGTATGGTCTTAACTAGGCTGGATGTAATTTTTTTTGTTGGCGTTGATTTCTCCGACTGCCCATAAACGCACCACCGCGCTCCGTGCGCGCATGTGAAAAAGGCGTGCCGACGTAAAAAAACGCGGCTCTGTATGGGAGAGACGTTGAAGAGGAATAAAAACGAGCATTGCGGTCGTATGGAGCGTGTTTGAAGTGAACAGCAGAGACGAAACGAACAAGGCAAAGTGTTGTGAAATAAAATATTACCTGTAATACGCATTTTGTTATTTGCTGATTGAAACTGCAAATTAAACTGTGAATTGAAACTACCGTTTTTTTCCGTGTATAGTGCGCAATATTTTACTAATTTATTGTCCTAAAATCTGGGGTGCGTATTATACATGGGTACAAAGAAAAATTTTTTTTTTTTTTTTTTTTTTTTTTTTCTTTTTTTAAATAAAGTCATGGTACAACAAAACCAACAACAGGACTGACCGACAAAGTCGTGGAACAAAAAGACAGGGTGACATTAGCAAAGACAGGAACAGAATGACAGTAACACATGCAATGATCCAACGGTGAGCGAGGGGCAGACAGGACTTAAATACAAAACACGTTACATCGATTGAGGTGACACAGGAAGAGCGGGGTGACACGAACAGAAACTATGGCAACCTAGACACATAGCAAAACTGGGGACGAGACATGACAAATCTCCCCCGAAATAAAACTCACCTTTCTTCTTGTTTGTTGTCAATCGCGCATCGCATTCAGCCATCCTGCCCAACACACTTAGTAAAATTCATAATTGACGACACATCGTTTGATGCGATGGTGCAATCCTCGATGGTGTGTTATTGTCAAATATTGTTTGTTTTTTAATCTCCATCGCGGACCGGACGTCATACGGAGGCCGCCATTACAGATGCGCAGAACGGTTGCGCAAGACACGTCAGCTATATAAAGAGCGAGAGTTCAGTTCTCCACCTATTAGTTTCAATTCACAGTTTAATTAGCAGTTTCAATCAGCAAATAACAAAATGCGTATTACAGGTAATATTTTATTTCACAACACTTTGCCTTGTTCCTTTCGTCTCTGCTGTTCATTTCAAACACGCTCCATACGACCGCAATGCTCTTGTATCAGACGCTCGCTCGATCACCTGCTAGTTTGCCGTCTGTCACAATGTACCCTACACAAATCCGAAACATTTGTTGCGGCTCCGAGTCACGACGAGGGGCAAGTTTTGGTTTCCAAGGTTGTTTTTATTCCTCTTCAACGTATCTCCCATACAGAGCCGCCTCATTCCCCTGCGCACGGAGCGCGGTGGTGCGTTTAGGGGCAGTCGGAGAAATCAACGCCAACAAAAAAAATGACATCCAGCCTAGTTAAGACCATACCAAAGACTTTAAAAATGGGACCCATTGCCTCCCTGCGTGTGTGACGATCTTTGGGACTTAAAAAAAAAAAAAAAAAAAAAAAAAAAATTTAAAAAAAATTTAAAAAATTCATAAAAATTGGGTGCGTATTATACATGGGTACAAGCTTTTTTCCAGCATCAGCATGCCATTGTTAGGGGTGCGTACTATACATGGGGGCGCACTATACACGGAAAAAAACGGTAATAGGTGGAGAACTGAACTCTCGCTCTTCATATAGCTGACGTGTCTTGCGCATCCGTTCTGCGCATCTGTAATGGCGGCCTCCGTATGACGTCCGGTCCGCGATGGAGATTAAAAAACAAACAATATTTGACAATAACACACCATCAAGGATTGCACCATCGCATCAAACGATGAATTTTACTAAGTGTGTTGGGCAGGGTGGCTGAATGCGATGCGCGATTGGCAACAAACAAGAAGAAAGGTGATTTCAAGTTTTATTTCGAGGGAGATTTGTCATGTCTCGTCCCCAGTTTTGCTATGTGTCTAGGTCAGTGCTTCTCAAAAAGTGGGGTGCTATACCTGGGGGGGCGCGTGTGACCCTGGGGAACAGGCTTTTTTTTGGCAGTACTAGAATAAAGTGTAACTGCGCATTTTCACAGCAGGGGGCAGTGGCGCTCTCATTGTTACTTCTGTGACATTTGCGACAGTGCAACATTTTACGACTTACAAGACAAGTTAGGATAGTCACGGTGGGGAGGGGGGGGCGCGAATAGTTTTCTTCTTGCTTGGGGGGGGGGCGTAACAGAAAATAATTGAGAAGCACTGGTCTAGGTTGCCATAGTATCTGTTCACGTCGCCCCTCTCTTCCTGTGTCACCTCAATCGATGTAACGTGTTTTGTATTTAAGTCCTGTCTGCCCCTCGGTCACCGTCGGATCATTGCATGTGTTACTGTCATGATGTCTGTTTGGTTTCTGTTCCTGTCTTTGGTAATGTCACCCTGTCTTTTTGTTCGACGACTTTGTCGGTCAGTCCTGTGGTTGGTTTTGTTGTACCATGACTTTCTTTAAAAAAAATAAAATAATAATAATTAAAAAAAAATAATAATCAAATTTTTTTTGTACCCATGTATAATGCGCACCCCAGATTTTAGGACAATAAATTAGTTAAATTTTGCGCACTATACACGGAAAAAAACGGTAATCGATATAATGCTCAACGATTTATTGGCATCAATGCTAAACGTAAACATCGATTTATATCGCCGTGTTTGACCTCGGACATTAGACGCGACTTTATTTTGAAATCCAGTTCATTGTTGCTCGCTTCCTCTTTCCGGGAGCAGTGCGCCCGGCGGCGTTGTGTTGTGAGCAGAGCAGGCGCGTGAAAGGGGAGTCGACAACTAGTACGCGGCTCCTGGGCTGGTGCTATGGCTAGTGTCCAAAAAGATGAGGAAATTTGCTCCCCTTTAGGCTTCAAGTCATTCGTTTGGAAGCACTTTGGATTCCAAAGAAAAGATGGCTCAACGGACAAGACACGTGCAGTTTGTAAATCCTGCCATGCGGTGATCAAATATTCAGGGACCAAAAATCTCTCCGCACATTTAAAGAAAAAACACGACATCAAAGTTCAGTGTTAAAATACCGTTTTTTTCCGTGTATAGTGCGCCCACATGTATAATACGCACCCTAAAAATGGCATGCTGATGCAGGAAAAAAGCCTGTACCCATGTATAATACGCACCCAATTTTTATGAATTTTTTTTTATGAATTCTTTTTTTCTTTTTTTTTTTTTTTTAAGTCCCAATGATCGTCACACACGCATGGAGGCAATGGGTCCCATTTTTATAGTCTTTGGTATGGTCTTAACTAGGCTGGATGTAATTGTTTTTGTTGGCGTGGATTTCTCCGACTTCCCATAAACGCACCACCGCGCTCCATGCGCGCACGGGAAAGAGGCGTGCGGACGTGAAAAAGACGGCTCTGTATGGGAGAGACGTTGAAGAGGAATAAAAATACCCTTGGAAACCAAAACTTGGTGATTTCAAGTTTCATTTCGAGGGACATTTGTCACGTCTCGTCCCCAGTTTTGCTATGTGTCTAGGTTGCCATAGTTTCTGTTCGCGTCGCCCCTCTCTTCCTGTGTCACCTCAATCGATGTAACGTGTTTTGTATTTAAGTCCTGTCTGCCCCTCGCTCACCGTCGGATCATTGCATGTGTTACTGTCATGATGTCTGTTTGCTTTCTGTTCCTGTCTTTGGTAATGTCACCCTGTCTTTTTGTTCCACGACTTTGTTCCACGACTCTCAGTCCTGTTGTTGGTTTTGTTTTCTAAAAAAAAAAAAAAAAAAAAAAAAATTTTTTTGTACCCATGTATAATGCGCACCCCAGATTTTAGGACAATAAATTCGTTAAATTTTGCGCACTATACACGGAAAAAAACGGTAAGCACTTTGTATACTACAATACTCTTGTAATTTCCTAAATAAAGAGTTTGCAGTACCTTGTTGATTTTGCGTATGAATTGTTATAAATCAGGATATTGTTCTATATTTTTTATTAAAAAAAAAAAAGCGTTTGGAGAGCACTATATCGCGATATATCGTGAATGAATCGCAGCAGGCTTTAAGATATCGGCAAATATCGTATCGTAGTTCTTTGTATCGATATGATATCGTATCGTGACAAAACCCGCGATTTACACCCCTATTATTTAGTATAGTGGAACCGTTACGCGCAGTTAGTTATGTAATGTGTGCCGTCTCCGAGTGTTGTATGACGTCAGAAGTTGAGCGTTGATTTACGTGCTGTAATTCTGTCTGTTGCAGAACCACAAACACACACCGCTTCACATCCTTTTGCCAGTTTGCCTGTATGCCCCTATGAGCCACAGTGCCTGTGTATTTTTTGCCAATAATTCAATAAAGCAATCAAAACTGAACCACATCTTCCCTCCTGTGTTCTGACCGACACCCGGGGGCCAAAAGAGCACAACCATCCAAGCCAACCCCCTATACAAGACATGGGCAAACTACGGCCCACGGGGCCGTTTAATCCGGCCCGCCAAACCTGAATAAATTGTATTATTCATTTTTTTGTCATTTTCCCTGCAATGGGAAAACGCCCGCCCGCGCATTTACTCCCGAAAGCCGTGTCAGAAAGCTCAGTGCACACTCACAAGTGCGTGTACGTACTCAGTAGTACGGACCCGGCGCACTGCGCGCTCTATTTCTATCAGTGCCCCATTTAGAGTGTGGGCTGTGACGTCAGCATTTTCGTAATTTGCGCGCTGAGCTTTCAGATACAGTTTTACGCTAAAGCACAAACATTCCCCTGGAATCCTTCCTTTAAAATGAATGGCCCAAGGAAAAGAAAGGCGGACACTGAGTGCCGAGTGTTTAAAAAAGAGTGGACAATTTGGCTCGACCGACGTGTGTGAGCTGACGTTCAGCCACGTGAACATCAACAAAGCCCTGTCACAGATCTAGGTTAACGGACCAAAACCTCGGCCACAACAGATTTTACTCCAGACTATGATCCACTAGCAAGAAAAGGGAGACCATCAACATTGTTCCCACTGAAAATGAAGGGGAGTTTCTCTAGTTTGTTGTAAAAAAAAATAATAATAATTTTGAAAATAATTTGTACAAATAGCAGGGATTGAAACTAGCGACATTCTCATTTTCAAACAATGCAGAGGATGCTCAAGGACGTTGATGCACCACCTGTTTGCGACTAATCTTAACATTTAAAGTTCTTAAGGCCGACTTTAAGGAAGTGTTTCCTGTTTCCTCACCAGGTGTTTGTGAGTTTAAGCCCTGCTCTGATTTTCAGATATCCGTCACCGTGTTGCCGTTTTGATTTCTTTATTACTTTATTTAGATGTATTCTTTCACTGATTCTTCAAGATGATGTATTTGGTCAGAATGTTTGCCGTTTGATGTGATTTCGCCTCATAAGATAAACATCTTTTATAAATCTGACCTGCAGGCACTGAAGTGATGGATACTGTTATTCATAATAACAGTGTCATATTTAATGAGAATCACTGATAGAAGTTTTTTGGTGAAATATATTTTTTAATAAATGCATCTGTTTTCAAAAAGCTTTTTTTTTTTTTAACTATCCATGCTTTGCTACCTGCTAAAGGCCAAGACACTTTATTCAATGACCTTTACATGTCGTTTATATTACTTCACACAAACACTACATGCATCTGCTCCTGGTTCGGCCCCCCGGTCAAAATTTAAAGCCCAATTCGGCCCGCAAGTCAAAAAGTTTGCCCACCCCTCCCCTATACAATCCTCAGGCTCCCCAACAATAGCGGTAGCAGTTTGCATTATTTTATTGCAATGTTTTTCCTTATTCAGATTTGTTTCAAGACTACAGTTACAGTTAGACTTCACTTTGATGGTTAATGCAGTTATTGCAATTTTGTTGTTTTATCACGATAGATTGGTTTATTTACATTTCAAAAACCAGAAGCCATTCATTTACAAATGTGATTGCACTTTAGTTTACATATTTAAATGTTCAGATATTATGATGTTATAGACTGTATTTGCATGATTTGAATGAGGCAAAATAACATGCTTTTTCTCTCAAATATATTCTCATTTTTTCAGATGTACTGTAATTATTTTCTGTATAAAAATTAAATTTAGTGTCCAAAAAGTCTAAATTTCAAACTTGAGTCAAAAAGTCTTTTTTTAAATTTGAGTCTTGAAAAAGAGGGGGTTGTCTTATAATCAGGTCGTCTTATATTCGGGCCAATACGGTATATGACGCGTGCGTGCGTGTATAAGAAAAAAAACCATTGTGCCCCTAGTGGGGATTTATTATACTGGCGCCAGGAGATTTCTGCCACCATTAACAATAATTGATTGTTTAACTAATTAATAGTTAAGTATTTAATTAATTTGATCGTTAATTACCCCTTATTCGCTACGTGCTTGTGTGCAAATTGATTTTGAATTATGATATTGTATGTAGCTTTAAAACCTCATGATTTGTCTTTTTGTTGATTCCAGCATTTCTACTTCACTGTACCTGACTTAAAAGAGCTCCCCAGAATACCAGAGAATGTGAGTGTGTTTTCATCTTTTCTTTAACCATTCTCTAAAAAAGCCATTTGAGGATTGAATCAAGCCCCCTCCCCTTCTGTAAAGTAGTGGACAGATACACATTTCCATAAGTCAATGGACTTATTCAAGGTTTTATCCGTCCGTCCGTCCGTTTTCTATACCTCTTGTCCCCGCGGGGGTCACGGGCGTGCTGGAGCTTATCCCAGCAGTCATCGGGCAGCAGGCGTAGGACACCCTGAACTGGTTGCAGGGCACACAGAGACTAACAACCATCCACACTCACACCAAGGGACAATTTGGAGTGCTCAATCGGCCTACCAAGCATATTTTGGGGACGTAGGAGGAAACTGGAGTGCCCGGAGAAAACCCATGCGGGCACGGGGAGAACATGCAAACTCAACACAGGGAGGGCCCGAGGTGGAATCGAACCCGCACCCTCTTAACTGTGAGGCGGACGTGCTAAGCAGCCGCCCCTAAATATATATTCGCACGCACACACACACACATACACACATACACACACACACACACACACACCGTATTTTCCGGACTACAAGTCGTATCAGCCATAAAATGCATAATAAAGAAGAAGAAAAAAAACAAATGTAAGTCGCACGGGAGTACAAGTCACATTTTTGGGGCCACTTTACCTGACAAAATACAACACCAAGAACAGACATGAATAGCCAACAACAGGCTAAACGATACGGTATGCTAACATTACATAAAGACAAACGAACTGAGAACGTGGCAACGTAACATATTAACAGTTATTCAAATTACTATAACATAAATAACAAGTTCATCAAACCATCTGTGTCACTCTAAATCATTAAATCCATCGAAATCATTAAATCCATCGAAATCTTCGTCTGTGTCCCTTATTAACAACCCCGCTGCTGAGTCCGGAAGTACATGCAGTGCTGACATCAGACTCATCGTCAGTTGCAGCTCCAAGTATTCCACAGGCCTATATATAAACTATATATCAATTAACTATAACATAAATAACAATTTTATCAAACCATCCGTGTCACTCCAAATCATTAAATCCGTCAAAAACGTTTTTCTCTGTGTCACCGATAAACAACTCTGCTGACTACGGAAGTGGATGCTGCGCTGACATCAGACTCATTGTAAGTTGCAGTTCCAATTATTCCGAAGGCCTATATAACCATATACAGTATCGCACTAAAGTGAGTACACCCCTCTCATTTCTGCAATGTTTTAATTATATCTTGTCATTGGACAACACTGAAAAAATGACACGTTGAGACAATGTTAAGTAGTCACTGTAGAGCTTGGATAGCAAAGTAAATGTATTGTTACTTCAAAGTAACTCAAAATACAACAATGAATGTGTAAAATGCTGGCAACAAAAGTGAGTACACCCCAACTGGAAATGTCAAAATTGGACCCAAATATCAATATTTTGTGTGGCCACCATTATTTTCCAGCACCCCATAAGCCTTTTAGGCATGGAGTTCACCAGAGCTCCCCAGTGCCATTAGCACTCATACAGCCCCAGACCATGACGCTCCCACCACCTTGCTTGACTGTAGGCAAGACACACGCTGGACACCATCTGAACCCATATCCATATCCTGAAGACAAGCAGACTAAGGATATGGATATGGGTTACTAGAACCATGTCCTGTGGTCTGATGAGACCAAGATAAACATATGTGGGTCAGATGGTGTCCAGCGTGTGTGGCGGCAACCAGGTGAAGAGTACAAAGACAAGTGTGTCTTGCCTACAGTCAAGCAAGGTAGTGGGAGTGTCATGGTCTGGGGCTGTATGAGTGCTGCTGGCACTGGGGAGCTACAGTTCATTGAGGGAACCATGAATGCCAACATGTATTGTGGAAGACTGAAGCAGAGCATGATGCCCTCCCTCCGTAAACTGGGCCGCGGAGCAGTATTCCAACACGATAACGACCCCAAACACACCTCCAAGACAACCACTGCCTTCCTAAAGAAGCTGAGGGTGAAGGTGATGGACTGGCCAAGCATGTCCCAGACCTAAACCTAAAGAGGATTCCAGCGGCGACCTGTGAAACTCTGGTGAACTCCATGCCTAAAAGGGTTACGGCGGTGCTGGAAAATAATGGTGGCCACACAAAATATTGACATTTGGTTCCAATTTTGACATTTTCAGTTGGGCTGTACTCACTTTTGTTGCCAGCATTTTACACATTCATTGTTGTGTTTTGAGTTACTTTGAAGTAACCATATATTTACTTTGATATCCAAGCTGTACAGTGACTGCTTAACATTGTCTCAAAAGTGTCATTTCTTCAGTGTTGTCCCATGACAAGATATAATTAAAACAATGTAGAGATGAGTGGGGTGTACTCGTGTGAGATACTGTATAAACTATATATCAGACTACAACATACATAAATAACAAGTTTATCAAACCATCCGTGTCACTCCAAATAATTAAATCCATCGAAATCTTCGTCCTCTGTGTCACCTATAAACAACTCCGCTGACTCCGGAAGTAGATGCTGCGCTATCATCACTCATCGTCAGTTGCAGTTCCAATTATTCCATTCCAATTTTTTTTGTTGGCGTTGATTTCTCCGACTGCCCGTAAAGGCACCACCGCGCTCAGTGCGCACATTTGAAAAAGGCGTGCGGACGTGAAAAAGGCGGCTCTGTATGGGAGAGACGTTGAAGAGGAATAAAAACACCCTTGGAAACCAAAACTTGCCCCTCGTCGTGACTCGGAGCCGCAACAAATGTTTCGGATTTGTGTAGGGTACATTGTGACAGCAAACGAGCAGGTGATCGAGCAAGCGTATGATACGAGAGCATTGCGGTCGTATGGAGCGTGTTTGAAGTGAACAGCAGAGACAAAAGGAACAAGGCAAAGTGTTGTGAAATAAAATATTACCTATAATACGCATTTTGTTATTTGCTGATTGAAACTGCTAATTAAACTGTGAATTGAAACTAATAGGAAGAAAACAACTCTCGCTCTTTATATAGCTGACGTGTCTTGCGCATCCGTTCTGCGCATCGGATCCATAGTGCGCATGCGCAATCATACTGCCTCCGTATGACGTCCGGTCCGCGATGGAGATTAAAAAACAAACAATATTTGACAATAACACACTAGCAAGGATTGCACCATCGCATCAAACGATGTGTCGTCAATTATGAATTTTACTGACTAAGTGTGTTGGGCAGGATGGCTGAATGCGATGCGCGATTGACAACAAACAAGAAGAAAGGTGATTTCAAGTTTTATTTCGAGGGAGATTTGCCATGTCTCGTCCCCAGTTTTGCTATGTGTCTAGGTTGCCATAGTATCTGTTCGCGTCGCCCCTCCCTTCCTGTGTCACCTCAATCAATGTAACGTGTTTTGTATTTAAGTCCTGTCTGCCCCTCGCTCACCGTCGGATCATTGCATGTGTTACTGTCATGATGTCTGTTTGGTTTCTGTTCCTGTCTTTTTTAATGTCACCGTCTTTTTGTTCCACGTCTTTGTCGGTCAGTCCTGTTGTTGGTTTTGTTGTACCATGACTTTCTTAAAAAAAAATAAAATAAAAAAAAATAAAAAATTGAAAAAAAATAAAAAATAAAAAATTTTTGTACCCATGTATAATGCGCACCCCAGATTTTAGGACAATAAATTAGTTACATTTTGCGCATTATACAAGGAAAAAAACGGTACTATGAACCATGAAAAAAAATTGACTTATAGACCAGAAAATACGGTATATAAATAAATGCTCCCACATATAAAGATGTATTGCTCCTAAAACAACAGTAGCATTATCATTGCAGAAATGGGCCTCTCACAAACACAAAGTTGTGGGCGAACTTGCCCCTCATTGTCCAGCTGAACATCATTATTGATCTTGTGATTGATCATTGTGATCTTACTTCAATTCTATAGTATTGGTGTTAAACTCAAGGCCCAGTGGCCAGATGCGGCCTGCCACATCATTTTATGCGGCCCACGAAGACAAATTGTGCATCGACTTGATGTCAATACTAAAATTGCAAATTGACTTCACCTTTAAAAAAAAAATGGAAAATTGCGAGAAATTTTCATCAGCATTCATCTTTGGAAAATATTTTAACTGTATTTACTAGTCCCTGATTTCAAAGCTAGTTATTCATCAGTTTGTTTTGTAGCTTTTACTGTATATAATATTACCCGTTAACAGTCATAATAGCCGTCCGAAGGAAACTGAGTACAATGCGGTCCGCGACAAAAATGAGTTTGACTAATGTTGACTGAAGTTGAACACAAATTATGGAAATTCCTAAAGGAGAAATAATTGATGGTCAAAAGATGCCAATTCATACTTGCCTGGTAATAAACTTTACCCCCCAATATAATTATGTATGTATTTATTTGAACTAATTTGTGTTCTACAATGCAGTGTAATTTATTTTTCAAAACTAAACTAATTAACATGTTTTTGTTTGGCTGTTGCAGAGGAACCTTACAGAGTATTTTGTAGCAGTAGATGTCAATAACATGCTTCAACTCTACGCTAGCATGCTTTATGAACGTCGGATCCTCATCTGCTCTAGCACGCTAAGCACTGTAAGTAGAGTCCCCATCTTTTTAAAATGTTCTGATTTGCCTTCTGATTGTAGTTAATTTTGGTAAACGCATCTTAAATTACTTACTCACTAAACCTATTGAACCGCTGCATTATGAAAAATGAAATACCATGAAAAACATCATGGAATGCAACATGAAATTCTGTAAATAAGTCTGTCAGTCACCCATCATGATATACACTGCTCAAAAAAATTTAAGGAACACTTTGAAAACACATCAGATTTCAATGGTGAAAATTTTTGGGGGGGATATCTATACTGATATGAACAGTTTAATGTCTCAGGAACAAAAGGATGCTAGATCTTTTGATGGAAATAAAAGTGTTCAGCCTACAGAGGGCTTAGTATACAAACACCCCAAAAATCAAAGTGAAAAAATGATATGGCAGGTTTGTCCTTATTACCTAGATTCAATTTCTGCAACTCAAAATTATTTTCAATATCTTGTGTGGGCCCCACGAGCTTGTATGCATGCTTGACAACGTCCCGGCATGCTCCTAATGAAACGACGGATGGTGTCTTGTGAGATGTCCTCCCAGATCTGTCTAAGGGCATCAGTGAGCTCCGGTAAAGTCTGAGGAGCAACCTGGCGGCGTATGATGGACCGAAACATTATGTCCCAGAGGTGTTCTATCAGGTTTAGATCAGGTGATTGTGAGGGCCATTCAATTGTGTCAAATCCTTCATCCTCCAGATACTGTCTGCATACTCCTGCCACAATAGGCCGGGTATTGTTGTGGATCAGGAGGAACCCAGGACCTACTGCACCAGCGTTTGGTCTGACCATGGGTGCAAGGATATCATCTTGATACCTAATAGCATATAACCCTAACCCCACCAAACCAGTCATGCTGAATGATGTTGCAGGCAGCATAGCGTTCTCCTTGGCTTCTCCAGACCCTTTCACGTCTATCAAAGGTGCTCAGGGTAAACCTGTTCTCATCTGTGAAAAGCACAGGGCGCCAGTGGCGGACTTCCCAATTCTGGTGTTCTATGGCAAATGCCAGTCGAGCTCCACGATGCTGAGCAATGAGCACAAGAAACACTACAGGACGTGGTGCCCTGAGGCCACCCTCGTGAAGTCTGTTTCTGATTGTTTGGACAGAGACATTCACACCAGTAGCCTGCTGGAGGTCATTCTATAGGGCTCGGGCAGTGCTCAAAGTTAAAGTCTGCTTTATTGTCAATTTCTTCACATGCCAAGACACACAAAAAAATCGAAATTACGTTCCCACTATCCTAAAGTGACAAGACATAGTACACGATATACATACAAGAAATAAAAACAAGAAGGCACAAACAATGAATAAATAGGAGTGATGAATAAATAATAAATAAACAAATAACATAATAAATAAGAGGAGCAAAAATGGAGCAAGTGTGCATACAGCAGACAGTCAGAATATAGCGCAAAAGTACAGGACGCTACGCAGAAAGGGGGAGAGAATTCAGCATCCTGGAGTATGAAGCTGTTGGTGAGTCTGGTGTTGCGGGAGCGCAGGCTCCTGTACCTCTTCCCAGAGGGCAGAAGATCAAACAAAGAGTGACCGGCAATTGTGGCTGCCTTGCGGGTGAGATGGGAGGTGTAGATGTTTCAGGGAGGGGAGTGAAGCACCAATAATCTTACCAGCCGTGTTCACTATGTGCTGCAGGGCCTTCATGTTGTATTCAGTGCAGCTACCACCCCAAACAGCGATACAACTGGAGAGGACGCTCTCAATGGTGCCACTTCAGAAGGGTTAAGAAATCGCCTCATGCTCCCAGTCGTGATAATGACTCTAGCTAAAGCCAACACTTGTGGAAAACCAGTTAGAAAGATCAAGAGGGAGGAACTTGAAATGGCCTCCACCTGCAAAACCAGTCCTGTTTTGGGGACCATCTCATTGTTGCCCCTCTAGTGCACCTGTTGTTAATTCCATCAACAAACACCAATGCAGCTGAAACTGATGAACAACCCCCTCTGCCGTGTACCTGACCAAAACCTTATCAGAAAAGTCTAATTGAATTCATGCCATACCCTGATAAAAAAACACCTGCAAAAGCAGTCCTGTTTTGCGGACCATCTCGTTGATACCCCTCTAGTGCACCTGTTGTTAATTCCATCAACACCAATGCAGCTGAAACTGATTAACAACCCCCTCTGCCACGTACCTGATCAAAACCTTATCAGAAAAGTCTAATTGAATTCACGCCATACCCTGATAAAAAAATGTTTAAAAATACAAAAAAGTGTTTAAAAATAAAATTATAAATGTCTTGTAACCTCGCGCCCAACGCAGGAGCGTATCCAGCTGGTCAGCACGGCAAGACCAGAGCGGAGCCGTGACACCTTTACACTTTAAATTTCTCAAAAAGTGTTTAAAATACAATAAAGTATTTAAAAGTACAATAGAGTGTATAAAATGTTTTTATAAAAGTCTTGTGCGGACACCCTCGCGCAGGACCGCGGGGGGCGCATCAGCCGGCCAGCATGCAAGAGCAGAGAGGAACCAGACACGTTTACACTTAAAAAAAAGGTTCATAAAAGTCTTGTGTGGATAATGTAACTATATATTTACTCTTATTTATTTTCTTATTTATTTAAATAAATAAGAATTTTTCTGATAGTCAGTTTGATTTTTTTGTTAAAAAAAAAAAAAAACTGTGTATAAAACTACAATAAAAGTTCATAAAAGTCTTGTGTGGATATTGTAATGATTTATTGACCATTTTTTTCCGTGTATAATGCGCCCCCATGTATAATACGCACCCTAAAAATGGCATGTTGATGCTGGAAAAAAGCCTGTACCCATGTATAATACGCACCCAATTTTTATGAATTTTTCCATTTTATTTATTTATTTACTTATTTATTTTTTTAAGTCCCAATGATCGTCACACACGCAGGGAGGCAATGGGTCCCATTTTTATAGTCTTTGGTATGGTCTTAACTAGGCTGGATGTAATTTTTTTTGTTGGCGTTGATTTCTCCGACTGCCCGTAAAGGCACCACCGCGATCCGTGCGCACATGTGAAAAAGGCGTGCGGACGTGAAAAAGGCGGCTCTGTATGGGAGAGACGTTGAAGAGGAATAAAAACACCCTTGGAAACCAAAACTTGCCCCTCGTCGTGACTCGGAGCCGCAACAAATGTTTTGTATTTGTGTAGGGTACATTGTGACAGCAAACGAGCAGGTGATCGAGCAAGCGTCTGATACGAGAGCATTGCGGTCGTATGGAGCGTGTTTGAAGTGAACAGCGGAGACGAAAGGAACAAGGCAAAGTGATACTGCCTCCGTATGACGTCCGGTCCGCGATGGAGATTAAAAAACAAACAATATTTGACAATAACACACCATCAAGGATTGCACCATCGCATCAAACGATGTGTCGTCAATTATGAATTTTCCTAAGTGTGTTGGGCAGGATGGCTGAATGCGATGCGCGATTGATAACAAACAAGAAGAAAGGTGATTTCAAGTTTTATTTCGAGGGAGATTTGTCATGTCTCATCCCCAGTTTTGCTATTTGCGTCGCCCCTCCCTTCCTGTGTCACCTCAATCAATGTAACGTGTTTTGTATTTAAGTCCTCTCTGCCCCTCGCTCACCGTCGGATCATTGCTTGTGTTACTGTCATGATGTCCGTTTAGTTTCTGTTCCTGTCTTTGGTAATGTCACCCTGTCTTTTTGTTCCACGTCTTTGTCGGTCAGTCCTGTTGTTGGTTTTGTTGTACCATGATTTTCTTAAAAAAAAAAAAAAAAAAAAAATTTTTTTTTTTAAATTGTACCCATGTATAATGCGCACCCCAGATTTTAGGACAATAAATTAGTTAAATTTCGCGCATTATACACGGAAAAAAACGGTACTCTTTATTTATTCTTATTTATTTAAATAAGAATGTTTCTGAAAATCAGTTTGAGTTTAAAATGTTTACAAAAGTGTTTAAAAATACAAAAAAGCATTTAAAAGTACAACACAGTGTTTAAAAATACAATAAAGGTTCATAAAAGTCTTTGTGGATATTGTAACAATATATTTTTTCTACATCGTGGATTTTCACCTAACGCGGGTTGTCTTGGATCCAATTATCCGTGATAAGAGGGATTATTGTACAGCCAAAAAAAAAACATGTTCCCTGGTGTTCCCTGCTCTACTGGGTCTAGTGATTGTAAGAAAGAGATTCAGGCTATGCAATGAATTAAAAAAAAATCATCAATATGTCTTTGCTTGTTGGGATTTAATATATATTGCCTTTTTTATTACTATGCTTTCTATTCATTCTGTGAACTTTTCAATACTAGAACCCGTAGCTCTATAAACACAGCATGTGATATATTTTTTTTCTTTTCCCCACAAATCTGTATTGTGAGACATTCAAGAAGGTTATCCACCACCTACGTCATAGTTTCTACAATCTTGAAATTCATTCATTAGTTGTAGGTTGAATACTATCCCTGAGCATTATGTTTGCATTTTGTGCTGTTACCTCCATTAAGTTCCAAATCCCCTCTAGTTTATTTTTTATTGAGGATACTTATTCGAGCTTTTCCAGTTCCTCAATACTCTTCACCATCAGTACCTTGGCCTCTTCTGGTGATCCATTGAGCTTGATGTACATCTTGCAATTTCTGGTCCATGTACTCTGTATTTCTTTTCATTCTCCTCAGGTAACGTGCTTTCGATGCGATGTCCATGTTGGTCTTTGTCAGATGTTCATTTATGTAGTGTAGACCACTCTGCCTTAGAGCATCTTACCCTGTTTTAGGAGTGCAATTTTGTGCTTCTTATTGCCAAATCTCAGAGTGACCGCTGGCGTGTCACTACTGTTTCTTCTGGTTAGCGGATGACAGGCTTCAACTGGGTCAGGGTCCATAGCAATTCATTTTGTCTGCAGAAATGTAGCCACCTGTTGCTCGGCCTAGCTTGCATCTAGCTCACAGCCATCACTGCCTCCCGTCACCGCCCTTGTATAAGATTGTGGTTTAGTTGATATTACAGTGATGACAATGTCATTTATTCTAGTGCATTACCCAAGGTCTGCGATCCGAGGTGGGCAAGCCGCTTGTCCTTCTCTGCATTCAGCATACGGATCGTCGGATGGAGCTTCTTCACCTCTTCCACCAGTGCCAAGATATTTTTCTGCTGCATCCTCACAGCAGAAACTTCTTCCGAAAGGAAGTCAAGTGACTTTTTTTATATCATCGATCTCCGTGGACAGGGTCAGGTATTTTTTTTCGGGCCCATATTGCTCTGTTTGGACCCAGCAATATCTGACAGCTCAATCCGCTGTTCACCTGTAGATCTGCTGTTAGCTGGCAGGAAACGAACTCGCCGGTTCACAATCTGCTTGGTTCAGTTAAGTTTCCTTTTGTTTTCTTTCATTTTTGAACTCCTTGTTTTTTTTTTTTTTTAATTCTTGTCCACAATCGTCTCGCGCTGCTCGTTGTGCGTGTAGCCACCACGTGTAGCACACTTGCTTGTGCGCCGTAGTTGGCATACGTGGTGGCTTTCCGACCAAGTTGTGTGTGGGACTTCTTTCTGTCTTCGTATCCAGATCTCCCTCTATAGTAAGAAACAGAACAGGACAGCCAAGTGTTGCGTGAGGAAGACTTTATTGCTTTGGGATAAGGGGAACGAGGAGTGCTGGAGCTGTGGGTGGACTGGAGTGGCGGCGCTGCTGGGGTGTGACCGGCGAACAAGGACAACGTCGCCCTGGTTGTCTCACTCGGTGTGGCTGAGTGGCGGATGGCTGGCAACCACTAGGGGGAAACGCAACAGAGCAAGCGCGCAGCTCAGCAGGGCGTAGCAGAAGTTTGTGGTCGGGGGCAAGCAGATGGTCGAGATGGGCGGCAAGCAAGATGTGGTCAGAAACAAGCAAGTGATCAGGGCAGGTGGCGAGCAAGACTTGGTCAGAAACAAGTGAGTGGTCAGGGCAGGCGGCAGACAGGACTAGAAGGGTCAGCGTGCGAGCAAATTTGGCAACGGGAGTCAGGCACAGAGCGCAGTGAGCAACGGAGTGGCATCATGGGACAGACTGACAAGCAAGAGCGCAGATCACAGGGTTTAAATAGGAGCTGTCAAACGAGTACACACAGGTGCAGGTGATTAATTTGATGGGTGGGTGTGGCCATGACGCTGGAGCGTGACAGCCGCCCCCTTTCAACAGACTGCTCCCGACGGCCCCAAGCAGGGCCCCGACGTCGGGCAAGCGTGGAGGAAGCAGAAGCGGATCAGTATTCCGCAGAGGCATCTGAGTCCACAATGTCAGGAGCTGACTTGGGGTGCAACAGCGCCAGGCCCCCAGAGACAGAAGGCCGGTGTGGATGGCTGGACGCCGCAACCCTCCCGGACCACCTCGGACCCCTTTATGGAGAGTGGGCTAATCCGCAGGCGGTGGAATCCTGCAATGAGGTCGGGGTCCAAGTTACACCGGGCCGCCACCCGGGAGCGGACGGTGTCATCGTAGCCCTCCCAATCCACCAGGTACTGGATGCCCCGGCCACATTGACGGGACTGGAGCAGCGATCAAACCGACGAGCCGGTGAGGCGGAGGAGCCGATGCAGGACCCAGCGCATTTTCGTGGACGGGCTTCACCCGTGACACATGGAAGCTGGGATGGACTCTCATGGAGCCGGCTGATTACCAGAGGACATGCAGCAGAAGGACTTACCCAGTTCCTGGTTCAGGGGTTTGGTCTGTCCGTTGGACAAGGTGGAAACCAGAGGTGAGGCTGGCCAAGGGTCCCAGGAGACGATAGAACTCTTCCCAAAACATCGAGGAGAACTGTGGGCCGGGGTCGGAGACAATGTCATGGTGGTGGAACTGAGCGGTCTGTTTTGTGGTTGGTACCATGGGGAGCGGAATGAATCAGGCCATCTTACTGTAACTAATGAGAACCATCTTTTAGATCTCATCTCGGATTCACACAAACTCCCCTTGAGATCCTTGAACGCAACTCAAACCTTAAACATGGTACATCACACTGAATCAGATCTAAGGCTGAAATCCGCTGTGGTGTCGGGATTAAAAAAACATTACCTTCTTTCAAATTCCAGAGTAAGTGGAGTTCCCCATTTGTATTTTTGGTAGATTTCCCGTCATACGTACTATTTTTGGTTTCAGCATCAGTGAAATGGTCACATTAGAATCAATGACTCCCTGCAGGCTGCCTCGCCTTTCACCATTCTTTTTTTTTCTGTGTGACACACTCGAGTAAGCGACTGCGTGCGTGTGTACGTGCGACCTTGGTGACTTAGACTGACACAAAAGCCCCCAAAAGATAAGTTATTTGCGAGAGTCAGCACTTTTACTTCTTTCAGGATCAAAAGCTGACCTGGTTATCATTTGTGCTCCGTCTGTCCCTAATCCAATAACACAGAAAAGTCACTTTGCGTCTTCAAGATAAAGGAGAGACATATTTGGGAGAAATTGTTAAAACGAGAAACAAGTTTATTCTATTACAAGAATTTAGCAGTAGTGGTTACGACACAAATTCTAATGACCAAAAAAGTCATTTGTCAAGGCCCTTGACAAGGGTCAAGTTTTAATATTACAGAGAAATTCTTTAATTTGTGTTAAAAAAGAGGTTCTGTAAAAATCATAACTCTAACAAGTCAGATTTTTGCAAAAATCTCTTTTGAATTGTACTACATTGCGACTAGATTTGAGACTGAAACAGTTTATGTAAATTACGGATTAAAATCTCACGTTATGGGGAAAAAGTCATGTACTCAGGTCGTAATTTTATGTGATTAAAGCAATTACCGTTTTTTTCCGTGTATAGTGCGCCCCCATGTATAGTACGCACCCCTAAAAATGGCATGCTGATGCTGGAAAAAAGCTTGTACCCATGTATAATACGCACCCAATTTTTATGAATTTTTAAAAAAAAAAAAAGTAATTTTTTTTTTTTTTTTTTTTTTTTTTAAGTCCCAATGATTGTCACACACGCAGGGAGGCAATGGGTCCCATTTTTATAGTCTTTGGTATGGTCTTAACTAGGCTGGATGTAATTTTTTTTGTTGGCGTTGATTTCTCCGACTGCCCGTAAACGCACCACCGCGCTCCGTGCGCATGGAGCGTGTTTGAAGTGAACAGCAGAGAAGAAAGGAACAAGGCAAAGTGTTGTGAAATAAAATATTACCTGTAATACGGATTTAGGTAGAGAACTGAACTCTCGCTCTTTATATAGCTGACGTGTCTTGCTCATCCGTTCTGCGCATCTGTAATGGCGGCCTCCGTATGATATCCGGTTTGCGTGTGTGCGAGAGCGAGAGAGAGCGAGAGAGAGAGCGCGCGAGAGAACGCTCAACCGTAGCGCGCCGCCGACCGCCCAACTGCACCGGGCTGGTCGATTATTGTGACAGAGCCGTCGCTGAAATTTAGAAGATATTTTTAAAGTCCTGATGTACTTTCTAAAATTTAAGTGGACCTCAGTGCGCACTGCGCAGGGAGCTTAATTTGGTGCGGTCGCGCAACCGCAGCGCGCCGGGCGCTCACTGTCGCATTGCTTAAAGAGCGCCTTTGTGTTTTAGGATGAACAGCAGAGACCAAAGGAACAAGGCAAAGTGTTGTGAAATAAAATATTACCTGTAATACGCATTTTGTTATTTGCTGATTGAAACTGCTAATTAAACTGTGAATTGAAACTAATAGGAAGAAAACAACTCTCGCTCTTTATATAGCTGACGTGTCTTGCGCATCCGTTCTGTGCATTTTATTTCACAACACTTTGCCTTGTTCCTTTCTTCTCTGCTGTTCACTTCAAACACGCTCCATGCGACCGCAATGCTCTCGTATCAGACGCTTGCTCGATCACCTGCTCGTTTGCTGTTCAAACACGCTCCATGCGCACGGAGCGCGGTGGTGCGTTTACGGGCAGTCGGAGAAATCAACGCCAACAAAAAAAATTACATCCAGCCTAGTTAAGACCATACCAAAGACTATAAAAATGGGACCCATTGCCTCCCTGCGTGTGTGACGATCATTGGGACTTAAAAAAAA
Source organism: Syngnathus typhle (assembly GCF_033458585.1). Classification (NCBI taxonomy): domain Eukaryota; kingdom Metazoa; phylum Chordata; class Actinopteri; order Syngnathiformes; family Syngnathidae; genus Syngnathus; species Syngnathus typhle. The sequence goes on along the minus strand of NC_083749.1, from coordinate 12,594,378 downwards.
AAAAAAAAAAAATTTAAAAAAAAAATTAAAAAAAAATTTTTTTTTTTTTTTTTTGTACCCATGTATAATGCGCACCCCAGATTTTAGGACAATAAATTAGTTAAATTTTGCGCACTATACACGGAAAAAAACGGTACTATAACAGGGGAAAATAGGTCAAAATATTTTCCTACAAAAAGGATTCATGCTAAATGAAAGTAAATTCAGAATTTGAAGGCATAATAATGCATAATTTACCAGAATGAAGGTAATGTTGTGAGCATTTATGGGTTATGCTTTGGGGGCTTTTTATAAGATATCCTCCACTGTTTTATTTTTAGTCTGGGTTGCGCTTAAAAAGGAGTTTGTTGCAATATTGTTGAGAATTAAATGAATAGATCTTCAAATCCAAAGGAATATAAATGGTCAACGCTCAGTATTTATTTTTTGTAGCATCAGTCTTTTTGCATACATGTCGATGCATACGTATATACTTAGATCTGTGGAATAATTGAAGCAGCAACTGACATCGAGGCTGACGTCAGCAGCGCACGTAGGTCCGGAATCAACAGCTGTTTTTTTTTTTTTTAATTTATACAGAGGATGAATATTCCGATGGATTTAATGATTTGAAGTGATACGGGTGGTTCCTTAAAATTGTCCATATTACATTTATTTGATATACCGTATTTTTTCGGACTAAAAGTCGCTCCGGAATATAGGTCGCATTAGCCATAAAATGCACAATAACGTGAAAAAAACATATATAAATCGCTCCGGAGTATAAGTCGCAATTTGGGGGAAATGTAATCGACAAAATCCAACACCAAGAACAGACATGAACGAGCAACAACAGGCTAAACCAGGGGTGGGCAAACTTTTTGACTCGCGGGCCGAACTGGGTTCTAAATTTGGACCGGAGGGCCGAACCAGGAGCAGATGGACGTAGTGTTTGTGTGAAGTAATATAAGCGACCTGTAAAGGTCATTGGATAAAAGATTTTAGCTTTTAGTAGGTAGTAAAGCATGGATATTCCAAACAAATTTTTTGAAAACAAATGCATTTATTAACAGCATTAAAAAAAAAAGAAAAAATCACTAAAAAACTGCTATCAGTGATTCTCATAAAATACGACACCATTATTATTATTATGAATAAGTCTCCATCACTTCAGTGCCTGCAGGTCAGATTAATGAAAGATGTTAATCTTATGAGATCACATCAAACGGCAAACATTCTGACCAAATATATAATCTTGAAGAATCGGTGAAAGCATACATCCAAATAGTAATCAAAACGGCAACACGGTGAGGGGTATCTGAACATCAGAGCAGAGTTTTAACTCACAAACACCTGGTAACAGAGGTGAGGAAACGGGAAACTTAAAGTAAGCCTTAAGAACTTTACAGGTTAAGAATAGTCGCAAACAGGTGGTGCATCAATGTCCTTGAGCATCCTGCATTGTTTGGAAATGAGAATGGTTGCTAGTTTCAATCCCTGCTATGTGTACAAATCATATTCAAAATGCATTTTTTTAAAAACAAACTTGAGAGCCTCCCCTTCATTTTCAGTGGGAACAGTGTTGTTGGTCTCCCTTTTTTGCTAGTGCGTCATAGTCTGGAGTAAAATTTGTTGTGGCAATTCTTAGGAGACATCCGAGGTGTTGGTCCGTTTACCTCGATCTGTGACTGATTGATGTTGATGTTGATGCTCATGTGGCTGAACGTCACGTCACGTACGTCGAGCCAAATTGGCCACTCTTTTTTAAACACTCGGCACTGTGTCCACCTTGCTCTTACTTGGGCGACTCATTTTAATAGAAGGATTCCAGGGGAAGGTTTGTGGGTGGCTTTAGCGTAAAACTGTATCTAAAAGCTCAGCGTGCGAATTTCAAGAATGCTGTCGTCACAGCCCACGCTCTAAATTCAGGACTGATACAAATAGAGCGCGAGTCCGCCATGTCCGTACTACTGAGTACGTACACACACTTGTGAGTGCGCACCGAGCTTTCTGACACGGCTTCCGGTAGTAAATGCGCAGGCAAGCTGTTCCCCATCTACTGGGGAAACGCAGTCATTGCAGGCAAAATGACCCAAAAAAATGTTTAATGATACAATTTTTTTCAGGGTTGGCGGGCCGGATTAAACGGTTCCGTGGGCCGGATGTGGCCCGCGGGCCGTAGTTTGCCCACCCCTGGGCTAAACGTTAGGTATGCTAACGTGACATAAACACAAACGAAGAGCTGAGAACGGGCCTGACGTAACATTCAGTTATTCAAATGACTATTACATAAATAACACGCTTATAAAACAAGGCTGCTGCGGACGGACTATGCTGCAAGTGGTACTTCTGGAAGTACATGCGGTGCTGACATCGGACTCATCGTCAGTTGCTGTTCCAAATTTTCCACAGGCCCATATAACTACCGTTTTTTTCCATGTATAATGCGCGAAATTTAACTAATTTATTGTCCTAAAATCTTGGGTGCGTATTATACATGGGTACAACAATTTTTGAAGAAAATCTCCCTCGAAATAAAACTTGAAATCACCTTTCTTCTTGTTTGTTCAATGGTCACACGGGGATGGGTCAAATGCAGAGGACAAATTTCACCACACCCAGATGTGTGTGACGATCATTGGGACTTTTAAAAAAACAAAAAAAAACAACAACAAAAAAAAAGTCAAAATTTGGGTGCGTATTATACATGGGTACAGGCTTTTTTCCAGCATCGACATGCCATTTTTAGCGTGCGTATTATACATGGGGGGCGCATTGTACATGGAAAAAAACGGTATATATAAACTACACTGGTCAAAAAAATTAAAGGAACACTTTGAAAATACATCAGATTTCAATGGTGACAACAAAAATGTTACGTCTGTTGGACTGAAACATTATGTCCCAGCGGTGTTCTATCAGGTTTAGAACAGGTGATCGTGAGGGCCATTCAATTGTGTCAATTCCTTCATCCTCCAGATACTGTCTGCATACTCCTGCCACATGAGGCCGAGCACGGTCGTGGATCAGGAGGAACCCAGGACCTACTGTACCAGCTTAGGGTCTGACCATGGCTGCAAGGATTTCATCCCGATACCTAAAGGCAGTCAGGCTGCTGTTCTCTGGCCTGTAAAGGTCTGTTCGTCCCTCCATGGAAATGCCTCCCCAAACCATCACTGACCCACCACCAAACCGGTCATGCTGAATGATGTTGCAGGCAGCATAGCGCTCTCCTTGGGTACTCAGCTCAGCTCAGTGGCCTAGTGGTAGAGTGTCCGCCTTTAGTGGAAGGTTGTGGATTAAAACCCCGGCCGGGTCATACCAAAGACTATAGAAATGGGACCCATTGCCTCCCTGCTTGGCACTCAGCATTAAGGGTTGGAATTGGGGGGTTAGATCGCCAAATGATTCCCGAGCGCGGCACCGCTGCTGCTCACTGCTCCCCTCTCCCCTCTCCCCCAGGGGATGGATCAAAATCACACGGGGATGGGTTAAATGCAGAGGACAAATTTCACCACACCCAGATGTGTGTGTGACGATCATTGGGGCTTTAACTTTAACTTTTTTAAACTTTCTCCAGACCCTTTCACGTCTATCACAGGTGCTAAGGGTGAACCTGCTCTCATCTGTGAAAAGCACAGGGCGCCAGTGGCAGACTTGCCAATTCTGGTGTTCTATGGCACATGCCAATCGAGCTCCACGGTGCTGAGCAGTGAGCACAGGGTACACTACAGGATGTCGTGCCCTGAGGCCACCCTCGTGAAGTCTGTTTCTGACTGTTTGGACAGAGACATTCGCAACAATAGCCCGCTGGAGGTCATTCTGTAGGGCTCGGGCAGTGCTCAACCTGTTTCTCCTTGCACAAAGCAGCAGATATCGGTCCTGCTGATGGAATGAGGACCGTCTACGGCCCTGTCCAGCTCTCCTAGAGTAACTGCCTGCCTCCTGGAGTCTCCTCCATGCTCTGGAGATTGTCATGGGAGACACATCAAATCTTCTTGCAACAGCACGCATGGATGTGCCATCCTGGAGGAGTTGGACAATCTGCGCAACTTCAGGAGGGTTAAGAAATCGCCTCTTGCTCCCAGTCGTGATAATGACTCTAGCCAACACTTGTGGAAAACCAGTTAAAAAAGATCAAGAGGGAGGAACTTGAGATGGCCTCCACCTGCAAAACCAGTCCTGTTTTGGGGACCATCTTGTTGTTGCCCCTCTAGTGCACCTGTTGTTAATTCCATCAACACCAATGCAGCTGAAACTGATGAACAACCCCCTCTGCCGTGTCCCTGACCAAAACTTTATCAGAAAAGTCTAATTGAATTCATGCCATACCCTGATAAAAAACTGTTCCTTTAATTTTTTTGAGCAGTGTATATATCAAATATCTATAACCTAAATAACAATTTTATCAAACCATCCGTTTCACTCCAAATCATTGAACCCACCGAAATCTTCGTCCTCTTTGTCACTTAAAAAAAAACCCCAAAAACCCCGCTGCTGCTTACTTCAGAAGCACACGTGGCGCTGACGTTGGACTCATCGTCATTTGCTGTTCCATTTATTCCCCAGGCCTATATAAAACTACATACTATAAACGTTTTTTTCCGTGTATAGTGCGCAAAATTTAACTAATTTAGTGTCCTAAAATCTGGGGTGCGCATTATACATGGGTACAAAAAAAAAAAAAAAAAAAAAAAAATTTTTTAATTTTTTTTTTTTTTCTTTTTTTAAGTCCCAATGATCGTTACACACGCAGGGAGGCAATGGGTCCCATTTTTATAGTCTTTGGTATGGTCTTAACTAGGCTGGATGTAATTTTTTTTGTTGGCGTTGATTTCTCCGACTGCCCGTAAACGCACCACCGCGCTTCGTGCGCGCACGGGACAGCAAACGAGCAGGTGATCGAGCAAGCGTCTGATACGAGAGCATTGCGGTCGCATGGAGCGTGTTTGAAGTGAACAGCAGAGAAGAAAGGAACAAGGCAAAGTGTTGTGAAATAAAATGCACAGAACGGATGCGCAAGACACGTCAGCTATATAAAGAGCGAGAGTTGTTTTCTTCCTATTAGTTTCAATTCACAGTTTAATTAGCAGTTTCAATCAGCAAATAACAAAATGCGTATTACAGGTAATATTTTATTTCACAACACTTTGCCTTGTTCCTTTGGTCTCTGCTGTTCATCCTAAAACACAAAAGCGCTCTTTAAGCAATGCGACAGTGAGCGCCCGGCGCGCTGCGGTTGCGCGACCGTACCAAATTAAGCTCCCTGCGCAGTGCGCACTGAGGTCCACTTAAATTTTAGAAAGTACATCAGGACTTTAAAAATATCTTCTAAATTTCAGCGACGGCTCTGTCACAATAATCGACCAGCCCGGTGCAGTTGGGCGGTCGGCGGCGCGCTACGGTTGAGCGTTCTCTCGCACGCTCTCTCTCTCGCTCTCTCTCGCTCTCGCACACACGCAAACCGGATATCATACGGAGGCCGCCATTACAGATGCGCAGAACGGATGAGCAAGACACGTCAGCTATATAAAGAGCGAGAGTTCAGTTCTCTACCTAAATCCGTATTACAGGTAATATTTTATTTCACAACACTTTGCCTTGTTCCTTTCTTCTCTGCTGTTCACTTCAAACACGCTCCATGCGCACGGAGCGCGGTGGTGCGTTTACGGGCAGTCGGAGAAATCAACGCCAACAAAAAAAATTACATCCAGCCTAGTTAAGACCATACCAAAGACTATAAAAATGGGACCCATTGCCTCCCTGCGTGTGTGACGATCATTGGGACTTAAAAAAAAAAAAAAAAAAAAAAAAATTAAATTTTTTTTTAAAAAAAAATCATAAAAATTGGGTGCGTATTATACATGGGTACAAGCTTTTTTCCAGCATCAGCATGCCATTTTTAGGGGTGCGTACTATACATGGGGGCGCACTATACACGGAAAAAAACGGTATATCTCAAATAACTATAACATAAATAACAAGTTTATCGAACCATCCGTGTCACGCCAAATCATTAAATCCATCGAAATCGTCGTCCTTTGTGTCACAACTGACTCTGAAGTCAGTGGATGGTGGAAGTCAGTGAATTATTTCACAGGCCTAGAGCGCCCTCATGCGGTTTAAAGGGAAAATAACATGTGAAGTGATAAATTATACTAATAAGTATTTGTTTATTTAGTGTTTTTTATTTTTGTCATGTTTGAACTGAATCAAAGTTTGAACCAAACCGTCGCTTAAAAAAACAAAACTTGGACCCATGGGCATGGTTAACTATTACACTTTTAATATGTGTGTGTGTGTGTCTGTGTGTGCGTGCGTGTGCATGTGTGTGTGTGTGTGCGCGTGCACACGCGTGTGTGTGCGTCATTTTAACCTTTTTTCCTCTCTGTTCTTGTAAACAGTTAACAGCTTGTGTCCATGGGTCTGCTGCCATGTTATATCCTATGCACTGGCAGCATGTTTACATTCCAGTCTTGCCTCAACATCTATTAGACTATTGCTGGTGAGTTTGCATTTCCACTGAAATACTTGTGAAATCTTAAATATCGAGTGAGACAATGTGCTTTTAAAATGTGCTATGCAAATAAGACCAAACCATCTTTAATATACAGTAATCCCTCGCTACATCGCGGTTCGTTTATTGTGGTTTCACTATATCACGGATTTTTTTTTTTTAAATAAATAAAAAAAAAAATTTAAAGTCAAAATAAAACTTCTAAATTGAGGAATTTTGGCACGAAAGTTACCCACACGTCAGCAGAAGGCAGGGAGTGTTCACAGAATTGCAGTACGTACACTTGTACCTTTTTATAAAAAAAGTTGTTATAATAATAAGAGTTCTAAAAACATATTTACAGTATTGTACCTTGTTATAAAAAAGTTATAATAATAAGAGTTCTAAAAACATTTTTACAGTACGTACACTTGTACTTTGTTATAAAAAAGTTGTTATAATAAAAAGAGTTCTAAAAACATATTTACAGTATGTGTTATGAATTCTCCATGTTATTTATAGTATGTTATTCAGCCGTGCTTTGATTTGAGGTAGGGTGATTTATTTTGAAGGCCGTTTTCAGGCAAAACCACTTCCTGTTTTACGTTTGTGTACATGTTGGCTACAGTGGTACAGGAGTCATTGACGATGTAAGTGGGTCCCCTAACAAGAAATGAACACGTATAATATTTATATTTTCAATATTTATACAAAATGTTCTGTATGTTATTTATTAGGGGTACGATACACATCGATTAATCGATATAATGTTCTACAATTTATTGGCATCGATGCTAAACGTAAACATCGATTTATATCACCGTGTTTGACCTCGGACATTAGACGTGACTTTATTTTGAAATGCAGTTCATTGTTGCTTGCTTCCTCTTTCCGGGAGCAGTGCGCCCGGCGTTGTTGTGTTGTGAGCAGAGCAGGCACGTGAAAGGGGAGTCAACAACTAGTACGCGGCTCCTGGGCTGGTGCTATGGCTAGTGTCTAAAAAGACGAGGAAATTTGCTCCCCTTTAGGCTTCAAGTCATTCGTTTGGAAGCACTTTGGATTCCAAAGAAAATATGGCTCAACCGACAAGACACGTGCAGTTTGTAAATCCTGCCATGCGGTGATCAAATATTCAGGGAGCACAAATCTCGCCGCACATTTAAAGAAAAAACACATCAAAGTTCAGTGTTAAAATAGGCACTTTGTATACTGCAATACTCTTGTAATTTCCTAAATAAAGAGTTTGCAGTACCTTGTTGATTTTGCGTATGAATTGTTATAAATCAGGATATTGTTCTATATTTTTTACTAAAAAAATATATATATATCGATCGTAGAGCACTATATCGCGATATATCGTGAATGAATCGCAGCAGGCTTTAAGATATGGGCAAATATCGTATCGTAGTTCTTTGTATCGATATTATATCGTATCGTGACAAAACCCGCGATTTACACCCCTATTATTTATACTATTAATGTATTATTTACATGTTTGAAACAATTATTTAATGTTCTAATAATAAAATATGCACTTAAACGGTTTCATATACATTTATTGACACACAAAAAATGTAGATTAAATAAAATGTATAGATAAGAGGGTGACCGTACTTCACGGATTTCACTTATCGCAGGTGTTTTTTGGAACCAATTATCCGCAATAAACGAGGGATTACTGTACTGCATTTTTACATTTGTAAAACTTAGTCAACATCCTTTTCCAGTTGCTTAGAAACTTCCTCTCTTTTTCTTTACTTATCCCCTGCAAGTCTATATACAGAACTGTCTCAGAAAATGATAATGTTGTGATAAAGTTGTTTATTTTCTGTAATGCAATTAAAAAAAACAATTACGTCATACATTCTGGATTCATTACAAATCAACTGAAATATTGCAAGCCTTTTATTATTTTAATATTGCTGATTATGGCATACATCTTAAGAAAACTCAAATATCCTATCTCAAAATATTAGAATATCATCAAAAAGTATACTAGTAGGGTATTCAACTACCGTATTTTCCGCACCATTAGGCGCACCGGATTATAAGGCGCACCTTCAATGAACGGCCCATTTTAAAACTTTGTCCATATATAAGGCGCACCGGATTATAAACCGCATAAAATAGAAGCTATACTGCAACAAACTGAGGTTGACTAGCGTTGCGGTATGCATCCACTAGCCAATAACCAACGAGCCTTCTGTAAACAATCGCGTTTCTCAAACGATCTCCTATAAAATGATCGGAACTGACTAAAGTTCGATCTAACGCATTGGTACTACTTACCTATGTTTCCCTTCCATATCGATCCGTAGATTTACTCAAAACATTAACAGAGCAGCCTATTTTGACATGCAATAGCCTCGCGCGTATAGCAGCTATCGTTATAGCATTAGCTATCTGCAATTTCCCATGAGCCTCAGCTCACAATCTCCCATGAGCCTCGGCAAAGTGTAAACAATCGCGCTTCTCAAACAATCTCCTATAAAATGATCGGAACTGACTAAAGTTCGATCTAACGCATTGGTACTGCTTACCTATGTTTCACTTCCATATCGATCCGTAGATTTACTCGAAACATTAACAGAGCAGCCTATTTTGACATGAAATAGCCTTGCGCGTATAGCAGCTATCGTTATAGCATTAGCCATCCGCATTTCCCATGAGCCTCAGCTCGCAATCTCCCATGAGCCTTGGCAAAGTGTAAACAATCGCGTTTCTCAAACGATCTCCTATAAAATGATCGGAACTGACTAAAGTTCGATCTAACGCATTAGTACTGCTTACCTATGTTTCCCTTCCATATCGATCCGTAGATTTACTCGAAATATTAACGGAGCAGCCTATTTTGAAATGAAATAGCCTCGGGGGTACAACAGCTATTCAGTGACGCCCCCTGACTACGGTTGCCGTAATGTTGGGAAGCGATGCGACCTTGTAATTTACTAATAATAATAATAACTGGGATTTATATAGCGCTTTTCTAGATACCCAAAGTCGCTTTACATGTGTGTGTGTGTGTGGGGGGGGGGGGGGCTGGGGGAGGAGGGAGGATAAAGAACAACTTTGTTGGGAAAGAAAACAAAGAAACACCAAGGGCAGGGTCAGTTAGGAAAGGCTAATGTGGAGAGGTGGGTTTTTAGGGTGGTTTTGAAGGTAGGGAGGGAGGGGGCATCTCTGATGTGCCTGGGGAGAGCGTTCCAGAGAGAGGGGGCAGCCACGGAGAAGGCCCTGTCGCCCCAGGTTCGGCGCCTGGTCTTGGGGACCTCCAGGAGGCCGGCATCACTCGACCTGAGGGAACGGGATGGGACGTGTGGCTGGAGGAGGTCAGAGAGGTAGGGTGGAGCCAGGTTATGGAGTGCCTTGTAGGTGGTGAGGAGTATTTTAAAGGTGATTCTATATTTGACAGGCAGCCAGTGGAGGTCATGAAGGACAGGTGTGATGTGCTCTCTGGAGCGGGTTCCGGTGAGCAGGCGGGCAGCGGAGTTCTGGACATATTGCAGTTTGTTGAGGGTTTTGGAGGTGATGCCGTAGAGGATGCTGTTGCAGTAGTCTAGTCGGGATGAGATGAAGGCGTGGATGAGGGTTTCGGCAGCAGAGGATGTGAGGGAGGGCCGGAGACGGGCAATGTTTCTGAGGTGGAAGAATGCAGTTTTGGTGATGTGGTTTACGTGGGGGAGGAATGAGAGGGTAGGGTCGAAAATTACACCTAGATTGCGGATGTGGGTGGAGGTAGTGACAAGGGAGCCGTCGATGTTTAGTGAAAAGTCCTGAGTGGAGCGAGTGAGGGAGTCGGGGCCAATGATGATTATTTCAGATTTTTTGCAGTTGAGTTTTAGAAAGTTATTTTGCATCCAGGTTTTTATATCTGTGAGGCAGGTGGTGAGGGTGGAGTGGGTGGCTGTGGTGATGGTCGTGGTGGAAAGGTATAGTTGTGTGTCGTCGGCATAGCAGTGAAATTGAAGGCCGTGGTGGCGGAGGATCTGACCGAGGGGTAGGAGGTAGATGGTGAAGAGTAAGGGGCCAAGTACTGAGCCCTGGGGGACACCGTGGGTGACTGGGGCAGTGGAGGAGGTGCAGTTGTTGATTGAAATGAATTGCTGACGGTCAGAGAGGTAGGATTTCATCCAGGAGAGGGCAGTGCCGGATAAACCAAGGGAGGAGTGGAGGCGTGATAGGAGGATGGAGTGGTTGATGGTGTCGAAGGCAGCACTGAGGTCGAGGAGGATGAGGATGGAGAGGGAACCAGAGTCGGCGGAGAGGAGGATGTCGTTGGTGACCTTGAGGAGGGCAGTTTCTGTGCTGTGGAGTGAGCGGAAGCCGGATTGGAACGTTTCGTATAGGTTGTTGTGGTGAAGGTGGGATTTAATTTGGGAGGCAACTGCACGTTCGAGAATTTTAGAGGGGAAGGGGAGGTTGGAGATGGGCCTGTAGTTGTTGGGGGAGTTGGGGTCGAGACCGGGTTTCTTGAGAATGGGGGTGATGGCAGCCAGCTTGAGGGCAGGAGGGACAGAGCCAGTAGATAGGGAGGAGTTAATTATAGTGGTGATGAGAGGTGAGAGTGAGGGGAGGCAGGCTATGACTAAAGTGGATGGGATTGGGTCGAGGATGCAGGTGGAGGCTTTCATACCAGAAGTTATGGAGGATAGGTCAGCTGTGGTGATTTCGGAGAAGAAGTTGAGTGGGTGGTTGGAGAGTAAAGGGGGGGCATGATCGGGGGTAGGGGAGGAGGTGGGAGAGGAGGCGGCCAGTTCAGTGTGGATGGTGTTGATTTTTGATTGAAAAAATGATAAAAATTCTTCACATTTGCTGGTGGTGAATGAGGTGGTGGTGGTGTCCATGGGTTTGAGGAGTTGGGTTACGGTAGAGAAGAGTATCTTGGGGTTGTTGCTACCAGATTGTATGACGGAGGAGTAGTGGGAAGTGCGTGCATTGTTGAGGGCATCTCTGTATTCCTGTTGGTGTAGTGTGTAGATGTCCAGGTGAACAGTGAGACCGGTTTTCTTTGAGAGCCGTTCAAGCTGCCGGCCCTTGGCTTTAAGGTGACGGAGGTGGTCAGTGTACCAGGGGGCGGTGTGGGTGTAGGAGACAGTTTTGGATTTTATGGGGGCGAGTTGATTGAGACAGGAGGAGAGTGCGCTGTTGTAGCTGTTAACCAGTTCAGTGGGGGAGGCGTTCAAAGTGAGGGTGTGATCGGAGGTGGTGTTAGTCAGTAGGGCGGAAAGAGAGGGGGGGTGGATTGATTTCATGTTCCGGTATGATATGGAGCGTTGCTGCTTGATAAGGGGGGTGGGGATGTCTATGTCCAGGGTGAGGGCCAGGTGGTCTGAGAGGATGTCTGTGAGGTTGAAGCTGGTGAGGTTGCTGATGGAGAGTCCAGTGGTGCAAATTAAGTCCAGGGTGTGTCCTTTTTTGTGGGTGGGGAAGTCAACGTGTTGAGTGATATTAAATGAGTTGAGAATGTCCAGAAATTCAGTGGCAGTTTTGCAGGTGGTGGAATCGACATGAATGTTGAAATCTCCCAGTAGGATGACTGAAGGTGAAATGGCACAGAGTTGGGTGAGAAATTCAGAGAGATCGGAAAGGAATGCAGGGTTGGGTTTGGGGGGGCGGTAGATGATTGCAGTGACCAGGGGTTTGGGGCCAGGCAGCTTGAATGACTGGTGCTCAAAGGAGGAGGGGGTGGTGATGGTTACAGCAGTGGGTTTCAAGTGTTGGCGGTATATTGTGGCTATACCGCCACCACGACCGTCACGTGGTTTATCCATGTAGGTGTATCCTGGGGGTGTAGCTCTGTTGAGGTGAATGTATTCCAGTGGTTTTTGCCAGGTTTCGGTTATGCTGAAAAAGTCTATGTTGTTGTCAGTTATGAATTCACTGAGTATTGGTCCTTTTTTATTGAGTGAGCGGGTATTGAGCAGAGCGAATTTGAGGGATGGGTGAAGTTGGATGGGTGGGGGAGCTATGGTTAACGGTTGTAGATAGGCAGAGCGCACGTGTGGTTTGTTATTGTGATGACGTGTGACGTCACTGGGGGTGGATCGGTTGCGTGACCAGAGTGATGGGATGCAGTGTTGTTCAGTCCGGGAGTAAATAAACTTTCTGCGGGAGCTTCTGTGGATGTATCTGGGTCGGCGAAACAGTCCGTGTGCTTTGATGGTTGCTGTGATGTCTGGAGGTATGGTGGTGTGGTTGTTGAGTTTGAGGAGTTGCAGAGCGGAGTATTTGAGTAGCATGCTGGCAGTGGTGGATGTTAGCCTGGGATCGTTGGCTGACGGCTGCACACTTGTTGGCCAGAGATGGAGAGACAGGCACAGCGCGACGATCCACAGCATGACAGAGGAGAGGAGAGAGGAGTTGGTGGAGGGACAGCGGTCCGTGATTTGCGGGAGTTAGCAGGGAGCTAACTATGGCTAGCTGTTAGCCACCAGCTGCGGAGCGGCAGCTAGTTAGCAGGGAGCTAACTGTGGCTAGCTGTTAGCCACCAGCCGCGGAGCGGCGGCTAGTTAGCAGGGAGCTAACTGTGGAGGCAGCGATCCCAGTCAACAAGGACTAATCGCACCGACAGCTGGAGGGCTGTCCGGGGATACCTCACACAGTGGCAGAGAATGGCACAGAAAGCCGGGGGCGTCCAGTTACGCGGCCCACTGGTCGCGGGGAACCGTACTGATGTTGCTGGTTGCCGGCTAGCCCTGAAGCCGCCAGCTAACCAGACAGTCAGCGGGTAGTCAGGAGGGCTATCCGCGGTGCGATCCGGGATAAAAGTCCGGGAAACAGCTCGTAGCGGCAGGTTGTTGCTGGGCAATGGTAGCCAGGAGAATCAGTGGAGCAGCGGGTGAGTGAAACATCTGTCATCTGTCATAAAGTAATCCAAGCTGATGCCAGGTGACGAAGTGGGTAAAAGTTGACAAGTAGAAAGCTACACACTTAATACACACTTAGTATAAAACAAAACAAAACAAAACAAAAGGATACTAAGTCGCATAGAAACTAAAACTAAGGAAGGAGAAGCGGCGAACAAGCGAGACGCCAGCGTCCTCTCACTTCCGCAAACTACTAGTCGTACTAAAACGTACTGAAACATTTTGGCAGAGCACTGTGTACAACCAGTATGGATCAACAAATTCTTCAATTGATCCATATATAAGCAAGGATTTCCTGAGCCTTGAAAAACACTCAGTTCAGTAAACTAAATCACAAGCACGGGGAAGACTGCTGATCTGACTGCTGTCCAGAGGACCATCATTAACACCCTCCATCAGGAGGGTAAGACACAAAAATAAATTTCTCAAAGAGCAAGCTGTTCACAGAGTGCAGTTTCAAAGCACATCCACAAAAAGTCTGTTGGAAGGGGGAAATGTGGTAGGAAACGCAGCAGAGATGACCGCACCCTTAACAGCATTGTGAAGAAGAGTCGCTTCCAGAATTTGGGGGCGCTTCAAAGACCGTGGACTGAAGGTGCAGTCCAGGTATCAAAAGCCACTGTTCACAGACGTGTCTGGGAAATGGGCTACAATAGCCGTATTACCATGGTCAAGCCACTTCTGAACTGAAGACAACGGAAGAAGCGTCTGACTCGGGCTATGGAAAAGAAGCACTGGACAGTTGCAGAGTGGTCTAAAGTCCTCTTTTCAGACGAAAGCAAGTTTTGTATTTCATTTGGAAGTCAAGGCGCCAGAGTCTGGAGCAGGGGTGGGCAAACTACGGCCCGCGGGCCACATCCGGCCCACGGGACCGTTTAATCCGGCCCGCCGACCCTGAACAAATTGTATTATTAAACTTTTTTTTTTTTGGTCATTTTGCCTGCAATGACTGCGTTTCCCCAGTAGATGGCGAAGCGCTCGCCTGCGCATTTACTACCGGAAGCCGTGTCAGAAAGCTTGGTGCACACTCACAAGTGCGTGTACGTACTCAGTAGTACGGACATGGCGCACTCTCGCTCTATTCGTATCAGTCCCGAATTTAGATCGTGGGCTGTGACATCTGCATTCTTGTAATTCGCGCGCTGAGCTTTCAGATGCAGTTTTGCGCTAAAGCCGCCCACAAACCTTCCCCTGGAATCCTTCCATTAAAATGAGTCGCCCAAGGAAAAGCAGTGCCGAGCGTTTAAAAGAGAGTGGCCAATTTGGCTCGATGTACGCGACGTGACGTTCAGCCACATCAACATCAACCCATCACAGATCGAGGTAAACGGACCAACACCTCGGATCTCTCCTAAGAATTGCCACAACAAATTTTACTCCAGAATATGACGCACTAGCAAAAAAGGGAGACCAACAACACTGTTCCCACTGAAAATGAACGGGAGGCTCTCAAGTTTATTGTAAAAAAATGCATTTTGAATATGATTTGTACACATAGCAGGGATTGAAACTAGCGACCATTCTCATTTTCAAACAATGCAGGATGCTCAAGGACATTGATGCACCACCTATTTGCGACTAATCTTAACCTGTAAAGTTCTTAAGGCTTACTTAAAGGAAGTGTTTCCCGTTTCTTCACCTCTGTTGCCAGGTAATTGTGAGTTAAAACTCTGCTCTGATTTTCAGATACCCCTCACCGTGTTGCTGTTTTGATTACTTTATTTGGATGTATGCTTTCACCGATTCTTCAAGATGATATATTTGGTCAGAATGTTTGCCGTTTGATGTGATCTCATAAGATAAACATCTTTCATTAATCTGACCTGCAGGCACTGAAGTGATGGAGACTGTTATTCATAATAACAGTGTCGTATTTTATGAGAATCAGCAGTTTTTTAGTGAATTATTATTAAAAAAAATTTAATGCTGTTAATAAATGCATTTGTTTTCAAAAAACTTGTTTGGAATATCCATGCTTTACTACCTACTAAAGGCCAAAATCTTTTATGCAATGACCTTTACAGGTCGCTTATATGACTTCACACAAAGCCTACGTCCATCTGCTCCTGGTTCGGCCCTCCGGTCCAAATTTAGAACCCGGTCCGGCCCGCGAGTCAAAAAGTTTGCCCACCCCTGGTCTGGAGAAAGGCTGGAGAGGAAAAAAATTCCAAGTTGCTTGAAATCCAGTGTGAAGTTCCCACAGTCAGTGATGGTTCCGGGAGCAATGTCAGCTGCTGGTGTTGGTCCACTGTTTCATCAAGTCCAGAGTAAATGCAGATTTTAGAGCACTACATGCTTCTGTCTGCTGAAGAGCTCTATGGAGATGATGATTTTCATTTTCCAGCATGATCTGGCACCTGCCCACAGTGCCAAAACCACCAGTAAATGGTGTACTGATCATGGCATTACTGTCCTCAATTGGCCTGCCAATTCTCCTGACCTGAACCCCATAGATAATTTGTTGGGTATTGTGAAGAAGAAGCTGAAAGACACCAGACCCAACAATGCACTTCAGCGATGCCACAGGCTGATTGCCTCCATGCCACGCCGCAATGATGCAGTAATCCATGCAAAAGGATTCCCAACCAAGTACTGAGTGCATTAATGGACATTTTCAAATGTTTGATTTGGTTTTGCTGTTATAAATCTTTTTATTTTACTTGGTCTGAGGAAATATTCTAATATTTTGAGATAGGATTTTTGAGTTTTCTTAAGCTGTAAGCCATAATCAGCAATACCCTGCTCTGTGTGTATCTGAGGGCTCTCATGGAGAAACGTATGTCAGAATCAGAATCAGAATGCCTTTTATTTGTCATTTTACATAGTATATGACCAGCTCATTGGCTTAGTGGTAGAGTGTCCGCCCTGAGACTGGAAGGTTGTGGGTTCAAACCCCGGCCGGGTCATACCAAAGACTATAAAAATGGGACCCATTGCCTTCCTGCTTGGCACTCAGCATTAAGGGTTGGAATTGGGGGGTTAGATCACCAAATGATTCCCGAGTGCGGCACCGCTGCTGCTCACTGCTCCCCTCTCCCCCAGGGGATGGATTAAAATCACACGGGGATGGGTTAAATGCAGAGGACAAATTTCACCACACCCAGATGTGTGTGTGACAATCATTGGGAAAGAAAGAAAGTGCAAAATAAACAATGAAGTATATAGAAAAAAATAAAGTATAGAAAATATGATAGATGTTAAACTATATACAGTGCCTTGCGAAAGTATTCGGCCCCCTTGAACCTTTCAACATTTCGCGACATTTCAGGCTTCAAACATAAAGATATAAAAGTTTAATTTTTGTCAAGAATCAACAAGTGGGACACAATCGTGAAGTGGAACAAAATTTATTGGATAATTTAAACTTTTTTAACAAATAAAAAACTGAAAAGTGGGGCGTGCAATATTATTCGGCCCCCTTGCGCTAATACTTTGTAGCGCCACCTTTTGCTGCAATTACAGCTGCAAGTCGCTTGGGGTATGTCTCTATCAGTTTTGCACATCGAGAGATTGGAATTCTTGCCCATTCTTCCTTGCAAAACGGCTCGAGCTCAGTGAGGTTGGATGGAGAGCGTTTGTGAACAGCAGTCTTCAGCTCTTTCCACAGATTCTCGATTGGATTCAGGTCTGGACTTTGACTTGGCCATTTTAACTCCTGGATACGTCTATTTGTGAACCATTCCATTGTAGATTTGGCTTTATGTTTTGGATCATTGTGCATTTGGAAGATAAATCTCCGTCTCAGTCTCAGGTCTTTTGCAGACTCCAACAGGTTTTCTTCCAGAATGGTCCTGTATTTGGCTCCATCCATCTTCCCATCAATTTTAGCCATCTCCCCCCCTGCTGAAGAAAAGCAGGCCCAAACCATGATGCTGCCACCACCATGTTTGACAGTGGGGATGGTGTGTTCAGGGTGATGAGATGTGTTGCTTTTACGCCAAACATAGCATTTTACATTGTGGCCAAAAAGTTCGATTTTGGTTTCATCTGACCAGAGCACCTTCTTCCACATGTTTGGTGTGTCTCCCAGGTGGCTTGTGGCAAACTTTAAACGAGACTTTTTATGGATATCTTTGAGAAATGGCTTTCTTCTTACCACTCTTCCATAAAGGCCAGATTTGTGCAGTGCACGACTGATTTCTGTCCTATGGACAGACTCTCCCACCTCAGTTGTAGTTATCTGCAGTTCATCCAGAGTGATCATGGGCCTCTTGGCTGCATCTCTGATCAGTTTTCTCCTTGTTTGAGATGAAAGTTTGGAGGGACCGCCGGGTCTTGGTAGATTTTCAGTGGTCTGATACTCCTACCATTTCAATATAATTGCTTGCACAGTGCTCCTTGAGATGTTTAAAGCTTGGGAAATATTTTTCCCAAGGAAAAACAGGGAGCTGTCTCCTGAGATAGCCTTGGCTCTGCTGAGAAAGCGGGAGGTGTAAATGTCCGTCAGGGAAAGGAGTGGGCAGCCGACAATTTTCTGTGTTGCCTTGATGACTCTCTGCAGTCTCTTCCTGTCAGCAGCGGTGGAGCTGCCAAACCATGCTGTGATGCAGTATGTCAGCAAACTCTCAATGGATGAGCGGTAGAAGGTCAGCAGCAGGTTGAAGTTGAGGTTGTGCTTCCTGAGAACTCTCAGGAAATGTAGCCGCTGCTGAGCCTTCATTGTGATGGAGGTGATGTTCTCTGTCCAGTTAGTATTGTCTGAGACGCCGAGATACTTGACGGTGTGGACCCTTTCCACGCGCTCATCGTGAATGTGTAGGTGTCCGTGTTATGCTTCCTGAAGTCGATGATCATTTCCCTTGTTTTGCTGGTGTTCAAGGCAAGGTTGTTCTCTGAGCACCAGGCAGCCTACCACAGGACCTCCTCTCTGTAGGTAGCCTCGTCATCCTTGGAGATAAGACCGACCACTGTGGTGTCGTCACCAAACTTGACGATAAGGTTGTCTTTGTGGGCCGGTCTTCAGTCCTGGGTGTAGAGGCAGTAGAGGAGGGGGCTCAGTACGCAGCCCTGAGAAGAGCCGATGCTCAGCGTGCGAGTGGAGGAGACGTGGGGACCAAGTCTAACAGTCCTTAATCCAGGCACATGTGAGAGGATGGAGGCCAAGAGTGACTAGTTTTGTGGTGAGTTTGTCCTGAATTATTGTGTTAAATGCGGAACTGTAATCCACAAAGAGCATCCGGACGTAGCTCCGCTGCTGCTCCAGGTGGTTCAGTGCAGAGTGGAGAGCAATGGCGATGTCGTCCTCTGCAGATTTGTTTGTCCGGTACGCGAGCTGGTGGGGGTCGAGGTCTAGAGGGATGTAGTCTTTGTTGTGCTGAAGAACCAATCTCTCAAAGCACTTCATGATTACCGGAGTGAGAGCCACCGGGCGGTAGTCGTTTAGGCTGGTGATGAGAGACCTCTTCGGCACCGGGATTATTGTGGAGGTTTTTAGGCAGGAGGGGACGATAGCCTGAGCCAGGGAGAAGTTGAAGATTCTAGTGAAAGTAGGGGCTAGCTGATTGGCACATGCTTTGAGCACTTTACCAGGCACTCCGTCTGTGTATGTAACTTCCGTACTTCTTCATTGAGTTCCTCATTTGTTGTTTCATTTTTTCTACCAAAAGAATGGATAAAGTTGGAAATGCTAACTTTCCTGGTAAAAAATACTTCAACTGGGCTAGTTACTGAAAAATGAACCATCTTCGCTGTAACGTCCTTTTAGGGCAGTGGTTCTTAACCTGGGTTCGATCTCTGTCTCAGGGGTTCGGCAGAGCCTCCACTGTGGAGGTCCGAACACACCTGTATATCGTGTAAATTTGTGATGACGCAGAAGTCACACTGATTTTCTGGTATGTAATTTGTTGTGAGTTCGTCTATTGTGTTGGTTTTGTTCTTTGAACAAGGTGATGTTCATGCACGGCTCATTTTGTGCACCAGTAAAAAAAATCTGTCTTGAATTTTAAAAAAAAAAAAAAAAATCATTTTTAATAAAGAGGGGTTCGGTGAATGCGCATATGAAACTGGTGGGGTTCGGTACCTCCAACAAGATTAAGAACCTTAGACTCTGATGAAGGCGGAAGATTCCACCGAAACATGTCAGGTAAATGAACCTAAAACAAATTTGTTTGATATAGAAGAACCAGAGAAGTAATTGAAAAAGAAAAAAAAAAAAAAACAAAACAAGATGAACCTAGTACAACTAAGATTAAGAACCACTGCTTTAGGGGAAGAGGCACTGGTGAGGCATAGCCTCCCCAGTGATGGAGACAGTGGAATCATCAACCATTTCATCATCATTAGTAAAGAACTATAACTATCCCGGTGACATGACCCTTTCATATTTTTCAACCTCTAAAATTATTAGAAGGATTGGTGAATATTTTGGACTTAATGGACAGTAAGGTTTTTTGTCAGTAAGCTGCAGGAAGCTGTCTCTGGCAGAGAACATATCAATAACACTCAAAAATGGCCCATTGTTCTCGTATTTGAGCGAGTGGTTGAAGTTGACATTTGAATAGATATTCACATAAATTTTGATGATTGAACGTAGTTTTATCATGCGAATTATAGATTTACATGTAATGCCCGGCACACACACACCTCTGCTCAGCCAAATTTATTGTGTGACATTATCATGCCACGCACCAACATGACAAATTGACTCCTACAGTACTAAAACCACAGACCATAGACCGCATTTTCAACAATGAACATTGTGTGCATTGTCTCACACAGACAAACTCTCAGTTCAACAAATTCCACAAACAAAAACATAAGTTTTTTCACTTATTATGTGTGGCGGGACAGACCATTCGTTTTAGTTTGTCGTTTTCAGGAGCCAAGATTTCAAAATGGTCACTGAGGCATTTTTTAACGAACTCCACTTCATTGTATGGCTTTTTAGCCCGTGCAATGTTCCAAGCCAGTTGAAACAATGCAAGCGTGACAGTCTCTGAGTGCTTCGTAATTTTTTTGAAAAACTGTACCTATTCTTCTGCCTGACTTTTCAAAGTGTCCAAACTTGTGCTTGCAAAATTCAGTCCCTTTTGGAAACTCCTTATCGATATTGGCATGAAGTGAGCTGAAGTGGCGCTGAACATTTGAAGCTTTTAAATGCGCTAATGACGTCCGACATATCAGGCAGAATGGCTTGCCATTGCATTCAACAACTTTAACTCTGTTAAAAACGTCCTGTGTTCATCGTCATATATTCGTTTAGCTGTGCATTTTTTCCTTGCCATTTTGAGAGCAAAATTGACACTCCTCAAATGGGTTTGTCCCTCCTGCTTTGCGGGATTTCACCTCACGCGCATGCGTGTTTGACCAAAATACCATATTGAACTCAAGCGAACCAAATACGCACAAAAAATAAACACAAATGTTGATATGAACGTACAAAAGCCGCATGAAACCAGCCAAAGAGCCGCATGCGACTCGCGAGCCGCGGGTTGGCCACCCCTGGTTTAGGTACTGATACACCCCATTGTGATTGGCCATTTTCTTACGTCTGAAGCGACAGAGTTGGGAAGGTAGTCAAACATGTAGGTAGTTCTTGTTAATGGTGTCTTTTGTCATCCTCCTACCCTGCTACATTATCAAGAAGTGGAATTTAAATGTTTTCTCAAATACTACTAAAGTAGGCCCATTCTCGGACGATCGAGCAATGCTCGTTGCGCCCGATGAAAGGAAAAGTGTGGTCAGCTGCCCTCGGAGCTGCCCTTAAAGCCCACGTATCACGCTAATAAATTCTACCGTTTTATGCTTTACTCATTTAGTTGTGGTCTATATGAAGTGGAACAGTAACGCTTTTGTCTAAATTCCTCGTTTTGATACCATCACAGGTCCTTCTTTTGTACTTCTTCTGAAGTGCGGCTCAGAGCAAGCCATTTTGGTGTGGTCTCTTTAAATACAAATGAGATACTTCACACCCCTCAGGTCGCAAGATGTGCACCTCCCTTTCCGGTCCACATATTTGTAGTTTTTTTAGCCAAGGTAGCCTTTACTTGCGCCGCAAACTTTTTGATTAATCAAAAGATATCAACGGCAGAAGACCTGTCCATACACCATACATAACACGTAATAAAATAAATCCCCTCACAATATTTATTAACGTCTTGTAAGCAAGCACTGCAGTCAAGCTACGAAGTAAGCAAATGCTAGCGCTAGTGAGAAGGTAACAAATGCATTTACTATATTATTGTGTTCCCCAAGAATAATACAGCACCTTTGATGCAATTCATCAGATACAACTACTCAAAATATACCCACAAGAAGTGAAACCGTAGAGTGCACAACTCCAAAATCAGCAGAAAGACTGACACTAATGCTATGGACGTCTTGTAAACAAGCACTGCAGTCAAGGTACGATGTAAGCTAATGCTAGCGCTAGCTAGAAGCTAACGAATGCATTTACTACATTATTGTGTTCCCCAAGAACTATACAGCACCTTTGGTACAATTCATCTGATACAACTACTCAAAATACACCCACAAGTGAAACAGAGCGCACAGCTCCAAAATCAGCAGAAAGAGTGACGCTAATGCTATGAAAACGAGTGAATAGACAAAGTAAAACACAGTTTATTATTTTTGTGTCGTCTCAAGCTTACTGCTTTACTGTGACCGCCGTTTCCATAGATTGAAGGAACTGAACCATTAATGAAACAAAGTCTCTAGGCCAGGGGTCCCCAAACTTTTTCCAATGAGGGCCGCATAACTTTTCCCTTCTCTGATGGGGGGCCGGGGTCAGTTTCTAACAGAAAAAGTGTGACAATCACAGGTGTCCCTAAATGTAATCATTTTGTGTTTTCCAGAAAACATGCTGACACTCCAGCGCACCACACATATCCAAATATTAATAACCCTTTCTGAGATCAAATAGCCCTCTCTGGGTTCTTCACAGAATAAAATAACGCGGAAAATATATAGGCCAATAACACTATTTATGAACTCGATAAAGAATCAAATAACCCTCAGTGGGTTCTTAACAGAAAGAAAGTTATGCTGTGCCGTGCACAATCCTAGGTAAAAGTTCAACTTCGCTTGAGACCCCATTCTTCCATTTCCCGGCTCATGCGCGCCCACCATACTTGGGGCCCCGTCAGTTGTGACGCTGGCAACCTTTGCCCAGTCCAGATCCAACTGCTGCATTGTTTTACATACTTTGTCGAGAATATCCTCCCCAGTCGTAGTGCCTTTCAAGCTTTGTAGGGATGCCAGCTCCTCGCACATCTCAAAGTTTGCGGTAACTCCACGAATAAAAATAAGAAGCTCCGCGGTGTCAAGTCAACTTTATTTGTATAGCCCTAAATCACAAGCAGTCTCAAAGGGCTTCACATAGACAAACAATTGACAATTATTCTCAAAGCATCCCCTGATCTTAAACTCCCAAAAGGGCAAGGAAAAAGTAAAAAAAAAACTACCAGGGGAAAAATAAGAAACCTTGAGAAGGGACCACAGATGGAAGGATCCCCCTTTCAGGATCCACCTTTCAGAACTTTAATGTCGGCGCAGGTTGTATCCCTTGAATACCGCCACCATCTCTTGACAGACGAGACAAGCAGTCTTTGAATTGAACAAAAAAAAAATGTGTCCACTGCGGGTTAAATACCCTGCATTCGGAATCAGTTTTTCTCTCACCCAACCTTTTTGCCATTATTCCGTTCTTTCACGTTCTATGACTGGGTTATGGGTGGCCATAAGGGTAAAAACGTGCTGGGGCAAAGTGAGGTCGTAGTAGCATTTTTTTCTCCGTCTCTGGTATTGTTTAGCAATTTTTTTCCCGTCTCTGGTATTGTTCAGGAGGTCTGGTATTGTTTAGCATTTTTTTCCGTCTCTGGTAGTGTTCAGGGGGCCGGGTCTAATGCGGAGGGGGGCCGTATACGACCACTGCTTTAGGCGAATCCTTCTCTATACTGACAAAAGATTTCTGAAACACTCCTTGAACAAGCAGGACTTTGCCCACAAAAGTGAGAACACTGCTTGAAAAACGAAATTTGACCAGACACTTCT
The DNA here is from genome assembly GCF_033458585.1 of Syngnathus typhle. NCBI lineage: Eukaryota > Metazoa > Chordata > Actinopteri > Syngnathiformes > Syngnathidae > Syngnathus > Syngnathus typhle. The sequence goes on along the minus strand of NC_083749.1, from coordinate 12,571,044 downwards.
TTGAGGTTCTGATGTTGGGGGATGGTTTGTGTGGATTGATGCATCCAACAACGGAACATTTTGATCTCGCCAATTTGACATCCTTGAGTTGTTTGGACTACAAAAGTCTCTCCGAGTAATAAGACATGGTGGATTCGTAATAAACATGGCGGATTTGCGAATTTCCGTCTGGCAACACCTTGTTTGGTTTGTCCTGCCCCAACGGATGTGATGTAATAGATAAAAAAAGTTATAGATAATGGAGAAATCTGAACGGAGTAAAATATAGCCCTCCAAACAGATCATAAAAGTATCTCTGCAGCACCTGGAGGGATAGATTACACTTTTCTACACTCCAGGAGACTCCAAATAGACAAGAAAATGATTTTAAAAGCAGAACAACTCGATTTTCCATGAAATGTGTCCTGATATCTTAATGGATCGTCGTTACGTGGGCTGTTCAGCTCTGCAGCATTGTCGAATGTCCTTTCTGTCGTTACTCCTCACAAGTGTGTGACAAGAACTACGCTATGATCGCCACCACACTGTCATTCTGGGTACCGTTCAGAATGAGATGTCGATGATCTGCATACAACCTGCAACAACTGATGTTCTCACATTGTCTGCAACTGTCATAGAAAGTGGACTTGGACATTTTTATGTAACCAGAAGTCACACACCTAATTCATGCCAAAGTTCATGGGGTGTAGGAATAAGGTGGATAGCGATAACAAAAAAATGCATTATCTCACTGGAAATAGCGTTAATACATTTTCTCTTTTCTTCAACTGCTTATTAGTGATCAGTAACAGATTTGTTGCTTTAACTTATCTTTATCTTTCATGCTAAGATTCATTAAACCTAACCAAAAAGATACATTGAATTTTGAGGCATCACATGATTTTCTTTTCAGTGCTCCAATGCCCTACCTCATTGGAGTGCATTCCAGCCTGATGGAGGTAAGTGATTTGCTCGCAGAAACTATTGCGTTTAGTTGTATTCATTTTATATTCAAATATTGCTATTTTCTCAAGATAACTCATTACACATTCTAGAAACAACTACAGCTGAAACAAAGTGCTGTACTTACAAATCAAACAAATAAAAAAGAATATAACATTTGAAAAACAATAAACCAGTAACAAAGTTAAAAATAATTGATTTTTTTGTGAGATCCTCGTGTTCATCCATTGTTTAATTTCATCAAGACATGCCTCAAGATTACAGTAACTCCACGGCATATATAATTGGGTATATTTTGCAGAACAATGAAAGCTAATGTTATATTTACATATAATGTCACCCGATGAACAGTACCGATCCCGCCGGGAGACCACATGTGACATTACAGTCATCCCTCGTTTATCGCGGATAATTGGTTCCAGAAACCACCCGCAATAAGTGAAATTCGCGAAGTATGCTCACCTCATCTGTACATTTTTTTTATCTGTTTATTTTTTGTGTCAATAAATGTATATGAAACCATTTAAGTGCATATTATTAGAACATTAAATAATTGTTTCAAACATGTAAATAATACATTACTAGTATAAATAACATGCAGACATTTTTGTATAAATATTGAAAATGTAAATATATGTGTGTGCGTGTAACATGTTGACAAGAAGTACTGGGCAGGCTAACGAGTTAGGCGACAGATGCTAATTCGCGATCGTGCTAACACGCGAAAACGGACCTCTAAAGGAATGTAAACGAACATTTGGAGCAATACTACATTGTCCTATAGGTTAAACACGTGATCATTCATTTCTCTTGTTAGGAGACCTACTTACATCGTCAATGACTGTAACAGACATATGTACACGAACGTAAAACAGAAAGTGATATCGCCTGAAAACGGCCTTCAAAATAAATCACCCTACTTCAACTCAAAGCGTGGCTGAATAAAATAAATAACATGGGGAATTCTTAACACATACTGTAAATATGTTTGTAGAACAACTTTTATTATTATATGATTTTTATAATAAGGTACAAGTGTACATACTGTAAATATGTTTTTAAACTCTTTTATTATTATAAAAAAATTCTATAACAAGGTACAACACCGTAAATATGTTTTTGGAATTCTTATTATAAAAAAAAAAAATTATAAAAAGGTGTACGCACTGCAATTGTGTGGGCACTCCTTGCCTTCTGCTGGCGCGTGGGCAAGTTTTGTGCCATAACTCCTCAATTACAAGTTTTGTTTTGACTTTTGACTTTATTATTATATATTTTTTATAATAAGGTACAAGTGTACATACTGTAAATATGTTTTTAAACTCTTTTATTATTATAAAAAAAATTCTATAACAAGGTACAACACCGTAAATATGTTTTTGGAATTCTTATTATAAAAAAATAATAATAAAAAGGTGTACGCACTGCAATTGTGTGGGCACTCCTTGCCTTCTGCTGGCGCGTGGGCATGTTTTGTGCCATAACTCCTCAATTACAAGTTTTGTTTTGACTTTAAATTTTTTTTTTTTTTAAATTTGGAAAAAAAATCCGCGATGTACTGAAACCGCGATAAAAAACCCACGATGTAGCGAGGGATTACTGTTTGACCAGCTCAGTGGCCTTGTGGTATGAGTGTCCGCCCTGAGACTGGGAGGTCGTGGGTTCAATCCCCGGCCGAGTCATACCAAAAGACTATAAAATGGAACCCGATGCCTTCCTGCTTGACACTCAGCATTAAGGGTTGGATTGGGGATGCTGTGAGGAGCTGCGCCCCACAGTCATTATTAATGTATAGCTTCTACTATGGAAGCTCGTCTGAGAATGATCTAACTGTACTAAACTCGTTTAAAGACGATCTAAAAGAACAGCTTTTATGTTGTGATGGGCAGTGTCGAAGGTAGCACTAAAATCAAATAATAATGGTATTGATGAGGTGTCGGAGTCCATAGCTAAGAGAAGATCATTAGTCAGTCGGTAAAGCTTGTCCCAGTCGAGTGGAGAGCAGAGGAAACCAATCTAAAATTGTTCAAATTGATTGATTGAAGCCATGGAAGTTAGTGAGAGTTGAAAAGATAAAGGGTTAATTAAAAAAGTAGAAAAACAAAAGGCGCACACACACACACACACACATACACTTTTTTATATTTATATATATATATATATATATATATATATGTGTTTTTGTTATGTTTATATATATATATATATATATATATATTGTTTGTACAACTCGTATCTTGATTTTCTTCTAACTATATTTAATTATTGTATTTAGAAAGTTCTTGGAATGGCTATGGAAGATGTCGTGATCCTGAATGTGGACACAAACACCCTTCAAACACCCTATAATGATCTTCAATGCCTACCCCATGATGTGGTGAGGAGCAATCGCAGTTGTAGATGTTTTCTTTTATATTCATCCCGCACCCATTTTGATGAACAAAATGGTCCCATCCTTAGGCACACAAGACATGAAACAATCTCTTGTCACAAGGTTTAGACTGTCTTTCTAAGAAGTTTATTTATTCATGTTTGTGAAGCAATTTGTATGGGTTTGGATTGGACACTTATTTCCCGTGATACGCGTGGGAATATCCACGGTCTCAGGAGTACTGGTCACAGGCTCGCTGATACTACACACCACCTCACCAGTCCCTGCCTCGTTTAGACACATGCATTTTACAGATAATACAATATGGTTTATGTAGTGTTGTGATAATTAGACCCTACACCTTTAAGAAACTGAGGAAGTGAGAGGGTGTTGAACAGCGAGAGAGAGTTGTTGCTGGACAGGACAAGCGAGGAGTCAATGTTATACCATCTGTAACTGTGAATGAAAGTTATTAAAGCTTCAACTTAAAATATCTAAACTGAGAAGACATTCAGTTTCTACAGTTTACATATTACATTTTGTTCAAATACATGTTTGTTATAGTTTTATTCCAGAATGGAATACATTAATTTTTACCCTCAGAAATCTACACACAACACAACACAACACCTCACATAATTATTGAAAAGAAAACATATAGAAAGAAATCACATACGGTTAACTGCATCATGTTTACACTAATCAGCCTTGAGAGGTTCTTAGAGCTTAATGGGAGTGCACCTGTGGTAAATTCAGTTGATTGTAGGAGTAGTAGTAGTAGTAGTGGTAGTGGTGGTAGTAGCACAAGAAGTATTCCTAGGAGTACCGTATTTTCCACACCATAAGGCGCTTCGGGTTAAAAGGCTCTTCTGCACTTAATCCACAGACCGCATTATAGGGCGCATGCATGTCATGACTTGCGGTAAAAAAAAAAAAGAAAAGTCATGGAAACAACTCGTGAGTTGTATGAGTTCAATTGTACTTTTATTGTACTCACATTATTGTTAATCAATTTTCATAGGCAAATTAATCAAAGTCCTCATCTTCTGTATCCGAATTATTAAACAGTTGGACAAGTTCGCCGTTAAACATGCCACATTCCCTCTCGTCATTGTCTCGTTGTCACGTTTCTCCTCGTCAACGATCCCGGTTTTTCAGAAAGTTTGAGTTGTGCCTCATAAGCATGTCGATACCATTTTAGAGGGTCCTAATGCTGCTTGCTTTGCACAAACGATAGTATTTATTTATCAATGGCGGCAGAGGTACGTACTCGACGTGTTACGTACAGTCCTCTGATTGTTTTTGCCCCGATCGACGTAGAACGTAATGTCCTCTGATTGGTTCATCGGGTCTACATATTACGCCTGTATATTACGGAAGCCACACAAAACAACTTCGGTCCACACAAAAGACTTTCAAGTGCACCATATGATGTGGAAAATACAGTAGTAATAGCGGTTGTAGTGGTAGTAGAAACAGTAGTAGTAGTAGTCGACGCAGCAGTAGAAATGGTAGTCGTCGTCGTTGTAGAAGTAGTAGAGAAGCAGTCAAAGTAGTAATAGAAGAAGTAGTAGGAGTAATAGTAGTAATAGTTGTAGAAGCAGCAGTCGCAGTGATAGTCGTCGTAGTAGTATTATAGTAGCTTCTCATGATACTGAATATTAATTAGGTAGGAAAAAAATAGAAGACTAAAAACTATTAACTAATCAGGTTTTTAAAATTATTATAGTAAAATTCCAATAGAAAATTAATCTCCACTCACTCTTAATCAGAAGCTTTAGTTGAGTTTGTTTAAAACATCCCACTGTGTACCTTAGAGTAGAAAATGTGAATGTAATTTTTTTAGTAGCTGATGATGATCACATAAATTTGATGTATTTTTTTTTTGTTCCATTGTTGTTCCATTAGGTTTCATCTCTAAAAAGTCGGCTGAGGAAGTTTTCAACAACACCAGGTGATGGTGTGGCCCGTGCCTTCCTCAAGAGTCAAGCAGCTTTGTTTGGCAGCTACAGAAATGCTCTTCAGATTGAGTTGGTCAGTGAATTACTCAATTTAACATTGCAGATAACATATTGAAGTCAAGAAGCCAGTTTTTCTGTGAGAGTGATTTTGTACTGTTGGATGACACCACCTCAAGTTAGCATACACGATCAGCTGCCCCCTTCCTCTCCTATTTTTAGAATTGTAACCTTGGCAGGCTACTTCATAAGTGTGTGGATTGCAGGAGTAGAGCACCGGTTTTTTGACTCCGCGCGCCGGCACGAGCTTCGGCAGGGTAGAAAAAGCGGTCCAGCGCTGTACACTTTCCTGAACCCAGAGACTCAATCATAACAGATCGGATCAAATTCAACTCACTTTTTGAGTGTGTTTTTTTATTGTGTTGGTGTGAATACCTTCCTTAATCAGAAGAAAAACGATCACCCATTGAGTAATTTGGGCATAAGTGGTGTTAACTTTATGCCAAGGAATGCGAATGGTGCACTCCCCACTAGGGAGTAGACTCCAACAATAGTTCTTTTCGTCCCCAAATCAAAAAATGTTGCGACAAATTTTTACCATCCGTCATATTGGCATTTTGACCCATTCCATTCACACTAGTATCCAGGTGCTGCTATCCTCTTACAAGCTTAAATACAAGAGAAAATTGCTTGAATTGTCTTTTTCTTGAAAGTATTGAAAAAAAAAACATGACTGTGGTCCAGATTGTGCAAACACAATCTGCTGGAGGTGCCATATAGTGGTAGGAAATAAAGGATGTACAAATTAAGTGCAAAACATTTAAAGTACCGTATTTTCCGCCCTATAAGGCGCACCGGGGTATAAGGCGCACCTTCAATGAACGGCCCATTTTAAAACTTTGTCCATATATAAGGCGCACCGGCCTATAAGGCGCATAAAATAGAAGCTTTACTGCAACAAACTGAGGTTGACTAGGGTTGCGGTCTGCACCCACTAGCCAAAAACCAACGAGCCCTCTGTAAACAATCGCGTTTCTCAAACAATCTCCTATAAAATGAGTGGAACTGACTAAAGTTCAATCTAACGCATTGGTACTACTTACCTATGTTTCCCTTCCATATTGATCCGTAGATTTACTCGAAACATTAACAGCGCGGCCTATTTTGACATGAAATAGCCTCGCGCGTATAGCAGCTATCGTTATAGCATTAGCCATCCGCGATTTCCTATGAGCCTCAGCTCGCAATCTCCCATGAGCCTCAGCAAAGTGTAAACAATCGCGTCTCTCAAACGAGCTCCTATAAAATGATCAGAACTGACTAAAGTTCGATCTAACGCATTGGTACTACTTACCTATGTTTCCCTTCCATATCGATCCGTAGAATTACTCGAAACATTAACAGAGCAGCCTATTTTGACATGAAATAGCCTCGCGCGTATAGCAGCTATCGTTATAGCATTAGCCATCCGCAATTTCCTAAGAGCCTCAGCTCGCAATCTCCCATGAGCCTCAGCAAAGTGTAAACAATCGCGTCTCTCAAACGAGTGCCTATAAAATGATCAGAACTGACCAAAGTTCGATCTAACGCATTGGTACTACTTACCTATGATTCCCTTCCATATCAATCCGTAGAATTACTCGAAACATGAACAGAGCAGCCTATTTTGACATGAAATAGCTTCGCGCGTATAGTAGCTATCGTTATAGCATTAGCCATCCGCAAAAACCAATGACCCTCAGCTTGCAATCTCCCATGAGCCTCAGCAAAGTGTAAACAAACAATCGCGTCTCTCAAACGAGCTCCTATAAAATGATCAGAACTGACCAAAGTTCGATCTAACGCATTGGTACTACTTACCTACGATTCCCTTCCATATCAATCCGTAGAATTACTCGAAACATGAACAGAGCAGCCTATTTTGACATGAAATAGCCTCGCGCGTATAGCAGCTATCGTTATAGCATTAGCCATCCGCAAAAACCAATGACCCTCAGCTTGCAATCTCCCATGAGCCTCAGCAAAGTGTAAACAAACAATCGCGTCTCTCAAACGAGCTCCTACGTATAAAATGATCAGAACTGACTAAAGTTCGATCTAACGCATTGGTACAACTTACCTATGTTTCCCTTCCATATCGATCCGTAGATTTACTCGAAACATGAACAGAGCGGCCTATTTTGACATGAAATAGCCTCGCGCGTATAGCAGCTATCGTTATAGCATTAGCCATCCGCAATTTCCTATGAGCCTCAGCTCGCAATCTCCCATGAGCGTTAGCAAAGTGTAAACAATCGCGTCTCTCAAACGAGCTCCTATAAAATGATCAGAACTGACTAAAGTTCGATCTAACGCATTGGTACTACTTACCTATGTTTCCCTTCCATATCGATCCGTAGATTTACTCGAAACATTAACAGAGCAGCCTATTTTTACATGAAATAGCCTCGCGCGTATAGCAGCTATCGTTATAGCATTAGCCATCCGCAAAAAAACATGACCCTCAGCTCGGAATCTCCCATGAGCCTCAGCAAAGTGTAAACAATCGCGTCTCTCAAACGATCTCCTATAAAATGATCAGAACTGACTAAAGTTCGATCTAACGCATTGGTACTACTTACCTATTTTTCCCTTCCATATCGATCCGTAGATTTACTCGAAACATGAACAGAGCGGCCTATTTTGACATGAAATAGCCTCGCGCGTATAGCAGCTATTGTTATAGCATTAGCCATCCGCAATTTCCTATGAGCCTCAGCTCGCAATCTCCCATGAGCGTCAGCAAAGTGTAAACAATCGTGTCTCTCAAACGAGCTCCTATAAAATGATCAGAACTGACTAAAGTTCGATCTAACGCATTGGTACTACTTACCTATGTTTCCCTTCCATATCGATCCGTAGATTTACTCGAAACATTAACAGAGCAGCCTATTTTGACATGAAATAGCCTCGCGCGTATAGCAGCTATCGTTATAGCATTAGCCATCCGCAAAAAAACATGACCCTCAGCTCGGAATCTCCCATGAGCCTCAGCAAAGTGTAAACAATCGCGTCTCTCAAACGAGCTCCTATAAAATGATCAGAACTGACTAAAGTTCGATCTAACGCATTGGTACTACTTACCTATGTTTCCCTTCCATATCGATCCGTAGATTTACTTGAAACATTAACAGAGCAGCCTATTTTTACATGAAATAGCCTCGCGCGTATAGCAGCTATCGTTATAGCATTAGCCATCCGCAAAAAAACATGACCCTCAGCTCGGAATCTCCCATGAGCCTCAGCAAAGTGTAAACAATCGCGTCTCTCAAACGATCTCCTATAAAATGATCAGAACTGACTAAAGTTCGATCTAACGCATTGGTACTACTTACCTATTTTTCCCTTCCATATCGATCCGTAGATTTACTCGAAACATGAACAGAGCGGCCTATTTTGACATGAAATAGCCTCGCGCGTATAGCAGCTATTGTTATAGCATTAGCCATCCGCAATTTCCTATGAGCCTCAGCTCGCAATCTCCCATGAGCGTCAGCAAAGTGTAAACAATCGTGTCTCTCAAACGAGCTCCTATAAAATGATCAGAACTGACTAAAGTTCGATCTAACGCATTGGTACTACTTACCTATGTTTCCCTTCCATATCGATCCGTAGATTTACTCGAAACATTAACAGAGCAGCCTATTTTGACATGAAATAGCCTCGCGCGTATAGCAGCTATCGTTATAGCATTAGCCATCCGCAAAAAAACATGACCCTCAGCTCGGAATCTCCCATGAGCCTCAGCAAAGCGTAAACAATCGCGTCTCTCAAACGATCTCCTATAAAATGATCAGAACTGACTAAAGTTCGATCTAACGCATTGGTACTACTTACCTATGTTTCCCTTCCATATCGATCCGTAGATTTACTCGAAACATTAACGGAGCAGCCTATTTTGAAATGAAATAGCCTCGCAGGTACAACAGCTATTCGGTGACGCCCCCTGACTACAGTTACCGTAATGCTGGGAAGCGATGCGACCTTGTAATTTACTAGTCGTACTAAAACGTACTAAAACATTTTGGCAGAGCACTGTGTACAACCAGTATGGATCAACAAATTCATCACTTGATCCATATATAAGGCGCACCGGGCTATAAGGCGCACTGTTGACTTTTGATAAAAATTTAGGTTTTTAGGTGCGCCTTATAGGGCGGAAAATACGGTAACATCATGTTTGTTTTAACTAACCTTTGATTTATAGTTAATGTATTACAGTAATCCCTTGTTTGTCGCGGATAATTGGTTCCAAAACCCACCCTCGAAAAGTGAAATCCGCGAAGTAGGGTCAACCTCTCATCTGTACATTTTTTGTGTCAATAATGTATATGAAACCATTTAAGTGCATATTTTATTATTAGAACATTAAGTAATTGTTTCAAACATGTAAATAATACATTAATAGTATAAATAAAGTTTGTATAAATATTGAAAATGTAAATATGTGTGCGTGTAACATGTTGACAAGAAGTACTGGGCAGGCTAACGAGTTAGCGGAAAGATGCAAATTCGCGATCGCGCTAACACGCGAAAACGGACCTCTAAAGGAATGTAAATTCATTGATATTGATATATTGATATTTATATTGAAAATCATTTGGTGATCTAACCCCCCAATTCCAACCCAAGTCCGCCCTGAGACTGGAAGGTTGTGGGTTCAAACTCCGGCCGAGTCATACCAAAGACTATAAAAATGGGACCCATTGCCTCCCTGCTTGGCACTCAGCATTAAGGGTTGGAATTGGGGGGTTAGATCACCAACTGATTCCCGAGCACGGCACCGCTGCTGCTCACTGCTCCTCTCTCCCCCAGGGGATGGATTAAAATCACATGGGGATGGGTTAAACGCAGAGGACAAATTTCATCACACCCAGATGTGCGTGTGACGATCATTGGGACTTTAACTTTTAACCATGTTCAAGCATAAGGGTGTCCATGTGTGCACTTGGCACCAGGACACCCTAGGCCGCAGTTCAATGATCGACTTTGTAGTCATGTCATCGGATTTGCAGCCGCATGTTTTGTACACTTGGGTGAAGAGAGGGGTGGAGCTGTCAACTGATCACCACCTGGTGGTGGGTTGACTCCAATGGTGGGGGAAGTTGCCGGTCCGACCTGGCAGACCCAAACGCTCTGTGAGGGTCTGCTGGGAACGTCTGGCGGAATCCCCTGTCAAGAAGAGCTTCAACTCCCACCTCCGGCAGAGCTTTTCCCACGTCCGGGGGGAGGCAGGGGACATTGAATCAGTGGACCATGTTCCGCCCCTCCATTGTTGAGGCGACCGACCGGAGCTGTGGCCGTAAGGTCGTTGGTGCCTGTCGTGGCGGCAATCCCTGAACCCGCTGGTGGACACTGGTGGTAAGGGATGCCGTCAAGCTGAAGAAGGTCTTATCGGGCCGTTTTGGCCTGTGGGACTCCAGAGGCAGCTGACAGGTACCGGATGGCCAAGCGGAACGCGGCTTTGGCGGTTGCTGGGCGTGGGAGGAGTTCGGTGAGGCCATGGAGAATGACTTCCAGACGACTTCAAGGAAATTCTGGTCCACCATCCGGCATCTCAGGAGGGAGAGAGAAGCAGAGCACCGTTAACACTGTTTACAGTGGAGACGGTGTGCTGCTGACCTCGACTCGGTATGTCGTGAGTCGGTGGGGAGAATACTTCGAAGACCTCAATTCCACAGCACCCCACTTTTGGGTCTTTACCTTCTAATTGAGAATCACTTGTCTCCAGCAATTTGGCTGGGTGTTTTCACGTTTTAAACTTTAAATTCAGTTTCTGCAATTTCAGGGTAAACCAATAACATTTAATGAAGAAACCTTTGTAAACCATCGATTGAGTGCTATGAGAGACTTCCTTCAGAATGCCATCCAGCTTCAACTTTTCAAACAGGTAATCTTCTGCATTCATATAAATTTTGTTTCTATGCTCTATTCTACCAAGAGAACAAACTCCCTAGCAAAAACACTTAAAACACACTTCTTTAGATTTCAATTTGGGACATTTATTTTCATATATTACAGATGTATAGATGTATAATGTATAGACAGAAACAAATGATCAATCGATCGATAATTATTGGCAAGATGTTCTTTAATTTCAACTAAATAATATAGCACCCCAAAAAATCCACCATATAATTCAAGCGCATTTAGGGAAAAAATCCACATCAAGAAGTAATTATTTTACTTCAAATGCTATGTCCCACAATTTATTAGCATCGCTGTTAATACTGTGCAAACTGCATTTCACAACAAAACAGCAGGGAGAAAATTATTATTCTATCATATTATACATACTGTATATATTATTATTATTATATAATTAAAAATATTTTAAAACCCATCTTAACCAGGGATGCCAATAATTATTGAGGGTATTGTGTGTGTACTGTGTACAATAGAACCTTGTTTTTGTGATTAATTTGTTCAAAAGTGTTAAAACTAAGCCAGATCATCCAAAAACCAAAGCAATATTTCCCTGAATGGGTTACATGTCAGCAAAAGAAATGATAAACGTCTGTCATTGCTTTTCAGGGACACTTTGTCAAGAAATGCTTACATTGTCAGGATTTTTTGGTTGATAAACCTGAGCATTATATTAGTTTATTTTTGAAGATGAATAGCACACATATGAGAAAAGTGTCACAGTCAAGACCAAGGTAAAGTAAATTGTTTTTGCAACTACAGTTCATTGATGGCCGTTTGGAGATATTAAACTCTGGAGAAGGTTTCAGTGACATCTTTGAGGAGGAGATCAACAATGGCAATTTTGAAGGTGAGCCAGTGTTGATGAATCATTATTATTATAAGGCCTGACTGATTGATTGGCCGGTCGATTAAGGGTGTATTCAGACCAGAAAAGTCCTTTAATACGTTTTTTGGTCCGAACCAAAAGCGGACTTAATTCTTTTATGTTTGGTGCTGTTCCTATTGAGACAGTACATTTTGCAAGTACCGCATTTATTCTAATTATCGCCCATATTCTAATAATCGCCCAGTGTGTGTTAGCGATGACATAAATAAAAAACATCGATACCTCCAATTATTGCCAAACTTTAGTTTTCCTCCGCGACCGCATGCTGACGTCATTGCGCAAGTTTAAATATGACTGATTTGACAGCACGTTGAATGTCCCATTTAAATTGTTTTTCTCCATAAACTATGATACAATTACACTCGTCACTCCGCTACAATATCCTCACGCAATTACGTTATCGGGGCTTGCGCTCGAACAAGACGATCGCGATAACATGACGTGCGCAACATGTGATGTGCGACGGTAACGTGTCGCATCGATGGAGCGTCAATTGACGCCCCCCGCTGTTAGAGGTAGATCAAAACAGCCGCTGTTCTACACCAGTGAGATGCAGGTATCGCATACTACATAAGGAAAATATACATATTATCACCCATTTCAGTGCCCCTTGGCGATCTGACAAAAAGTGTTCTCTATTAATCGCCCACCCCCCCTGTTGGACTTAAACCTTCTCTAATTATTGCCCTGGGCGATAATTGGAATAAATACGGTAAGTACAGAAATCCCTCGTTTTTCGCAGATAATCGGTTCTAGGTGAAAAATGTAGAGAAAGTTACAATATCCATAAAAGACTTTTATGAATCTTCATTGTCCATCCATCCATCCATTTTCTGAACCGCTTAGTCCCCACGGGGGTCGCAGGCATGCTGGAGCCTATCCCAGCCGTCATCGAGCAGTAGGCGGGGGACACCCTGAACCGGTTGCCAGACAATCGCGGGGCACACAGAGACAAACAACCATTCGCACTCGCACTCACACCTAGGGAGAATCTGGAGTCTTCAATCGGCCTACCAAGCATGTTTTTGGGATGTGGGAGGAAACCGGAGTGCCCAGAGAAATCCCACGCGGGCCCGGGGAGAACATTCAAACTCCACACAGGGAGGGCCGGAGGTGGAATCGAACCCGCACCCTCCTAACTGTGAGGCGGACGTGCTACCCAGTGCATCACCGAGCCGCCAATCTTTATTGTATTTTATTGTATTTTTAAACACTATTATATTATACTAGTATATTGCACTTTTAAATGTTTTTTTGTATTCTCAAACACTTTAGTAAATATTTTAAAGTCAAACAGATCTTCATAAACATTCTTTATTTAAATAAATAGGGAAATAAAGAATATAAATAAGTGTAAATATATACAACATCCACACAAGACTTTTATTAACCTTTATTGTTGTATTATACACTTTATTGTTTTTAAAATAATTATGGTATTTTTAAACACTTTTGTAAAATTTTTAAACTCAAATTGACTAGTAGAAACATTCTTATTCATTTAAATAAACAAGAAAATAAATATGAGTTAATATAATGTTACAATATACACACAAGACTTTTTGATGTGTAAACGTGTCTGGTTCCTCTCTGCTCGTGCATGCTGGCCGACTGACGCGGCCCAGCGCGAGCGCAGCCGCACAAGACTTTTATAATTTCATTTTTACACACTCTATTGTACTTTTAAATACGGTATTGTATTTTAAACACTTTTTAAAACATTTTAAAGTGTCACAGCTCCTCTCTGCTCTTGCGTGCTGGCCTACTGATGCGCCCCCGCGGCCCAGCGCGAGCGCTTCCGCACAAGACTTTTTCATAATTTCATTTTTAAACACTTTATTGTATTTTTAAACGTTTAAAATTTTAAAGTGTAAATCTGTCACGGCTCCTCGTTGCTCTTGCGGTGCTGACCTGCTGACGCATCCCGGCAGCCCAGCGCGAGGGCATCCACACATTGCTCAGAGCCACGCCCTGTGCTGAGTGCTCATTGGCGGCCGCTGTCCCAAATCCTGACAACAGTGCTTTTTTTCTACATGCGTGGTTATGCTCACTGCCGTTGTCCCAACTGTTTCTGCACGGCGGTGCATTTTTCCTTTGTGCGCGACTGTCACGTCTCCGCTCTCGCCCTGCTGGCCTATGGCATCACGCACCCTCCTCGCTAGACCTCTGAGGTGCGCGTCGCCAATATAGAACTGCTAATCGTCAGTCCTCACAGTTTTGTCTGTTTTGACACGTATGCCTGCCACCTGATTCTCGTTTGCCTGAACCGCTGTGTTTCGAGATGCCTGCACAACGCAAGCTCGCTGGCCGTCTCGTCATTTTAAAATGTAAACGTGCAACGGCTCCGCTCTGCTCTCGCCGTACTGACCAGCTGTTGTGCAGCGTGAGAGCATCCGCACAAGACTTTTTAGAATTTTATGACGGGGAAATAGGACGATCCGATTGGGAGTGAAAAGCAGACACGCAGTTCTACTCCGCTTGGCAGTCGAGGAGCGCAGACATGATAGTATGTGTGTAATGAAGTGCAAGTCAGAGGTGCTGCTGATATGTTGATGCAGACGGAGTGAATAAAGTGCGGGAGGCTGAGATAAAATGTTGTTAGAACTGCCAAGCCAATCCACTGCAAGGACACAGATCAACATGTTCCCATTGGCCATTAGTGTCATATGGGCAGAGAAAGCCCTTGCGCTCCAAATGACGCCGCAAAAAGCCACGACCATCGAGGAGTCGCTGATGGTGTAGGGGTGGTCTTGTTGCCTGGGTTGAGTGCTTCATTGTTTATGACGCTGTGAATGTGTGCGTGTGTGTGTGGGTGGGTGGTTGCGTGCGTGTGGGTGGGTGCGTGTGTGTAAGGGTGTGTGCGTGTGTGTGTGTGTGGCAGACTAAAAAAATCAAATCAGCCATGCACTGAATGTATCTGCAATATTTGTTTAAAAAAATCCGCGAGAGAGCGAGGCCACGATAGGTGAAGGGCAAAGTAGCAAGGGATTACTGTATACACATCCACGCTT
This sequence comes from Syngnathus typhle, assembly GCF_033458585.1. Taxonomy (NCBI): domain Eukaryota; kingdom Metazoa; phylum Chordata; class Actinopteri; order Syngnathiformes; family Syngnathidae; genus Syngnathus; species Syngnathus typhle. Next base: position 12,555,909 of record NC_083749.1, on the reverse strand, counting down.
GTGATGATCTGTGCTCCTATTGGACAGCAATGACCAGGGCGGCACACAGAGCACAGGCTCGGAAATGGAGGAAAACATGCGAGTTTTACGCGCTGCGTTCCTGCTTTGCATAGTTGTGCTGTTGGTTCTGATAATCACTGTTTGTATTCACACCTGAAGCAAACCGCACCAGAGTTCATTTGGAAGAGAGCTGTGACCACTTTAAAAAGTGGGTTCCTTTAATCCGCACCAGGATTCGTTTGCGTGTATTCACACCTGCACAAAAGGTCCGGACCAGCGTTACAATCGAACCCTGGTCCATTTAAAGCAGACCGAACAGTCAGGCCTGAATACACCCAAAATTGACCTAACACCAAAACAATCCGTCAAATACTTTTACGTACTCTAAACATTTATAGCTGTTGTACACAAGTATCACTGGTTTCACTATTTGTCACACATAAACCTATACAATAACCTTTTATCATTGTGTATATAGTGAAATCTCTTGATAAAGATTCTGTGGGCCTCTTTCAAAAGAATCTTAATTTTTAGAACCAATGGTTATGTAAGCAATGCAATTTGACATAGAATGTCACTATTTTATACACAAACTTAAGTCACAGCATTGCGGACCAGGCAGCCCAAACATGTGCATCCTGAACGTCTTTTTTTCGGGAATGGGAAATGGGAAGCTGCATCAGAGCAGGTGCACGAGGCAGGCTGACGACCCAGTTACCAGGCAAGCGTCGACTGGCGTCGAGGCAGGCAAGGCCAAGGCAAGTTCGTAGTCGTGGACAGGCATGTGGTCAAATCTAGCAGAGTACAAAGCAAGCAGTCAAACAAGGCGGAAGCAAGCAGGCATTTTGCTACACAGCCAATCAGACAAACAGGAATAAGTTACCAGAGCAAAAACAGGTGGCAGGCATGAGTGTGTCTAAGCAGACGGGAGTGACGGAAGTGCAGCGTTAACTAGCAGAGTTAATGAACCGGGAGCAGGTTTGATGATGAACAGTGCATAATAGGACAGGAGGGCCAGGAGCAGAGAACTCGCAATGTCCGAGGTGCTAATCGTGCTGACATTTAACACACAATTTCTTAAAAAAAAACAAAAAAACAGTGCAACATGAATCAAACATAAATCTGTTAAATATAATACATATTCAACTACTGGTAACAAACACACACTGCTGCCCCTGCAATCTGACAAGTGGTAGAGGCTGGCTGGCTGGGCAGATGGACGGATGTATACTAAATATGTGCTTACATACACAATACCAGCTTGGATACTAAATATGTGCTTAAATGCACAATACCAGCTCTTAAATGACTACTGAATATTTGTCCACATTTTAGTGCTGCATAATTTTGGGAAAACGTGATACAATATTGTTGTTGAATATAGCAATATCGATATTATTCCGATATTTAACCAATATTTACCATTTTTATTATCTAATGAAAGAATTACATTTTTTAATGAGGCAAAATAAGCAATTTCATTGTATTCTTAGCTAGTTTGTTATAATTAAGATAAGATAATATTGGATGTTAATGCACATTTAAGTTTGCAAAACATATTGCATGTCTTTGCGATATGCATATTGCGTGGGCCTATATTGCTATATTGATATTTTCTTATATCTTATACACAAAGATATCTATCTTATCTTGCACCAAATATATATAGAGTCAAACCTCGGTTTTCGACCACAATCAGTTCCAGAGGCGATTCGAGAAGTGAATCGTTTGAATTCCAAATCTATTTTTCCCATTACAAATAATGGAAATAAAATTTAATCCGTTCCGAGACAAAAAAACGCCTTTTTTAAGCATTTTTTCAGTTGTGCATTTTTGTCCGATCACCCTACTGCAGCGCACCGCCAAACGCGCAACAGTAGCGCGTCGCCCACCGCGCAAGTGCACCGCGCTGGTTGCATTATTGTCACAGAGCCGTCGCTAAAATTTAGAAAATATTTTTAAAGTCCTTAATTTGGTCCGATCGCGCAACCGCAGCGCGCCGAGCGCTCACTGTCTCATTGCTTTAAGAGCGTCTTTGTGTTTTACGATGGCTTTACTGCTCCCACTTGCTTTCTTTGGAGACATAATTAGGGGTTACCGTTTTTTTCCTTGTATAATGCGCCCCCATGTATAATACGCACCCTAAAAATGGCATGTCGATGCTGGAAAAAAGCCTGTACCCATGTATAATACGCACCCAAATTTTGACTCCTACTTAAGTCCGTAAACGTAAAATTATTTCAGAAAAAAGATCATCTTTGGGAACAACCGAATGTTATTCTGCCGGTCAGTATCACTGCGAATGCGCTAGCAAACTCGATAGCGAAGAAATGTTTCGAATTTGTGTAGGGTACATTGTGACAGCAAACGAGCAGGTGATCGAGCAAGCATCTGATACGAGAGCATTGTGTTTGTATGGAGCGTGTTTGAAGTGAACAGCAGAGAAGAAAGGAACAAGGCAAAGTGTTGTGGAACAAAATATTACCTGTAATACGCATTTAGGTAGAGAACTGAACTCTCGCTCTTCAGTATATAGCTGACGTGTCTTGCGCATCTGTTCTGCGCATCTGTAATGGCAGCCTCTGTATGATATCCGGTTTGCGATGGAGATTAAAAAACAAACAATATTTGACAATAACACACCATCAAGGATTGCACCATCGCATCAAACGATGTGTCGTCAATTATGAATTTTACTGACTAAGTGTGTTGGGCAGGATGGCTGAATGCGATACAAACAAGAAGAAAGGTGATTTCAAGTTTTATTTTGAGGGAGATTTTCTTAAAAAAAAAAAATAACTAAAAAATAAATAAAAAATTGTACCCATGTATAATGCGCACCCCAGATTTTAGGACAATAAAGTAGTTAAATTCTGCGCATTATACATGGAAAAAAACGGTAATACAATCCTCAAAGTAACGAAAATACAATAACAAACGGAGTCAGTCGGCATCCGGGCCGCGCAGTCGAGTTTTCTCGGGTCCTTTTGCCTCATCTCGCGAGGTTCGACCTCCGAATTTTGTTCGACAACCGAAGCAAAATAATCTCGAATTTTTTGTTCGAATTCCGATTTGTTCGAGAACCGGGACGTTCGAAAACCGAGGTTTGACTGTATTTTGGTTTTCCAAAACCATTTCAGAGACTCAAGCATGTCAAATTAAAAATTTCAAGATGTTTTATCAATTCTCTCCACAGGTAATGATACATCTTACCACCAGTGGCTAATCACTGTGAAGGTGAGTAAAATCAGACCCATCGCCATTCCAGACAGAATTTTACCAATTCTGATGTGAAATTTGTAAAACATTGTCTAGTTGTTCTAAGTGTTTATGGAAGTGGTAGGAAACATCATAGAAATTCAATTCAAAATGTGAATGCACATCAGAAGACCTTGGTTGTCTTGTTTAGATATTGTGTACAGTAATCCCTCGTTTATCACGGATAATTGGTTCCAAGACCATCCGCAATATGTGAAAATCTGCGAAGTAGTCACCCTTTTTTTTAACATAATACATTGTTTGTGTATCAATAAGCCATATAAGTGCATATGTCATCATTAGAACATTAAATACAGTATCTCACAAAAGTGAGTACACCCCTCTCATTTCTGCAATGTTTTAATTATATCTTGTCAACACTGAAGAAATAACACTTTGATACAATGTTAAGTAGTCACTGTAGAGCTTGGATAGCAAAGTAAATTTATTGTTACTTCAAAGTAACTCAAAATACAACAATGAATGTGTAAAATGCTGGTAACAAAAGTGAGTACACCCCAACTGAAAAGCTCAAAATTAAACCAGAATTGGGACCAGTTAGGCATTTTTCCTCCCTGTGTAATGCGACTAGTTAGTGTAATGAAGTGTCAGGTGTGATTGGGGACCAGGTGTATTAAATTAGGTATTTTCACCCTCATACTGGTCACAGGAAGTTCAACATGGCACCTCATGGCAAAGAACTCTCTGAAGATTAAAAAAAATAATTTTTGCTCTGCATAAAGATGGCCTAGGCCAGAGGTCCCCAACCACCAGGCCGCGGACCGGTACCGGTCCGTCGTTGAATTGGTACCGGAACGCCAAGCCGCACAGGAAAACAAAAAACTTTTTTTCCCTTTTTTTCTTTTTTCTTTTTTTTTATCGACGATCAATTAATTCAGGACAAGACGCTTGTCCCCGGTCACGTGACAAGTTTCCCCAGTCGAGGCCCGCAAAGCTCGCAAAATTTAGCAAGAAACAGAGATATTTGGAAAGCTTCTTCAGAAAGACGAATGATGAGACGGAAGAAGAGGCTATGACTTCTAAGAAAAGGAAAGCTGCATTTAAAAGAACATTTCTGGAATCCTACTTAAAATATGGATTTATCGCAACAGGTGACTCTGACCTGCTGAGTCCACTCTGCATAATATGTAGCTAACGAGGCAATGAAACCTTCAAAACTGCTTCGGCACATGGAGACCAAGCAACCTACATTAAAAGACAAATCTTAACCACTTCGGGTGTCATTGTCTCAGATTATGGAAAAAAACCCTTGGGGGGCGCGGTGCTATATCTGGGGGGGCGCGTGTGACCCTGGGGAACAGGCTTTTTTTTTTGGCAGTACTAGAATAAAGTGTAATTGCGCATTTACTACAGCAGGGGGCAGTGGCGCTCTCATTGTTACTACTGTCACGTTTGCGACAGTGCAACATTTTACGACTTACAAGACAAGTTAGGATAGTCACGGTGGGGAGGGGGGGGCGCGAATAGTTTTCTTCTTGCTAGGGGGGGGCGTAACAGAAAATAATTGAGAAGCACTGGATTACGCTGAGATGGGACCGGCTTGTTTCTGAGAAACAAGCTCAGTGCTCACTCTCAAAATCCATCGTCACTCGGGCTAACCGGAAGCCATGGACGACAGGTGCTGTCTTCAGGCTGCTGAGGGCCAGGGACAAAGCCTTTAGAGCAGGGGATGAGGCTGGCTTGAGGACTGCGAGGGCTGACCTGTCCCGGGGCATCAAAGATGCAAAGAGGGTGTTCTCGTGCAAAATTACCGCCCACTTCAAGGACAGCAGGGACGCACGGAGCCTTTGGCAGGGCATTCAGACCATCACGGATTACAAGCCCGCGCCGCAGAGCTGTGAAGGCGACGTCCGTCTGCTCAATGACCTCAACCGCTTCTTTGCTCGCTTCGACACTCAGAACAGCACTTGCCCGCTGAAGGCCACTCCCCCTTCCCACGAGCTGCCCCTGTGCCTCTCCGCCGACAGCGTGAGGAGGGGGCTTGCCGCTATCAACATCCGTAAGGCGGCGGGCCCTGACAACATCCCGGGTCGAGCGCTGAAGGACTGCGCTGGTGAGCTGACGGATGTCTTCACAGACATCTTTAACACTTTCCTGCAGCAGGCCATCGTCCCGTCGTGTTTCAAAGCTGCCACTATCGTACCTGTGCCGAAGAAACCCGCTCCGTCCTGCTTCAATGACTACCGCCCCGTGGCATTTCCGCCCATCATCATGAAGTGCTTTGAGCGGCTTGTCATGGAGCACATCCGATCCGTTCTCCCCCCCACCATTGACCCCTTCCAGTTTGCGTACCGAGCCAAACGGTCCTCTGAGGATGCCATCTGCTCTGCCCTCCACTCGGCCCTCACCCACCTGCAGAGAAGGGACTCGTATGTGAGATTGCTGTTTGTGGACTTCAGTTCTGCCTTCAACACCATTGTGCCACAACGCCTCATCAGCAAACTTGACACGCTGGGCCTCAGTACCTACCTCTGCAACTGGTTACTGGACTTCCTCTGTCAGAGGCCACAGGTAGTACGTGTTGGCGACAAAATCTCCGCCAGCATCACGCTGAGCACGGGGGCCCCCCAAGGCTGCGTGCTCAGTCCGCTGCTCTTCACCCTCCTGACGCATGACTGCACTGCAACCTACAGCGACAACCGTATAGTGAAGTTTGCTGACGACACGACTCTGGTAGGTCTCATCACCAAGGGAGACGAGACTCAATACAGGCTGGAGGTTGACCTTCTGACCACGTGGTGCAGGGACAACAACCTCCTGCTGAACGTCGACAAGACCAAGGAGATTGTTGTGGACTTCCGGAAGGGTCACACCCAACACCTGCCGCTGACCATCGACGGTGCTGTGGTGGAGAGAGTGAGCAGCGCCAAGTTCCTGGGGGTGCACATCAGTGAGGATCTCTCCTAGTCCACCAACACCGCATCACTGGCAAAGAAAGCCCAGCGCCGCCTGTACTTCCTGCAGCAACTCAGGCGAGCGAGCGCTCCTCCGGCCGTCATGACTACATTTTACCGCGGCACCATTGAGAGCGTCCTCTCCAGCTGTATTGCTGTTTGGGGTGGCGGCTGCACTGACTACAACTTGAAGGCCCTGCAGCGCATAGTGAACACCGCTGGTAAGATTATTGGTGCTTCGCTCCCCTCCTTGAAGGACATTTACACCTCCCATCTCACCCGCAAGGCGACCACGATTGTGAGTGATGTGAGTCACCCCGCTCATTCTTTGTTCGAGCTTCTGCCCTCTGGGAAGAGGTACAGAAGCCTGCGCTCCCGCACCACCAGAGTCTCAAACAGCTTCATACTCCAGGCTGTTAGGATCCTGAACTCGCTTCCCCGTTCTGCGTAGCGTCCTGTACTTTTACTGTCTGTATGCACACTGGCTCTTATTTGTTGTGTTATCTGTTTATTTATTACCGTTTTTTTCCGTGTATAGTGCGCCCCCATGTATAGTACGCACCCCTAAAAATGGCATGCTGATGCTGGAAAAAAGCTTGTACCCATGTATAATACGCACCCAATTTTTATGAATTTTTAAAAAAAAAAAATTTTTTTTTTTTTTTTTTTTTTTTTAAGTCCCAATGATCGTCACACACGCAGGGAGGCAATGGGTCCCATTTTTATAGTCTTTGGTATGGTCTTAACTAGGCTGGATGTAATTTTTTTTGTTGGCGTTGATTTCTCCGACTGCCCGTAAACGCACCACCGCGCTCCGTGCGCATGGAGCGTGTTTGAAGTGAACAGCAGAGAAGAAAGGAACAAGGCAAAGTGTTGTGAAATAAAATATTACCTGTAATACAGATTTAGGTAGAGAACTGAACTCTCGCTCTTTATATAGCTGACGTGTCTTGCTCATCCGTTGTGCGCATCTGTAATGGCGGCCTCCGTATGATATCCGGTTTGCGTGTGTGCGAGAGCGAGAGAGAGCGAGAGAGAGAGCGTGCGAGAGAACGCTCAACCGTAGCGCGCCGCCGACCGCCCAACTGCACCGGGCTGGTCGATTATTGTGACAGAGCCGTCGCTGAAATTTAGAAGATATTTTTAAAGTCCTGATGTACTTTCTAAAATTTAAGTGGACCTCAGTGCGCACTGCGCAGGGAGCTTAATTTGGTGCAGCGCGCCGGGCGCTCACTGTCGCATTGCTTAAAGAGCGCCTTTGTGTTTTAGGATGAACAGCAGAGACCAAAGGAACAAGGCAAAGTGTTGTGAAATAAAATATTACCTGTAATACGCATTTTGTTATTTGCTGATTGAAACTGCTAATTAAACTGTGAATTGAAACTAATAGGAAGAAAACAACTCTCGCTCTTTATATAGCTGACGTGTCTTGCGCATCCGTTCTGTGCATTTTATTTCACAACACTTTGCCTTTCTTCTCTGCTGTTCACTTCAAACACGCTCCATGCGACCGCAATGCTCTCGTATCAGACGCTTGCTCGATCACCTGCTCGTTTGCTGTCCCGTGCGCGCACGAAGCGCGGTGGTGCGTTTACGGGCAGTCGGAGAAATCAACGCCAACAAAAAAAATTACATCCAGCCTAGTTAAGACCATACCAAAGACTATAAAAATGGGACCCATTGCCTCCCTGCGTGTGTGACGATCATTGGGACTTAAAAAAAAAAAAATTAAAAAAAAAAATTTTTTTTTTTTTTTTTGTACCCATGTATAATGCGCACCCCAGATTTTAGGACAATAAATTAGTTAAATTTTGCGCACTATACACGGAAAAAAACGGTATTTATTATTACTTTTATTATTTATTGTTTGTGCCTTCTTGTTTTTTATATTGCGTCGTCTACTTGTGTGTCTATCGTGTAATATGTCTTGTCACCGTGGTATAGAGAAAACGTAATTTCGATCTCTTTGTGTGTCTCGGCATGTGAAGACGTTGACAATAAAACAGACTTGGACTTTGACTCATTCAAGGTAATGGTGAGTTTTATTAATAAAAATGTAATAAATAATAAATAAATAATTACTAATAAATAAATAAAAAATGGGTCGTTTATACTTGTTTTTATGCCAGTCATATCATTTTATTTCATCATATTTATATATTTATTATAAATGTATTATTTATTTATAAAAATGTATTATTTATATAAAGGCCGGTCCGCGATAATATTTCTGACACGTAACCGGTCCGTGGCGCAAAAACTAACTTAACTAGGCTGGATGTATTTTTTTGTTGCCGTTGATTTCTCTGACTGCCCGTAAAGGCACCACCACTGCAAATTGGGGTTCACCCTGGTGAACGAGAGGGTAGCCGCCCTCCCCCTTCGGGTGGGGGGACGGGTCCTGACTGTTGTTTGTGTCTATGCACCAAACGGCAGCTCAGAGTACCCACCCGTCTTGGAGTCCCTGGAGGAAGTGCTGGAGAGCGCTCCTTCTGGGGACTCCATCGTTCTACTGGCTGACTTCAATGCTTACATGGGCAATGACAGTGAGACCTGGAAGGGCGTGATTGGGAGGAACGGCCCCCCCGATCTGAACCCGAGCGGTGTTCTATTATTGGACTTCTGTGCTCGACACGGATTTTCTATAATGAACACCATGTTCAAACATAAGGGTGTCCATGTGTGCACTTGACACCCTAGGCCGCAGTTTGTTGATCGACTTTGTAGTCGTGTCATCGGATTTGCGGCCGCATGTTTTGGACACTCGGGCGAAGAGAGGGGCGGAGCTGTCAACTGATCACCACCTGGTGGTGGGTTGGCTCCGATGGTGGGGGAAGATGCCGGTCCGACCTGGCAGACCCAAACGCTCTGTGAGGGTCTGCTGGGAACGTCTGGCGGAATCCCCTGTCAGGATGAGCTTCAACTCCCACCTCCGGCAGAGCTTTTCCCACGTCCCGGGGGAGGCGGGAGACATTGAGTCCGAGTAGACCTTGTTCCGCGCCTCCATTGTTGAGGCCGCCGACCGGAGCTGTGGCCGTAAGGTCATTGGTGCCTGTCGTGGCGGCAATCCCCGAACCTGCTGGTGGACACCGGCGGTAAGGGATGCCATCAAGCTGAAGGAGTCCTATCGGGCCGTTTTGGCCTGCGGGACTCCGGAGGCAGCTGACAGGTACCGGATGGCCAAGCGGAACGCGGCTTCGGCGGTTGGTGAGGCAAAAACCCGGGCGTGGGAGGAGTTTGGCGAGGCCATGGAGAATGATTTCCGGACGGCTTCGAGGAAATTCTGGTCCACCATCCGGCGTCTGACCAGCTCAGTGGCCTAGTGGTAGAGTGTCCGCCCTGAGGCTGGAAGGTTGTGGGTTCAAACCCCGGCCGGGTCATACCAAAGACTATAAAAATGGGACCCATTGCCTCCCTGCTTGGCACTCAGCATTAAGGGTTGGAATTGGGGGGTTAGATCACCAACTGATTCCCGAGCGCGGCACCGCTGCTGCTCACTGCTCCCCTCTTCCCTAAGGGATGGATTAAAATCACACGGGGATGGGTTAAATGCAGAGGACAAATTTCACCACACCCAGGTGTGTGTGTGACGATCATTGGGACTTTAATCTTTTAATCTTAATCTCAGGAGAGGGAAGCAGCGCAACGTCAAAACTGTTTACAGTGGCGATGGCGTGCTGCTGACCTCGACCCGGGACGTCGTGTGTCGGTGGGGAGAATACTTCGAAGACCTCCTCAATTCCACCTACACGCCTTCCATTGTGGAAGCAGGGCCTGGGGACTCTAAGGCGGATTCTCCAATCTCTGGGGTTGAAGTCACTGGGGTAGTTCAAAAACATCTCGTGGCAAGGCCCCGGGGGTGGATGAGAGCCGCCCGGATTTCTTAAGGGCTCTGGATGTTGTGGGGCTGTCATGGCTGACGTCTCTACAACATCGCGTGGACATCGGGGACAGTGCCTTTGGATTGGCAGACTGGGGTGGTGGTTCCCCTCTTTAAGAAGGGGGACCGGAGGGTGTGTTCCAATTACAGGGGAATTACACTCCTCAGCCTCCCTGGTAAGGTCTATTCAGGGGTGCTAGAGAGGGGGGTCCGTCGGGAGGTTGAACCTCGGATTCAGGAGAAACAGTGTGGCTTTCGTCCTGGCCGTGGAACAGCGGACCAGCTCTTCACCCTCAGCAGGATCCTCGAGGGTGCCTGGGAGTTCGCTCAACCAGTCCACATGTGTTTTGTGGACTTGGAGAAGGCGTTCGACCGTGTCCCTCGGGAGGTTCTGTGGGGGGTGCTTCGGGAGTACGGGGTACAGAGCCAACTGATAAGGGCGGTTCGGTCCCTGTATCACCGATGCCAGAGTTTGTTCCGCATTTCCAGCAGTAAGTCGGATTCGTTTCCAGTGAGGGTTGGACTCCGCCAAGGCTGCCCTTTGTCACCGATTCTGTTCATAATTTTTATGGACAGAGTTTCTAGGCGCAGCCGAGGCGTTGAGGGTGTCCGGTTTGGGGACCTCTGCATCGCGTCTCTGTTTTTTGCAGACGACGTGGTGCTGTTGGCTTCTTCAGGCCGTGATCTCCAGCTCTCACTGGAGCGGTTCGCAGCCGAGTGTGAAGCGGTCAGGATGAGGGTCAGCACCTCCAAATCCGAGTCCATGATCCTCGATCGGAAAAGGGTGGAATGCCCTCTCCGGATCGGGGATGAGATCCTGCCCCAAGTGGAGGAGTTTAGGTATCTTGGGGTCTTGTTCACGAGAGAGGTTCGTCGTGGTAAAGAGAGAGCTGAGCCAGAAGGCAAAGCTCTCAATTTACCGGTCGATTTACGCTCCTACCCTCACCTATGGTCACGAGCTATGGGTCGTGACCGAAAGAACGAGATTCCGGATACAAGCGGCCGTCATGACTGCATTTTACCGCGGCACCATTGAGAGCGTCCTCTCCAGCTGTATTGCTGTTTGGGGTGGCGGCTGCACTGACTACAACTTGAAGGCCCTGCAGCGCATAGTGAACACTGCTTCGCTCCCCTCCTTGAAGGACATTTACACCTCCCATCTCACCCGCAAGGCGACCACGATTGTGAGTGATGCGAGTCACCCCGCTCACTCTTTGTTCGAGCTTCTGCCCTCTGGGAAGAGGTACAGAAGCCTGCGCTCCCGCACCACCAGACTCTCAAACAGCTTCATACTCCAGGCTGTTAGGGTCCTGAACTCGCTCCCCCGTTCTGCGTAGCGTCCTGTACTTTTACTGTCTGAACTGTCTGAATGCACACTGGCTCTTATTATTTATTATTACTCTTATTATTTATTGTTTGTGCTTTTTTGTTTATGATGTTTTTTACTTTTGCGCTATGCTTGCTGGCTCCGTTATTTATTGTTATCTGTTTATTTATTATTTATTCATCACTCTTACTATTGATTGTTTGAGTTTTTGCCTTCTTGTTTTTATATTGTGTCGCATACATGTATGTCTATCGTGTTATGTGTCTCGTCACCGTGGGATAGAGAAAAACGTAATTTCGGTCTCTTTGTGTGTTGTGACATGTGGAGAGATTGACAATAAAGCTGACTTTGACTTTGACTTTGAAATGAGTTTTCTCCGCAGGATGTCCGGGCTCTCCCTTAGAGATAGGGTGAGAAGTTCGGTCATCCGGGAGAGACTCGGAGTAGAGTCGCTACTCCTCCACGTTGAGAGGAGCCAGATGAGGTGGCTCGGGCATCTCATCAGGATGCCTCCTGGACGCCTCCCTGGGGAGGTGTTCCGGGCATGTCCCACCGGTAGGAGACCCCCGGTGACGACCCAGGACGCGCTGGAGAGACTATGTCTCTCAGCTGGCCTGGGAACGCCTTGGGTCCCCCGGGATGAGTTAGATGAAGTGGCTGGGGAGAGGAAAGTCTGGGAGTCTCTCCTGAAGCTGCTGCCCCCCCGACCGATAAGCGGAAGAAGATGGATGGATGGATATTATAATCTAATATTAATTAATACGTTATGTTGATGTTGTTTATGCGCTGGATAGATTTTCTTGTGCGCTGAGAATGTGCGGGCAGTGCGCAATTGCGCACGCGCGCATCTTAGAGGTAATATTGGTCTCGAGCCGCAAAAATCTGAAAGCTTTTTATAAAGCAACATAGACTGCCAATACATGAGCTGTATGCCTACTATTAAAATAATTAAGTAGGCTACAAATACAAAGCAACAAAGTGACGCAAAACGTCGCCCCTGGATAGCCAGCGGACTTTGTTGTGCAGCAGGAGATAGGCATATTCGCTGTCAACTTCATCTAGCAATTCACGGAACTGGCGGTGGCTTTTGCGATTATTTCGTTCACAATATGGATGACAAGGTTCATTACCTCCATACACTCCGGTGGGAATTTTTACGCACACAGCAGCTCTTGGTGCAATACGCAATGGAATGCAAGCAAATTTCGATCTAATGCTCTCTGTCGTAAAGTCACAAACTTTTGCGACCTTCTCATACTCTGTGCCCCGTCTGTAGCGACTGAAATCAGGTGGCCAGTGTGTGTCTCTGTCATTTAAACAGAGCCTCGTAGATGTCCTCCCCCTGTGCTCTGCCTTTTAGTGGTATGAATTTCTTCTTGCGGCCCATTAGAGTTCACGTACCTGCATAGCAGAGCTGTCCGTTCGATATCGGTCATGTCACACATTGTTTGCCATTCAAATGACCATTTCCTTCACTGTTTTTGCTGAGAGAGGCATGTTCTTAATTTTCTGAATGATCTCTGTTTTGTTTTTGAAGTCCAAAAATAAGCACTGATATTTTAACGAATGAATCCTTCATGTACTCGCCATCGGTGAATGGTTTTCCGTGCTTTACACCGTGTTCCAAATTATTATGCAAATTGTATTTAAGTGTCATAAAGATTACATTTTTCGTTTTAAGGGTTAGGGTTAGGGTAAACTCATGGACGGTATTGTGTGTCAGGGCTCTTTGGATCACTGAAATCAATCTCAGACACCTGTGATAATTAGTCTGCCAGGTGAGCCCAATTAAGGAAAAACTACTTAAGAATGGCGTTCCACATTATTAAACAGATGACCATTTCCAAGCAACATGGGAAAGAAAAAGGATCTCTCTGCTGTCAAAAAGCGTGAAATAGTTCAATGCCTTGGACAAGGTATGAAGACCTTAGATATTTCACGAAAACTTAAGCGTGATCATCGTACTGTAAAGAGATTTGTGGCTGATTCAGAGCACACACGGGTTCGTGCAGATAAAGGCACAACGAGGAAGGTTTCTGCCAGACAAAAACATCGGATTAAGAGAGCAGCTGCTAAAATGCCATTACAGAGTAGCAAACAGATATTTGAAGCTGCTGGTGCCTCTGGAGTCCCACGAACATCAAGGTGTAGGATCCTCCAGAGTCTTGCAGTTATGCGTAAACCCTCTACATATTCTGCCACCCCTAAACAACGCTCACAAGCAGAAACGGCTGCAGTGGGCCCAGGAATACATGAAGACTAATTTTCAAACAGTCTTGTTCACTGATGAGTGCCGTGCAACCTTGGATGGTCCAGATGGATGGAGTCGTGGATGGTTGGTGGACGGCCACCATGTCCCAACAAGGCTGCGACGTCAGCAAGGAGGTGGCGGAGTCATGTTTTGGGCCGGAATCATGGGGAGAGAGCTGGTTGGCCCCTTTAGGGTCCCTGAAGGTGTGAAAATGACATCTGTAAAGTATGTGGAGTTTCTGACTGACCACTTTCTTCCATGGTACAAAAAGAAGAACCGTGCTTTCCGTAGCAAAATCATCTTCATGCATGACAATGCACCATCTCATGCTGCAAGGAATACCTCTGCATCATTGGCTGCTATGGGCATAAAAGGAGAGAAACTCATGGTGTGGCCCCCATCCTCCCCTGACCTCAACCCTATTGAGAACCTTTGGAGCATCCTCAAGCAAAAGATCTATGAGGGTGGGAGGCAGTTCACATCCAAACAGCAGCTCTGGGAGGCTATTCTGACATCCTGCAAAGAAATTCAAGCAGAAACTCTCCAAAAACTCACAAGGTCAATGGATGCAAGAATTGTGAAGCTGCTATCAAATAAAGGGTCCTATGTTAAAATGTAACTTGACCTGTTAAGATGTTTTTGATTGAAATAGCTTTTGATTTCAGTAAATATGACCTCCTAATGCTGTAAATTCTAAAGATGAGCATTTCAGTTCATAACAACCTATAAAATGTTATAAAACTCTGTTGTGCGTAATAATTTGGAACAGTGCATTTTAAGTTTTTTATTTTTGAAAAATTCTGTTATCACTGGGAGGTTTGTTCAATAACATTCGAATTCATTAAACTAATGGTTGATGACTTGAAAATTATGCTGACTCATTTGCATCGACTATTTAGGAAAATCTGAGATAAATATCATTTGCATAATAATTTGGAACACGGTGTATTATCTCCCGGGCTGCAAGTACCAACTCAGTGGACTAGTGGTAGAGTGTCCGCCCTGAGACTGGAAGCTTGTGGGTTCAAACCCTGGCCGGGTCATACCAAAGACTATAAATGCCTCCCTGCTCGGCACTCAGCATTAAGGGTTGGAATTGGGGGGTTAGATCACCAAATGATTCCCGAGCGCGGCACCGCTGCTGCTCACTGCTCCCCTCTTCCCCAGGGGATGGATCAAAATCACACGGGGATGGGTTAAATGCAGAGGACAAATTTCACCACACCCAGATGTGTGTGACAATCATTAGGACTTAACATGTTATACGCACACATGTATATTTATATTTTCAATATAAATATCAATATATCAATATCAATTAATTTACATTCCTTTAGAGGTCCGTTTTCGCGTGTTCGCACGATCACGAATTAGCATGTTTCCGCTAACTCGTTAGCCTGCCCAGTACTTGTCAACACTTAAAAACTTAAATTTTACTCAAAAAAACACAGTGCGCCTTATAATGCAGAGCGCCTTATATATGGATCAATTGATGAATTTGTTGATCCATACTGGTTGTACACAGCACACAGTACTGAAAATGTTTCAGTACGACTAGTAAATTACAAGGTCGCATCGCTTCCCAGCATTTTGGCAACCGTGGTCAGGGGGCGTCACTGAATGAATAGCTGTTCATTTCAAAATAGGCTGTTCCGTTAATGTTTTCGAGTACATTTTCGGATCAATATCCAACAGAATCATAAAGCAGCACCAATGTCACCAATCAGTCTTTAGTCGGTTCCGATCACTTTCATGGGAGAGAGTTTGAGAAACGTGATTGTTTACAGGGGGCTGCCACGACACTTTGCTGAGGCTCATGGGAGTATGCGAGCTGAGGTTTGCGGGTGGCTAATGCTATAATGATAGCTGCTATACGCACGAGGCTATTTCATTTCAAAATAGGCTGCTTCGTTAATGTTTCGAGTAAATTTACGGATCAATATGGAAGGGAAACATAGGTAAGGAGTACCAATGTGTTACATCGAACTTTAGTCAGTTCCGATCATTTTATAGAAGATAGTTAGGGCTCATTGGTTATTGGCTACCGCAACCCAAGTCAAATTCAGTTTGTTGCATTATAGCTTCTATTTTATGCGCCTTTTAATCCGGTGCGCCGTATATATGCGAAAAATACGGTACATACATTTTCTACAGCATAAGAATGTTTGTGTCATGATTACCATCTAATGACCATATTTTAAAAAACAAAACACACAAAAAAACATCTTTTTCCATTTTCACGCATTTTTGCAAGAGCTCCAGGGTGTGCTAGGGGTGTGCTAAAGAGCCGCATGCGGCTCTGGAGCCGCAGGTTGCCGACCCCTGGCGTAGGCGATAAGAAGATTGCCAACACCTTGAAACTGAGCTGTAGCACGGTGGCTAAGACCATACAGCGGTTTAAGAGGACAAGTTCCATTCAAAACAGGCCTCGCCATGGATGACCAAAGAAGTTCAGTGCGCGCACTCAGCGTCATATTCAGAGGTTGGCTTTGGAAAACATGAGTGCTGCCAGCATTGCTGTAGAGGTTGATGGGGCAGGGGGTCAGTCTGTCAGTGCTCTGACCCTACGCCGCACACTGCATTCTGCATGGCTGTCGTCCCAGCAGTGGATGGGGCTCGGACAATGCTTTTACGCACACCCGGTCCTACTCTACCGAGCTGTCTTTCACCTCCGTGGATGGAAGTCGAGGGCCGGCGCTCAGCCGGGTGGCTGTCCGAGGACGGTGGATGGGGCTCGGTCATGGCTTTTATGCACGCCCGGTCCTATTCTATGGAGCTCTCTTCCACTTCTGTGGCTGGAAGTCCACGCCGCCACACGCCTGTAAGTTTGTTTTGTTAAATAAAGAGCCGTTTACCAAACCCACGTCTTTCCTTGAACTTTGTTAACGCTACACTATAGTAGATCTGTGGAATAACGAGGAGGCTGACGTCAGGGCGCACGCGCGGAGATGTTGACAAAGGACGAGGAATTCGATGGATTTAATGATTTAGAGTGCACAGATGGTTTGATAACATTATTGCTTATATAATAGTTAATTGATATATAATTTATATATCGTTATATGGGCCTGTGGAATATTTTGAAGTGCAGGAGCCACATGATCAAACTCAGATAACACTTTTTTTTGTCCTTTCCCCTTAAATCAAATTGTATTATTTCTTTTGAATCCTAATGTTCATCCCCCAGACATTTGTGATGCTCTTTTTTGCCACAGAAACAAATAACTTGCAAATAAGACTTTGTAAATGTGTTTTTTTTTCTTCTCATGCGTGCTTACAGAAAGGGAGTGGAGCTATCTTGAACACAGTGAAGACCAAAGCAAACCCAGCTATGAAAACTGTTTACAATTTTGTGAGTACATGCCCCAACAAAATCAACCTATTTTCAACCTATGGAGTTATTTGTTTCTGGTTTGCTTCTATTGATAGGCTAAAGACCATGCCAAAATGGGCATCAAGGAAATGAAGAGCCGGCTAAAGCATAAGGTAAGAAGCTGAACAAAACAGGCATATGTGTATATACAGTGATCCCTTGCTACTTTGCGGTTTGTTTTTGAGTCACCATTGAAGAGATTTATACAGTAATCACAGAAATTGCTTCATAACACATCATGTGTACAGAACATTAAAAGTTGTGATTTATAATGGGAGCCAATGAGCCAAAAACTGGACATTCTAATAAAAGCCTCATAAAAGTTTGTCTCACCCATATGAATTTTTTTAGAAACTCCAGCATGGTGCTATTTAGAACCTCTGCATTTTTTAATAATTTCTTGAAATATCAGCACGCTAGTGTTTTTTTTTAATGCTCCAACTTTGATGCAACACATAAAACCATCAGAAATGTCCAGAAATGGGACAAATTCACCCGAGAGAGGTGCACAACTGGTTGACGGGAGTTTTGCAGTGCCATGTTACTGAGGAGCGTAAAATTGAAGTTCAGTTGTATAAAATATATATAATAAGCCAAAACTCGGTAACATTTCAGGCAAAAGTTTTTTTCCGTGTATAGTGCGCAAAATTTAACAAATTTATTGTCCTAAAATCTGGGGTGCGCATTATACATGGGTACAAAAAATTGTTAATTTTTTTTTTTTTAAATTTTTTTTTTTTTTTTTTTTTAGAAAACAAAACCAACAACAGGACTGACCGACAAAGTCGTGGAACAAAAAGACAGGGTGACATTACCAAAGACAGGAACAGAAAGCAAACAGACATCATGACAGTAACACATGCAATGATCCGACGGTGAGCGAGGGGCAGACAGGACTTAAATACAAAACACGTTACATCGATTGAGGTGACACAGGAAGAGAGGGGCGACGCGAACAGAAACTATGGCAACCTAGACACATAGCAAAACTGGGGACGAGACGTGACAAATGTCCCTCGAAATGAAACTTGAAATCACCAAGTTTTGGTTTCCAAGGGTGTTTTTATTCCTCTTCAACGTCTCTCCCATACAGAGCCGCCTTTTTCACGTCCGCACGCCTCTTTCCCGTGCGCGCACGGAGCGCGGTGGTGCGTTTATGGGCAGTCGGAGAAATCAAAATTCATAAAAAAAAATTCATAAAAATTGGGTGCGTATTATACATGGGTACAGGCTTTTTTCCAGCATCAGCATGCCATTTTTAGGGTGCGTATTATACATGGGGGCGCACTATACACGGAAAAAAACGGTACTTGCTCGCTTGTCAATACAAGCACCCACATGTGTACACATAAAATAAAAGCCCAACTTTCAAAATAAAAACACCACTTATGTTTGACTTGATTCTCACTGTGAGGGCTGGTCAGAGACTGTGGGTGTGAGCTGTATGTGGCTCCCAGGCCACACTTTGCCCAAGCCTGCTCTAACAGCTGGACTTGATTGTTTTTTTTTTTTAAATGATGATTTAATTGGATTTAATTTACATTGCTAGTGTAGGCAGGAAATTTTATCATTCACAAACAGTATAAAAAGGCCAAAATTCTAACATATGTATTGTTTTTAATAGGATTTTGAAAAAAAAAAATTAAAACAAAATTTTGGGAATTTCCAAATTCTGCAGGGTTTTTCCCAGTGTTTAGTTTAGTTTATTGTTTAGCACATATTATTACAGCAATAACAGTGCATGGAGGGAGACGAAGCCTAGAGCTTGTAAAGAGCTCCACTCCTGTACAAACAAAGTGTAAAAACAAACAAAGTGCTGTGTCGTCAAATGTCATTCAAGTGTTTAAAAAAATATATATATATATATATATACATATATATATATATACATATATAAATACATGTGTATATATATATATATATATATATATATATATATATACACACATACATACTAGGGGTGTAACGATACATCGATACACATCGATTAATCGATATAATGCTCTACGATTTATTGGTATCGATGCTAAAGGTAAACATCGATTTATATCGCCGTGTTTGACCTCGGACATTAGACGCGACTTTATTTTGAAATCCAGTTCATTGTTGCTTGCTTCCTCTTTCCGGCGTTGTTGTGTTGTGAGCAGAGCACGCGCGTGAAAGGGGAGGGGACAACTAGTCCGCGGCTCCTGGGCTGGTGCTATGGCTAGTGTCCAAAAAGACGAGGAAATTTGCTCCCCTTTAGGCTTCAAGTCATTCGTTTGGAAGCACTTTGGATTCCAAAGAAAAGATGGCTCAACGGCCAAGACACGTGCAGTTTGTAAATCCTGCCATGCGGTGATCAAATATTCAGGGAGCACAAATCTCGCCGCACATTTAAAGAAAAAACACGACATCAAAGTTCAGTGTTAAAGTAAGCAATTTGTATACTACAATATTCTTGTAATTTCCTAAATAAAGAGTTTGCAGTGCCTTGTTGATTTCGCGTATGAATTGTTATAAATCAGGATATTGTTATATATTTTTTACTAAAAAAAAAAAAATATCGATCGTAGAGCACTATATCGCGATATATCGTGAATGAATCGCAGCAGGCTTTAAGATATCGGCAAATATCGTATCGTAGTTCTTTATATCGATATTATATCGTATCGTGACAAAACCCGCGATTTACACCCCTAATACATACACACACACACATACACATACATATTAGGGGTGTAACGATACATCGATACACATCGATTAATCGATATAATGCTCTACGATTTATTGGCATCGATGCTAAACGTAAACATCGATTTATATCGCCGTGTTTGACCTCGGACATTAGACGCGACTTTATTTTGAAATCCAGTTCATTGTTGCTTGCTTCCTCTTTCCGGGAGCAGTGCGCCCGGCGTTGTTGTGTTGTGAGCAGAGCAGGCACGTGAAAGGGGAGTCGACAACTAGTACGCTGCTCCTGGGCTGGTGCTATGGCTAGTGTCCAAAAAGACGAGGAAATTTGCTCCACTTTAGGCTTCAAGTCATTCGTCTGGAAGCACTTTGGATTCCAAAGAAAAGATGGCTCAACGGACAAGACACGTGCAGTTTGTAAATCCTGCCATGCGGTGATAAAATATTCAGGGAGCACAAATCTCGCCGCACATTTAAAGAAAAAACACGACATCAAAGTTCAGTGTTAAAATAAGCACTTTGTATACTGCAATACTCTTGTAATTTCCTAAATAAAGAGTTTGCAGTACCTTGTTGATTTTGCGTATGAATTGTTATAAATCAGGATATTGTTCTATATTTTTTATTAAAAAAAAAAAATCGATCGTAAATCACTATATCGCAATATATCGTGATTGAATCGCAGCAGGCTTTCATATTTCAGATATCGGCAAATATCGTATCGTAGTTCTTTGTATCGATATTATATCGTATCATGACAAAACCCGCGATTTACACCCCTAATACATATACATACATACACATACACAAGTAAATAAACAGAAGCATAACAAGCTATATATTAATTCGTCATATTTATACATGCATACATACTATGAATGTGTATGTATACATACATAAACAAATACACTATACAAAATGAGAAACAAGAGAACAAAATAGTCACTTAGCGATGTTGAAACAATCAAGGAGACACCAGCTAGGAATTGCTTAGAGGGGACAGAAGAAACTGCAAGCAGAAAATAACAAAACAAGGAAGAATCAGAGTATAAATTGTGGTTTGATGTTCTTAGTATGTATCAGCTTAGTGTGGTGGAGTAATTATGAACTGGTAGGATCATGAGTAGAGAAGTGTGTACACTTAATCTGAACAACACAGAACATCACAGTTTTACATAAACGATTATTGTTTTCACATTGCAGGAAAATATAGATAATGGATCAGGAATCATTGCTAGGGACAATGACTTCTTTGCAATCAAACTCAGGAATGAAGGGCCAACGCAGACCTTAGATGAACACAGAATGAACTGGCAGTTTGGACTGGTAAGTATTTTCACATGAACACCACGATGATCTTTTTGGCGCACACCACCATGTAAGGAGACTACTGTATTAATATTCCTACTCTTTTCTTTGCGTGTAGTTTGACGAGGTATAAAAGCTGCAGTTTTTGTTTTTACATGTTTTACAGACGCAGTCACCCATGCTGTTGAAGAAAAACAAAAGTCATGAAAGTCTGGAAAGTTCTCATTACCTGTAAGCCTTTTTAAATATACTAATAATAGTGTCCATTTTGTAGTTAATGAGAAACATATTTTCTTGGTGGCCTTGTGAACAAATCATTTGATTATCGCCATAAAGTAGAAACGTCGATAATTAATCCTTTATTCAAAGGTTTCAGACATTTGTTAATTCTGCATAAATGCATGAAGGAAAGTTTTAGGGCCTGATAGATTTTAGAAACTAGAACAGAATAGAACAGAACCTTATTGCCACTGTCACAGGAATAATAAAATATCAGTTCACAGCAAAGTATAAAAACACTGACGTAAGCCAATAAAACAAATCATCTTGGAAAAAAAAAATCCTCCTGACGAATGAACTAATCAGTCAAATCGACAACTCACACTGCTGAACATGAAAGCAGCATTCTCATTTCCTGCACAGTCGAGTCAAGAGGGGGGATTTCCCCTCACAATTGGGAAAGCCAGTTTTAATGTCTCTACTCTACTTCTTGCCATTAGTGTCATACTTTATTTTTTTATGGCATACCAAGCACCTACAAACATCTGTCAGCTTCACCTTTTTGTACCACAAACTGATAGGCTTTCCATTGTTCCCCGTAAGCCATGCCCATCTCCATTTATTTTTGGCAGCTTTGTTGACAGAAGTCGTGTCGGTTCATAATTATGTGCATTCGTTTCGGAAAGCTAAGTTTTCTTTTATCGTCCTTAGCTAGCTGTACTGCACTGCTTTTTTTGTGGGTAAACAATCAAAACAATACTGTCCAGTCACAAGGAGATACAGTGGTACCGCTACTTTCGAACTTAATTGGTTCCGCGATCGGGTTTGTAAGTAGAAATGTTTGTAAGTAGAAGCAACGTTTCCCATAGGAATCAATGTAAAAGCAAATAATGCGTGCCAGACTACACAAAAAGTCGCACTTTAAGCCCTATTACTCCGTGTAAAACACAGAAAAACAAAACAGTGGTTTTATTTTTGCTTTCTCAAACCTTTATAACAAAAACTAAATGTTTACTTGTATGTATATTGTGTACTATGTCTTGTCACCGTGGCATAGTGGGAACGTAATTTCGATTTCTTTGTGTGTCTTGGCATGTGAAGAAATTGACAATAAAGCAGACTTTGACTTTGAAAGCAATGCAAAAGTGAGCGACAGTGAGCGCCCGGCACGCTGCGGTTGCTCGATCGGACCAAATTGAGCTCCCCGTGCACTGAGGTCCACTTAAATTTTGGAAAGTACATCAGGACTTTAAAAATATTTTCTAAATTTCAGCGACGGCTCTGTCACCATAATGCAACCAGCGCGGTGCAATTACGCGGTCGGCGGCGCACTATGGTTGCGCGTTCGGCGGTGTGCTGCAGTTGCGCGATCGGACAAAAATATACAAGTGAAAAAATGCTTAAAAAAGGCGTTTTTTTGTTTTGGAACGGATACCATTTCTTTCCATTATTTGTAATGGGAAAAAGAGATTCGGAATTCGAACAATTCACTTCTCGAACCGCCTTCTGGAACAGATTGTGGTCGAAAACCAAGGTTTGACTGTATACTTTTTATATCATTATATGGATCTGTGTAATAATTTGAACTGCAACAGACAAGTCCGACGTCAGCGGCGCGGCACACACGCAGCGTTGATTCCATAAAGGACGATCGATGGATTTAATGATTTGCAGTGACACCGATGGTTTGATAACATTGTTGTTTATATAATACACTGCTCAAAAAAATTAAAGGAACACTTTGAAAACATCAGATTTCAATGGTGAAAAAAAAAAGTTGGATATCTATACTGATACGGACAATTTAATGTCTCAGGAAGAAAAGGATGCCACATCTTTTGATGGAAATAAAAGTTTTCAGCCTACAGAGGGCTCAGTATATAGACACCCCAAAAATCAAAGTGAAAGAAATATGTGGCAGGCTCGTCCATTTTGCCTAAATTGTTGCAGGCAGCAT
Organism: Syngnathus typhle; assembly: GCF_033458585.1. Lineage (NCBI taxonomy): Eukaryota > Metazoa > Chordata > Actinopteri > Syngnathiformes > Syngnathidae > Syngnathus > Syngnathus typhle. The sequence goes on along the minus strand of NC_083749.1, from coordinate 12,532,745 downwards.
ATCGCTCTCCTTGGCTTCTCCAGACCCTTTCACGTTTATCACAGGTGCTCAGGGTAAACCTGCTCTCATCTGTGAAAAACACAGGGCGCCAGTGGCGGACTTGCCAATTCTGGTGTTCTATGGCAAATGCCAATCGAGCTCCACGGTCCTGAGCAATGAGCACAGGGCACACTACAGGACGTCGTGCACTGAGGCCACCCTCGTGAAGTCTGTTTCTGACTGTTTGCGCAGAGACATTCACACCAGTAGCCTGCTGGAGGTCATTCTGTAGGGCTTGGGCAGTGCTCAACCTGTTCCTTTTTGCACAAAGCAGCAGATATCGGTCCTGCTGATGGAATGAGGACCGTCTACGGCCCTGTCCAGCTCTCCTAGAGTAACTGCCTGTCTCCTGGAATCTCCTCCATGCTCTGGAGATTGTACTGGGAGACACATCAAATCTTCTTGCAACAGCACGCATGGTTGTGCCATCCTGGAGGAGTTGGACAATCTGCGCAACTTCAGGAGGGTTAGGAAATCGCCTCATGCTCCCAGTCGTGATAATGACTCTAGCTAAAGCCAACACTTGTGGAAAAGCAGTTAAAAAAGATCAAGAGGGAGGAACTTGAAATGGCCTCCACCTGCAAAACCAGTCCTGTTTAGGGGACCATCTCGTTGTTGCCCCTCTAGTGCACCTGTTGTTAATTCCATCAACACCAATGCAGCTGAAACTGATTAACAACCCCCTCTGCCACCTACCTGACCAAAACCTTATCAGAAAAGTCTAATTGAACTCATGCCATACCCTGATAAAAAACTGTTCCTTTAATTTTTTGAGCAGTGTAGTTATTTGATATATAATTTATATATCATTATATGGGCCTGTGGAATAATCTGAACTGCAACTGACGACGAGTCCGGCGGCGCGGCACACACGCGGCATTGTTTACAAAAAGGACGATGATAGATTTAATGATTTGGAGTGACACAGATATGAAGGTGTTATTTGTATTATAGTTATTTGGATAACTGTTAATGTTACGTCAGGCCCGTTCTCAGCTCTTCGTTTGTGTTTATGTCACGTTAGCATAACGTATAGCTTAGCCTGTTGTGCGATTTATACTCCGGTGCGACTTATGTTTTTTTCACTTTATTGTGCATTTTAAGGCTGATGCGACGTATATTCCAAAGCGTTTTTTAGTCCGAAAAATACGGTAATTAAACATTAGAACACCTGCGGTTTATAGTCCCGTGCGGCTTATATATTAACAACACAAGATTTTCCCCGAATTTTAGCATCAGTTTGGAAGTTGAAAATTGGTTCAGAGGTAGATGCCAAAAAAAGCGAGGCTCCGGTTCGTACCTCGAAAAGTTCGTAAGTACAGTAATCCCTCGCCACTTCGCGCTTCATCTATTGCGGCCTCGGTGCATTACGAGTTTTAATGAAAACAAATATTGCGGATATATTCGGTGCATCGCGGCTTTTTGCGGAGTTACTTGGCTTTGTCTGCCCATATGACTTTACAGCACACTATTGGCTGGTAGAGACGACAACACCAGTGGGAACATGTTGATCTGTATCCTTGCCGCTGATTGGCTTAGAACTGTAAGAGCAATTCTAACCATGTTTTATCTCAGCCTACCGTAGTCGCGCGACGTAGCCACTCTTCCACTTCGTTCACGTCAGCAGAATCGGCAGCATCTCTGATTTGCTTTTCATTTTGTCACAAACGAGGCAAGACAACCAAATGCAACACGGGCTCACACAAAATTTAAAGGAGACAAGGAGGGCTGGAATGCCGGCAGAGCATGTTGACGAGGCAAGCTGACAAGCCGGTCAGCGAGCTTACGTTGTGCGTCATCCAAGCAGAAGGGCATAGCAAGCTTTTTAAAGCTGTTTAAAAAGTGTTTCAAAATACAAACACTTCAAAATACAAAACAGTGTTTAAATGTAAAATAAAAATTTTAAAAATGAAATTATAAAACTCTTGTTATAACAGCAGACTAGCCGTGACGTTTACACTTTAAAATGTTTAAAAAGTGTTTAAAAATATAATAACATGTTTAAAAATAAAATTATGAAAGTCTTGTGCGGATCCCCTCGCACTGGTCCGCGGGGGCGCGTCAGCCCGTCAGCCCCTCAGCACAGCGTGAGCAGAGCAAGGCCGTGACACATTTACACTTTAAAAGTCTTTTGTGGATATTGTAACAATAGGTTTTTTCTACATCGCGGATTTGCATCTAGCGTGGTCTTTGAACCAATTATCCGTGATAAACGAGGGATTACTGTATAGGCGTTCGTAAGTAAGAGGTACCACTGTACGCAAAAGTAGCGTAGCGTTACCCCCTTGACATTATCTGACGGTAATGTTAATAAGCAGTGACAAGAGACACCAAGGAAACCGCTGTAAGTGAATCCACACAAAGTGTCTGAATTAGTGATATATATCCAGACTTAAAATCTGCGTTAGTAATATCTGTCCATACATAATGTCAGACCATCTGGACAAAAACTTCATCAGGCGTCAGTCATACAGGTGACAAGACCACTCTTGGCAAGACTTCTGACCCAACCTAATTAACTTCTGAATGCCTCACACCATGGCTCTGGCTTGCTTTATTAGTTGAGAGTAGCATCAATTTTATACCTGATGATTTAATTGGATCGCCTCAACGTAAATTATTTTCCCTGGTCATTTTTCTCATTGACGGAAATGGAGAATAATCCATGCAGATTCAATTTAATACGTTTGTTTTTACAACCACCAAGCTCCCAAGGAATGCAAGACATTTTTACAATGCAGTGACGGTTAATCATTGCTCAAGAGGGGGTGTAGAAAACCGTTCAAATACACCAGTCTGTGAAGTGAAATCCGTTGAAACCAATGGGAGCATCTGTCCTAAAGTTCCTCTCTGAGTCGTTTCTCCACAAAAGTCCCCAGAAATAAAGTAGATACGATTAAACCTACATCAATTTCAGAATAATTCAGTTAAGACCTTTATTAGTCCCTTTAAGTGGAAAATGACATTGTTTCATCAGCAACAGTGGATACAAGAAATAGAAAAATGCATGTAGGAGAAGGCAAGTACATCACACTATTTACAAACCAAAATGTTAATGCTGTAATTCAACCTACCAATATTATTATTACTTGTGAATTCAATAATGACTGCTTCATTGAGTCTAAGCATGTCTCCACAGCCCACAGCAATACTGCTCACTAAAAGACGTTGAGTCAATAGAAGAGCATGATTGTAATTTGGGTCTAGAAAGTCCCAGCCGACTTCCAGAGAACCTCTATAATGGCAGTGTCGGAGCCAATTTCTTCAGCTGTGGATGAGCATGACAGTCAACCACTTCCTGTGGCTAAAAGCCTTGACGATCTGAAGAGTCTGCAAGGCTCTCGAAAGCTTCAAGCCAAGTTCTCCAGTCAGGTCAGAGAAACAGTATATTTGTTCGTTTGTTTTAACTTTTCCCTGTTTAGTCGAATGTTTTTCTATGATTTGTGGTCTTATAGTTAAGCCAAGATATTTTTTTCTGTATCTTGATTTTTAATGGCTTCAATAGTACTTTAAATACTTTTTAATGTACTTTGGATCAGGAAAAGCACATTAAGTTTGTATGCCCTATATAAATTAAGCTGTCTTGCTTTTGCCCTGCAATGTCAGGTATGACTAAATTTTCTAGCAAGATCAAAACCAAAAGTTGTATTTTTAAACTTTTGAATGACTGAATTTATAAATTCTTGTTTCAAATACTAAGATTTAGGTCATCTACAAAGTCTCTTTACAAACTATGGGACTATGGGAAAATAGCTTCTGTATGTTTTCAGGTCCCATTACCAGAATCAGGGGTGAGGGTAAAAATTTGATAAAATTGTGCCCGAAATATTCTGGAAAACATAAGGTTTATTACACATGCAAATGTTGCACATTAGCGAGTACTGATTTCACTAGGCAATTTCCCTTAACTTTAGGGTGTTTTCAGATTTAAAACTTATTAAAGATTAAAGAATTAAAGATTCAGTAACCAGGGAGAGACAAAGTATAGCGTATGTTTATCCGCATTTTTTGAGGAATTTTAGAGATTTGTAGAAATCTTTTTCTTTTTTTTCCTAAAAAATTAATTGTAACTCAACAGCAAACTAAACTATGACCAACTAAATGAACTAACTAATTGCGATGGTGATAAAGCACTAACTTGAAAATTCATATGAAGGTACACTTAAATCTCGATTTTTACACGCTTCAATTCCACGTGACTTTCTATGCGGTTTGGTCATGGACCCCACGTTTTGTGGCAAATACATTTTCAAGTAGTATTTTAAGTGGATAATATAAGGACCGTACAAAGCTAAATGACTTGCGCGTAAACCTTAGTGCAGTAGTTCTTAACCTTTTTGGAGGTACCGAACCCCACCAGTTCCATATTCGCATTCACCGAACCCCTCTTTAGTGAAAAAAATGTTTGTTTTCAGTCAAGACATAAATGTTTTTTACTGGTGCCCAAAATGAGCCGTGCATGAACATCACCTTGTTCGAAGAACAAAACCAATACATTGCCTGAACTCACAAACAATTACATACCGTCAAATCAGTGTGACTTCTGCTGTTGCCTTTGTGAGACCAGTTCAGATATCACGAATTTACACGATAAATCAGGTGTGTTCAGACCTTCGCAGTGGAGGCTCTGCCGAACCCTTGAGACCGACTCACCAAACGCCTAGTGTTTGATCGAACCCAGGTTAAGAACCACTGCCTTAGTGCTAGTGAGTTGATGAATTTCAGTGAACAATTTAAAGGCGTTTGACACTAAGAAATTCGGACTGTTTGATCTCTGTGACTGCTTTATTCATTAGAGTTATGGATAGGGTAAGGGTTATCCATTCCCAACATGGTACTGTGCAGTTAACTGTAACCGGGGGTCTTATTTTGGCAATTACAAGACTCAACACAGCTGAAATACAGATATTAATCAAACTGTACAACATTGGCCCCTTTCCCCATAAATACCGCAATGTGGAGGTACATCTTAATACATTGTATGCAATTGTTTCATTTTGCCAAAATATATGCACTGTTTTTTGACTGATGAAAAAACAAATAATTGTCATCATTTTTGTCCTTGCAGCGGAAGGACCTTCATTTCTGTGAACACTCACAAACACCTCCGGGCCTCAAGCTCCCAAACACTGACAACAAGCTGATGGGAATCAAACCAGATAAAACTGAAATTCCCTCTTGGGAACCTCTTACCTGCAAGAAAACACAATCAGATAAACTTCTCATGCAGATAAATCACCACAACAGTAACAGTTCAGGCCTTAAACTACAAGACTCATCCAGCCCTGGCAATATTACCATTCCTCGCCCTCATGGAAGAAAGAGTGCTGAATTCGGAACTGTGTTAGCACCACTTATTGGCCAGTCTGAATCTAAATCATCTAATGAGGAGAGAACAAAAACAGGGTGTAAAGAATTTCAAAAAGCCCTGAGTAAGACCACAGACATGTTCAATGTTGCAGAGGATCACATGGATTTGATAAGCCTTCTGGATCCCTTTAACAAGTCACCACAGACTAGTTCCGCGTCAACAATGGATGACATGAATATTGAGATGTTTTCATCGTCTTGCAAAACAATTCCTCCTAGATCTTACCCAATGATCCAGCCTCCTTTTCAGCCACATGATCACATATCACCTACTGTCTTTACTCAGCCAGTAAAGATTTCACTCCCTCAAATACAATACATGTCAGGTGGGAGAAGAACACCTTTCAACACAGTCTATGAACCACCAATTGACTCTTACCCCCACAATCCAACCCAGCCGCCGTCTTTCCCTGCAGTCTCTGAGGTCTACAAACAACAATTACCTGGCAGGCCCACTCTTTCTCCCAGTTATCGAATGGGGAACTCTTCCTCATATACCCCACTGCTTCACTCATCAACCAGCAATCATGCCATTTCAGGACTGACCAATTCAAAACCTGTCGCAAGCACTGCCAACACTCTACCAAGGCTGATTCAAATTGAAGAAGACATCCAGAAAAGTCAGGATCTTTTTGGCGATCTTTTGACGATGATTAAACCAACCACACCTCTTCAAAATAGCATAGATCAGCTCCAGAAGAGATGGGAAACATTTGACTAAAGCCTTTCCTTAGACTTATTACTCTGGCATAGCCAGATGTTTTTCATTAATGCATGAGAAACCTCTTTAGAAGAGCTTGAAATATGGTATTATGCTGAAATAGGAATCAGTACATTTGCATTTGTTCCTTACACGAAACTCAAACTGTGATCAAATATGTTTGTATGGAATATAAGATGACATATTAATAAAACACCACATACATCAAAACCTACAGTATGTTCATTTTTAATTCTGTATTGACCTCAGTAACCCCAAATTAATTAGAAACACTATGTTTACATCCATTTAGTAACCCTTTGCATACCGAATATTGACACTATTCAGGTTTATAAAGGCTATATAAATGTGCTACGAGTCGAATATGCTCTTCTGTTTTTCCAAAACACAAATAACCCCAGGGTTACCCCCTTTTCTAACAGTTTGTATATAGAGTACCGTTTTTTTCCGTGTATAGTGCGCCCCCATGTATAGTACGCACCCCTAAAAATGGCATGCTGATGCTGGAAAAAAGCTTGTACCCATGTATAATACGCACCCAATTTTTATGAATTTTTAAAAAAAAAAAATTTTTTTTTTTTTTTTAAGTCCCAATGATCGTCACACACGCAGGGAGGCAATGGGTCCCATTTTTATAGTCATTGGTATGGTCTTAACTAGGCTGGATGTAATTTTTTTTGTTGGCGTTGATTTCTCCGACTGCCCGTAAACGCACCACCGCGCTCCGTGCGCGCACGGGACAGCAAACGAGCAGGTGATCGAGCAAGCGTCTGATACGAGAGCATTGCGGTCGCATGGAGCGTGTTTGAAGTGAACAGCAGAGACGAAAGGAACAAGGCAAAGTGTTGTGAAATAAAATATTACCTGTAATACGGATTTAGGTAGAGAACTGAACTCTCACTCTTTATATAGCTGACGTGTCTTGCGCATCCGTTCTGCGCATCTGTAATGGCGGCCTCCGTATGATATCCGGTTTGCGTGTGTGCGCGTGTGCGCGTGTGTGCGAGAGAGAGCGAGAGAGAGAGCGCAAGAGAGAACTCTCAACCGTAGCACGCCGCCGACCGCCCAACTGCACCGCGCTGGTAGCATTATTGTGACAGAGCCGTCGCTGAAATTTAGAAGATATTTTTAAAGTCCTGATGTACTTTCTAATATTTAAGTGGACCTCAGTGCGCACTGCGCAGGGAGCTTAATTTGGTGCGGTCGCGCAACCGCAGCGCGCCGGGCGCTCACTGTCGCATTGCTTAAAGAGCGCCTTTGTGTTTTAGGATGAACAGCAGAGACCAAAGGAACAAGGCAAAGTGTTGTGAAATAAAATTTTACCTGTAATACGCATTTTGTTATTTGCTGATTGAAACTGCTAATTAAACTGTGAATTGAAACTAATAGGAAGAAAACAACTCTCGCTCTTAATATAGCTGACGTGTCTTGCGCATCTGTTCTGCGCATCTGTAATGGCGGCCTCCGTATGACGTCCGGTCCGCGATGGAGATTAAAAACAAACAATATTTGACAATAACAAACCCTCAAGGATTGCACCATCGCATCAAACGATGTGTCGTCAATTATGTATTTTACTGACTAAGTGTGTTGGCCAGGATGGCTGAATGCGATGCGCGATTGACAACAAACAAGAAGAAAGGTGAGTTTTATTTCGGGGGAGATTTGTCATGTCTCGTCCCCAGTTTTGCTATGTGTCTAGGTTGCCATAGTTTCTGTTCGCGTCGCCCCTCTCTTCCTGTGTCACCTCAATCGATGTAACGTGTTTTGTATCTAAGTCCTGTCTGCCCCTCGCTCACCGTTGGATCATTGCATGTGTTACTGTCATTCTGTTCCTGTCTTTGGTAATGTCACCCTGTCTTTTTGTTCCACGACTTTGTCGGTCAGTCCTGTTGTTGGTTTTGTTGTACCATGACTTTCTTTAAAAAAAAAAAAAAACTAAAAAAAAAAAAATTAAAAATTTTTTTTCTTTGTACCCATGTATAATACGCACCCCAGATTTTAAGACAATAAATTAGGTAAATTTCGCGCACTATACACGGAAAAAAACGGTATATAAACTGTAAGTCCATACGTCTAGCGCACCGGTGTTAAACTCAAGGCCCGGGGCCCAGATACGGCCCGCCACATCATTTTATGTTGCCCGCGAAGACAAATTGTGCATCAAATTCGTGTGTCATTACTAGAATTGCAAATTGTCTTCACTTTTAACAATATCTTTTTTTTTTTTAAATATTTGACCAGTTTTTACCCATCTGATTTGAAAACGAGTTATTTGTCCGTTTGTTTTGTAGCTTTTACTGTATATAATATGAGGTGCTCATACATTTATTTGGGTTGACAGTCATAATGGCCCTCCGAAAGAATTTATGACTACAATGCGGCCCGTGAAAAAAATGAGTTTGACACCCCTGGTCTAGCGTGAAACTTGCTAGAAACACTGGCTAGAAACACTGGCTGGATTCAATATGTTGCATCTTTGCAATGTTATGTGTTAAAACATTGCAATACATAACAATTGCCTAGCAGGTGATATTTTTAAAATTTTCCTTGCATGAGAACTGAGACCACGTGCCGGACTTTGAGTATCAACTTGAAACAACATAATGTCTCCTGATGCCTCCATACAAATAAGCGTTGCTTGTGCAACTGCATCAAGCCAAATTGAATAGTATGCTACCTTGGTTTTTCTCCATAGTTTCTCATCAATCACGGAGATCATATGAGAGTTTGAGATTCTTTATCCGCCATCCGCACAATCTTTCGTTGAAATCTCTCGTCAATTTTTCCGTCCACATCTAGGGAGGTTAGCCACAATGCCATCCATGGGCTTCAAACTTCTTGATGACAACGTGCACAGTAGACACAGGAACATCCAGGTCTTTGGAAATGGACTTGTAGCCTTGAGATTGCCCATGCATGCTCACAATTTTGCTTCTCAAGTCCTCAGACAGTTCTTTGGTCTTCTTTATTTTCTCTATGCTCAATGTGGTACACACAAGGACACAGGTTGAGTCCATTTTAACTGGCTGCAAGTCCATTTTAACTGGCTGCAAGTGTGATTTAGTGAATGCCACCACCTGTTATGTGCCACAGGTAAGTAACAGGTGCTGTTAAGTACACAAATTAGAGAAGCATCACGTGATTTTGTCAACCCTTTTTTATGTTTGGTGTGGAATTCTATCCAACTTGGCTTTTTGACATTTCTTTTTCATTAAAGACAAATACAATTTAATATCAAAGCATTTGTAATTGCAATCATTTTCTGGGAGAAATTGACCATTATAGTCGCTCCGGAGTATTAGCCATAAAATGCATAATAATGGAGAAAAAGACGTACCGTATTTTCCGCACTATTAGGCGCACTTAAAAACTTAAAATTTACTCTAAAAAACACAGTGCGCCTTATAATGCAGAGCGCCTCAATCATCAATTGATGAATTTCTTGATCCATACTGGTTGTACACAACGCTCTGCCAAAATGTTTCAGTACATTTTAGTACGACTAGTAAATTACAAGGCCGCATCGCTTCCCAGCATTACGGCAACTGTGGTCAGGGGGCGTCACTGAATAGCTGTTGTACCCACGAGGCTATTTCATTTCAAAATAGGCTGTTCCGTTAATGTTTTTGAGTACGTTTACGGATCAATATCCAACGGAATCATAAATAAGCAGCACCAATGCGTTAAATCAGTCTTTAGTCGGTTCCGATCACTTTTATGGGAGAAAGTTTAAGAAACGTGATTGTTTACAGGGGGCTGCCACGACACTTTGCTGAGGCTCATGGGAGTCTGTGAGCTGAGGCTCATGGGAGTTTGCGGGTGGCTAATGCTATAATGATAGCTGCTATAGGCACGAGACTCTTTCATTTCAAATAGGCTGCTCCGTTAATGTTTCAAGTAAATTTACGGATTGATATGGAAGGGAAACATAAGTTAGCAGTACCAATGTGTTAGATCGAACTTTAGTCAGTTCTGATCATTTTATAGGAGATAGTTTGAGAAACGCGATGGTTTACAGGGGGCTGCCACGACACTTTGCTGAGGCTCATGGGAGTCTGCGAGCTGAGGCTCATGGGAGTTGCGGGTGGCTAATGCTATAATAATAGCTGCTATACGCACGAGGCTCTTTCATTTCAAACAGGCTGCTCCGTTAATGTTTCTAGTAAATTTACAGATCTATATGGAAGGGAAACATAACTAAGCAGTGTTAGATCGAACTTTAGTCAGTTCCGATCATTTTATAGGAAATAGTTTGAGAAACGCGATTGTTAACAGAGGGCTCATTGGTTATTGGCTAGTAGATGCATACCACAACCCTAGTCAACCTCAGTTTGTTGCAGTATAGCTTCTATTTTATGTGGCTTTTAATCCAGTGCGCCCTATATCTGAAATAATTTCTAAAATAAAAAATTTAATGAGGGTGCGCCTTATGGTGCGAAAAATACGGTATATAAGTCACACCAGCGTATAAATCGGATTTTTGAGGGAAATTTATTTGATAAAATTCAACACCAAGAACAGACATGTCATCTTGAAAGGCAATTTAAAATAAAAATAGAATAGGCAACAACACGCTTGATAGGCCGATTGAGCACTCCAAATTGCCCCTAGGTGTGAGTGCGAGTGCAGATGGTTGTTCGTCTCTGTGTGCCCTGCAATTGGCTGGCAACCTGTTCAGGGTGTCCTCCGCCTACTGCCCGATGACCGCTAGGATAGTCTCCAGCACGCCCGTGGGGACAAAGCGGTACAGAAAATGGATGGATAGGCAACAACAGCCTGAACGGTACGGTATGCCCAGTGACGTGCGGTGAGGTTCATGACTGGGGAGGCACTGACGTCACACACACACACACACACACACACACCCCGGTAAAATTTGTCCGGCACCCAACCGTGTCACAAAAACGTTTGGGGAATGCTGCTCTAGTGTGGCTTATTCATTATTTAATTTGAACTATTTTTATCAAAATCTTATACCAGCAGTCTTCACACATAAAAACACTCAATAAAGCACATGGAATCAAAAACTTGTTTTTGATCGTGCGTACCACTCTGTTTGAAAAGACATGCTGCTAAGTCCCGTTGTCCGAATCAAACCTTTTAACTCTGGAGTTGCTCTTCCTTTACTGATGACCTCCTGCTTCGATCGAAAATCCATTGTTGAAAATCGTTTGGATATGTAATCTTCCATTGTAAAACGAAATGTAAAAAAAAAAAAGAAACAAATGGACGACTGCTCCTCAGTTTTTCACAGTAAATTTGAACTGGAGATCTCTTCTACACGTAGGCGCATGAAGCATCACTAGCACCCCCTGCCATAAGGCTGGGGAACCTTTTTTCGTAGCCTCCGTAAGGTCTCTTTTCAAAGCCGTTTTGTTCATCTGAAGAAACACGACGTTACAGACAAATGACAAAAAGCACAAGATATTATAAACACCAGCTTAACTACAAAAATTAGTTAATATAGCCACAGTGTTTGAACACTTAAACAGCGACATAGAGACAGGCAGCGGTTCAGTCTAACTGCATAGCCTGTCAGCATAGGCAGCCGTGTGATTACGCAATCCTCAGAGGAGGCAAGGCAGGAAGTTGCCTCCTCCGAGCGACTCTTCTTCGGTTTTAACATAACTATAAAAAATCAGCGATTTTGGTTCAAAATGATACAAAACTACTGAAATTAAAAAGAAAATGACATTATAATAAAAACAATTGAATTTGTTTTTTCCCCCTTTCATGATGGCAAGGGAGGCGTAGCTAACGTTACATAAACACAAACGAAGAACTGAGAACGTGCCTGACATAACATTAACAGTTATTCAAATAACTATAACATAAACAACAAGTTTATCAAACCATCCATGTCACTACAAATCATTAAATTTATCGAAATCTTCGTCCTTTGTGTTACTTATAAACAAGGCTGCAACTGGTACTTACGGAAGTACATGCGGTGCTGACGTCCGCAGGTTGAACTTCCTGAGCTGTCTCAGAAAGTTTAACCTGCCGCGGGAGCTGCTGAAGACCTTCTATACTGCCATCATCCAGTCTATCCTCTGCACCTCCATCACTGTCTGGTTTGGATCGGCCTCAAAACAAGAAAAGCACAGACTGCAACGGACAATCAGGACTGCAGAAAAAATCATTGGAATCCAGGACTTGTACCTGTCCAGGACCAGGAAATGTGCAAGTAACAACTCTACAGACCCTTCTCAGGTTGCAGTCTGTTCGAACTACTCCCCTCTGGATGGCGTTATAGAGCCCTGTACGCCAAAACCAGCAGACACAGGGACAGCTTCTTCCCCCAGGCTGTCGCTCTGATGAACTCACACCACTCTTAGTCTCAGAGTCGTTGCTGTGCAATAACATCTTGCTCTCCACACCTTTTCTGAATTGTCTGTATTATGTGTACTGTGTCTACTCTGCATCCATTGCAGCCTGGTCATCCTAGAAGAGGGATCCTCCCATCTGTGGTCTCTTTTCAAGGTTTCTCATTTCCCCTAGTTGGAGTTTTGAGTTTTTCCTTGCCCTCCTGGGAGTTTAAGATCAGGGGATGTTTGAGAATATTTGTCAATTTTCGCACATGTCCTGAGTGTTGTTAGTCACCTAAATATTGAACAGAGGCTGTGATGTACCGAAGTCAAATTCCTTGTTTGGCATACTCAAACATGGCGAATAGAAATTCTTGAATATAATACATCAAAATGGCACAATCAATTTTTCCTTTTGATGAAAACTGTTTTTTGCAACATCTCTCTCTCTCTCTCTCTCTCTCTCTCTCTCTCTCTCTCTCTCTCTCTCTCTCTCTCTCTCTCTCTCTCTCTTTGAAGATTTATTCTTTAAAAACGTAAAAGTGTAAAAGTAAAAACGTACCTTTGTGTTTTTCTGTTTTGATGTGGTCTTTAATGTTCGAAACGCTGTGACCTCCACAGCTGATCACATCTTGACAAAGAATGCACAAAACCTTCCCCGGGACTAATTTACGAATATGTTCCGTCAGGCAGGTGGTTATGGACTATGTTCTGTGTTGTAAGATGACGCTGCTCTCGAGCCATGCCCATCTGAAGCAGTTCCTGATCTCGTTCGACTTGTCTATTTCCCTGGCACGATCCTCATATTTTTTTCTCTAAAACCTTCGCTATGCTGGCTAAAACTTTTGCTAATTAGGCAAATGAGTAGGTGTCGGGTCTAAGTACCATCAGACATTATTTTACACACTGAAAGAAGAGGAGAAGACAACCAGTATTATTTTTGCTCGCGAGGAGAATTACGTAGAAGGCCCAGTTACAGTCCTCCACCAATTCTGGACTCCTCTTCCGCGATCTCTTTTTATTTTGGGTTGCCCTGGTTACAAAAGGCGTTGCTACACTAAAGGGAGGGGATATTGTGGCTGTAGCAACGCTGATTAGCTAACTAAAGGATGTTGTGTGGTGCGAGGCCTTGGCCGATTCGTGACCCCCAGCAATGCAGAGTCTGTCCTTAGTTGGTTGTCAGCCTCGTCCTAGCTGCGATCTCCAAATGTTCTGGGTGCCGTGTCCCTATGGAACAATGCTCTAGACTTTCTTGCTAAGTATCACACAATAATAATAATGAGATACCTCTCGTGCATACACTCCAACAAACATTAAGTAAATGTGAGATATCTTGCATGAAGTCTACTTAAACATTGAGTAAATATGGGATAACTTATGTGCAACTACTTCAACATACTTCTACTTATACTTCTTCCTACTCCTTTTCAGACATGTGAATGTGACTTATGGTTCTTTTGCGGCTATATGTTATATGTATGAATGTAGGTACGTCTGTATGTGTATATGCATGTATTTTGTCATGTCTTTTATTGTGTACAATAAGCTTATTCTTTTTTTTCACATGTTTGAAATAAATAAACGAAATGAAACGAAACAAAACATGTATGTCTTTTCTGTAACACTTTATATCAAAGAAAAACTGTCCCGGTCAACAACAATTTATGAATAGAAACTACAAGGTTTAAAAGAGAAAGAACGTCTCTTGAACTAAACAAAGAACAAAGGTGTTCTGTTCATAACTAGTGAGGGCCTCTCACAGTTAAGAAAAGGAAGGGAGTCTAAGAACTCCCCAGAGCTAGACAGATATACCGTTTTTTTCCGTGTATAATGCGCCCCCATGTATAAAACGCACCCTAAAAATGGCATGGTGATGCTGGAAAAAAGCCTGTACCCATGTATAATACGGACCCAATTATTATTATTTTTTTTTCTTTTAAGTCCCAATGACCGTCACACACGCAGGGAGGCAATGGGTCCCATTTTTATAGTCTTTGGTATGGTCTTAACTAGGCTGGATGTATTTTTTTTTGTTGGCGTTGATTTCTCCGACTGCCGGTAAAGGCACCACCGCGATCAGTGCGGACATGTGAAAAAGGCGGCTCTGTATGGGAGAGAATACAGCAGACAGTAAGCATAGCGCAAAGTACAGGACACTACGCAAAAAGGGGGTGCAAGTTCAGGATCCTAACAGCCTGGAGTATGAAGCTGTTGGAGAGTCTGGTGGTGCGGGAGCGCAGGCTCCTGTACTTCTTCCCAGAGGGCAGAAGATCAAACAAAGGGTGACTCGCATCACTCACAATCGTGGTCGCCTTGCGGGTGAGATGGGAGGTGTAAATGTCCTTCAAGGAGGGGAGCGAAGAACCAATAATCTTACCAGCCGTGTTCACTATGCGCTGCAGGGCCTTCAAGTTGTAGTCGGTGCAGCCGCCACCCCAAACAGCAATACAGCTGGAGAGGACGCTCTCAATGGTGCCGCGGTAAAATGTAGTCATGACGGCCGGAGGAGCGCTCGCTCGCCTGAGTTTCCGCAGGAAGTACAGGCGGCGCTGGGCTTTCTTCGCCAGTGATGCGGTGTTGGTGGACCAGGAGAGATCCTCACTGATGTGCACCCCCAGGAACTTGGTGCTGCTCACTCTCTCCACCACAGCACCGTCGATGGTCAGCGGCAGGTGTTGGGTGTGACCCTTCCGGAAGTCCACAACAATCTCCTTGGTCTTGTCGACGTTCAGCAGGAGGTTGTTGTCCCTGCACCACGTGGTCAGAAGGTCAACCTCCAGCCTGTATTGAGTCTCGTCTCCCTTGGTGATGAGACCCACCAGAGTCGTGTCGTCAGCAAACTTCACTATGCGGTTGTCGCTGTAGGTTGCAGTGCAGTCATGCGTCAGGAGGGTGAAGAGCAGCGGACTGAGCACGCAGCCTTGGGGGGCCTCCGTGCTCAGCGTGATGCTGGCGGATATTTTGTCGCCAACACGTACCACTTGTGGCCTCTGACAGAGGAAGTCCAGTAGCCAGTTGCAGAGGTAGGTATTGAGGCCCAGCTTGTCAAGTTTGCTGATGAGGCGTTGTGGCACAATGGTGTTGAAGGCAGAACTGAAGTCCACAAACAGCAATCTCACATACGAGTCCCTTCTCTCCAGGTGGGTGAGGGCCGAGTGGAGGGCAGAGCAGATGGACCTCAGAGGACCGTTTGGCTCGGTACGCAAACTGGAAGGGGTCAATGGTGGGGGGGAGAACAGATCGGATGTGCTCCATGACAAGCCGCTCAAAGCACTTCATGATGATGGGCGTAAGTGCCACGGGGCGGTAGTCATTGAAGTAGGACGGAACACGAAGGGACGATGGCCTGCTGCATGGAAGTGTTAAAGATGTCCGTGAAGACACCCGTCAGCTCACCAGCGCAGTCCTTCAGCGCTCGACCCGGGATGTTGTCAGGGCCCGCCGCCTTACGGATGTTGATGGCGGCAAGCGCCCTCCTCACGCTGTCGGCGGAGAGGCACAGGGGCAGCTCGTGTGAAGGGGGAGTGGCGTTCAGCGGGCAAGTGCTGTTCTGAGCGTCGAAGCGAGCAAAGAAGCGGTTAAGATCATTGAGCAGACGGACGTCGCCTTCACAGCTCTGCGGCTTGTAATCCGTGATGGTCTGAATGCCCTGCCAAAGGCTCCGTGTGTCCCTGCTGTCCTTGAAGTGGGTGGTAATTTTGCACGAGAACGCCCTCTTTTCATCTTTGATGCCCCGGGACAGGTCGGCCCTCGCAGTCCTCAAGCCAGCCTCATCCCCCGCTCTAAAGGCTTTGTCCCTGGCCCTCAGCAGCCTGAAGACAGCACCTGTCAGCCATGGCTTCCGGTTAGCCCGAGTGACGATGGATTTAGAGAGAGTCACATCATCAATGCACTTCCTGATGTAGGAGGAAACAGAGTCAGTATACTCCTCAATGTCTGTCCGATCGTCGCAAGTGGCAGCCCTCCTAAACATGTCCCACAGTAGAGCCAAAGCAGTCACGAAGCGCATCAGAGGCACCCTCAGGCCACACCCGTACCTGCTTGCGAACTGGCCTGGACGCTCTCACCATTTCTCTGTATCCGGGCAAAAGCATAACAGTGATATGGTCAGAAAGTCCAAGATGGGGGAGGGGGCGGCTTTGAAAGCTCCTTTATGCGAAGAGTAGACCAGGTCCAGGAAGCTGTCGCCACGCGTAGGAAAATTAACATGCTGGTGAAGCCTCGGAAAAACAGACTTCAGGTTAGCATGATTAAAATCCCCAGCGAAGATCGTGAAACCGTCAGGGTGCGCTGTCTGTTGTTCACTGACAGCCTGGTACAGTTCACTAAGAGCCGCGATCCTGTCGCCTCCGATGTTGGAAGGCGGGATGTAAACCGCGACTAGCAGAATCGCGGTAAATTCCCTTGGCAGGTAAAAAGGACGGCACTTAATGATCACGAACTCGCCAGTGGCGAGCAGTGCTTGCATACCACTACAGAGTCCCGGCACCATTCGTCACGGATGTAGACGCATATTCCACCTCCACGAGATTTCCCCCCTTGTACAATGGCCCGGTCCGCCCGATAGCACGCTAGCCGCTCCAGATGTACGGCAGAGTCTGGATTGTTGACAGTCAACCAAGTCTCAGTGAACACGAGCACACAGCAGTCCCACACTGTCCGGTTTGTAGATCGCAGCAAGCGAATGTAATCCATTTTGTTGTCCAGCGATCGAACATTCACCAGAAGAATGGAAGGCACGGCCGGGCGAGCTGGGTTGGCCGCCAGCCTGACCTGGACGCCTCCGCGCTTGCCCCTCTTCAGCCTCCTCGCACACCGCTTTCGACGCTTCCCAACCGGGGGAGGAATAGCAGACGAGTCCGGCGGCGCTTCAGGTCGTAGCAGTCCGAGCTCCTTTAATGTCCCCGCATCAAAGTCCAGAACTCGACAAAACTCGCTTTCGCCGATGTCGAGCAGAACCTGCCTGCCGTAACTGTAGCACGACTCAGTACGACGAGACAAACACATAAAACTGCCGGACAAACACTCATTAGACGAACAAAACACCGTTCGGGCGGGACAGAGAGAGGTCGCTGCGTATGCACGCGCCGCCATCTTGATTGATTTCTGTTCCTGTCTTTGGTAATGTCACCCTGTCTTTTTGTTCCACGACTTTGTCGGTCAGTCCTGTTGTTGGTTTTGTTGTACCATGATTTTCTTAAAAAAAAACAAAAAAAAATAAAATAAAAAATAAAAATTGTACCCATGTATAATGCGCACTCCAGATTTTAGGACAATAAATTAGTTAAATTTTGCGCATTATACACGGAAAAAAACGGTATTTGCTTGAGCAAACATATGAGGCCTCCGGTTCAGGCCGACCAGCGCTTCTGCAAAAACAATTATTCCAACAGTCGGCAAATGATGTGACAAAAGTAGCGCCAAAATGCTGCCGAAAATAAGGCGGCTGTTGTCGCAATACTGCTGCCAGACGCCCCCCCCCCCCCCTTATAAAAACTATTTTCTCAGCGGATCTACACGATTCACGAAAATGATACTCCCGACGGAAAAAAAACGGAAATCCGTGGATCTGCGGAAAATTCTCATCCCTAGTAATATGCAGGCATTGACGTAGATCGAGACAAAAAAAACAATCCGAGGACTAGACGTAACACGTAGAGGCCACACAGAGACATAATATACAGGCACTAGATGAACCAATCAGAGGACATTACGTTTTACGTACTTCGGGGCGGTAGACCAATCAGAGGACTTCAAGTAACACGTAGAGTACGTACCTCCGCCGCCATTGACAAATGTATACAATCGTCTGTGCAAAGAAAACAGCATTAGGACCCTCTAAAATGGCACAGACAAAGAGACATGCTTACGAGGCAGAATTCAAGCTTCCTGGAAAGCCGGGATCATTGCCGAAGAGCAACGTGACAACAACGAGGCAAATTGGCATGTCAGACGGTGAACTTGCCCAACTGTTTAATTTGGATACAGAAGATGAATACTTGGACGGATTTGTGTATGAATATTGATCAACAATAATGTGAGTACAGTAGAGTACACGGTTAAATGGTAGAATAAAGTACAACCGAACTCACCTTCTTGCGCCCGTGACAGTTTTTATTTGTTTACCGTAAATCATGGAATGCATGCGCCTGATGATGTGGAGCGCCCTATGTGTGTGTTGAATACAGTAATGGAACACATAACTGAGACTGCACCTTTTAGTACGGTGCGCTCTTTGGTCGTAAAAATAGAGTATTCAAATAACTATAGCATAAATAACATGCAAACAAGTTCATCAAACCATCTGTGTCACGCCAAATCATTAAATCCAACGAAATCTTCATCCTCTGTCTCACTTATAAGAACCCTGCGATCATCTGCTGCTGGTTTATTGGAGGCTCCCAGCAACAGCAGAAAGAAGATCGGTGATGCAGCCTTTGTTAATTACGCCCCAAACTATGGAACACACTGCCCATAGATATCAGGGAAGCCAGCTCGCTAGATATTTTCAAAACAAAACTTAAAACTCATTTCTTTACACGAGCATTTAACTAATTACGTTTTGTAAATTTCATTTTAAGCCTAGTTTTACCTTTATTTTTTACCTTTTCTTAAAGCTTTATTCTTTATTTTATGCTCCTATTTTAAGCTCACTTTATTAATTGTGTATGCATACATCGTTTTGTTTTGATGTGTTCATGTTTTCTTTCTTTGTTGTGAAGCGCTTTAGCTGCATTTCTTGTATGAAAGGTGCTATACAAATAAAGTTTATTATTATTATTATTATTATTATAAACAACTCCGCTAACTCCAGAAGTAGATGCGGCGCTTCCTCTTCTACGACGCTTACGTCAGACTCATTGTCAGTTGCAGTTCCAATTATTCCACAGGCTGAGCGCGCCTCCTTGCGGTTTAGTGTGAAAATAACATGTGAATGTTAATAATTTCACACAAGTCGCTCCTGAGTACAAGTCTCCTGAGTACAGTCCCAAATACTGCTCCAAACTGTCTAATCTATTTCCCAGCCTAACAATTTCTTATTTTGTTCAATGTTTAATTGTTTGAGCTGCTTCACCGCTCCTATCAGCTCTGTAATAATTGCCTGTTGCTTCATTATGGTTTCCACATTTGAAGACATCACTTCCAATGATAACTTCAGCTCCTCCATGTTCTTCTGAAGCACTTTAATGGCCATCCTGGTTGTCAATCTAGACCTGATGGTAGCTCTCCTCCTGGGGCTGGAGGTGCTATCCCACTCAGCCTGGTGACAGATCTCCTCCTGGGTCAGCTAGTGGTGCTAGCCCACTGGGCCTGGTGGTGGCTGTCCTCCTGGGCCTGGTGATGGTAGTCTACTGGGCCTGATGGTGGCTATCCTCTTGGGGCTGGTGGTACTAGCCTACTGGGCCTGATGTTAGCTCTCTTCCAGGGGCTGGTTGTGCTCGCACACAGGGCCTGATGGTAGCTCTCCTCGTGGGGCTGGTGGTACTAGCCTACTAGGCCTGGTGGTAGCTGTCCTCGTGGGGCTGATGGTGTTGGTCTACTGGGCCTGGTGGTAGCTGGCCTCCTGGTACCTGGTGTTGGCTGGGCTGCTGGGGGGATGATCGCTGGTCCAGCGCAGGTGGCTAGAGGTCCGGTGAAGGCCGCGGGTCCGGCGTTGCTGCCACGCAGTCCGCCGACGGCCGCAGGTCCGGCGTTGCTGGGACAAAGTCCGGCAACGGCTGCGGGTCCAGCGTTTCTGGCTCGAGGTCCGGCGACGCTGGGGTGGGACCCTAATGCGGCCGCGAGTCTGATGGCGCCGGGAGGAACCCTAATGGCGGCCGCGGGTCTGGCGTCGCTGGAGCGAAATCCGACGCCGGCCGCAGAGCCGATGGCGCTGGAAAGCTCCATCGTTTGCTGGCTCGGCGACTTCCCGACAAAGAAGCCTCTGTCAATCAGTTTGTCAGTCATTGTCTGCACCCTCACTAGAGGATGTAACTCAGCCGTTGATATTACAAGATACTTATTAGCTTCGCATTGCAGAGCAAGGAGTAAATGGAGGAGTGGATCAGCAAAAAAAAAAAAAAAAAAACGCTCTCTTGCTGTGTGAGAATCCGATTGTCTAGATTTCTCATGTGCGTAGCGAATCTAACCACTTTTTCTTTATCTGTGCTCACTGAGTGTGTACATGAAAGGCCAAATTAATGGTGATGGAAAAAAAGATCGATCTGGCCTTATACATATGAAATCTTTACTTTCCGGCAGAAAGTACAGTGGAGCCTCAGTTTTCGAATGTCCTGGTTGGTATTTATACAAATGGTATTCAAACAAAAAATTCAAGATTTTTTTGCTTTATATGTCGGACAAAATTCGGTTGTTGAACCTCGTGAGACAAGCCGAGAGGACCCGCATGCCAACTGACTTTGTTCGTTATTACGTTCTCATCAACTCTAATCATGCTTCCAAAGGAAGCAAGTGGGAGCTGTAAAGCCATCCTAAAACACAAAGACGCTCCTAAAGCAATGCGACACTGAGCGCCCGGCGAGCTGCGGTTGCGCGATCTGACCAAATTAAGCTCCCTACGCACTGAGGTCCACTTAAATTTTGAAAAGTCCGTTTGGACTTTATAAATATTTTCTAAATTTTAGCGACCGCTCTGTCAAAATAATGCGACCAGCGCGGTGCGGTTGGCGGCGCGCAACGGTTGCGTGTTCGGCGGTGCACAGCAGTTGCGCGATCGGACAAAATTAAGCTCCCTGCGCACTGCTGTCCACTTAAATTTTGGAAAGTACATCAGGACTTTAAAATATTTTCAAAATTTCAGCGACGGCTCTGTCACAATAATGCGACCAGCGCGGTGGGCGACGCGCTAAGGTTACGCGTTCGGCGGTGCGCTGGAGTTGCGCGATTGGACAAAAATGCGCAAATGAAAAAAAACTTAAAAAAGGCGGGTTTTTTGCCGTCTTGGATTGGATTACCGTTTTTACCATGTATAATGCGCAAAATTTAACTAATTTATTGTCCCATTTTATTTATTTTTTTTTTCGTTTTTTATCCGGATATCATACGGAGGAGGCCGCCATTACAGATGCGCTTTTTTTCTCTGCTGTTCAGTTCAAACACCCTCCATACGAACACAATCGTATCAGACCGGATATCTTACGGAGGCCGCCATTACAGATGCGCAGAACACGTCAGGTATATACTAAAGAGCGAGAGTTCAGTTCTAAACCTAAATGCGTATTACAGGTAATATTTTATTTCGCAACACTTTGCCTTGTTCCTTTCGTCTCTGCTGTTCACTTCAAACACGCTCCATACAAACACAATGCTCTCTCGTATCACACGCTTGCTCGATCACCTGCTCGTTTGCTGTCACAATGCACCCTACACAAATCCGAAACATTTTTTCGCTATTGAGTTTGCTAGCGCATGCGCAGGGATACTGACCGGCAGAATAACATCCGGTTGTTCCCAAAGATGATCTTTTTTCTGAAATAATTTTACGTTTACGGACTTAAGTAGGAGTCAAAATTTGGGTGCGTATTATACATGGGTACAGGCTTTTTCCAGCATCAACATGCCATTTTTAGGGTGCATATTATACATGGGGGCGCATTATACATGGAAAAAAACGGTAATTTCTTTTCCATTATTTGTAATGGGCAAATATGATTCTGAATTCGAATGATTCACTTCTCGAACAGCCTTCTGGAACGGATTGTGTTCGAAAACCGAGGCTCCATTATATATCGAAAGTAATGGCCTAATATTCCGGCAACTAGGATACTGGTCAATTTCCTTAAATTTTATGAATGGATGGGCAGATGAGACTCTCTGGGACCTCTCCACTATTAAGTGGTTTTTATATATTTGATATTAATCAAAAGCATTGTAGTGGTTAACTGTGACCACTTGATGGCAGAGTTGCTCTTGCTGGCTCACATAGAGGTGATCTGGCAGCTGAAATGGAAGGACAGTGGGGGAGTATGAGTATGGTGTTTTGAAAAAAGAATTCAGAGCGTGAGAGAACATAGCGAAACGCAAGTGATCGGATTTCAAGCAGCTCACAATCGAACAAACTATTGCGTAAGTAAAGCGAAGATGATGGAGCGAATTTAGAGAAGGTGGCTGAGAGTACGTGACAGACACGGGTGGGCATCCACTTCAAAAGCCACTGCTAGCTTGGGCATCCATAGTGTGTGGTGACTGTTTGTGCCACAGTTCAGATGAATCGACGTCATCTGACGAATATTCTGATGCGGGGATACAGCGACAATAAATACACTATAATAATAGCAGGGGCGTGCGGTCAGAGGAGGCAAGTGCCATCATGAAAAGGGGAAAAAACAAATTCAATTGTTTTTAATATAAAGTCATCCGTCCATCGATTTTTTGTACCGCTTTGTCCCCACGGGGGTCGCGGGCGTACTGGAGCCTATCCCAGCCATCATCGGGTAGTAGGCGGGGGACACCCTGAACTGGTTGCCAGCCAATCGCAGGGCACACAGAAACGAACAACCATCCGCACTCACATCTAGGGGCAATTTGGAGTGCTCAATCGACCTACCAAGCATGTTTTTGGAATGTGGGAGGAAACCGGAGTGCCCGGAGAAAACCCACGCGGGCCCGAGGAGAACATGCAAACTCTACACAGGGAGGGCCAGATGTGGAATTGGACCTGCACCCTCCTAACTGTGAGGCGGACGTGCTAGCCAGTGCGCCACTGAGCTGCCCTATTATAAAGGCATTTTCCTTTTAACTTGAATAATTTTGTATCATTTTGAACCAAAATCACTGAATTTTTATAGTTATGTTAAAACCGAAGACGAGTCGCCCGGAGGAGGCAACTTCCTGCCTTGCCTCCTCTGAGGATTGCGTAATCACATGGCTGCCTATGCTGACAGGCTATGCCAGGGGTGGGCAAACTACGGCCCGCGGGCCACATCCGGCCCACGGGACCGCTTAATCCGGCCCGCCAACCCTGAACAAATTGTATTATTAAACTTTTTTTTTTGGTCATTTTGCCTGCAATGACTGCGTCTTCCCAGTAGATGGCGAAGCGCTCGCCTGCGCACTTACTACCGGAAGCCGTGTCAGAAAGCTCGGTGCATACTCACAAGTGCGTGTACGTACTCAGTAGTACGGACTTGGCGCACTCTCGCTCTATTTGTATCAGTCCCGAATTTAGAGCGTGGGCTTTGACGACAGCATTCTTATAATTCGTGCGCTGAGCTTTCAGATGCAGTTTTGCGCTAAAGCCACCCACAAACCTTCCCCTGGAATCCTTCCATTAAAATGAGTGGCCCGAAAAAAAGAAGTGAGTGCCGAATGTTAAAAAAGAGTGGCCAATTTGGCTCGACGTACGCGACGTGACGTTCAGCCACATCAACATCAACCCGTCACAGATCAAGGTAAACGGACCAACACCTCGGATCTCGCCTAAGAATTGCCACAACAAATTTTACTCCAGACTATGACGCACTAGCAAAAAAGGGAGACCAAAAACACTGTTCCCACTGAAAATGAACGGGAGGCTCTCAAGTTTATTGTAAAAAAATGCATTTTGAATATGATTTGTACACATAGCAGGGATTGAAACTAGCGACCATTCTCATTTTCAAACAATGCAGGATGCTCAAGGACATTGATGCACCACCTATTTGCGACTAATCTTAACCTGTAAGGTTCTTAAGGCTTACTTTAAGGAAGTGTTTCGCGTTTCCTCACCTCTGTTACCAGGTGTTTGCGAGTTAAAACTCTGCTCTGATTTTCAGATACCCATCACCGTGTTGCCGTTTTGATTATTTTATTTGGGTGTATGCTTTCACCGATTCTTCAAGATGATATATTTGCTCAGAATGTTTGCCGTTTGATGTGATCTCATAAGATAAACATCTTTCATTAATCTGACCTGCAGGCACTGAAGTGATGGAGATTGTTATTCATAATAACAGTGTCGTATTTTACGAGAATCACTGATAGCAGTTTTTTAGTGAATTATTATTTTTTTAATGCTGTTAATAAATGCATTTGTTTTCAAAAAACTTGTATGGAATATCCATGCTTTACTACCTACTAAAGGCCAAGATCTTTTATGCAATTACCTTTTCTAGGTCGCTTATATGACGTCACACAACGCCTACGTCCATCTGCTCCTGGTCCGGCCCTCCGGTCCAAATTTAGAACCCAGTTCGGCCCGCGAGTCAAGAAGTTTGCCCACCCCTGGGCTATGCAGTTGAACCGCTGTCTGTCTCTATGTCGCTGTTTAAGTGTTCAAACACTGTGGCTATATTAACTAATTTTTGTAGTTAAGTTGGTGTTTATAATATCTTGTGCTTTTTGTCATTTGTCTGTAACGTCGTGTTTCTTCAGATGAACAAAACGGCTTTGAAAAGAGACCTTACGGAGGCTACGAAAAAAAGTTCTCCAGCCTTATGACAGGGAGCGCTAGTGATCCCGGGATGCTTCATGCGCCTAACAACTGAGGAGCAGTCATCCATTTATTTCGTTTTACATTCGTTCTTTTTTCGTTTTCACATTTTGTTTTACAATGGAGGATTACATATGCAAACTATATATATTATATATATATATATATATAAGTATATATACGCACACGCACACAGACACACACATCCATATATATATATATATATATATATATATGTATATATATATATACACATATATATATATATATATATACATATATATTAGGGGTGTAAATCGCGGGTTTTGTCACGATACAATATAATATCGATACAAAGAACTACGATACGATATTTGCCGATATCTTAAAGCCTGCTGCGATTCATTCACGATATATCGCGATATAGTGCTCTACGATCGATTTTTTTTTTTAATAAAAAATATAGAACAATAACCTGATTTATAACAATTCATACGCAAAATCAACAAGGTACTGCAAACTCTTTATTTAGGAAATTACAAGAGTATTGTAGTATACAAAGTGCTTATTTTAACACTGAACTTTGATGTCGTGTTTTTTTCTTTAAATGTGCGGCGAGATTTGTGCTCCCTGAATATTTGATCACCGCATGGCAGGATTTACAAACTGCACGTGTCTTGTCCGTTGAGCCATCTTTTCTTTGGAATCCAAAGTGCTTCCAAACGAATGACTTGAAGCCTAAAGTGGAGCAATTTTCCTCGTCTTTTTGGACACTAGCCATAGCACCAGCCCAGGAGCCGCGTACTAGTTGTCGACTCCCCTTTCACGTGCCTGCTCTGCTCACAACACAACAACGCCGCGGCGCGCACTGCTCCCGGAAAGAGGAAGCAAGCAACAATGAACTGGATTTCAAAATAAAGTCGGTCTAATGTCCGAGGTCAAACACTGCGATATAAATCGATGTTTACGTTTAGCATCGATGCCAATAAATCGTAGAGCATTATATCGATTAATCGGTGTATTGATGTATCGTTAAACCCCTAATATATATATATATACACATATATATATATATACATATATAATGCGCCCCCATGTATAATACGCACCCTAAAAATGGCATGTCGATGCTGGTAAAAAGCCTGTACCCATATATAGTACGCACCCAATGATCGTCACACACATATCTGGGTGTAGTGAAATTTGTCCTCTGCATTTGACCCATCCCCGGGTGATTTTGATCCATCCCCTGGGAGAGAGGGGAGCAGTGAGCAGCAGCGGCGCCGCGCTCGGGAATCATTTGGTGATCTAACCCCCCAATTCCAGTGCCAAGCAGGGAGGCAATGGGTCCTATTTTTATAGTCTTTGGTATGACCCGGCCGGGTTACTTAAGTCCGTAAACGTAAAATTATTTCAGAAAAAAGATCAGCTTTGAGAACAACCGGATGTTATTCAGTATCACTGCGCATGCAGTAGCAAACTCGATAGTGAAGAAACTCAACGGAATCACCAATATTTGAGTGATGTTCCAGTTATTTATCACAATTATTTATTATAATAATATATATAATAATTATTTATTATTATTCAGAATTGTCATGGTGATTTCTTAACTAGGCTGGATGTATTTTCTTTGTTGGCGTTGATTTCTCCGACTGCCCATAAAGGCACCACCGCGATCAGTTAGGTAACCTAACTTAGGTTAAAATGAAAAGAGAGGAAAGTGACGTGCGGACATGTGAAAAAGGCGGCTCTGTATGGGAGAGAAGTTGAAGAGGAATAAAAACACCCTTGGAAACCCAAACTTGCCCCTCGTCGTGACTCGGAGCCGCAACAAATGTTTCGGATTTGTGTAAGGTACATTGTGACAGCAAACGAGCAGGTGATCGAGCAAAAGTCTGATACGAGAGCATTGTGTTCTTATGGAGCGTGTTTGAAGTGAACAGCAGAGAAGAAAGGAACAAGGCAAAGTGTTGTGAAATAAAATATTACCTGTAATACGCATTTTGTTATTTGCTGATTGAAACTGCAAATTAAACTGTGAATTGAAACTAATAGGAAGAAAACCGAACTCTCGCTCTTTATATAGCTGGCGTGTCTTGCGCATCCGTTCTGCGCATACTGTAATGGCGGCCTCCATATGATATATGGGGTCTGCGATGGAGATTAAAAAACAAACAATATTTGACAATAACACACCATCAAGGATTGCATCATCCCATCAAACGATGTGTCGTCAATTATGAATTTTACTGACTGTGTTGGGCAGGATGGCTGAATGCGATGCACAATTGACGTGTCTTGCGAGTCCGTTCTGCGCATACTGTCATGGCGGCCTCCGTATGATAAATAAAACAAACAATATTTGGCAATAACACACCATCAAACGATGTGTCGTCAATTATGAATTTTACTGACTGTGTTGGGCAGGATGGCTGTATGCGCTGCGCGATTGACAACAAACAAGAAGATGATTTCAAGTTTTATTTCGAGGGAGATTTTCTTCAAAAATTGTTGTACCCATGTATAATACGCAACCAAGATTTTAGGACAATAAATTAGTTAAATTTCGTGCATTATACATGGAAAAAAAACGGTATATCTCTTCCAAAACGTTTATTGAGTGTTATTAAAAGGAAAGGTAAACATGCCCTTTCCCAACTTCTACATGTGTTGCAGCCATGAAATTATTATTTATTTATTATTATTATTATTTGAAAAATTAAATGAAGTTTATGGGTTTGAGCATTAAATATGTTGTCTTTGTAGTGTATTCAATTGAATATACAGGACTGTCTCAGTAAATATTGTGATAAAGTTCTTTATTTTCTGTAATGCAATTAAAAAACCAAAAATGTCATACATTCTGGATTCATTACAAATCAACTGAAACATTGCAAGCCTTTTATTATTTTAATATTGCTGATTATGGCATACAGCTTAAGAAAACTCAAATATCCCATCTCAAAATATTCTAATATCATGAAAAAGTACACTAGTAGGGTATTCAACTAATCACTTGAATCGTCTAATTAACTCGAAACACCTGCACCTGAGCCTTGAAAAACACTCAGCTTGGTTCAGTAAATTAAATCACAAGTATGGGGAAGTTTGCTGATCTGACTGCTGTCCAGAGGACCATCATTGACACCCTCCATCAGGAGGGTAAGACACAAAAAGAAATTTCTCAAAGAGCAAGCTGTTCACAGAGAGCAGTTTCAAAGCACATCCGCAAAACGTCTGTTGAAAGGGGGAAATGTGGCAGGAAACGCTGCACAACCAAGAGAGATGACTGCAGCCTTAACAGCATTGTGAAGAAGAGTCGCTTTCAGAATTTGGGGGCGCCTCGAAGACAGTGGACTGAAGTTGGAGTCCAGGTATCAAAAGCCACTGTTCACAGACGTGTCCGGGAAAAGGGCTACAATAGCCTTATTGTAAGACAATGGAAGAAGCACTGGACAGTTGCACAGTGGTTCAAAGTCCTCTTTTCAGATGAAAGCACGTTTTGGATTTAATTTGGAAGTCAAGGCGCCAGAGTCTGGAGAAAGGTTGGAAAGGAGCAAAATCCAAGTTGTTTGAAACCGGTGTGAAGCTCCCACAGTCAGCGATGGTTTGGGGAGCCATGTCAGCTGCTGATGTTGGTCCACTGTGTTTCATCAAGTCCAGAGAAAATACAGATTTTAGAGCGCTACATGCTTCCGTCTGCTGAAAAGCTCTATGGAGATGATAATTTCATTTTCCAGCATGATCTGGGACCTGCCAAAAATGGTGTACTGACCATGGCATTACTGTTCCCCTGACCTGAAGAGAATCTGTGGGGTACTGTGAAGAAGAAGCTGAAAGACACCAGACCCAACAATGCAAATGAGCTAAAGGCCACTATTGAAGCATGCTGGGCATCCATAACACCTCAGCAATGCCACAGGCTGATTGCCTCCATGCCACGCCGCATTGGTTGGAGTAATCTGTGCAAAAGGATTACTTAGTACTGAGTGCATTAATGGACATTTTCAAATGTTTGATTTTGTTTTGCTGTTATAAATCTTTTTTTTTAACTTGGTCTGAGGAAATATTGATTTTTCTTAAGCTGTATGCCATACTCAGCAATATTAAAATAATAAAAGGCTTGCAATATTTCAGTTGATTTGTAATGACTCCAGAATGTGTGACATTTTTGTTTTTTTAATTGCATTACAGAAAATAAAAAACTTTATCACAATATTCTACTTTTCTTAGACAGTCCTATAGGTTGAAAAGGATTTTCAAATCATTGTATTTTGTTTTTATTTACATTTTACTCAATTTCCCAACTTCAACGAAATCCGGTTTGGATATGAGCTATTGCCACCCATAAGAACAAGGTTTTGCAATCATGGTCCTCAAGGGGTAGTTTCCTGTCTTTTTATGTCTCCCACACTGCAATACACCTGATTCAAATTATCATAATCAAGTATCTGCATACCTTGATGATTATCGGATCATTTGAATCTGGTGTGTTGCAGCAGGAAGACAAAACATCCAGGAAACTGGCCAACTTTTGTATCCTGTATTTTGTATCCTATTATTACATACAGTACATATGACTCAACCCATTTGTTTTGTTCATCTGCTAATCCTGTTCTGAGTCAATAGGGCTGGACCGTCTGTCAGCTCAGGATCACCAGGATAGCTGACCAAATAATTAGAGCTGGCAAACCTGCATTCACTTTTAAAATGGTAAAAGAAGTAAACATGTTGTGTTTTTGCACTGGGGGGAAGCCAGAGTACTTGAAGAAAAATTATGTGAACAGAGGGAGGTCAAGTATGCATAGACAAAGCCCAGTCCCACGCTTTCCACACAACCAAACGTACGTACGTGTGTGTGTGTGCGTGCCTGCGTGTCCGACGACAGATTTCCAGACAAAATAAAAACTGCGCTGTATAATAATAAATAGCAAAACACGCACACGCATGTTAGCACACAAACATCTCTGTAAGTAGCCCAAAATTTGTAAATAGGTTGTCAAATATTAAAATGTATATATATGCATATTAGGGGTGTAAATCGCGGGTTTTGTCACGATACGATATCATATCGATACAAAGAACCACGATACGATATTTGCCGATATCTTAAAGCCTGCTGTGATTCATTCACGATACATCACGATATAGTGCTCTACGATCGATATAGAACAATATCCTGATTTATAACAATTCATACGCAAAATCAACAAGGTACTGCAAACTCTTTATTTAGAAAATTACTTATATAATTTAATAATAAATTAATAAATTATAGTATTGTAGGATACAAAGTGCTTATTTTAACACTGAACTTAATCAAATTCCTATATTTTTTCTCATATAAGTAAGTAAAGAAAAATGAATATTCTTTCTTTTTTTGTAATACCATTAACGTTAAAGTGCATTACTGAACTATTTAATTACAAAACAAAAATAAGTTCTTTATAATGAATGTAGTAAACATTACACCTTGACCATATGTTCTAATCCAAATGCAAAAAAAAAAACATTCTCTTGCAATACCAGAGAACTATACATAAATAGTACTATACATAAATAAAATATGTATGTTGTTATTTAACTATACTTGTTTCTATAAAACAAAAATAACTTAATTTATAACTCTTTATATAGAATTTTAACATTACACGGTGTCTACTCTTTGAACTGTTCAATATGGCCAATAATACAACATGTATTGCAAAATCAAAAGTAGTTTGTCACATGTTTGTTTAGTGCATTGAAATTTGTGATAGTGCGTTCTTTTTGTGGTGTTCCCTGAATATTTGGTCACCGCATGGCAGGATTTACAAACCGCACGTGTCATGTCCGTTGAGCCATCTTTTCTTTGGAATCCAAAGTGCTTCCAAACGAATGACTTGAAGCCCAAAGGGGAGCGAATTTCCTTGTCTTCTTGGACACTAGCCATAGCACCAGCCCAGGAGCCGCGTAGTTGTCGGCTCCCCTTTCACGTGCCTGCTCTGCTCACAACACAACACGCCGCGCACTGCTCCCGGAAAGAGGAAGCAAGCAACAATGAACTGGATTTCAAAATAAAGTCGCGTCTAATGTCTGAAGTCAAAAACGGGCGATATAGATCGATGTTTACGTTTAGCATCAATGCCAACAAATCGTAGAGCATTATATCGATTAATCGATGTGTATCGATGAATCGTTACACCCCTAATGCATATGTATGTATATGTAAATAAATGTTTTAGCGATTAAAAACACATTTTCATTATTTTTGTTCATGTTTTATAGGAGGGAAGTTGAGATGTCACAGTTTTGCAGAACATACAGGTTGCACAAAACCCAAAATCCTTTTCTCCCTATTTTGTCTGCTGATTTGAGTGAAACCAATCTATTTTCAAATAGTCACAACTATAGAACAGTATTAGGTAGAATAGTATTTTTATTTCTAATGAAAGAACAGAGTCTAACCTTTCATTTGGTACCACCATATTTACCTCGCCATCGTATACAATATTCTGTCGGCCTTGAAAGATGACTGAACAAGCTCAAAATCGGCCGGGATTTTAGGGGTTGTCACATTTTCTAATAATGCTTGGCATTGAAAGAGTTAATACCACAAAAACCTTTTGAACAGGGTTGTGTAGACTCTTGATAGCCATTATATGATAATATTGTTAACCAAAGCAAAGCTGAATCAGTCTTAAGTAGACACAAATGATGACAGGTCAAGATGCCATAGGTACTGCTGGTTATTTAAAATGTTCTCCTGCTAAATATTTTACACTCTTGATGGAAAAAACTACAAACTATATTGTATAAGTTTGCGTACCTTAGACATTACACAGAAGTAGATGCAGGCCTTCGAGGAGAAGTTAGAATGAAAGAACACACAAAAAGTGTTGCACCTTTTGTGGTTGTTTTTGCATTTCATCCCCAGCAGGAGCTGAACTGTGTCCCTCTGGCTCCCAAGCATAAGTGCTACTACAAACCGGATTTGGTTGAAGATGGAAATTGAGTAAAATGTAAATAAAAACAAAATACAATGATTTGAAAATCCTTCACAACCCATATTCAATTGAAAATATCAAAGACAACATGTTTAATGTTCAAACTGGTATACTTACCGTTTTTTTCCGTGTATAATGCGCCCCCATGTATAATACGCACCCTAAAAATGGCATGTTGATGCTGAAAAAAAGCCTGTACCCATGTATAATACGCACCCAATTTTTTAATTAAAAAAATTAAAATTAAGTCCCAATGATCGTCACACACGCAGGGAGGCAATGGGTCCCATTTTTATAGTCTTTGGTATGGTCTTAACTAGGCTGGATGTAATTTTTTTTGTTGGCGTTGATTTCTCCGACTGCCCGTAAAGGCACCACCACGATCAGTGCGGACGTGTGAAGAAGGCGTGCGGACGTGAAAAAGGCGGCTCTGTATGGGAGAGACGTTGAAGAGGAATAAAAACACCCTTGGAAACCAAAACTTAACCCTCGTCGTGACTCGGAGCCGCAACAAATGTTTTCGGATTTGTGTAGGGTACATTGTGACAAACGAGCAGGTGATCGAGCAAGCGTCTGATACGAGAGCATTGCGGTCGTATGGAGCGTGTTTGAAGTGAACAGCAGAGACGAAAGGAACAAGGCAAAGTATTGTGAAATAAAATATTACCTGTAATACGCATTTTGTTATTTGCTGATTGAAACTGCTAATTAAACTGTGAATTGAAAGTAATAGGAAGAAAACTGAACTCTCGCTCTTTATATAGCTGACGTGTCTTGCGCATAGTGCGCAGTGATACTGCCTCCGTATGACGTCCGGTCCGCGATGGAGATTAAAAAAACAAACAATATTTGACAATAACACACCATCAAGGATTGCAGCATCGCATCAAACGATGTCGTCAATTATGAATTTTACTGACTAAGTGTGTTGGGCAGGATGGCTGAATGC
Source organism: Syngnathus typhle (assembly GCF_033458585.1). Lineage (NCBI taxonomy): Eukaryota > Metazoa > Chordata > Actinopteri > Syngnathiformes > Syngnathidae > Syngnathus > Syngnathus typhle. Next base: position 12,499,978 of record NC_083749.1, on the reverse strand, counting down.
GATGCGCGATTGACAACAAACAAGAAGAAAGGTGATTTCAAGTTTTATTTCGAGGGAGATTTGTCATGTCTCGTCCCCAGTTTTGCTATGTTGCCATAGTTTCTGTTCGCGTCGCCCCTCCCTTCCTGTGTCACCTCAATCAATGTAACGTGTTTTGTATTTAAGTCCTGTCTGCTCACCGTCGGATCATTGCATGTGTTACTGTCATGATGTCTGTTTGGTTTCTGTTCCTGTCTTTGGCAATGTCACCATGTCTTTTTGTTCCACGTCTTTGTCGGTCAGTCCTGTTGTTGGTTTTGTTGTACCATGATTTTCTTAAAAAAAAATATATATTAAAAACATTTGTACCCATGTATAATGCGCACCCCAGATTTTGGGACAATAAATTAGTTAAATTTCGCGCATTATACACGGAAAAAAACGGTAAATATTTTTTGCCAAACAATATTTAACTTAGAATTTCATGGCTGCAACACGTCCTGTAGAAGTTGGAAAAGGTGTCAAAAAATACTGAGAAAGCTGAGAAAAACTCATCAAACACCTATTTGGAACATCCCACATGTGATTAGGCTAATTGGGAACATGTGGGTACCTTGATTGGGTATAAAAGGAGCCTTCCCAAACATGCTCAGTCATTCACAAGCAAGGATGGGGTGAGGTTCACCACTTTGTCAACTGCGTGAGTAAATAATTGAACAGTTTAAAGCGAATGTAAAGGCACCTTTAAAATCTTTTAAAAACCACTCAGAATGTTTGATTATATTCACTTGCATCCAAACAATATTATAGAATCTGAAATAAAATTGCATTCGTGAGCCAAACGCAGTCAATTTGTGTGTATTTCTTGATCTTTCCTGCCCCTGTCATGAACCGCGCCATTCTGGATCACATAGACGTGACGTAGATGATAGGACTCCCCCCCATTGTTTATACCGATTGATAGCGCAAAGATCCATACAATTTCCGGGTGTTTTGTCTCCAATACTTCAAATATAAGCATAATAGAGACAACGGAGCCCCCCCAAGTTCACCCCCCCCCTCAAAAGTGCCAAGACAGAGCCGTGCAATTGCCAAAAGGGAGATTCTTGGGGTATGAAAATGTTACCTTGATGTTATTTGAAAAATAAAAAACATTTAGGCTTTTAACTATAGGTGTAACTTCGGTCGTAACATACTGTGTGCAATGGGAAAATATGAATTAGCACACCAAAGTAATAATCGTTCATGGGTTTTCCCAGTCCTAAAAATTAATTTTCCTACTGTTTTCTACCCTATAAAAAAATATGTTGCCGAATATATTATTAAAACAAATTTTCTTTGTAACTTTCCTAGAATTTATTAAATTGGACACCCAAAACAATATAGCCATTGATTTTCTCCCGATCAGGCTGTACCTTCCGCGCCTTCGTTTTGTGATGCTTCAGTCGCTGGGGTACTTCTCACTGGTTCAAATTGGTGGCCTTGTACCCCAAGAAAGAAGTCATACTCTTCTTCACTTTCGTCAGAAGGTGAAGAATCATCTGAGGGAGATTTGTCAGACGACATCTTCTGTATCCGCCATTATGCTTACATAGGTTAAGTAACTCGGCAACGCTCAGCCTCCTATAATCTATGTCACAGTCACTTCGGCAATTTACGGGATGGACTTCTACGATCACATACAAACCGTTGATTTTTCATCGATTACTCGTCAAGTCGCAATTTTACTCAAAAATTCACAACAGTTTCCAAAAATACAAGTCCATCTTCATCAAATAGATTTTGGGACCCCATAGTGTCTTTACATGCCCTTTAAGAACAACATTTCTCAAAGCAAAATTGCAAGGAATTTAGGGATTTCAACATCTACGGTCCATAATATCATCAAAAGGTTCAGAGAATCTGGTGAAATCACTGCACGTAACCGCCACGGCCGGAAACCAAGACTGAATGACCGTGACCTTCGATCCCTCAGACGGCACTGCCTTGAAAACCGACATGTGTGTAAAGGATATCACCAAATGGGCTCAGGAAAACTTCAGAAAACCACTGTCAGTAAATACAGTTCGTCACTACAGGTTAAAACTCTACCATGCAAAGCAAAAGCCGTTTATGAACAACATCCAAAAACGCCGCTGGGTTCTCTGGGCCTGTGCTCATGTAAAATGGACTGATGCACAATAGAAAAGTGTTTTGTGGTCTGAAGAGTCCACTTTTCAAATTGTTTTTGGAAACACTAGACGTCGTGTCCTCCGGACCAAAGAGGAAGCGGACCATCCGGACGCAAATTATCAACGCAAAGTTTAAAAGCTAGCATCTGTGATGGTATGGGGTTGCATTCGTTCCCATGGCATGGCTTACATTTCTGTGAAAGCAACATACCGGTTTTTTCCATGTATAATGCGCAAAATTTAAGTACCGTTTTTTTCCATGTATAATACGCACCCTAAAAATGGCATGTCGATGCTGGAAAAAAGCCTGTACCCATGTATAATACGCACCCAAATTTTAACTCCTACTTAAGTCCGTAAATGTAAAATTATTTCAGAAAAAAGATCATCTTTGGGAACAACCGGATGTTATTCTGCCGGTCAGTATCACTGCGCATGCGCTAGCAAACTTGATAGCGAAGAAATGTTTCGGATTCGTGTAGGGTACATTGTGACAGCAAACGAGCAGGTGATCGAGCAAGCGTCTGATACGAGAGCATTGTGTTCGTATGGAGCGTGTTTGAAGTGAACAGCAGAGAAGAAAGCGCATCTGTAATGGCGGCCTCCGTATCATATAACTCTACCATGCAAAGTAAAAGCCGTTTATGAACAACATTCAGAAACGCCGCTGGGTTCTCTGGGCCCGAGCTGATGGACTGATGCACAATGGATAAGTGTTTTGTGGTCTGATGAGTCCACTTTTCAGGTGATGTAAGTGGTAATGCCCTTTCCCAAATTCTACTGCACGTGTTGCAGCCATGAGATTCTAAGTTAATTATTATTTGAAAAGTAAAATGAAGTTTATGAGTTTGAGCATTAAATATGTTGTTTTTGTAGTGTATTCAATTGAATAAACCGTTTTTTCCGTGTATAATGCGCCCCCATGTATAATACGCACCCTAAAAATGGCATGTTGATGCTGGAAAAAAAGCCTGTACCCATGTATAATACGCACCCAATTTTTTTTTTTTTTTTTTTTTTTTTTTTTTTAAGTCCCAATGATCGTCACACACGCAGGGAGGCAATGGGTCCCATTTTTATAGTCTTTGGTATGGTCTTAACTCGGCTGGATGTCATTTTTTTTGTTGGCGTTGATTTCTCCGACTGCCCGTAAAGGCACCACCGCGATCAGTGCGGACATGTGAAAAAGGCGTGCGGACGTGAAAAAGGCGGCTCTGTATGGGAGAGACGTTGAAGAGGAATAAAAACACCCTTGGAAACCCAAACTTGCCCCTCGTCGTGACTCGAAGCCGCAACAAATGTTTCGGATTTGTGTAGGGTACATTGTGACAGCAAACAAGCAGGTGATCGAGCAAGCGTCTGATACGAGAGCATTGCGTTCGTATGGAGCGTGTTTGAAGTGAACAGCAGAGACGAAAGGAACAAGGCAAAGTGTTGTGAAATAAAATATTACCTGTAATACGCATTTTGTTATTTGCTGATTGTATTAAACTACCACATTCATTGTCAGTCAAACTGCTAATTAAACTGTGAATTGAAACTACCGTTTTTTTCCGTGTATAGTGCGCCCCCATGTATAATACGCACCCTAAAAATGGCATGCTGATGCTGGAAAAAAGCCTGTACCCATGTATAATACGCACCCAATTTTTATGAATTTTTTAATTTTTTTTTTTTTTTTTTTTTTTTTTAAGTCCCAATGATCGTCACACACGCAGGGAGGCAATGGGTCCCATTTTTATAGTCTTTGGTATGGTCTTAACTAGGCTGGATGTAATTTTTTTTGTTGGCGTTGATTTCTCCGACTGCCCGTAAACGCACCACCGCGCTCCGTGCGCGCACGGGACAGCAAACGAGCAGGTGATCGAGCAAGCGTCTGATACGAGATCCTCCCATCTGTGGTCTCTTTTCAAGGTTTCTCATTTCCCCTAGTTGGAGTTTTGAGTTTTTCCTTGCCCTCTTGGGAGTTTAAGATCAGGGGATGTTTGAGAATATTTGTCAATTTTCGCACATGTCCTGAGTGTTGTTAGTCACCTAAATATTGAACAGAGGCTGTGATGTACCGAAGTCAAATTCCTTGTTTGGCATACTCAAACATGGCGAATAGAAATTCTTGAATATAATCTCTCTCTCTCTCTCTCTCTCTCTCTCTCTCTCTCTCTCTCTCTCTCTCTCTCTCTCTCTCTCTCTCTCTCTCTCTCTCTCTCTCATTGAAGATTTATTCTTTAACAATATCATGACAATAGCCTAACATTAGCTTACACGTAACATGTTACCCACATGCTTGTAAAAGTAAAAACGTACCTTTGTGTTTTTCTGTTTTGATGTGCTCTTTAATGTTCGAAACGCTGTGACCTCCACAGCTGATCACATCTTGACAAAGAATGCACAAAACCTTCCCCGGGACATCTAATTTATGAATATGTTCCGTCAGGCAGGTGGTTATGGACTATGTTCTGTGTTGTAAGATGAAAAAAAAAAAAAAAACTTAATTAAAAAAAAAAATTTTTCTTTTAAAATTGTACCCACGTATAATGCGCACCCCAGATTTTAGGACAATATCCATCCATCCATCCATTTTCTGAACCGCTTAGTCCCCACGGGGGTCGCGGGAGTGCTGGAGCCTATCCCAGCCATCATCGGGCAGTAGGCGGGGGACACCCTGAACCGGTTGTCAGCCGATCGCAGGGCACACGGAGACAAACAACCATTCGCACTCGCACTCACACCTAGGGACAATTTGGAGTCTTCAATCGGCCTACCAAGCCTGTTTTTGGAATGTGGGAGGAAACCGGAGTGCCCGGAGAAAACCCACGCAGGCCCGGGGAGAACATGCAAACTCCACACAGGGAGGGCCAGAGGTGGAATCGAACCCGCACCCTCCTGACTGTGAGGCGGACGTGCTACCCAGCGCGCCACCGAGCCGCCCTTTAGGACAATAAATTAGCTAAATTTTGCGCATTATACACGGAAAAAAACGGTAGGTTGAAAAGGATTTTCAAATCATTGTATTTTGTTTTTATTTACATTTTACAAAATTTCCGAACTTCAACTGAATCCGGTTTATAGATGAGCTATTGCCACCCATAAGACCAGGGTCTTGCAATCATGGTCCTCAAGTGGTAGTTTCCTGTCTTTTGTGCTGAACCACCTGAAGGATGTCACGGGCCCCCTGCTTGACCCCCTCCAGTTTGCCTACCGGGCAAACAGGTCAGTGGATGATGCGGTCAACATGGGACTGCACTACATCCTGCAGTACACCCCAGGATCCTGTTCGTGGACTTCAGCTCGGCGTTCAACACATCCTCCTGACATCCTCCAACAGAAGCTCATCCAGCTTGCGGTCCCTGCCTCCACCTGTCAGTGGATCACCAGCTTCCTGACCAACAGGAGACAGCGTGTGAGGCTCGGGGGCATCACATCTGACACCCGGACCACCAATACTGGAGCCCCTCAGGGGTGCGTCCTCTCCCCACTGCTCTTCTCTCTCTACACCAATGATTTTTCCTCAGGTGACTCTCCTGTGAAGCTCCTGAAGTATGCAGACAACACCACTCTCATCGGACTGATCCAGGACGGTGATGAGACTGCGTACAGACAGGTGGTGGAGCGGCTGGTCCACTGGTGCAGCCAAAACCACCTGGAGCTGAACCCGCTCAAGACAGTGGGGATGACAGTGGACTTCAGGCGAGACCCTTCACCACTTTTACCCCTCACTATCCGCAGTAATACTATTCTCTCCACAGACACCCGCAAGTTCCTGGGAACCGCAATCTCTCGGGACCTAAAATGGACCGGCCACATAAACTCTGTCCAGAAGAAGGCCCAGCAGAGGCTGTACTTCCTGACACAGCTCAAGAAGTTCAACCTGCCGCGAGAGCTTCTGAAGACCTTCTACACTACCATCATCCAGTCTGTCCTCTGCACCTCCATCACTGTCTGGTTTGGATCGGCCTCCAAACAAGACAAGCACAGACTGTAACGGACAAGGACTGCAGAAAAGATCATTGGAATCAACCTCCCATTTGTCCAGGACTTGTACCTGTCCAGGACCAGGAAACGTGTAAGGAACATCTCTACAGACCCTTCTCAAACAGCAGTCTGTTTGAACTACTCCCCTCCGGACGGCGTGATAGCACTCGGTACGCCAAAACCAGCAGACACAGAGACAGCTTCTTCCCCCAGGCTGTTGCTCTGATGAACTCACACCACTCTTAGAGTCTCAGAGTCATTACTGTGCAATAACATCCTGTTCTCCACACAATTTGTCTACACTGTTTGTACTGTGTCCTCTCTGCATCCATTGCAGCCTGTTCATCCTGGAAGAGGGACCTTCCCATCTGTGGTCTCTTCTCAAGGTTTCTCATTTCCCCTAGCTGGAGTTTTGAGTTTTTCCTTGCCCTTTTGGGAGTTTAAGATCAGGGGATGTTTGAGAATACGTGCCATTTTTCACATGTCCTGAGTGTTGTTAGTCACCTAAATGTTGAACAGAGGGTGTGATTTACCGAAGTCAAATTCCTTGTTTGGCACGCTCAAACATGGCGAATAAAAACTCTTGAATCTCTTGAATCTTTTTATGTCTCCCACACTCCAATACACCTGATTCAAATGACCATAATCAAGCATCTGCATACCTTGATGATTATCGGATCATTCGAATCTGGTGTGTTGCAGCAGGAAGACATAAAACATCCAGGAAATTGGCTAACTTTTGTATCCTGTATTTTGTATCCTATTATTACATACAGTGCCTTGCGAAAGTATTCGGCCCCCTTGAACCTTTCAACATTACGCCACATTTCAGGCTTCTAACATAAAGATATAACATTTTAATTTTTTGTCAAGAATCAACAAGTGGGACACAATCGTGAAGTGTAACGAAATTTATTGGATAATTTAAACTTTTCTAACAAATAAAAAACTGAAAAGTGGGGCGTGCAATATTATTCGGCCCCTTTACTTTCAGTGCAGCAAACTCACTTCAGAAGTTCAGTGAGGATCATATTGTATCCTATTATTACATACATATGACTCAATCCATCTGTTTTATTCATCTGCTAATCCTGTTCTGAATCAATATTATATTGGCGATCTGGTGATCCTGAGCTGAGAGACTCAGGCTGGACCGTCTCTCAGCTCAGGATCACCAGGATAGCTGACCAAATAATTAGAGCTGGCAAACCTGCACTCACATTTTTAAAATGGTAAAAGAAGTAAACATGTTATGTTTTTGGACTGGGGGAAAGCCAGAATACTTGGAGAAAAATTATGTGAACAGAGGGAGGTCAAGTTTGCACAGGCAAAGCCCAGTCCCACGCTTTCTACACAACCAAACATACGTATGTACTAGGGGTGTAATACACATCGATTACCGTTTTTTTCCGTGTATAATGCGCAAAATGTAACTACCGTTTTTTTCCGTGTATAGTGCGCAAAATATAACTAATTTATTGTCCTAAAATCTGGGGTGCGCATTATACATGGGTACAAAAAATTTTTTAATTTTTTTTTTTTAATTTTTTTTTTTTTTTTTTTTAAGTCCCAATGATCGTCACACACGCAGGGAGGCAATGGGTCCCATTTTTATAGTCTTTGGTATGGTCTTAACTAGGCTGGATGTAATTTTTTTTGTTGGCGTTGATTTCTCCGACTGCCCGTAAACGCACCACCGCGCACGGGAAAGAGGCGGCTCTGTATGGGAGAGACGTTGAAGAGGAATAAAAACACCCTTGGAAACCAAAACTTGCCCCTCGTCGTGACTCGGAGCCGCAACAAATGTTTCGGATTTGTGTAGGGTACATTGTGAGACAGCAAACGAGCAGGTGATGGAGCAAGCCTTGTCTGATACGAGAGCATTGCGGTCGCATGGAGCGTGTTTGAAGTGAACAGCAGAGAAGAAAGGAACAAGGCAAAGTGTTGTGAAATAAAATATTACCTGTAATACGGATTTAGGTAGAGAACTGAACTCTCGCTCTTTATATAGCTGACGTGTCTTGCGCATCCGTCTGCGCATCTGTAATGGCGGCCTCCGTATGATATCCGGTTTGCGTGTGTGCGAGAGTGAGAGAGAGCGAGAGAGAGAGAGTGCGAGAGAGAACGCTCAACCGTAGCGCGCCGCCGACCGAGCCGTCAGACAGAGCCGTCGCTGAAATTTAGAAGATATTTTTAAAGTCCTGATGTACTTTCTAAAATTTAAGTGGACCTCAGTGCGCACTGCGCAGGGAGCTTAATTTGGTGCGGTCGCGCAACCGCAGCGCGTCGGGCGCTCACTGTCGCATTGCTTAAAGAGCGCCTTTGTGTTTTAGGATGAACAGCAGAGACCAAAGGAACAAGGCAAAGTGTTGTGAAATAAAATATTACCTGTAATACGCATTTTGTTATTTGCTGATTGAAACTGCTAATTAAACTGTGAATTGAAACTAATAGGAAGAAAACAACTCTCGGGTCATACCAAAGACTATAAAAATGGGACCCATTGCCTCCCTGCTTGGCACTGGAATTGGGGGGTTAGATCACCAAATGATTCCCGAGCGCGGCGCCGCTGCTGCTCACTGCTCCCCTCTCTCCCAGGGTATGGACCAAAATCACCCCGGGATGGGTCAAATGCAGAGGACAAATTTCACTACACCCAGATATGTGTGTGACGATCATTGGGTGCGTATTATACATGGGTACAGGCTTTTTTCCAGCATCGACATTCCATTTTTAGGGTGCGTATTATACATGGAAAAAAACGGTATACATATATATATATATATATATATATATACACATATATATATATAAGTGTGTATATATATATATGTATATATATATATACACATATATATAAGTGTGTATAAATATATATATGTATATATATATTAGGGGTTTAACGATACATCAATACACCGATTAATCGATATAATGCTCTACCATATATTGGCATCGATGCTAAACGTAAACATCGATTTATATCGCAGTGTTTGACCTCGGACATTAGACCGACTTTATTTTGAAATCCAGTTCATTGTTGCTTGCTTCCTCTTTCCGGGAGCAGTGCGCGGCATGTTGTGTTGTGAGGAGAGCAGGCACGTGAAAGGGGAGCCGACAACTACGCGGCTCCTGGGCTGGTGCTATGGCAAGTGTCCAAGAAGACGAGGAAATTCGCTCCCCTTTGGGCTTCAAGTCATTCGTTTGGAAGCACTTTGTAATTTCCTAAATAAAGAGTTTGCAGTACCTTGTTGATTTTGCGTATGATGTTATAAATCAGGATATTGTTCTATATCGATCGTAGACCACTATATCGTGATGTATCGTGAATGAATCACAGCAGGCTTTAAGATATCGGCAAATATTGTATCGTGTTTCTTTGTATCGATATGATATCGTATCGTGACTACACCCCTAGTACGTAACATACGTGTGTGTGCGTGCCTGCGTGTTCGACGACAGATTTCCAGACAAAATAACAACTGCATAAATGAGTCCCTCTACTGTCCAGCCTTCTTGTCCTTCTGGAAACTGAAACTTGTCCGACGGCTGAGTTTCCTCTGCTTTTGGGCAAAAAAATCAGCCCGTGTGGTGCTTGCCCGTGACTCCAGGATGTAGTTCACCTGTTGATAAATAGTAGTACATGAAAATTAAATTATTCACACCACAAGAATTCACAAGTCAACAATTTAGTGCATTCACTCACTGTAAGGAAATCTCTTGTGCGATTGCTCTGTCTGTTTAAGCAATTTAGGATGCTGTCTGCATGTTTAGTGCACATAAACAAGACAGATTCAGAGGTGGATTAGCAAACATGGATGTGGCATGCTCAATCTTTGCTCAAATGTAAACGCTTTGTAGCCCAAAGACATGATCCAGTGTTATAAACACATACATTTAATGAAGGGTAAAGCGAGCTCAACATTGCCACTTATGTGATAGAACTGTATTAAAAAACAACAGCGCAACAATTTCCCCGTGGGGAAAAGAAACTCAGAAGAGATTTAACAATATGTTGGAACAGAAGTTATGCTACAGTTATTTGAATAACTCATAATATGTTACATCAGGCACATTCTCAGTTAGCTCAGTGGGCTAGTGGTAGAGTGTCCGCCCTGAGACTGGAAGGTTGTGGGTTCAAACCCCGGCCGGGTCATACCAAAGACTATAAAAATGGGACCCATTGCCTCCCTGCTTGGCACTCAGCATAAAAGGTTGGAATTGGGGGATTAGATCACCAAATGATTCCCGAGTGCAGCGCCGCTGCTGCTCACTGCTCCCCTCTCCCCGAGGGGATGGATCAAAATCAAAAATGGGTTAAATGCAGAGGATAAATTTCACCACACCCAGATGTGTGTGTGACGATCATTGGGACTTTAACTTTTTATTACGTTAACGTAACGTTAGCATACCGTACCGTTCAGCCTGTGGTTGCCAATTCAACCTTTATTTTAAATTGCCTTTCAAGATGACATGTCTGTTCTTGGTGTTGGATTTTACAGTACGGTGTTATGCGACATCCTCCGCTGCGAATTATGTCTTTTTCTTCTTTATTGTCCATTCTATGGCTGGTGGGATTTATTTTCCGGAGCAATTTATAGTCCGGAAGGTATAGTAGATAAAACTACCGTATTTTCCGCCCTATAAGGCGCACCTAAAAACCTAAATTTTTATCAAAAGTCAACAGTGCGCCTTATAGCCCGGTGCGCCTTATATATGGATCAAGTGATGAATTTGTTGATCCATACTGGTTGTACACAGTGCTCTGCCAAAATGTTTTAGTACGTTTTAGTACGACTAGTAAATTACAAGGTCGCATCGCTTCCCAGCATTACGGTAACTGTAGTCAGGGGGCGTCACCGAATAGCTGTTGTACCCGCGAGGCTATTTCATTTCAAAATAGGCTGCTCCGTTAATGTTTCGAGTAAATCTACGGATCGATATGGAAGGGAAACATAGGTAAGTAGTACCAATGCGTTAGATCGAACTTTAGTCAGTTCTGATCATTTTATAGGAGATCGTTTGAGAGACGCGATTGTTTACACTTTGCTGAGGCTCATGGGAGATTGCGAGCTGAGGGTCGTGTTTTTTTGCGGATGGCTAATGCTATAACGATAGCTGCTATACGCGCGAGGCTATTTTATGTAAAAATAGGCTGCTCTATTAATGTTTCGAGTAAATCTACGGATCGATATGGAAGGGAAACATAGGTAAGTAGTACCAATGCGTTAGATCGAACTTTAGTCAGTTCTGATCATTTTATAGGAGCTCGTTTGAGAGACGCGATTGTTTACACTTTGCTGACGCTCATGGGCGATTGCGAGCTGAGGCTCATAGGAAATTGCGGATGGCTAATGCTATAACGATAGCTGCTATACGCGCGAGGCTATTTCATGTCAAAATAGGCCGCTCTGTTCATGTTTCGAGTAACTCTACGGATCGATATGGAAGGGAAACATAGGTAAGTTGTACCAATGTGTTAGATCGAACTTTAGTCAGTTCTGATCATTTTATAGGAGCTTGTTTGAGAGACGCGATTGTTTGTTTACACTTTGCTGAGGCTCATGGGAGATTGCCAGCTGAGGGTCATTGTTTTTTGCGGATGGCTAATGCTATAACGATAGCTGCTATACGCGCGAGGCTATTTCATGTCAAAATAGGCTGCTCTGTTCATGTTTCGAGTAATTCTACGGATTGATATGGAAGGGAATCGTAGGTAAGTAGTACCAATGCGTTAGATCGAACTTTGGTCAGTTCTGATCATTTTATAGGAGCTCGTTTGAGAGACGCGATTGTTTGTTTACACTTTGCTGAGGCTCATGGGAGATTGCAAGCTGAGGGTCATTGGTTTTTGCGGATGGCTAATGCTATAACGATAGCTGCTATACGCGCGAGGCTATTTCATGTCAAAATAGGCTGCTCTGTTCATGTTTCGAGTAATTCTACGGATTGAAATGGAAGGGAATCATAGGTAAGTAGCACCAATGCGTTAGATCGAACTTTGGTCAGTTCTGATCATTTTATAGGCACTCGTTTGAGAGACGCGATTGTTTACACTCTGCTGAGGCTCATGGGAGATTGCGAGCTGAGGCTCTTAGGAAATTGCGGATGGCTAATGCTATAACGATAGCTGCTATACGCGCGAGGCTATTTCATGTCAAAATAGGCTGCTCTGTTAATGTTTCGAGTAATTCTACGGATCGATATGGAAGGGAAACATAGGTAAGTAGTACCAATGCGTTAGATCGAACTTTAGTCAGTTCTGATCATTTTATAGGAGCTCGTTTGAGAGACGCGATTGTTTACACTTTGCTGAGGCTCATGGGAGATTGCGAGCTGAGGCTCATAGGAAATCGCGGATGGCTAATGCTATAATGATAGCTGCTATACGCGCGAGGCTATTTCATGTCAAAATAGGCCGCGCTGTTAATGTTTCGAGTAAATCTACGGATCGATATGGAAGGGAAACATAGGTAAGTAGTACCAATGCGTTAGATTGAACTTTAGTCAGTTCCAATCATTTTATAGGAGATTGTTTGAGAAACGCGATTGTTTACAGAGGGCTCGTTGGTTATTGGCTAGTGGGCGCAGACCGCAACCCTAGTCAACCTCAGTTTGTTGCAGTAAAGCTTCTATTTTATGCGCCTTATAGGCCGGTGCGCCTTATATATGGACAAAGTTTTAAAATGGGCCGTTCATTGAAGGTGCGCCTTATACCCCGGTGCGCCTTATAGGGCGGAAAATACGGTATGTTTATAGACTTTATTCTGTCATCCCAGACATCAGTGAGTCAAAACTCACCTTGAGAACTATTTCATTGACAGTCGTGGAATCTGACTCAAAGTACAGAGGTCTGTAGTCATGGTTGCTCATGTAAGTAATCTTGAATATGGCATGGTCTGGAAGAGGCAAAGAAAGGAAGATCAATGGGTTAAAAAAAATCACTTGAGAAAATCAGTAAATGGTAAGACACTTTCTCTATGCAGTATGACATCATATGTTTTGCTGTCCATCATCTGGTTTCGGCTCATCAAAATCACAGCATGACTGTCACATACAAGCCACAAATTAGCCTTAAGAAGGCCACTGAGAAAAACTTGTGCCTTTGCGATACCTTTTCCTTGGAATGTTGAACTCCAAATTGTTTAGAAATGGTCTTACAGTATTGTAATATTACCACTACTACTCCTGCGACTCCTACTAAGTACCTCTATTATTAAGTCTTTCATTCCCCAGGACGTAGTTGTACGTCTAAAGAAATAGGCACATCTACCCAAGACATACAGGTATGTGTTTGCTTTTTATTTAATGTCAGTGACCAGTAGGGTCTTACGCAGCTTCTGACTGAAAATCAGTCTTGTTTGCAGTAAAAATCATTAAAACTGTCCACCAGTTGGCAGAAATCAGCCAGGATCATGTTTCAGTATAGCAAAAACTATCAACAGCATACATGTGGACATGGTTGACAAGGCTTTGCACTTACTGGGGCTTCTTTCTTCGACAAGGTCACAGGCACATAGATGGTCCGAATCGACCGAAATAGGTTTCTGTCGAATCCAAAACTTAGTGCTGGCTTTCTGATTGGTGACAGGGTCAATCTCTACCTTTTCTCCTGATATCCCTGAAAGCAAAGTAAAGAATTGTCATTTCAATTTTTTTTTCTTCAATGTACAGCTTGAAGGATCTAAGCCATGAGTCCATGTAGTACATAGCTCCATTTCAATACATTTATTTTCATGCATGCGAGACCCCAAAACTTATTTACTAATCCACTGACAGCTCTTTTCAGAGTAGCCTGACTTGATTTTAAGACCCACAGAATATTGTACTTTGATAACATGTTTGCCACCAAATCTACTCAAGGTAAGAATATATTATTCTTTGAGGAGGAAGATTAAGTGTGAAGTTTTCTATTCTTTTGTAATCAGCAGGAGAACATTGGTTGGGTTCCCAAAATGTAGCCATTTCTCTTGAAAAGTGGAGAAAACTATATTTTTGTGAAAAAAGATCAGTGAATTTGATAATACTTTCTTCTATAAAACAGCAAAGACTATTGAAATGGCTTTTGAAATAAAACATATGCATTTACAGATAATACAAGCAATGTGAACAACTCTGCCTCACATCATGGCACGTCATTCATCACGACACTGTGACAAGGTTAGAGCTGCAACTAATCATTGTCTGTCATTGATTTAGTCCATTAATCTGTTAATCTGATTTCAAAGACATTAGTTTTTTGGAACACTGTTTTTTTATTATGTTAAATAAGCACAGTGGTGTAAATGTGCAGCTCTTTACATTGGTTTGATAATTAAAAAACTCCCCTATTCACTGTTTTTTTGCTTAAGCAATAGCAATAAATACTGATGAGATCAGATCTATCAAATCAACAAGCAACATCATACAAGAGTGCAATTTCTCAGGAAATTGGCTGAAAGAATGAAATAAAAGAATGTGGAATGATTTTGAATGATATGAACTGATTAAACAATGATATGATGAGTTGAAGATGCTCAAGTCTGATTTCTTTTGTTTTGACTGATCTGTTTCTAGTGTAAATTATTTATCTTATTCCTATTGTAAAGTTTTTAAATGTTTCCTTTTTTCGCCCGAGTGCCCAGGACGCTGCATGTAGTATGTTTGCCTATTCTGTGAGCTTTGGCCGAATCACAGCCACAGTTCATTCTTGGGGAACACTGTCGTGTGTTAAATGCATTCATTATCTTATCATTAATGCTAGTGCTAGGATTAGCTTACTTCTCAACTTGACTGCAGTGCTTGTTTACATGCCCTGTTCATAAATATTGTGAGGGGATTTGTTCTGTTACGTGTTATGTGTGGTTGGATGGACGTCTTCTGCTGTTCACATCTTTTAATCAATCAATTGTCGCTCAAATAAACGCTACCGCCGCTAAAAAAAATACAAATATGTCTGACCGGAAATGGAGGCGCACATCTGGAGGGATTGGGGAGTGAAGTATCTCATTTGGATTTCGAGAAACCGCATCAAAGCGGCTTGCTCTGAGCCGCTCCTCAGAACATGGGTAAAAGAGGGCCCTGTGATGCTATGATGACGAGGAATTCAGACAAACGTATGTCTGTCCCCCTTCCCATGGGCTCACCACCTGTAGGAGGGGCCAAAGGGGTAGGGTGCAAAGCGAGCTGGGCGGCGGCCAAAGGCTGGTTACACGTAGTCGGACTTGGCTCCACACATGGGCTCTGGTACAAGCCATCTTGAGAGGGGCTGGACTCTCTTCCACTCTGGAGTTGCCTGCGGTGAGAGGCGTCGAGCAGGTGTGGGCATACTTATTGTCCCCCGGCTGGGCACCTGCACATTAGAGTTCACCCCAGTTAACGAGAGGGTAGCCTCCCTCCGCCTTCGGGTGGGGGGACGGGTCCTGACTGTTATTTGTGCCTATGCAACGAACAGCAACTACATCAGTACCCACCCTTTTTGGGGTCCTTAGAGGAAGTGCTGGAGAGCGCTCCTTCTGGGGACTCTATCGTTCTACTCACGTGGGCAATGACAGTGAGACCTGGAAGGGCATGATTTGGAGGAACGCCCCCCCCCCCCGATCTGAACTCAAGCAGTGTTCTATTATTGGACTTCTGTGCTCGACACGACTTTTCAATAATGAACACCATGTTCAAACATCAGGGTGTCCATGTGTGCACTTGGCACCAGGACACCCTAGGCCGCAGTTTGATGATCGACTTTGTAGTCGTGTCATCGGATTTGCGGCCGCATGTTTTGGACACTCGGGTAAAGAGAGGGGCGGAGCTGTCAACTGATCACCACCTGGTGGCGGGTTGCCTCCGATGGTGGGGGAAGATGCCGGTCCGACCTGGCAGACCCAAACGCTCTGTGAGGGTCTGCTGGGAACGTCTAGCAGAATCCCCTGTAAGGAAGAGCTTCAACTCCCACCTCCGGGAGAGCTTTTCCCACGTCCCGGGGGTGGAGGGGTACATTGAGTCCGAGTGGACCATGTTCCGTGCCTCTATTGTTGAGGCAGCCAACCGGAGCTGTGGCCGTAAAGTGGTCGGTGCCTGTCGTGGCGGCACCGGATGGCCAAGCGGAACGCGGCTTTGGCGGTTGCTGAGGCAAAAACCCGGGCGTGGGAGGAGTTTGGCGAGACCATGGAGAATGACTTCCGGACGGCTTCAGGGAGACCATCCGGTGTCTCAGGAGTGGGAAGCAGTGCACCGTCAACACTGTTTACAGTGGAGACGGCATCCTGCTGACCTCGACTCGAGACCTCGTGAGTCGGTGGGGAGAATACTTCGAAGACCTCCTCAATGCCACTGACACGCCTTCCATTGTGGAAGCAGGACCTGGATGACGTCTAGATGGCGCCGTGGATGGCCGCCCCGGTGAGTCGCTCTCTGCTACTTTGTCTTAGTTTGTGTGTTTTCTGTGTCTTCGCCTGTCCATCCCGGATAACCTTTACCAAAGAACTGTTAAACATCGGACAGTCAATCCCTCAACAGTGTGGAAAGGTCTGCAGAGCATCACGGGCTTCAAGAAACCAAACCCCCGTCCTGTGGAGAACCCAAGGCTTGCAAACCAGCTAAACAGGTTTTACTTCAGGTTTTAACGGTCCACCCACACAAAAGGACGTCCTGCAGCACAATCAACATACTTCCCCCCACAACATGGGACTGCACTATATCCTGCACCACCTGGACACCGCAGGAACGTACGCCAGGATCCTGTTTGTGGACATCATCTCCGCGTTCAACACCATCGCTCCTGACATCTTCCAACAGAGCCTCATCCAGCTCGCAGTGCCTGCCTCCACCTGTTTGTGGATCACCAACTTCCTGACCAACAGGAGACAGCGTGTGAGGCTGGGGACCATCACATCCGACACCAATACTGGCACCCTCCAAGGGTGCGTCCGCTCCCCACTGCTCTTCTCTCTCTACACTAACGATTGCTCCTGAGGCAACTCTTCTGTGAGGCTCCTGAAGTATGAGGACGACACTACTCTCATCAGACTGATAAGGGATGATGACGGGACTGCGTACAGACAGGAGGTGGAGCGGCTGGTCCACTGGTGCAGCCAAAACAACCTGGAGCCGAAACCGATCAAGACCATGGTGATGACAGTGGACTTCAGGCGAGACCCTTCACCACTTTCACCCCTCACTATCCACAGTAATACTATTCTCTAAACAGACACCTTCAAGTTCCTGGGATCCACAATCTCTCGGGACCTGAAATGGACCAGCCACATAGACTCTGACCGGAAGAAGGCCCAGCAGAGGCTGTACTTTCTGAGACAGCTCAGGAAGTTCAATCTGCCACAGGAGCTGCTGAAGACCTTCTTCTACCTTTTTTTGAATTGTCTGTATTATGTGTACTATGTGTCCACTCTGCATCCATTGCCCATCCGTGGTCTCTTCTCAAGATTTCTCATTTCCCCTAGTAGGAGTTTTGAGTTTTTCCTTGCCCTCTTGGGAGTTTAATATCAGGGGATGTTTGAGAATATTTGTCAATTTGTCAGTGTTGTTAGTCACCTCAATGTTGAACAGAGGCTGCGATGTACCAAAGTCAAATTCCTTGACTCTGAGGTGGACTCTCCAGTCTCTGGGGTCGAAGTCACTGAGGTAGTTAAAAAACTCTTCGGGGGCAAGGCCCTAGGGGTGGATGAGATCCGCCCAGAGCTTTTAAAGGGTCTGGATGTTGTGGGGCTGTCCTGGCTGACACGCCTCTGCAACATCACGTGGACATCGGGGACGGTACCTCTGGATTGGCAGACTGGGGTGGTGGTTCCCCTCTTTAAGAAGAACTACAGCGGAATCACACTCCTCAGCCTCCCTGGTAAGGTCTATTCAGGGGTGCTGGAGAGGAGGGTCCGTCGGGAGGTCGAACCTCGGATTCAGGAGGAGCAGTGTGGCTTTCGTCCTGGCCATCGAACAGTGGACCAGCTCTACACCCTTGAGGGGGCATGGGAGTTCGCTCAACCTGTCCACATGTGTTTTGTGGACTTGGAGAAAGCATTCGACCGTGTCCCTTGGGAAGTTCTGTGGAGGGTGCTTCAGGAGTACGGGGTGCTGAGCCAACTGATAAAGGCGGTTTGTTCCCTGTATCACCAATGTCAGAGTTTGGTCCGCATTTCCGGCAGTAAGTCGCATTCGTTCCAAGTGAGGGATGGACTCCGCCAAGGCTGCCCTTTGTCACCAATTCTGTTCATAACTTTTATTCACAGAATTTCTAGGCGCAGCCGAGGCGTTGAGGGTGTCCGGTTTGGTGACCTCAGCATTGCATCTCTGCTTTTTACAGATGACGTGGTGCTGTTGGCTTCTTCAAGCCATCATCTCCAACTCTCACTGGAACGGTTCGCAGCCGAGTGTGAAGCGGCCGGGATGAGGGTCAGCCTAACCCTCCAAATCCGAGTCCATGGTCCTCGGTCGGAAAAGGGTGGAATGCCCTCCCGGATCGGGGATGAGATCCTGCCCCAAGTGGAGGAGTTCAAGTATCTTGGGGTCTTGTTCACGAGTGAGGATGGAGCATGAGAACGACAGGCGCATCGGTGCAGCGTCGGCAGTAATGCGGACTCTGTACCGGTCTGTCGTGGTGAAGAGAGAGCTGAGCCAAAAGGCAAAGCTCTCAATTTACCAGTCAATCTATGCTCCTACCCTCACCTATGGTCACGGGCTAGGGGTCGTGACCGAAAGAACGACATCCAGGATACAAGCGACCGAAATGAGTTTCCTCCGCAGGATGTCCGGGCTCTCCCTCAGAGATAAGGTGAGAAGCTCGGTCATTCGGGAGAGACTCAGAGTAGAGCCGCTGCTCCTCCACGTTGAGAGGAGCCAGATGAGGTGGCTTGGGCATCTCATCAGGCTGCCTCCTGGACGCCTCCCTGGGGAGGTGTTCCGGGCATGTCCCACCGGTAGGAAACCCCGTGGATGACCCAGGATGCGCTGGAAAGACTATGTCTCAGCTGGCCTGGGAACATCTTGGGATCCCCCGGGATGAGCTGGATGAAGTGGCTGGGGAAAGGGAAGTCTGTGGTGTCCCTCCTAAAGCTGCTGCCCCCGCGGCCCGACCCCGGATAAGCGGAAGAAGCTGGATGGATGGATGGTATTTCTGTTCCTGTTTATATAGAACACAACTGAATGAGTAATATGTAAAAAGTAAGGTTTTATAAGCATGATACATCTACTTAATGCCTGGGTGATGTCTGAAAATGTTGAATTGAAATGTCTGGTTTATGATTAAGTAATTAGCAGACATTGTGTAACAACATATTGACATCAACTAATATTAGATAAACCAAATGGCTCTTAAATATGATAATGACGTTCCCTCATACAAATAAGCCTGCAGGAGTTCATACCGAGTTGAACGTCTGTTGTGAAGCGCAGCTTGTGTATCATACTAATCTTGAATGACTTATAGTGATGGCTGCTCAGCATATCTTGGACGGAAGTGATGTCAATGGGTGGGTCTTCCTCTGAGCTCTCCTCGCCTCTTGAACCTGGAGATGTTAGGATTGGACGCGATAGGCAGACACACAGACAGAGAGAGAGACGGACAGATGCAAAGACAGAGAGAGGGAGGGAGGAGGAGAGGTAGAGAGAGAGGAAGAGAGAGAATTTGTTGTATGTCATGTTAGTTGAATCATATCAAGCTAAACTATTCTAAATCAGATCACATTTTTATTTTATTATGAAGTCATAATAAAATAATCAACATACTGAAAAGTCTTACTGTTTTCTCTGACAAGGCAAAACTCAAGAGTGCTCTGGTTCTCAAGTGTGGAATCTAGGTCTACTGCAACATTTGGGTCCGTTTGCTTCTCCAAACGATACAGAGGCCCTGTTTTAGGATGACAAATAAACTTAAAAATTAAATGCCCAGCAAGAACATAAGTCAAGCGTTGTAATGATACCAACATTTTGAGGGTAGGAAAATAGGTCAACCGATAAAGCTCAGCTCCTTCTTCACAACAGATCGGTAAAGGGTCCGTATCGTAGTGGACGCTAAATCGATACACCTGTCTACCTATTCACGTCCTATCCTGCCTTCACTCATGAACATGACCCTGACAGACGTGTCAAGCTATGCATTTGTGCACTTTAACATGAATGAGTTTCGATTCCCAACTGTTTCACATCTTATGATATTTACAGTGCCTTGCGAAAGTATTCGGCCCCCTTGAACCTTTCAACATTTCGTCACATTTCAGGCTTCAAACAAAGATATAAAATTGTAATTTTTTGTCAAGAATCAACAACAAGTGGGACACAATCGTGAAGTGGAACGAAATTGATTGGATAATTTAAACTTTTTTAACAAATAAAAAACTGAAAACTGGGGCGTGCAACATTATTTGGCCCCTTTACTTTCAGTGCAGCAAACTCACTCCAAAAGTTCATTGAGGATCTTTGAATGATCCAATGTTGTCCTAAATGACTGATGATGATAAATAGAATGCACCTGTGTGTAATCAAGTCTTCGTATAAATGCACCTGCTCTTTGATGGTCTTAGGGTTCTGTTTAAAGCGCAGAGAGAACCATGAAGACAAAGGAACACACCAGGCAGGTCCGAGATACTGTTGTGGAGAAGTTTAAAGCCGGATTTGGATACAAAAAGATTTCCCAAGCTTTAAACATCTCAAGGAGCACTGTGCAAGCAATTATATTGAAATGGAAGGAGTATCAGACCACTGCAAATCTACCAAGACCCGGCCGTCCCTCCAAACTTTCATCTCAAACAAGGAGAAGACTGATGCAGCCAAGAGGCCCATGATCACTCTAGATGAACTGCAGATAACTACAGCTGAGGTGGGAGATTCTGTCCATAGGATAACAATCAGTCGTGCACTGCACAAATCTGGCCTTTATGGAAGCGTGGCAAGAAGAAAGCCATTTCTCAAAGATATCCATAAAAAGTCTCCTTTAAAGTTTGCCACAAGCCACCTGGGAGACACCAAACATGTGGAAGAAGGTGCTCTGGTCAGATGAAACCAAAATCGAACTTTTTGGCCACAATGCAAAACGATATGTTTGGCGTAAAAGCAACACAGCTCATCACCCTGAACACACCATCCCCACTGTCAAACATGGTGGTGGCAGCATCATTGTTTGGGCCTGCTTTTCTTCAGCAGGGAAAGGGAAGATGGCTAAAATTGATGGAAAGATGGATGGAGCCAAATACAGGACCATTCTAGAAGAAAACCTGTTGGAGTCTGCAAAAGACCTGAGACTGGGACGGAGATTTATCTTCCAACAGGACAATGATCCAAAACATAAAGCCAAATCTACAATGGAATGGTTCACAAATACAGGTATCCAGGTGTTAGAATGGCCAAGTCAAAGTCCAGACCTGAATCCAATCAAGAATCTGTGGAAAGAGCTGAAGACTGCTGTTCACAAACACTCTCCATCCAACCTCACTGAGCTTGAGCTGTTTTTCAAGGAAGAATGGGCAAGAATTCCAGTCTTTCGATGTGAAAAACTCATAGAAACATACCCCAAGCGACTTGCAGCTGTAATTGCAGCAAAAGGTATCTGTTTATTGTATTCGTTTATATGTTTAATAAAGACAAAGCCATCACAAAACTGTTGTAATTATTTAGATTTTGATCTGAATTAGCCTCGGATAAAGACTAAGCAGTCACATGAATTAACAGAAAAAATGGACAGCCGGACTCGGACTCATGGTCAAGAGGCCGGACTCGGAGCAAAAATCTGACCGAGTCCAGAGCCCTGGTTCTTAACATTGTTGGAGGTACCGAACCCCACCAGTTTCATATGCACAATCACCGAATCACCATGAATTGTTGTCATTGGTAACGTCACCCTGTCTTGTTGTTTCATGTCTTTTTCGGTCAGTCCTGTTGTTGGTTTTGTTAGTCAGTTATGTCAGTTTACCGAGTCTGTTATTTTGAGTTCCGCCAGTAAACCCTGGTCCAAGCTGCACTTGGTTGCCCTGCTCCATTTCCATTCCCACCCGTGACAGAATGATCCGACCACTACAGCGACCAGCGCTTGGACCTCGCTCACCACCAGCTACCGTCAGCGACGCCCGGTCCACGTCCGTCGTCCGAGCTCGTTCCAGCGCGATCGGCTCCGCTGTCGCCGTCGGACTTCGCTCCAGCTAGACCGGCTCCACGGCCGCCATCGGATCTTGCTTCAGCGACGCCGGACTCACGGCGGCCATCGGAGTTCATCCTGGCGCCATCGGCTCCGCGACCGTCATCGGACTTCGCTAATGCGACGCTGGACCTGCGGCCGCCATCGGAGTGCCTCCCGGCGCCCTCAGATTTGCGACCGCCATCGGGCTCCACCCCAGCGTTGCAGGACCCGCGGGCATCACCAGATTCCAAGCCAGCTGCGCCGGACCCGCGATTTCTGTAGGACCGCCAATGCTGGTCGTGAGGAGGTTCCTCGTTTTCAAGGTCGACCTTTGTGTCTATCTCCAGGCATGATGTTGTTTTCTGTTCTGTAGCTTTGTGGCTTGTAGCTTGCAGTTTTCGGCGTAGCTGTAGGTAGCTTGTAGCGTAGCTTGTAGCGTAGCTTGTAGCGTAGCTTGTAGCGTAGCTTGTAGCTGCGTTGTAGCTTGTAACTTTTGCTTGTAGTGGTGAAAGGATTAGCAGTATCTAGTCGATCTAGTTGATCTCGTCAATACTCCCGGGGCCGCGACGTGGACGCTCCTTTCATGACCCCCAGTGTGTGATGCGATTGTGGCCCTGGGCCCCTGAACGCTGCCGAGTGCAGTTTTGTACCCCAAGTTGCTGCCGATTGCGGTTCAGGTCCCCAGTGTGTGCCGCAATTGTGGCCCTGGGCCCCTGAACACCGCCGAGTGCAGTTCTGTCCCCTAAGTTGCTGCCGATTGCGGGTCGGGTCCCCAGTGTGTGCCGCGATTGTGGCCCTGGGCCCCTGAACGCCGCTGAGTGCAGTTCTGTTCCCCGAGTTGCCGCCGATTGTGGTTCTGTTTCCCCGGGTTGCCGCCGATTGCGGTTCTGTCCGCATTGCCTCCCTGCTTGGCACGCAGCATTAAGAGTTGGAATTGGGGGGTTAGATCACCAAATAATTCCCGAGCGCGGCACCGCTGCTGCTCACTGCTCCCCTCTCCCCCAGGGGATGGATCAAAATCACATGGGGATGGGTTAAATGCAGAGGACAAATTTCACCACACCCAGATGTGTGTGTGACGATCATTGGGACTTTAACTTTAAGTGCTTAGATTCTTCTTTGTTTGTTTTTGCGGCCAAAGAACAGCTTGGGTTCGACTTCCAGTGAAAGAAACGGGCTAGAAAAAAAAACAGAGCTTATTTTTCTGAATTGAAGAAGGGCGTAGATACTTTTTTGTCCGTTTTTCCAAGCTGTTCGCATGACAATTGTGTGGTTGAGGGTGACTGGTAGGATAAATTGACTAAATAGCAGTTCTAGCATTGATCCACGGCAATAACACAGGCCAGTAATTTGTTGAAAGGTCGACTTAAACCTGCATTGAGGATCCTCAAAGAAAAAAAAAAACTTGAAAAAAAATTGGAAAAACTAAAACTACTAAAATTAAGATAGGAAATAAAAAGGGTAAATCTCTAGCTCTTGAAGGTGATGAGAAGTACATGGCGAGTAGGTTTTCTAATTGTATGCAATACATGCCGAAGTGGAAGAAAAAGTATGGAGTACAAGGAAAGTTGAAAGTTGAAATGTGGAACGTAGTGGTAGACATTTTGGAGGAGACTGTGGCTAGGAAGCCAAAGGGATTGAGAAAGGAAAGAAAAGAGAGAAAACTGCATTGTGCTAGAATGTGGTTGAAAGCTTCACAAGAGAGAAGAGAACACATTCAAAAGACGAAAAATAGAAAGATAAAAAGTGATGAGGCCGCCATTCAATTAAGATTTGAAAAAGAATTCAGGGTGCACAGTGGTGCAGCTGAGAATGCTTATCAGCAACATCTTAAAAATGCGCTCCTCACTGGTTTCCCCCCTGACTTGGGCAACTGGGTGAGGAAACACTTGGTGGAGGCGGACACTGCTTGTGTTACAACATGCATTGGGCCAGAGACGCTGAGAAAGTGATTGAGAAAGGCAAAAGTTCTGATGTATTTCATCTAGATGATGAAGATAATTATGTAAATGAAGATACAACGATCTTCTTCCAAAGTTCCCAAAGGGGCAGAGGAAGAGTTAGAGACCAACAAGGTCGCAAGCCACCATTCAAATCAAAAGCCCTATCAGATTCAAACAACTGTTGAAACTGTGGGAAACATGGACACTGGTCAAAAGAGTGTCGTCATAAAAAACAAAACCCATCAAAGGGTGGAGGAGGTGGCAGAGGAAAAGTTAAATTTTCAGCATGACAAGCTTCCTCTCCTTCCGCTCATGCTCATACAGAGAAAGAAATAATAGATGTCCATACAGCAAAAAATGTCATTGTCAGATTATTAGAACATTTTTTAGATTATTAGAGCTCCTGTCCATACAAGAAGTATGACAATGCTGTTTGATCAAATTGTGTGCACACTAAAGTTAAAATTTGCAAATCAAGTGGTAAAGAAATGCAAATTGCTTCTAAAAGATAAATAAAAAATTAGAATGTCCTGTCCTCGTGCGCGTGGGCGGGACCAGCTCATGATCGACAGCAGGAAATGGCCAGCCTGTGACGAATCATTGGTGCTGGGACCC
Organism: Syngnathus typhle; assembly: GCF_033458585.1. NCBI lineage: Eukaryota > Metazoa > Chordata > Actinopteri > Syngnathiformes > Syngnathidae > Syngnathus > Syngnathus typhle. Next base: position 12,475,205 of record NC_083749.1, on the reverse strand, counting down.
ACCCCTCGTTCGTGCGCGAGAGATGTGCGTGTCTGTGAATGAGAGGAAAAGAGAGAAATCTGTTTGCGGGCAGAAACTGATCCACACTAGTGCATGTTAGTGTCAAGCCCTCATGAGAGATTGAGTTATGAATGTTGTGTGGAGAGCTTGGATAAATTGGGACCAATGTGATGGAGACCGTGTGTGAGATGCAAATGAGCATTGATGAATGATTGCCTGAATGAAAGGAAAATACAGGTTGAATGGTTGAAGTTGTTCAAGACTACTATAGAAAATTAGTAGAGCGACTTTGAAGAAAGAGTGATTTTTAGTAAGTTGAATGCTAAGAGCAATATAATTAAAAGCTGACACGATAGCAATGTCAAACGTGTTCATTTAAGAAAAAGCCACACACGTTTTGTGATCAAATCTTTCATAAAGAGAATGATTTGAGTTTTACAATTTTTATCCCCCCTCCCCACCATCTGTCACTTTGCTTGGGACAAAAGGAGCGTCCAGAACTGAAATTTCTTCTCAATTATTCATTCAAATCAATTTACTCAAATCCTTCTCGTTATGAAAGATTTGATCACAAAACGTTTCCGTCTGTACGACTGGTCTTTGAATGCACCCCGCTTCAACGGCAGAACGCGGATGAATTTAAAGACATCAAATGAGAATAATCCTTTATAAAAATTAAAATTGACTGACGCAAACGTGAGTTCTTCACGTTTTTATTGAAAACAACATAGTGCTGACGCCATACGACGATGTACGACATCGGTTTTTCGCTATAATTCGGTATAATTCGAGGTAGTCCACCCTCACCCAAAGTTAAGGTTTCATGGGAATATTATTGTCATAATTGTCTGGACCATATATGATAATTGTTTAATGGTAGTTATTGATAGATCTTGAAGATGGCAAGTTATAGGTGCATAAGACTATGTTGTTCATGCATATAGCATGTTCATTGTAAGAGGGGAAGATATGTGTATTTTGGGCTAACTCAAATTCCGTAGTAGAAAAACCCCGGAAGTGGGATGGGCATTCTGTGTTGTTGTGGTACGCCCTGTGAACGCACTGTGAGTAAGGAATAAAGCAGTTATCATTCACGTCGTTGTCCGACCTATTCTTGCTATCTAAGAACCTGGAAAATAGTAAGGATATAACACATATCACGGGTCATTACGACGAGTTTGGTGGAGTTTTTACTGCTTCTTCCAACTCCTACCGCACTGACTGTAACCTGACACTCTCTGGCTGCGTCTTGCCTCTTTTTTTTAATGTCGGACTCGGTGGACTCGGTCAAATTCAGCACCGAGTCCGAGCCCGAGTCCGGCAAAAATGACCGAGTCGGACCGAGTCCGAGTCCCCGAGTCCGAATCGAGTCCACAGCCCTGGTCAGCACACATTTTTCGGGCAGCATTACTTCGCACTGTTCACCTTCACGCACAGCTCACATACACGTACGCTACACGGAAGTGCGACGCTTTTCAAAATAAAAGCAAAACAGTTGTGTTGCACGCACGACACAGATTTTCTTTTTTTAAATTAAGTTGTAATCAAATATAATTTACGATTGGCAAAGGGCTGGATGTGGCCCGCGGGCCGTATTTTGCCCAGGTCTGGTCTATGGGTTCGTCTGAATAGACCAATTGACAATGTCGACCGAGGAAAAAGATGGTCACATGATTAGAACTTTGAGGACTGGTCATGGGACCCCAGAAACCCACACGAAACCAACCCTTGACGTGTGTGACGTTCACTGTGAGATCCCACACACAGGAGGGATGCTGTGTGTTCCAAACTCCCCCCCCTTCCTCCACGCACGTTCACCTGGAGGCCAGAACAATGACTGTTGCTGAAGCGAAATGCATGGCCTCTGTGGGAGGGGTTGGATTTTAACACCGTGCTGTCACAGTCAGTAATGCTACCCGTCCTGGACTCACAGAAAAAAACCTGTGATCGAACTCTTTTGGATTAGTCCCAATGTGACTGTTGAAGGACGCTAGATGCCACAAGTGGCCTAAACAAAAAGGCTACCTGGAATGGACTACACGTGTTTGATCCAAGAAAATGAAACCCACGAATGCATTAACGACTGCTCTCCAGGAGGAAACTGGATGGGAGCTTTGGACATCACCGCTGAGTGCCAGGATAGGAGACCCATTTCAAGGCATCAGGGCTCTCCTACCAACATGGCTGCACCATCGGACGGGACCTGCTTCATTCAGAATGGCTCGTGGCTTTGAGTTGTCCGATGTTGCCCGCCGCCTGGACACGAGTGTGTGCACGAGTGTGGGTGACCGACCACACCTACAGGATACAACATCATCAGCTGACGACAGCACACAACTCTTCTGGACGTTGACGCGGGGCTGTTGCAGCCTTTGAACCACATTACCCCGTCTGGGGTGCGAATGTCCCTGACAGCCACAAAGTGTGGTCCGTCAGAGACAAAATCATTCATGGGCTTTTTCCTTGGATCGGATCACTCTTCATCAAGACACTGAACTATCGTTTTCAATCCTTTGTGAATCTCTCGCTGCAACTCAATGATGGACAAAACAGAGAGATTCAGCCTATTGGACTGTCTTACAAAACAGGATGATTCTGGACTTGATGACTGCAGAGCAAGGTGGCGTGTGCCACATCATTGGGCCTTCCTGATCCACATACATTCCAGGAGTTAATGACACTCACATCAACGACGCCGTGAACTCACTGAAGAATTTACAGCAGGCCATGTCATAAGACAAAGTCCCACATCAATGGGGTTTCTTTTCATGGCTATTGTCTGGCACTTGGTGGCAACTGCTGTTGAAACTTGTGATTCCTATGCTTGTTGTGCTGGTATTGTTGTGCTCGTTTACCACCTGCGTTATCTCATGTTTGAAGTCAGCTGTATCAAGATCTGTGTCTTCTACCATAGCTGAAGTGCAAATACAATATCTCAGGCATGTCGAATGTGATGATTTTAATGCGCTGCGGACAGAAGATTGCGATAATGCTGATTGGCTGAACGTTTTTCACAGAAACCTGATGATTGGACCGTCGACAATCCCTCACAAGTGATGAATACAATGATGTTTCTGTGTTTTTATTTTTCTATCTTCGTTATATTTTCTTGCTTATGTTTGTTAATCGGTGACATAATCATATGATAAACAGGAGGGATGTGTTAGGGTTGATAGATTAGTTTAATCCTATGCTTATGTTGGAATGTAACCTGTAATAATTAATCAAACATGTCCTGTCGTAACAAAGTAGTAGAACAAAGTGCTAAGATCCTTTGAACTGATTGACTCGCTGCAGAGGACGCAATCAAAGTTGTTCTGTTTACACAACATCGCAAAACACCCCCTGCTATGATTTGATCATAGGCCAGGGGTTTCACCCCCACTCTCACCCCCACCCTGTTTCTCTCAATAAAAATGCTCTTACAAGAGGCCTGAGTCAGACCTCATTCGATCATCGCTGTACGCACAGTGACGAATGACTCTCCACTTGCAAGTGCTTAAAAAGGGCAGACTGTCTCACGTGTGGTTCTTGCAAAAATAAGTTAGAGTGAGCACCACTCTAACAGGAAGGATTGAATAAGAATATAAATGCAACAACAACAACAACAAAAATTTGTTTCATAATTGCCGGTTACATTTCATCTGGTGCCATTTACCTGATCCTTTCTGTGACCCTTTCCTCTTCTTGAGTGCTTTCTGAAGAATTTCTTTCATGGTTACTTTCAGACTGTCCACGGGGATTAAAGAAAAACCCTGAGCAGCGTTTCTAAAATGGATAAGGAAAGGAAGATTATGGAGACATTCATAAATTTCCCTTAGTCGTTAGGAGAGACATTAAATAATGATAAGTATAAAATAATGAGAATATGATTTATGGTATTCCAAAGAACACTATAGATTAGCCAGCAGTACCAACCAACCGCCCAACCCAACCCAACCCATCCATCATTCCATCCATCCATCCATCCATCCATCCATCCATCCATCCATCCATCCATCCATCCATCCATCCATCCATCCATCCATCCATCCATCTTCTGTACCGCTTATCCCCTCCGGGGTTGCGGGCGTGCTGGAGCCTATCCCAGCAGTCATCATGCATATACAGTGCCCTGCGAAAGTATTCGGCCCCCTTGAACCTTTCAACATTTCGCGACATTTCAGGCTTCAAACATAAAGACATAAAATTTTATTTTTTTGTCAAGAATCAACAAGTGGGACACAATCGTGAAGTGGAACGAAATTGATTGGGTAATTTAAACCTTTTTAACAAATAAAAAACTGAAAAGTGGGGCGTGCAATATTATTCGGCCCCACGCGCTAATACTTAATTTTAGCCATCTTCCCTGTCCCTGCTGAAGAAAAGCAGGCCCAAACCATGATGCTGCCACCACCATGTTTGACAGTGGTGATGGTGTGTTCAGGGTGATGAGCTGTGTTGCTTTTATGCCAAACATATCATTTTGCATTGTGGCCAAAAAGTTCGATTTTGGTTTCATCTGACCAGAGCACCTTCTTCTACATGTTTGGTGTCTCCCAGGTGGCTTGTGGCAAACTTTAAACGAGCCTTTTTTGGATATCTTTGAGAAATCGCTTTCTTCTTGCCACTCTTCCATAAAGGCCAGATTTGTGCAGTGCGCGACTGATTGTTGTCCTATGGACAGACTCTCCCACCTCAGCTGTAGTTATCTGCAGTTCGTCCAGAGTGATCATGGGCCTCTTGGCTGCATCTCTGATCAGTCTTCTCCTTGTTTGAGATGAAAGTTTGGAGGTTGCACAGTCCTCCTTGAGATGTTTAAAGCTTGGGAAATCTTTTTGTATCCAAATCCGGCTTTAAACTTCTCCACAACAGTATCTCGGACCTGCCTGGTGTGTTCCTTTGTCTTCATGGTTCTCTCTGCGCTTTAAACAGAACCCTGAGACTATCAAAGAGCAGGTGCATTTATACGGAGACTTGATTACCGTAATTTTCGGACTAAAAGTCGCACCGGAGTATAAGTCGCACCAGCCATAAAATGGCCAAAAAAGCAAATTGAAGTCGGGCGCCGGCGCTCGGCCGGCCGGGTAGCTGTCCGAGGACGGTGGATGGGGCTCGGTCATGGCTTTTACAGACGCCCGGTCCTATTCTATGGAGCTCTCTTCCAATTCCGTGGCTGGAAGTCCACGCCGCCACACGCCTGTAAGTTTGTTTCGTTAAATAAAGAGCCGTTTACCAAACCCACGTCTTTCCTTGAACTTTGTTAACGCTACAATATAGTTATATAGTAGATCTGTGGAGGCTGACGTCAGGGCGCACGTGCGGCGATGTTGATAAAGGACAAGGAATTTGATCGATGGATTTAATGATTTAGAGTGCACAGATGGCTTGATAACATTATTGCTTATATAATAGTTATTTGATATATAATTTATATATCGTTATATGGGCCTGTGGAATATTTTGAAGTGTAAGAGCCGTCAGCGGCGCGCACGCATTGTTGGCAAAGGACGATTGACGGATTTAATGAATTGGAGTGACGCAGATGGTTTTATTAACGTGTTATTTATGTACCGTATTTTCCGCCCTATAAGGCGCACCGGGGTATAAGGCGCACCTTCAATGAACGGACCATTTTAAAACTTTGTCCATATATAAGGCGCACCGGCCTATAAGGCGCATAAAATAGAAGCTTTACTGCAACAAACTGAGGTTGACTAGGGTTGCGGTCTGCACCCACTAGCCAATAACCAACGAGCCCTCTGTAAACAATCGCGTTTCTCAAACAATCTCCTATAAAATGATTGGAACTGACTAAAGTTCAATCTAACGCATTGGTACTACTTACCTATGTTTCCCTTCCATATCGATCTGTAGATTTACTCGAACCATTAACAGCGCGGCCTATTTTGACATGAAATAGCCTCGCGCGTATAGCAGCTATCGTTATAGCATTAGCCATCCGCGATTTCCTATGAGCCTCAGCAAAGTGTAAACAATCGCGTCTCTCAAACGAGCTCCTATAAAATGATCAGAACTGACTAAAGTTCGATCTAACGCATTGGTACTACTTACCTATGTTTCCCTTCCATATCGATCCGTAGAATTACTCGAAACATTAACAGAGCAGCCTATTTTGACATGAAATAGCCTCGCGCGTATAGCAGCTATCGTTATAGCATTAGCCATCCGCAATTTCCTAAGAGCCTCAGCTCGCAATCTCCCATGAGCCTCAGCAAAGTGTAAACAATCGCGTCTCTCAAACGAGTGCCTATAAAATGATCAGAACTGACCAAAGTTCGATCTAACGCATTGGTACTACTTACCTATGATTCCCTTCCATATCAATCCGTAGAATTACTCGAAACATGAACAGAGCAGCCTATTTTGACATGAAATAGCCTCGCGCGTATAGCAGCTATCGTTATAGCATTAGCCATCCGCAAAAACCAATGACCCTCAGCTTGCAATCTCCCATGAGCCTCAGCAAAGTGTAAACAAACAATCGCGTCTCTCAAACGAGCTCCTATAAAATGATCAGAACTGACCAAAGTTCGATCTAACGCATTGGTACTACTTACCTACGATTCCCTTCCATATCAATCCGTAGAATTACTCGAAACATGAACAGAGCAGCCTATTTTGACATGAAATAGCCTCGCGCGTATAGCAGCTATCGTTATAGCATTAGCCATCCGCAAAAACCAATGACCCTCAGCTGGCAATCTCCCATGAGCCTCAGCAAAGTGTAAACAAACAATCGCGTCTCTCAAACGAGCTCCTATAAAATGATCAGAACTGACTAAAGTTCGATCTAACGCATTGGTACAACTTATCTATGTTTCCCTTCCATATCGATCCGTAGATTTACTTGAAACATGAACAGAGCGGCCTATTTTGACATGAAATAGCCTCGCGCGTATAGCAGCTATCGTTATAGCAGCTATCGTTATAGCATTAGCCATCCGCGATTTCCTATGAGCCTCAGCAAAGTGTAAACAATCGCGTCTCTCAAACGAGCTCCTATAAAATGATCAGAACTGACTAAAGTTCGATCTAACGCATTGGTACAACTTACCTATGTTTCCCTTCCATATCGATCCGTAGATTTACTCGAAACATGAACAGAGCGGCCTATTTTGACATGAAATAGCCTCGCGCGTATAGCAGCTATCGTTATAGCATTAGCCATCCGCAATTTCCTATGAGCCTCAGCTCGCAATCTCCAATGAGCGTCAGCAAAGTGTAAACAATCGCGTCTCTCAAACGAGCTCCTATAAAATGATCAGAACTGACTAAAGTTCGATCTAACGCATTGGTACTACTTACCTATGTTTCCCTTCCATATCGATCCGTAGATTTACTCGAAACATTAACAGAGCAGCCTATTTTTACATGAAATAGCCTCGCGCGTATAGCAGCTATCGTTATAGCATTAGCCATCCGCAAAAAAACATGAGCCTCAGCTCGCAATCTCCCATGAGCCTCAGCAAAGTGTAAACAATCGCGTCTCTCAAACGATCTCCTATAAAATGATCAGAACTGACTAAAGTTCGATCTAACGCATTGGTACTACTTACCTATGTTTCCCTTCCATATCGATCCGTAGATTTACTCGAAACATTAACGGAGCAGCCTATTTTGAAATGAAATAGCCTCGCGGGTACAACAGCTATTCGGTGACGCCCCCTGACTACAGTTACCGTAATGCTGGGAAGCGATGCGACCTTGTAATTTACTAGTCGTACTAAAACGTACTAAAACATTTTGGCAGAGCACTGTGTACAACCAGTATGGATCAACAAATTCATCACTTGATCCATATATAAGGCGCACCGGGCTATAAGGCGCACTGTTGACTTTTGATAAAAATTTAGGTTTTTAGGTGCGCCTTATAGGGCTGAAAATACGGTAATAGTTTTTTGAATAACTCTGAATTTTACGTCAGGGCTCTTAGTTTGTGTTTATGTCACATGTCATTTAGCCTGTTGTTGCTCACGTGTTGTTGCGACGCTGCGTTAGCAGCGCGGCGGTTGTTTACATAAAGGACAAAGATTGACTTGACGAGCTGCTGCTGACTCGACGTTGCGCTGTTGTCGTCACTTGAAATTCAAATTACAGTAATCCCTTGCTACATTGCGGTTCGTTTATCACGGTTTCACTTTTTTTTGGGGGGGGGAAATTTTTGAAAAAAAAACATATATAAGTCGCCCCCTCACCCAAACTATGGAAAAAAACGCGACTTATAGTCCGAAAATTACGGTACACACAGGACCATTCTATTTATCATCATCAGTCATTGGATCATTCAAAAATCCTCACTGAACTTCTGGAGTGAGTTTGCTGCACTGAAAGTAAAGGGGCCGAATAATATTGCAGGCCCCACTTTTCAGTTTTCTATTTGTTAAAAAAGTTTAAATTATCCAATAAATTTCGTTCCACTTCACAATTGTGTCCCACCTGTTGTTGATTCTTAACAAAAAATGTAACTTTTATATCTTTATGTTTGAAGTCTGAAATGTGGCGAAATGTTGAAAGGTTCAAGGCGGCCGAATACTTTCGCAAGGCACTGTATACTGTATTTTTCGTACTATAAGTCGCGTTCTTTACGGTAAAATGGCGGCGCGTGCATACGCAGCGACCTCTCTCTGTCCCGCCCAAACGGTGTTTTGTCCGTCTAATGAGTGTTTGTCCGGCAGTCTTTTTTGTTTGTCTCATTGTACTGAGTCGTGCTACAAGTACGACAGGCGGGTTCTGCTTGACATCGGCCAAAGCGAGTTTTGTCGAGTTCTGGACTTTGATGCGGGAACATTAAAGGAGCTCGGACTGCTACGTCCTGAAGCGTCGCCGGGCTCGTCTGCTATTCCTCCCCCGGTTGGGAAGCGTCGAAAGCGGTGTGCGAGGAGGCTGAAGAGGGTTAAACGCGGGGGCGTCCGGGCCAGGCTGGCGGCCAACCCTGCTCGCCCGGCCGTGCCTTCCATTCTTCTGGTGAATGTTCGATCGCTGGACAACAAAATGGATTACATTCGCTTGCTGCGATCTACAAACCGGACAGTGTGGGACTGCTGTGTGCTCGTGTTCACTGAGACTTGGTTGACTGTCAACAATCCAGACTCTGCCGTACATCTGGAGCGGCTAGCGTGCTATCGGGCGGACCGGGCCATTGTACAAGGGGGGAAATCTCGTGGAGGTGGAATATGCGTCTACATCCGTGACGAATGGTGCCGGGACTCTGTAGTGGTATGCAAGCACTGCTCGCCACTGGCGAGTTCGTGATCATTAAGTGCCGTCCTTTTTACCTGCCAAGGGAATTTACCGCGATTCTGCTAGTCGCGGTTTACATCCCGCCTTCCAACATCGAAGGCGAAAGGATCGCGGCTCTTAGTGAACTGTACCAGGCTGTCAGTGAACAACAGACAGCGCACCCTCACGGTTTCACCATCTTCGCTGGGGATTTTAATCATGCTAACCTGAAGTCTGTTTTTCCGAGGCTTCACCAGCATGTTAATTTTCCTACGCGTGGCGACAGCTTCCTGGACCTGGTCTACCAGCTCAGTGCCCTAGTGGTTAGAGTGTCCGCCCTGAGACTGGAAGGTTGTGGGTTCAAACCCCGGCCGGGTCATACCAAAGACTTTAAAAATGGGACCCATTGCCTCCCTGCTTGGCACTCAGCATAAAGGGTTGGAATTGGGAGTTAGAAGGAGTGGAGCTCTTTACAAGCCCTAGGCTTCGTCTCCCTCCTTGCACAGTTATTGATATAATAATATGTGCTAAACAATAAACTAACTAACTAACTAACTACTCTTCGCATAAAGGAGCTTTCAAAGCCGCCCCCCTCCCCCATCTTGGACTTTCTGACCATATCACTGTTATGCTTTTGCCCGCATACAGACAAATGGTGAGAGCGTCCAGGCCAGTTCGCAAGCAGGTACGGGTGTGGCCTGAGGGTGCCTCTGATGCGCTTCGTGACTGCTTTGGCTCTACTGACTGGGACATGTTTAGGAGGGCTGCCACTTGCGACGATCGGACAGACATTGAGGAGTATACTGACTCTGTTTCCTCCTACATCAGGAAGTGCATTGATGATGTGACTCTCTCTAAATCCATCGTCACTCGGGCTAACCGGAAGCCATGGCTGACAGGTGCTGTCTTCAGGCTGCTGAGGGCCAGGGACAAAGCCTTTAGAGCGGGGGATGAGGCTGGCTTGAGGACTGCGAGGGCCGACCCGTCCCGGGGCATCAAAGATGAAAAGAGGGCGTTCTCGTGCAAAATTACCACCCACTTCAAGGACAGCAGGGACACACGGAGCCTTTGGCAGGGCATTCAGACCATCACGGATTACAAGCCGCAGAGCTGTGAAGGCGACGTCCGTCTGCTCAATGATCTTAACCGCTTCTTTGCTCGCTTCGACGCTCAGAACAGCACTTGCCCGCTGAAGGCCACTCCCCCTTCACACGAGCTGCCCCTGTGCCTCTCCGCCGACAGCGTGAGGAGGGCGCTTGCCGCTATCAACATCCGTAAGGCGGCGGGCCCTGACAACATCCCGGGTCGAGCGCTGAAGGACTGCGCTGGTGAGCTGACGGATGTCTTCACAGACATCTTTAACACTTCCCTGCAGCAGGCCATCGTCCCGTCGTGTTTCAAAGCTGCCACCATCGTACCTGTGCCGAAGAAACCCGCTCCGTCCTGCTTCAATGACTACCGCCCCGTGGCACTTACGCCCATCATCATGAAGTGCTTTGAGCGGCTTGTCATGGAGCACATCCGATCCGTTCTCCCCACCACCATTGACCCTTTCCAGTTTGCGTACCGACCCAAACGGTCCTCTGAGGATGCCATCTGCTCTGCCCTTTACTCGTCCCTCACCCACCTGGAGAGAAGGGACTCGTATGTGAGATTGCTGTTTGTGGACTTCAGTTCTGCCTTCAACACCATTGTGCCACAACGCCTCATCAGCAAACTTGACAAGCTGGGCCTCAGTACCTACCTTTGCAACTGGCTACTGGACTTCCTCTGTCAGAGGCCACAGGTAGTACGTGTTGGCGACAAAATCTCCGCCAGCATCACGCTGAGCACGGGGCCCCCCAAGGCTGCGTGCTCAGTCCGCTGCTCTTCACCCTCCTGACGCATGACTGCACTGCAACCTACAGCGACAACCGTATAGTGAAGTTTGCTGACGACACGACTCTGGTGGGTCTCATCACCAAGGGAGACGAGACTCAATACAGGCTGGAGGTTGACCTTCTGACCACGTGGTGCAGGGACAACAACCTCCTGCTGAACGTTGACAAGACCAAGGAGATTGTTGTGGACTTCCGGAAGGGTCACACCCAACACCTGCCGCTGACCATCGACGGTGCTGTGGTGGAGAGAGTGAGCAGCCCCAAGTTCCTGGGGGTGCACATCAGTGAGGATCTCTCCTGGCCCACCAACACCGCATCACTGGCAAAGAAAGCCCAGCGCCAGCGCCGCCTGTACTTCCTGCGGAAACTCAGGCGAGCGAGCGCTCCTCCGGCCGTCATGACTACATTTTACCGCGGCACCATTGAGAGCGTCCTCTCCAGCTGTATTGTTGTTTGGGGTGGCGGCTGCTTTGACTACAACTTGAAGGCCCTGCAGCGCATAGTGAACACGGCTGGTAAGATTATTGGTGCTTCGCTCCCCTCCTTGAAGGACATTTACACCTCCCATCTCACCCGCAAGGCGACCACGATTGTGAGTGATGTGAGTCACCCCGCTCACTCTTTGTTCGAGCTTCTGCCCTCTGGGAAGAGGTACAGAAGCCTGCGCTCCCGCACCACCAGACTCTCAAACAGCTTCATACTCCAGGCTGTTAGGATCCTGAACTCGCTTCCCCGTTCTGCGTAGCGTCCTGTACTTTTACTGCCTGTATGCACACTGGCTCTTATTTGTTGTGTTATCTGTTTATTTATTATTACTCTTATTATTTATTGTTTGTGCCTTCTTGTTTTTTATATTGCGTCGTTTACTTTTATGTCTATCGTGTAATATGTCTTGTCACCGTGGGATAGAGAAAACGTAATTTTGATCTCTTTGTGTGTCTTGGCATGTGAAGACGTTGACAATAAAGCAGACTTTGACTTTTTTCATAGTTTGGGTGGGGGGGGGCGACTTATACTGAGGAGCGACTTATATCTGATTTTTTTCACCAAATTTCAGAATAGAAAAAAAAAAAAGTGAAACAGCAACAAACGAACCGCGATGTAGCAAGGGATTACGGTAATTTAAATTTCAAGTGACGTCAGTGACGTCAGTGACGTCAGTGACGTCAGTGACGTCAGTGGCGCGGTGCGGCGGTTGTTTACATAAAAGGACAAAGCTTCGATCACGGGATGATGAAGGGTCCCACGTACTACCGGCATCATGAACGGCTTTGTTTGTAAGTGACACGAAGAGTTTGAAGGATTTATTGATTTGGTGTGACACAGAAGGTTTGAAAAACTATTATGGCTTTTACGCACGCCCGGTCAGGAATTTGATCGATGGATTTAATGATTTGGAGTGACACAGATCGTTTGATAATATTATTGCTCACATAATAGTTATTTGATATATACCGTATTTTCCGCCCTATAAGGCGCACCTAAAAACCTAAATTTTTATCAAAAGTCGACAGTGCGCCTTATAGTCCGGTGCGCCTTATATATGGATCAAGTGATGAATTTGTTGATCCATACTGGTTGTACACAGTGCTCTGCCAAAATGTTTTAGTACGTTTTAGTACGACTAGTAAATTACAAGGTCGCATCGCTTCCCAACATTACGGTAACTGTAGTCAGGGGGCGTCACCGAATAGCTGTTGTACTCGCGAGGCTATTTCATTTCTAAATAGGCTGCTCCGTTAATGTTTCGAGTAAATCTACGGATCGATATGGAAGGGAAACATAGGTATTGTAGTACCAATGCGTTATATCGAACTTTAGTCAGTTCTGATCATTTTATAGGAGATCGTTTGAGAAACGCGATTGTTTACACTTTGCTGAGGCTCATGGGAGATTGCGAGCTGAGGCTCATAGGAAATTGCGGATGGCTAATGCTATAACGATAGCTGCTATACGCGCGAGGCTATTTCATGTCAAAATAGGCTGCTCTGTTAATGTTTCGAGTAAATCTACGGATCGATATGGAAGGGAAACATAGGTAAGTAGTACCAATGCGTTAGATCGAACTTTAGTCAGTTCTGATCATTTTATAGGAGATCGTTTGAGAAACGCGATTGTTTACACTTTGCTGAGGCTCATGGGAGATTGCGAGCTGAGGCTCATAGGAAATTGCGGATGGCTAATGCTATAACGATAGCTGCTATACGCGCGAGGCTATTTCATGTCAAAATAGGCTGCTCTGTTCATGTATCGAGTAAATCTACGGATCGATATGGAAGGGAAACATAGGTAAGTAGTACCAATGCGTTAGATCGAACTTTAGTCAGTTCTGATCATTTTATAAGAGATCGTTTGAGAAACGCGATTGTTTACACTTTGCTGAGGCTCATGGGAGATTGCAAGCTGAGGCTCATAGGAAATTTCGGATGGCTAATGCTATAACGATAGCTGCTATACGCGCGAGGCTATTTCATGTCAAAATAGGCTGCTCCGTTCATGTTTCGAGTAAATCTACGAATCGATATGGAAGGGAAACATAGGTCAGTAGTACCAATGCGTTAGATCAAACTTTAGTCAGATCTGATCATTTTATAGGAGATCGTTTGAGGAAACGCGATTGTTCACACTTTGCTGAGGCTCATGGGAGATTGCGAGCTGAGGCTCATAGGAAATTGCGGATGGCTAATGCTATAACGATAGCTGCTATACGCACGAGGCTATTTCATGTCAAACTAGGCTGCTCTGTTAATGTTTCGAATAACTCGACGGATCGATATGGAAGGGAAACATAGGTAAGTAGTACCAATGCGTTAGATCAAACTTTAGTCAGTTCTGATCATTTTATAGGAGATCGTTTGAGAAACGCGATTGTTTACACTTTGCTGAGGCTCATGGGAGATTGCGAGCTGAGGCTCATTGGAAATTGCAGATGGCTTATGCTATAACGATAGCTGCTATACGCGCGAGGCTATTTCATGTCAAAATAGGCTGCTCTGTTCATGTTTCGAGTAAATCTACGGATCGATATGGAAGGGAAACATAGGTAAGTAGTACCAATGTGTTAGATAGAACTTTAGTCAGTTCTGATCATTTTATAGGAGGTCGTTTGAGAAACGCGATTGTTTACAGAGGGCTCGTTGGTTATTGGCTAGTGGGTGCATACCGCAACCCTAGTCAACCTCAGTTTGTTGCAGTAAAGCTTCTATTTTATGCGCCTTATAGTCCGGTGCGCCTTATATATGGACAAAGTTTTAAAATGGGCCGTTCATTGAAGGTGCGCCTTATACCCCGGTGCGCCTAATAGGGCGCAAAATACGGTAATTTATACATCGTTATATGGGCCTGTGGAATATTTTGAAGTGCAAGCGCCATCATCAGCAGCGCACACCCGGTCGGCATTGTTGACATAAAGGACGATCGATGGATTTAATGAATTGGAGTGACACAGATTGTTTTATAAACGTGTTATTTATGTAATAGTTATTTGAATAACGTTACGTCAGACCCGTTCTCAGCTCTTCGTTTGTGTTTATGTCACGTTGGCATACCTATCGTTTAGCCTGTTGTTGCTCGTTCATGTCTGTTCTTGGTGTTGGATTTTGTCGAATAAATTTCCCCCAAAATGCGACTTATACTCTGGAGCAACTTATATGTTTTTTTTCACGTTATTGTGCATTTTATGGCTAATGCGACGTACATTCCGGAGTGACTGTTAGTCCGAAAAATACGGTATCTATCTATCTATCTATCTATCTATCTATCTATCTATCTATCTATCTATCTATCTATCTATCTATCTATCTATCTATCTATCTATCTATCTATCTATCTATCTATCTATCTATCTATCTATCTATCTATCTATCTATCTATCTATGACTGTCTCAGAAAATTGATATTCTTTATTTTCTGTAATGCAATTAAAAAATGCTATATATTCTGGATTCATTACTAATCAACTGAAATATTGCAAGCCTTTTATTATTTTAATATTGCTGATTATGGAATACAGCTTAAGAAAACTATATATGTATACACTGCTCAAAAGAGTTAAAGGAACACTTTGAAAACACTTCAGATTTCAATGGTGATTTTTTTTTTGGTTATATCTATACTGATACTGACAGTTGTCTCAGGAACAAAAGGATACCACATCTTTTGATGGAAATAAAAGTTTTCAGCCTACAGAGGGCTCAGTATATAGACACCCCAAAAATCAAAGTGAAAAAATGTGGCGGGCTCGTCCATTTTGCCTAAATTCAATTTCTGCAACTCAAAATTATTTTTAATATCTTGTGTGGCCCCCACATGCTTGTATGCATGCTTGACGTCGCGGCACGCTCCTAATGAGACGACGGAGAGTGTCTTGTGGGATGTCCTCCCAGGTCTGTCTAAGGCAGTGCTTCTCAAATAGTGGGGCGCGCCCCCCAAGGGGTGCTATACCTGGGGGGGCGCGTGTGACCCTGGGGAACAGGCTTTTTTTTTGGCAGTACTAGAGTGTAATTGCGCATCTACTACAGCAGACGGCAGTGGCGCTCTCATTGTTACTTCTGTCACGTTTGCAACAGTGCAACATTTTACGACTTACAAGACAAGTTAGGATAGTCACGGTGGGGAGTGGGGGGCGCGAATAGTTTTCTTCTTGCTAGGGGGGGGGCGTAACAGAAAATAATTGAGAAGCACTGGTCTAAGGGCATCAGTGAGCTCCTGTAAAGTCTGAGGAACAACCTGGCGGCATCTGATGGACCAAAACATTATGTCCCAGAGGTGTTCAATCGGGTTTAGATCAGGTGATCGTGAGGGTCATTTAATTGTGTCAATTCCTTAATCCTCCAGATACTGTCTGCATACTCTTGCCACATGAGGCCGGGCATTGTCGTGGATCAGGAGGAACCCAGGACCTACTGCACCAGCGTAGGGTCTGACCATGGGTGCAAGGACTTCATCCCGATACGTAATGGCAGTCAGACTGCCGTTCTCTAGCCTGTAGAGGTCTGTTCGTCCCTCCATGGAAATGCCTCCCCAGGCCATCACTGACCCACCACCGAACCGGTCATGCTG
This sequence comes from Syngnathus typhle, assembly GCF_033458585.1. Taxonomy (NCBI): domain Eukaryota; kingdom Metazoa; phylum Chordata; class Actinopteri; order Syngnathiformes; family Syngnathidae; genus Syngnathus; species Syngnathus typhle. The sequence continues at coordinate 12,459,042 of NC_083749.1, read as the reverse complement.
AATGATGTTGCAGGCAGCATAGCGCTCACCTTGGCTTCTCCAGACCCTTTCACGTCTATCACAGGTGCTTAAGGTAAACGTGCTCTCATCTGTGAAAAGCACAGGGCGCCAGTGGCGGACTTGCCAATTCTGGTGTTCTATGGCAAATGCCCATCGAGCTCCACGGTGCTGAGCAGTGAGCACAGGGCACACTACAGGACGTCGTGCCCGGAGCCCACCCTCGTGAAGTCTGTTTCTGACTGTTTGGGCAGAGACATTCACACCAGTAGCCTGCTGGAGGTCATTCTGTTGGGCTCGGGCAGTGCTCAACCTGTTCCTCCTTGCACAAAACAATTTCTTTGAGCAGTATATATTGTCAAGTGGCATGGTGGTACAAGATGGTGTAAAATTGGGTATCAAATTTGGCCCAGGCATATTGGCTATCCCAAAACATGTAGTAGTTCCAAAAGTTCACCAGGAGATGGTGTTAAAGCTTGACATAGGGGTGACCTGATGGAAACTAACAAATCTAATAAATTAAATTGTTAGCAATTGGGAGGACACGACTTATTCAAACAACGCACAATTTTGGAATATGAGTTTGCGATGCCATAATTTAAAGATGTAACAACTTGAGGAATATCAATATAAATGTTAAAGTTAGAAGAACCCATTATTATGGCTAAGTATGATTATGTGTGAAGATCTATCTGATTTTAATGTTGGAATGTTTTATCCAACCTGTATTTAACAGTGTTGTTTCATCGATACATGAATGTATTAAGTTGTGGGGAGACAAAAGAGGTTGTTTGTTACACTATTGGAATCGACAGATATTCACCTAGATATTTTTATGACCTGGTGCAGGGATTCTGACCTTTCACCGAGATATACCTATGAACTGGTGCTGTGATTCTGACCTTTCACCTACATATTCCAATGAGGTAATGCCAGAAGCCTATAAATATGTTGTCCTGACACAGAGCGAGGCGGTTCTTCCTGGTCAGGGCGATGGCCGTGACGCTGCCCGGAGTAAAGAACACCGTTTAGACGAAGATGGATTTTTCATTCTTTTTGAGATTGGACCAAAATCTACTAAAATGAATTTCCAGAGTCTTCGAATTGGACTTTGTCAAATTTTAAGCTTCGAATTGGACTTTGTCAAATTTTAAGCTTTGAGGAAGGAGGAGGAGACAGCCGCTTCGGGCAGAAAGGGGAAGATGACAATGTTACGGCATTGGCTAATCTCCTCATGGCCAGACATTTTCTCTTTTTTAAACAGAATTCGGATTCTGGAACAAAGGAGAGCCGATCACTCGACTTGTTCAACCAAATAGTATTTTAGACCTTTTGTCTCCTCCTTTCTTCTGAGATGGGTCAGTGTTGTTTTTTACAACTTGTAATTCTTTTTCTTGCTTATTCATTAAATTTCTTCTTAATCCTTGATTTGATTATCGATTATTTCGTATTAACTATGTTGAGCATGGTTTTATATGCAGTAATTAGAACTTCAAAATTTCTTTATTTCCCTATCATAGTCATTCTTTAAATCCGTTCAATTCTTTTAAAAGTAAAGACAGCTTTAATCCTTAACATCAGGAATTGACAGATCTGGTTCGAAGTAGTTATCTTGAGCTCAGATAGGGCGAGTGCGCTCTAGTAAATCAACGAATCCCTTCGGTCTGACAAAAGACAGATAAATTTATCTGAGCGATAACAAATGCTTCAAATCAAAAATGGGGTAGGAGCCGCTGGTAAAAAGGGCGCGGTCATCTTGATTCCGGGCCTCAAGTGGTTACTCTGCAAAAGTTTCAGAGTGACTTTAAAGTGATTGGCGTCCTAAAAAGAATAAATTAATTCTGTCCGAATTGATATCTTAGAGGCGGTTAGACTCTCGTCTCCCTATGAGGGCTGCGTTACAGCAGCGAGGTGGAAGGGGAGTTTAAATGGAGGGTCTGGTCGATAAGTGCGGATTTGACAATATATATATATTAGGGGTGTAACGATACATCGATACACATCGATTAATCGATATAATGCTCTACGATTTATTGGCATCGATGCTAAAGGTAAACATCGATTTATATCGCCGTGTTTGACCTCGGACATTAGACGCGACTTTATTTTGAAATCCAGTTCATTGTTGCTTGCTTCCTCTCTCCGGGAGCAGTGCGCCCGGCGTTGTTGTGTTGTGAGCAGAGCACGCACGTGAAGGGGGAGGCGACAACTAGTACGCGGCTCCTGGGCTAGTGCTATGGCTAGTGTCCAAAAAGACGAGGAAATTTGCTCCCCTTTAGGCTTCAAGTCATTCGTTTGGAAGCACTTTGGATTCCAAAGAAAAGATGGCTCAACGGGCAAGACACGTGCAGTTTGTAAATCCTGCCATGCGGTGATCAAATATTCAGGAACCACAAATCTCGCCGCACATTTAAAGAAAAACCACAACATCAAAGTTCAGTGTTAAAGTAAGCAATTTGTATACTACAATACTCTTGTAATTTCCTAAATAAAGAGTTTGCAGTACCTTGTTGATTTTGCGTATGAATTGTTATAAATCAGGATATTGTTCCATATTTTTTATTAAAAAAAAAAAAAAAATCGATCGTAGAGCACTATATCGCGATATATCGTGAATGAATCGCAGCAGGCTTTAAGATATCGGCAAATATCGTATCGTAGTTCTTTATATCGATATTATATCGTATCGTGACAAAACTCGCGATTTACACCCCTAATATATATATATATATATATATATATATATATATATATATACCGTTTTTTCCGTGTATAATGCGACCCCATGTATAATACGCACCCTAAAAATGGCATGTTGATGCTGGAAAAAAGCCTGTACCCATGTATAATACGCACCCAATTTTACTTTATTTATTTATTTTATTTTATTTTTTTTTTAAGTCCCAATGATCGTCACACATGCAGGGAGGCAATGGGTCCCGTTTTTATAGTCTTTGGTATGGTCTTAACTAGGCTGGATGTAATTTTTTTTGTTGGCGTTGATTTCTCCGACTGCCCGTAAAGGCACCACCGCGATCAGTGCGGACATGTGAAAAAGGCGTGCGGACATGTGAAAAAGGCGGCTCTGTATGGGAGAGACGTTGAAGAGGAATAAAAACACCCTTGGAAACCAAAACTTGCCCCTCGTCGTGACTCGGAGCCGCAACAAATGTTTCGGATTTGTGTAGGGTACATTGTGACAGCAAACGAGCAGGTGATCGAGCAAGCGTCTGATACGAGAGCATTGCGTTCGTATGGAGCGTGTTTGAAGTGAACAGCAGAGACGAAAGGAACAAGGCAAAGTGTTGTGAAATAAAATATTACCTGTAATACGGATTTTGTTATTTGCTGATTGAAACTGCTAATTAAGCTGTGAATTGAAACTAATAGGAAGAAAACAACTCTCACTGGCGGCTCGGTGGTGCAATGGGTAGCACGTCCGCCTCACAGTCAGGAGGGTGCGGGTTCGATTCCACCTCCGGCCCCCCCTGTGTGGAGTTTGCATGTTCTCCCCGGGCCCGCGTGGGTTTTCTCCGGGCACTCCGGTTTCCTCCCACGTCCCAAACACATGCATGGTAGGCCGATTGAAGACTCCAAATTGTCCCTAGGTGTGAGTGCGAGTGTGAATGGTTGTTTGTCTCCGTGTGCCCTGCGATCGGCTGGCAACCGGTTCAGGGTGTCCCCCGCCTACTGCCCGATGACGGCTGGGATAGGCTCCAGCACTCCCACGACCCCCGTGGGGACTAAGCGGTTCAGAAAATGGATGGATGGATGGACAACTCTCACTCTTTATATAGCTGACGTGTCTTGCGCATCCGTTCTGCGCATCGGATCTATAATGCGCATGCGCAGTGATACTGCCTCCGTATGACGTCCGGTCCGCGATGGAGATTAAAAAACAAACAATATTTGACAATAACACACCATCAAGGATTGCACCATCGCATCAAACAATGTGTCGTCAATTATGAATTTTACTGACTAAGTGTGTTGGGCAGGATGGCTGAATGCGATGCGCAATTGACAACAAACAAGAAGAAAGGTGATTTCAAGTTTTATTTCGAGGGAGATTTGTCATGTCTCGTCCCCAGTTTTGCTATGTGTCTAGGTTAATAATAATAATAATAATAAATTATATTTATAACGCACTTTACATTTGGGGGAATCTCAAAGTGCTACATGGCAGATAAAAAAAACAAGAAAAACAAAACAAGGACAAGTTTAGAACAACTGGACGACAACCAAGATATGAGAGAAATTACGGAAATGCTAAGGTAAAGAGGTGAGTTTTAAGTCCAGTTTTGAAAGAGTCAGTGGATTGGGGTGCTCTTAGGTGGTCGGGGAGGGAGTTCCACAGTGTAGGGGCTGTATGGCAGAAGGCCCGGTCGCCCATGGTGCGCAGCTTGGTTTTAGGAACGTGGAGAAGGTGTGAATTGGATGAGCGGAGGCTTCGGGTGGCAGGTTTTGGGGCAAGGAGTTCTTTGAGGTATGGGGGAGCATGTCCAAGGATACAATGGTGAGTGAGGAGGGCGATCTTATAATCAATTCGGAATTTGATGGGGAGCCAGTGCAGAGAACGGAGGATGGGTGTGATGTGATTGCTTTTCCGCAGCCCCATCAGGATCCTAGCAGCGCTGTTTTGAATGTACTGAAGCCTCTGGAGGCTCTTGCTAGGGATCCCGATGAGGAGTGCGTTACAATAGTCCATCCTTGAGGAGACAAAGGCGTGGACAAGTTTCTCAGCATCCGTCAGGGTAAGTGTGGGGCGGAGTTTGGAGATATTTCTGAGGTGGAAGAAGGAGGTTTTGCAGATGTGTTTTATGTGTGACTCAAGGTTGAGTTGAGGGTCCAGTTTCACACCCAGGTTGGTGACAGTGGCTGAGAGGGGAATAGTGAGACCGGCGAATAAGATGCTTGTTATTGGGCAGGTATGGATCTGATGGGGAGTGCCAATTAACATGGCTTGGGTTTTGTCACTGTTAACTTGCAGGAAGCTGAGATTCATCCACGCCTTTATCTCCTCCAGACACAGGGAGAGGATGGATGAGGGAGATGGAGAAGGCTGGGTTATGGAGGGCGGGGGGTCAAGTTTGAGGTATAGCTGGGTGTCGTCCGCATAAGAATGAAATGAGATGCCGAACTTCCTGATTATATTGCCGAGGGGTAGTATGTAGAGAGTGAAGAGGGTAGGTTGCCATAGTTTCAATTCGCGTCGCCCCTCCCTTCCTGTGTCACCTCAATCAATGTAACGTGTTTTGTATTTTAGTCCTGTCTGCCCCTCGCTCACCGTCGGATCATTGCATGTGTTACTGTCATGATGTCTGTTTGGTTTCTGTTCCTGTCTTTGGTAATGTCACCCTGTCTTTTTGTTCCACGTCTTTGTCGGCCAGTCCTGTTGTTGGTTTTGTTGTACCATGATTTTCTTAAAAAAACAAAAAAAAGAAAAAAAAATTTACCCATGCATAATGCGCACCCGATATTTTAGGACAATAAATTAGTTAAATTTCGCGCATTATACACGGAAAAAATATATATAAGTATATATACACACAGTGGAGCCTCGGTTTTCGACCACAATCCGTTCCAGAAAGCTGTTCGAGGTGGATTTTTTGCATTCAGATTCCTGTTTTCCCATTACAAATAATGGAAAAAAATGTAATCCGTTCCAAACAAACAAAAAAACGCCTTTTTTAAGCATTTTTTCATTTGCACATTTTTGTCCAATCGCGCAACTGCAGCGCACTCCCGAACGCCTAACCATAGCGCGTCGCCGACCGCGCAACTGCACCGCGTTGGTCGCATAATTGTGACAGAGCCGTCGCTGAAATTTAAAAAGTATTTTTAAAGTCCTGATGTACTTTCTAAAATTTAAGTGGACATCAGTGCGCAGGGAGTTTAACTTTGTCCGATCGCGCAACTGCAGCGCATCGGCGAACGTGCAACCGTAACTAGCCGCCGACCGTGCAACTGCACCGCACTGGTCGCAATATTGTGACAGAGCGGTCGCTAAAATTTAGAAAATATTTTTAAAGTTCTAATGGACTTTCCAAAATTTAAGAGGACCGCGCAGGGAGCCTAATTTGGTCCGATCGTGCAACTGCAGCGCACAGGGCGCTCAGTGTCGCATTGCTTTAGGAGAGTCTTTGTGTTTTAGGATGGCTTTACTGCTCCCACTTACTTCCTTTGGAGGCATGATTAGAGTTGATGCAATTCTCAGAGTAACGAGAACGTAATAGCGAACGAATGGAGTCAGTTGGCATGCGGGATGTTCGAAAACCGAGGCTCCTCTGTGTGTATATATGTATATATATATATATACACATGTATACACACAAACGATGGGTATGCTAACGTGACATAAACACAAAGGAAGGGCTGAGAACGGGCCTGACGTAACTCAGTGTTATTCAAATAACTATTACCGGTTTTTCCCATGTATAATGCGCGAAATTTAACTAATTTATTGTTCTAAAATCTTGGGTGCGTATTATACATGGGTACAACAATTTTTGACGAAAATCTCCCTCGAAAAAAAACTTGAAATCATCTTCGTTTGTTGTCAATCACGCAGCGCATTCAGCCTTCCTGCCCAACACAGTCAGTAAAATTCATAATTGACGACACATCGTTTGATGGTGTGTTATTGTCAAATATTGTTTGTTTTATATATCATACGGATATCATACGGAGGCCGCCATGACAGTATGCACAGAACGGACTCGCAAGACACGTCAATCGCGCATTGCACTCAGCCATCCTGCCCAACACAGTCAGTAAAAGTCATAATTGACGACACATCGTTTGATGGGATGATGCAATCCTTGATGGTGTGTTATTGTCAAATATTGTTTGTTTTTTAATCTCCATCGCAGACCCCATATATCATATGGAGGCCGCCATTACAGTATGCGCAAAACGGATGCGCAAGACACGCCAGCTATATAAAGAGCGAGAGTTCAGTTTTCTTCCTATTAGTTTCAATTCACAGTTTAATTACCAGTTTCAATCAGAAAATAACAAAATGTGTATTACAGGTAATATTTTATTTCACAACACTTTGCCTTGTTCCTTTCTTCTCTGCTGTTCACTTCAAACACGCTCCATAAGAACACAATGCTCTCGTATCAGACTTTTGCTCGATCACCTGCTCGTTTGCTGTCACAATGTACCTGACACAAATCCGAAACATTTGTTGCGGCTCCGAGTCACGACGAGGGGCAAGTTTTGGTTTCCAAGGGTGTTTTAATTCCTCTTCAACTTCTCTCCCATACAGAGCCGCCTTTTTCACATGTCCGTGCGTCACTTTCCTCATTTTCCATTTTAACCTAACTAATCGCGGTGGTGTCTTTCTGGGCAATCGGAGAAATCAACGCCAACAAAGAAAATACATCCAGCCTAGTTAAGAAATCACCAGAAAGATTACCATGACAATTGTGAATAATAATAAATAATTATTATATATATTATATCCATATATTATTATAATAATAAATAATTGTGATAAATAACTGGAACATCACTCAAATATTGGTGATTCCGTTGAGAGTCTCACATATTTCTTCGCTATCGAGTTTGCTACTGCATGCGCAGTGATACTGACCGGCAGAATAACATCCGGTTTTCCCAAAGATGACAATTACGGACTTAAGTAACCCGGCCGGGTCATACCAAAGACCAGGGCTGTGGACTCGGTTCGGACTCGGGGACTCGGACTCGGTCGGACTCTGTCATTTTTGCCGGACTCGGACTCGGTGCTGATTTTGACCGAGTCCACCGAGTCCGACAGTAAAAAAAAAGAGGCAAGACACATCCAGATTGTGTCAGGTTACAGTCAGCGCGGTAGGAGTTGGAAGAAGCAGTAAAAACTCCACCAAACTCGTCGTAATGACCCGTGATATATGTTCTATCCTTACTATTTTCCAGGTTCTTAGATAGCAAGAATAGGTCGGACAACGACGTGAATGATAACTGCTTTATTCCTTACTCACAGTGCGTTCACAGGGCGTACCACAACAACACAGAATGCCCATCCCACTTCCGGGGTTTTTCTACTACGGAATTTAAGTTAGCCCAAAATACACAACATCTCTTCCCCTCTTACAATGAACGTGCTATATGCATGAACAACATAGTCTTATGCACCTATAACTTGACATCTTCAAGATCTATCAATAACTACCATTAAACAATTATCATATATGGTCCAGACAATTATGACAATAATATTCCCATGAAACCTTAACTTTGGGTGAGGGTGGACTACCTCGAATTATACCGAATTATAGCGAAAAACCGATGTCGTACGGCGTCGTACGGCGTCAGCACTATGTTGGTTTCAATAAAAACATGAAGAACTCACGTTTGCATCAGTCAGTTTTAATTTTTATAAAGGATTATTCTCATTTGATGTCTTTAAATTCATCCGCGTTCTGCCATTGAAGCGGGGACGCTTCAGGACGTAGCAGTCCGAGCTCCTTTGATGTTCCCGCATCAAAGTCCAGAACTCGACAAAACTCGCTTTGGCCGATGTCAAGCAGAACCTGCCTGCCGTACTTGTAGCACGACTCAGTACGACGAGACGAACAAAAAAAACTGCCGGACAAACACTCATTAGACGGACAAAACACCGTTTGGGCAGGACAGAGAGAGGTCGCTGCGTATGCACGCGCCGCCATCTTGAATATTGATAAAGATTAGATAAATGTCTGAGCTATAATAGTGTAATTAATGATTAAAACTTGAAAGTATCTGTTTATTGTATTCGTTTATATGTTTAATAAAGACAAAGCCATCACAAAACTGTTGTAATTATTTTGATTTTGATCTAAATTAGCCTTGAATAAAGACTAAGCAGTCACATGAATTAACAGAAAAAATGGACAGCCGGACTCGGACTCATGGTCAAGAGGCCGGACTCGGACTCGGTGCAAAAATCCGACCGAGTCCACAGCCCTGCCAAAGACTATAAAAATGGGACCCATTGCCTCCCTGCTTGGCACTCAGCATTAAGGGTTGGAATTGGGGGGTTAGATCACCAAATGATTCCCGAGCGCGGCGCCGCTGCTGCTCACTGCTCCCCTCTCCCCCAGGGGATGGATCAAAATCACATGGGGATGGGTCAAATGCAGAGGGCAAATTTCACCACCGTGTGACGATCATTGGGACTTTAAATAAAACAAAAAATTTAAAAAAAAGAAAAAAAAAAGTCAAAATTTGGGTGCGTATTATACATGGGGTTGTTCCCAAAGATGATATTTTTTCTGAAATAATTTTACGTTTACGGATTTAAGTAGGAGTCAAAATTTGGGTGCGTATTATACATGGGTAAAGGCTTTTTTCCAGCATCGACATGCCATTTTTAGGGTGCGTATTATACAGGGGGGCGCATTATACATGGAAAAACACGGTACATAAATAACATGTTTATAAAATCACTCCAAATCATTAAATCCATCGATTGTCCTTTATGTCAACAATGCCGACCGGGTGCGCGCTGCTGACGGCGGTTGCACTTCAAATTATTCCACAAGCCCATATAACGATATATATATATATATATATATATATGAGAATTATATATCAAATAACTATTATATCAGCAATAATATTACCAAACCATCTGTGTCACTCCAAATCATGAAATCCATTGATCAAATTCCTCGTCCTTTGCCTGCGCCCTGACATGAGCCTCGTCGTTATTTCACAGATCTAGTATATAACTATATTGTAGCATTAACAAAGTGCAAGGAAAGACGTGGGTTTGGTAAACGGCTCTTTATTTAACAGAACAAGAGTTCAACGAGCCAACAACTACTGAACTGTAACGATGAAAACATATACAGTGCCTTGCGAAAGTATTCGGCCCCCTGGAACCTTTCAACATTTCGCCACATTTCAGGCTTCAAACATAAAGATATAAAATTGTAATTTTTTGTCAAGAATCAACAACAAGTGGGACACAATCGTGAAGTGGAACAAGATGATTTAAACTTTTTTAACAAATAAAAAACTGAAAATTATTCGGCCCCTTTACTTTCAGTGCAGCAAACTCACTCCAGAAGTTCAGTGAGGATCTTTGAATGATCCAATGTCGTCCTAAATGACTGTCTCCGTATAAATGGACCTGCTCTTTGATAGTCTCAAGGTTCTGTTTAAAGCGCAGAGAGAACCATGAAGACAAAGGAACACACCAGGCAGGTCCGAGATACTGTTGTGGAGACGTTTAAAGCTGGATTTGGATACAAAAAGATTTCCCAAGCTTTAAACATCTCAAGGAGCACTGTGCAAGCAATTATATGTATTGAAATGGGAAGAGTATCAGACCACTGCAAATCTACCAAGACCCGGGCGTCCCTCCAAACTTTCATCTCAAACAAGGAGAAGACTGATCAGAGATGCAGCCAAGAGGCCCATGATCACTCTGGATGAACTGCAGATAACTACAGCTGAGGTGGGATAGTCTGTCCATAGGACAACAATCAGTCGTGCACTGCACAAATCTGGCCTTTATGGAAGAGTGGCAAGAAGAAAGCCATTTCTCAAAGATATCCATAAAAAGTCTCGTTTAAAGTTTGCCACAAGCCACCTGGGAGACACCAAACATGTGGAAGAAGGTGCTCTGGTCAGATGAAACCAAAATCGGACTTTTTGGCCACAATGCAAAATGATATGTTTGGCGTAAAAGCAACACAGCTCATCACCCTGAACACACCATCCCCACTGTCAAACATGGTGGTGGCAGCATCATGGTTTGGGCCTGCTTTTCTTCAGCAGGGACAGGGAAGATGGCTAAAATTGATGGGAAGATGGATGGAGCCAAATACAGGACCATTCTGGAAGAAATCCTGTTGGAGTCTGCAAAAGACCTGAGACTGGGACGGAGATTTATCTTCCAACAGGACAATGATCCAAAACATAAAGCCAAATCTACAATGGAATCGAGAATCTGTGGAAAGAGCTGAAGACTGCTGTTCACAAACGCTCTCCATCCAACCTCACTGAGCTCGAGCTGTTTTGCAAGGAAGAACGGGCAAGAATTCCAGTCTCTCGATGTGCAAAACTCATAGAGACATACCCCAAGCAACTTGCAGCTGTAATTGCAGCAAAAGGTGGCGCTACAAAGTATTAGCGCAAGGGGGCCGAATAATATTGCACGCCCCACTTCAGTTTTTTATTTGTTAAAAAGGTTTAAATTATCCAATCAATTTCGTTCCACTTCACGATTGTGTCCCACTTGTTGTTGATTCTTGACAAAAAAAATAAAAATAAAATACATTTTTTATATATAAAACAATAAACTTTTATATCTTTATGTTTGAAGCCTGAAACGTCGTGAAATGTTGAAAGGTTCAAGGGGGCCGAATACTTTCGCAAGGCACTGTATAGATATGTGGCTATATAGTGGCTCGGTGGGGCACTGGGTAGCACGTCCGCGTCACAGTTAGGGGGGTGCAGGTTCGATTTCACCTCCGGCCCTCCCTGTGTGGAGTTTGCATGTTCTCCCGCATGTCCGTGTGGGTTTTCTCCGGGCACTTCGGTTTCCTCCCACATCCCAAAAACATGCTTGGTAGGCCGATTGAAGACTCTAAATTGTCCCTAGGTGTGAGTGCGACTACGAATGGTTGTTCGTCTCTGTGTGCCCTGCGATTGGCTGGCAACCGGTTCAGGGTGTCCCCCACCCACTGTAATGTGTGCCGTTTACTAGTGTTGTGTGACGTCAGAAGTTGAGCGTTGACTTACGTGCCGTATTTCTGTTGCAGAACCACACGCACACACACACATCAAACACCCCACACACCCTTCACACGCTTCATACAATCACACACACAAGAATCACATTCACACACCCAAAGACTCACCCGTGTACACTCCACACACCTTCTCTCACATCCTTACAACCAAACATGTGCCTACAACCTTTTGCCAGTTTGCCTGTATGCCTCTATGAGCCACAGTGCCTGTTACTTTTTGCCAATAATTCAGTAAAGCAATCAAAACTGAACCATGTCTTCCCTCCTGTGTTCTGACCAACACCCGGGGCCGAAAAGAGCATAACCATCCGAGCCAACCCCCTATACAGTCCTCAGGCTCCCCAACAATAGCGATAGCAATTTGCATTATTTATTAAAATATAAAAAAACATAATTTAGTGTTAAAAAAGTATTTTTTCAAACTTGAGTCTTGAAAAAGAGGGGTCGTCTTACAAGCAGCGTCGTCTTATATTCGGGCCAATACGGTACTGTTCTGCCCTCTGTATGTTTTGTTTTGAAATATCGTCATTTTCTGTTTGCTAGTCTAGAGCGCCTGTGGACGCCGAGTGAAATTCTAAGCTAATTATTATATACCGTTTTTTTCCATGTATAACGTGCCCCCATGTATAATACGCACCCTAAAAATGGCATGTCGATGCTGGAAAAAAGCCTGTACCCATGTATAATACGCACCCAAATTTTGAGTCCTACTTAAGTCCGTAAACGTAAAATTATTTCAGAAAAAAGATCATCTTTGGGAACAACTGGATGTTATTCTGCCGGTCAGTATCACTGCGCATGCGCTAGCAAACTCGATAGCGGAGAAATGTTTCGGATTTGTGTAGGGTTCATTGTGACAGCAAACGAGCAGGTGATCGAGCAAGCTTGTGATACGAGAGCATTGTGTTTGTATGGAGCGTGTTTGAAGTGAACAGCAGAGACGAAAGGAACAAGGCAAAGTGTTGTGAAATAAAATATTACCTGTAATACGCATTTAGGTTTAGAACTGAACTCTCGCTCTTTAGTATATAGCTGACGTGTCTTGCGCATCCGTTCTGCACATCTGTCATGGCGGCCTCCGTAAGATATCCGGTTTGCGATGGAAATTAAAAAACAAACAATATTTGACAATAACACACCATCAAGAATTGCACCATCGCATCAAACGATGTGTCGTCAAATATGAATTTTATTAACTAAGTGTGTTGGGCAGGATGGCTGAATGCGATGCGCGATTGACGTGTCTTGCGCATCCGTTCTGCGCATACTGTCATGGCGGCCTCCGTATGATATCCGTATGATATATAAAACAAACAATATTTGACAATAACACACCATCAAACAATGTGTCGTCAATTATGAATTGCAATGATTAAATTGATTAAAAATGGTAAAAATGTTCATTTCTTTACAAACAAAAATACAGACAAAACAGACAAAAATACAGACAAAAATTGAGCTTTTTGGAAAAAAGGAGTTTACAGGAAAAAAATCAAGGCCTTCAAAGAAATGAACACGGTCTCTACAGTCAAACATGGCGGAGGTTCCCTGATGTTTTGGGGTTGCTTTGCTTCCTCTGGCACTGGACTGGTTGACTGTGTGCATTGAGAAGCCTAAAGACTACCAACAAATTTTGCAGCGTAATGTCTCAGTGTGAGAAAGCTGGGTCTCCCAAAGAGGTAATGGACAATGACACACTTCAAAAAGCACTAGGAATTGGTTTGAGAGAAAGCACTGGAGACTTCTAAAGTGGCCAGCAATGAGTCCAGACCTGAATCCTGAAGAGCACTTGTGGAGAGATCTCAAAATGGCAGTTTGGAGAAAGCACCCTTCAAATCTCAGGGACCTGGAGCAGTTTGCCAAAGAAGAATGGTATAAAATTCCAGCAGAGCATTGTAATAAACTCATTGATGGTTAACGGAAGCAGTTATTCGCAGTTATTTTGTCTAATAATCGTAGTCTAATCGGAAGTAAGATGGCGGCGCGTGCACACGCAGCGGCCTCTCTCTGTCCCGAACGGTGTTTTGTTTTGTCGTTTAATGTGGGTTTGTCCGACGGTTTTGTGTGTTCGTCTCGTCGTACCGGGTTGTGCTACAAGTACAGCGGGCTGGTTCTGCTCGACATCGGCGAAAGCGAGTTTTGTGGCGATCTGGACTTTGAAGCGGGGACATTAAAGGTGAACTGGACAGTGCGTAACTGCTGTGCATCTGGAGCGGCTAGCGTGCTATCGGGCGGACCGGGCCATTGTACGAGGGGGAACATCGCGAGGAGGTGGAATGTGCGTCTACATCCGTGACGAATGGTGCCGGGACTCTGTGGTGGGATGCAAGCATTGCTCGCCTCTGGCGAAGTTTGTGATCTCCAGGCTGTTGGGGTCCTGAACTCTCTCCCCCGTTGTTTACTTGTATGTTACTCGTGTACTGTGTCTCGTCACCGTGGGATGGAGGAAACGTAATTTCGATGTCTTTGTGTGTCTGGGCATGAAGGAATTGACAACAAAGCTGACTCTCCGACTCTCTCTCTCTAAAGGTTATGCTACCAAGTATTAGGCTGAGGGTGCCAATACTTTTGTCTGCCCATTCTTTGAGTTTATTGCAAAATGACAATTGATTTCACTCTTTTTTTTCATTCTCTTTTGTGTTTTTTCATTTCAAGCAAAATAAATGAAGATATTAATACCAAATCATTTGTAATTGCAATAATTTTCTGCATGAAATTGAGCCTTATCTGACATAATTGCCAATAGGGTGCCAACAAGATGGCACCGCGGATGGCCGTCTCGGTGACTCGCTCTCTGCTTCTTTGTGTTATTTTGTGTGTTTTTTTGCGTCTTCTGCTGCCCACCCCAGATCACTTTTACCAGAGAAGAACTGTTAAACATCGGACAGTCTTCACCTGATACTTTCTCTCCGGTTTTCACTGACTCGGTCTGTTTGATGGAGATATTAGCCGGAGCGGGGGCGCTTTACAAGCTAGCATGCCAAAGACGGCAGCGTGGCAAGCGCGCCGGAGCCCTCGTGAAGTCGAGGCAGAGAGGGTCCCGTGCTCCCCTACCATCAATTCATCTGATGAATATCCACTCTCTGGCTAACAAGATAGACGAACTGCTGCTTCTCATTTCAAGGAACACGGACGTTAGCAGATCCGCCGCCCTGTGCTTTGTCGAAACCCCCCACCACGCCGTAGAGTTAACTGGGTTGCAGCTACTACACGCAGATTGCAGCGCGGAGCTCACGGGAAAAACAAAGGGTCTATGTTTCTATATTAATGAAGGTTGGTGTACTGTCACGGTGTTGAAAGAGTCTCGCAGCCCTCTCCTAGAAACACTTTTCATAAACTACCGGCCGTTTTATTCACCACGTGAGTTCTCCTCGATCATTATGGCGGCTGTTTACATTCCACCACATGCACGTGCGATCGAAGCCACGCAGCTGCTGGCTGACCAGGTAACAGACATGGAGAAAAAATTACCAAACTCACCGATCATTGTTCTGGGTGATTTTAAGAGTGAACCTCGCACACAAACTCCCCAAATACAGACAGCACATAACGTGTCCCACCAGAGGTACACAGACACTGGACCACTGCAACACCGTAATAAAGAACGCATGCCACTCTGTGCCTCGTGCAGCTTTAGGACTCTCGGACCACTGTCTAGTTCATCTGATCCCAACCTACAGGGAAATTTTTAAAACTTGCCTGTGTTGAAGACTGTGAGGAATAACAGTGGAGTCAAAGCAGGACCTCCAGGCTTTGACGATTGGGGTGTTTTTGAAGCTGCAGCTTCAGACCTGCATGAACTCACCGATACTGTGACATCATATATTAGCTTTTGTGAGGACTTGTGTGTGCAGACTAAGACAGCTCAGTGGCCTAGTGGTAGAGTGTCCGTCCTGAGAATGGAAGGTTGTGGGTTCAAAACCCGGCCGGGTCATACCAAAGACTATAAAAATGGGACCCATTGCCTCCCTGCTTGGCACTCAGTATTAAGGGTTGGAATTGGGGGGTTAGCTTACCAAATGATTCCCGAGCGCGGCAGCGCTGCTGCTCACTGCTCCCCTCTCCCCCAGGGGATGGATCAAAATCACACAGGGATGGGTTAAATGCAGAGGACAAATTTCACCACACCCAGATGTGTGTGTGACGATCATTGGGACTTTAACTTAACTTTAACTTCTGCGCGTACAACAACAACAACAACAAACCTTGGTTTACGCCAAACCTCAGGGTGCTGCGCAAAGCCAAGGAGGAGGCCTACAGTAGTGGGGCCCGGGATCTGTTCAGAGAGACCAGGAACACACTGAACCGAGAGATCAGGAAAGTCAAGAGGTGTTATGGGGAGAGCCTGGAGAGACACCTCACTGCCAATCCTGATCCCTCAACAGTGTGGAAAGGCCTGCAGAGCATCACGGGCTTCAAGAAACCAACCCACCGTCATGTAGAGAACCCAAGGCTTCAAAACCAGCTAAACAGGTTTTACTGCAAGTTTGAACGGTCTACTCACACAACAGTGAGCACTCCTGCAGTACAATCAACATACACACCTCCACCCACAACCCCTCTACCTACACCTCCATCGTCGATATCACCCTGTCTCTCTTTCAGAAGCCGCGCCTGCACTCCAGATCTGCGAGGAGGAGGTGTCAGATATTCCGGAGACAAAAGGTCAGGAAGGCACCAGGCCCAGATGGCGCTCCTGCCTCAAAGTCTGTGCTGAACAACTGGTACCCACCTTTGCACGGATCTTCAACCTTTTCCTGGAGCCGTGTGAGGTTCCCTCATGCTTCAAGAGCTCCACCATTGTACCAGTGGCCAAGAAGCCCGCCAGCATAGGTTTGAATGATTACAACCTGTCGCCCTGACATCTGTGGTCATGAAATCCTTTGAGAGGTTGGTGTTGAACCATCTGAAGGACATTACGGGCCCCCTGCTCGACCCCCTACAGTTTGCCTACCGGGCAGACAGGTCGGTGGATGATGCGGTCAACATGGGACTGCACTACATCCTGCAACACCTAGATACCCCAGGGAGGTATGCCAGGATACTGTTTGTGGACTTTAGCTTGGCGTTCAACATCATCACTCCTGACATCCTCCACCAGAAGCTCATCCAGCTCGCGGTGCCTGCCTCCACCTGTAAGTGGATTGCCAGCTTCCTGACCAACAGCATGTGAGTCTGGGGACCATCACATCAGACACCCGGACCACCAACACTGGCGCCCCCCAAGGGTGCGTCCTCTCCCCACTGCTCTTTTCGCTCTACACCAATGATTGCTCCTGAGGCGACTCTTCTGTGAAGCTCCTGAAGTATGCGGACGACACCACTCTTATCGGACTGATCCGGGACGGTGACGAGACTGCGTACAGACAGGAGGTGGAGCGGCTTGTCCACTGATACAGCCAACAGACCGTGGAGATGACAGTGGACTTCAGGAGAGACTGCTCAGGGACTGTGCGGACCAGTTGAGTGGCATGGTCATGTACCTGTTCAACCTGAGCCTGAACTAAGTTCCAGCCCTGTGGAAGACCTGCTGGTCCCCGTACCGAAAGTTGCCGCGCCCCAAGGAGCCTAACCACTTCAGGCCTATTGCCTTGAATTCCCACCTGATGAAGACTTTGGAGAGGATCATCCTGGGTCACCTGCGTTCACTGGTGGGAGCGCAGCTGGACCCCCTGCAGTTTGCTTACCGGCCTGGTGTTGGGGTGGACAATGCAGTTATTTATTTACTGCACAGATCACTGCTTCACCTGGAGGACATCGGGAGCACTAGGAGGATCATGTTATTCGATTTCTCCAGCGCTTTTAACACAATCCAGCCATCACTGCTCAGGGTGAAGATGGAGAAGGCGGGAGTGAACCTACGGCTGGCTGCATGGACTACAGACTTCCTCACCAACAGGAGCAGTATGTGAGGTTACATCGCTGTGAGTCTGACATGGTGCGCTGCAGCACAGGTTTCCCCCAGGGTACGGTGCTCTCTTCTTTTCTTTTCACCCGGTACACTTCGGACTTTACCCACAACATCGCACACTGCCACATCCAGAAGTTCTCGGACGACACGGTCATTGTTGGATATGTTACGGAGGGGAACATCCAGGGATCGGACATTGAGGTAGTGGAGAACTACAAATTCCTGGGTGTTCGCCTTAACAACAAACTGGACTGGACTGATCACACCCACGCCCTGTACAAGAAGGACCAGAGTCGCCTCTACCTGCTGAGGAGACTGAGGTCCTTCGGTGTTTGCAGGGCTCTCCTCAGGACCTTCTATGAGTCTGTGGTGGCCTCAGCCATCCTCTACGCTGTGGTCTGCTGCGGTGGGGGCAGTACGGACCAGGACAGGGGGAGACTAAATAAGATGGTCAGGAGAGCGAGCTCTGTCCTTGGCTGTCCCCTGGACTCCGTAGAGGTTGTGGGTGATAGGAGGACGTTAATTAAGCTGAAATCCATCATGGACAACACCTCTCACCCCCTCCATGTGGGAAGGAGAAATTCCGCAGGTCCTTCATTCCCACTGCTGTCAGACTCTACAACATACGTGGCACCTGATCATGTGTTTTGTCTCTACGGCTACTAGTGGCACTTGTCTTTGTCCTTGTCTGTTATTTATCCATTTTTACATTTGAATCTTATCTCTTGTTCTGCCTTCAACACCGTTGTGCCACAACGGCTCATCAGCAAACTTGACACGCTGGGCCTCAGTACCTACCTCTGCAACTGGCTACTCGACTTCCTCTGTCAGAGGCCACAGGTGGTACGTGTTGGCAACAAAATCTCCGCCAGCATCACGCTGAGCACGGGGGCCCCCCAAGGCTGCGTGCTCAGTCCGCTGCTCTTTACCCTCCTGACGCACGACTGCACTGCAACCTACAGCGACAACCGCATAGTGAAGTTTGCTGACGACGCGACTCTGGTGGGTCTCATCACCAAGGGAGACGAGACTCAATACAGGCTGGAGGTTGGTTGACCTTCTGACCACATGGTGCAGGGACAACAACCTCCTGTTGAACGTCGACAAGACCAAGGAGATTGTTGTGGACTTCCGGAAGGGTCACACCCAACACCTGCCGCTGACCATCGACGGTGCTGTGGTGGAGAGAGTGAGCAGCGCCAAGTTCCTGGGGGTGCACATCAGTGAGGATCTCTCCTGGTCCACCAACACCGCATCACTGGCAAAGAAAGCCCAGCGCCGCCTGTACTTCCTGCGGAAACTCAGGCGAGCGAGCGCTCCTCCGGCCGTCATGACTACATTTTACCGCAGCACCATTGAGAGCGTCCTCTCCAGCTGTATTGCTGTCTGGGGTGGCGGCTGCACTGACTACAACTTGAAGGCCCTGCAGCGCATAGTGAACACGGCTGGTAAGATTATTGGTGCTTCGCTCCCCTCCTTGAAGGACATTTACACCTCCCATCTCACCCGCAAGGCGACCACGATTGTGAGTGATGTGAGTCAGCCCGCTCGCTCTTTGTTTGAGCTTCTGCCCTCTGGGAAGAGGTACAGGAGCCTGCGCTCCCGCACCACCAGACTCTCCAACAGCTTCATACTCCAGGCTGTTAGGATCCTGAACTCGCCCCCCCTTTCTGCATAGCGTCCTGTACTTTGCGCTATGCTTACTGTCTGCTGTACGCACACTGACTCAGTTTTGCTCCTCTTATTTATTGGGTTATTTGTTTATTATTTATTCATCACTCATTTTATTTATTATTTATTAGTTATTGTTTGTGCCTTCTTGTTTCGTCTACTTGTATGTTTATCGTGTACTGTGTCTCGTCACCGTGGGATGGAGGAAACGGAATTTCGGTTTCTTTGTGTCTTGACATATGAAGGGATTGACAATAAAGTGTCTTTGAACTTTGAACTCTTGTATTCTTGCACTCTTGTACGCTGCTGTGACAAGTACATTTCCGCGCTGTGGGATAAATAAAGTTCTATCATCATCATCATCATCTGGCATGCCCTAACATGGCCAGTAAACTTCTTGAATCTTGAATTAATTAACCGGCTCAGTGGCATAGTGGTAGAGTGTCCGCCCTGAGACCGGAAGGTTGTGGGTTCAAACCCTGGCCGGGTCATACCAAAGACTATAAAAATGGGACCCATTGCCTCCCTGCTTGGCACTCAGCATTAAGGGTTGGAATTGGGGGGTTAGATCACCAACTGATTCCCGAGCGCGGCACCGCTGCTGCTCACTGCTCCCCTCTCCCCCAGGGGATGGATTAAAATCACACGGGGATGGGTTAAATGCAGAGGACAAATTTCACCACACCCAGGTGTGTGTGTGACGATCATTGGGACTTTAATCTTTAATCTTTTAATCTTTAATACCACTGGCACCCTATTGGCAATTCTGTCAGATGCACGCACACGCGTCCCAGAAGCAACGTTAGGTTCGGCTTGACAAGCTAAAGCACGTCTCGAGAGCGTAAACTAGACATGACCCGGAACAAAATTACTAAAAAGGGTGATGCAACAAGATGTCATCAACAATAGCCCAGTGCCCTCTAGTGGCTGGAAGAGGCAGCTCCATTTCCTTCGTTAAGAGCCAAGTCTTTACCTTAAAAATGGCATCATGTGCGTTTCTTTTGTCCCCCATAATGAGGAGTTGCGTATAAAAGCTTTCTGTCTCCAGTAATGGCCGTCTTGATCTAGTTCTGGCTCATTTGTGTCAATTGTGCGCCACTATTTGCTTGGCAGACGGACATGCGATCAACACACCTCTCTCCCCAGTGACCTCGTGTCTGGCCACATATCCAGGAAAACGGTGCCGCACAGTGGTCCACAACATTTTTATTAACAAGTATACAAGTGTATTAGTGTATTAAACATCACAAAAATCACTAATTATAACGCAAAAGTGTCCATTGTTGCTACGTCAGAACGGATTAATCCATATTCCATGATTTGTTATGGGAAAAATGTAATCGGACCAAATCGGGATCCCACCAGTTTTCTGGAACGAATTATGGTCAAAGTCAGAGGTTTTACTGTACTGTATTTGTCACTTACATTCTGACAAACAGTGATTGTCGTGAACCAAGGCCAGGTGAAGTATATTTCTCCACCAACGCCAAAGTGCTGAAACCAAACTTGTGTATTGGCTCATTGGAGTCCAGGGGAGGGAAGTCTGTGTCCACCTCACCATCATCTTCTGCAATGTGAAGGCAGTAGGCATTCACATTTTCACTGTCGAGAAAATGAACATTAGAAAAAAAATAACATTTGCTGAATGTTAACTGAAATGTTTGTACATACTTGAGTTTTGGTTCTCGTCCCTCAGTTGTGTATTGCCAACAGATTAGCCCAATAAGATCATGAACACGGGCATTCGCAATAGTGACGACTGCCATGGGATGCACTTTCTCCTGACCCATTTGCATTGAAAGGTAGACGTCTATCTTTTTTGTCGCTGTTGTGCCAATATGGCCCTTGAATGAGATATCCAATGTTACACAGTCAAGAAAATCCCCAAAAAATAACAGCATTGGCATTCACTTGTAAAACGCAGCACACAATTGAGGAAAACCATCTTTACCATTCCAGTTTAATAAATTGTTTTGAATTTTTAGCCACTTCACTAGAACACTAGGAGTTCCACTCTTTTCAGAGTGAAATGCTTGACTAGTGGTTGAGATTTAACTCCTTGTAAAGGGGTGGTAAAGCAAGCCAACATTGGCACTTATAGGATAGAACTTTATTAACAAATGATGTCAGTGCTACAATTCCCCCATGAAAAAAACTCAGATGAGATTTAACGGTATTTTGGAACAGAAGGACAATACACTTACTGACACCCACCTTTTGGGCAGAGTCTGCTTGATTAAACATATCAGCTTGACTATGTCACGGAAGAAAGCTCAGCCAGGAGGCTCACCCTGGACTGCGTCACAACGCCCAGAGGTCGGCTTGTTGGAAAGATTGACGGCACTGAACTTCTGGCTAGGAGACCGACACTTCAGGTGTGTGGCCGTTTAAAGCACCTCTTTTTCAGATTGGAGGCGGAGGTGGTACCGCATACGCGGACTTCAGGGGAAAGGTGAGTCCCATGAAGACTTACCAATTTCAATTGACTATATATATATATATATATACACGACGTGTGAACAACCCTGCTTACATAAAGCCTTTCTGAATGCATTATGTTTGCGTATGTTGGTGAATGGTGAAAGGAAATATGACAGGGGACAGAGAGGCTGCTTATTTCTTGCTCTTAAATCAGCCACTGAGAGGCTAATCTTTGTGATGTATGAAAGTAGTCATAAGTAGAGATGTCCACGTAAATTTTGGTGCCAATCGATAGCTGTTTTTGGTCGTTTTAAGCGATAGTGTCTGCACAATGATTTCCAATGGGGAAATTGTGATCGCTTACTTCCGTGACATCATCAACCAAAACATGGGCAACAGTGTGTGCGGCCCTATTCCTCATTAAAAGTGGGCGTTTTTAAAGGCATTTGTTGTTTCATTATTTCTCCAAAATGAATGAATAATGGACTTTGCATTTTCTTGATAAAAAAAATTAATTGGGCAAGTTAGTCAAAACTGAACTATCCTCACTTTAATCCTCTTAACACAAATCATCTGATTCAAAACAATGTACAAAATTTTCATTAAGTACAGTCTGTCATTTTAAAAAAAATGTAAAGAACCCACCTTGCCATCAAATTTTGAATATTCATTGAATGGGTTGTTGAGCTGCTGGGGACACTGCTCCAATCGAAGTGAAAGAGTAGATTTCACACATGTTGACCGCATTCTATCCTTAATGTCACGTTTTTCAAAAAAGGACCCCAAATCCTCCACTTAACAGAAAATAAAACAGAAACATTACACACATTACAAGAGGTAATGCACATGAATAAGGTTGGCAGGAGGTTTATGGTGTTAAAAAATATTAATAATTAATTTAATTAATATAATTTATATAACACATTTTAACCTTCAATTATTTCATTGTTAATAACCTGGAGGTTAACAGTCACTCCAAAATATTATGCACAGCATAAAAAATTAATGTCAATGCTGAAAGATGCTGTTGACATGGGAAACCTTTATTTGTTCGACAGTATGGAAATTTGCATTAACTCATATGCACATTGGATAGCAAATAAAGAAAAAGTACGGAAAAGCTCCAACTTTTAAAGCCACAAAAATCCAAGAGTGATGGCGCCAAAGAAGGATCTTGCGAAGCAGCAAGCAGAAACAAGAAATCAAAAATCAGCTGAAAGCGCTTGATGCTCTTCAAGAACTCAAAGACAAAGTGAACTTATCTGTCACTCAAACTATGCAACGGTACACAGAAGACTGAAATTGCGTTTCTCCAAACTCCAATGTGCAGTAAGAGGGTAAAATAAAACACAGCTAACTATAACTAGGACATAAAACATCATTGGACATAAAGAGCATTTAAAACAGGGGTCCCCAAACTTTTTCCTGTGAGGGCCACATAACCTTTCCCTTCTCTGATGGCGGGCCGGTGTCAGTTTGTAACAGAAAAAGTGTGACGATCGTAGGGGAGCTTAAAAATTTTATTGTTTTCCAGAAAGCCACACATAACCAAATAACGGTTATTTAATAACCCTTTCCAGGTTCTATACAGAAAAAAAGTCAGGAAACAAATAATAACACTACGTATTAATGAAATAAATAATAACTAAATAACCCTCTCTGAGTTCTTCACAGAAAAAACAGGAAATAAATAATAACTAAATAACTCTCTCTGGGTTCTTCATAGAAAGAAAACCATGGAACATTAACTTTCTGTTGTGCCATGCACAATCTTAACAGATAAAAGTTCAGCTCAGTTGTCAGAGCAGAACCTCTCTGACACATATGAGCAGTCTCTTAAAGTTCTTGTGTTCCTTCCTTATAATCCTTTTGTAGGTTCCAGTAGGCTTGTCGACACCGCTGTCTTTTTTGTTAAAGTTTGCTAGTGCGTCATAGTCTGGAGTAAAATTTGTTGTGACAATTCTTAGGCGAGATCCGAGGTGTTGGTCCGTTTACCTCGATCTTTGACGGGTAGATGTTGACGTTCATGTGGCTGAACGTCACGTCGCGTACGTCGAGCCATATTGGCCACTCTTTTTTAACATTCGGCACTCACTTCTTTTCTTCGGGCCACTCATTTTAATGGAAGGATTCCAGGGGAAGGTTTGTGGGTGGCTTTAGCGCAAAACTGCATCTGAAAGCTCAGCGCGCAAATTACAAGAATGCTGTCGTCACAGCCCACGCTCTAAATTCGGGACTGATACAAATAGAGCGCGAGTGCGCCATGTCCGTACGTACACGCACTTGTGAGTGTGCACCGAGCTTTCTGACACGGCTTCCGGTAGTAAATGCGCAGGCGAGCGCTTCCCCATCTACTGGGCAAACGCAGTCATTGCAGGCAAAATGAGCAAAAAAAAAAAAAAGTTTAATAATACAATTTGTTCAGGGTTGGCGGGCCGGATTAAACGGTCCCGTGGGCCGTATCCGGCCCGCGGGCCGTAGTTTGGTGACCCCTGATTTGAAATATCTATCATTAAAAGGACAACAATTCACAATGAGATATTGTTACCAGAGTGCGGATGGTACAACGACACAGGTGCAAACGGGCAATCAGTTGAGGTATTCCTTACTGGAGTGCAAGCAGTACTAGTAATGACAGCGCGGATGCAGTGGCAAAGTCCAGAGCAGCATAGAAGGAAAAATTGTAAGGTGCATGGAGTAGTTGCGTTTGTGTGCGTGCGTGTGTGTGTTTATGCATGTTTTCAGGACTGAGTTAAGCACTCTGATGGCCCATGGAGAAAAGCTATTGTTCACCAGGTTATGCGTAATGACCGTGTTTAGGGCAGAGCTGAAGCAAATGAACAGCATCCGCACATAGCTGTTTTCGTTCTCCAGATGAGCCAGGCTGAGGCTAAGTGCTTGCTGCTGCTGCTCCTTGCTGCTGCTCCTTGCTGCTGCTGCTTGCCGCATGCCGCTTCTGCTTGCTGCTATGGCATGATCCGTGGGGCGCTTGGGGCGTTACGCAAACTGCAATGGGTCAAAGGTAGCAGGTAGGCTGGATTGTATGTGGGCTTTGACCAATCTTTCAAAGCACCTCATGATGAATAAAGTTCTATCATCATTATCATGATGGGTGCTATGAGCCAGTAGTCATTCAGATCTGTTGCTGGAGATTTCTTGGGTAACAGTATGATGGTGGTGGCTTTGAAGCAATGAGGTATGATGGTTTGGCTAAAAGAGATCTTGAAGATATCTGTGATGACATTTGTGAGTCCACACAGTCTCTAAGCACATGCCCAGGTACAAGTGCTGGCAAGTAAATTAGAATATCATCAAAAAGTTGAATTAATTCAATAATTGCATTCAAAAAGTGAAACTTGTACATTATATTTATGCATTGCACACAGACAAGTATTTCAAATGTTTATTCATTTTAGTTTTGATTATTATAACTGACAGCTAATGAAAACCCAAATTCAATATCTCAGAAAATAGAATAGATTTTTATTGTCATTGTCACACATGTACAACGAAATTTAAAATGTGCCAACCGATCGGCGCATGAGATAAAAAATAAATAGAATAAACAGAATAAAAAGCTAAAAACCCACAAAAGAACATACACAGACATAATCATTTACGTTTAGCGGCATTCAATGTGACTACCGCTGTAGGGTAAAAACTGTTGGTCAATCTGCTAGTCCTTGACCTAATTGATCTATAGCGTCTGCCTGATGGCAACAGTTTGAAAAAGGAGTGGCCAGGGTGGGAAGTGTCCTTCAGAATGTTCTGTGTTTTTTTGAGACAGCGGGTTCTGTGTAGGTCTTTCAGTGTGGGGAAAGGGCAGCCAATGATCTTCTGTGCTGTGTTGATGACCCCTTGGAGCTTTTTCCTCTGAGCAGCAGTGCAGCTGGAGTACCAAACACATATACAGTACGTTAAAGTGCTTTCTATGAAGCAGCGATAGAAGGACACCAGCAGTCTTCGTGTAATGCTGTCCCTCCTCAACATCCTTAGGAAGTAAAGTCTCTGCTGGGCCTTTGTTAGCAGCTCAGAGGTGTTCACGCCCCTGGTTCTGTAGTTGGTGAGATGCTGGACTCCCTGCCACACCTGCTTGCTGTTGTTGCCGTCCAGGTGATCCTCAATCCTCTTCTTATAGGCAAGCTGGGCCTCTCTGATGCCTCTCCTCAGGTTGGCTCTGGCTGTGCTGTAGAGAGCCCCGTCCTCAGACCTGAGGGACAGGGTGGTGTCCCTCTCCTCCAGCAGCCGAAGGACCTCCCGGGTCATCCAGGGCTTCTGGTTGGGGTAAATCCGTATAGGTTTGTCCACTGTGACAGTGTCTGTGCAGTGCTTGATATAACACAGAACACTGTCTGTGAACACGTTCAAGTCCCGGTGTTCGAAGATGTCCCAGTTAGTCCTGTTAAATCAGTCCTGCAACTGCTGAGAGGCGTCATCAGGCCAGGTTTTAACAGTTTTAGTGATGACAAGAGCTGATTTCCTGATGGTGGTATATGCCGGGATTAATAGCAGTGACATGTGGTCAGACTGGCCCAGGTGAGGTACCGTTTTTTTCCGTGTATAGTGCGCAAAATTTAACTAATTTATTGTCCTAAAATCTGGGGTGCGCATTATACATGGGTACAGAAAAATGTATTTATTTATTTATTTTTTTTAATTTATTTTTTATTTTTTTAAAGAAAGTCATGGTACAACAAAACCAACAAGAGGACTGACCGACAAAGTCGTGGAACAAAAAGACGGTGAAATTACCAAAGACAGGAACAGAAACCACATCATGACAGTAACACATGCAATGATCCGACTGTGAGCGAGGGGCAGACAGGACTTAAATACAAAACACGTTACATCGATTGAGGTGACACAGGAAGAGAGGGGCGACGCGAATAGAAACTATGGAAACCTAGACACATAGCAAAACTGGGGACGAGACATGACAAATCTCCCCCGAAAAAAAACTTGAAATCACCTTTCTTCTTGTTTGTTGTCAATCGCGCATCGCATTGAGCCATCCTGCCCAACACACTTAGTAAAATTCATAATTGACGACACATCGTTTGATGCGATGGTGCAATCCTTGATGGTGTGTTATTGTCAAATATTGTTGGTTTTTAATCTCCATCGCGGACCGGACGTCATACGGAGGCCGCCATTACAGATGCGCAGAACGGATGCGCAAGACACGTCAGCTATATAAAGAGCGAGAGTTGTTTTCTTTCTATTAGTTTCAATTCACAGTTTAATTAGCAGTTTCAATCAGCAAATAACAAAATGCGTATTACATGTAATATTTTATTTCACAACACTTTGCCTTGTTCCTTTCGTCTCTGCTGTTCACTTCAAACACGCTCCATACGACCGCAATGCTCTCGTATCAGACGCTTGCTCGATCACCTGCTCGTTTGCTGTCTGTCACAATGTACCCTACACAAATCCGAAACATTTGTTGCGGCTCCGAGTCACGACGAGGGGCAAGTTTTGGTTTCCAAGGGTGTTTTTATTCCTCTTCAACGTCTCTCCCATACAGAGCCGCCTTTTTCACATCATTGGGACTTAAAAAAAAAAATATATATATATATATATATATATATATATATATATACCGTTTTTTTCCGTGTATAGTGCGCCCCCATGTATAATACGCACCCTAAAAATGGCATGCTGATGCTGGAAAAAAACCTGTACCCATGTATAATACGCACCCGATTTTTATGAATTTTTTTTTTATGAAATCTTTTTTTTTTTTTTTAAGTCCAATGATCGTCACACACGCAGGGAGGCAATGGGTCCCATTTTTATAGTCTTTGGTATGGTCTTAACTAGGCTGGATGTAATTTTTCTTGTTGGCGTTGATTTCTCCGACTGCCCATAAACGCACCACCGCGCTCCGTGCGCGCACGGGAAAGAGGCGTGCGGACGTGAAAAAGGCGGCTCTGTATGGGAGAGATGTTGAAGAGGAATAAAAACACCCTTGGAAACCAAAACTTGGTGATTTCAAGTTTCATTTCGAGGGACATTTGTCACGTCTCGTCCCCAGTTTTGCTATGTGTCTAGGTTGCCATAGTTTCTGTTCGCGTCGCCCCTCTCTTCCTGTGTCACCTCAATCGATGTAACGTGTTTTGTATTTAAGTCCTGTCTGCCCCTCGCTCACCGTCGGATCATTGCATGTGTTACTGTCATGATGTCTGTTTGGTTTCTGTTCCTGTCTTTGGTAATGTCACCCTCTCTTTTTGTTCCACGACTTTGTCAGTCAGTCCTGTTGTTGGTTTTGTTTTCTAAAAAAAAAAAAAAAAAAAAAAAATTAAAATTTTTTTGTACCCATGTATAATGCGCACCCCAGATTTTAGGACAATAAATTAGTTAAATTTTGCGCACTATACACGGAAAAAAACGGTATATTTTTTTTTAAATTAAAAAATTGGGTGCGTATTATACATGGGTACAGGATTTTTTCCAGCATCAGCATGGCATTTTTAGGGTGCGTATTATACATGGGGGCGCATTATACACGGAAAAAATTGGTAGCTGTTTTGCCTTGTAGCCGAGCTTGATGTTTGAGTAGACCTTGTCCAGAGTGTTAACTCCTCTAGTGGCACACTTAACATGCTGGTGGAAACTAGGGAGTGCTGCTTTCAAGTCTGCATGATTAAAGTCCCCTGCCATGATGTGGACTGCGTCAGGATATCTGCTCAGCTGGCTGCTAATACTGCCATGTAATAGTCCAATAGCTAGCTTAGCATTAGCCTCCGGAGGTATGTAAACAACAGTTGCCATGACTACGGTAAATTCACGAGGGAGGTAAAAGGGCCTGCATTTAATAGTCACATACTCCAGGTCCGGGCAGCAGTGACTGTCTACAGTCGCCATATTCGTACACCAGTTGTTATTGACGTACATACAGAGCAACCCCCCCCCCCGCCCCCCCCTTACTCTTGCCGCAGTTCTCAGTCCTGTCATGACGCTGTGTGGTGTAGCCTGCTAGCTAGATAAAAGAGTCCGGTATGAGTGGATGAAGCCAGGTTTCGGTGATCAGCACCATGCAGCAGTCCTTCGCGGTCTGGTTCGCAGACATCTGTAGCCTTAGTTCATCCATCTTGTTAGCAAGAGACCTGGCGTGTGTAAGTAACAGGCTAGGGAGCGGTGGTCTGAACGGCCGCTTCCGTAGCCTGGTTAGCGCGCCGGCCCTGCAGCCTCGTTTTTGCCTCCTCTCTCTGAGTTGCCTTCGCTTCCTCCCAGCGGGGATGGTGATCCAAGGGGAGCCTGATGATATCCTCCAGTATGTTTTGCGAGCGGTGAAACTCCGCCGCGACACTCAACTCGCAGCAAACCCCTATCCTGAGGAGCTCCTGCCGGTTGTAGGTGGTGTATGATCGACATACAGTGGGTACAAACACTAAAAACAAAAAACAAACAATGCGCAGATCGGGAGAGCACTGAGCCGCTACAACTGCATGCGCCGCCATCTTGCAATATTACAAAATTTTATTATAAAATTTGAATATTTTGAAAAGGTTCAATATAGAAGACACCTGGTGCCACATTCGTCTGTTGATTACCTCAAAACCCCTGAAAATGCCTTCAAATGGACTCTCAGTCTTGTTCTGAAGGGTACACAATCATGAGGAAGACTTCTGACTTGACAGTTGTCCAAAAGACGACCATTGACATCTTGCACAAAAAGGTGATTGCTAAAGAGGCTAACTATTCGCACAGCTCTGTGTCCAAGCACATTAATAGACAGGTGAAGGGACGGAAGAGATGTGGTAGAAAAGAAGTGTACAAACTATAGGGATAACCGCACTCTGTAGAGAATTGTGAAACAAAACGCATTTAAGATTATGGGAGAGATTCACAGAGAGGGGACTGCAGCTGGAGTCAGCGCTTCAAGAACCACTACAAAGAGACGCATGAAAGCCATGGGTTTCAGCTGTCGGATTCTTTGTATTAAGTCACTCTTGAACAACAGACAGCGTAAGAAGCGTCTCGCCTGGGCTAAGGACAAAATGGACTGGACTGCTGCTGAGTGGTCCAAAGTTATGTTCTCTGATTCGAGTAATTGTTGCATTTCCTTTGGAAATCAAGGTCTCAGAGTCTGGAGGAAGAACGGAGAAACACAGAATCCACGTTGCATGAAGTCCAGTGTAAAGTTTCCTCAGTCAGTAATGGTGTGGGATGCCATGTCATCTGCCGGTATTGGCCCACTTTGTTTTCTGAGATTCAAGGTCAATGCAGCCGTCTACCAGGAAGTTTTAGAGCACTTCATGCTTCCTGCTGCTTACCAACTTTATGGAGATGCAGATTTCACTTTCCAACAAGACTTGGCACCTGCACACAGTGCCAAGACCACCAGTACCTGGTTTAAGGACCATTGTATACCTGTCCTTGATTTGTCAGCAAACTCGCCTGACCTTAACCCCATAGAAAATCTATGGGGTATTGTGAAGTGGAAGATGCAATACAGTAGACCCAGCAATGCAGAAGAGCTGAAGGTGACTATCATAACACCTGAGCAGTGCCACAGACTGATCGACTCGCAACATTAATGCAGTAATTGAGGCAAAAGGAGCCCCGACCAAGTATTGAGTGCTGTACATGCTCATACTTTTCATGTTCATGCTTGTCAGTTAGCCAACATTTTGGGAAAAAAAATAGTAATGTTCTAATTCTTTGAGATATCTTATTCTAAATTTTTTGAGATACCGAATTTGGAGTTTATTAGTTGTCACTTATAAATATCAAAATTAAAAGAAATGAACATTTGAAATACATCAGTCTGTGTGCAATGCATGAATATAATGTACAATGTATAATGCACTTTTTGAATGCAATCACTGAAATAATTCAGCTTTTTGATGATATTCTAATTCACTGGCCAGCCCCTCTATATTGTCCAGCCCTGCAGCTTTTCTTGGGTTGACCTTTCCAAGGGTCCTACGCACATCAGCTGGGTTCAGTTTAAGTATTGTATTGTCCAAGCAGTGGGGGGCTTTTGTTGGAGTGGTGGTGGTGTCTTCTTCAAAACGACTGAAGAAGACATTGAGAGTTGAGAAAGCCTGCGTTATCCTCGCAGGATTGAGGAGTGGGCCTGTAGTCTGTTACTGAGTGAATGCCTTGCTTGCTATAGGCGTCTGGGGTCTTTTGTGCCAGTAAAATGAGATTGGATTTTCTGTCCATAGGCAAGCTTGGCGATTCTCAAGTTAGCCCTCGCTGATCTTCGGGCTTCCCTGTCGCCAGACTTAAAAGTAGAGTTCCGTGCTCTCAGGAGCTCACATACCTCCCCTGTGAACTAGGGTTTGTCGTTTGCCCTCGTGGTGTTGTTTTGTGACATGCATTTAGATATGTAACCCGTCACAGACTCAGTGTATTCTGTTATGTTGACACATACTGGTTGGAAGTGGGTCCAATTGGTGTGGTCAAAACAGTCTTTTAGTGCTGAGATGGCCCTCTCTGGCCAAGTTTTAATTTGTTTCACAGAAGGTTTACATCTCGTAGTGCAATTTCATGCATTAAAGAATGCAGACGATTGTTGGGAATGCGAGAAGAGGAGTGTGTGTGTGACCTTTGTTTCTGCACGTGCAAGATGGTACAACCCAAGTTTGAAGTCTATCAGATGAGTTCTCTAGGAGTCCTGGACACAGGTGTCAGTCCTCGGGGGCCCATTCCTGCATGTTTTCGAAGTTTCCCTCATTAAACAAACCTGATTCAAATGGTCAGGTCATCCTGACGTTCTGAAGGAGCCTGATAATTATCCTGATCAATTGAATCAGGTAATGCGGCCCCTGAGGACTGCAGTTTGACACCCCTGCACAAGGGTGTAAAAGTATGACCAGTTATTGTGCAAAAGTGGGCTAAAATTGGTCATTTAAAAATTCACAACTCTTTTTCTGTTCTTTTTAGACTGTGCCTCCAATGGACGTTGTATGTCTCGTGCCTGCCAATTTTTGTAGGTATAAGGTTTATTTTTACACTCTAGATGGCACAACTAAGAAATCTTTGTTGTCGTCGTTTATGACAACATTAAACTATCAAAATGTTCACCAAGTTTGCAAAATGTAGTGAGTTTTCGGGCATGTTTAGGGTGTCAAAAAGGCAGTCCTTTACGGAGAAAACAAACAAAAGAAGTAGTGTTCCCATAAAAACAATAGTGGCCTCACAGTGGTCTCTGCTCGGGCGCTAATAAACAATCTTGGTACGAGATGAACGTTTTAATAAGATGCCACTTTTGACGTCTAAGCGCACAAACATGTACAAACTAATTGTGGACGTCACACACTGGAACAGCTCTATAGAACTGACGACAAAACTTTTACACTTAGGATTGCCATTGCTGTTGTCGAAGATCTAATAAAAAACCTGGGTCCACTCAAAACTGCCAAGAAAAATGGCCCACTTGATCACTTAGTATTTTGCCATTAAAGAATATGATTCAGGAGGCAATAGATGACTTGATATGGTGCCCAGAAGTAAGGTTATTATTGAAGTTTTTATTTGTATTGATGCTTATATGTTTGGCACATCAGCGAAAGATACTATGAATGTGTTCAAATATGTTCCCTTTGAAAACAGCAACCTTTTGAATCTGGAGCTGACCAACCTCTTGACGGACCATTATTGCAAGCCGCACCATTTTGAAAGAGGAAATTACACAGCAAATTAACACATTTGATTTGACAGGTCGGTTTGAACCAAGACCCATCTGGATTGGATGGCGTACTCTCTAGACCAGGGGTGGGCAAACCTTTTGACTTGCGGGCCGAATTGGGTTCTAAATTTTGACCGGGGGGCGGAACCAGGAGCAGATGGATGTAGTGTTTGTGTGAAGTAATACAAATGACATGGTCATTGCATAAAAGGGTTTTACTTTTAGTAGAAACTAAAGCATGGATATTAAAAAAGCCTTTTGAAAACAAATGGTTGTTTGTCTCTGTGTGCCCTGCGATTGGCTGGCAACCGGTTCAGGGTGTCCCCCGCCTACTGCCCGATGACGGCTGCGATAGGCTCCAGCACGCCCGCGACCCCAGTGGGGACTAAGCGGTACAGAAAATGGATGGATGGATGTTTATCTAATGAGGCGAAATCACATCCAACGGCAAACATTCTGACCAAATACATCATCTTGAAGAATCAGTGAAAGAATATATCTAAATAAAGTAATAAAGAAATCAATAGTATTGTTGGTTTCCCTTTTTTGCTAGTGCATCAGAGTCTGGAGTAAAATTTGTTGTGGTAATTCTTAGGATAGAGCCGAGGTGTCGGTCCGTTAACCTAGATCAGTGACGGGCTTTGTTGACGTTCATGTGGCTGAACGTCTTATCACACATGTAGGTCGAGCCAAATTGTCCACTCTTTTTTAACATTCGGCACTCAGTGTCCACCTTTCTTTTCTTCGGGCCACTCATTTTAATGGAATGATTCCAGGGGAAGGTTTGTGGGTGGCATTAGCGTAAAACTGTATCTGAAAACTCAGCGCGCGAATTACGAGAATATTGACGTCACAGCCTACACTCGAAATTCGGCACTGATAGATGAAATTACAACGTACTACTGAGTACGCATACGCACTTGTGAGTGTGCACCGAGCTTTCTGACACGGCTCCCGGGAGTAAATGCACGGGCGGGCGCTTCCCCATCTACTGGGGAAACATAGTAATTACAAGGAAAATGACCCCAAAAAAATTAATAATACAAATTATTCAGGTTTGGCGGGCCGAATTAAACGGCCCCGTGGGCCGGATGGGGCCCGCGGGCCGTAGTTTGCCCATCTCTGCTCTAGACCCACTTTCTTAATGGGTGTGGCTTACTAGGCGTTAGATGTACAATGGGTACGTATCCTGTTGTCCGCTTGAATGCTATTTTTGAATATTCCCTGTATCCACTGCTGAAACTATGCAAATTCCCTTGTTTTTGGACTAAGAAAGATGATTTTATACTTTACAACATCACTTATTTTCATTTGTAAATAATTAATGGACAAAACAGTTACCGTGATATTCCATGTAAAATACGCCCCCGCGCATAATACGCACCCTAAAAATGGCATGTCGATGCTGGAAAAAAGCCTGTACCCATGTATCATACGCACCCAAATTCGGACTCTTACTTAAGTCCGTAAACGTAAAATTATTTCAGAAAAAAGATCATCTTTGGGAACAACCGGATGTTATTCTGCCGGTCAGTATCACTGCGCATGCGCTAGCAAACTCGAGAGCGAAGAAATGTTTCGGATTTGTGTAGGGTACATTGTGACAGCAAACGAGCAGGTGATCGAGCAAGCGTCTGATACGAGAGCATTGTGTTTGTATGGAGCGTGTTTGAAGTGAACAGCAGAGAGGAAAGGAACAAGGCAAAGTGTTGTAAAATAAAATATTACCTGTAATACGCATTTTGTTATTTGCTGATTGAAACTGCTAATTAAACTGTGAATTGAAACTAATAGGTAGAGAACTGAACTCTCGCTCTTTATATAGCTGACGTGTCTTGCGCATCCGTTCTGCGCATACTGTCATGGCGGCCTCCGTATGATATCCGGTCTGCGATGGAGATTAAAAAATAAACAATATTTGACAATAACACACCATCAAGGATTGCACCATCACATCAAACGATGTGTCTTCAATTATGAATTTTACTGACTAAGTGTGTTGGGCAGGATGGCTGAATGCGATGCGCAATTGACAACAAACAAGAAGAAAGGTAATTTCAAGTTTTATTTTGAGGGGTTTTTCTTCAAAGATTGTTGTACCCATGCATAATGCGCATAATGTCCTTCAAGGACAGCAGGGACGCACGGAGCCTTTGGCAGGGCATTCAGACCATCACGGATTACAAGCCCGCGCCGCAGAGCTGTGAAGGCGACGTCCGTCTGCTCAATGACCTCAACCGCTTCTTTGCTCGCTTCGACGCTCAGAACAGCACTTGCCCGCTGAAGGCCACTCCCCCTTCACACGAGCTGCCCCTGTGCCTCTCCGCTGACAGCGTGAGGAGGGCGCTTGCCGCTATCAACATCCGTAAGGCGGCGGGCCCTGACAACATCCCGGGTCGAGCGCTGAAGGACTGCGCTGGTGAGCTGACGGATGTCTTCACAGACATCGTTAACACTTCCCTGCAGCAGGCCATCGTCCCGTCGTGTTTCAAAGCTGCCACCATCGTACCTGTGCCGAAGAAACCCGCTCCGTCCTGCTTCAATGACTACCGCCCCGTGGCACTTACGCCCATCATCATGAAGTGCTTTGAGCGGCTTGTGATGGAGCACATCCGATCCGTTCTCCCCCCACCATTGACCCCTTCCAGTTTGCGTACCGAGCCAAACGGTCCTCTAAGGATGCCATCTGTTCTGCCCTCCACTCGGCCCTCACCCACCTGGAGAGAAGGGACTCGTATGTGAGATTGCTGTTTGTGGACTTCACTTCTGCCTTCAACACCATTGTGCCACAACGCCTCATCAGCAAACTTGACACGCTGGGCCTCAGTACCTACCTCTGCAACTGGCTACTGGACTTCCTCTGTCAGAGGCCACAGGTAGTACGTGTTGGCGACAAAATCTCCGCCAGCATCACGCTGAGCACGGGGGCCCCCCCAAGGCTGCGTGCTCAGTCCGCTGCTCTTCACCCTCCTGACGCGTGACTGCACTGCAACCTACAGCGACAACCGGTAAGTGAAGTTTGCTGACGACACGACTCTGGTGGGTCTCATCACCAAGGGCGACAAGACTCAATACAGGCTGGAGGTTGACCTTCTGACCACGTGATGTAGGGACAACAACCTCCTGCTGAACGTCGACAAGACCAGGGAGATTGTTGTGGACTTCCGGAAGGGTCACACCCAACACCTGCCGCTGACCATCGACGGTGCTGTGGTGGAGAGAGTGAGCAGCGCCAAGTTCCTGGGGGTGCACATCAGTGAGGATCTCTCCTGGTCCACCAACACCGCATCACTGGCAAAGAAAGCCCAGCGCCGCCTGTACTTCCTGCGGAAACTCAGGCAAGCGTGCGCTCCTCCGGCCGTCATGACTACATTTTACCGCGGCACCATTGAGAGCGTCCTCTCCAGCTGTATTGCTGTTTGGGGTGGCGGCTGCACTGACTACAACTTGAAGGCCCTGCAGCGCATAGTGAACACGGCTGGTAAAATTATTGGTGCTTCGCTCCCCTCCTTGAAAGACATTTACACCTCCCATCTCACCCGCAAGGCGACCACGATTGTGAGTGATGTGAGTCACCCCGCTCACTCTTTGTTCGAGCTTCTGCCCTCTGGGAAGAGGTACAGAAGCCTGCGCTCCCGTACCACCAGACTCTCAAACAGCTTCATACTCCAGGCTGTTAGGATCCTGAACTCGCTTCCCCGTTTTGCGTAGCGTCCTGTACTTTTACTGTCTATATGCACACTGGCTCTTATATGTTGTGGTATCTGTTTATTTATTATTTATTATTACTCTTATTATTTATTGTATGTGACTTCTTGTTTTTTATATTGCGTCGTTTACTTGTATGTCTATCGTGTAATATGTCTTGTCACCGTGGGATAGAGAAAACGTAATTTTGATCTCTTTGTGTGTCTCGGCATGTGAAGACGTTGACAATAAAGCAGACTTTGACTTTGACTTTTGACCCCAGATTTTAGGACAATAAATTAGCTAAATTTTGCGCATTATGCATGGTATTAACAGTAATTGATTTAAATAAAGCACCATCAGACAGACTTTCAAACTATATTAACAAAACCAGTGAGTTAAATGTAATGTAATGTAATTTTGATGGTGTTATCAAAAATATTGAGGAACACTACCTGATTGAGAGGAAGATCTTTCTTTCCACTGAATATTTTTACATTTGATTTGGTTTTGACGCTCCTTCCTCAGTCTTTCAAGTCTTTGGGCTGAAAAAAAGGAGCACAGATGTGAAATTTTAGTCAGACTCAAGATGACAAAAGAAAAAGCGTGATGAATGAAACGAATGTGTCTCATCACCGTGGGATAGAGAAAAACGTAATTTCGGTCTCTTTGTGTGTTGTGACATGTGGAGAGATTGACAATAAAGCTGACTTTGACTTTGAAGTGCAAGCATAACTGAACTGCGCTTCAAACATGAACTTTAAAGAGTAAGTCAAGTCAAACATTTTTTAAACCAGTAAGATGCCTTGCAAGTGTTAGCCTCCTTTAGGTTTTTTAACTTTTCCCTCCATATTTCAGGTTTCAAACATACAGATAAACTGTATATTTTGTGAAGATTTAACACCACGTGCTATACAAATGTAAAGTAAGCCTTTCTCGACCTCTATTGTAAAGAATACGTCTGCATCTCTGGCTGCTTTGGGCATAAAAGAAGAGAAACTCATGGTGTGGCCCCCATCCTCCCCTCAACTTTATTGAGAACATCAATAGTAGCATCATCAAATGAAGTGTCTATGATGGCAGGAGGCAGTTCACATCCAAACAGCAGCTCTGGGAGAATATTCTGTCCTCATGCAAAGTAATTGAAGCTGTCCAAAAACAGACAAATTCAATGGATGGGAGAATTCAGATGCTCCCTTTGAACAAGGGGTCCTATGTTCAAATGTAACTTCACCTATAAATAAGTTTTGATTTTAATTGTGTTTGATTTCAATTACCGTATTTTCTGCACCATAAGGGGCACTTAACAGCCTTTAATTGTCTCAAAAAATGAAGGTGCGCCTTTTAATAAGGTGCGCCTTTTGTGCGGACCAAACTCTGAAATAGGTAAAGTTGTTTTGTGTGGTTTTCGTAATATGCAGGTGAAATATGAAGACCGGATGAAACAATCAGAGGACATTATGTTTTACGTAGATCAGACAACTAGACATAACGTACTTACGCTGCCATTGGTAAATAAATACTATCGTTTGTGCTAATCTATTGAGTTGTTTTATGTGGCTTCTGCCACACAGAAACGTAATAAACAGGCGTAATATGTAGACCAGATGAACCAATCAAAGGACATTACGTTTTACATAGATTGGGGTGGCAGACCAATCAGAGGACTTCACGTAACACGTAGAGGACATACCTCCGCCACCATTGATAAATAAATAGTATCGTTTGTGCAAAGAAAACAGCATTAAGATCTTCTAAAATGGGTTAAAAAGCTTGTTTGGCAGGTTTGTAATAACCTGCAAATGCTTTTAGTTTCACAAATGACTGTTTTTTGTTCACACCGATAGACATCAAGGAACTTTTATGGTTGTTGGCATCCACAACATTACATTACACTCCACCTCTCCATAATCAAGCCACCTAGTCTCATCACATTCCGTAACATCAAAGACATAAATACTGACATTCTCTCCTCCATCATTGCCTTTCTACCATACCCGGAATCTTCCTCTCCTGATGAACTGGTTCTCCACTACAACAACTCATTTACCAACATTCTCAACTCCCTCGCTCCAGTCAGAACCCGGTCTGTTTCTTTCACCCATTCTGCGCCCTGGTTCACCACTGCTCTCTGCTTCATGAAGTCGAAAGGACGTCAACTTGAACGCCTCCATAAAAAAACTGGTCTCTGTTCACCTAGACATGCACAAAAAAACACATTTTACAGTACAAGGACTCTATTGCTTCAGCCAAATCCACTTACTTTTCCAGTCTCATTTCATCCAACCGTGGGAACCCTAAGGCTGTTTTTTCACTCCTCAACAAAATTCATCAACCCCAAGATCTCCTACCCCCCCATCTCACTCCTTTTGTTTTTCACTTAAAAAATCCCAACAACTTCAATAACCTCCGCCCCATTTCCAACTTACCTTTCATTTCTAAAATTCTTGAAAAAATTGTTGCCTCGCAACTTCAGTCTCATCTCTCACGAAATAATTTATTTGAACAGTTCCAGTCTGCCCCCGCCATAGCACCGAAACAGCCCTCTTAAAAATCACCATTGACCTCCTCACTGCAGCTGATTCCGGTTTACTCTCCATCCTCATCCTCTTTGACCTGAGTGTGGCCTTTGACACTATCTCTCATTCCATCCTCCTCAATAGACTTTCCTCCATCGTTATCTCGGGCACCCCCCTTGCCTGGTTTTAGTCCTACCTCTAAGGCCGCACTCAGTTCATCCAACTTAAATCCTTCCGTTCCCAATCCTCTGCTGTCTCCACTGGTGTCCCCCACGGCTCTGTCCTGGGTCCCCTCCTTTTCATCACCTACCTCCTCCCTCTTGGTCTTATTTTCCGTAAATTCAATGTCCTCTTTCACTGCTTCGCGGATGACACCCAGTTCTATTTGTCCAGCAAACCCAACTCCACCCTCCCGCCCTCTTCCCTGACTCATTGCCTCTCCGAATTACAAAAGTGGTTCACCTCCAATTTTCTCAAACTTAACAGTGGATAAAACTGAAATCATTTTAGTTGGTTCTAAATCTACTCTATCAAAAGTTGACAGTTTCTCCCTCCCCATTGCAGGGCTCGAAGCTTATTTTTTGCCCAAGTTGCCCTCGGGCAAGTTGGAGAAAATTTTAGTTGCCCGAAACAAAATTTTAATTGCCCGAATTTTTTTGGAGTGGATTTTTACTTGCCCGACACATTTTTGCAATAAAAAAGACAACACTAAGTTTTGCCTTCATATGTTTTTATTCCATCATATTGTGCCTGCAGCCTGTTTTAATACAGTGTAGAACTTTTGATGCAATTAAACCACACTAGTCTACTGTAGTACCAAAATTCAACCGGAAACAAGCTCTGCTGGTGCGCAGGCGCAGAAAAGCCAGGGACGGGTGAGGGAGCATGCATTTAATTACGAAGCGCTTTGCCGTTATCAATGTATTGCAGACTTACACGAGAAACTAACCGCTCCCTAGAAAACAAAATGTCGGACCAGAAGCGGCAGAAGTTGCGAGAAATTATGCACAAAATCGTCTTTTTACAGCTTGAAAACATGGTATTATGGCAGGGCAAGTTCGGGCAAGTGAGGAAAAATTCTACTTGCCCGTCTGCCATCGCTACTTGCCCCGGGCAATCGGGCAATCGTTAGTTTCGAGCCCTGCATTGACAGCTTCTTAGTTTCCCTCTCTCCCCAGGTTAAGAGTCTGGGTGTCATCCTCGATGGCTGTCCCCTATGCCCGGCTTACCACCAAAGGGAGCAGAGCTTTTAGCTGCTCTGCTCCCAAACTTTGGAACACACTTCCGCCTGACATTCGCTATATTGACTCCCTCCCACAGTTTAAATCCACTCTCAAACCCCACCTATTCGGGACAGGATTTCATTTGTAGTTGCCTTACTGTTGTTGTTTTTAACATGTTTTTCACAATCTTCTTTACTGTTTGCTATTGTTTTAATTTGTTTTTAACTTGGTTTTAACTTCTTAAC
Source organism: Syngnathus typhle (assembly GCF_033458585.1). NCBI lineage: Eukaryota > Metazoa > Chordata > Actinopteri > Syngnathiformes > Syngnathidae > Syngnathus > Syngnathus typhle. The sequence continues at coordinate 12,418,976 of NC_083749.1, read as the reverse complement.
TCTTGTAAAGAGACTTTGAGTGACCTGAAAGGCGCTTCTAAATTAAATGTATCCATCCATCCATCCATCCATCCATCCATCCATCCATCCATCCATCCATCCATCTTCTTCCGCTTATCCGGGGTCGCGTCGCGGGGGCAGCAGCTTCAGGAGGGACTCCCAGTCTTCCCTCTCCCCAGCCACTTCATCGAGCTCATCCCGGGAGATCCCAAGGCGTTCCCAGGCCAGCTGAGAGACAGTCTCTCCAGCGCGTACTGGGTCGTCCCCGGGGTCTCCTACCGGTGGGACATGCCCGGAACACCTCCCCAGGGAGGCATCCAGGAGGCATCCGGATGAGATGCCCGAGCCACCTCATCTGGCTCCTCTCAACGTGGAGGAGTAGCGACTCTACTCCGAGTCTCTCCCGGATGACCGAAGTTCTCACCTTTCAGGGAGAGCCCGGACATCCTGCGGAGTAAACTCATTTCGGCCGCTTGTATCCGGGATCTCATTCTTTCGGTCACGACCCATAGCTCGTGACCATAGGTGAGGGTAGGAGCGTAAATCGACCGGTAAATTGAGAGCTTTGCCTTTTGGCTCAGCTCTCTCTTTACCAGGACAGACCTGTACAAAGTCTGCATGACTGCCGACGCTGCACAGATCCGCCTGTCGATCTCGCGCTCCATCCTCCTTTCACTCGTGAACAAGACCCCAAGATACTTAAACTCCTCCACTTGGGGCAGGATCTCATCCCTAATCTGGAGAGGGCAATCCACCCTTTTCCAATCGAGGACCATGGACTCGGATTTGGAGGTGCTGAGCCTGATCCCGACCGCTTCACACTCGGCTGCAAACCGCTCTAGTGAGAGCTGGAGGTTGCGGCCTGAAGAAGCCAACAGCACCACGTCGTCTGCAAAAAGCAGAGACGCGATGTTGAGGTCCCCAAACCGGACACCCTCAACGCCTCGGCTGCGCCTAGAAATTCTGTCCATAAAAATTATGAACAGAATCGGTGACAAAGGGCAGCCTTGGCGGAGTCCAACCCTCACTGGGAAAGAATCCGACTTACTGCCGGAAATGCGGACCAAACAACGGTGATACAGGGACCGAACCGCCCTTATCAGTTGGCGCGGTACCCCATACTCCCGAAGCACCCCCCACAGAACCTCCCGAGGGACACGGTCGAACGCCTGCTCCAAGTCTACAAAACACATGTGGACTGGTTGGGCGAACTCCCATGCACCCTCGAGGATCCTGCTGAGGGTGAAGAGCTGGTCCACTGTCCTACGGCCAGGACGAAAGCCGCACTGTTCCTCCTGAATCCGAGGATCGACCTCCCGACGGACCCTCCTCTCCAGCACCTCTGAATAGATCTTACCAGGGAGGCTGAGGAGTGTAATTCCCCTGTAATTGGAACACACCCTCCGCTCCCCCTTCTTAAAGAGGGGAACCACCACTCCAGTCTGCCAATCCAGAGGCACTGTCCCCGATGTCCACGCGATGTTGTAGAAACGTGTCAGCCATGACAGCCCCACAACATCCGGGCGGATCTCATCCACCCCCGGGGCCTTGCCACCGACGAGTTTTTTAACTACCTCAGTGACTTCGACCCCAGAGATTGGAGAGTCCGCCTCAGAGTCCCCAGGCCCTGCTTCCACAATGGAAGGCGTGTAGGTGGAATTGAGGAGGTCTTTGAAGTATTCTCCCCACCGACACACGACGTCCCGAGTCGAGGTCAGCAGCACGCCATCTCCACTGTAAACAGTGTTGACGTTGCATTGCTTCCCCCTCCTGAGACGCCGGATGGTGGACCAGAATTTCCTCGAAGCCGTCCGGAACTCATTCTCCATGGCCTCGCCAAACTCCTCCCACGCCCGGGTTTTTGCCTCAGCAACAGCCGAAGCCGCGTTCCGCTTGGCCGCCCGGTACCTGTCAGCTGCCTCCGGAGTCCCGCAGGCCAAAACGGCCCGATAAGACCCCTTCTTCAGCTTGACGGCATCCCTTACTGCCGGTGTTCACCAGCGGGTTCGGGGATTGCCGCCACGACAGGCACCAATGACCTTACGGCCACAGCTCCGGTCGGCCGCCTCAACAATGGAGGCGCGGAACAAGGTCCACTCGGACTCAATGTTCCCCGCCTCACCCGGGACGTGGGAAAAGCTCTGCCGGAGGTGGGAGTTGAAGCTCTTCCAGACAGGGGATTCCGCCAGACGTTCCCAGCAGACCCTCACGGAGCGTTTGGGTTTGCCAGGTCGGACCGGCATCTTACCCCTCTATCGGAGCCAACCCACCACCAGGTGGTGATCAGTTGACAGCTCCGCCCCTCTCTTCGCCCAAGTGTCCAAAACATTCGGCCGCAAATCCGATGACAACTGAACTGCGGCCTAGGGTGTCCTGGTGCCAAGTGCACACATGGTAGAGATGCACCGATCCGACTTTTTCGGTTTCGATACCGATACCGATGCCGTGGCTTTGCGTATCGGTCGATACCCGATACCGATCCGATATTATGGTAGACTTGACAAGCTACATACCTCCACATGTGGAACAGAAAAGACTAAAGGCAATGGCATCAGGCATGACTACACAGTTATTTGCTCTAAATGCTCATTTAAGCAGCAATGAGAAATGCTCCCTGAAAACATGCTCTGCTTAGTCGAACACAAAAAAAACATTCAAAATTATTTCTAAATACTGTAAGTGCAGAGTGGAATTAAAAATAAAATATAGCATCGGGACAAGAGAATAAACAAGTGACTTGGTCAAATACAATAATCTAGGAATGTAAACACGTCTCTACATAGTTGTGAAGCTCATGGCATCTACATCTCTTAAATCCTGTGACAAGTGTTCGCACACTTTCTCATACATTTCTGACAGTGCGGTCTCAGAAAAATACTTGAGCAATGGCAAATTGTACCGTGGCTCCAGGTGCTCAAGTAAACGTCGGAAGCCCTCGTTTTCAACAACACTCATCGGTTGTCCATCCAAAACCATGAATTCCAGCACTTTCTCCGTAATTCTCATAGCTTTTGCGCTGTTGCCTGGGAATTTCTCCCGTCTTTGCAGTGCATCTGCTAACGTTAACTGCTATGTAGGTCCACCTCCCGCTCCCTTTGATCTGCTCAACTGCTGGAACTCCTGGTGCTCTGTTGCGTGGTGTTTCTGGAGATGCCTAATTAAATTGGTAGTACTATAACTGGCAGTACTACGACCACCCCTGGCAACATTAGCTTTGCAGACATTACAAACTGCCGTCGAGCTAGTTGCCGTGTTCAGTTTAAAGCAGTGGTCCCCAACCTTTTTTGCGCCACGGACCGGTTACATGTCAGAAATATTTTCGCGGACCGGCATTTATATGAAGAAATAATACATTTATATAAATAAATAAATAACTAAATAGATACATTTATAATAAATATATAAATACGATGAAATAAAATGATACGACTGACATAAAACCAAGTACAAATGACAAAAATAAAACCCACCATTACGTTGAATTAGTGGGAGCACTGAGTTTGTTTCTCAGAAACGAGCCGGTCCCATCTAGACGCAATCGGAGACAATGACACCCGAAGTGATTAAGGTTTGTCTTTTATTGCAGGATGCTTGGTCTCCATGTGTTGAAGCAGTTTTGAATGTGGCCCGGTGGTTGGGGACCACTGGTTTAAAGTACCTCCACACAGCTGACTCTTTCGTTCGCTCCATGTTTGCGTTTGTTTAGAAAACTCTCGTGGCATGCGGCAGACGTGCTGCTGACGTATGACGTAGCCCACGGCACACGTGCTGCTGACGTATGACGTAGCCCGCGTCCCAATAGATTAAGGAAAGGATCGGCTCACAGATCGGCTGCATTTTCCGATACCCGATCCATCAATTTTGTTGATATCGGGGCCGATATCTGATCCAGATATCGGATCGGTGCATCTCTAACACATGGACACCCTTATGTTTGAACATGGTGTTCATTATAGAAAATCCGTGTCGAGCACAGAAGTCCAATAATAGCGGTGTTGCTCGGGTTCAGATCGGGGGGAGCGTTCCTCCCAATCACGCCCTTCCAGGTCTCACTGTCATTGCCCACGTGAGCATTGAAGTCACCCAGTAGAACGATGGAGTCCCCAGAAGGAGCGCTCTCCAGCACTTCCTCCAGGGACTCCAAGAAGGGTGGGTACTCTGAGCTGCCGTTTAGTGCATAGACACAAACAACAGTCAGGACCCGTCCCCCCAACCCGAAGGCGGAGGGAGGCTACCCTCTCGTTCACCGGGGTGAACCCCAATGTGCAGGCGCCCAGCCGGGGGGCAATAAGTATACCCACACCTGCTCGACGCCTCTCACCCTGGGCAACTCCGGAGTGGAAGAGAGTCCAGCCCCTCTTGAGAGGGCTTGTACCGGAGCCCAAACTGTGTGTGGAGGCAAGTCCGACTATATCTAGCCGGAACTTTTCTGCCTCGCACACCAGCTCGGGCTCCTTTCCAGCCAGAGAGGTGACATTCCATGTCCCAAGAGCCAGCTTCTGTAGCCGGGGATCAGACCGCCAAGGTCCCTGCCTTTGGCCGCCGCCCAGCTTGCACTGCACCCGACCCCTTTGGACCCTCCCACAGGTGGTGAGCCCATGGGAAGGGGGACCCACGTTTCCTTTTCGGGCTGTGCCCGGCCGGGCCCCATGGGCGAAGGCCCGGCCACCAGACGCTCGCCTTCGAGCCCCGCCTCCAGGCCTGGCTCCAGAGGGGGGCCCCGGTGACCCGCGTCCGGGCGAGGGAAAACGAAATCCATTAATTTTTTTCATCATAAGGGGCTATTGTGAACCGTGCTTTGTCTGGCCCCTCACCTAGGATCCGTTTGCCATGGGTGACCCTACCAGGGGCATAAAGCCCCAGACAACATGGCTCCTAGGATCATAGGGGCACGCAAACCCCTCCACCACGATAAAGTGACGACTCAGGGAGGGGTAAATTAAATGTAATATTATTATTATTATTAATGCTGCACACTACAACATACTGTAGGTCACAGGTCCTACTCTGACATACCGTATTGGCCCAAATATAAGACAATGTTTTTTGCATTGAAAAAAGACTGAAAAAGTGGGGGTTGTCTTACATTCGGGGTCTAGACATTATACCCATTCACTTGTGCGCAGCAGTAAGTTGCTGATATCGACTGAGTATGTTGCTGTGATCGTGATTGTCTGACAAAAAGTGAGTATATACATTTCATTGTTCCTACTGTCCACTGTTGTGCCGTTTGTCCGATCGAGGTTTGTTTTGTGTGTGCGCCGTTTGATTGACAGCTCCGGCGCGCTCCTTTAAGTTTGCCTCGCATTGTAAGAGTAGCCGTTACACAGTGGCACGGCAACTAACGGTCGGCAGCAAATGTATTTTGTTGTCTCGATGACTTATGTTTGGTGTGTTGCTGAGAGTATTTCATTTATGGTTATTTAGTATAGCGGAACCGTTACGCGCAATTAGTTTATGTAATGTGTGCCATCTACTAGTGTTGTGACTAGTGTTGTGTGACGTGCTGTCTGTTGCAGAACCACACAAACCCACACACACACGCACAAACACGTCACACATACACACCCTTCATACAATAATCACACACACAAGAATCACATTCACACACCAAAAGACTCACTTATCTACACTACACACGCCTATATACCCTTTTGCCAGTTTGCCTGTATGCCCCTATGAGCCACATGGCCTGTTACTTTTTTACCAATAATTCAGTAAAGCAATCAAAACTGAACCACGTCTTCCCCCCTGTGTTCTGACCGACACCCGGGTGGGAAAAGAGCATAACCATCCGAGCCAAACCCCTCTACCAGGGATGGGCAAACATTTTGATTTGCAGGCCGAATTGGGTTCTAAATTTTGACTGGCGGGCCAAACCAGGAGCAGATGGATGTAGTGTTTGTGTGAAGTAATATCTACTTGCTTCTTGCTTTGTGTGCCAGCGACGAGCATACTAGTCATCGACATTAATGACACAGGGTACTGTCGACGAGTACTCCCATCAGCTTGTTTTTATTTTATTAATGGTGTGTCTGACTTCATAAGTGTGTCTGACTTCATAAGACCAAGTCGGGTTGTTATGATGCGTCTAATGTGTTGGTGGAGGGCCCAGTGCATGTCACTTCTCACTGTCAACCCTCACCGCTGGCTAGCAGTATGCGAACGGGAGAGCCGAGTGCGTAAGTCTCTCCCTGCCAGTACAAAGCCTCTCTAACAGCAAGCCCTATGTAGTGCCTCCACGCGGCGACACATGGTAACTGGGTACAACACGGACCCAGGCTAAACTACAAGGGACTCGGAGGAGGTTTGGCCCCTAGACGTGCGGCACGCAGGCCCACCGGTGTGTGGACACGCCCTGGTGCCCACGAACCAGCCCCCAACTATGGGTTAAATCAGGGGTGGGCAAACTACGGCCCGCGGGCCACATCCGGCCCACGGGACCGTTTAATCCGGCCCGCCAACCCTGAACAAATTGTATTATTAAACTTTTTTTTTGGTCATTTTGCCTGCAATGACTGCGTTTCCCCAGTAGATGGCGAAGCGCTCGCCTGCGCATTTACTACCGGAAGCCGTGTCAGAAAGCTCGGTGCACACTCACAAGTGCGTGTACGTACTCAGTAGTACGGACATGGCGCACTCTCGCTCTATTCGTATCAGTCCCGAATTTAGAGCGTGGGCTTCGACGACAGCATTCTTGTAATTCGCGCGCTGAGCTTTCAGATGCAGTTTTGCGCTAAAGCCACCCACAAACCTTCCCCTGGAATCTTTCCATTAAAATGAGTCGCCCAAGGAAACGCAAGGTGGACACAGTGCCGAGCGTTTAAAAGAGAGTGGCCAATTTGGCCCGACGTACGCGACGTGACGTTCAGCCACATCAACATCAACCCGTCACAAATCGAGGTAAACGGACCAACACCTCGCATCTCTCCTAAGAATTTCCACAACAAATTTTACTCCAGACTATGACGCACTAGCGAAAAAGGGAGACCAACAACACTGTTCCCACTGAAAATGAACGGGAGGCTCTCAAGTTTATTGTAAAAAAAATGCATTTTGAATATAATTTGTACACATAGCAGGGATTGAAACTAGCGACCATTCTCATTTTCAAACAATGCAGGATGCTCAAGGACATTGATGCACCACCTATTTGCGACTAATCTTAACCTGTAAAGTTCTTAAGGCTTACTTTAAGGAAGTGTTTCCCGTTTCCTCACCTCTGTTACCAGGTGTTTGTGAGTTAAAACTCTGCTCTGATTTTCAGATACCCCTCACCGTGTTGCTGTTTTGATTACTTTATTTGGATGTATGCTTTCACCGATTCTTCAAGAATTCAAGAATATTTGGTCAGAATGTTTGCCGTTTGATGTGATCTCATAAGATAAACATCTTTCATTAATCTGACCTGCAGGCACTGAAGTGATGGAGACTGTTATTCATAATAACAGTGTCGTATTTTATGAGAATCACTGATAGCAGTTTTTTAGTTAATTATTATTATTTTTTAATGCTGTTAATAAATGCATTTGTTTTCAAAAAACTTGTTTGGAATATCCATGCTTTACTACCTACTAAAGGCCAAAATCTTTTATGCAATGACCTTTGCAGGTCGCTTATATGACTTCACACAAAGCCTACGTCCATCTGCTCTTGGTTCGGCCCTCCGGTCCAAATTTAGAACCCAGTTCGGCCCGCGAGTCAAAAAGTTTGCCCACCCCTGGGTTAAATAGTACCACTGCCCAGTGGGCTACTCGGGAGAGGAATGGGCTAAGGGAGTCAACCCCTACAGAAAATCAATTTCCCCTTGGGTTGGTGTCAGGAAGGGCATCCGGCTGTAAAAAAGTTTTGCTCCAAAAATGTTCTTGGTATAGGACTCTCAACCACGAGATGGCCATGGACTGTCCACGGTGGAAGAAAGCCATACTGAGAATCCAGTTCAACCCAGCGGCGCCTGGAACACGGACTTTAAACCGATGATGATAATGGGTAGATAAGAATCCCGGCCACCTCTCCACTTAAAATCAAGTCATTGTAGTGATTAACCTCGACCACTTGATGGCAGAGTTGCTCTAGCAGGCTCATAGAGAGGTGATGTAAACTGTAAGCCCAGCCCACACGGGAGAACAATGGAGAATGTACTTGTAAATTAGGGAGGAAGAAATCAGAGAGTGAGCAAAAATGCCAAAAGAGAAGGCTATTGTTCTTCGTGATTGCGGTAGAGCAAAACAATGGAGCAAATTTAGAGGACATGGCTTTCAGTACGCGACAAACACTGAAGTCTACTTGAAAAGCCACCGCCAGCTCAGGCATACATGTACTGAGTGGCAATTGGAGTTTTGGAACATGGTGAAACAGAAGCGATTGGCTTTCAAGCAGCTTACAATCGAGCAAACCATTGCTTGTCTTGAGTGCGGTAGAGCAAAACGATAGAGTGAATTTAGAAGATGAGGTTGTGAGTACGCGACAGACATGGAAGTCCGCATCACAAGCTAACGCCGGCCAGCTCGGGCTTTGTGATACAGTTCGGACATCCTTTGTAAATAGCAAAACACGCACACGCATTGTGAGCACACACGCAAACATCTCTGTAAATAGCCCAAAAATTGTAGAAGGTTGTTAAATGTGAAAATGTTGCTGTTTGTGCACGTTATCTACAAACTGGATTCGGCTGAAGTTGGGAAATTGTGTAAACTGTAAATAAAAACAAAATACGATGATTTGAAAATCCTTATCAACCTATATTCAATTGAATACACTACGAAGACAACATATGCAATGCTCAAACTCAAACTTTATTTTTTTTTTCAAATTATAATTAACTTAGAAGGCGGCTCGGCACTGGGTAGCACGTCCGCCTCACAGTTAGGAGGGTGCGGGTTCGATTCTACCTCCGGCCCTCCCTGTGTGGAGTTTGCATGTTCTCCCCGGGCCCGCATGGGTTTTCTCCAGGCACTCCGGTTTCCTCCCACAACCCAAAAACATGCTTGGTAGGCCGATTGAGCACTCCAAATTGTCCCTAGGTGTGAGTGCGAGTGCGTATGGTTGTTTGTCTCTGTGTGCCCTGCGATTGGCTGGCAACCGGTTCAGGGTGTCCCCCGCCTACTGCCCGATGACGGCTGGGATAGGCTCCAGCACGCCTGCGACCCCCGTGGGGGACTAGGCGGTACAGAAAATGGATGGATGGAATTACCGTTTTTTTCCGTGTATAGTGCGCCCCCATGTATAATACGCACCCTAAAAATGGCATGCTGATGCTGGAAAAAAGCTTGTACCCATGTATAATACGCACCCAATTTTTATGTATCTTTTTTTTTTTTTTTTTTTTTTAAGTCCCAATGATCGTCACACACGCAGGGAGGGAATGGGTCCCATTTTTATAGTCTTAGGTTTGGTCTTAACTAGGCTGGATGTAATTTTTTTTGTTGGCGTTGATTTCTCCGACTGCCCGTAAACTCACCACCGCGCTCCGTGCGCGCACGGGACAGCAAACGAGCAGGTGATCGAGCAAGCGTCTGATACGAGAGCATTGCGGTCGCATGGAGCGTGTTTGAAGTGAACAGCAGAGAAGAAAGGAACAAGGCAAAGTGTTGTGAAATAAAATATTACCTGTAATACGGATTTAGGTAGAGAACTGAACTCTAGCTCTTTATATAGCTGACGTGTCTTGCGCATCCGTTCTGCGCATCTGTAATGGCGGCCTCCGTATGATATCCGGTTTGCGTGTGTGCGCGTGTGCGTGTGTGCGCGTGTGTGCGAGAGCGAGAGAGAGCGAGAGAGAAAGCGCGAGAGAGAACGCTCAACCGTAGCGCGCCGCCGACCGCCCAACTGCACCGCGCTGGTCGATTATTGTGACAGAGCCGTCGCTGAAATTTAGAAGATATTTTTAAAGTCCTGATGTACTTTCTAAAATTTAAGTGGACCTCAGAGCGCACTGCGCAGGGAGCTTAATTTGGTGCGGTCGCGCAACCGCAGCGCGCCGGGCGCTCACTGTCGCATTGCTTAAAGAGCGCCTTTGTGTTTTAGGATGAACAGCAGAGACCAAAGGAACAAGGCAAAGTGTTGTGAAATAAAATATTACCTGTAATACGCATTTTGTTATTTGCTGATTGAAACTGCTAATTAAACTGTGAATTGAACCTAATAGGAAGAAAACAACTCTCGCTCTTTATATAGCTGACGTGTCTTGCGCATCCGTTCTGTGCATTTTATTTCACAACACTTTGCCTTGTTCCTTTCTTCTCTGCTGTTCACTTCAAACACGCTCCATGCGACCGCAATGCTCTTGTATCAGACGCTTGCTCGATCACCTGCTCGTTTGCTGTCCCGTGCGCGCACGGAGCGCGGTGGTGCGTTTACGGGCAGTCGGAGAAATCAATGCCAACAAAAAAAATTACATCCAGCCTAGTTAAGACCATACCAAAGACTATAAAAATGGGACCCATTGCCTCCCTGCGTGTGTGACGATCATTGGGACTTAAAAAAAAAAAAAAAGAAAATTTAAAAAAAAGAAAAAATTTAAAAAAATTTTGTACCCATGTATAATGCGCACCCCAGATTTTAGGACAATAAATTAGTTAAATTTTGCGCACTATACATGGAAAAAAACGGTAGGTGTTTGATGAGCTTTTCTAAGCTTTCTCAGTATTGTTTGCCACCTTCCCCGACTTCTACTGGACGTGTTGCAGCCATGAAATTCTAAGTTAATTATTATTTGGCAAAAAACAATTAGGTTTATCAGTTTGAACATTAAATATGTTGTCTTTGTAGTGCATTCAATTGAATATGGGTTGAGAAGGATCTTCAAATCATTTTACACCATTTTCCAACTTCAACCGAATTCGGTTTGTAATATGTAAATAAATGTTTTTGCCATCAAAAAGACATTTTCATTATTTTTGTTCATGTTTTATAGACAGAAAGGTCTGTTGAGATATTTGAGATGTCACAGAACCAAAAAATATTACAAACCTCTACATACGAATTTAATTCATTCCAGGACCGAACTCGTATGTTGAAATACAGTCAAACCTCGGTTTTTGACCACAATCCGTTCCAGAAGGCGGTTTGAGAAGTGAATCGTTCGAATTCCGAATCTATTTTTCCCATTACAAATAATGGAAAAAAATGTAATCGGTTCAAAGACTAAAACAAACGCCTTTTTTAAGCATTTTTTCATTTGCGTATTTTTGTCCGATCGCGCAACCGTAGCGCGCCGCGGACCGCGCAACCACCTCGCTGGTCGCATTATTGTGACAGAGCCGTCGCTGAAATTCAGAAAATATTTTTAAACTCCTGATGTACTTTCCAAAATTTAAGTGGACCTCAGTGCGCAGGGAGCTTAATTTGGTCCAATCGCGCAACCGCAGCGCGCCAGGCGCTCACTGTCGCATTGCTTTAAGAGCGTCTGTGTTTTAGGATGGTGTTACTGCTTTCACTTGCTTTCTTTGGAGGTATGATTAGGGGTTAATATAATCTTCAAAGTAACGAAAATACAATAACGAACAGAGTCAGTCGGCATCCGGGCCGCGCGGTCGGGTTTTCTCGGGTCCTTTCGGCTTATCTCGCGAGGTTCGACCTCCGAATTTCGTTCGACAACCGAAGCAGAAATAAAATCTAAAATTTTTCCTTCGGATTCCGATTTGTTCGAGAACCGGGACGTTCGAAAACCGAGGTTTTGACTGTAGTCGTATGTTGGATCAAATATTCCCATAATAATACACTGTAATTCAATTAATTCGTTTCACAGGCGAATAAAACAACAATAACGCCCTAATAAAGATATACCGTATTGGTATAAGATGATGGTTTTTTGCATTGAAATAAGACTTAAAAAGTGGGGGCCGTCTTACATTCGGGGTACAGACATTATACCCATGCACTTGTGCGCAGCGGTAAGTTAAAGGTTGCTGGTATCGACTGAGTAAGTTGCTGTGATCGTGTGCGTCTTTGACACAAAGTGAGTATTTCATTGTTACAAGTGTCCACTGTTGTGCCCTTTGTCCGCAGTTTGCCTTGTGTGTGTGCCGTTTGATTGACAGCACGCTCCTTGAAGTTTGGCTCGCATCCTACGAGTAGCCGTTACGCAGTGGCACGGCAACTAACGGTCGCCACCAAATGTATTTTGTTGTTTCGATGACTTATGTTTGGTGTGTTGCCGAGAGTATCTCATTATGGTTATTTAGTATAGCCGAACCGTTACGCCCAGTTAGTGATGTAATGTGTGCCGTCTACTAGTGTTGTGTGACGTCAGAAGTCGACTTACGTTCTGCATTTTGGTCTGTTGCAGAACCACACACACTGTCAAGTGACATGGTGGTACGAGATGGTGTAAAATTAGGTAGCGATTTTGGCCCAGGCACATTGGCTATCCCAAAACATGTAGTAGTTCAAAATTTCACCAGGAGATGGTGTTAAAGCTTGACATAGGGGTGACCTGATGGAAATTAACAAATCTAATAAATTAAATAGTTAGCAATTGGGAGGACACGACCTGTTCTAGCACGTAGCAACGCACAATTTTGGAATATGAATTTGCTATGCCATAATTTTAAGATGCAACAGCTTGAGCAATATCAATATATGTGTTTAGGTTGGAAGAACCCATTATTGTGTTAAGTACTATTATGTGTTGAGATTGATCTTTATCAGACAAGATGTATGTGATTCATGTTGCAATGTTTTGTCCAACCTGTATTTAACATTGGTGTTCCATCCATACCTGAATGCATTAAGTTGAGAGGAGACTTAAGGGCTAATACTAAAAGTAAAGAACGAGCAAAACAGGAAACATCTGTTTCCGGTCATTGCTGCTTGAAGCAAGGTTGCCAAGACAACCAGTGGTTTCTAGCTGGCCTGGACAGGCATCAGCTAAGGAACATTCTCGAAACTTCCAGAAACTTCCAGGAAGGCCACCTGACGTGCCAGATGATGTAATTCCGATTAGCTAATGCCAGAAGCCTATAAATAGGTTGCCCGGACACAGAGCGGCCGCGCTTCTTCCTAGTCAGGGCGATGGCCGTGACGCTGCCCGGAGTAAAAGAACGAAGATGGATTTTGCATTCTTTTTGAAATTGAACCAAAATCTACTAAGATGAATTTCCAGAGTCTTCGAATTGGACTTTGTCAAATTTTAAGCTTCGAGAAAAGCAGGGGAGAAATCCACCGGGCAGAAAAGGGGAAGTTGCCACTTTTACTTTCTCCTCATGGCCAGACCTTTCTTCTTTTTTAAACAGAATTCGGATTTTGGAACAAAGGAGAGCCGATCACTCGGCTTGTTCAACCAAATAGGATTTTAGACCTTTAGTTTCCTCTCGTTCTGTCTGGGTGAGTCTTGTTATTTTGTTTTTTCGACTTGCAATTCTTTTTCTTGCTTATTCATTAAATCTCTTCTTGAGCCTTAATTCGGTATTGATTATTTCATATTAACTATGTCGAGCATGGTGTTATATGCGGTAATTACAACTTTAAAATGTCTTTATTTCCCTATCATAGTCATTCTTTAAATCCGTTCAATTCTTTTTAAAGTGAAGACAGCTTTAATCCTTAACATCAGGAATTGTCAGATCTGGTTCGAAGTAGTTATCTTGAGCTCAGCTAGGGCGAGGGCGCTCTAGTAAATTAACGAATCCTTGAGGTGACAAAGCGATACTGTAACTAATCTCGGGGTAATATTTGACCAAACTCTCTCCTTTCAAAAGCACATTAAGAATATAACCAGAATTGCGTTTTTTCACCTTCGTAATATTGCAAAGATTCGTCCGATCCTCTCGACCGGTGATGCGGAAACTATTATACATGCGTTCGTCACGTCGCGCCTGGACTACTGTAATGTACTATTTTCGGGTCTTCCTAAGTCCCGCATCAAAAGTCTACAGTTAGTACAAAATGCCGCTGCAAGGCTGCTCTCTCGGGCAAGAAAATTTGATCACATTACCCCAATACTAGCCAACTTACATTGGCTCCCGGTCCATTTAAGATGTGACTTCAAGGTTCTTCTATTAACCTATAAATCGCTGCATGGCTTAGCGCCTTCATATCTCGTCGACCTAGTTGTTCCTTATGTTCCGTCTCGTAACCTTCGTTCGCAAAACGCTACCCTTTTAGCGACACCGAGGGCTAAGAAAATGTCTGCAGGCTCTAGAGCATTTTCTATTCGGGCTCCAGAGCTTTGGAATGCCCTACCAATGGATATTAGGATTGCTACCTCAGTAGAAACATTTAAGACACGTTTAAAGACACATTTCTATGACATGGCCTTTAACTAACCTGTAGTGGCCGATTCGGCTGGAGTTTGTTTTCTCTCCCTCTCCACCCCCTCCCTCCCCCCTCCCCGGCCGGGGAGGTGGTTAGGTGGCACCCATGCTGACAGCGGCTATCTGGATTCTCGTGGGCCAATTCAGGATAGGGGAACTGCAGCTCAACCTCCTCGAAGAGCACTGCCAGGACAATTGAGGGCTCCTTCGGCAGCCCTCTGCTGTGACATGGACATCCACTTTTTATTTAATTGATTTTCATGTTGTATCATTTGTGCCCTCTCTGCATCCATTTCAACCTGGTGATCCTGAAAGGGGGATCCTTCCATCTGTGGTCCCTTCTCAAGGTTTCTCATTTTCCCCTGCTAGGGGTTTTTAAGTTTTTCCTTGCCCTTTTGGGAGCTTAAGATCAGGGGATGCTTTGAGAATAATTGTCAATTTCTGTCTATGTGAAGCCCTTTGAGACTGCTTGTGATTTGGGGCTATACAAATAAACTTGACTTGACTTGACTTGAGGTCTTAACAAAGGCATCTAAAAAATATCCGTAACGTAATACCAGCATCAAACAACCGAAGGGAGCCATCATTACGGCGCGGTCATACCGGCAACTTGCCTCGAATTGAGTTACTCGGCTCGCGCGTCGGATGACTTGAAAGGGGTTGGCGTCGTATAGAAATGACATTGATTCTGGTAGAATTAATTCAACTCGGGTGGTCAGCTACGGGTGAGTCTCTTCGCCCCGGCTTATTGAACCCGTTACTGGGGAGCCGGAGGCACTTCGATAAAAAGTGCCCGCTTGACATTTTGGCGGCCAACGAGTGGAGGGGGGTTGTGAGTTAAGATTTATTAATAGATGTTTGCCCGCAGCTCCAAAACGAATATGTGTGGAGTTTTTTCAGTTTTTTCTTCCTAGGAACGGTCATAATTCCGCTCACCGATACAAACAAATGTCAGAACGGCCTTGAGTGACATAAAAACAGTCGCTTTAAGGAATAGAGTTTCCTAGAAAAGATCATTTTAAAGCATGGGAGGATTAGAACTGTTTTGTGTAATAGTAAACGGTGACCGCTACCCCTTAGCACGTTGCTATAAGGATGAGTTTTGTTCGCAGAGTATTCGGCAGAACTTGCGAAAGCTAGAGGGGTCGGTACATGGGCACGTTTCTTGCGTGGCGGTACATTGAAACTCAGAAAGTGCATCCCGCCGTTGAGAGCATCAATTAGCGAGGCGGGAGTTCTCGAATTGGTGTTCTGAGTAGAGGCGACGCAAAAGGCGCCGTTGAGTAACTAAGAGCTGTATCGTCCCTATTCCGAGTGCACACGGAAAGGCTTCAAAAGGAGACAGCTCGAACCTTCAACTATTTTTTGGAGGCGGCTTGTGAAGCGAAGCTGGCCTCCAGAGTTTGCTAAATACATAGTAAAGCTGGCATGGGAGCGGCGCCTCGCTGTGTAGTGTGTGTGCTTTTTGAGGAAGGAGTATTAGAGAATGAAAAAAAGGAAAAAGCTAAAGAGGAAGAGCAGAGCAGGCCGTTTGCCCAGTGGGGGCTGAGTGTCCTCGGGGAGAGTGTTAAAGCGACAGTCTGTGTTTCCCACAGGGTGTTTGAAGCGGGGAGAAGATGACATTTGCGCTGCGTTGCTTGTTTGTTTCTATGTTGTCTGATGGCGTTATGTGTTGTAAGACGAAATTGGCTATAATGGTGCACTGAAGAATATGCTGGACTGTAGTTTGTCTGGTTTGCACCGCAAAATGGGAGAAAAAAAAAAGTGGGGGGATTAGTTGTTTACAGGAACTGGTCTAGCCCTAATAGAATTTTTGATTTTTTTTCCCCCTTTTTTTTAGGACAGAGAGCTTTCTGTCTGAAATAGCAAAATTATGAAATAAAGACATTCCAATCCTAAAGTCAGGAGAACTAGTGGATTGGCTGTGTCAAGACTATACAAGTATTTGCACAGGAAAATAAGAGAGATTAGGTTATATAAAGTTGAGGCAGCAAGAATTTTGATTAATCTACATATTGGCAGCTGTTTTTTTTAATCCATTTTCTTTTCTTTTTGGGGAAGTGAGTTATCAGAATCTTTGAAAGAAGAAAAAGAGGAAACAGCTGTCTCGAAAAAGGGAACTGTCGACAGCCTTGAGTAAGACCTCTGAGGCTGGCTGACTTAGAAGAAGCTGAACATTTTTTAAGTTTTTCTTTTTTTTTTTTCTTTCTTCAAAATTGTAAACATTTTTGCTGTGAACAATCAGGAGATTATTGAAACGTGACTGAAGAACATGTGCCAGCAAAAAATGTTGTAGAGGCAGTCCAATTGCCACAAAAAGAAAGCTATATGCATGTGTCCAGCACACAAGCACACACACACAGGACTGATGAGATGTCAAAAGGAAACGAGTTGCAGACAGGCCCGCAGAAGCAGACACTGCGAAAAGAGACGGATCAAGAAAGGATGGAGACCTGCAAGCTCATTGGGGCTTCATCCCTAAGAGGGGTTACCGACGTTGGGGAAGAACGCCCGGTGACGCACAGGCAAGAGAAATTGCTCCCACAGTGCTAGAAAGACTGTTGGAGGTTGTGAACAGACACGCAGGGAGCGTGAGAGTCATAACCGACAGCCGTTATGGTGAAGAAGCCCTCATAGACGTTCTGGCCATTTGGGAAGAACATGACTACGGGGGTGTGAAAGGAAGACCGGATGGGCCCTAGGAGGGGGCCTGCTGGAAGAATGAAGGTTCATCGAAACGTCCAAGAAAGGATAATTATAGTTGTAGGAGTTGAGAAATGGGACAAAACCCCTCGCGGAAAGTGGTCCCATATGTGAGTCCGTGAAGAATGTGGTAACGGCCGTACATGAAGATAGGGCACGGAAGAGCCGTGCCTACACGGAAGGAGTTGGAGAAGCTGGAGCTCTGGATTTCCGAAAGTGCAATTCGTGCTGCCTTGCATGAACTGTGTAACAGGTACAGCACAGGTCGCAGAGGACAGCGAACAGACGGATTGACTTTCAAGCACTGTGCCATGGGGGCCAGTATGTCGCTGGACCCATGTGAGTTGACAGCACAAGAGGTGTGCTTGTGGACTCCTTGTCAAGACATGAAGGGCTGGAAGCTGTGAGAAGAGCCGACGCCAACAGGAATCGTGAGCGTGATCAAGACGCTTGAAGAATAAAATCTAGAGGGTGAGCAGTTGAAACCAATGCCAGCTGACCCGATTCGAGCTAAGATGTAACCAAAAGAACCAGATTACAGCTGACAACTTAGCTGTCCCCGCCTTGGTGTGTTTGGCCGCATGCAAAGGTGCGGTTATCATACGAAGAAAACAGAACGGAAAAATGGCCGGTCGGGCCCTGGACCTGCTGAGACGAGCCACACGGGGCTGTGTCCCTAGGCGATGTGACTCTTTTTATTGGAACAGGGACGACGAAGCACCGTGTGAGCATTTGTGAGCATCGTTGTCAAGTGGAAGGAGTCTGAAGTAAAGACCCAAGCCTCCAGGAGGAAGACGACATCGGTGCTTCGGAGGCAAGACACGTGACGTGGACTGACCTTTGGCGACTCCCGGAGCCTCTGCGGCCCCGGGTCTCCAGATGTTTTGCAAGATAAATAGGTGACCAGTGAGTGTGTAGGCTTACTGTCCCAGCAATGTTGAGTTGATGGGGTAACTCCTCAGCAACGGTGATATAGAATGGTGCAAATTTAGACAGGTAAATTTGGTAGTTTAACGCACCAGCCAACTTTGCTAATCTTACATTAGATTTGATTTGCAAATGTAAGTGGAGGATAAATTTGTCAGAGAGTGTCAAAAAGAATTCGATAGAATAAATCCTGATTCTATAATGTTGAAGGAGTTAGTAAGGACAACTTCCTCCTTTTTTAAATTGTAAACGTCTTCTTAACAGGGCTCCAAAAAGCCTGTCTGGGAAGGCATTGGAGAGTGTCAAAAATAATTAGATAGAATAAGTCCTGATTTTATCATTTTAAAGGAGTTAGTAATGATAACTTCCTCCTTTTCAAATTTTAAACGTCTTCTTAACAGGGCTCCTCAAAGCCTGTTTAGGAAAATTTGTCAGAGTGTCAAAGTATAATGTAGAATGGTTTTGTAATAGCAACTACCATTTTATTTTTGGGTTTTATTTTGGAAGCAAATGAGCGAAACACCTGCCGGCCAGTCCCTCTGCCATGCGGAGGGATTGACCGTTCTATGTTCTAGACTTGTGCGTCTATGTGTTTCAGACAAGTACGTGTTTTGAATGCACCCAGGTGCATTCTTAGTAGATTGAATCTGTCGAAATTTGCCTGGACGGTCGGAAGGTTGTAGTGAGCTGTGGCTTTCCCACATCCCCGCCGTCTTTAAATGGCTTGCCCCTAATGTCAAGCTGGGAGAGCAGGCTAAGATGAGCGCCTTAGATGGGGTGGCTACTCTGACCTGATGACATCAGCAACGCAGCTCGAGACGTCCCACGGCCCACCGAGACCATGGGTTGTCCTTGTTTTGAGACAGAGTGATATCCTGTCGCACCATCTGGCCTCTGGTTCACATGGCTTAGAGCCACCTGGACGGTTCACAATGCTTCACGTCCCACTGGCGGTGTGGCCGGTGTGTGGCTGTTAGCCTGGCTCATCATCCTGTGTCCAAAGACTTCTACACCCGAGTAGAGGGACCCGATGCTGCTCCTGTCGTGGCTTGCCTCGGACATTGGTCCGGTGACGGCTTCTTCTTCAAGCCATCACTGAGGGGGGCGTCAACGTCAACGACAACATCGACAACAATGGCAACGGCAGCGACGGCGACATCAGCGTCCATCACGGCGGCGTGTTCATTCAGGACCGCGTGGAGTGCTTGCTTCGGAGGGGCTTGCGGGATTCAAGGAGGGGATGTCAAGTGACATGGTGGTACGAGATGGTGTAAAATTAGGTAGCGAATTTGGCCCAGGCACATTGGCTATCCCAAAACATGTAGTAGTTCAAAATTTCACCAGGAGATGGTGTTAAAGCTTGACATAGGGGTGACCTGATGGAAATTAACAAATCTAATAAATTAAATAGTTAGCAATTGGGAGGACACGACCTGTTCTAGCACGTAGCAACGCACAATTTTGGAATATGAATTTGCTATGCCATAATTTTAAGATGCAACAGCTTGAGCAATATCAATATATGTGTTTAGGTTGGAAGAACCCATTATTGTGTTAAGTACTATTATGTGTTGAGATTGATCTTTATTAGACAAGATATATGTGATTCATGTTGCAATGTTTTGTCCAACCTGTATTTAACATTGGTGTTCCATCCATACCTGAATGCATTAAGTTGAGAGGAGACTTAAGGGCTAATACTAAAAGTAAAGAACGAGCAAAACAGGAAACATCTGTTTCCGGTGATTTCTGCTTGAAGCAAGGTTGCCAAGACAACCAGTGGTTTTTAGCTGGCCTGGACAGGCATCAGCTAAGGAACATTCTCGAAACTTCCAGAAACTTCCAGGAAGGCCACCTGACGTGCCAGATGATGTAATTCCAATTAGCTAATGCCAGAAGCCTATAAATAGGTTGCCCGGACACAGAGCGGGCGCGCTTCTTCCTAGTCAGGGCGATGGCCGTGACGCTGCCCGGAGTAAAAGAATGAAGATGGATTTTGCATTCTTTTTGAGATTGAACCAAAATCTACTAAAATGAATTTCCAGAGTCTTCGAATTGGACTTTGTCAAATTTTAAGCTTCGAGAAAAGCAGGGGAGAAATCCACCGGGCAGAAAAGGGGAAGTTGCCACTTTTACTTTCTCCTCATGGCCAGACCTTTCTTCTTTTTTAAACAGAATTCGGATTTTGGAACAAAGGAGAGCCGATCACTCGGCTTGTTCAACCAAATAGGATTTTAGACCTTTAGTCTCCTCTCGTTCTGTCTGGGTGAGTCTTGTTATTTTGTTTTTTCGACTTGCAATTCTTTTTCTTGCTTATTCATTAAATCTCTTCTTGAGCCTTAATTCGGTATTGATTATTTCATATTGAGTATGTCGAGCATGGTGTTATATGCGGTAATTACAACTTTAAAATGTCTTTATTTCCCTATCATAGTCATTCTTTAAATCCGTTCAATTCTTTTTAAAGTGAAGACAGCTTTAATCCTTAACATCAGGAATTGTCAGATCTGGTTCGAAGTAGTTATCTTGAGCTCAGCTAGGGCGAGGGCGCTCTAGTAAATTAACGAATCCTTGAGGTCTTAACAAAGGCATCTAAAAAATATCCGTAACGTAATACCAGCATCAAACAACCGAAGGGAGCCATCATTACGGCGCGGTCATACCGGCGACTTGCCTCGAATTGAGTTACTCGGCTCGCGCGTCGGATGACTTGAAAGGGGTTGGCGTCGTATAGAAATGACATTGATTCTGGTAGAATTAATTTAACTCGGGTGGTCAGCTACGGGCGAGTCCCTTCGCCCCGGCTTATTGAACCCGTTACTGGGGAGCCGGAGGCACTTCGAAAAAAAAGTGCCCGTTTGACAACACAAACACACACACAAACACACACACACACACGCTTCATACAATAATCACACACACAAGAATCACATTCACACACCCAAAGACTCACCCGTGTACACTACACACACCTGCTCTCACATCCTTACGACCAAACATGTGCCTACCAGTATGCACCTATGAGCCACAGTGCCTGTTACGTTTTTGCCAATAATTCAGCAAAGCAATCAAAACTGAACCATGTCTTCCCTCCTGTGTTCTGACCGACACTCGGGGGCGAAAAAAGCATAACCATCTGAGCCAACCCCCTACACCAGGGGTGTGCAAACCTTTTGACTTGCGGGCCGAATTGGGTTCTAAATTTTGACTGGAGGGCCGAACCAGGAGCAGATGGATGTAGTGTTTGTGTGAAGTAATATAAACGACATTTAAAGGTCATTGCATAAATGGTTTTGGCCTTTAGTAGGAAAGTAAAGCATGGATACTGGAAAAACGTTTTTTGGAAACAAATGCATTTTATTAACAGAATTAAAAATCTATTTTACCTAAAAACTACTATCAGTGATTCTCATTAAATAAGACACTGTTAGTATGACTAACAATTTCTATCGCTTCAGCGCCTGCAGGTCACACTTATGAAAGATGTTTATCTAATGAGGTGAAATCACATCAAACGGCCAACATTCTGACCAAATACATCATCTTGAAGAATCTGTGAAAGAATACATCTAAATAAAGTACTAATATAGAAATGACTTATAAAGAAATCAAAAAAGCAACACGGTGACAGATTTACTGAAAATCAGAGCAGCGCTTTAACTCACAAACACCTGGTGACAGAGGTGAGGAAACGGGAAACACTTCCTTAAAGTCGGCCTTAAAAACTTTAAAAGTTAAGATTAGTCGAAAATAGAGGGTGCATCATAAACTTGCCCATGTACTTGACTTTAGATCCGCAGTTTGTCGGTGAAAAAAGTTTAAAGTTTTGCTGAGTCTTCAAATTAGCTGTCAACCTCTCCACTGTAGCCGCCCGTTCATGTGTTGACTCCTAGCGTAGTTAGCATGCTTCGTAGCAAAGTGACGGCTAATATTGTACTCCTTGCAACCGTTTCTTGGCATATCAGACATAACGGCATTGATCCGACTTCAGCAAAAAAAAATTTTGTTGTCAACTCTTTTTTAAACACTCGGCAGTCAGTGTCCACCTTTCTTTTCCCTGGGCCACTCATTTTGATGGAGGGATTCCAGGGGAAGGTTTGTGGGTGGCTTTGACGTAAAACTGTATCTGAAAGCTCAGTGCGCGAATTACGAGAATGCTGACCTCACAGCCCGCACTCGAAATTCGGCACTGATAGAAATAGAGCGCGGAGTGCGCCGGGTCCGTACTACGGAGTACGTACACGCACTTGTGAGTCTGCACCGCGCTTTCTGACGCGGCTTCCGGGAGTAAATGCTTTGAAGAGGAATAAAAACACCCTTGGAAACCAAATGTTGCCCCTCATCGTGACTCGGAGCCGCAACAAATGTTTCGGATTTGTGTAGGGTACATTGTGACAGACAGCAAACGAGCAGGTGATCGAGCAAGCGTCTGATACGAGAGCATTGCGGTCGCATGGAGCGTGTTTGAAGTGAACAGCAGAGAAGAAAGGAACAAGGCAAAGTGTTGTGAAATAAAATGCACAGAACGGCTGTGCAAGACACGTCAGCTATATAAAGAGCGAGAGTTGTTTTCTTCCTATTAGTTTCAATTCACAGTTTAATTAGCAGTTTCAATCAGCAAATAACAAAATGCGTATTACAGGTAATATTTTATTTCACAACACTGCCTTGTTCCTTTGGTCTCTGCTGTTCATCCTAAAACACAAAGGCGCTCTTTAAGCAATGCGACAGTGAGCGCCCGGCGCGCTGCGGCTGCGCGACCGCACCAAATTAAACTCCCTGCGCAGTGCGCACTGAGGTCCACTTAAATTTTAGAAAGTACATCAGGACTTTAAAAATATCTTCTAAATTTCAGCGACGGCTCTGTCACAATAATGCGACCAGCGCGGTGCAGTTGGGCGGTCGGCGGCGCGCTACGGTTGAGCGTTCTCTCTCACACTCTCTCTCTCGCGGTCTCTCGCTCTCGCACACGCGCACACACGCTCACGCGCACACACGCAAACCGGATATTATACGGAGGCCGCCATTACAGATGCGCAGAACGGATGCGCAAGACACGTCAGCTATATAAAGAGCGAGAGTTCAGTTCTCTACCTAAATCCGTATTACAGGTAATATTTTATTTCACAACACTTTGCCTTGTTCCTTTCTTCTCTGCTGTTCACTTCAAACACGCTCCATGCGACCGCAATGCTCTCGTATCAGACGCTTGCTCGATCACCTGCTCGTTTGCTGTCTGTCACAATGTACCCTACACAAATCCGAAACATTTGTTGCGGCTCGGAGTCACGACGAGGGGCAAGTTTTGGTTTCCAAGGGTGTTTTTATTCCTCTTCAAAGTCTCTCCCATACAGAGCCGCCTTTTTCACGTCCGCACGCGTCTTTCCCGTGTGCGCACGGAGCGCGGTGGTGCGTTTACGGGCAGTCGGAGAAATCAACGCCAACAAAAAAAAATACATCCAGCCTAGTTAAGACCATACCAAAGACTATAAAAATGGGACCCATTGCCTCCCTGCGTGTGTGACGATCATTGGGACTTAAAAAAAAAAAAAAAAAAAAAAAACGGTAATGGTGATCCTTTTCGATAGCTTGACTTCATCACTACTACCATTGATAACGATATGATAACGTGACGCTGACGTCATCCGGACGTGCCACCGTCTAGCGGGCCAACCATGATGATTTATGTTGGGAATTACCGTATTTTCCGCACTATTAGGCGCACCGAATTATAAGGCGCACCTTCAATGAACGCCCCATTTTAAAACTTTGTCCATATATAGGGATTATAAGGCGCATAAAATAGAAGCTATACTACAACAAACTGAGGTTGACTAGGGTTGCGGTATGCATCCACTAGCCAATAACCAACGAGCCCTCTGTAAACAATCGCGTTTCTCAAACGATCTCCTATAAAATGATCGGCACTGACTAAAGTTCGATCTAACGCATTGGTACTATTTACTTATGTTTCCCTTCCATATCGATCCGTAGATTTACTTGAAACATTAACAGAGCAGCCTATTTTGACATGAAATAGCCTGGTGCGTATAGCAGCTATCGTTATAGCATTAGCCATCCGCAAATTCCCATGAGCCTCAGCTCGCAATCTCCCATGAGCCTCAGCAAAGTGTAAACAATCGCGTTTCTCAAACGATCTCCTATAAAATGATCAGAACTGACTAAAGTTCGATCTAACGCATTGGTACTACTTACCTATGTTTCCCTTCCATATCGATCCGTAGATTTACTCAAAACATTAACAGAGCAGCCTATTTTGACATGAAATAGCCTGGTGCGTATAGCAGCTATCGTTATAGCATTAGCCATCCGCAAATTCCCATGAGCCTCAGCTCGCAATCTCCCATGAGCCTCAGCAAAGTGTAAACAATTGCGTTTTTCAAACTATCTCCTAAAATGATCGGAACTGACTAAAGTTCGATCTAACACATTGGTACTGCTTACCTATGTTTCCCTCCCATATCAATCCGTAAATTTACTTGAAACATTAACGGAGCAGCCTATTTTGAAATGAAATAGCCTCGCGGGTACAACAGCTATTCGGCGACGCCACCTGACTACAGTTGCCGTAATGTTGGGAAGCGATGCGACCTTGTAATTTACTAGTCGTACTAAAACGTACTGAAACATTTTGGCAGAGCACTGTGTACAACCAGTATGGATTAACAAATTCATCAATTGATCCATATATAAGGCGCTCTGCATTATAAGGCGCACTGTGTTTTTTTTAGTAAAATGTAAGTTTTTAGGTGCGCCTAATAGTGCGGAAAATACGGTAGTCAAAATGCTTGAAACCAGCTGGGATTTTAGTTTTTCTTTTTTTTTCAAACGCTTGGCATGCAAAGAGTTAATGGCCTTATTTTTCACTAATTTCGTTTACTACCTTTAAATACCTTTTACAACCCCGCGTATATCTTGATACAATGTGCCTTACAGACGATCTACTGATTTTTTGGCTTCATGAGATCGTCAACACGTTAAATTATTTCACAATCTAATATTGTCGTGTCGCCCACCACTAATTCATTGTATCTGACCTTGTAGGATCTTCTGAAGCCAAACTTGTCAAGACGAGAGCCCCAGAGGAGTGCATATTTTGGTATTTTTTATTTATTTATATTTGTTCTAGATTTCAATGGTTATCTTGAACAATGTCAATAACAGTTTTAAATAGGCCAAAATGGTCACACAAACCCTTCAAACAGCACAAAGCGGGATTTTTGCCTGTCCATGCACAAATTAGTGCAAGAAAGACCTCACAACAAACCTGTCCTGCTCATCAGAAGAGCCTTTAAGAACAACCTACCTGTGTTAGAGCGTCGTCGGATGCCAAAGTCCCAGCTGGAGGTGATGTCCATAGACTGGGAGAGGTCACAAGTGTAACCGTCTGTCATGGAGCCAAATCCCTCATTTAAGGAACTCAATATTGCTGACTCATAGCCGCTACCAGGTACCTGGGTCAGATGACATTTCTCCAGATCCACATCCTGATCGATTAGGACCATTTCACACATTCCTGTATCATCACTGGTCACGTGGGATTGTCTGATGTGGGCAAGAATAATAGCTGGATTGTCCAAGAAGGCCATTTCTTCACCTTTGTAAAAACTGAGACAGAAATGAAATTAGTTTATTTTCCTAACTTTACCAACAGCCATTAAATAACTTTAGTTGTAAAAAAACAATAAAAAGCAGTAAAAACTATACCATAACTTCTGGACTATAGGACACACGTGATTATAAACCATAACAGCTAAAATTAGGGGAACATCTTGTTTTGTTCATATAAAAGTTGCACTTGACTATAAGCCGCAGGTGTTTTAATGTTTAATTACCATTTTAAGAGACACAAAGAGGACTGTCAGGGAAAATATGGTTCTTTTGGAACGCATACCTTTTATTAACATAACGTTTATTGATAGAGATGAAGGAGCTCTGCAAAAAAGTCTCAGCGACGACCATAATAAACTTAACGTGCAGGGAACACGAGCAACACACAACTAATAATAAAGAAAATGGGACCACTTACAGGGGTAAAGTTGGCAATGCGATACGAGCTACACGTGAAGCTGCAGAGAAGACATGGCCCAGGAAAAGAATACTGAAAAGGGTGACGCAACAAGATTCCATCAACAACAACCTAGTGCCCTCGAGTGGCCGGAAGATCCCTCTACAATAGATGCAGCAGCTCTATTTCCTCCGTTAAGTGCGCCATCATCTTTTGTTCCCTATAATGAGGGTTTGTGTATAAAAGCTTCCTTTCTCCAGTAATGTCCATCTTGATCTTGTTCTGTCTCTTGTTCGTGTCAATTGTTTGCCTGGCGGAAGGACATGCGATCTACGCACCACTCTTCTCCCCAGTGTCCGTGTGTCTTGTCACATATCCCTCCGCCGAGCAAAGCGGTGCCGCACAACAGCGCTCCACAACCTTTTTAGTAATGAGTGTACAAGTGTGTTAGACATCACAAAAAATCCATAGATATGCCACACCGGTGTAGTTGACATAAAAATCACGATAAATCCATAGATACGTCGCACCGGACTACAAGCCTCAGGGTTCAAAGATTGTGTATAAATATATGTGTATATATTATATTTTATTAGAGCGCCTCAAAACCTGCGTTGGTATTTCAGGGTCAGCACTTTGTTGGTTTAGTTCTTATCTCTCTGACCGGACCCAGCCCTTCTCATATAGTGGAGCGCGCCCTGCGATACCAAGGTGGGCGCATGTGACATCAAGGAACATGCTTTTCTTTTGGCGGTACTATATTAAAGTGTAATTAGACATCCACTGCAATAGGTGGGAGTGGCGGTATCACTGGAAGAGTGTGCGCAAGGAGTATTCGCTCTACAGTGTAGAGCGCACGGAACATACGCACACACAGCACAGAGCAGGCGATAAAAAGTGCAGTGGGACACCATGGAAAAGTATTTAACAGGGTTCAAAAGAACGGCGGAGAGAGACAGAGATAAGAGAATTGAGAGAATTATGACGAAGGGTACGTAGCGCTCGGCTTCAGTGTGACTATGATGGGAGACGAGGAAAGACCAGTGTGTTTACTGTGCCTTACAATGTTGGCAGCGGACAGTATGAAGCCAAATAAATTACCGTTTTTTTCCGTGTATAATGCGCCCCCATGTATAATACGCACCCTAAAAATGGCATGTTGATGCTGGAAAAAAGCCTGTACCCATGTATAATACGGACCCAATTTTTTTTTTAAGTCCCAATGATAGTCACACACGCAGGGAGGCAATGGGTCCCATTTTGTAGTCTTTGGTATGGTCTTAACTAGGCTGGATGTAATTTTTTTTGTTTGCGTTGATTTCTCCGACTGCCCGTAAAGGCACCACCGCGATCAGTGCGGACATGTGAAAAAGGCGTGCGGACGTGAAAAAGGCGGCTCTGTATGGGAGAGACATTGAAGAGGAATAAAAACACCCTTGGAAACCAAAACTTGCCCCTCGTCCTGACTCGAAGCCACAACAAATGTTTCGGATTTGTGTAGGGTACATTGTGACAGCAAACGAGCAGGTGATAGACCAACCGTCTGATACGAGAGCATTGCGGTCGTATGGAGCGTGTTTGAAGTGAATAGCAGAGACGAAAAGAACAAGGCAAAGTGTTGTGAAATAAAATATTACCTGTAATACGCATTTTGTTATTTGCTGATTGAAACTGCTAATTAAACTGTGAATTGAAACTAATAGGAAGAAAACAACTTTTAGCATTTTTAGGGTGCGTATTATACATGGGGGTGCATTATACACGGAAGAAAACGGAATTAGGTGGAGAACTGAACTCTCGCTCTTTATATAGCTGACGTGTCTTGCGCATCCGTTCTGCGCATCTGTAATGGCGGCCTCCGTATGTTATCCGGTTTGCGATGGAGATTAAAAACCAAACAATATTTGACAATAACACACCATCAAGGATTGCACCATCGCATCAAACGATGTGTCATCAATTATGAATTTTACTGACTAAGTGTGTTGGGCAGGATGGCTGAATGCGATGCACGATTGACAACAAACAAGAAGAAAGGTGATTTCAAGTTTTATTTCGAGGGAGATTTGTCATGTCTCGTCCCCAGTTCTGTTATGTGTCTAGGTTGCCATAGTTTCTGTTCGCGTCGCCCCTCCCTTCCTGTGTCACCTCAATCAATGTAACGTGTTTTGTATTTAAGTCCTGTCTGCCCCTCGCTCACCGTCGGATCATTGCATGTGTTACTGTCATGATGTCTGTTTGGTTTCTGTTCCTGTCTTTGGTAATGTCACCCTGTCTTTTTGTTCCACGACTTTGTCGGTCAGTCCTGTTGTTGGTTTTGTTGTACCATGATTTTCTAAAAAAAAAAGTAAAAAAAATAAATAAATAAATAATAATAATTTTTACCCATGTATAATGCGCACCCCAGATTTTAGGACAATAAATTAGTTAAATTTTGCGCATTATACACGGAAAAAAACGGTAAGGCGGCACTTATAAAGTCATTGCACCCCAATCACGCTGATAAGATGCTTGAGGTTTTTCAGCAAAAACGAGCTGAATATTGCGAACAATCATCCCACTTTGTGAATTCTACATCAGTCAATCAGCAAGCACTGTAAGCATCATATAAAGCAGCGTACCAAATTGCCCAGTGCAAAAAAAGAAACCCACACCATTGCAGAAGAGCTGATACTACCTGCAGCCGTGGACATGGTCTCCATCATGTTGCCTCATTTTGATTAAAAAAACAACACAAAGTGTTTTATTCGTTTTTGTTTTGTAGGTTAAAATGTTTTGTATATTGTGCTCCTGAGTTAATTTTGCTGATTACTTTGAATTGAATATTACTTATTGCTGTTATTTAATTTAATATCATGTATGTTTATTATTATTTTATTGTATTTTTTTCAGCATAAAATGGCAGTTGGTCAAGAATATTTATAGTTTGAATTAGGGATGCACCGAAATAGAAATTCTTGGCCGAAACCGAAAACGATGAGGAAACCAAGGCCGAAAACCGAAAACCGAAACACCAAAAGAAATGTCAGTTATTAGAACCACAGCATTTACACAGTACTAATCTCACTAAATCACTAAAATCAAGGCATTGCAATAAACCACTTACAAAAGTATGAAAATATTTATTTAGCACTGACATTACAACAATGCACAATATAAATTAAAATTCAAAAATAAAATAAAATAAAATGTTTAACTTGACCCAACTCATGTGTACATTAAATAATAATTTACAGGCTTATAACTGACTGGCCTGCTGAAAGACCGTAAAATTAAATATGTTCTCTTATAAAAACACAAAGAGAACTTTCTTGCCTTTTCAAAAACGTCCCCCACAGACGGAGTGGGCGTGCTCGGTGTCAGTTTCCTTTTCTGTGTCGCCTTCTTCTCATATTCAGAATGGCGATCGGGATGTTTGGATTTCAGGTGATGAATTACACCCGACGTGGAGAAACCTTTTGCAGATGCACCCCCTCTTGAAATTTCAGCATTGCATGTTTTGCAAATCACTATCCGTGGGTCTTTCTCTGAGATAGTGAAATCAGTCCACACCGCAGAAATGCTGGCTCTTATCCCGTTTTCCCGCCTGCTGGCTGCGCTGTTTGCTCACGTCATCACAAGTTTCGGCCGTGTTGTTTCGGTGATTTAGGTCTTTCGGCCAAAAACCGAAAATGGACTTTTGGGTCATTTTCGGCCGAAAATCTTCGGTGGCCGAATTTTCGGTGCATCCCTAGTTTGAATAATTATAATTTATATTTTAATTTCAGGCAAAGTGATGCACTTTGAATCTGTTCTGTTACAGACTAAAAAACAATATTACTCAAGTTATTCTTTATTGTAAATTGCTCTTTCTTTCCTATTTATTTTTTGTTTTCTTTAATGTTAATATGTTTTCTTCTTCCTAGGGGGGGGGGGGGCATCACAGAAAATGATTGAGAAGCACTGGCGTAGTCCATGGCAACACGACCTCTGAGCTCAATGTTATATGTGGTGTCCCGCAGGGATTGGCACTCGGACCTAAACTATTTTGTATTCATATGATTCTGCTTGGGGACATTGTATGTAAATCTAACATTAGTTTTCATGGTTATGCGGCTGAAACCCAATTATATGAGACGTTATCAATGACAAATCCGCGGGATTGTTATAATCTTGAGACGCGCCTTTGTGAGATTAAACAATAGATGTTTCTCAATTTCCAACATCTTAACCCAGATAAAACCGAGATTTTGTTATATTTGAGCAAACACTCTACTTTCAAAAACACATTAAAAACATAAATAGAACTGCGTTTTTTCACCTCCGCAATATAGCTACCTCCGCAATATAGCTAAGATTCATTAGATTCTTTCAACTCGTGATGCGGGAATTATTATACATGCGTTTATTACGTTGCGCCTTGAGTACTGTAACGTATTGTTCTCGGGTCTTCCTAAATCCAGTATTAAAAGTCTACAGTTGGTACAAAAAGCAGCGAGGCTGCTCACACGGACGAGAAAATTTGATCACATTACCCCAATATTAGCCAACTTGAATTGGCTCCCGGTCCATTTAAGATGAGACTTCAAGGGCATCAAAGAAGCAAAGAGGGCGTTCTCGTGCAAAATTACCGCCCACTTCAAGGACAGCAGGGACGCACGGAGCCTTTGGCAGGGTATTCAGACCATCACGGATTACAAGCCCGCGCCGCAGAGCTGTGAAGGCGACGTCCGTCTGCTCAATGACCTCAACCGCTTCTTTGCTCGCTTCGACGCTCAGAACAGCACTTGCCCGCTGAAGGCCACTCCCCCTTCACACGAGCTGCCCCTGTGCCTCTCCGCCGACAGCGTGAGGAGGGCGCTTGCCGCCATCAACATCCGTAAGGCGGCGGGCCCTGACAACATCCCGGGTCGGGCGCTGAAGGACTGCGCTGGTGAGCTGACGGATGTCTTCACGGACATCTTTAACACTTCCCTGCAGCAGGCCATCGTCCCGTCGTGTTTCAAAGCTGCCACCATCGTACCTGTGCCGAAGAAACCCGCTCCGTCCTGCTTCAATGACTACCGCCCCGTGGCACTTACGCCCATCATCATGAAGTGCTTTGAGCGGCTTGTCATGGAGCACATCCGATCCGTTCTCCCGCCCACCATTGACCCCTTCCAGTTTGCGTACCGAGCCAAAGCGGTCTTCGGAGGATGCCATCTGCTCTGCCCTCCACTCGGCCCTCACCCACCTGGAGAGGAGGGACTCGTATGTGAGATTGCTGTTTGTGGACTTCAGTTCTGCCTTCAACACCATTGTGCCACAACGCCTCATCAGCAAACTTGACGCGCTGGGCCTCAGTACCTACCTCTGCAACTGGCTACTGGACTTCCTCTGTCAGAGGCCACAGGTAGTACGTGTTGGCGACAAAATCTCCGCCAGCATCACGCTGAGCACGGGGGCCCCCCAAGGCTGCGTGCTCAGTCCGCTGCTCTTCACCCTCCTGACGCATGACTGCACTGCAACCTACAGCGACAACCGTATCGTGAAGTTTGGCCGACGACACGACTCTGGTGGGTCTCATCACCAAGGGAGACGAGACTCAATACAGGCTTGAGGTTGACCTTCTGACCACGTGGTGCAGGGACAACAACCTCCTGCTGAACGTCCACAAGACCAAGGAGATTGTTGTGGACTTCCGGAAGGGTCACACCCAACACCTGCCGCTGACCATCGACGGTGCTGTGGTGGAGCGAGTGAGCAGCGCCAAGTTCCTGGGGGTGCACATCAGTGAGGATCTCTCCTGGTCCACCAACACCGCATCACTGGCAAAGAAAGCCCAGCGCCGCCTGTACTTCCTGCGGAAACTTAGGCGAGCGAGCGCTCCTCCGGCCGTCATGACTGCATTTTACCGCGGCACCATTGAGAGCGTCCTCTCCAGCTGTATTGCTGTTTGGGGTGGCGGCTGCACTGACTACAACTTGAAGGCCCTGCAGCGCATAGTGAACACGGCTGGTAAGATTGCTGGTGCTTCGCTCCCCTCCTTGAAGGACATTTACACCTCCCATCTCACCCGCAAGGCGACCACGATTGTGAGTGATGCGAGTCACCCCGCTCACTCTTTGTTCGAGCTTCTGCCCTCTGGGAAGAGGTACAGAAGCCTGCGCTCCCGCACCTCCAGACTCTCAAACAGCTTCATACTCCAGGCTGTTAGGATCCTGAACTCGCTCCCCCGTTCTGCGTAGCGTCCTGTACTTTCACTGTCTGAACTGTCTGAATGCACACTGGCTCTTATTATTTATTATTTGTTATTACTCTTATTTATTGTTTGTGCCTTTTTGTTTATGATGTTTTTTACTTTTGCGCTATGCTTGCTGGCTCCGTTATTTATTGTGTTATCTGTTTATTTATTATTTATTCATCACTCTTACTATTGATTTTTAGAATTTTTGCCTTCTTGTTTTTATATTGTGTCGCGTACATGTATGTCTATCGTGTTATGTGTCTCGTCACCGTGGGATAGAGAAAAACGTAATTTCGGTCTCTTTGTGTGTTGTGACATGTGGAGAGATTGACAATAAAGCTGACTTTGACTTTGACTTTTCTTTTATTAACCTATGAAACATTGTATGGGTTAGCGCAGGGGTGGGCAAACTTTTTGACTCGCGGGCCGAACTGGGTTCTAAATTTGGACCGGAGGGCCGAACCAGGAGCAGATGGACGTAGGCTTTGTGTGAAGTCATATAAGCGACCTGTAAAGGTCATTGCATAAAAGATTTTGGCCTTTAGTAGGTAGTAAAGCATGGATATTCCAGACAAGTTTTTTGAAAACAAATGCATTTATTAACAGCATTAAAAAAAAAAAACACACTAAAAAACTGCTATCAGTGATTCTCATAAAATACGACACTGTTATTATGAATAACAGTCTCCATCACTTCAGTGCCTGCAGGTCAGATTAATGAAAGATGTTTATTTTATGAGATCACATCAAACGGCAAACATTCTGACCAAATATATCATTAAGATTAAGATTAAAGTCCCAATGATCGTCACACACACACCTGGGTGTGGTGAAATTTGTCCTCTGCATTTAACCCATCCCCGTGTGATTTTAATCCATCCCCTGGGGGAGAGGGGAGCAGTGAGCAGCAGCGGTGCCGCGCTCGGGAATCAGTTGGTGATCTAACCCCCCAATTCCAACCCTTAATGCTGAGTGCCAAGCAGGGAGGCAATGGGTCCCATTTTTATAGTCTTTGGTATGACCCGGCCGGGGTTTGAACCCCCAACCTTCCAGTCTCAGGGCGGACACTCTACCACTAGGCCACTGAGCTGATCTTGAAGAATCGGTGAAAGCATACATCCAAATAAAGTAATCAAAAAAGCAACACGGTGAGGGTTATCTGAAAATCAGAGCAGAGTTTTAACTCACAAACACCTGGTAACAGAGGTGAGGAAACGGGAAACACTTCCTTAAAGTAAGCCTTAAGAACTTTACAGGTTAAGATTAGTCGCAAATAGGTGGTGCATCAATGTCCTTGAGCATCCTGCATTGTTTGAAAATGAGAATGGTCGCTAGTTTCAATCCGTGCTATGTGTATAAATCCTATTCAAAATGCCTCCCCTTCATTTTCAGTGGGAACAGTGTGGTTGGTCTCCCTTTTTTGCTAGTGCGTCATAGTCTGGAGTAAAATTTGTTGTGGCAATTCTTAGGAGAGATCCGAGGTGTTGGTCCGTTTACCTCGATCTGTGACGGGTTGATGTTGACGTTCATGTGGCTGAACGTCACGTCGCGTACGTCGAGCCAAATTGGCCACTCTTTTTTAACATTCGGCACTCACTTCTTTTCTTCGGGCCACTCATTTTAATGGAATGATTCCAGGGGAAGGTTTGTGGGTGGCTTTAGCGCAAAACTGCATCTGAAAATTCAGCGCGCGAATTACAAGAATGCTGTCGTCACAGCCCACGCTCTAAATTCGGGACTGCTACGAATAGAGCGAGAGCGCGCCATGCCCGTACTACTGAGTACGTATACGCACTTGTGAGTGTGCACCAAGCTTTCTGACACGGCTTGCGGTAGTAAATGCGCAGGCGAGCGCTTCGCCATCTACTGGGGAAACGCAGTCATTGCAGGCAAAATGACCCAAAAACAAAGTTTAATAATACAATTTGTTCAGGGTTGGCGGGCCGGATTAAACGGTCCCGTGGGCCGGATGTGGCCCGCGGGCCGTAGTTTGCCCACCCCTGGGTTAGCGCCTTCATATCTTGTCAACCTAGTTGTCTCTTACGTTCTGTCTAGAAACCTTTGTTCGCACAGCGCTGGTCTTTCAGTGACCCCGAGGGCCAAAAAGAAGTCCGCAGCTTCTAGAGCAGTCTCTATTCGGCCCCAGAGCTTTGGAATGTTCTACCAATACATTCCGCGCCGACAGAAACAGCGAACTAAGCGGTAAATCCCGAGGGGGTGGGCTGTGTTTACATCAACAACAACTGGTGTAAAAATGCTAGATCTGTCACCAGCTACTGCTCTTCGGACATTGAGCTTTTGACTGTTAACTGCAGACCCTTCTACCTGCCCAGGGAGTTTACTGTTATTAGCATCACTGCTGTGTATGTGCCTTCCAGCGCTAATACTAAAGAGGCCATGAGCGTTTTCTATCGGACAATCGGTGAGCTGCAATCCACGCACACAGAGGATGTTTTCATCATTGCTGGGGACTTTAACCAGGCTAATATGAAGACTATTCTCCCTCATTTTTACACGTGGATTTTCCAACTCGGGGAGAGAACACTCTAGACTTGGATTACACCAATATAAAAGATGAATTCAGAGCAGCCCCCCGCCCCCATCTCGGCTCTTCAGACCACCTATCTGTTATGCTAATCCCTGCATACAGGCCCTTGCTGATCAGAGCAAAACCCACAGTGAAGCAGGTGAGGGTGTGGTCTGAGGGGGCCATGGAGGCACTCCAGGACTGCTTTGAGTGGTCTGACTGAGACATGTTCAAATCAGCAGAAACGTATGACAACCAGATCAACATTGATGAATACGCCATGACTTTTTCAGCCTACATCAACAAATGCACCGAGGACGTCAGCACCACTAAGAACATCATTACCCGGGCCAACCAACGACCCTGGTTGACTGAGGACGTACGTCAAACGCTACGAGCACGGAACTCAGCCTTCAAGTCTGGCGACAAGGAGGCCCTGAGGACAGCGAGAGCCAACTTGAACCGTGCCATCAGGATAGCAAAGCGGAGCCAGTCGGAAAATTCAGGATCTTTTCCACGACGCCAACAACACCAGGAGTATGTGGCAAGGCATACGGGCGATTACAGACTACAACTCACCCTCAGTCAGGATGCTGACTTCCTTAATGGACTAAATAACTTCTTTGGGAGGTTCGAGGCACTAAACAGAACTCCAGCAGTTAAAACTGTTCCCCATCAGGAAGAGGAGGCACTCTGCCTTGACTCAGCCGACGTGTTCAAGACTCTGAGGAGAGTCAACCCACTTAAGGCCTAGGCCCCGACAACATACCTGGGCGGGTGTTCAGGGAATGTGCAGGTCAGCTGGCTGGTGTCATCACAAACATTTTTAACACCTCGCTGGGCCAAGCAACAGTGCCAGCATGCTTCAAGATTGCCTCCATCATTCCGGTGCCGAAGAAACCTCAAATCACCTCATTTAATGACGACCGGCCTGTTGCACTGACTCCCATCATGATGAAGTGCTTCAAAGGGCTGCTTAAAGAACACATCGTCTCTAGACTTACCCCAACATTCGACCCGTTCCAGTTTGCCTACCGGCAGAACCGCTCCACTGAGGATGCCATCTCCTCCGTTTTTCACCTGAGCCTGCCTCACCTGGAGGAGAACACCACCCATGTGCGGATGCTGTTCCTGGACTTCAGTTCAGCGTTTAACACCATCATCCCACGCCATCTGGTAGGAAAACTGGAACACCTGGGCTTCAGCACCCCCACCCCCCTTCGCAACTGGCTGCTAGACTTCCTCACTAACAGACCTCAGTCAGTCCGGGTCGGACAGAAGACCTCCAATGTCATCACCCTCAGCACAGGCTCCCCTCAGGGCTGCATCCTGAGCCCCCTGCTGTTCACCCTGATGACACACGACTGCATCCCCAGGTTCACCACCAATCACATCGTGAAGTTCGCAGACAACACAACGGTGGTGGGCCTCATCAGAGACAACAACGACCTGGACTACAGAGAGGAGGTGGAGCAGTTGGTGGGCTGATGCAGAGACAACAGCCTGATCCTGAATGTGGAGAAGACGAAGGAGATCATCGTCAACGTCAGGAAAAAGCAGCCTCGCCACGCTCCACTGATCATCAACAGCTCAGCTGTGGAGGTGGTCAGCAGCACCAAATTCCTGGGGGTCCACATCACAGACGCCCTCACCTGGACTGTGAACACCACGGCACTGGTCAAGAGGGCACAGAAGCGCTTGTAGTTCCTGCGGAGGATGAGGAGAGCCCACCTGCCCCCACCCAGCATGAGGACGTTCTACAGAAGCACCATAGAGAGCATTTTGACAATTTGTCTCTCTGTGTGGTGTGGAGGCTGCAGCGCCTCCAATTGGAAGAACGTGAGGAGAGTGGTGAGGACAGCAGAGAGCATCATCGGGGCTCCTCTTCCCTCCATTCAGGACATTTCATCTCAGCGCTGCATGTCCCGAGCCCGTAACATCATCAGTGACCCATCACACCCCCACCATGGACTGTTCTCCCTGCTGCCCTCTGGGAAGAGGTTTCGCAGCATCCGCTGCAGGTCCACCAGGTTCTGCAACAGCTTTTCCCTGCTGTCATCAGACTGTTGAACATTTGAACTACTGAACTCTAAACTGGACTCTGCATCACACATACACAGAACTGAACATTATGACACTACGAACCACTATCTTGCACTGCCAACTTTCCTGAACTTTTATAATCCACGTAAATTTAAAAGTACGCAACCTGGTTTAGCATTCCTCTGCACACTTTTTAAATACAATTTTGTTTCCTTGCACTATTACATATTTATCACTGCTGCACTTTACTTGTTTTATTTTATATTTTTATATAGTATGTTATTTTTATTCAACCGCAATATCACTGCATTGTTGTAAGATGTATGCAACGGAATTCCGTTTTGTCTGCACTCTGTGCAGACAAAACGACAATAAAGTTTGTCTAAGTCTAAGTCAATAGATATCATAACTGCTACCTCAGAAGAAACATTTATTGCCGTGCTGACATGCCCCGGCGGCCCAGCGCGAGGGCATTCGCGCATTTAGTGCTCATTGTCGCAAACCCTGAACGGCAGTGCTTTTTTCCTACGTGCGCGGCACCCAGCCGCACTTGTTCTCGTGCGCGGTTGTGTTAAGTCTTCACTCTCACCCTGCTGACCGGCTCACGCGCCCTCTGCGCTAGACCTCTGAGGTCGCCAGTACGGAGCTGCTAACGGTCAGTCCTCACCTTTTTGTCTGCTTTGACACGCACGGCTGCCACCTGATTCTCGTTTGCCTGACCCACTGTGTAACAAGATGCCCGCACGACGCGAGCTTGCTGACCAGCTCGTCAGCTTGCCTCATTATCCTGCTCTGCCGGCATTCCAGCCCTCTTTGTTTCCTTTAAACTTTCCCTCAATAAAGAGCCCGTGTTGCATTTGGTTGTCCTGCCTGCTTTGTGACAACAAAACGAAGCGCGAATCAGCGATGCTGCTGATTCTGCTGACACAAACAAAGTGGAGCAGGGGATACATAGCAGGAGATTGAGATAAAGCCTGGTTAGAGCTGCTTTTACAGCTCTAACCAAATCATCGGCAATTATACAGATTAACATGTTCCCCTTGGTCTCCTACCGGCCAATAGTGTGCTGTAAAGTCATATGGGCAGACAAAGCCCTTGCGCTCCAAGTGACGCCTCAAAAAGCCACGATGGACCAAATATATGCACAATATTTGTTTTCATAAAAACTCGCAATGTACTGAGGCCGCGATAAATGAACCGCAAAGTAGCGAGGGATGTCTAGAATTGTCAATGTTGCACATGTGAAGCCCTTTTGAGATTTGTCTCTGATTAAGGGCTATATAAATAAACTTGATTTGACTATAGTCCGGAAAATACGGTAAGATGAAATATTGGAGGATAGATGAAACTTAAGCCTCATTTTCTCTGAAAGCAGTGGCGCTGTTTGGACCCTCTGCATTGCATTAAAACCCAATCAATCAGCATTTAAATTAAATTCTTCTTGCTCACCAAAAACAAGTTGTAATGAACGTGAACTTTTAATGCATTTTATTCAGAAGGTTACTTTGAACCCCGAGGCTTAAATGGCGGCGTGGCGTATTTATGGATTTTTACGGCCTCCAGGGGGCGCTCTAGCAGGATTGCTTCTTATTATTATTCTTATTTTTTTTTTTCGTCTGTCTCGCTGACAGACAAACAAGAAATAATGCGCCGAAGAAGACGTGCTAGTTTGTGTTTTGAACGTTTCGCGCATCATGCACACACCCTCATGGAAAATACGAAGAAATGCATTTGATGCAGCTTAGTTAAAAGCAATCGATTTGGCTGTCAAAGAGGGAAATAGACC
Source organism: Syngnathus typhle (assembly GCF_033458585.1). Lineage (NCBI taxonomy): Eukaryota > Metazoa > Chordata > Actinopteri > Syngnathiformes > Syngnathidae > Syngnathus > Syngnathus typhle. Next base: position 12,380,501 of record NC_083749.1, on the reverse strand, counting down.
TTAAATGGCGGCGCGGCGTATTTATGGATTTTTACCGCTTCCGGGGCGCTCTAGCAGGAAGCAAGAGCGAGACAGACGAAGAAGAGATAATGCGCCGAAGATGACGTGATAGTTTGTCAAGACGGTTGCGTCACCCTTTTCTTTATTTCGTGGTCCCGTCCGTCTACGGGAGCTATACGTGTCGCTCGCTAGTTTAATGTAATTTAGCGCTTCGTGCATGAATAAAATTAACATGAACAGACCCTCATCACACTCAAAGAAATGCATAAAAGCGACGACGAAAGAGAGACTGAGAAAGTGTGAGGCTGTAGTGGGTTGACATAATTCACCCGGAACCTAAGTTCACGTTACCTAGTTCCGGTGGGACAGTTTACACGTGTGTGACTTTCCTGTTTAGTGGAGTGTGTGTTAGGATTTCAAAGGGAAAAGAGTCTGCCCGTTGTTGCACACCACAAGGCGAAGGATATCTAACGCTATTCCAATCGGACGCTGAGGAGGAAGGCTTCGATGGTTTCACCTTGCACAGGAGGAAGATGAAGACAATGAAGCTCTTTTTTTACTTTTACTGGTATGTTTTTTAACGAGCCCTGTTGGTGCTGTACTACCGTGTTGCTGCTGTGTTACCGCCGCGTCTCAGTGACTTTTATTAGTCTTGTGTTACTTCCGTGTTGCTGCGGTATTACTGCCGCGGCACTGGCAGTGTTTGGAAAGAAATGTTAAGGTATGTTATTAAAACTTTAAAAAAGCTTTCTGTGTCCAGTCTTTCTTTGTTAATAACTCGCGTTGGAAAGAAATGTTAAGGTATGTTATTAAAACTTTAAAAAAGCTTTCTGTGTCCAGTCTTTCTTTGTTAATAACTCGCGTGCACACTTCCGTGTTGCTGCGGTACTACTGCTGCGTCACAGGCAATGTTTAGAAAGACATGTTAAAGTATGTTATTAAAACTTTAAAAAGGCTTTCTGTGAACGGTCTTTCTTTGTAAAAAACACGTGTGCACGTGCAGCTGATAGTCCGGTGCGGTTTATATAAGAAAAAAACTAAAATATCCCCCAATTTTAGCTGGTGCGGTTTATAATCCGGTGCGGCTAATAGTCCGGATTTTACGGTACATTGTTTTTAAACATATGTGAAATGTTATCAAATATTTGTCTCAGCATCGGAAGTAATTCCCAACATACGACGTCATCATGGTAATTTCGCTTGATGGCGGCACGTCGGGATGATGTCAGTTAGCGTCCCAAGAAGGTTAACGCAAATCTAGTGGTAAAAAAAGGAAGGTGATGATTTCCTGACAATTAAAACAAGAAATCCCAGGACAACATGAGCACGGAGTGATTTTGCAAAACAATATGGCCGTAAAAATGTGTCAACAATTTCGATGATCATTAAGCAGACAGAAGCCCTCAAAGCGGTCAAGCCATCCAAGGGCATCGGCATCATCTCTAAACGTCGCAGCCCTACCCTGGAAAAGATGGAACGCCTTTTGCTTGTGTGGATAAAGGACAAGGAGATTGCTGGCGAAATCATGATCGAAACGATCATAAGTTAGAAAGTCAGTGCCAAATATTGTGTTATGTTAACGTTATGCAAGTCAGATAAAAACCAAACTGAAAAATATAAAATATATATAAAATATAAAATTAAAAAGCTAAGTTAGTTTGAAGTCCACATACTGTCAGTTAAAGTACGTTATGGAATTTATGTACCTCTATGTGTCTCTAAGGTAGTAACAATAAAACCTCTTTTTATTTATTATTTATTTGTAATGTATTTCTTTTTACATCTCTGTTAATGCATTTCTTTTTTGCTATGTGTAATTATCTGCAGAATTAGATAATTATCATTGTTCTTTTGGCTGTGGAACGAATCTAACAAATTCCAGTGTATTCATGTGGGAATATTTAATCCAAAATACAACCATTTCACATACAAAGCAGGTTCCGGAACAATTAAATCATATGTAGAGGTCTGACTGTATATTAATAGATGTAGGTTAAATTAACAAAGGGTAAATTAATTGTACAAAATATATAGAAATGATGGGCCTAATTATCTGGAAAACAGTTCTTTTCTGCAGAAAAGCTGTTGGTGGTTCTACCCAATTCCAATTGTGATCTGAGGAAGCATTCAGTTTGGAGTGTCATATCAAAACAGAAGTCAGGCGTCAGATGCCTCACCAAACTATTGTGAACCTGATTAACAAATTGTAACATTTGTAAGATTAACAAATTCAATGATGACCTTGAAGTGGCAGGGAAATTGCGAGGTTAGGTGGTCAGTAAGCATCTACCTGAAATGATTTTTGGGAATTGGGGCGTCTGCAACTATTACTGCGAGCAACAATAATAACTAGAATTTGCAATTCCTGAAGGAATTGCGTGTGAAGGTGAAGAAGTTGAATACATATTGAAGGAATGCTGCAGAATGATGTTGAAACGAGTTGAATCGGTTGAAAAATGTAGAACAGAGAAGGGAAAAAGGAAAAAGAGAATTGGGTGTGAATTTCAAAATAAAAGATGTGAAGTTTTTGGGAAGTTGTGGAATAGGTAGAAAAATGATGAACAGTTGAAAGTTAGAATGGGTTGAATCAGTTGAAAAATGTAGAAATGAGAAGGGAAAAAGGAATTGGGTGTGAATTTCAAAATAAAAGACGTGAAGTTTTTGGTAAGTGGGAAGTTGTGGAATAGGTAGAAAAAAGATGAACAGTTGAAAGTTGGAATGGGTTGAATCGGTTGAAAAATGTAGAAATGAGAAGGGAAAAGGGAATTGTGTGAATTTCAAAATAAAAGATGTGAAGTTTTTGGGAAGTTGTGGAATAGGTCGAAAAATGATGAACAGTTGAAAGTTGGAATGGGTTGAATCGGTTGAAAAATGTAGAAATGAGAAGGGAAAAAGGAATTGGGTGTGAATTTCAAAATAAAAGACGTGAAGTTTTTGGTAAGTGGGAAGTTGTGGAATAGGTAGAAAAAAGATGAACAGTTGAAAGTTGGAATGGGTTGAATCGGTTGAAAAATGTAGAAATGAGGAGGGAAAAGGGAATTGTGTGAATTTCAAAAAAAAGATGTGAAGTTTTTGGGAAGTTGTGGAATAGGTAGAAAAATGATGAACAGTTGAAAGTTGGAATGGGTTGAATCGGTTGAAAATGTAGAAATGAGAAGGGAAAAAGGAATTGGGTGTGAATTTCAAAATAAAAGATGTGAAGTTTTTGGTAAGTGGGAAGTTGTGGAATAGGTAGAAAACTGATGAACAGTTGAAAGTTGGAATGGGTTGAATCGGTTGAAAAATGTAGAAATGAGAAGGGAAAAAGGAATTGGGTGTGAATTTCAAAATAAAAGATGTGAAGTTTTTGGTAAGTGGGAAGTTGTGGAATAGGTAGAAAAATGATAAACAGTTGAAAGTTGGAATGGGTTGAATTGGTTGAAAAATGTAGAAATGAGAAGGGAAAAAGGAATTGGGAGTGAATTTCAAAATAAAAGATGTGAAGTATTTGGTAAGTTGTGGAATAGGTAGAAAAATGATGAACAGTTGAAAGTTGGAATGGGTTGAATCAGTTGAAAAATGTAGAAATTAGAGTAGAAAAACGGAAATTTTAGAGAATTTTGGTTGAATTTCAAAATAAAAGATGTGAAGTTTTTGGTAAGTGGGAAGTTGTGGAATAGCTAGGCAAAAGATGAACAGTTGAAAGTTGGAACGAGTTGAATCGGTGGAAAAATGTAGAAGTTAGAAGTGAAAAATGAAATTTTATGAAATTTTGCAAAATTTTATGCAAATTTTAAAAGTGAAAACGTGGAAATTTTGAATTTGGCAAGTTTGGGAATGTCCCCAATGTGATTTGAATGTGTTGAATTATGTGAATATCAAACTGGAACAACGTAAATGTGAGATGTTGAATCTGCCATTAAGAATGAATGGGGCAAAAATCGCCATAAATTTGTGAATTATGCGAAAACGGAAAATTTTTGGAACGAGAAAAATGTGAGCACCCATGCCATGAATTTTTGGAATGAGTGAAAAGTGGAACGGAGTGAATCGGTTGAAGTATGTGGAACTAGTTAATGGACAAAAAAGTGAGCGGAAGATGTTGAATAATAAAGCACAGGAATAACAATAGTGTGAAGGTCTTCACCTTCACACTAATAATAACAATAAAATAAGCATTTCCCTGAAAGGAGTTTTTGGAACTTGGGATGTCTATGGCCGGTAGTGACTATAAAGGGCCCTCGCAACCCTAGCCACATCGGGTACTTACTTGCACGTCGGGGTACTAACTAGCACGCTCGTGTTTAGGTGAACCACGACTCGACATTTGACGTGAAAACGTTGAAAGGTCGTACTTGGATCCTCCTTTTACGTGAACATCGACAAGGATACGTTCGTGTCGACCAAGACGGTTTTACACAATAGTCCTTTCTTTCTTTTTTTAACACAAGGAAGTTCCGTTTGAAGTTAGATGACGCGAAGCGTCGTTTAAACGTGCTAAACCACATCTACATTGTAAACAAGAAACGATAAATGCACCATTTCACCCTATTCTAAGTAATATATTTAAACGTTACCTGGGTTGATCGCGCCCCACTATTACAGCGGCCACTCAGAATTCATTTGAACATTGTGAATAAAATATTCCAGGTGCATCTGACGTATAAATAAAGTAACGCTCCGATGGTCACATAACGACATTACTGCTTTCCGTTTACGTCTTCTTTTCTCATATTTTTCAGCTTGCTTTCCGGCGCACTACTGCCACTTTCAGTTCCGGAGTGTGGATAACGGACACTTACGGAGGAATCACAAATAAATTAGTGAGGATGCGCTTGTGTTTTCGGCATACGCGTCATTCACATCAAAACACGGAGAAGAAAAGTACTATAATATCTATCCTTCCATCCATTAATAGTGCAAACACACACAGGTGATGGCCAGTAAATTAGAATTATTTCAGTAATTACATTCAAAAGGTGAAACTTGTACATTCACGCATTGCACACAGACTGATGTATTTCAAATGTTCCTTTCTTTTAATTTTGAAATTTATTAGTCACAACTGATGACAACTCCAAATTCGGTATCTCAAAAAATTAGAATACAGTATCTCAAAGAATTAGAACATGACTTGTTACATCAAAATGTTGCCTAACTCTATGTATGTACAGCACTCAATACGTGGTCAGGGCTCCATTTGCCTCAATTACTGCATTAATGTGGCGTGGTATGGAGTCGATCAGTCTGTGGCACTGCTAATGTGTTATGAGAGCGCAGGTTGCTCTGACCGTCGCCTTCAGCTCCTCTGCATTGTTGGGTCTAGCCGCAGAGATGTCAAAGTCAAATACACCGACGGCCAAAAAAACAAATCTGCTACAAGCCGAGGGCCGGACTGGTTAAATGCTTATTAAATCATATTGAAATGAATTTAGCCTTTTGAACAAAGACCCAACACATTGTTTTCTAAAACGAAATACTAATATCATTAATATTAATAAACCTTTATATTATGATAAACCCCCTCCGTGAGTCGTCACCTTATAGTGGTGGAGGGGCTTGCGTGCCCCTATGATCCTAGAGGCCATGTTGTCAGGGGCTTCATGCCCCTGGTAGGGTCACCCATGGCAAACGGGTCCCTAGGTGAGGGCCCAGACAAAGCACGGCTCACACAAGCCCCTTATGAAGAAAAACATAAATGGATTTCGTTTTCCCTCGCCCGGACGCGGGTAACCGGGGCCCCCCTCTGGAGCCAGGCCTGGAGGCGGGGCTCGAAGGCGAGCGTCTGGTGGCCGGGCCTTCGCCCATGGGGCCCGGCCGGGCACAGCCCGAAAAGGAAACGTGGGTCCCCCTTCCCATGGGCTCACCACCTGTGTTAGGGGCCAAAGGGGTCGGGTGCAGTGTAAGCTGGGCAGCGGCCAAAGGCAGGGACCTTGGCGGTCTGATCCCCGGCTGCAGAAACTGGGACATGGAATGTCACCTCTCTGGCTGGAAAGGAGCCCGAGCTGGTGTGCGAGGCAGAAAAGTTCCGACTAGACATAGTCGGACTTGCCTACACGCACAGTTTGGGTTCCGGTACAAGCCCTCTCGAGAGGGGCTGTACTCTCTTCCACTCTGGACTTGCCCACGGTGAGAGGCGTCGAGCAGGTGTGGGTATACTTATTGCCCCCCGGCTGGGCGCCTGCATATTGGGGTTCACCCCGGTGAACAAGAGGGTAGCCTCCCTCCGCCTTTGGGTGGGGGGACGGGTCCTGACTGTTGTCTGTGTTATGCACCGAACGGCAGCTCAGAGTACCCACACTTCTTGGGGTCCCTGGAGGAAGTGCTGGAGAGCGCTCCTTCTGGGGACTCCATCGTTCTACTGGGTGACTTCGATGCTCACGTGGGCAATGACAGTGAGACCTGGAAGGGCGTGATTGGGAGGAACGGCCCCCCCGATCTGAACCCGAGCGGTGTTCTATTATTGGACTTCTGTGCTCGACACGGATTTTCTATAATGAACACCATGTTCAAACATAAGGGTGTCCATGTGTGCACTTGGCACCAGTACACCCTAAGCCGCAGTTCGATGATCGACTTTGTAGTCGTGTCATCGGATTTGCGGCCGCATGTTTTGGACACTCGGGCAAAGAGAGGGGTGGAGCTGTCAACTGATCACCACCTGGTGGTGGGTTGGCTCCGATGGTGGGGGAAGATGCCGGTCCGACCTGGCAGACCCAAACGCTCTGTGAGGGTCTGCTGGGAAAGTATGCCAGAATGTGTGCTCAATTATAACATCAGTTGCGGTATTTACTGCTATATCCACCTTGTGTGGATGTTGTTGTATTCCATGTCTCCGTGCTCTGTTTAAACGTCTCATCACTACAGCAATATCGCCCATGGAAGACGAGATGGCCCGGGTATGCCTAATGTCTGAACACCAGCATGTTGATGATGACGATGATGATGATGCAATTTTTGCACTTGAGTTTACAGACTTCTTCCCAGATCTGTGTGTTTTCGAATGATGATGATGCAACATTTATCCTTTTTGGTGGAAATATTTGTGCTCATACTTGTGATCCGACAACTGAACATCGAGAGAAGTGGTTGTTTTTGGTAATGAAAAAATTGAGCAAGTATGTTATAAAGAGAAGGGAAATGTTGGAATAATTTAAGTGAAGCCTTGGCCTGCCAGACCTGGAGGCCTTGTCTTTACGAGTTTATGACTTTCCTTTTATCTAGGTTCTTCCTCTTTAGTGTCAGGGATGTCTTTTGATCCCTGTCAGCCATATGTATCCTTCCTGTCCTTAAGTTATCTGTGTGTTTTTGTTTCTGTAAGAGGCCTTCACTAACAATGAGCAGAGCTTATTTGCATAGGCGAATTGTTCTTATTTGGTTGAAATTGTGCCACAACGCCTCATCAGCAAACTTGACACGCTGGGCCTCAGTACCTACCTCTGCAACTGGCTACTGGACTTCCTCTGTCAGAGGACACAGGTGGTACGTGTTGGCGACAAAATCTCCGCCAGCATCACGCTGAGCACGGGGGCCCCCCAAGGCTGCGTGCTCAGTCCACTGCTCTTCACCCTCCTGACGCATGACTGCACTGCAACCTACAGCGACAACCGCATAGTGAAGTTTGCTGACGACACGACTCTGGTGGGTCTCATCACCAAGGGAGACGAGACTCAATACAGGCTGGAGGTTGACCTTCTGACCACGTGGTGCAGGGACAACAACCTCCTGCTGAACGTCGACAAGACCAAGGAGATTGTTGTGGACTTCCGGAAGGCTCACACCCAACACCTGCCGCTGACCATCGACGGTGCTGTGGTGGAGAGAGTGAGCAGCGCCAAGTTCCTGGGGGTGCACATCAGTGAGGATCTCTCCTGGTCCACCAACACCGCATCACTGGCAAAAAAAAGCCCAGCGCCAGCGTACTTCCTGCGGAAACTCAGGCGAGCGAGCGCTCCTCCGGCCGTCATGACTACATTCTACCGCGGCATCATTGAGAGCGTCCTCTCCAGCTGTATTGCTGTTTGGGGTGGCGGCTGCACTGACTACAACTTGAAGGCCCTGCAGCGCATAGTGAACACGGCTGGTAAGATTATTAGTGCTTCGCTCCCCTCCTTGAAGGACATTTACACCTCCCATCTCACCCGCAAGGTGACCACGATTGTGAGTGATGTGAGTCACCCCGCTCACTCTTTGTTTGAGCTTCTGCCCTCTGGGAAGAGGTACAGAAGCCTGCGCTCGCGCACCACCAGACTCTCAAACAGCTTCATACTCCAGGCAGTCAGGATCCTGAACTTGCTTCCCCGTTCTGCGTAGCGTCCTGTACTTTTACTGTCTGTATGCACACTGGCTTTTATTCGTTGTGTTATCTATTTATTTATTATTTATTGTTACTCTTATTTATTGTTTGTGCCTTCTTGTTTTTCATATTGCGTTGTTTACTTGTGTGTCTATCGTGTAATATGTCTTGTCACCGTGGGATAGGGAAAACGTAATTTCGATGTCTTTGTGTGTCTCGGCATGTGAAGATGTTGACAATAAAGCAGACTTTGACTTTGACTTTGATATACAGTTTGAAGTAGTTGTGTACAAGTTATCCTATATTTACTCAATGTTTGTTTAAGGAACTGCATACCAGTTACCTTACATTTACTTAACATTTGTTTTAGTGTTTAGGACAAGTTACCGTTTTTTCCGTGTATAGTGCGCAAAATTTAACTAATTTATTGTCCTAAAATCTGGGGTGCGCATTATACATGGGTACAAATTTTTTTTAATTTTTTTTTTTTTTAATTTTTTTTTTTTAAAGAAAGTCATGGTACAACATACGACCGCAATGCTCTCGTATCAGACGCTTGCTCGATCACCTGCTCGTTTGCTGTCTGTCACAATGTACCCTATACAAATCCGAAACATTTGTTGCGGCTCCGAGTCACGACGAGGGGCAAGTTTTGGTTTCCAAGGGTGTTTTTATTTTACAGAGCCGCCTTTTTCACGTCCGCACGTCTTTTTCACATGCGCGCACGGAGCGCGGTGGTGCGTTTACGGGCAGTCGGAGAAATCAACGCCAACAAAAAACATTACATCCAGCCTAGTTAAGACCATACCAAAGACTATAAAAATGGGACCCATTGCCTCCCTGCGTGTGTGACGATCATTGGGACTTAAAAAAATAAATAAAATAAAAATAAAAAAAATTCATAAAAATTGGGTGCGTATTATACATGGGTACAGGCTTTTTTCCAGCATCAGCATGCCATTTTTAGGGTGCATATTATACATGGGGGCGCATTATACACGGAAAAAAACGGTACTTATTATTATTGTGTGTTGGTTTACCAAGTAGATAAAGTTAGCCAAGGTTTAGTTGCATTGTTCCACAGGAAAGCGGCAATTTGAGTTATCTGATCACACTCGAGGACGAGTCAGCCAACCATGAGAGAAGAACAGCTGGTTGAGGAAAGAGGACAGATTCTGCGGGCGTCACGGGCCGACAATGAAGTGCTAATTCACACCACACTACATTCCTTAGCTAATCAGTGTTGCTACAGACACAATCTCCCCTCCCTTTAGTGTAGCAACGCGTCTGTAACCAGGGCAACAAAAACAGTGATGAGAGGAGCAGAAGAAACCTCTTAAATGACTAATGCAAAGGTTGCAGAAAAGGTGCTGTTTTTTGCTGTTTTTCCGGACGTGCTGCTGTTCCTTCGGTGGTGGATCCAGATAGGGATTTGCTCAGTAGACTCCTGCGGATACGGAAGCAAAGACCGAGGTCCAGATCACCCCAACGTTCTGGCTGAAGGTCCCAAGAAGAAGGGGGACGGAGCCTGCGTGGACTGGACCCTATAAATTGGTGGAGCGCATCTCACATGCCGTCCGGCTGGCCGGCAAAGGAGATATGTGGTATCATCTGTCCCAGTGCGCCCCAGTGAAGGGTTCCTGCAAGGAACCAGATCCGCCATCGACAGCGTCCCCGCCCCCAGTTCAATCAGAGGCAGAATAATCCTCTTCCCCCTTGGTGGCCAAGTAGTCCACCCTGAGCCACTGAAGACAACATCCACGCAGCAGATATTTCCAAGTTCTCCCCGGACGGAGCAGAGCTGCGAAGGGGGTGAGAATTGTGCTCACCCTCCACCAGTGGGCGTGCCAAGCCCCCAACGGCTGAACAATCACGAGCAATTTTTGTCTTGAACTGTTATTATTGATAGCGTTCTGGTCGCCTAAGGCAGAGGGACCGTGTGAGACTTTTCCTGCAAAATAATATCTAGCCACAGGTTGTTCACTCATACAAAATTTGCACTGGAGTATTGAGGAAAAACCTCATCTTCACTGGAAATTATTGCTGTCATTGTATTTTCTTACTTATGTTTGATCGATCGGGGTTGACATAATCATATGATAAAACAGGAGGGCTATGTTAGGGTTTACAGAATATCTTCATCGTATGATTATGTTGGAATGTAACCTGTAATAATTTACCTAGCTTGTCCTGTCATAACAAAAGTAGTAGAACAAAGTGCTAAGATCTTTTCAACTGATTGACTAGCAGAGGAAGCAATCAAAGTTGCTTTGTTTACACAACGTCGTAAAAGATACTATTTTGTACTAAATGTTGCTTATTTGTAACAACAGTTTATTCTTATTTGCATATTTCCCTGCTGGTGATTTGGTTAAAAAAAAAAATCTCAGGTAACAAGAGGCAGGTGAGAATAATCAAACTAATCATGGGCACACAGGAGGGGATGGGCGAGCACACACACAGAAACCATGACAACAGACACATAGTGGAACGGCTGGGGACGAGACGTGACAGTACCCCCCCACAAGGGACGGCTCCCGACGTCCCAAAAACTGAAACCCCCACGTGGTAAATGGGGGGGCGGAGGGGAAGCACACCAGTCCAAATGGCCTCAACGACCACGGCAAAGTCCTAACCGCGGCCGGCGGCAACTCTGGCGACATGAACCGCAATCGGCGGCAACTCTGGGGACATCAACCGGAATTGGCAGCAACTCTGGGGACATGAATCCTGCTCTTCACACCTTTTTGAATTTGTCTACACTGTTTTTGCCATTATCCACATGTCCTGAATGTTGTTAGTCACCTAAATGTTGAACAGAGGGTGTGTTTTTACCGAAGTCAAATTCCTTGTTTGGCACGCTCAAACATGGCGAATAAAAAACTCTTGAATCTTGAATCTTGAATGAATCGCAATCGGCGGTAACTCTGGGGACACGAACCGCAATCGGCGGCAACTCTGGGACACGAACCGCGATCAGCGGCAACTCTGGAACACGAACCGCAATCGGCGGCAACTCTGGACCACAAATCACAATCGGCGGCAACTCTGGAACACAAATTGCAATCGGCGGCAACTCTAAAACATGAACCGCAATCAGCGGCAACTCTGGAACACGAACCGCAATCGCCGGCAACTCTGGAACACAAACCGCAATTGGCGGCAACTCTGGAACACGAACCGCAAGCGGCGGCAACTCTGGAACACGAACTGCAATCGGCGGCAACTCTGGAACACGAACCACAATCGGCGGCAATTCTGGAACACGAAACACAATCGGCGGCAACTCTAGGGACACGAACTGCAATCGGCTGCATACGAAAAGTCAGAGCTGCAATCGGCGGCGTTTGGAAGTCTGGACCGCGATCAGCGGCATTCGGAAGGCGGGGCTGTGTGCAGCTGGATCGAAGTCTGGCGACGGTCGCAGGTCCGGCGACGCTGGGTGGGGCCCGATACACACATACACACATACACATACATATACATACATACACATACACAAGTAAATAAACAAAAGCATAACAAGCTATATATTTGTTGGAAAAATGTATATATATGTTATCATGCATTCTCTTTTTATAATGCTTTACCGCAATATTACTATATTACTATAATGCTTTACCGCAATATCACTACAAATATGTGCTTGCTGCTCTGCCTTGTTGTTCTTATGTTTTACCACAGAAGAGGCGAGAGGTTACACCTGGGTCAGCAGGATGCAGCTGCAAAGAAACCATAAGCCTTGCCGCTGCACTGCAACCTCACACTCTCGATGAAGCGTCTAGCAAACATCTCGTTTCCTGCTTTGATTGAGTGGTTGTCACCACTGCCTCGCGCTCTTGATGGAGCGTTAAGCAAGTACCGTTTTTTTCCGTGTATAATGCGCAAACTTTAACTAATTTATTGTCCTAAAATCTCGGGTGCGCATTATACATGGGTACAAATTTATAAACATTTTTTTTTTTTAAGAAAATCATGGTACAACAAAACCAACAACAGGACTGACGTTGAAGAGGAATAAAAACACCCTTGGAAACCAAAACTTGCCCCTCGTCGTGACTCGGAGCCGCAACAAATGTTTCGGATTTGTGTAGGGTACATTGTGAAAGCAAACGAGCAGGTGATCGAGCAAGTGTCTGATAAGAGAGCATTGCGTCCGTATGGAGCGTGTTTGAAGTGAACAGCAGAGACGAAAGGAACAAGATAAAGTGTTGTGAAATAAAATATTACCTGTAATACGCATTTTGTTATTTGCTGATTGAAACTGCTAATTAAACTGTGAATTGAAACTAATAGGGAGAGAACTGAAGTCTTGCTCTTTATATAGCTGACGTGTCTTGCGCATCCGTTCTGCGCATCTGTAATGGCGGCCTCCGTATGATATCCGGTTTGCGATGGAGATTAAAAAACAAACAATATTTGACAATAACACACCATCAAGGATTGCACCATCGCATCTAACCATGTGTCGTCAATTATGAATTTTACTGACTAAGTGTGTTGGGCAGGATGGCTGAATGCGATGCGCGATTGACAACAAACAAGAAGAAAGGTGATTTCAAGTTTTATTTCGAGGGAGATTTGTCATGTCTCGTCCCCAGTTTTGCTATGTGTCTAGGTTGCCATAGTTTCTGTTCGCGTCGCCCCTCCCTTCCTGTGTCACCTCAATCAATGTAACGTGTTTTGTATTTAAGTCCTGTCTGCCCCTCGCTCACCGTCGGATCATTGCATGTGTTACTGTCATGATGTCTGTTTGGTTTCTGTTCCTGTCTTTGGTAATGTCACCCTGTCTTTTTGTTCCACGTCTTTGTCGGTCAGTCCTGTTGTTGGTTTTGTTGTACCATGACTTTCTTTAAAAAAAAAAAAAAAAAAATTTAAAAAAAGAAATTAAAAATTTTTTTGTACCCATGTATAATACGCACCCCAGATTTTAGGACAATAAATTAGTTAAATATTGCGCACTATACACGGAAAAAAACGGTATACTTTTTATCATTGGATTCTATGTATCTACTTATGTGTGCAAGATTCTCCGCAGCATGTGACAGTTTGGCCTCGTGATAATGGCTTGGGAGCAGATGGCTGGCTAAGGAGCTCATGTATGGAGTCACGAGCCGCGCTATACAATGAGCCCCATAGTTAGCTAGCCATGAACAGATCATGAGGTTGTCATGGAATGGCCGAAGCAGACAAACGTCTTATTTAAGTAGAAGTCATGAGAACTCCAACAGAGGTATCCATCCCCTGAGCACTAAGACTACGTCTTTTGTCTTGCTAAAGTCATGAGACGACCATACCGCTTCTGTCCTAATAGTATCGCCGTTGTGCGGTGGTCATGAGATGTAATTGTGGAATGTCCTTCCCGTCTAAAGAAGCTATGCATTCATGTACATGTACACTTGCCCCTTTGTTTGTTCCTCAATAAAAGGCACGACCAAACTGAAGGAAGGGCGCAGATCCCAACCACACTCGCTGTGTCTGGGATTGAGCCCATCTGCAGATGATCGCTCACCAAAAAGAGATATCCTGCCTCTGTGAGATTCTTTTCAGAAAAATGTCGTGAACCCAACATTTTGTGGTGGCCCGTACGGGGATTCCTGGAAATCTGCTCGCTGATCCGAGGAGTGTTGAAGACGCCGAATCCGTGCACGGCAGGGGTCAAAGGACGCCTGAAGGAAAGCCCTGGGGAGCAACGTTCATCCGCCAGGCCGGCCCAGTTCAGCACCTCTCGGCGGCGACGATTGACGGAATCTCGCAGACTCGGTGAGACCTCTTTGTTGGCTGCGTGGTTGGGGTATTTTAGTCCCCAGAAAAAAGGGTACCCGGGTAAGGACGGCGGAGTCCTTGTGAATTCCAAGTAAATAGGAATTCGGTCTACTTGCAGACATAAATACACCTCGTTGTGTGGAGAAAATTCCGCAGTGTGAATGCATGTAATATAGTGGGAAGAAATAACGAATTTCTGTGGAAGCACAGGCAAAAATTCCTCACCAGGAAACTGGTCGAAGCAGGAATTACCACAGAAGGTCGTTATCCCACTAAAGAAACATTCCAACTTTAGAAATCCCTAGGATTTGACAGTTGGACTAAATTGTTTAAAATGGGGGGCTGTCAAAGTGTTACTGACAATGTGTCAGGAGATGAGAAGTATATGTTAAATAACTTTCCAGACAGTAGCGAATGGTTGACAAAATGGAACAAAAAGTATGGTGTGACTGGTCACCTTAAAGTGGATCAGTGGAAAAATGTAGTTGCCAAGCTTGAAGCTAGTGTAATTATGAAAAAAGGAAAGAAAAAAGAAAAAAAGGAAAGAAAAAAGAAAAAAAGGAAAAAGAATTGCAATGTGCAAAGTTATGGTTAAAAGAGGCTGAAAACCAACGCAGAGCTGGACTAAAAGCTAGAGAAGACCGAAAAGCACAACAAAATAAAATGACTGGTACAATTTGTTTTGTCAAACCAGAGGACAATGAAGGACAAGGACGACTAAGACAGAGACAAAATGACGCGGCACCACATGGACTTGACGTGATGAATGAGGAAGCAGTTCAAGCACAACCTGAGCGTTCCAGTCTGTATCCCACTAGGGAATAACAGGCCGCAGCTAGAACTGAAGCTAGTGTGCCCCCACCTTATTCTCCGGTTTCTCAGCACACAAGACAAAAGACAGGACGGATGATAGTCCGGCCGCAGGCTGCCCCAGACAAAATGACTGAACTAACATGCGACAAATACTCAGATGACGAAGGTGACAACCCGATAATGGGCAATTATCCCATGATTCAGGTCCCTAATCCAAATGCCGACGGACCTAATAATCAACACATGTACGTGTTTCGACCTTGGTCAAACAGAGAGTGCAGAGAAGCTGTTGAGGGAATCCCTGATCCACAAGAGGATGTAGAGTCCTGGATCAGAGACATGGAAGGAGTAATACACTCATATAGATTAAATGGTAGGGAGGCAGGAGAAGCCTTCCAGTGCTCCATCCCTCGTATATGGGGAAGAGTGAGGGGAGACTACACAGGTAGAACTAATCAAGGGAAAATTTTCGAATACTCAATTGATGGACAATTAAGAGGTCCTTATTTGGCTCAATTAAACGCTTTATGGGACCGATGTAGAACAACATTTAGGAGAAGAGCTGATTACGGACGTCTAGCAGGGATAAAACAAAAATTGGGTGAAGATGTTGATGACTTTAGAGTGAGATTTGAAAAAGAATTTAGAGTTCACAGTGTAGACGACCAAGACGCAGGCCCTTAGCAACAACAATTAAAAATTGCACTTTTAAATGGAATGGAACCCAAAATCAGTGAATGGATTCGAAAACACAATGTAGAGGTAGACACAGCCGGTGTTGTACGGCGTTACTACCGTAATGCAATGGGCTAGGCACGCCGCTAAAATTGTAAAGAAACCTAAAACTCCCACAGGGTCAGCCGGAGTTTTTTGGGTAGACTCGGACTGCGTGGAAGAATCAGAATTCTTCTATCAGAACCACCTGCCCTATCGAGGCCGAAGTGAGCGCAGAGGAAATTTCAGGGGGAGAGGTAGAGGATCAGCATCCAAAAATCCTCCCCACTGGTCTGGTGACCCCAATGCCTGCTGGCATTGTGGAGGAAAAGGCCACTGGTCCAAAGAATGTCCTAAAAAGAAAAAAGGACCGCGGCTAGAACGGCCAGAACAGAGCGCATGACTAGATGAGGAGGACAAGCATGATCTCTTGGATGTTTTTACAGCAGTCGAATCATTGAGTCACTTAAAAGAAAAACCATTCATAGATTTGATTGTTAATAAACAAAAAGTAACCTTTTTGTGTGATTCTGGCGCCTGCACATCAGTTTTAAGACACAAAGTTAAAGGCCTGACCACTGGAAAGCAATCAATTTGGGTCAAAACAGCTAATGGTCAGACATACCTAGAACACATGACACTACCACTAAAGGTAAAAGATCCAGAAACAGGCAGTGTGATTTCAGCACCAGTCGTCTACTCACCTCACTGTCCTGTAAATCTCCTAGGAAGAGACTTAATGTCAGCCCTAGGCATAGCTGTGTTCCCGCTAAAAGATGGGATGACAGCAGCCAGAGTGCCACACCTCTTACTCACAGAGGGAGATGAAGCCGTTTACTATTCACTTGATTTCACACACTCCCTCTGTGACAGAGAAACGGCAGATCTGATCAAATTTGCAAAATCCACCATTTCTGATTTACAAGATGAAATGCAGTACCCCAAATTACATGTCACAATGAAAGTTTCACCATGTTCAGATGTTGAATATAGTGAGGAGTTCCTAAACAAGCCCTCTGTTCCAGTGTCCATTGACTACATATATTCTGATCACAGATCATTTGCAGGTGCCACAGTAATCTCACCTACAAATCTAAAAAACATGTATAGAGGAGGATCAGTGCCTCACGTGTCACTTTTGAAACCAGAACATATTCAGTGGAAAGACACAGGTCCGAAGCTAAAAATAGCTGTTGCAGCTACTGATTATAAGCCTTATGAAACAGGATGGGAAGCTCCAAGTTGTGAGTACAGCCCAAGCTGTGACATGTACAGACATAAATTCTGCATGTTATTCACAGCTACTCCAAAAATCCATGCCCTAGAATGACAGACAGCAACTATTGCATTTTCAGAGGAAGATGAAAAAGATTTGAAGAGTGTAGATCCTGTTGTGTGGGCCACAGGTCCAACAGATGTTGGTCTGATTACAGCCATTCCACCTGTGGAAATTAAACCAATATCTTCTTACAGACCCAGAGTAAAACAGTACCATTTGAAGCCTGAAGCTTCTATAGGCATTGAACCAGTCATTAAAGATCTATTAAAAGCAGGAATAATTAGGAAATGTAATGACTCTCCATGTAATACACCTATATTCCCAGTTCAAAAAGCAGAAGCATCAAAATGGAGAATGATCCAGGATTTGAGAGCTGTAAATGATGCAGTGCAGACCAGGGCACCAAATGTTCCTGATCCGCACACATTACTAAATTAGTTGCAGCCAAATAGGGCTCATTTCACCGTGATTGATTTGAGTAATGCATTTTTCTCTATTCCTGTAGCTGATGATTCTCAGTATTGGTTCGCATTCACATATAAGGGTCAGGGGTACACCTACACCAGATTACCACAAGGTTTTACCGACAGCCTAACCATTTTCACACAGGCTATCATGAACTGTATGGCTGGTTTCACACCTTCATCTGAGAGTCAAGTTTTGGTCTACGTTGATGATATTTTAATTGCTTCAGAAACAAAGGAAGCATGCAGACGTGATTCCCTCCTCGTTTTGCAACACCTAGGCCAGACAGGAAATAAAGTCAGTAAACAGAAGTTACAATGGGTAAAACCAGAAGTGAATTATCTTGGTCACACACTCTCAGCAAGGGGAAGAGCAGTACAACAGGGCAGGAAACTATATTAGATACACCACGACCTGTCACAAAGAAACAACTTATGTCTTTCTTAGGACTGTGTAATTACTGTAGAGCCTGGGTTCCACTCTATGCTGAGATGGCTCAACCATTGATAGAGGTAGCTCATGGACAGCCATTAGCACTCAAAGATAAAATCACGTGGACCCCAGAAGCAGAAGAAGCATTCACAAAATTGAAATTGGCATTGGTTCAAACAGCAAATTTGATCCTACCTGACTACAGTAAAAGGTTTATGCAAACAGTGGACTGTAAAGATGGGTTTATGACATCAGTACAGACTCAACAACATGGCATGAAATGGCTACCAATAGCTTTCTATTCCAAAAGACTTGACCCTGTAGCTAGAGCTTTGCCACCATGTGTTCAAGCTATATGTGCTGCTGCAATGGCAGTAGAATCGTCAGCAGATGTCATCTTGTTCCATCCCACAGACCTGTTTGTACCACATGCTGTTGATGTGTTGTTACTTCAAAGTAAAATGAATATGCTTTCTCCAGCCAGACATTTGTCTTATACAGCTCTGTTACTGTCACAGCCACACATAACCATTAAACGCTGCACATTATTTAATCCAGCTACCTTACTCCCTTGACCAAATGATGGAATGCCTCATAATTGTGTAGAGGAAACTGAACAGCTGCAGCTACCCAGAGCAGATTTGTCAGACACACCACTCACCACAGGTAAAACGTGGTTTGTAGATGGGTCTTGCTCAAGAACACAAATAGGAAAAACGCAGACAGGTTATGCTGTAGTGGAAAACCCAGATACAGTAATAGAAGCAGCAACTCTTCCTTCGCATTTCTCAGCCCAAGCAGCTGAAATCATTGCACTGACCAGAGCATGTACTCTAGCAGATGGACAAGACCTAACTGTATACACAGACAGCCAGTATGCATTTTCAACAGTTTTTTACTTTGCAAAACAATGGGAAAGGCGTGGAATGATAACTTCAACAGGAAAGCAAATAACACATGCACAATTTCTAATCCAGCTCCTCCAGGCAGCAATGTTGCCCACAAAGCTTGCAATTTGCAAATGTGAGGCACACACACGGAGGAAAGACTTGGTATCACTAGGCAATGCCATAGCAGATAAAATAGCAAAGGAAGCTGCTATAGGCAAATACGGAACCTCAGACCTATTTCTGAGATTGACGTCAGAAAAGGAGGAACTAATAAATACACAGATCTTGCATGATATGCAACATTCAGCCCCTAAACAAGAACAGAAAATGTGGATTGCTAAAGGTGCACAACTGACAGACAAAGACATATACATTGTAAATAATAAGCCTGTTCTCCCTAAATCCCTTTTTAGAGCAGCTGCAATTTCGACACACGGAAGTACTCATGTGTCGACAGGGGGGATGCAGGAGCTAATATCACAACACTTCACAACGTATGGTTTCAATTTGTATTCAAAACTTTTTTGTAGAGCGTGTGAAGTCTGTATAAAAAATAATACACAAGGGAATGTAAGACCAAAGAGAGGAAAATTCCCAGAACCGAATTATCCGTTCCAAATGTTGCATATAGACTTCATAGAACTAAACAGGTGTGGATTGTACAAATACTGTTTAGTCCTAGTAGATGCCTTTTCAAGGTGGACAGAAATAATCCCAGCAAAGAATGCAGATGCTATAACAGTAGCAAAGGCTATCTGCAAGACCATCATTCCCAGTTATGGTATCCCAGAGACCATTTACAGTGACAACGGACCACATTTTGTAAATTCAGTCATTCACAAAATGGCTGAACATTTGCAGATTACATTAAAAAATCATTGTTCCTATCATCCATCGAGTGCTGGCCTTGTTGAACGGACAAATGGAACAATTAAAAATAGATTAACCAAATGCATGGCAGAAACAGGAAGGCCATGGCCCGAATGTCTAGATTTGGTAAAACGCTATATGAGGATTACGCCCTGAAGCAAGGGTTTAACCCTTTATGAGATCATTCATGGCAGAGCATACAGGCTCCCTCTGTTCTCACATGATTTAGACAAAGCGGCAGAAGAGCTAACTCTAGCTGACTACATGATCAAAACCATGCAAATGAAAGAAGTCTCAAATGCAAATTTACTGCCCTCCACTCCTTTATCTCCACAGGATGACTCAGCGAAACCAGATGACTGGGTCTTCATCAAAGTAATCAAAAGAAAAACGTGGTCTTCACCCCGGTGGGAGGGACCATTCCAAGTCCTACTCGCCACACCCACAGCTGTCAAGATTGCAGAAAGACCCAGCTGGATACATCTCAGCCACTGTAAGCTGCAGAGAGTGCTTGGCTCCTAGGCCCCGGTCAGGGGGAAGTCTGGCTACAAAGGGGGTGTCAATTATAGTTTGGCATCAGTCTCAAACCGGTGAAGAACTAAGAACCCTGACCATTTAGCTCCCTGGGGATTCAGGTGGCTCTGTGGAACTGAACGGAAAATGGCACTCAGAGGAGTGCTTGTCTGTGCTGTGGCTGTAGCATGATTGCCAATGACATGGAGTGTCCAGGATCCTCAAGGGGAAAGTGGAACTTCCGCTCGAATCAAGAGAATGACGACCGAACTGTTGACAAAGTATATAAAGATAAACCCAGATATACCCCATGCAGACAACATGTGGTACCAGTATGTATCCATGTTGGCCGAAACATACAATCAGACTAAATGTTATGTATGTTCCATCATGCCACGATCAAGTCAACAGCCTGTCCTACATGCCCGACCCATGCCAGAGAAAGATGCATGGTGTTTCGCAATACTAAGGGCTTTTGGGTTCAATCCCCTCAAAGGACTCAGACGGTCGGGAACTACTGAGGCACAACTAGCCGCCTATCCCTGTTACAACATCTCAAGGCCATTCACAATAGTGTCAAGAAGTTCTGTCGTCACACCCGCACCAGTGACTCTCGAAGTGAGTGAAACCATCTCACATCCCCTGTGCTTCCGACGAAGACGTGCTGATGGAATAAAGGTGGGAGGAGCAAAACGCTGCATCACCACCTCACTTCTAGAACCTACCGACGAGACCTCGATGAATACCACAGAAACAATCAAACAAGTCCTAGCAGGAGGCGAAAATCCCCACTCTATCATCGAAGGGGGATGGTGGCTCTGTGGTCGCCGAGGCTACGCAGTCCTTCCAGGACGATGGGATGGCACATGTGCCCCCGTATATGTGTCAGATCACACTGTGTTCCTCAGTCTAACACATCTTCAGGAACATCATCAGCGAAAGACACGTGCAGCTGTTGCTCCCACCTTCCGACCCTACGACAGTGTCTGGGGCTCAGACGTACCAGATGAATACAAGCTTTGGAGCACAGGACAAAAGGTGGCACTCACACTCTTCCCACAGGCGGGTGTGGCTAAGACTATTTTCCGGATAGAGACTATGGACTACAGGTTGAAGACCTTTGCCAATTTTACTCTAGAGGCCCTTACAGGTTACCAGTCGGAACTGCAAGCACTGTTAGGGTTTGCAGAATATCTTCATCGTATGATTATGTTGGAATGTAACCTGTAATAATTTAACTAGCTTGTCCTGTCTTAACAAAAGTAGTAGACCAAAGTGCTAAGATCTTTTCAACTTATTGACTAGCTGCAGAGGAAGCAATCAAAGTTGCTTTGTTTACAGAACGTCGTAAAAGGTCCCCTGCTATGCTTTGATCAGCAGGGGACCGTCTTCACCTTATCCTGTGTGTTCCCACACCCCCACTTTCAACCCCACTCTGTTTCTCTCAATAAATAAGCACCTGACGAGGCCTGAGTCAGACTTCATTCGACCATCGCTGTAAGCACAGCGACGAGTGAACTCTCCGCCTGCAGGTGTCTAAAATGACTTGCTTGACTCCTGTGTGGTTCTTGCAAAATAAGTTAGAGTGAGCACCACCCTAACATTTTGGTGCCGAAACCCGGGACCCTCATACCCACCATCTGGCTGACGGAGGAGGACGTGCTGCATTGTCGACAAGCCAGCGTCCTTTAGGGGGACCTGGAAAAGAAAGTCCTGGGAAGAGAATTTCTTCGCTGGGCCAGCATCTTAGGTCTGTCTTCGTCTGCCAGAGGTGGATTGACGGGTTCCGGCAATGCAACGGACCAGGGGTCAGGTAAGTTAAAAAATTATGTGGTTGTGAAACGCGTAAAGGGTGCACGGGAGACAGCTTGGGTTCAAGTCCCAGAGGAAGGAACAGGCTAAGAAAAGCAGAGCTTCTTTTTCGTTCATCGAAGAAGTGTGTAGATTCTTCTTTGTCTGTTTTTCCAAGCTGAGGGATCTGGCTTGGGTTAGAGTCCCAGTGGAAGGAACGTGGTCAGAAACACGGAGCTTCTTTTTTGTTAGTCAAAGAAGAGTGTAGATTTTTCTTTGTACGTTTTTCCGGCCAAAGAACAGCTTGGGTTCAAGTCCCAGAGGAAGGAACAGGCTAAGAAAAGCAGAGCTTCTTTTTCGTTCATCGAAGAAGTGTGTAGATTCTTCTTTGTCTGTTTTTCCAAGCTGAGGGATCTGGCTTGGGTTAGAGTCCCAGTGGAAGGAACGTGCTAGGAAGCACGGAGCTTCTTTTTTGTTAGTCAAAGAAGAGTGTAGATTTTTCTTTGTACGTTTTTCCGGCCAAAGAACAGCTTGGGTTCAAGTCCCAGTGGAAGGAACGGGCTAAGAAAAAACAGAGCTTCTTTTTCTTAATTGAAGGAGGGCGTAGATTCTTTTTTTTGTCCGTTCTTCCAAGCTGTGTTGGAGGGTTTTACACCCATCTTGGATAGGCCTAAAAATAAAAAGTGTTGGTGTTTGTGTGGTTGAGAGTGCGACTGGTAGGATAAATTGACTGCAGAGAGAATTTGGTGAAAGGTCAATTTAAACCTGCATTGAGGATCCTCAAAGAAAAGAAAGACAGAATGTAAAAAATTGTATAAATTGTATAAACGTAAAATACCAAATTAAGATGGGAAATAGGAACGGTAGATCTCTAGCTTTTGAAGAGGATGAGAAGTTCATGGCGAGTAAATGTCTTAATTGTATGCAATACATGCCGAAGTGGAAGAAAAAGTATGGAGTAAAAGGGAAGTTGAAAGTTGAAGTGTGGAAGATAGTGGTTGATGTTTTGGAGGAGAGTGTAGATAGGATGACAAAGGGACAGAAAAAGAAAAGGAAAGAGAGAGAGTTGAATTGTGCTAGAATGTGGTTGAAAGCTTCACAAGAGAGAAGAGAACAAATTCAAGAGACAAAAAATGGAAAGATAAAAAGTGATGAGACCACCATGCAATTAAGATTTGGAAAAGAATTCTGCGTGCACAGTGGCATCCCATTCGATGATGCAGCTGAGAGTGCTTATCAGCAACATCTTAGAAATGTGCTCCTCACTGTTTCACATCCCGACTTAGGCAACTGGGTGAGGAAACACTTGGTGGAAGCAGGCACTGCTTGCGTTGTGACGATTGAGAAAGGCAAATGTTCTGATGTATTTCATCTAGATGATGGTAATGATCTAGATGAAGATACAACGGTCTTCTTCCGAAGTTCCCAAAAGGGCAGAGGAAGAGTTAGAGACCAACAAGGCCGCAGGCCGCCATTCAATTCAAACTCCAGCTCAAATTTGGACTGTTGGAACTGTGGGAAACGGGGCCACTTGGCGAGAGTGTGTCGTCGTGTAAAACAATACCAATCAAAGGGTGGAGGAAGAGGCAGAGGAAAAGCCAAATTTTCAACATGTCAAGCTTCCCCCCCCCCTTTTTGACCGCTCATGCTAATACAGAGACATTGTATGCTACATTTAATGGAAATTATTGATTGGTTGTGTTGTAAGATTATACAAACTTCTATATGCAAGCTGAATCTGAGAGATTGAGTTCTTTGAATTTGAAATCAAGGAGAAAATTCTGATTAATTTGCAAGCAGGTTTTTTTTGTGTGGAGTTTTTTGGATTGGTGGATTGTTCTATCAGGAACCTTGAGTTGAAAATGGTATATGAATGTTGGGTGGAGAGCTTGGATGAATTGGGACCAATGTGATAGAAAGACTCCTTTTTGGAGGCTGTGTGAGATGCAAATGAGCATTGATGACTGAATGCCCGACTGAAGGGAAAATACAGGTTGAATGGTTGAAGTTGTTGGAGACTGCTATGGACAAGTAGTTGAGCGACTTTGAAGGAAGAATGATTTTGAGTAAGTTAGATGCTAGAAAGGAAAGAAAAAAAACAAAACAAAAAAACAAATACAAACAAAATAAAAATAAAGGTTGCTTTTGACAAGAGTTGCAAAGAACAGACGAAGAACAGTCCTTGACCCGGCATTTGCGTTTGGCGGTCGTTGATGTGGTTCCAAGACCTGCGTCTTGTCACAAGACTCTTGTGGTTTGTCATTTGTAACGTTTGGCTGTTGTGATCCTCCCAAACAGACATAAGTGATTTGTGCTTTTGTTGTTTGTTGTAATTGGTTAGTGGGAGGACTGCTGGAGCTTGCTCCTACGGTGTCTCACCTGTGCCTTCCTGCCTTCCATTGTCTCCACTTAGACTGGACTGTGGAGGGGGGAGTGTGGTATTGTGGTGTGAAAAGGGTGTAGGAGCCGGCTCCTGTGGTGATTGATATTGTAATTTGATTGTGGGGGAGACTGATGTAGGGGTGGGGCTCTGGACTCTGCGGGTAGCTGTTTGCTGGGTTGGCGCAGGTGGGGGATGACGGCATTGATTGTCCCAGTACTGGCCAGGCTGGGATAAATCAGTGTGAAGGCCTTCGCCTTCACACAATAAAGTAGAATAACAATGTGTGAAGGCCTTCGCCTTCACACAAATATCAATGTGTGAAGGCCTTTGCCTTCACACAACTAGAATTGCAATTTCGGAAGAAATTGCGTGTGAAGGCGAAGGCAGATGTTAATTTACAAACGTTAAGCGTTAAAAATGATAAGCGGGAAGAATAAAAAGGGAAAATAAATTATTGTGAAGTAAATGGGAAAATGTTACAAATACATGTTACAAAAAGGTACAAATGATAAACGTTAAAAATGAAATGTTACAAATGTTACAAAAAAGGTACAAATGATAAGCGGCAAAAAATATAAAGGAAATAAATGACATGAATTAGTGTCATGAAGAACCCACACGGGTGACGTTTCTCTCTTCTTCGCTACTGCAGCCGTATTAGATGTGTTAAGTTCAGCATTCGCTTTAAAGATATCTGGTACCATCTAGCGTTGTGTAAAGCAGACTTTGACTTCGAATGGTTATAATGCAGGGTTAGCAGGACAAACTATGGCCCACGGGCCACATCCGGCCGACGGGGCTGTTTAATCTGGCCCGTCAAACCTGATTTAATTGTATTATTGTCAGGTTTATTTCGCTGACTGAATAACTATTAAGAAGAGCAACAGCAAACAAACCACAAGTGAGACAGAATATTAAGTCTTTTCTCGCGAGGAGTGCAGTACAGATAGCTTACAACAATCTCACTACACTAAATATCTGTATACACTCCCGCTCTTTTTATTTGGATTTGCCCTACCCACAATTTGTGAGACAAGCCCCTAAGGAAGGGAGGGGGAAAGCATGTGGGCTTTGCCTCGTAAGGAAAAATCACTAGGTGTTTACATACTGATAAGAACATCTGGGAAGTGGAGTTCGAGTGGACTGGATACAGAAGAGAAAACCTTTGACCTCTAGTTAAAACATAGCAGGGGAAGTTTTACGACATTGTGTAGGATGGGACAAGCTAAGTTATCTATTACTGGTTATATGCATTCCAACCTAATCCTACGATAAAGATAGTTAGGAAAACCCTGACAATGATGGTCACTTGTAGGTTCATCTGGGGTGCAAGACAGCAATGAGGCAAGTTATCTAACAAAGTGGTCTTTGTTAGAAAGGAACTGTCTCGATAGATGTCTTCTTTTTGCTGAGTTGTCAGCTGCGTCTTGTCTGACCCAGCCGTAATCTTTCTCTTCTGTGGTACATCATAAAAACAGCAAGGCCAAACAGCAAGCATATATTGCAGTACTATTGGGGTAAAGCATTGATTAGAGAACGCATGATAACATATATATACATTTTTCTAACAATTCCCCCCTGTTTATCATAAGTTCTCAGAGACCAACTCATCACCTAAAAGCGGCCACTTCAAAAAGATTTTCAGCCGTAGGATCACAATTCATCAGAACAAATTTACACCCGGGAGGAGATTGAGCCTTAATAATCAATGTCAGAGTCGGGAAACAAATCGGACAGGTTTACCATAGGAGCTTCAAAGATGGAGCCATCGCCAGAGCGACAACCCTAGTCAGTCGCAAAGTCGTCCCCTTGGAGCAACGGAAAAGTCTCAGCTGCTGGAGAGATAGCAGTTGTAATTAACCTGTTAATTAGAGACCGGAGACACGGAATACAACAACATCCACACAAGGTCAAAACAGCACAAAAAACGGCAAGGGAGACTAGGACCGAGGACACCAGGGTACGGTACTTTCCGAACACGTTCAGCCAGTTGTTCCAAACCTCCGTGTTCACCCCACTGTGTTCCTTCATTTTCTCATTCAAGGTCCTCAGGCCCTCAAGGGCCCGGGACAGGCTTTCATCAGCGGCAGTATTATTTGGAATAAATGTGCAGCATTGCTCACCAAACATGGCGCAGACACCACCCTCTTTTGAGAGTAGCATGTCAAGGGCCATTCGGTTCTGGAAAGCCATGAGGGAAGTAGCGGCCAGTTGGGAGTGGACCGCCTTGAAACCCGCCTCGGTCCAATTTCCAAGCCTCTGCACGTTGTAATGGATGTAGTTGATCCTGTCGACATTTTTGTTAAGAGTACACCACCAACACAGGGCGGATTCAAAACCAGCTGCTATCTGATTCACCAGCTTATACTCATCCGGTACTCCTCTGGAAACACCAATGGCATCTATGTATGTTGGATCTGTCGCGCCCTTCCATTCGGCGCTTCGGTTCGTTCTTAACCAGAATTTGGGTACCATAGACTTAACAAAAGATCCCAGATCATAAGGAGTCATGGGAATCAATTGAACAGGAAGCAAAAGGGTCACCAAAGCGCAAATTCCAGAGCTATTGAAAGGCAACCTATCATAAAGTTTGTTACTATTACACCAAAACCAAATATCCCTACGAGCAATGGGCAAAAAAGGGGCAGTAACATTTATCAGGGAAGCACACATTGGTGCGGCTAGAGCACCCAGCTTCACACCGGTACCAGGCAGCTTGATGCACGTGAAATTACCCTTAGCTACAGTGGAAGAAAAAAGGGGTTTATTTTTTGTTATGGGAGAAACAGGATAAATCCTATCCCATATAAAACAATCATGAGCAGGTGGTATGGATGAGTTCAACATTAAAACAACAGCACACTTTGGAACAACGTTTGCAGGTATAATTTTTAAAAGGGGTCTTGGTCCCATACACACGACGCAACTGGTGTTAGCCATCTTAGCGGCTTGTTCAGTCATAAGGAGCCAGTTGTTAGTCTGACCACTTATTCCTGTGGAGGCCATGAAATAGCTATCTACATCAGTGAGGCGCACACTCGTGATCTTCACTCCAGCTGTTTCAGTATAATTATTCATACCGGGACGGTCGGCAACCAAAATAGTTTTGTTAATGCAGATTACGACAGGGAAATGAGGAAGTGTTAAACAAAGTGGCATTTGGAGGCCGAATTTGGCCATCAGGGAGAGCAAAGGTCAAAAGGAGGCTTGTGCCTTGGTTTTTTAAAGTTACTCGCTTAGCAAAAAACACAGCCTCTTCACTGGATCCAGAGGGCCAATATCCTAACGCTTGTGTGGTGACAAGGGTGCTCCAGTCAGTGCTAAACCCTTTAAACTCTTCATAGGTAAGGTAATAGTGGAAGATGTGTTAGGAGCCACAGTGAACATTAATGAGTTATTGTAAGTCCAAGACAAAAGCCACGGTACGCAAGTCGGAGCGTGGATAATGTGAGGTGTGCAGACAACATGATCAAAAGGGGATTGGGTGTCACGCTTACGTCTAGCAGTCTCATCCCATGAACTATATTGGTTAGTATGAGTGCTAGCCAGGTTATTGTTTTTCTGATGAAAAGAGGCTAGAGGCTCATAGCACACAACCCATGCTACTACAGCAACACACGTGAGAACAGTCATCCAGAAGGCGCAGGCCCGCACTTTCTCAAAGCATTTATACAGTAACATCCTAATCCTAATTTTTAATCTTAACCTTTATTTTTAGATCTCCCCAGAGTCAATGCCCTGAGCTTCAGGTCGGTGTCTTGGAAATCTTCTGCTAGCTTTCGTGTCAACCCTGGATCTTGACACCAGGATCAGGCACCATTACCAGACTTTGCTCACCGTCCGTACTTAGGTTGGGTCTGTGGAGATCACCTTTTTACAATGAGATAAATGAATCCACGTGTTGCGTTCAGCTATTTTCAAAGCATTAGGCTTTGTGAGCAATACCAAAAAGGGACCTTCCCACTTGGGTGAATGCCAATTCTTCTTCTTGATACTCTTGATCAAGACCCAGTCTCCCGGTACCACTTTGGGGTCTTCCTGCGGAGAAATGGGTTCATCATCAGTGTTACTGGTCTGGTTCTTTTGACGTTCTAGCATTTTCCTCATGTAATCAGCCAATGTGGCTTCTTCAGGGATGTGTTTTTAAACTGAGGAAGCGTATAAGGTTTTCCAAAAACGATTTCGTAGGGAGTTAGCCCCGTTGTACTTGTTATATTAATGTACATTTTGACCAAGTCTAAACACTGAGTCCATGGCCGTTTGGTTTCTTCCATACATTTCTTTAGCCTGTTTTTTATAGTCCCGTTAAATCTCTCAACCAGGCCTGCAGACTGCGGTCGGTACGAGCAATGATTTTTTATATTTATGTGGAACATTCTCCCAATGTTTTGTACTACCTGATTAACAAAATGTGGACCATTGTCACTATAAATTGTTTCTGGAATACCATATCTTGGAATGATATCTTTGCATAGGGCTTTTGCCACTGTGAGTGCATCAGCATGTTTGGTAGGAAAAATTTCTACTCATTTAGAAAACGCATCTATTATGACCAGACAATATTCTTTTCCTTCGCTTTTATTTAATTGGATATAATCCATATGTATTGTCTGAAACGGATATAATGGAGTCGGGAACTTCCCTCTCCGAGGTCTTAAATTACCTTGTGGATTATGTTTAGCACAGATCAAACATGCTCTACAAAATTGCTGTGAAAAACCCGCAAATCCGTATGCTGTATAAATAGCTTCAACTTGTTTTACCATGACTCAAAATAGCAGCCCACTTAAACAAGTTCGGAGGCAAAACTGGCTTGCCCAGAGGTCACACAAAAAGGCCATCGTTGTTTTTTATTGCCCCTCGCCTCTCCCAAGAGAGCCGTTCCTGAGAGGGGCTCTGAGCCTGCATGTCAAGCAGCACGTCAGAGGAGACGTGTGACATCGAACCACAATCAGTGGAAGACGAGAGGACATGGAGCAGGCCCTCTGCGGCAGCCTTGGCAGATTTATCAGCAAAAGCATTACCAAGTGAAACAGGATCAGTCCTGGTAGTGTGAGCAGCACATTTGCAGACTGCCACCCTAGCGGGCAATTGCAGAGCATCCAAAAGTTGAGGCAGCAATGTAGAATGGGTAACGGGCTTGCCCGTAGAAGTTATCATGCCACGGTTGCTCCATTGTTGAGCAAAAACGTGCACCGTAGCAAAAGCATACTGGCTATCAGTCCAAATAGTGACAGATTTGTTAGCAAACATTTTGCAAGCCTCAGTGAGAGCAATGAGTTCAGCGGCCTGTGCCGACATATGGGATGGCAGTTTGACAGCTTTTAAAACCTCAGTAGCAGAGACAATGGCATACCCAGAGAGGGTCACGCCAAGTTCACTTTTCTTTGACAACCCATCAACGAAAATCACATGACTGTCAGGTAAAGGTGTGTCTTCCAGATCAGGTCGAGCCTTTGCAACTTATTGAGCAGCATCAACACAATCATGGAATTCGCCATCGTCAGGAAGGGGAATAAGAGTAGCAGGATTGAGTGTCGTGCACCTTTCAACAGTCAAATGCGGCTGAGAAAGCAACATAGCCATCCATGACAGATGACGTGCAGGCGACAAGAAGGTCATATTTGTTTGCAGCAAAAGAGCCGAGACCGTATGGGGAACCTTCAGAGTCAAAGGATGAAATAGCACAACACTAGCACTGCTTTCCACAGCCATGGAGGCCACCACCACGGCCCTCACGCATGGCGGGAGAGCACGAGCAACATTATCTAATTTAGAAGAATAAAAGGCAATAGGTCGAAACTTTGAGCCATGCGATTGTAGCAAAACAGAGGTCATAGAATAACCTTTGCAATCAACAGTTTGGACAAACGCTTTGTCATAGTTAGGTAGGGCCAGCGTGGAGCTGGAGACCAGAGCCTGCTTGATTAGCACAAAAGCCTCTTCAGCTTCGGGAGTCCATTTTAATTGAGTGGACATTGAGATGTTCTCTTCATACATCAATTTGGACAGAGGAGCAACAATTTGCGCATAGTCAGGTATCCAGCTTCTACAATAACCTGTGAGCCCCAGAAAAGACATCATTTGTTTCTTTGTGAGCGGTTTAGGAGCTTGCAAAATAGAGGTCTTTCTACTTTCAACTATAGTCCAACCTTGGGAACTCAGATTGTGGCCTAAATATTTAATTTCAGTGGACCACAACTGGGGTTTATTTTTGCTGACTTTGTGGCTTTCTATTGCCAAGTGACGCAGCACTGCAAGTGTGTCTGTCTGACAAGAGGCATAATCAGGGGACGCTACCAAAATGTCATCAACATAGAGCAAAATCTGACTCCCCATTGATGGGACAAATTTTGCCATGCTGGCTGCCATCACCTGCGAGTAAATTGTTGGGCTTTCACAGTACCCCTGGGGCAACCGGGTAAAGGTGTACCTCAAACCAGCATATGTGAAAGCAAACCAAAACTGACTTTCTTCAGCAAGAGGGACAGAGAAAACGGCATTGCTAATGTCAATTACTGAAAATATCTTTGCATCAGGTGTTAACGAATTCAACAGGGTATGCGGGTCAGGGACACAAGGTGCTCTTTGAATGACAGCATTGTTCACTGCTTGCAAATCTTGCACCAATCTCCACCTGACAGAAGGTAGTGCCTTTTTTACAGGGAAAATTGGAGTATTGCAAGGAGAATCAGGGCAAGGAATGATGACGCCTGCCCTTAATAAATCTGAAATAACAGGTGCAATACCCTGCAAGGCATCGGGTTTCAATGGGTACTGTCTCACACAAGGGCGGTATTCATTTTTAGGTCTAATAACAACAGGAAGTGCTCCTTTCACCAAACCTACGTCAGAAGGACCTGTCGACCAAAGTTCACTTGGAATCCCAGCAAGGATTTGCTCGTCATCTGACGACAGCACAAAATGTCAAAATGAGGATGCTTTCTCAGAACAGGAGTCAACGTGAACTCCACTAACAAATGACAGGACCTGGTTCATGTTTTGTTTAAAAAACTTAGTAGAAGGACTATAAAAGGAGTCAGGCCCAACTTGAGTCCAATCAGAAGCCGCCAGTGCATCTCTGGGCATAAATCCCAAACTTTACCATGTGGCCGTGAAAGGCCGAAACAATGAGATGTGGAGCGGAGTGGGAGACGTGCAATTTCTGCACCTCAGAGGGAGCCGGCCCTATGACAACACAGGCACGGCTTTCACCATCATGCAGGAGGAAAGATGTCCTCAAGGAGGCAGGCGTAACAGCCTCAAGCATGTTTTCGTAGTTGTGATGTGTCTGACTTCATAACACCAAGTCGGGTTGTTGTGATGGGTCTAGTGTGTTGGTGGAGTGCCCAGTGCATGTCACTTCTCACTGTCAACCCTCACCGCTGGCTAGCAGTATGCGAACGGGAGAGCCGAGTGCGTAAGTCTCTCCCTGCCAGTACATAGCCTCTCTAACAGCAAGCCCTATGTAGTGCCTCCACGCGGCGACACATGGTAACTGGGTACAACACGGACCCAGGCTAAACTACAAGGGACTTGGAGGAGGTTTGGCCCCTAGTGCGGCACGCAGGCCCACCGGTGTGTGGACACGCCCTGGTGCCCACGAACCAGCCCCCAACTATGGGTTAAATAGTACCACTGCCCAGTGGGCTCCTCGGGAGAGGAACGGGCTAAGGGAGTCAACCCCTACAGAAAATCAATTTCCCCTTGGGTTGGTGTCAGGAAGGGTATCCGGCTGTAAAAAGTTTTTTGCTCCAAAAAATTCTCAGTATGGCTAGACAAACACAGGAGAGGCGGGGTACAGCCTTAAGTACTCCGTGGGCATTTTCATCAGCCTACGACAAAAAGAATGATGGAAAAGGAGGCCAAACCGCAGGTAGATTATATGACGGCCCTCAGCCCGATGGACTGCGGGGAGGCCTGAACCGGAATAGAGAGGGGCAGGAGGCACGTGTTAGGGTGGCTACATGGAACATCGGCAGCATGTCACACCGATCGGGGGAGGTGGCTGAGGCTCTACACAGGAGAAGGGTGGATGTCTGCTGTGTCCAGGAGTCGAGATGGAAGGGTGGAAGTGCAAGGATGCTGGGTGCAATCGGCAGAAGGTACAATTTCTTCTGGCAAGGCTGCAACGAAGGGACTGGTGGTGTTGGAGTACTTATTGCTAAAAAGTGGATAGATCAAGTGCTAACCATTAGCAGGGTAAATGAGCGGATCATCGTTGTGAAGTTGATCGTTGGGAAGTCAAGTCAAGTCAAGTTTATTTGTATACCGTTTCTTTCCATGTATAATGCGCCCCCATGTATAATACGCACCCTAAAAATGGCATGTTGATGCTGGAAAAAAGCCTGTACCCATGTATAATACGCACCCAAATTTTGACTCCTACTTAAGTCCGTGAACGTAAAACTATTTCAGAAAAAAGATCATCTTTGGGAACAACCGGATGTTGTTCTGCCGGTCAGTATCACTGCGCATGCGCTAGCAAACTCGATAGCGAAGAAATGTTTCGGATTTGTGTAGGGTACATTGTGACAGCAAACGAGCAGGTGATCGAGCAAGCGTCTGATACGAGAGCATTGTGTTCGTATGGAGCGTGTTTGAAGTGAACAGCAGAGAAGAAAGCACATCTGTAATGGCGGCCTTTGTATGATATCCGGATTTAAAAAAAAAAAAAAAAAACTTTTTTTTTTTTTTTTTTTGTACCCATGTATAATGCGCCTTTTGTTCGGAGCGGCCATCCGCCGAGACAATAAAGCCAGTGGATTTTCCAACTCTGCGTTCGAGTCCTCTCCCTGCTCTGTCCGTGACAGTACGCACTGGCCAGACATGGACTCGGCAGAGTCAGAACGGCTGGCCTCCGCGGTGCGCTCCCAGGCATCGACGCTAGCCCAACACCAGCAGCAGGTCGAGGCCCTGGGAGTAGATGTCCAGGAGATCCGGAGGAACCAAGACGACTTTAGAGCGGCGGTGGCGGCTCAGGTGGGATCACTGAGCCAGCAGATGCAGGACATTGTCAGACTACTGACCGCTGGACCAACAGCGAACCCCAGCTCTCCAGTGTCCCCCCCGATCGATCGGCCGGCGCCCGCGCTCATGGCAATGGGTGTCAGGCTGGCTCCCCCAGAACGGTACGCTGGAGAACCTGGGGGCAGCAAAGCCTTCGTCACGGAGTGCCAGATGCAATTTGAGCGGTTCCCAGGCGATTTCCCCACCGAGCGCTCCCGGGTGGCCTACATGCTCTCATACTTGACTGGAAGAGCCCGGGCATGGGCAACGGCAGAATGGGCCCGGGATTCCCCCACGTGCCACTCTCTTTCCACGTTCGTCGAGGCTCTGCGCACGGTGTTCGATCCAGTTTCCTCGGACCCGGAAAAGGCGCGCGAGCTCTGCCAGCTGTCCCAGGGTCGAGAGTCCGTCAGCGACTATGCGATCCGCTTCCGCACTCTGGCCGCGGAATGCGGGTGGAACCAGACGGCCCTGTACGACCTCTTCCTCAAAGGCCTTTCGGGAACCATCCAGGACCTACTCGTTCCTCTCAACCTCCCCTCGGACCTCGACGCGCTCATCGCCCTGGCAGTCCGCACAGACAATCGCCTGCAGGACCGGAAGAAACAGCGCACAAGCCGGAGCGCGACCGTCTTCCCCCCCGTGGCCAGGTGGGCATCACCGCACCACGAGACACACCGCCAAGGGTCGAGCACGGCACTACTACCGCCCGGGGCTGAACCCATGCAACTCGGCCGAGCCAAAGTGAGCGCCGAAGAGAAGCAGCGCCGATACCGGGAAGGTCGTTGCTACTACTGCGGCGCTCGGGGACATCTTGTCGTCTCCTGCCCCGAAAGAAAGACTATGAAGGTAAGCGCCTTCTCCGGTAGCCAGCAGAAGGGCTGAAGCCTACCCATCGGTACCCTTACATGTCCGGGAAAAGCCTCCAACTAGGAGTGTTAATTGACTCCGGGGCGGACGAGAGCTTGATCGACTGGGCTTTCGCCCGGCAGTTAGGAGTAAGAACCGAACCCCTAGCCAAGACTGTGAAGGCCAAGGCACTCAACAGGCATGCGCTCTTTGACATATCTCAAATCACGGAACCCCTTTCTCTGTCATTCGGTAACCATCATGAAAAGATCAGGCTACATGTGGTTACCTCTCCCATGAGCCCGATCACCTTACCCCCAACCCTAGTTCAGACTCCAAAACCCCGGACCTGTTAGGGGTCCCCGCATGTTACTACCATCTCGCGGAGGTCTTTAGTAAAGCTAAAGCCAGCTCGCTACCACCCCACCGTCCATACGATTGCGCTATAGAGCTCCTGCCTGGGGCTACAATACCCAAGGGGAGGCTTTATTCCCTTTCCGAACCCGAAAAACAAGCCCTGAATGACTATTTAGACACCTCGCTCAAGGCCGGATTAATCCGACCCTCGTCCTCCCCTGCAGGGGCGGGGTTTTTCTTCGTGGGCAAAAAGGACGGTACCCTACGCCCCTGCATAGATTATAGCCCCCTCAACCAAATCACTATAAAGAATCGATACCCCCTTCCACTCATGGCGACGGTCTTCGACCAGTTGCAGCAAGCCCAAGTTTTTACCAAGCTCGACTTGCGTAATGCTTACCACCTCGTGCGCATCAGGGAGGGAGGTGAGTGGAAGACGGGGTTCAACACCCCCCGAGGACACTTCGAGTACCTAGTGATGCCATTTGGGCTCACCAATGCCCCTGCTGTGTTCCAAGCAATGATTAATGATGTTCTGGGAGACTTTATAGATCATTTTGTTTATGTCTACCTGGATGACATTTTAATTTATTCACCTGATACGGAGACCCATGAACACCATGTTAAGTTTGTCCTGCAACGCCTCCTGGACCATCGCCTGTACGTGAAGGCGGAGAAGAGCGAGTTCCATGTCGACACCATATCCTTCCTTGGCTTCATCATCGCACCCGGTAAAGTACAAATGGACCCAGCCAAAGTAAGTGCCGTGACCCAATGGCCCAGACCCGATAACCGTAAGAAAGTGCAGCAGTTTCTGGGTTTTGCGAACTTCTACAGACGGTTCATCCGAGGCTTCAGCGCCACAGCGGCCCCGCTGCACGCTCTGACTTCTCCGACGACCCCCTTCTGTTGGACAACGCAGAGGCCGCCTTCCAGGAGCTTAAGAGGCGATTCAGCACCGCCCCGATCCTCACACTACCCGACCCCACTCGCCAGTTCGTGGTGGAGGTAGACGCCTCCAGTCGAGGAATCGGCGCCGTCCTCTCCCAAAGGTCACCCGAGGACAACAAGCTCCACCCGTGCGCCTACCTGTCCCGACGGATGACCCCCGCCGAACAGAATTATGATGTAGGTGATCGGGAGCTGTTGGCGGTGAAGCAGGCGCTGGAGGAGTGGAGACACTGGCTGGAGGGAGCCCAACAACCCTTCCTAGTGTGGACGGATCATAAGAATCTGCAGTACATCAAAAATGCCAAACGGCTGAACTCACGCCAGGCACGGTGGTCGCTTTTTTTTAACCGTTTCAATTTCACCTTGTCGTACAGACCAGGGTCCAAGAATGCCAAACCCGATGCACTATCACGCGTCTACAGCCCGGACCCGGAGACCAAGGAGCCCGAACCCATTCTTCACCCTCGCTGTGTGGTGGGGGCCGTGACCTGGCCCATTGAGGAGCAAGTAAAGCAGGCCAATGGCGACGCACCACCCCCTGACGGCTGCCCAACGAATCGCCTTTTTGTGCCACCCCCGTTGCGGCCCCAAGTCATCCACTGGGGGCACACCTCCCGGCTCGCCTGCCATCCCGGCGTGCAACGAACCCTGTACGTGGTACAGCAGCGCTTCTGGTGGTCCTCCATGGCGGCCGACGTCCGGGAGTACGTCGCAGCCTGCTCGGTTTGTGCGCGCAACAAGAACACCCCCGGCACCCGGGTAGGCCTGCTACAACCTCTCCCCATTCCCTCTCGCCCCTGGGCCGACATCTCAGTGGACTTTGTCACGGGACTTCCCGAATCCAAGGGAAAAACGACTATACTCACAGTGGTGGACCGATTTTCCAAGATGGCCCACTTCATTGCCTTGCCCAAGCTGCCCTCGGCCAAACGGACGGCCGAAGTCCTCATGGACCAGGTTTTTCGAATACACGGGTTCCCACGGGACGTGGTCTAAGATAGGGGCCCCCAGTTCGTGTCCAGGTTCTGGAAAGAATTTTGCAAGCTCATAGGGGCCACTGTAAGTCTCACTTCAGGCTACCACCCAGAGGCAAACGGCCAGGCCGAACGAATAAATCAGCAACTGGAAACCGGCCTCCGCTGCCTGGTAACCCAGAACCCCTCCACGTGGATTAAAAACTTGATATGGGTAGAATACGCCCACAACTCCCTCCCGACCACGGCGACTGGAATGTCCCCGTTCATGTGTGTTTTCGGCTATCAGCCCCCGGTCTTCCCCGACAACGAGCCGGAGGTGTCGGTGACCTCAGCGCGCGCCGTGGTGAGGAGATGTCGTCGCATCTGGGCAGCCGCACGAGCCACGCTGGTCCGCCAGGGGGACCGAGTTAAGAAGATGGCCGACCGGAGACGACGGCCGGCGCCCGCCTACCAGCGGGGCCAACGGGTCTGGCTGTCCGCCCGGGACCTTCCCCTCCAGGTGGGCTCCAGGAAGTTGGCCCCCCGTTTTGTGGGGCCGTTCCCGATTTCTAAGGTCGTGAACCCAGCTGCTGTACGTCTTCGCCTGCCCCGGTCCCTCGCCGGGCATCCCACCTTCCACGTGGGGAAGGTCAAGCCGGTCAAGGAAAGTGGGATGGTGCCGGCTCCCGAGCCGCCTCCGCCTCCGCGAACTGTAGGGGGTGGGCCTGCGTACGCGGTCAAGGAGCTGCTGGACGTACGCAGGAGGGGTAGGGGCTGGCAATACCTGGTAGACTGGGAGGGTTATGGGCCAGAAGAGAGGCAATGGGTTCCTCGCAGCTATATCTTGGATCCCGGCCTGCTGGAGGCCTTCTACGCTGCTCACCCCGATGCTCCTGGTCCGTCTGGGATCCGGCCCTAGAGGGGGGGTTATGTCATGATGTCAGGGTTTTGTAGATCGTTTTGTTTTGTCATGTCCCTTGTGTTTTCACTTCCTGTTTTATTTTGTACAGAGTATGGCTCCTTCCCCTGCACAACCGTCCGCTTGACCTTCCCGGGATGACAACTACATACACCTGTGTCATCAGCCCTGATTGTCTGCACCTGTGTTCACCCTTCCCCCGTATGTCTATTTAGTCCGCGTCGTCCCATCGCCTTGTGCCAGTGCGTCTTGTTTGCCATGACCACCAGCGACTCCATAGCCACAGCTATCTCCCGAGCCTTGCCCGTGTGTTCTTGCCTTGTGTTTTCCCTCCATGTGAGGCGCCTTTTGTTTGCTGTTCCCGGCCCGTTTTTTCCCCTCAAGTAGAGGCGCTTTTGGTTATCCCCTTTTTCCTCGTGTTGAGGCACTTTTTGTTGGCACCTTTTCCCTCCTTGCGAGGCGCCTTTTGTTCGGAGCGGCCATCCGCCGAGACAATAAAGCCAGTGGATTTTCCAACTCTGCGTTCGAGTCCTCTCCCTGCTCTGTCCGTGACAAGAAATTGACAATTATTCTCAAAGCATCCCCTGATCTTAAGCGCCTGACAAACATAATTTCAATCTATGCCCCTCAAGTTGGCAGAAGTCAGGACGAGAAGGATGCGTTCTGGGACAAGGCTATCATGGTGCTGTCAGGGATCCCCCAGAATGAGGTAATAATTCTGGGAGGTGATCTGAATGGACACGTGGGGAGGGAGACAGATGGCTTTGAGGGGGTACATGGGGGACAGGGGTACGGCATGCGGAACGCAGAGGGAGAGAGGATCCTGGAGTTCGGCGACGCACTGGAGCTGGTGCTGTGCAATACGTTTTTCAAGAAGGACGAAGCTAAATTAGTAAAATACAGTTCAGGTGGCTGCAAGAGCACAATAGATTACATCATGGTCAGAAAGGAGGACCGCGTCCTGGTTAGGGATGCCAAGGCAATCCCCGGAGAAGAGTGTGTATCTCAGCATCGCCTAGTCATCGGAGACCTAACTCTGTGGATCAAGAATGTGGGGTCTAAGAAGTATCCTCCCAAGTTGAAGGTGTGGAAGCTACATAGCGGAGGGAATAAAAACGAGTTTAGGGAGAAGATTGAGCATATAGCAGAAGAAGTGGAGGAGATGATGGAGTCGGGTGGTGTGGATGGCAAGTGGCAGGCAATAAAGAAGGCTCTGCTTGAAGCCACAGAGGAGGTGTGCGAATGGTCAAAGGGTAAAGCAAGACAAAGAGAGACATGGTGGTGGAATGACAGCGTCGAAAGAGCGGTGAATGAGAAGAGGAGGTGCCATAAAGTATGGAAGAAATGTAAGGGAGGCAGACCAAGTGCAGTATGTAGAGGCAAGGAGGGCGTCACGGACAGCGGTGTGGGAGGCCCAAGAGACCAAGAGGAAAGAATTTGCAAGTGAATTGGAGAGTGAGAGAGGACAAAAGAGCTTCTTCAAGATAGCAAAGCAAATGGTTAAGGAGAGGCGTGATGTGACCGGTGCAAACTGTGTGAAGGACGAGGATGGCAACATCGTGACAGACAACAGAGAAGTGAAGGAAGTATGGCGAAGGTACATGGAGAAGCTGCTGAATGTGGAGAATGACTGGGATGGTGAGACAGGATGCGATGAAGTGGAGGGTGAATGTGACCCGATCACACGGACAGAAGTGGGAAAAGCCATGAAGGCCATGAAGGATGGAAAGGCAGCTGGACCATCTGGAGTGGTGGCAGAGATGCTAAAGGCAGCGAGAGACGTCGGTGTGCAGTGGATGACCGACCTGTGTAACAGTGTCATCGCTGAGGGGCACGTTCCGGAGGACTGGACAAGAAGCGTCCTGGTGCCTCTATTCAAAGGGAAGGGGTACCCACTCGCATGCGGGTCATAAAGGGCCATAAAGCTGCTGGAGCATGGAATGAAGTTATGAGAGAGGATGTTGGAAAGGAGGGTGAGGACACGGGTAAAGGTGGACGAGATGCAGTATGGCTTCATGCCTGGTAAAGGTACAACAGACGCAATTTTTGTCATCCGACAGATGCAAGAGAAACATCAGGAGAAGAGGAAGAGGTTGTACTTTGCTTTTGACGACCTGGAAAAAGCGTTCGACAGGGTGCCAAGGGAGGTGGTGAGGTGGGCCCTAAGGAAGTCGGGTGTGGAAGAGGGACTGGTAAAGGCTGTGATGGTTCTCTATTGCAGAGCCTGCACAACTGTTAGAACAGGAGTTGGCGACAATAATGGGTTTGAAGTAAGGGTAGGGGTGCACCAGGGATCAGTGCTCAGCCCATTACTGTTTGCTATCATGATGGATGTGGTATCAAGGGAAGTGAGGGGTGGACTACCATGGGAGCTGCTCTACGCGGATGACCTGGTATTGATGGCTCACAGCCGAGAAGACCTAGCTAGCAAGCTAGCGGCCTGGAAGACATGCCTGGAAGTGAAAGGAATGAAGGTGAATGCGTCAAAATCAAAGGTCATGGTCGGTGGTGCTGGCCTGGGAGTGATATTGCAGTCAGGAGCATGGCCATGTGGTGTTTGCGGGAAGGGAGTGCAAGCTAACTCTATCCGGTGCAAGGGTTGCCAGAGATGGGTACACCGAAGATGCAGCGGAGTAAAAGGCAGCCTACTAGCTGCAAGTGAGACCTTCCATTGCAAGCGGTGTAGGGGAGAAGTCGCCCAAGCAAACCCAGCTGAGCAAGAGGGGCTCGTGGTAGATGGGGAGATGTACGAGGTGGTGGACAGCTTCTGCTACCTTGGAGACATGCTTAACGCTGATGGGGGGGTGGACCTAGCAGTGACCACAAGGGTGAGAAGCGGGTGGAAGAAATTCAGGGAACTCATGCCCTTTTAAACATCTAAGGCCCCATCCCTGAAGATGAGAGGCCAAGTGTACTCAGCCCGTGTCAGAGGTAGTATGACGTACGGAAGTGAGGCATGGGCCCTGAAAACAGAACACGAAGACAAACTAAACAGAGCAGAAATGAGAATGATCAGATGGATGTGTGGTGTGTCAATGAGGGAAGAAAAGAGCAGTGCAGAGCTGAGACAGAAGATGGGAGTGGAAGCCATAGTGGATGTGGTGAGGAGAGGCAGACTGCGATGGTACGGACATGTAGTGAGGAAGGACGAGAACGACTGGGTGAAGAAAGTTATGTCGTATAACGTAGAGGGAACAAGACCCAGTGGCCGACCTAAAAAGACCTGGCAGGTGACCGTGGCAGCTGACATGGAGGCACTCGGCATCAACCACGAGATGGCCAAGGACCGTTCCCGGTGGAAGAAGGCCATATCGAGAACCCAGTCCAACCCAGCGGCGCCTGGAAAGCGGACTTTAAACCGATGATGATGATGATGATGATGATCAGGACCAGGCGTGTCTTTATGCCACATGGTTATGTGCAGGTTGGTTGGGTCCATCGCCTGTTCAGGGCAGCGCAACAGGGTGCCTGCTTGGGCTAAAAGAGGGGTTCCTAACTCCACAACTTCTGCATCAGTCAAATCCAATGAATAGAAATAATAGCAATGAAACTGGCCAAAAATCTGTAATAAATGTCGCCTTTTGACAACGATTTTGTCATTAAGGGGCACAAGGGAAAGACTAAGTGCAGTGAGAGCATCTCTTCCTAGCAAATTAACAGGGCAATTGGGCATCAGCAAAATGGGAATGCAACAACTTCCCCCTTCTGGGTCCCGTATCCAGACAGGACGAGACTGGGGTACTGGGGTTATCAAACCATCTGCTGCTCTCACCCAGAAAGTCTTTCCTCCTTCTCGCACATCAGTAGGTATGTCGCGACACGTGGTCACACACGCGCCTGAGTCACACAAAAATGTTATGGGAGTCCCATTTACCATCAAAGTTATCACAGGTTTCTCTACATTGTTCATCAACAAGTCCTGAATGTTCAGCAGGGGGAGCTGTCGCCAGGACAGTCTTTTCAATTTTTTGTTGACCATCGGTTAGTCATAAGGGAGGATTGGCCTGACCCTTATGGGGATTTGGACAGTCTTTTGCTATATGGCCCTCTTCGCCACATGACCAACAAATAGGAGGTCGGGAGCCATATCGCTTTGACTGACCCTGGGCGGGCTGGCCGTTTGGGTCATAATCCAGCGCACCACGATTATACCCTCCTCTGCCTCTGCCACGGAAATTCCCACGACCGCGCCCTCTCTGGCGTGGTTCGAACGTTCTGTTTTGATAAAACACGTCAGATGAATTATCATTTGCAAAAAAGATGGTGGCCACTTTCCCTTTTTTCTGTCCCCTTTTTTAAATTGACAACTTTTTCAGCGTGTATAGCATGATCAATAAATTGTGGCAACGTAGAGGTTGGGAAAGTAATCATGTGTTTAGCAACCCAGCTCTGGATTGCTGGCCGTGAATTTGCATGTAGAGCATTTTTGAGCTGTTGGTTATAGACATCAGTTCCAGGCTTCAAACCACTATTGGCTTTGAACACCTTCTCCAATCTGTGTCTATAATCTTCAAACAACTCATCCTCTTTCTGTTTGGTTCGGCCAATATCTGTATAATTTGCTCTACGTTGAAATTTTATTTTGATCCTACCCAATAGTTGGTCAATTTGGGTTTTCAATGGCATCCCATTATATTCTAATGGACGGCCTTGGTCATCAAAAGGATTCCACCCGCCCTTGACACTGGCCCAATCTTTGGTCAAGGTTGCCATAAAAACCTGCTGCACCTCATCACCTCTCAAGTTATAGGAAGCAATGAGTTGTATTATGTCTGTGCAGTATTGTTGAACGTCTTCAGAAGGCAATGCTATTCCTTCTGTAGCTGATTTTACATCAGCTTGTGTCCATGTTCTGTATACTAAAATTATGGGTCCCCCGTCATCATGAGGATTTGCTACTTGAATCATTGGGTAAGCGTAAGCTACTTCCGCTCCCATGTAGCCTGAGGGAGCTTCTGACTTCACGCGGCTCCGCATCACCATGGCATGAGCAGAATCACTATGTTTTGGAGGATCATCTGCGCTTTCAGTTGTCCACATTTTCTTTTCTCAGCTTCCGATTCCCATTGTAATATTAAATGATACCCGTCTTTATTCTTTTTATTCGCGCCACACCTGGCTTTAATTGATTGTTTTAGGTCGTTTAATGATTTCGAGCTCAGCTGGCCATCAAAGTTGTAATCGGTTATCCATTTGTCAAGATATTTGACATTTTCTGGGTCGACCCATTCCATTAATTTCCAATCCTTGCATTTTAATTCATGTCGGGGTAGGGACTTTCGCTTACTATTTAAGTTTCCCATGGTTTATTTTTCTAAATTTTGGAGTTGGTAGTTTGAATG
This sequence comes from Syngnathus typhle, assembly GCF_033458585.1. Taxonomy (NCBI): domain Eukaryota; kingdom Metazoa; phylum Chordata; class Actinopteri; order Syngnathiformes; family Syngnathidae; genus Syngnathus; species Syngnathus typhle. Next base: position 12,337,927 of record NC_083749.1, on the reverse strand, counting down.
GCACCCACAGTGTCCTAAAACCAGCTTTATTCACAGGACAGTGGTTAAAAATTCAATGTGTGGTAAGTCTCCTTTCACCTCCCCCGAAGGGAGCGGAGAGTTTTTGCCTCTGCACCCACACAGAGCCACTGTTTACAATCTTGTGCGTTTATATAGAGGAGCGCTCAAATGAGATCACTCTCAGTCAAACCGTACAAGCATACCACGCGCGTTTTTTAATAACAGAGGAGTCCGCCCCTCCCACTGCGAAATTTAACTAGCGTGAAAGCTAGGGGGCTCCACACCGCCCCTGCGGAATTTAACTGTTTCTAATTGCACTTGATAGGGTCTAGAATTCTCAAGGTTTTAAGTGACCTCTTGTCACTGCTCGTTTTAAGTGACCTTGTCACTGCTCATTCATTCCTTTTTAGTAGAATTAATATTCCTACTCACGGTCTGCTGATTTTCTTCCTCGGAAGATCTCGTCAACCCTCCCGGTGTCCAGCCGGACTGATCGAGACAGTCCCGTCAAAGGGCTTTTGTTTACCTCGGCCGAGGATTTTCGCCTGCGTCGAAGAGTCCGCTGGACCCGCCAGGTGTGTCGAGATCCCGGAACGAGCCCCCAATTTCTGTCAGGTTTATTTCGCTGACTGAATAACTATTAAGAAGAGCAACAACAAACAAACCACAAGTGAGACAGAATATTAAGTATTTTCTCGCGAGGAGTGCAGTACAGATAGCTTACAACAATCTCACTACACTAAATATCTGTATACACTCCCGCTCTTTTTATTTGGATTTGCCCTACCCACAATTTGTGAGACAAGCCCCTAAGGAAGGGAGGGGGGAAGCATGTGGGCTTTGCCTCGTAAGGAAAAATCACTAGGTGTTTACATACTGATAAGAACATCTGGGAAGAGGTGTTTGAGTGGACTGGATACAGAAGAGAAAACCTTTGACCTCTAGTTAAAACATAGCAGGAAGTTTTACGACATTGTGTAGGATGGGACAAGCTAAGTTATTTATTACTGGTTATATGCATTCCAACCTAATCCTACGATAAAGATAGTTAGGAAAACCCTGACAATGATGGTCACTTGTAGGTTCATCTGGGGTGCAAGACAGCAATGAGGCATGTTGTCTAACAAAGTGGTCTTTGTTAGAAAGGAACTGTCTCGATATATGTCTTCTTTTTGCTGAGTTGTCAGCTGCGTCTTGTCTGACCCAGCCGTAATCTTTCTCTTCTGTGGTACATCATAAAAACATCAAGGCCAAACAGCAAGCATATATTGCAGTACTATTGGGGTAAAGCAGTGATTAGAGAACGCATGATAACATATATATACATTTTTCTAACAATTCCCCCCTGTTTATCATTATTATTAAACATTTTTTGGGGTGATTTTCCCTGCAATGACTGTGTTTCCCCAGTAGATGAGGAACCCGAGCATTTACTCTCTGAAGCTGTGTCAGAAAGCTCGGTGCACACTCACAAGTGCTTGTACGTACTCAGTACCACGGACCTGGCGCACTCCGCGTTGTCTTTCTATCAGTGCCAAATTTTGAGTGTGGTCTATGACGTCAGCATTCTCGTCATTCGCGCATTGAGCTTTCAGATACAATTCCACGCTAAAGCCACCCACAAACCTTCCCCTGGAATCCTTCCATTAAAATGAGTGGCCCAAGAAAAAGAAAAGAGTGGACAATTTGGCTCGACCTACGTGTGTGAGCAGATGTTCAGCCACATGAACATCAACAAAGCCCCGTCACAGATCTAGATTAACAGACCAATTTCTTGGCTCTATCCTACTCACACCACTCAAAAAAGGGAGACCAACGACACTGTTCCCACTGAAAATGAAGAGGAGTTTCCCTAGTTTGTTGTAAAAAAATGCATTTTGAAAATAATTTGTACAAATAGCAGGGATTGAAAATAGCGACCATTCTCATTTTCAAACAATGCGGGATGTTCAAGGACATTGATGCACCACCTGTAATCTTAACTTTTGAAGTTCTTAAGGCTGACTTTAAGGAAGTGTTTTCTGTTTCCTCACCTCTGTCACCAGGTGTTTGTGAGTTAAAGATCTGCTCTGATTTTCAGATAACCGTCACCGTGTTGCTTATTTGAATTCTTTGTGACTTTATTTAGATGTATTCTTTCACTGATTCTTCAAGATGATGTATTTGGTCAGAATGTTTGATGTGATTTTGCCTCATAAGATACCGTATTTTCATGTTTATTAGGCGTGGATAAAAGTCTTAGATTTTCTTCAAAATGTGCGTCGCACCCTATCGTATAGTGGTCCCTATGTGTGTTGTTGTTGTAAGGCGGACATATTAAAGAGCGCCATGAGAACGTTAGAGGGAGAATTGTGGGCGTGGATTTGCAGTACGCCCCGCCCTGTGTGTGTGCTGTTGTAAGGCGGACGTAGTAGAGAACGCCATGAGAACGTTAAAGGGGGAAGTGTGGGCGGTGGAAGTGTGGGTGTGGATTGTATATAAAAGAACAGGTACATGCGTCATGCAAAACATCGTTGTTATGACAACAGTGAAGATGGGAAAGAGACACGCGTAACAAGCACAGTTCAAACTGAAGGCCATCAGCTACGCGGAGGAGCATGGAAATGAAGCAGCCGTGAGAGAATCTGAAATCAACGAATCGATGGTTTGCAAGTGGAGGAAGCTGGAAAACGAGCTTCGACAGGTCAAGAAGACGCAGCTGAGTTTCCGCGGACGTAAGGAGAGGTGGCCCGAGTTGGAGGAAAGTCTCGAACAGTGGATCATCGAGCAAAGAACGAGTGGGAGAAGCGTTTTGACGGTCACCATTCGACTAAAAGCAGCAACGCTAGCAGAAGAAATAAAAATTGAACATTTTCAAAGACGTCCGTCTTGGTGCTCTCGTTTCATGAAACGGTGCCATTTTTCCATCTGGACCAGGACTACGTTGGCGCAGCAACTTCCACCGGATTATAATGAAAAGCTGGCCATCTTCCGCTCCTACTGCAGCAAACGCATCGCCGACAAACACATCCAGCCCAGCCACATCACCAACATGGACGAGGTGCCGCTCACTTTCGACATCCCGGTGAATCACACTGTGGAGAAGAAAGGGACCAAGACGATCACGATACGCACAACGGGATACGAAAAGTCTTCTTTTACCGTTGTGCTTGGCTGCCATGCTAATGGACAGAAACTGCCGCCTATGGTGATTTTTAAGAGAAAGACTTTGCCTTTTTCCAAGTTTCCAGCAGGAGTCATCATTAAGGCAAATGAAAAGGGCTGGATTGATGAGGAAATGATGACTGAGTGGCTGAAGGAGGTGTATGTAAGGAGACCGGGTGTTTTCTTCCACGCATCACCATTGCTGATGATCTGTTACTCTACGCGTGCCCATCTCACAGCCGATGTGAAAAAACAGGTGAAGCAAATGAACGCCGAGCTTGTTGTCGTTCCGAGAGGCACAACAAAGCAACTCCAACCGCTGGACATCGGTGTGAACCAGCCGTTCAAAGTAAAGCTGCGAGCGACCTAGGAGCGATGGATGACCGATGGAGAGCATAGTTTCACTAAGAGTGGAAGGCAGCGCCGGGCGAGTTATGCCACAATTTGCAAATGGATTGTGGATGCTTGGGATAACACGTCTGCTGGCACTGTTGTTCGAGCTTTTGTAAAAGCCGGCATCATAGCCGAGGAGCCACACAGCACGGAAAGTGACTGACAGTGAAGAAAGTGAACCTGGCATGTCAGTTGGAGATTTAGCGTTGCTGTTCAATTCGGAAACAGAGGATGAGGACTTCGATGGGTTTAATTGATGACCATTACCGGTAATAACAATGTGAATACCAAACTCAGTTTTGTATACGCACACTTGTATGCTCGTGCGTGTGTGTGTCACGGATATGGAGTGGTAATGGAGCAGGGCGACCAAATGCAGCTTGGACCAGGGTTTATTGCAGTAAACTCAAAAGACAGACTCGGCAAACTGACGTGACTTAACATCAAAACTAACGGGACCGACCGACAAAACCGTGAAACAAAAGACAGGAACCAAACAAACCTCGTGACACATGCATTGTCCACAATACTCCGACATCGAGTGGCACACAAACAGAACTTAAATACAACACAGGCAACAAGAGGCAGGTGAGTGTGATTACACTAATCAAGGGCACACAGGAAGGGAGGGGCGAGCACACAGACACACAGAAACGATGACAACCTATACACATCACAAAACTGGGGACGAGACATGACATTGTGTTGTTGTTGTTGTTGCCATGAGAACGTTTACGGGGGAAGTGTGGGCGTGAATTTGCAGTGCACCCCGTGTGTGTGTGTGCGTGTGTGTGCTGTCGTCACAGCTGATGTGAAAAAACAATTGAAGCAATGAACGCCGAGCTTGCTGTCATTCCGGAAGGCAGGACTAAAGGAACTCCAACCGCTGGACATCGGTGTGAACCGGCCGTTCAAAGTAAACATGTAAAACAAGTAAAGCTAACATGTCTGCTGGCACCGCATGTGTGTGTGTGTGTGTGTGTGTGTGTGTGTGTGTGTGTGTGTCTCTCTCTCTCTCGTGTAACGTCAGAGCTCCAACTTGGTGTCATGGAGCCACGGCAGCATCTCTGGTCGAAGAGGCCGGCCTCTGAGGGTGGTGTATATAGGGGGCAGGTGTTGATGATGTGGTCGGCTGTCTGCTCGGGGGCTCCACACTCGCATGCCACACTGTCCGCCAGTCCCCACTGCCGCATAGACGTGTTGAAGCGCCCAACACCAGTTCTTAAGCGATTTAGTGTGGTCCACTGCTGGCGAGGTAGTTCGGCTCCTCCTATGGCGCCGTCTCCTGGTTCCCATTCATAACGGTGCATGAGGGAGGGGCCAGCTGCCTCCCACTCCTGCTTCCAAGCTGCTGCCAGCCAGGCATCTCTGGAGATGTCTTCAGGGATGGAATTGAGCATCTCTTGTGCTGCTATGTTGTAGGGGTGGCGTGCCTTGAGCCTGCTTGGTGGAGCTGGAGTTGTTGTAGTGTTGTGCAAGATGTGCCAGTTGTTATTTTTTGCCTTCCTGGCGAGAACGAGGGTGGCAGCCTCTCGCCGAAGGTTGGCCGGCGCTATTCCCGCGAGGACAGGCAGGAGGGACACAGAGGTGGGTTTCAGGCATCCTGTTATAGTTCGGAGGGCGTTGTTAATTGCCACATCCACCTTTTTGGCATGGGGGCTTCTGTTCCAAACTGGAGCACAGTACTCTGCTGCAGAGAAGACCAGCGCTTGGGTTGATATCCGCAAGATCTTAGCAGAGGCTCTCCACGTTGTTCCAGCAAAGTCAAAGTCAAAATCAGCTTTATTGTCAATCTCTTCACATGTCAAGACACACAAAGAAACCGAAATTAAGTTTTCTCTATCCCACGGTGACGAGACATATTACACGATAGACATACAAGTAAACGACACAATATAAAAACAAGAAGGCACAAACAATAAATAATAAGAGTGATGAATAAATACAGTTTTTTTCCGTGTATAATGCGCAAAATTTAACTAATTTATTGTCCTAAAATCTGGGGTGCGCATTATACATGGGTACAATTTTTTTTTTTTTAATTTCTTTTTTTTTTTTTTAAGAAATCATGGTACAACAAAACCAACAACAGGACTGACTGACAAAGTCGTGGAACAAAAAGATAGGGTGACATTACCAAAGAGAGGAACAGAAACCAAACAGACATCATGTCACACATGCAATGATCCGACGGTGAGCGAGGGGCAGACAGGACTTAAATACAAAACACGTTACATTGATTGAGGTGACACAGGAAGGGAGGGGCGACGCGAACAGAAACTATGGCAACCTAGACACATAGCAAAACTGGGGACGAGACATGACAAATCTGCCTCGAAATAAAACTTGAAATCACCTTTCTTCTTGTTTGTTGTCAATCGCGCATCGCATTCAGCCATCCTGCCCAACACACTTAGTCAGTAAAATTCATAATTGTTGACACATCGTTTGATGCGATGGTGCAATCCTTGACGGTGTGTTATTGTCAAATATTGTTTGTTTTTTAATCTCCATCGCGGACCGGACGTCATACGGACGCAGCATCACTGCGCGTGCGCACTATGGATCCGATGCGCAGAACCGATACGCAAGACACGTCAGCTATATAAAGAGCGAGAGTTTAGTTTTCTTTCTATTAGTTTCAATTCACAGTTTAATTAGCAGTTTCAATCAGCAAATAACAAAATGCGTATTACAGGTCATATTTTATCTCACAACACTTTGCCTTGTTCCTTTCGTCTCTGCTGTTCACTTCAAACACGCTCGTATCAGACGCTTGCTCGATCACCTGCTCGTTTGCTGTCACAATGTACCCTACACAAATCCGAAACCTTTGTTGCGGCTCCGAGTCACGACGAGGGGCAAGTTTTGGTTTCCATGGGTGTTTTTTTTCCTCTTCAACTTCTCTCCCACTTCGCCTTTTTCACATGTCCGCACGCCTTTTTCACATGTCCGCACTGATCGCGGTGGTGCCTTTACAGGCAGTTGGAAAAATCAACGCCAACAAAAAAAACCACATCCAGCCTTCTTAAGACTATACCAAAGACTATAAAAATGCGACCCATTGCCTCCCTGCGTGTGTGACGATCACTGGAACTTAAAAAATATATATATTTTTTAAAAATAAAAAAAAATTGGGTGCGTATTATACATGGGTACAGGCTTTTTTCCAGCATCAACATGCCATTTTTAGGGTGCGTATTATACATGGGGCCGCATTATACACGGAAAAAAATGGTAATAAATAGATAGATAACATAATAAATAAGAGGAGCAAAACGGAGCCAGTGTGCACACAGCAGACAGTAAGCACAGCGCAAAAGTACAGGACGCTACGCAGAAAGGGGAAGCGAGTTCAGGATCCTAACAGCCTGGAGTATGAAGCTGTTGTTGAGTCTGGTGGTGCGGGAGCGCAGGCTCCTATACCTCTTCCCAGAGGGCAGAAGATCAAACAAAGAGTGAGCGGGATGACTCGCATCACTCACAATCGTGGTCGCCTTGCGGGTGAGATGGGAGATGTAAATGTCTTTCAAGGAGGGGAGTGAAGCACCAATAATCTTACCAGCCGTGTTCACTATGCGCTGCAGGGCCTTCAAGTTGTAGTCAGTGCAGCCGCCACCCCAAACAGCAATACAGCTGGAGAGGACGCTCTCAATGGTGCCGCGGTAAAATGTAGTCATGATGGCCGGAGGAGCGCTCGCTCGCCTGAGTTTCCGCAGGAAGTACAGGCGGCGCTGGGCCTTCTTCGCCAGTGATGCGGTGTTGGTGGACCAGGAGAGATCCTCACTGATGTGCACCCCCAGGAACCTGGCGCTGCTCACTCTCTCCACCACAGCACCGTCGATGGTCAGCGGCAGGTGTTGGGTGTGACCCTTCCGGAAGTCAACAACAATCTCCTTGGTCTTGTCGACGTTCAGCAGGAGGTTGTTGTCCCTGCACCACGTGGTCAGAAGGTCAACCTCCAGCCTGTATTGAGTCGTCTCCCTCAGTGATGAGACCCAACAGAGTCGTGGCGTCAGCAAACTTCACTATGCGGTTGTCGCTGTGGGTTGCAGTGCAGTCATGCGTCAGGAGGGTGAAGAGTAGCGGACTGAGCACGCAGCCTTGGGGGGCCCCTGTGCTCAGCGTGATGCTGGCGGAGATTTTGTCGCCAACACGTAACACCTGTGGCCTCTGACAGAGGAAGTCCAGTTGCAGAGGTAGGTACTGAGGCCTAGCTTGTCAAGTTTGCTGATGAGACGTTGTGGCACAATGGTGTTGAAGGCAGAACTGAAGTCCACAAACAGCAATCCCACACACGAGTCCCTTCTCTCCAGGTGGGTGAGGGCCGAGTGGAGGGCAGAGCAGATGGCATCCTCAGAGGGCCGTTAGGCTCGGTACGCAAACTGGAAGGGGTCAATGGTGGGGGGGAGAACGGAACGGATGTGCTCCATGACAAGCCGCTCAAAGCACGTCATGATGATGGGCGTAAGTGCCAGGGGGCGGTAGTCATTGAAGCAGGACAGAGCAGGTTTCTTCGGCACAGGTACGATGGTGGCAGCTTTGAAACACGACGGGACGATGGCCCTATGCAAGGAAGTGTTAAAGATGTCCGTGAAGACATCCGTCAGCTCGCCAGCGCAGTCCTTCAGCGCTCGACCCGGGATGTTGTCAGGGCCCGCCGCCTTATGGATGTTGATAGCGGCAAGCGCCCTCCTCACGCTGTCGGCGGAGAGGCACAGGGGCAGCTCGTGTGAAGGGGGAGTGGCCTTCAGCGGGCAAGTGCTGTTCTGAGCGTCGAAGCGAGCAAAGAAGCGGTTAAGGTCATTTAGCAGACGGACGTCTCCTTCACAGCTCTGCGGCGCGGGCTTGTAGTCCGTGATGGTCTGAATGCCCTGCCAAAGGCTCCGTGCGTCCTTACTGTCCTTGAAGTGGGCGGTAATTTTGCAAGAGAACTCCCTCTTCGCTTCTTTGATGCCCCGGGACAGGTCGGCCCTCGCAGTCCTCAAGCCAGCCTCATCCCCCGCTCTAAAGGCTTTGTCCCTGGCCCTCAGCAGCCTGAAGACAGCCTCCGTCAGCCATGGCTTCCGGTTAGCCCGAGTGAGGATGGATTTTGAGTGAGTCACATCATCAATGCACTTCCTGATGTAGAAGGAAACAGAGTCAGTATACTCCTCAATGTCTGTCCGATCGTCGCAGACAAGGCGGCGGATCAGTGCAACCCTGGATATCACCTTTGCCTTCAGATCTTCGAGGTGTTGTTTGAAGGATAGGGTCCGATCCAGACGCACGCCGAGGTACCTCGGGGCTTGTTGAACCTCCAGGCGTTTGCCCTCAATGCTCACTGCCAGGTCTCTCCTTGCTTCCCTGGTGCTGAGGTGGTATGATGCACCAACAGTCTTTCCAACGCTGAGCTGGAGACGCCACTTTTGAAGGTATGCTGCCATGTAGCGCATGTCTTCATTCAGGCCGTCTTCCGTCGCCTTCCACGTTGGTCGACTCAGCATGATGGCAAGGTCGTCTGCATAGCCATACTTTCTGGATGCTGTGTTCGGTAGGTCGTATATATAGATGTTAAATAGTGTTGGTGAGAGAACTGACCCTTGCGGTACCCCGTTCCTCAGTCTACGGAGCCTACTGCACTGCCCACTGCTGGTTTGGAGAGTAAAGCTGCGGTTGGAAAGCGTCTCCATATTGAACTGCACCATGTGCCGGTCCAATATGGTCCTCAGCAGCTTCAGGTGGAGTCCCCGGTGCCACACGGTGTCATATGCGGCAGTTAAGTCCAGGTATACCACTCCAGCTTTCTCCTTATCCTGGAAGCTGTTCTCGAGGTCTTGGGAGAGTAGGGTAATCTGGTCTGCTGTTGACCTTCCGCGATGGAAACCAGCTTGTTCCCGTGGGAGTTGTGAGTGCACCACTGGCTCTATGCGGCTGTGTATCATTCTTTCCAAGATCTTAAATGGGACACTCAGCAGTGAGATGGGCCTGTATGACTTGGGGTCCTCCGCATCTTTGTTTGGCTTCAGCAGAGCTACCACGGAGGCCCTACGACAGATCTTCGGGAGCTTTAATCTCCGGTAGCATGACGTGAAGAAACCTTTAAGCCATCTAGATGTTGTTGGGCCCTGGTGGATGACGAACTCCGGGTGAATGTTGTCACGGCCCGGGAATTTGCCCGGCTTTAGCTTGCTAATGGCCTCACTGAGTTCCTCTGCTGTAAAGGCTCCCGAGAGATTGAATTCGACGTTGGCCGCTCTTGAGATGCAAGACACCTCACGTGATATTAGTCGTGCAAAGTCTTTGTCTGCATCCGGGAAGCGGCCGTTCTTCAGGAGTTGGAAGGCAATGGAGTCTGCAGTGACTGGGCATCTGTGGGCTGGTGTATTTCTGCCTGTGAGCCGGTTGATGGTCTGCCACGCCTTGCGGCTGGAATGGGTGAAGTCAATTGATTCAATGACTTCTGTCCATCTCGCCTTGCGGGTGGAATCCAGCTTTTCGAGCAGTGCTGCTGCCGTTGCGTCCTCCTCTTCTCTGGAGCTGGCTCTCTGGTGTTCCTTCAGGAGGCGGCTACACTCCCCATCCCAGCCTGGGATGTAGTTCCTCTTGTACCCACGTGGGATGGTCTTCTTTGCCGCACACAGGAGGACCTGGCAGTAGGCTGCATAGGCTGCTTCCACATCTGTGGACTCTGGGTCTGCCAGGCCGGCAGGCCTCCTTTCCGTCTCCTCAGTATACGACTCCCAGTTGGCTTTTCGGAAGTTCCATCTCTTCACAGGCTTCCCTGGCACCGGTTCCACCAGTGATGGAACTTTGATGATGGAAGGTCGGTGGTGTGAGCGGGGGAACCTGTCAAGAACACACCTTTCCGGTCTTGGGTCGTTGCTGCGGCAGATGGCGAAGGCCAGGTCCGGGTTGGTGGTGGTGTTCCAGCGTGTAGAGAAGAAGGTTGGGGGTTCCTTGGGGTCGTACAGTAGCAGGGCATCAGTGTTGGAGGCCCATTCGCACAGCGCCACCCCGCTAGGAGTTGAATGGTTGTACACCCAGTCTGTGTGCTGGCAGTTGAAATCGCCTGCATCGATTGCGGGTGCAGTTACAGATGGGAGTGACGTTGTGGTTAGCTCCGATGGTGGGGGCTTGTAGACGTTGATGACTGAGGTTTCCTGGATTTGAGTAACCAGCCACTCGATGTTGGAGCCTGGTGGGGATTGGCTACAGGCTTCCCAGCTTATTCCAGTGTGGACGAAGGTTACGACACCGTGTTGCTTGGTGTTGATGGACCCGGCGAGATGAAACCCAGGGATTTTGAGGATGTTGTTGGTCGTGCAGTGCGTCTCTTGTAGGAGCAGGACCGCGGCTCCATTGGAGTCGGCCAGGTGCCGAAGGACTTCGAGTTTGGCGGTGGTAAGGCCCTCGACATTAAGTTGAAGCACCGACAGGCCTCGGTTTTTGACGGTCGGGATAGCTGCCCGTCCACCGTTCCTCAGTCTGCCGGCCCTGCGTTTGTTTGGCGCCATTAGTTTCGCAAGCGGGACATGTACCCTGACCTTGCTACTCACAGGGAAGACCGCGTGAAGGTTGTCGTCCATCTTCCCCTGTGTGTGTGTGTTGTTGTAAGGCGGACGTAGTTGAGAGCGCCATGAGGACGTTAAAGGGCTAAGTGTGGGCGTGGATTGTATATATAAAACCCGTGCCATATGAGCCGTTGCGCCCTATGTGTGTGTTAAACACAGTCATGGCACACAACTGAGACTGCGCCTTTTATTACAGTGCGCCTTTTGAACGTGAAAATACGGTAAACATCTTTCATAAATCTGACGTGCAGTTGCTGAAGTGATAGACACTGTTATTCATATTAACGATGTCGTATTTAATGAGAATCACTGATAGTAGTTTTTTGGTGAAATATTGTTTTCAATGCTGAATGCATTTGTTTTCGAAAAGCTTTATTTGAATATCCATGCTTTACTACCTATTAAAGGCCAAAAGCTTTTATGCAATGACCTTTACATGTCGTTTATATTATTTCACACAAACACTACATTCATCAGCTCCTGGTTCAGCGCCTTGGCCAAAATTTAGAACCCAATCCGGCTCGCAAGTCAAAAGGTTTGCCCACCCCTGGTATAATGTCTAGACCCCGAATGTAAGACGACCCCCCCTTTTTCAATCTTATTTCAATGCAAAAAACACCGTCTTATATTCGGGCCAATACGATATTTTGTCGCCTCTAGTTTTGATTCCTTGCTTTAGTTTTTCCCCGATCAATAGTGCCTGGTTTGCCGTTTCTTCCTTTAAAATAAATGCTTTTTTGATTGAACCCCACCACTGCTTCCTTGCTTACCAGCATTTGGATCCTCCATTCCCCAAAACTTGACGGAATTACAAACCCATAAATTAGGGTTTGTTAGAAAAAAAGCAAACAGTGCTGTAAATGTTAACATTTGAATTTGACGCGCATTCAATGACTCGTAACATAAATACACATAGGTCTATGACATGAATTAATGTCCTCTATAACAGCCCGGTCCGTGGGTCACTTGGTACTGGGCCGCCAAGCCGCACATAATTATTATTATTTTTTTTTATGTACGATCAATTAATTCAGGAAACTGACATGTTTCCCCAGTCGAGCCCGCAAACCTAGCAAAAATGAGTACCGTTTTTTTCCGTGTATAGTGCGCAATATTTTACTAATTTATTGTCCTAAAATCTGGGGTCCGTATTATACATGGGTACAAAGAAGAAAATTATTATTTTTTTATTTTTATTTTTATTTTTTTTTAAATAAAGTCATGGTACAACAAAACCAACAACAGGACTGACCGACAAAGTCATGGAACAAAAAGACAGGGTGACATTACCAAAGACAGGAACAGAATGACAGTAACACATGCAATGATCCAACGGTGAGCGAGGGGCAGACAGGACTTAAATACAAAACACGTTACATCGATTGAGGTGACACAGGAAGAGCGGGGTGACACGAACAGAAACTATGGCAACCTAGACACATAGCAAAACTGGGGACGAGACATGACAAATCTCCCCCGAAATAAAACTCACCTTTCTTCTTGTTTGTTGTCAATCGCGCATCGCATTCAGCCATCCTGCCCAACACACTTAGTAAAATTCATAATTGACGACACATCGTTTGATGCGATGGTGCAATCCTCGATGGTGTGTTATTGTCAAATATTGTTTGTTTTTTAATCTCCATCGCGGACCGGACGTCATACGGAGGCCGCCATTACAGATGCGCAGAACGGTTGCGCAAGACACGTCAGCTATATAAAGAGCGAGAGTTCAGTTCTCCACCTATTAGTTTCAATTCACAGTTTAATTAGCAGTTTCAATCAGCAAATAACAAAATGCGTATTACAGGTAATATTTTATTTCACAACACTTTGCCTTGTTCCTTTCGTCTCTGCTGTTCATTTCAAACACGCTCCATACGACCGCAATGCTCTTGTATCAGACGCTCGCTCGATCACCTGCTAGTTTGCCGTCTGTCACAATGTACCCTACACAAATCCGAAACATTTGTTGCGGCTCCGAGTCACGACGAGGGGCAAGTTTTGGTTTCCAAGGGTGTTTTTATTCCTCTTCAACGTCTCTCCCATACAGAGCCGCCGTGTGCGCACGGAGCGCGGTGGTGCGTTTAGGGGCAGTCGGAGAAATCAACGCCAACCAAAAAAATGACATCCAGCCTAGTTAAGACCATACCAAAGACTTTAAAAATGGGACCCATTGCCTCCCTGCGTGTGTGACGATCTTTGGGACTTAAAAAAAATAAATAAATAAAAAAAAAAATTAAAAAAAATTCATAAAAATTGGGTGCGTATTATACATGGGTACAAGCTTTTTTCCAGCATCAGCATGCCATTGTTAGGGGTGCGTACTATACATGGGGGCGCACTATACACGGAAAAAAACGGTAAGAATTTCCATCCATCCATTTTCTGTACCGCTTAGTCCCCACGGGGGTCGCGGGCTTGCTGGAGCCTATCCCAGCCGTCATCGGGCAGTAGGCGGGGGACATCCTGAACCGGTTGCCAGCCAATCGCAGGGCACACAGAGACAAACAACCATTTGCTCTCGCACTCACACCTAGGGACAATTTAGAGTGTTCAATTGGCCTACCAAGCATGTTTTTGGGATGCGGGAGGAAACCGGAGTGCCCGGAGAAAACCCACGCGGGCCCGAGGAGAACATGCAAACTCCACACAGGGAGGGCCGGAGGTGGAATCGAACCCACACCCTCCTAACTGCGAGGCGGACGTGCTACCCAAGTGCTCCACCGAGCCGCCCGACTAAGAATTTATTTTGAAAAATATAAAAGAATTGGCGATTCTCTCCCAATTACATCCGTCGGTTCAGGTCAAGACGCTCATCTCTGTCACGTGACGTCACCTCAGTCGAGCCCGCAAAGCAAGCAAATATGAGCAAGAAACAGAGATGTTTGGAAAGCTTTTTCGAAAAAGGAAAAAAGCCCAATGAGGAGACGGAAGAAGAAGAGGCTACAATTCCTAAGAAAAGGAAAGCTGCATTTAAAAGATTATTCTGGAGTCCTACTTAAAATATGGATTTATCGCCACAGGTGACTGTGACGTGCTAAGTCCACTCTGCATAATATGTGGCGACAGGCTAGCTAATGAGGCAATGAAACCTTCAAAACTGCTTCGGCACATGGAGACCAAGCATCCTGTATTAAAAGACAAACCTTAACCACTTCGGGTGTCATTGTCTCCGATTACGCCGAGATGGGACCAGCTCGTTTCTGAGAAACAAGCTCAGTGCTCTGTAGTAAGATGACGGCGCGTGCACACGCAGCGGCCTCTCTCTGTCCCGAACGGTGTTTTGTTTTGTCGTTTAATGTGGGTTTGTCCGACAGTTTTGTGTGTTCGTCTCGTCGCACCGGGTTGTGCTACAAGTACAGCGGGCTGGTTCTGCTCGACATTGGCGAAAGCGAGTTTTGTGGCGATCTGGACTTTGAAGAGGGGACATTAAAGGCGCTCGGTCTGCTCCGTCCTGAAGCGTCGGAAGCGGTGTGCGAGGAGGCTGAAGAGGGGCGAGAGCGGGGGCGTCCGGGCCAGGCTGGCGGCCAACCCAGCTCGCCCGGCTGTGCCTTCCTTTCTTCTGGCGAACGTTCGATCGCTGGGCATCAACATGGCTGCTGAGATCTACGAACCGGACAGTGCGAAATTGCTGTGCATCTAGAGCGGCTAGCGTGCTATCGGGCGGACCGGGCCATTGCACGAGGGGGAACATCGCGAGGAGGTGGAATGCGCGTCTACATCTGTGATGAATGGTGCCGGGACTCTGTGGTAGGATGTTGTGGCGAAGTTTGTGATCTCCAGGCTTTTGGGGTCCTGAAATCTCTCCCCCGTTGTTTACTTGTATGTTACTCGTGTACTGTGTCTCGTCACCGTGGGATGGAGGAAACGTAATTTCGATTTCTTTGTGCGTCTTGGCATGAAGGAATTGACAATAAAGCTGACTCTGACTCTCTGACTCACTAATGCAACGCAATGGTGAGTTTTAGGTCGTTTATACTTGTTTTTGTGCCAGTCGTATCATTTTATACATCCATCCATCTTCTTCCGCTTATCCGGGGTTGGGTCGCGGGCGCAGCAGCTCCAAGAGGGACTCCCAGACTTCCCTCTCCCCAGCCACTTCATCTAGCTCATCCTGGGGGATCCCAAGGCGAGACATAGTCTCTCCAGCGCGTCCTGGGTCGTCCCCGGGGTCTCCTACCGGTGGATTGCCGCCACCTTACGGCCACAGCTCCGGTCGGCCGCCTCAACAATGGAGGCGCGGAACAAAGTCCACTCGGACTCAATGTCCCCCGCCTCCCCCGGGACGTGGGAAAAGCTCTGCCGGAGGTGGGAGTTGAAGCTCTTCCTGACAGGGGATTCCACCAGACGTTCCCAGCAGACCCTCACAGAGCGTTTGGGTCTGCCAGGTCGGACCGGCATCTTTCCTAACCATCGGAGCCAACCCACCACCAGGTGGTGATCAGTTGACAGCTCCGCTCCACCACGATAAGGTGACGACTCACGGAGAGTCATATCATTTTATTTCCTCATATTTATTTAATTATTATAAATGTATTATTTATTAATATAAATGTACTATTTATTTATATAAAGGCCGGTCCGCGAAAATATTTCCGACACGTAATCGGTCAGTGGCGCAAAAAAGGTTGGGCACCACTGCTCTATATCTTTCGAAATAAAATGTTTTGCGCCTCGTGTTGCAATATGGGATGTTGTCTTCCATCCCGTCTTTCGGCCTTGGCGATCATCTTTGGCCGAGTCCTTGGGTGACTGACGCACCTGCTGTTTTTTATTCGCCATGTTTGAAAAACTCTTGAATCTTGAGCGAGCCAAACAAGGAATTTGACTTCGGTAAATCACACCCTCTGTTCAACATTTAGGTGACTAACAACACTCAGAACATGTGAAAAATGGCAAATATTCTCAAACATCCCCTGATCTTAAACTCCCAAAAGGGCAAGGAAAAACTCAAAACTCCAGCTAGGGGAAATGAGAAACCTTGAGAAGAGACCACAGATGGGAAGGTCCCTTATCCAGGATGACCAGGCTGCAATGGATGCAGAGAGGACACATAGTACAAACAGTGAAGACAAATTCAAAAAAGGTGTGGAGAGCAGGATGTTATTGCACAGTAATGACTCTGAGACTCTAAGAGTGGTGTGAGTTCATCAGAGCAACAGCCTGGGGGAAGAAGCTGTCTCTGTGTCTGCTGGTTTTGGCGTACCGAGCTCTATAACGCCGTCCGGAGGGGAGTAGTTCAAACAGACTCCAACCTGGGTGAGAAGGGTATTTAGAGATGCTCCTTGCACATTTCCTGGTCCTGGACAGGTACAAGTCTTGGATAGATGGGAGGTTGATCCCAATGATCTTTTCTGCAGTCCTGATTGTCCGTTGCAGTCTGTGGTTGTCTTGTTTGGAGGCCGATCCAAACCAGACAGTGATGGAGGTGCAGAGGACAGACTGGATGATGGCAGTGTAGAAGATCTTCAGAAGCTCTCGCGGCAGGTTGAACTTTTTGAGCTGTCTCAGGAAGTACAGCCTCTGCTGGGCCTTCTTCCGGACAGAGTCTATGTGGCCGGTCTACTTCAGGTCCCGAGAGATTGTGGTTCCCAGGAACTTGAAGGTGTCTGTGGAGAGAATAGTATTACTGCGGATAGTGAGGGGTAGAAGTGGTGAAGGGTCATGCCTGAAGTCCACTGTCATCTCCACGGTCTTGAGGGGTTCAGCTCCAAGTGGTTTTGGCTGCACCAATGGACCAGCCGCTCCACCTACTGTCTGTACGCAGTCTCATCACCGTCCTGGATCAGTCCGATGAGAGTGGTGTCTGTCGTCTGCATAGGTCAGGAGCAATCTAAAACTGGCGTCTAGCATTAGTCAAAACACAAGATACAATCAAGTACTGAACATTTTTAGACGACTTTGGCAGTGTCCGTGATTTAGAGAATCATCAGGCATGCATTAAACAATTCCTTAAGGGTCATTAAGCTATTCAGGCAATATATCACAAAACATTTGTTATTTCAAAGTGCTCAGAAATATATATCAGATCATAAAGTTATAAAAACCTTTGTCATTACCACCTATCAAAGATGTCTCGTTATATCTTCTTTATTGATTTGGTGTGTTGGTATAATTATATGCTTAAAATATGTCTTATTTTTTACCATTTTTTTCCATGTATAATGCGCCCCCATGTATAATACGCACCCTAAAAATGGCATGTTGATGCTGGAAAAAAGCCTGTACCCATGTATAATACGCACCCAAATTTTGACTCCTACTTAAGTCCGTGAACGTAAAATTATTTCAGAAAAAAGATCATCTTTGGGAACAACCGGATGTTATTCTGCCGGTCAGTACCACTGCGCATGCGCTAGCAACCTCAATAGCAAAGAAATGTTTCGGATTTGTGTAGGGTACATTGTGACAGCAAACGAGCAGGTGATCGAGCAAGCGTCTGATACGAGAGCATTGTGTTCGTATGGAGCGTGTTTGAAGTGAACAGCAGAGAAGAAAGCGCATCTGTAATGGCGGCCTCCGTATCATATCCGGATTTAAAAAAAAAAAAAAAAAAAAAAAAAAAAAAATTTTTTATTGTACCCATGTAAAATGCGCACCCCAGATTTTAGGACAATAAATTAGTTAAATTTTGCGCATTGTACATGAAAAAAAAAACGGTAATATGTGAATATACTTGTGGGCTTATGTACTTTATTCAATAAGGTAAATACATTTTCAAGTAGCATTTTAACGATATCAAAGTCAAAGTCAAAGTCTGCTTTATTGTCAATCCCTTCATATGTCAAGACACACAAAGAAACCGAAATTCCGTTTCCTCTATCTCACGGTGACGAGACATAGTACACGATAGACATACAAGTAGACACAAAATAAAAACAAGAAGGCACAAACAATAAATAATAAATAATAGATAAATAATATGAGTGATGAATAAATAATAAACAAATAACACAATAAATAAGAGGAGCAAAACTGAGCCAGTGTGCATACAGCAGACAGTAAGCATTGCGCAAAGTACAGGACGCTACGCAGAAAGGGGGAGAGAGTTCAGGATCCTAACAGCCTGGAGTATGAAGCTGTTGGTGAGTCTGGTGGTGCGGGAGCGCAGGCTCCTGTAGGGCAGAAGATCGAACAAAGAGCGAGCGGGGTGACTCACATCACTCACAATCGTGGTCGCCTTGGGGGTGAGATGGGAGGTGTAAATGTCTTTCAAGGAGGGGAGTGAAGCACCAATAATCCTACCAGCCATGTTCACTACGCGCTGGAGGGCCTTCATGTTGTAGTCAGTGCAGCTACCACCCCTGTTGGAATAATTTAAGTAAAGCCTTGTCATATATGAGTTTATGGCTTTCCTTTCATCTAGGTTCTTTCTCTTTAGTGACAGGGAAGTCTTTTGATCTCTGTCAGCCATATGTGTCCTTCCTGTCCTTATGTTATCTGTGTGGTTTTGTTCCTGTAAGAGGTAAACACAGTTTGAAGTGGTTGTGTACAAGTTATCCCATATTTACTCAAGTCTTGTTCAAGTGTTTAGGACAAGTCACTCTTGTTATTGCGTGTTAATTTACTAAGTAGATAAAGTCTAGCAAAGGTCTAGTTGCATTGTTCCACAGGAAAGCGGCAATAGAAGTTATCTGATCTCATTTGCGGACTACTCGGCCAACAACTGGAGAAGAACAGATGGACAAACTCTGCGGGGGTCACGGGCCGACAATGAAGTGCTACCGTTTTTTTCCGTGTATAGTGCGCAATATTTAACTAATTTATTGTCCTAAAATCTGGGGTGCGTATTATACATGGGTACAAAAAAAAATTTTTTTTTTTTTTTAAAATTATTATTATTATTTTTTTTTTAAAGAAAGTAATGGTACAACAAAACCAACAACAGGACTGACCGACAAAGTCGTGGAACAAAAAGACAGGGTGACATTACCAAAGACAGGAACAGAATGACAGTAACACATGCAATGATCCAACGGTGAGCGAGGGGCAGACAGGACTTAAATACAAAACACGTTACATCGATTGAGGTGACACAGGAAGAGAGGGGTGACGCGAACAGAAACTATGGCAACCTAGACACATAGCAAAACTGGGGACGAGACATGACAAATCTCCCCCGAAATAAAACTCACCTTTCTTCTTGTTTGTCGTCAATCGCGCATCGCATTCAGCCATCCTGCCCAACACACTTAGTAAAATTCATAATTGACGACACATCGTTTGATGCGATGGTGCAATCCTCGATGGTGTGTTATTGTCAAATATTGTTTGTTTTTTAATCTCCATCGCGGACCGGACGTCATACGGAGGCCGCCATTACAGATGCGCAGAACGGTTGCGCAAGACACGTCAGCTATATAAAGAGCGAGAGTTCAGTTCTCCACCTATTAGTTTCAATTCACAGTTTAATTAGCAGTTTCAATCAGCAAATAACAAAATGCGTATTACAGGTAATATTTTATTTCACAACACTTTGCCTTGTTCCTTTCGTCTCTGCTGTTCATTTCAAACACGCTCCATACGACCGCAATGCTCTTGTATCAGACGCTCGCTCGATCACCTGCTAGTTTGCCGTCTGTCACAATGTACCCTACACAAATCCGAAACATTTGTTGCGGCTCCGAGTCACGACGAGGGGCAAGTTTTGGTTTCCAAGGGTGTTTTTATTCCTCTTCAACGTCTCTCCCATACAGAGCCGCCTCTTTCCCCTGCGCGCACGGAGCGCGGTGGTGCGTTTAGGGGCAGTCGGAGAAATCAACGCCAACAAAAAAAATGACATCCAGCCTAGTTAAGACCATACCAAAGACTATAAAAATGGGACCCATTGCCTCCCTGCGTGTGTAACGATCTTTGGGACTTAAAAAAAAAAAAAAAAAAAAAAAAATTAAAAAAGAAATTTAAAAAAAATCATAAAAATTGGGTGCGTATTATACATGGGTACAAGCTTTTTTCCAGCATCAGCATGCCATTTTTAGGGTGCGTACTATACATGGGGGCGCACTATACACGCAAAAAAACGGTAATTCACACCACACTACATTCCTTAGCTAATCAACGTTGCTACAGACACAATCTCCCCTCCCTTTAGTGTAGCAACGCCTCTGTAACCAGGGCAACCAAAACATTAAATAGAGGAGCACGTGGAGGGAGAACTCAGAATTGATGGAGATTGTAACCGAGTTTCCTCTCTCTATCGTTCTCCTCGCGAGAAAAGACTTAATATTCTGTCTCACTTGTGGTTTGTTTGCTGTTGCTCTTCTCTTAATAGTTATTCAGTCATTGAAATAAACCTGACAACCCCAAACAGCAATACAACTGGAGAGGACGCTCTCAATGGTGCCACGGTAAAATGTAGTCATGACGGCCGGAGGAGCACACGCTACCCTGAGTTTCCGCAGGAAGTACAGGCGGCGCTGGGCCTTCTTTGCCAGTGATGCGGTGTTGGTGGACCAGGAGAGATCCTCACTGATGTGCACCCCCAGGAACCTGGTGCTGCTCACTCTCTCCACCACAGCACCGTCGATGGTCAGCGGCAGGTGTTGGGTGTGACCCTTCCGGAAGTCAACAACGATCTCCTTTGTCTTGTTGACGTTCAGCAGGAGGTTGTTGTCCTTGCACCACGTGGTCAGAAGGTCAACCTCCAACCTGTACAGAGTCTCGTCCCCCTTGGTGATAAGACCCACCAGAGTCGTGTCGTCAGCAAATTTCACCATGCGGTTGGTGCTGTAGGTCGCAGCGCAGTCATGCGTCAGCAGGGTGAAGAGCACCGGACTGAGCACGCAGCCTTGGGGGGCCCCCGTGCTCAGCGTGATGCTGGCGGAGATCTCGTCGCCAACACGTACCACCTGAGGTCTCTGACTGAGGAAGTCTAGTAGCCAGTTGCAGAGGTAGGTACTGAGGCCCAGCTTGGCGAGTTTGCAGATGAGTCGTTCGGGGCACAATGGTGTTGAAGGCAGAACTGAAGTTCACAAACACCAATCTCACATACGAGTCCCTACGCTCCAGGTGGGTGAGGGCCGAGTGGGTCTTAGTGCTGTGTTGCTGCGGTATTACTGCCGCGTCACAGGCAGTGTTTGGAAAGAAATGTTAAGGTATGTTATTCAATCTTTAAAAAGGCTTTCTGTTTACTGTCTTTCTTTGTAAAGAACTCGCGTGCCCACTTCCGTGTTGCTGCGGTACTACTGCTGCGTCACAGGCAGCGTTTAGATAGACATGTTAAAGTATATTATTAAAACTTTAAAAAGGCTTTCTGTGTACTGTCTTTCTTTGTAAATAACGGAGCAAGTGTGCATACAGCAGACAGTCAGAATATACCGCAAAAGTACAGGACGCTACGCAGAAGGGGGGAGAGAGTTCAGGATCCTAACAGCCTGGAGTATGAAGCTGTTGGTGAGTCTGGTGGTGCGGGAGCGTAGGCTCCTGTACCTCTTCCCAGAGGGCAGAAGATCAAACAAAGAGTGAGCGGGGTGACTCACATCACTCACAGTCGTGGTCGCCTTACGGGCGAGATGGGAGGTGTAAATGTCTTTCAAGGAGGGGAGTGAATCACCAATAATCTTACCAGCCGTGTTCACTATGCGCTGCAGGGCCTTCATGTTGTAGTCAGTGCAGCTACCACCTCAAACAACAATACAGCTGGAGAGGACGCTCTCAATGGTGCCGCGGTAAAATGTAGTCATGATGGACAGAGGAGCGCTCGCTCGCCTGAGTTTCCGCAGGAAGTACAGGCGGCGCTGGGCCTTCTTCGCCAGTATACAGACCATATGAAGCTAGATGCCTAGCACGTAAACCTTTGCACTCATTTGATTTCCGTGAAGGTGTTTAAAGGTGTTTGATACGAAATAGTAGGGCTGTTTGATCTTTAAGAAATGTATATATGACAACGATAGTGGCATTCAGGTTATTGATATTGAATTTATAAATGGGACCCTGAATATTTGGTTAAAATCTTTCCGAAATAGCAACTCTCTCTTGTATCATATCCCTCAGAAATTGTTTGAGAAACTCGGTGGAATAGAACTATTACTAAAATGTTCATCTGTTCATATCACAAGTGGATAACCCCTTGCAGTTGTATTTATTTGTATTCTTATTTTTATTAATGTGCGTTTTGTTTTGCATTGAGTACATGCTTAAATAAATGTGAAAAAGTTTGATACAGACACTCAAAAATTCGAATTATAATCGCTTTTCTGGCGCGAGTCGCTGGTGGTATAGGGGTACACTTGCCTGTCTCTTGTGCCGACACCGTGAGTTCGATTCCCGTTTGTGCGTGCGTGTGTACGTACGAGACCAAAATAAATAATCACTCTTCCGCAAAACTAACCAACCACAATCTTAAACGTCACCATACTATCTTCCAGCCAATCATATAGCGTGTCGTCATCAAGAGGCGCAGTCCCTGAAGCTGATCTGTCTAATCGAGTAGGTCTGGTACCTACGGCCAAAGCAACGTGCATTTTCTGTCGTAAATAGAGAAGAAGCCTTTAAAAATACACAAATACATTAATATAGTGCAGCCATGCAGTTGGCACTGAGTAAAACATATGGACAGAAGCCAGTTAAATTCCAGTTAGAACAAGATGGGGATTTTTACATGGTTGGTTCAGAGGTATGTGCCGATGTTACCACAAGATTTGCTTTTCTTACTAGCTGTTGAAGCGACGCATGTCATAATTTGTGTTGTTTGCATTTTCGAGCACATAAAAAAGAGGAATGTATTCGGAACATGTGTCCATACAAGTCAAATCCATGTTCAGTCAGCGTCTTAGTTACACCCATTGGTCTGCAAAGTAGAGAGGAGTCAATTAAGTAATGCGTTTTTATTTATATATATTTTTTGTAAGTCATGGCTGCCTGAAGTCGAGATCTCGTTTCAGTTTCCATCCATCCTTTCATTTTCTGTACGGCTTTGTCCCCACGGGGGTCGCGGGCGTGCTGGAGCCTATCCCAGCCATCATCGGGCAGTAGGCAGGGGACACCCTGAATTGGTTGCCGGCCAACCGCAGGGCATGCAGAGACGAATAACCAGCCGCACTAGCACTCTCACCCAGGGGCAATTTGGAGTGCTCAATCGGCCTACCAAGCATGTCTTTGGGGATGTGGGAGGAAACCGGAGTGCCCGGAAAAAACCTACGCGGACACGGGGAGAACATGCAAAATTCACACAGGGAGGGCCGGAGGTGGAAGCGAACCCACACCCTCCTAACTGTGAGGCAGTCCACTTATTTCGATGTAACCTAAATTGCAGCCTACCATGAATACTCGTTGTTCTTGCAGCTTTTAATTTCATCAACAGTGTGGAACAAAACAAAAAAAAAATGCTCACTGTTGGGATGATCTTAAACATATAATTGATTAGATTCTATCCAGCAGGTTGGCAATTTTCTGGTTCTAGTTCAAGTGGAATAGTGAACTTTTAAGTGTCAAGTCACATTCATTGTTTGATTTCAGGTAGGAAACTATCTGCGTATGTTTCGAGGATCTTTATACAAAAGATATCCATCTTTATGGAGGAGGCTTGCTTCAGTGGAGGAGAGAAAGAAAATTGTAGCGTCATCACATGGTGAGTGTTGCAGTATATATATTTGTATCTGCACATTTGCTTGAATGAAGTAGCTTAAATTTGTATCAACCCATTTCCCAGTTTCTTCTACAAAGTAATGCATTGATTGTGATGGGTGATTTCAAATTTTCCAATATTCACATTATTTTTCTGCATAAAAAAATTATTAATTTATATATCCCTCATTATTCTCCTCTATTTCTTCATTAATTAATGATTCACACAATCTCAGTTGGAAAGCATCCTGAGAATACATGTTATTCAGGCTACTAAGTTTGAATTGCAGATATTTAAAATTTTCACAAAATTCTAAATTTTTCAACTAAATATTCACTATTCATATTCAGTGACTCATTCAACATTTCTCATTTACATTGTTCCTATTTGAAACTAACATTTAGCTCATTCAATTAATTTGTAATGTCAACATTTTTTGACAGATTCAAACAATTCCATTTTAAACTGTTCATCTTATGCCTACTGATTCTAAAAATTTCCATTTACCAAAAATTCAACTTCTCCATTAAATTATCCATAAATATCATTAATTACAGTTTTTTGTTTTTCTTCTCTAATTTCAATTTTTTTTTACTGATTTAATCTGTTACAACTTTAAACTGTTGATCTTATGCTGACTGGTTCTGAAATTTCCACGTATCAAAATTTTTATATTTTCTCTATTTAAATATTCACAAAAATATTCAAAAAATATTCATTCTTTTTTTTGTACAATTTCTACATTTTTTGATTGATTTGAAACATTCCTCCATCCATCCATCCATCCATCCATCCATCCATCCATCTTCTTCCGCTTATCCGGGGTCGGGTTGCGGGGGCAGCAGCTTTAGGAAGGACTCCCAGACTTCTCACTCTCCAGCCACTTCATCCAGCTCATCCCGGGGGATCCCAAGACGTTCCCAGGTCAGCTGAGAGACATAGTCTCTCCAGCGCGTCCTGGGTCGTCCACGGGGTCTCCTACCGGTGGGACATGCCCGGAACACCTCCCCAGGGAGGCGTCCAGGAGGCATCCTGATGAGATGCCTGAGCCAGCTCATCTGGCTCCTCTCAACGTGGAGGAGCAGCGACTCTACTCTGAGTCTCTCTCGGATGACCGAGCTTCTCACCCATCTCTAAGGGAGAGCCCGGACATCCTGCGGAGGAAACTCATTTCGGCCGCTTGTATCCGGGATCTGGTTCTCTCGGTCACAACCCATAGCTCGTGACCGTCGGTGAGGGTTGGTGCATAAATCGACCGGCAAATTGAGAGCTTTGCCTTTGAAGATCCCCATGACTGCCGACGCTGCACCGATGCGCCTGTCAATCTCGCGCTCCATCCTCCCCTCACTCGTGAACAGGCCCCAAAGATACTTGAACTCCTCCACTTGGGGCAGGATCTCATCCCCAATCCGGAGAGAACATCCCACCCTTTTCCGACCAAGGACCATAGACTCGGATTTGAAGGTGCTGACCCTCATCCCGACCGCTTCACACTCGGCTGCGAACCGCTTCAGTGAGAGCTGGAGATCACGGCTTGAAGAAGCCAACAGCACCACGTCGTCTGCAAAAAGCAGAGACGCGATGCTGAGGTCAACACCCTCAACGCCTCGGCTGCACCTAGAAATTCTGTCCATAAAAATTACAAACAGAATTGGTGACAAAGGGCAGCCTTGGTGGAGTCCAACCCTCACTGAGAACGAATCCGACTTACTGCCGGAAATGCGGACCAAACTCTGGCATCAGTGATACAGGGACCGAACTGCCCTTATCAGTTGGCTCGGCACCCCGTACTCCCGAAGCACCTTCAACAGAATCTCCCAAGGGACACAGTCGAACGCCTTCTCCAAGTCCACAAAACACATGTGGACTGGTTGGCGAAATCCCATGCTCCCTCGAGGATCCTGCCGAGGGTGTAGAGCTGGTCCACTGTTCCACGGCCAGGACGAAAGCCACACTGCTCCTCCTGAATCAGAGGTTCCACCTCCCGACGAACCCTCCTCTCCAGCACCCCTGAATAGACCTCGACCCCAGAGATTGGAGAGTCCGCCTCAGAGTCTCCAGGCCCTGCTTCCACAATGGAAGGCATGTCGGTAGATTTGAGGAGGTCTTCAAAGTATTCTCCCCACCGACTCACGACGTCCCGAGTCGAGGTCAGCAGCACACCATCTCCACTGTAAACAGTGTTGACGCTGCACTGCTTCCCCCTCCTGAGATGCCGGATGGTGGACCAGAATTTCCTCGAAGACGTCCGGAAGTCATTCTCCATGGCCTTGCTAAACTCTCACTCTCGGGTTTTTTGCCTCAGCAACCGCCGAAGCCGCGTTCCGCTTGGCCATCCGGTACCTGTGCCGCAGGCCAAAACAGCCTGATAGGACTCCTTCTTCAGCTTGATGGCATTCCTTACCGCCGGTGTCCACCAGCGGGTTCGGGGATTGCCGCCACAACAGACACCAACGACCTTATGGCCACAGCTCTAGTCGGCTGCCTCAACAATCGAGGCGCGGAACATGGTCCACTCAAACTCAATGTCCCGCCGCCTCCCCCGGGACGTGGGAAAAGCTCTGCCGGAGGTGGGAGTTAAAGCTCTTCCTGACAGGGGATTCTGCCAGATGTTCCCAGCAGACCCTCACAGAGCGTTCGGGTCTGCCAGGTCGGACCGGCATCTTCCCCCACCATCGGAGCCAACCCACCACCAGGTGGTGATCAGTTGACAGCTCCTCCCCTCTCTTCACCCGAGTGTCCATAACATGCGGCTGCAAATCCGATGACACAACTACAAAGTCGATCATCGAGCTGCGGCCTAGGGTGTCTTGGTGCCAAGTGCACACATGGACACTCTTATGCTTGAACATGGTGTTCATTATTGACAATCCGTGTCGTGCACAGAATTCCAATGATAGAACACCGCTCGGCTTCAGCACGGGGGGCCGTTCCTCCTAATCATGCCCTTCTAGGTCTCACTGTTATTGCCCACGCGAGCATTGAAGTCACCCAGTAGAACAATGGAGTCCCCAGAAGGTGCGCTCTCCAGCACTTCCTCCAGGGACTCCAAGAAGGGTGGGTACTCTGAGCTGCCGTTTGGTGCATAGACACAAACAACAGTCAGGACCCGTCCCCCCCACCCAAAGGCGGTGGGAGGCTACCCTTTCGTTCACCGGGGTGAACCCCAATGTGCAGGCGCTCGGATGGGAGGCAATAACTATACCCACACCTGCTTGACGCTTCTCACCGTGGGCAACTCCAGAGTGGAAGAGAGTCCAGACCCTCTCAAGAGGGCTTGTACCGGAACGCAAACTGTGTGTGGAGGCAAGTCCGACTATGTTTAGTTGGTGGTGAGCCTGTGGAAAGGCGGACCCACGTTTCCTTTACGGGCTGTGCCCGGCCGGGCCCCAGACGCTTGCCTTCGAGCCCCACCTCCAGGCCTGGCTCCAGAGGGGGTCCCTGGTGACCCGCGTCCGGGCGGGGGAAATCTGAGTCCATATGTCTTTTTCGTCATAAGGGGCTTTTTTTTCAACTTCAACATGTTCAGCCCATTCCCAGTCATTTTACATCTTTTCAATATCATTAATTGTCGTTTGACATCGTTTGTCATTATACACTACCATTCAAACGTTTGGGGTCCATAAAATCAACATAATAGCACAAGGGTTTTCAAGGGTTTTCTAATCAAATTTTTCTAATTTTCTAATCATCCAATAGACTTCTTACACAACTAGCAAACACAATGGACCACTAGAACACTGGAGGGATGGTTGCTGGAAATAGGCCTTTATATACCTACCGTTTTTTTCCGTGTATAGTGCGCAAAATTTAACGAATTTATTGTCCTAAAATCTGGGGTGCGCATTATACATGGGTACAAAAATGTTTTAATTTTTTAATTTTATTTTTTTATTTTTATTTTTTTTAGAAAACAAAACCAACAACAGGACTGACCGACAAAGTCGTGGAACAAAAAGACAGGGTGACATTACCAAAGACAGGAACAGAAAGCAAACAGACATCATGACAGTAACACATGCAATGATCCGACGGTGAGCGAGGGGCAGACAGGACTTAAATACAAAACACGTTACATCGATTGAGGTGACACAGGAAGAGAGGGGCGACGCGAACAGAAACTATGGCAACCTAGACACATAGCAAAACTGGGGACGAGACGTGACAAATGTCCCTCGAAACGAAACTTGAAATCACCAAGTTTTGGTTTCCAAGGGTGTTTTTATTCCTCTTCAACGTCTCTCCCATACAGAGCCGCCTTTTTCACGTCCGCACGCCTCTTTCCCGTGCGCGCACGGAGCGTCGTGGTGCGTTTATGGGCAGTCGGAGAAATCAACGCCAACAAAAAAAATTACATCCAGCCTAGTTAAGACCCTACCAAAGACTATAAAAATGGGACCCATTGCCTCCGTGCGTGTGTGACGATCATTGGGACTTAAAAAAAAATAAAAAAAATAAAATAAAAAAATATATACATGGGTACAGGCTTTTTTTCCAGCATCAGCATGCCATTTTTAGGGTGCGTATTATACATGGGGGCGCACTATACACGGAAAAAAACGGTATTTAGATATTGCATTAAAAAAACAGATGTTTGCTGCTAGATTAGTAATTTACCACATTAACATTAAAATCTATTCCTGATTAGTTTCATGTTATCCTCATTATTTTAAATATAAGGACATTTCTAAGTGACCCCAAACATTCGAACGGTTACATTACTGCAACAAATATTAAATGACAACTTAAATTTGGTTGTGTCTTTGACATTGGAAATGGAAAAAAATACAAACTGAAAATTGTCATTTTCTGAACTGAAAAAAAATGACATTTTATCCACAAATTTTAGCCACCAGTGTTACCCTACTGAAGGCATCTGAGTGTGAGGAGATCTTTGATGGTAACGATGACAAATACAAGGCAGTGTCTATCAGCACAGAGCCACCAGCATATCTCAGGTATTGCTTACTTCAAAGTTGCTTATGCAGAATATTTAAGTTTATATTTACAGCTGAAGCTTGATTTGAAGCGCTTCGATTTTACGTAACTTTCTGTCTCATGTGGTTTGGTCATAGACCCCAATTTGTTTTGTCATAAATGCATTTTTAAATAGTATTTCAAATGGAGGATATAAATACCATAAGAACCTAAGTGACTAGCGTGTAAACCTTAGCACTAGTGATTGGATTTGCATGACTAATTTAAGGCGCTTGACAAGAAGTTCTTTTTGATCTTTATGACTGATTTATTATAGTGTTACTAAGATTGTTTTTGATTCGGACAGGAAGAAATTTGTGAAAGCACCTGATCCACACAGTCACTCACAAGTCAAAGAGCGTGGTCGGACACAGTAGTAGAAAATGTGACTGCTTTAATCTCTTTTAGATCCAATTCACATAGCATGAAAATGACTTAGCCAGTTTGCCTCATATAGTCATCTGCGTATTGCTTCTCTTTTAATCCAAATGTCAACAGACTTGGATGTAGGGGTGAGCATTCATAAGGACAAACGGTGAACGGACCCCTTTGCTACCCAACAACATGCATGACGTAAATTGATGTGACAAAGGACTCCTTCGGCTGCCTCAAAATATTTGTTTTAAAACGACTTTTGGGGTTAAAGCGATTTCCAAATCCTGAACCCAAAGTCTGTGTAAAATCGAGCTTTAGCTGTACTTGGTATGCGTCTCTCAAATGTTTTACCGTAAATCACGTTAAACATATGCATATGTTCTGTCAGTGTATCTTAGACTTAGACTTAGACTTAGACAAACTTTATTGTCATTTTGTAAACACTGGGTGCACACAAAACTGTCAGGCTCAGAGCAGGGAGAGGACTCGAATGCAGAGTTTGAAAGTTCAAGGAGTTTATTTCCTTTGCGGATGACCGCTCCAAAAACAAAAGTCGCCTCGCAATGAGGGAAAAAGGGGACAAACAAAAGTGCCTCAACACG
Source organism: Syngnathus typhle (assembly GCF_033458585.1). Taxonomy (NCBI): domain Eukaryota; kingdom Metazoa; phylum Chordata; class Actinopteri; order Syngnathiformes; family Syngnathidae; genus Syngnathus; species Syngnathus typhle. The sequence continues at coordinate 12,308,315 of NC_083749.1, read as the reverse complement.
AGAAAAAGGGGATAAACAAAAGCGCCTCTACTCGAGGGAAAAATGGGCTGAGAACTGCAAACAAAAAGCGCCTCACACGGAGGGAAAAACAAAGGCAAGATCGCACGGGAAATCGCTGGGGCTATGGAGTCGCTGGTGGTCATGGCTCGCAAGACGCAGTGGCACAAGGCGAGGGGAAGACGCAGACTAAATACACACACGGAAGGGGGAGGACACAGGTGCAGACAATCAGGGCGGACGACACAGGTGCACGTAGTTATCTCAACAGGGATGTCAAGTGGGCGGGAGTGCAGAGGAAATGCAGAGGTCGTGTACGAAATAAAACAGGAAGTGATAACACGAAGGACGGACAAAAAAGAAACAATCTACAAAAACCCAACATCGTGACATAACCCCCCCCTCTAGGTCCGGATCCCAGACGGACCAGGAGCATCGGGGTGAGCAGCGTAGAAGGCCTCCAGCAGTCCGGGATCCAGGATATAGCTGCGCGGCACCCATTGCCGCTCTTCTGGCCAGTAACCCTCCCAGTCGACCAGATACTGCCAGCCCCTACCCTTCCTGCGTACGTCCAGTAGCTCCTTGACCGTGTACGCAGGCCCACCCCCCACAGTTCGCGGAGGCGGCTCGGAAGCCGGCACCATCCCACTTTCCCTGACCGGCTTGATCTTCCCCACGTGGAAGGTGGGATGCACGGCGAGGGACCGGGGCAGGCAAAGTCGTACAGCGGCGGGGTTCACGACCTTAGAAATGGAGAATGGCCCCACAAAACGGGGAGCCAACTTTCTGGAGCCCACCTGGAGAGGAAGGTCCCGGGCAGACAGCCAGACCCGTTGACCCTGCTGGTAGGCGGGCGCCGGCCGTCGTCTCCGGTCGGCCATCCTCTTTACTCTGTCTCCCTGGCGGACCAGCGTGGCTCGCGCGGCCGCCCAGATACGGCGACATCTCCTCACCACGGCGCGCGCCGAGGTCACGACACCTCTGGTTTGTTGTCAGGGAAGATCGGGGGCTGATAGCCGAAAACACACATGAACGGGGACATTCCAGTAACTGTGGTTGGAAGGGAGTTATGGGCGTATTCTACCCAGGTCAAATTTTTGCTCCACGTGGAGGGGTTCTGGGTCACCAGGCAGCGGAGGCCTGTTTCCAGTTGTTGGTTGATGCGTTCGGCCTGGCCGTTTGCCTCCGGGTGATAGCCCGACGTGAGACTCACGGTGGCCCCTATGAGTTTACAAAACTCCTTCCAGAACCTGGACACAAACTGGGGACCCCTATCTGAGACCACGTCCCGCGGGAACCCGTGTATTCTAAAAACATGGTCCATGAGGACTTCGGCCATTCGTTTAGCTGAGGGCAACTTGGGCAAGGCAATGAAGTGGGCCATCTTAGAAAATCGGTCCACTACTGTGAGTATCGTCGTCTTCCCTTTGGACTCGGGAAGTCCCGTGACAAAGTCCACAGAGATGTCGGCCCAGGGACGAGAGGGAATGGGGAGAGGTTGCAGCAACCCCACCCGGGCGCCGGGGGTGTTCTTGTTGCGCGCACAGACGGAGCAGGCTGCCACGTACTCCCTGACGTCGGCCTCCATGGAGGGCCACCAGAATCGCTGCTGTACAACGTACAGATGCTGGGATGGCAGGCGAGCCGGGAGGTGTGTCCCCAGTGGACGACTTGGGGACGCAGCCTGGGCGGCACAAAAAGTCGATTTGTCGGGCAGTTACCAGGGGGTGGTGCGTCGCCGTTGGCCTGCTTCACTTGATCTTCTATGGGCCAGGTTACGGCCCCCACCACACAGTGAGGACGAAGAATGGGTTCGGGCTCCTTGGCCTCCGGATCTAGACTGTAGACGCGTGACAGTGCATCGGGTTTGACGTTCTTGGCACCCGGTCTGTAGGACAGGGTGAAATTGAAACGGTTAAAAAAGAGCGACCAACGAGCCTGGCGTGAGTAGACCCGTTTTGCGTTCTTGAGGTACTGTAGGTTTTTATGATCCGTCCACACTAAGAAAGGTTGTTGGGCTCCCTCCAGCCAGTGTCTCCATTCCTCGAGCGCCTACTTCACCGCCAACAACTCTCGATCACCTACGTCGTAGTTCTGTTCGGCGGGGGTCATCCGCCGGGACAGGTAAGCGCACGGATGAAGCTTGTTGTCCTCTGGTGACCTTTGGGACAGGACGGCGCCGATTCCTCGACTGGAGGCGTCTACCTCCACCACGAACTGACGAGAGGGGTCGGGTAGTGTGAGGATCGGGGCGGTGCTGAATCGCCTCTTTAGTTCCTGGAAGGCAGCCTCTGCCTCCGCCGTCCAACAGAAGGGGGCTGTTGGAGAGGTCAGAGCATGCAGCGGGGCCGCTGTGGCACTGAAGCCTCGGATGAAACGTCTGTAGAAATGAGCAAAGCCTAGAAATTGCTGCACTTTCTTGCCGTTATCGGGTCTGGGCCATTGTGTCACGGCGCTTACTTTTGCTGGGGCCATTTGTACCTTACCGGGGGCTATGATGAAGCCAAGGAAGGATATAGTATCGACGTGGAACTCGCTCTTCTCCGCCTTCACCTAAAGGTGATGGTCCAGGAGGCGTTGCAGGACCGACTTAACATGGTTCTCATGGGTCTCCGTATCAGGTGAATAGATTAGAATGTCATCCAAGTAGACATAAACAAAACGATCTATAAAGTCTCCCAGAACATTGTTAATCATTGCTTGAAAAACTGCGGGGGCATTGGTGAGACCAAATGGCATCACCAGGTACTCAAAGTGTCCTTGAGGGGTGTTGAATCCCGTCTTCCATTCATCTCCCTCCCGGATGCGCACGAGGTGGTAAGCGTTACGCAAATCTAGTTTGGTGAAAATCCGAGCTTGCTGCAACTGATCGAAGACCGTCGCCATGAGTGGAAGAGGGTATTGATTTTTAATAGTGATCTGGTTGAGGGGGCTATAGTCTATGCAGGGGTGTAGGGTACCGTCCTTTTTGCCCACAAAGAAAAACCCGGCCCGTGCAGGGGAGGATGAGGGTCTGATCAATCCCGCCTTGAGCGACGTGTCTTTGTACTCGTTTAGAGCTTGTTTTTCGGGTTCCGATAGAGAATAAAACCTCCCCTTGGGTATAGTAGCCCCAGGCAGAAGCTCTATAGCGCAATCGTATGGACGTGGGGCGGTAGCGAGCTAGCCTTAGCTTTGCTAAAGACCTCCGCGAGTTGGTGGTAACATGCGGGTACCCCTGTCAGAACCAAGGTTTCGGGGTCTGAGTCACGAGGAACGGGGTCGGAACTAGAGTCGCGGATAAGGTTGATCGGGTAATTAGGGGTGAGACACGACCCTTGGCAACGGGGTCCGCATTCCCTTATCTCGCCTGACTCCCAATCCACGGCGGGGTTGTGGCGCGATAGCCACGGGTACCCGAGGATAATCGGATTCATCGGAGAGGTGACCACATGTAGTCGGAGTGCCTCATGATGGTTCCCGAAGGACAGTGAGAGGGGTTCAGGGACTTGAGTTATATCAAAGAGTGCCTGCCCATTGAGTGCCTTGGCTTTCACGGTCTTGGCTAGTGGTTCGGTTTTTATTCCCAATTGCCGGGCAAAAGCCCAGTCGATCAAGGTCTCGTCTGCCCCGGAGTCAATTAACACCCCTAGTTGGGTGCTTTTCCCGAAACAGGTAAGCGTACCGATGGGTAGGCTCCGACCCTTCTGCTGGCTACCGGAGAAGGCGCTTACCTTCATTGTCCGTTTCTTGGGGCAGGAGACGAAAACATGTCCCAGAGCGCAGCAGTAATAGCATCGACCTTCCTGGTGTCGGCACTGCTTCTCCTCGGCGCTCAACCTGGCTCTGCTGAGTTGCATGGGTTCAGCCCCGGGCGGTAGCAGTGCCGTGTTCGATGGTTGGCGGGGCTTCTCGAGGTGCAGCGACTCCAACCCGGCCACGGGGGGGAAGACGGTCGCGCTCCGGCTTGCGCGCTGCTTCTTCCTGTCCTGCAGGCGATTGTCTGTGCGGATAGCCAGCGCGATGAGAGCGTCGAGGTCAGCGGGGAGATCGAGGGGAACGAGTTGGTCCTGGATGGTTCCAGAAAGACCCTTGAGGAAGACATCATACAGGGCCCTCTGGTTCCACCCGCATTCCGCGGCCAGAGTGCGGAAGCGGATCGCGTAGTCGCTGACTGACTCTCGACCCTGGGACAGCTGGCACAGCCCGTGCGCCTTTTCACAGTCCGAGGAAACTGGATCAAATACCATGCGCAGGGCCTCGACAAACGCGGAGAGAGAGCGGCAGGTGGCGGAATCCCGGGCCCATTCTGCCGTTGCCCGCGCCCGGGCTCTTCCTGTCAAGTACGAGAGCATGTAGGCCACCCGGGAGCGTTTCGGTGGGGAAATCGGCTGGGGACCGCTCAAATTGCATCTCACACTCCGTGACGAATGCTTTGCTGCCCCCGGGTTCTCCAGCGTATTGTTCAGGGGGAGCCAGCCTGACCCCCATTGCCATGGGCGCGGGAATCTGCCAATCGATCGGGGAGGGCACTGGTGGACTGGGGGTCGCTGTTGGTCCAGCGGTCAGCAGCGTGACAATGTCCTGCATCTGTCTGCTCAGTGATCCCACCTGGGCGGCCACCGCCGCTCTGAAGTCTTCTTGGGTTTTCCGGATTTCATGGACATCCACTCCCAGGGCATCGACCTGCTGCTGGTGTTGGGCTAGCGTCGACACAGGTGCACGTAGTTATCTCAACAGGGATGTCAAGTGGGCGGGAGTGCAGAGGAAATGCAGAGGTCGTGTACGAAATAAAACAGGAAGTGATAACACGAAGGACGAACAAAAACAAAACAATCTACAAAAACCTGACATCATGACACAAAACGAAATTTCGTTGCATACGGCTTTCAACAATGTAGTGATATTTCGGCTGAATAAAAAAGTGAAATTTCTATATAAAAATATGAAATAACATAAGTATAAAGTGCAGCAGTGATAAAGTATGTAAACAGTGCAGGAAACAAAAACATCTTCAACAGTCTGACGACAGCAGGGAAAAAGCTATTGCAGAACCTGGTGGACCTGCAGCGGATGCTGCGAAACCTCTTCCCAGAGGGCAGCAGGGAGAACAGGCCATGGTGGGGGTGTGATGGGTCACTGATAATAATTCGGGCTCGGGACACGCAGCGCTGGGATGACAAGTCCTGAATGGAGTGAAGAGGAGCCCCGATGATCCTCTCTGCTGTCCTCACCACTCTCCTCACGTACTTCCAATCGGAGGCGCTGCAACCTCCACACCACACCGAGAGACAGCTTGTCAGAATGCTCTCTATGGTGCTTCGGCAGAACGTCCTCATGTTGGGTGGGGGCAGGTGGGCTCTCCTCATCCTCCGCAGGAAGTACAAGCGCTTCTGTGCCCTCTTGACCAGTGTAGTGGTGTTCACAGTCCAGGTGAGGTCGTCTGTGATGTGGACCCCCAGGAATTTAGTGCTGCTGACCACCTCCACAGCTGAGCTGTTGATGATCAGTGGAGCGTGGTGAGGCTGGTTCTTCCTGAAGTCGACGATGATCTCCTTCGTCTTCTCCACATTCAGGCTGATCCTGAATGTGGAGAAGACGAAGGAGATCATCGTCGACTTCAGGAAGAACCAGCCTATTGTCTCTGCACCAGCCCACCTACTGCTCCACCTCTCTGTAGTCTAGGTCGTCGTTGTCACTGATGAGGCCCACCACCGTTGTGTCGTCTGCAAACTTCACGATGTGATTGGTGGTGAACCTGGGGACGCAGTCGTGTGTCATCAGGGTGAACAGCAGGGGGCTCAGGACGCAGCCCTGAGGGGAGCCTGTTTTATAGATGAAGTGCATATCAAATGGGCGTGCTTTGACATATGAAAGCCTCCTATAAAAAGTTTTTTGTTTGTTTTTGGAAGGGACTGACTCTGAAACTTATGTTTGATCTGTGGGTCCGGTAATGGTGTAACGGTGGCGAATTCTCCGTCGTCTGACCACCACCGACACGAGCATCGAAGCCACATTGTTAGCTCATTATCAACTACCTATTTTCTGAAAGGTATGCAGACACATTGCATTACTATCATATTTTCTGGACTATAAGTCGCAGTTTTGTTAATAGGTTTGCAGGGGGGTGCAATTTATACTCTTGAACGACTTATGTGTGAAATTATTAACACATTATTATATCATTTCACATGTTATTTTCCCACTAAACTGCAAGAGGGCGCGGCGTACGAGTCAAAACAGACAAAACTGTGAGGACTGACGATTAGCCAGCGACGTGCGGTGAGGTTCATGACTGGGGAGGCACTGACGTCACGCCCCCGCCCCCGGTAAAATTTGTCACAAAAAAGGTTGGGGAATGCTGCTCAAGAGTCGCTTATTAATTATTTAATTTTTCCTATTTCAATTAAAATCTCATATCAGCAGTCTTCACACATAAAACCACTCAATAAAGCACTTGGAATCAAAAACTCGTGTCAGAGAACAGAGACAGGGCTACCAAGTGCAGCACGATTCTTTATTGACAAAGGGGGAAAGGGGAAGTGGAACGCTGGACCTGCGGTCTGGCTGGCGTGGGCGAGCAGCATAGCCCAGCGCGTACTCGGAGGCAGGCAGGCAGGTGGTCGAAGCAGTTGGCGATCAGAAGCGTGGTCGGAGGACGAGCGAATAGTCAGGGCAGGCGCCGATCAGAAGCGTGGTCGAAGGACGAGCGAATTGTCAGGGCTGGCGGCGATCAGAAGCGTGGTCGAAGGACGAGCGAATAGTCAGGGCTGGCGGCGATCAGAAGCGTGATCGAAAAACGAGCGAGTGGTCAGGGCAGGCGGCGATCAGAAGCGTGGTCGAACAGTTCACGGACGCAGTCGGCTACAAAGATCGGTCCGGGGACAAAAAGGCAGTGGTGTCACGGGCAAGGTAAGTAGACGAACTGACAACCACTGGCAGACTACAGAGAGGTTAAGTAGGCGACCTAACGAGCTGTAGCTCTTCGATTAAGGCTTAGCTGGAAGTCAGGTGACGCAGGAACGTGACAACTCGTTTTCGATCGTGCGTACCACTCCGTTTGACAATACATGCTCTGAAGTCCTGTTGTCCGAATCTAACCTTTTAACTCCGGAGTTGGTCGTCCTTTACTGATGACCTCCTCCTTCGATCGAAAATCCATAGTTGAAAATCGTTTGGATATGTAATCCTCCATTGTAAAACGAAATGTAAAAACGGGAAGAAATAAATGGACGACTGCTCCTCAGTTGTTCACTGTAAATTTGAACTGGAGATCACTTATTCTACAGGTGGGCGGATGAAGCATCCCGGTTCACTAGCACCCTCTGCCATAAGGCTGGAGAACCATTTTTCATTACCTCCGTAAGGTCTCTTTTCAAAGCCGTTTTATTCATCTAAAGCAGGGGTTCCTAACCGGGAGTATCCATACCCCTTGGGGGTATGGGACCCAAATGCTGGGGGTATGGGACTCGATCTCTCGTAATCAGGTATTTTTTTAGTATCTCTCGTTATTTTCTTCTATTTTGTACCTATTATTGTTCACAGGTTATTTTTTTTCTAGTTATGCTTATGTTCTTGTTCACTGTCGTTATGCTTGTAAATAGTTCAAATCTGACAATCTCAAAGGAACGTAAAAATCTGCAGACCTAACGATTAATCTATAGAGTTGGCAGCACTGACAGCACAGGCAGTGGGTGTTGTGGCCATCAGCTGAGCTCTGGCGGGACCACAAGCAGCATAACTGACCACAACATCGCTGTAGCGTCAAAAAGCCGTCCGCCCCCTCGCCCACAACATTCATATTCACGCCTCACTCCCACACCACAGCAGTTATTTTGTCCTGCATCACACTCAGTACACCACAACACACCCATCCTCCCCTAAGGAAAATATTAACACAGAAGGAATAATAAGGCAAGTAAATATGAGGTCGAAAGCTCTTCTTTCTTGCCTCTCGCCCTCCCTTGCCTTCAGTGATATGAAAGTTACACTATTATTAAGGATGATTTCGTTGAATTCCAAGAGGACCCAAGAAAGAAAGCTGATTTGGAAAGGGCTGGGATGGATGTCAAGCAGTTTTGGTGTGAACAAATCTCAGCTTACCCAAGTTTGGGAATGAGCGCAATGAACGTTTTGGTTCCCTTCACAACCACGTATCTCTGTGAAATAGGATTCTCTGCATTATTAAATATGAAATCAAAGTGGAGAAATAGACTTGATGTGTCAGATGACATGCGAGTAGCTTTGTCAGCAACTGTACCACAATTCGATGTTTTGATTGCAGAAAAAAAACAGCAAATATTTCACTAGGCTAGTAAAAGTATGTTTTATGTTGTCGATTTTTGAAAAAAAAAATTACATTTATGTTCTCTTTCTTCTTTTGTGTAATAAAAATGGACTGTAACTTTAATTTTGTTTTCACTAGAAATGTAAAAAAATTATCAATGCTTATGATTTTTTCATGTTCTATTCCTTGCAATCCATATCTAAAGTGCAGGATATTCAAGGTACTGACATATTTGGAAGACATACTGGCAAATAATAGGATTGGTAATAATTATTTCAACAGTCAAGTGCAGGGGGTATGGTACCATGTTGGACAATCCATTGGGGGTCTGGAATCATTCGAAGGTTAAGAACTGTCATGCTGTCCTGTTTTGTGGATTGTCTTGTCATGTCACTTCCTGTTTTATTGTGGTAACTCATTTCAGTTCGTGGGTCCTTCCTCTGCACGTCAGTCCACTTGACTTCCCTGTTTCCCAACTGCGTACACCTGTGTCGTTGGCCCTAATTGTCTGCACCTGTGTCCTCCCCCTTCCGTGTGTGTATATAGTAGAGGCGTAACGATTCATCGATACACATCGATTATTCGATATAATGCTCTCCGATTTATTAGCATCAGTGCTAAACGTAAACATCGATTTATATCGCCGTGTTTGACCTCGGACATTAGAAGCGACTTTATTTTGAAATCCAGTTCATTGTTGCTTGCTTCCTCTTTCCGGGAGCAGTGCGCGGCGAGTTGTGTTGTGAGCAGAGCAGGCACGTGAAAGGGGAGCCGACAACTACGCGGCTTCTGGGCTGGTGCTATGGCTAGTGTCCAAGAAGACGAGGAAATTCGCTCCCCTTTGGGCTTCAAGTCATTCGTTTGGAAGCACTTTGGATTCCAAAGAAAAGATGGCTAAACGGACAATTAAAATTATTGTAAATAAGTAGTTCAGTAATGCACTTTAAAGTTAATGGTATTACAAAAAAATAAAGAATATTCATTTTTCTTTACTTATATGAGAAAAAATATAGGAATTTGATTGACCATTGTGAGCGTCCTCTCCAGCTGTATTGCTGTTTGGGGTGGCGGCTGCACTGACTACAACTTGAAGGCCCTGCAGCGCATAGTGAACACGGCTGGTAAGATTATTGGTGCTTCGCTCCCCTCCTTGAAGGACATTTACACCTCCCATCTCACCCGCAAGGCGACCACGATTGTGAGTGATGTGAGTCACCCCGCTCACTCTTTGTTCGAGCTTCTGCCCTCTGGGAAGAGGTACAGAAGCCTGCGCTCCCGCACCACCAGACTCTCAAACAGCTTCATACTCCAGGCTGTTAGGATCCTGAACTCCCTTCCCCGTTCTGCGTAGCGTCCTGTACTTTTACTGTCTGTATGCACACTGGCTCTTATTTGTTGTGTTATCTGTTTATTTATTATTTGTTATTACTCTTATTATTTATTGTTTGTGCCTTGTTTTTTATATTGCGTCGTTTACTTGTATGTCTATCGTGTAATATGTCTTGTCACCGTGGGATAGAGAAAACGTAATTTTGATCTCTTTGTGTGTCTCGGCATGTGAAGACGTTGACAATAAAGCAGACTTTAACTTTGAAGTTCAGTGTTAAAATAAGCACTTTGTATACTACAATACTCTTGTAATTTCCTAAATAAAGAGTTTGCAGTACCTTGTTGATTTTGCGTATGAATTGTTATAAATCAGGATATTGTTCTATATTTTTTATTACAAAAAAAAAACGGTTTTTTTTCGTGTATAATGCGCAAAATTTAACTAATTTATTGTCCTAAAATCTGGGGTGCGCATTATACATGGGTACAAATTGGGTACAACAGGACTGACCGACAAAGACGTGGAACAAAAAGACAGGGTGACATTACCAAAGACAGGAACAGAAACCAAACAGACATCATGACAGTAACACATGTGATGATCCGACGGTGAGCGAGGGGCAGACAGGACTTAAATACAAAACACGTTACATTGATTGAGGTGACACAGGAAGGGAGGGGCGACGCGAACAGAAACTATGGCAACCTAGACACATAGCAAAACTGGGGACAAGACTTGACAAATCTCCCTCGAAATAAAACTTGAAATCCCCTTTCTTCTTGTTTGTTGTCAATCGCGCATCGCATTCAGCCATCCTGCCCAACACACTTAGTCAGTAAAATTCATAATTGACGACACATCGTTTGATGCGATGGTGCAATCCTTGATGGTGTGTTATTGTCAAATATTGTTTTTTAATCTCCATCGCGGACCGGACGTCATACGGAGGCAGTATCACTGCGCATGCGCACTATGGATCCGATGCGCAGAACGGATGCGCAAGACACGTCAGCTATATAAAGAGCGAGAGTTGTTTTCTTCCTATTAGTTTCAATTCACAGTTTAATTAGCAGTTTCAATCAGCAAATAACAAAATGCGTATTACAGGTAATATTTTATTTCACAACACTTTGCCTTGTTTCTTTTGTCTCTGCTGTTCACTTCAAACACGCTCCATACGAACGCAATGCTCTCGTATCAGACGCTTGCTCGATCACCTGCTCGTTTGCTGTCACAATGTACCCTACACAAATCCGAAACATTTGTTGCGGCTCCGAGTCACGATGAGGGGCAGTTTTGGTTTCCAAGGGTGTTTTTAGTCCTCTTCAACTTCTCTCCCATACAGAGACGCCTTTTTCACATGTCCGCACGCGTTTTTCAAATCATCCACACTGATCGCGGTGGTGCCTTTACGGGCAGTCGGAGAAATCAACGGCAACAAAAAAAATTAACATCCAGCCTAGTTAAGACCATACCAAAGACTATAAAAATGGGACCCATTGCCTCCCTGCGTGTGTGACGATCATTGGGACTAAAAATAAATAAATAAAAAATTGGGTGCGTGTTATACATGGGTACAGGCTTTTTTCCAGCATCACCATGCCATTTTTAGGGTGCGTATTATACATGGGGGCGCATTATACACGGAAAAAAACGGTAAATAAAAATATCGATCGTGGAGCACTATATCGTGATGTATCGTGAATGAATCACAGCAGGCTTTGAGATATTGGCAAATATCGTATTGCGGTCCTTTGTATCGATATGATATCGTATCGTGACAAAACCCGCAATTTACACCCGTAGTATACAGCCTACATCTTCCCCTTGTCTTGTGCCAGTGCGTCTTGCTTGTCATGATCACTCGCGATCCCGAAGTCACAGATATTCCCCGAGAAAGCCTAGATAGTAGATACTAGGGGTGTAACGATTCATCGATACTAGGGGTGTAACGTTTCATCGATACTCATCGATTCATCGATATAATGCTCTACGATTTATTGGCATCGATGCTAAACGTAAACATCGATTTATATCGCCGTGTTTGACCTCGGACATTAGACGCGACTTTATTTTGAAATCCAGTTCATTGTTGCTCGCTTCCTCTTTCCGGGAGCAGTGCGTGTTGTGTTGTGAGCAGAGCAGGCACGTGAAAGGGGAGTCGACAACTAGTACGCGGCTCCTGGGCTGGTGCTATGGCTAGTGTCCAAAAAGACGAGGAAATTTGCTCCCCTTTAGGCTTCAAGTCATTCGTTTGGAAGCACACATCAGGAAGTGCATTGATGATGTGACTCTCTCAAAATCCATCGTCACTCGGGCTAACCGGAAGCCATGACTGACAGGTGCTGTCTTCAGGCTGCTGAGGGCCAGGGACAAAGCCTTTAGAGCGGGGGATGAGGCTGGCTTGAGGACTGCGAGGGCTGACCTGTCCCGGGGCATCAAAAATGCAAAGAGGGCGTTCTCGTGCAAAATTACCGCCCACTTCAAGGACAGCAGGGACGCACGGAGCCTTTGGCAGGGCATTCAGACCATCACGGATTACAAGCCCGCGCCGCAGAGCTGTGAAGGCGACGTCCGTCTGCTCAATGACCTCAACCGCTTCTTTGCTCGCTTCGACGCTCAAAACAGCACTTGCCCGCTGAAGGCCACTCCCCCTTCACACGAACTGCCCCTGTGCCTCTCTGCCGACAGCGTGAGGAGGGCGCTTGCCGCTATCAACATCCGTAAGGCGGCGGGCCCTGACAACATCCCGGGTCGAGCGCTGAAGGACTGCGCTGGTGAGCTGATGGATGTCTTCACAGACATCTTTAACACTTCCCTGCAGCAGGCCATCGTCACGTCGTGTTTCGAAGCTGCCATCATCGTACCTGTGCCGGAGAAACCCGCCCCGTCCTGCTTCAATGACTACCGCCCCGTGGCACTTAGCCCATCATCATGAAGTGCTTTGAGCGGCTTGTCATGGAGCACATCCGATCCGTTCTTCCCCCCCACCATTGACCCCTTCCAGTTTGCGTACCGAGCCAAACGGTCCTCTGAGGATGCCATCTCCTCTGCCCTCCACTCGGCCCTCACCCACCTGGAGAGAAGGGACTCGTATGTGAGATTGCTGTTTGTGGACTTCAGTTCTGCCTTCAACACCATTTTGCCAAAACGCCTCATCAGCAAACTTGACACGCTGGGCCTCAGTACCTACCTCTGCAACTGGCTACTGGACTTCCTCTGTCAGAGGCCACAGGTAGTACGTGTTGGCGACAAAATCTCCGCCAGCTTCACGCTGAGCACGGGGGCCCCCCAAGGCTGCGTGCTCAGTCCGCTGCTCTCCACCCTCCTGACGCATGACTGCACTCCAACCTACAGCGACAACCGTATAGTGAAGTTTGCTGACGACACGACTCTGGTGGGTCTCATCACCAAGGAAGACGAGACTCAATACAGGCTGGAGGTTGACCTTCTGACCACGTGGTGCAGGGACAACAACCTCCTGCTGAACGTCGACAAGACCAAGAAGATTGTTGTGGACTTCCGGAAGGGTCACACCCAACACCTGCCGCTGACCATCGACGGTGCTGTGGTGGAGAGAGTGAGCAGCGCCAAGTTCCTGGGGGTGCACATCAGTGAGGATCTCTCCTGGTCCACCAACACCACATCACTGGCAAAGAAAGCCCAGCGCCGCCTGTACTTCCTGCGGAAACTCAGGCGAGCGAGCGCTCCTCCGGCCGTCATGACTACATTTTACCGCGGCACCATTGAGAGCGTCCTCTCCAGCTGTATTGCTGTTTGGGGTGGCAGCTGCACTGACTACAACTTGAAGGCCCTGCAGCGCATAGTGAACACGGCTGGTAAGATTATTGGTGCTTTGATCCCCTCCTTGAAGGACATTTACACCTCCCATCTCACCCGCAAGGCGACCACGATTGTGAGTGATGTGAGTCACCCCGCTCACTCTTTGTTCGAGCTTCTGCCCTCTGGGATGAGGTACAGAAGCCTGCGCTTCCGCACCACCAGACTCTCAAACAGCTTCATACTCCAGGCTGTTAGGATCCTGAACTCGCTTCCCCGTTCTGCGTAGCGTCCTGTACTTTTACTGTCTGTATGCACACTGGCTCTTATTTGTTGTGTTATCTGTTTATTTATTATTTATTATTACTCTTATTATTTATTGTTTGTGCCTTTTTGTTTTTTTATATTGCGTCGTTTACTTGTATGTCTATCTTGTAATATGTCTTGTCACCGTGGGATAGAGAAAACTTAATTTCGATCTCTTTGTGTGTCTCGGCATGTGAAGACGTTGACAATAAAACAGACTTTGACTTGACTTTGGATTGCAAAGAAAAGATTAACGGACAAGACACGTGCAGTTTGTAAATCCTGCCATGCGGTGATCAAATATTCAGGGACCACAAATCTCGCCGCACATTTAAAGAAAAAACACGAAAAGTTCAGTGTTAAAATAAGCACTTTGTATACTACAATACATTTGTAATTTCCTAAATAGAGTTTGCAGTACTTTGTTGATTTTGCGTATGAATTGTTATAAATCAGGATATTGTTCTATATTTTTTATTAAAAGAAAATCGATCGTAGAGCACTATATCGCGATATATCGTGAATGGATCGCAGCAGGCTTTAAGATATCGGCAAATATCGTATCGTAGTTCTTTGTAGCGATATGATATCGTAGCGTGACAAAACCCGCGATTTACACCCCTAATCGATACACATCGATTAATCGATATAATGCTCTACGATTTATTGGCATCGATGCTAAACGTAAACATCGATTTATATCGCCGTGTTTGACCTCGGACATTAGACGCGACTTTATTTTGAAATCCAGTTCATTGTTGCTTGCTTCCTCTTTCCGGGAGCAGTGCGCGGCGTGTTGTGTTGTGAGCAGAGCAGGCACGTGAAAGGGGAGTCGACAACTAGTACGCGGCTCCTGGGCTGTTGCTATGGCTAGTGTCCAAAAAGACGAGGAAATTTGCTCCCCTTTAGGCTTCAAGTCATTCGTTTGAAAGCACTTTGGATTCCAAAGAAAAGATGGCTCAACGGACAAGACACGTGCAGTTTGTAAATCCTGCCATGCGGTGATCAAATATTCAGGGACCACAAATCTCTATATTTATATTTAAAGAAAAAACACGACATCAAAGTTCAGTGTTAAAATAAGCACTTTGTATACTACAATACTCTTGTAATTTCCTAAATAAAGAGTTTGCAGTACCTTGTTGATTTTGCGTATGAATTGTTATAAATCAGGATAATGTTCTATATTTTTTATTTAAAAAAAAAAAAAAAATCGATCGTAGAGCACTATCGCGATGTATCGTGAATGAATCACAGCAGGCTTTAAGATATCGGCAAATATCGTATCGTGTTTCTTTGTATCGATATAATATAGTATCGTGACAAAACCCGCGATTTACACCCCTAGTAGATACCTTTTGCCCAAGCTCTGTGTTTCGTTTCGTAGGATTTTTGCCTTAGTATTTCCCTCAGTTTGAGGCGCTTTTTGTTTGGTGTTCTCAGCCCTTTTTTCCCTCGTGTTGAGGCGCTTTTTGTTTTTGCCTTTTTCCCTCGTCTTGAGGCGCTTTTTGTTTTTGGTGCTGCCTTCCGTGGAGAAAATAAAACTTCTTTGTTGGAACTCTGCATTCGAGTCCTCTCCCTGCTCCAAGCCTGACAAGAACCCCTGATCTAAAGAAACACGACGTTACAGACAGATGACAGAAAACACTAGATATTCAATACACCAGCTTAACTACAAAAATTAGTTAATATAGCTACAGAGTTTGAACACTTAAACAGCGACATAGAGACAGATGACAGAAAACACTAGATATTCAATACACCAGCTTAACTACAAAAATTAGTTAATATAGCTACAGAGTTTGAACACTTAAACAGCGACATAGAGACAGACAGCAGTTCAGTCTAACTGCATAGCCTGTCAGCATAGGCAGCCGTGTGATTACGCAATCCTCAGAGGAGGCAAGGCAGGAAGTTGCCTCCTCCGAGTGAATCGTCTTCGGTTTTAAAATAACTATAAAAAATCAGCGATTTTGGTTCAAAGTGATACAAAACTACTGAAATTAAAAGGAAAATGACTCTACAATAAGAACAATTGAATTTGTTTTTTCCCCTTTTCATGATGGGAGGGGAGGCGTGGCCTCCCTTGCCTCCTCTGACCGCACTTCCCTGCGATTAGCAGTTCCGTATTGGCGACGCGCTCCTCAGAGCTCTAGGCAGAGGTGATGCCATAGGCCAGCAGGGCGAGAGCGGAGACGTGACACAGCTGTGCAAAACTGCACCGCCGTGCAGAAACAGTCGGGACAATGGCAGTGAGCGTAACAGCGCACGTAGGAAAAAAGAATTCCAGGATTTGGGACAGCAGCCTGCAATGAGCACTCAGTGCAGGGCGTGGCTCTAAGCAATGTGTGGATGCCCTCGCACTGGGCTACCTGGGTGCGTCAGCCGGTCAGCACCGCAAGAGCAAAGGGGAGCCATGACACATTTACACTTTAAAATGTTTAGATGTTTAAAAAGACAATAAAGTGTTTAAAAATAAAATTATAAAAGTCTTGTGCGGATGCGCTGGGCCACAGGGGCGCGTCAGTCAGCCAGTCCGCAAGAGTAGACAGGAGCTGGGACACGTTTTAAAAAGTGTTTAAAATACAATAACTTATTTAAAAGTACAATAGAGTGTATAAAAATAAAATTATAAAAGTCTTGTGCAGATGTGCTCGCGCTGGGCCGCGGGGGCGCCTCAGTCGGCCAGCACGCAAGAGCAGAGAGGCGCCAGATACGTCAACAGTTCAAAAAAGGTTCATAAAAATCTTGTGGGGATATTGTAACAATATACATTTATTCATATTTATTTTCTTATTTATATAAAGAAGAATGTTTCTGCGAGTCAGTTTGACTTTAAAAAATTTACAAAAGTGTTTAAAAGATACAAAAAGTGTTTAAAAAAAACAATATAGTGTATAAAACTACAATAAAGGTTCATAACAGTCTTGTGCGGAAATTGTATATATTTACTCTTATTTTCTTTATTTTCCTATTTATTTAAATAAAGAATGTTTATGAAAGTCAGTTTGACTTTAAAATGTTTATTTACGTAAGTGTTTAAGAATACAAAAAACATTTAAAAGTACAATATCTTGGATCCAATTAGCCGCGATAAACGAGGGATTACTGTATACAATTATATGGTAGCTCGAGTTTACAAAGTTAAATGTTTGCCCAAAAATCTCGAGGTATCATCTTAACACTTATTTTCTTTTCCTAGGGAGCAGAAAGCCAAAAGAAACAGTCAATGGGTCCCAACACTGCCCAACAGCTCCCACCATTTAGATGCTGTGCCTTGTTCCACTACCATCAACCGCAACCGAATGGGTCGAGACAAGAAGAGGACCTTTCCACTATGGTAAGAAGAAGCTGCTGGTGGTTTTCAGGTTTGATTGTTACTTACCAGTTAATTCTGGGTGCAGTGTGTTCAAAAACATCCCACGTCAATAGGCAGTTTTTTTTAATCCTCTGTCTGTTTTTCCAATGTATGTTTTGTTGCATGACTTTCATGCAAGACTTTTTCTCTTTTTCTGTTTTCAACCTTTGAGTGTAGCAATGTGTCTGAATGTTTTGTATGACTTTATTGGAGTGTTTATTGGGTATTTCCTCGTGGTGTCTTAACCCTATTTATTAGGGGTGTAACGATTCATCGATACTAGGGGTGTAAATCGCGAGTTTTGTCACGATACAATATAATATCGATACAAGGAACTACGATACGATATTTGCCGATATCTTAAAGCCTGCTGCGATTCATTCACAATATATCGCGATATAGTGCTCTACGATCGATATATTTTTTTTTTAATAAAAAATATAGAACAATAACCCGATTTATAACAATTCATACGCAAAATCAACAAGGTACTGCAAACTCTTTATTTAGGAAATTACAAGAGTATTGTAGTATACAAAGTGCTTATTTTAACACTGAACTTTGATGTCGTGTTTTTTCTTTAAATGTGCGGCGAGATTTGTGCTCCCTGAATATTTGATCACCGCATGGCAGGATTTACAAACTGCACGTGTCTTGTCCGTTGAGCCATCTTTTCTTTGGAATCCAAAGTGCTTCCAAACGAATGACTTGAAGCCTAAAGGGGAGCAAATTTCCTCGTCTTTTTGGACACTAGCCATAGCACCAGCCCAGGAGCCGCGTACTAGTTGTCGACTCCCCTTTCACGTGCGTGCTCTGCTCACAACACAACACGCGCAGTGTGCTCCCGGAAAGAGGAAGCAAGCAACAATGAACTGGATTTCAAAATAAAGTCGCGATTTACATCGCCGTGTTTGACCTCGGACATTAGACGCGACTTTATTTTGAAATCCAGTTCATTGTTGCTTGCTTCCTCTTTCTGGGAGCAGTGGCGCGGCGGCGTGTTGTGTTGTGAGCAGAGCAGGCACGTGAAAGGGGAGTCGACAACTAGTACGTGGCTCCTGGGCTGGTGCTATGGCTAGTGTCCAAAAAGACGAAGAAATTTGCTCCCCTTTAGGTTTCAAGTCATTCGTTTTGGAAGCACTTTGGATTCCAAAGAAAAGATGGCTCAACGAACAAGACACGTGCAGTTTGTAAATCCTGCCATGCGGTGATCAAATATTCAGGGACCACAAATCTCGCCGCACATTTAAAGAAAAAACACGACATCAAAGTTCAGTGTTAAAATAAGCACTTTGTATACTACAATACTCGTGTAATTTCCTAAATAAAGAGTTTGCAGTACCTTGTTGATTTTGCGTATGAATTGTTATAAATCAGGATATTGTTCTATATTTTTTATTTAAAAAAAATAAAAATCGATCGTAGAGCACTATATCGTGATATATCGTGAATTAATCGCAGCAGGCTTTAAGATATTGGCAAATATCGTATCGTAGTTCTTTGTATCGATATATCGTATCGTGACAAAACCCGCTATTTACACCCCTACTATTTATCATACCCCTTATGTTGGGATCACCATGCGCGTGCCCATCACAAAAATGAGTTCACCTGTCACTTTACTGGAAATATGGCATATATTTTCATAGAATGTACTGTGTATACGTAGGTTATATAATGTGTTACTAACGGGAATTATAAGGCTGTTGACTTGCACTTTTGTCTTTACTTTTATGCCGTGTTATCTTCACCATACGTTGCCCATAACAAAAAAGCCAGACATTCAATTATTTGAAAATCTATGAATATATTGAAAATATATTAACCTAATCTACCATTATATTCTAACTATGGGTTGTTGTCTTTTTAGGGATGTGATGTGTTATGCTACGATACAAGCCACGTGCTGTTGTTTTTTTAATCGAAGGGTTAACAAAGAGACCATTGCAGTAAAAGCTCTATGTCAATGGCAGCAACTGACTCCCTGCAGTACATGTTAATTTCACGGTATAAATAATAGGGGTGTAACGATTCATCGATACACATCGATTAATCGATATAATGCTCTACGATTTGTTGGCATCGATGCTAAACGTAAACATCGATCTATATCGCCCGTTTTTGACCTCGGACATTAGACGCGACTTTATTTTGAAATCCAGTTCATTGTTGCTTGCTTCCTCTTTCCGGGAGCAGTGCGTGGCGTGTTGTGTTGTGAGCAGAGCAGGCACGTGAAAGGGGAGCCGACAACTACGCGGCTCCTGGGCTGGTGCTATGGCTAGTGTCCAAGAAGACGAGGAAATTATAGGAATTTGATCAAGTTCAGTATTAAAATAAGCCCTTTGTATACTACAATACTCTTGTAATTTCCTAAATAAAGAGTTTGCAGTACCTTATTGATTTTGCGTATGAATTGTTATAAATCAGGATATTGTTCTATATCGATCGTAGAGCACTATAACGTGATGTATCGTGAATGAATCACAACAGTCTTTAAGATATCGGCAAATATTGTATCAAGGTTCTTTGTATCGGTATGATATCGTATCGTGACAAAACCCGCGATTTACACCCCTAATAAATAACTCCATGAGCCAACTTGTCATACACTGGCCAATGGCAGATCTTTGATGGTAACACGAACACTTGTACATGTCAGTTTCCGTCTTTTTCCCTTTATCAGTTGTTTCCCTCTCATGTTGTGTTCATGTATGGGTAGAGAAATTTGGATGAGATGGCAGTGTCTGTCATTAACTCTAAGTGCTACATTATACAATATACAGGCATTATGCGGCTAAAAAGAAGCACTATGTATTGTAAATTTTGATCCAATGATGTGTAAATTCATAAAAAATTCCTACCCTGTTTCTACTTTGCGGATCTTTACCACGGGTGGTTCTGGAACGCATCTCCCACAATAGATGAGGGATCACTGTAATAACACCAAGCCAATTTTGTAAGTACATTTAAACAAAAGAGGGTGCTTTGCTGTTTGTGTGTGTTTTCTTGGTTGTTGGCTGTCATGGAGATACTTGTGTGAGAGGCTGGTCAGCCCGATCCTGGTGTATGGTTTGTTCTCTTTCAGCTGGAATTGCCAAAAAGAATTTGTCCTAATTGGTGCATGATTTGATGTCCTTAAGCGGGACTGCCAGCAAAGAAGTTGTCGTAATTGGTGCATGGTTTCATGTCCTTTAGCTGGACTGCCAACAAAGAAGTTGTTCTTCCCGTGAGATTCATGTAAAGGCCCCCTTCTCCTCTACCATGGGGATTTTCTGCCGCTGGCTCCATGTGAGAGTCTCGACTTGCTAACAAATGTTTCATTGATGTTCAGTTAATTTATGGGATTTCTGTGGGTTTACAACCATCGTAATTGTGATTTTTCTGGCCATTTCTTTACTAGGTTTGGTGCATTTTTGTTATGTTTGATTTCTCCTTTTGCCATGAAAGGGACCACGGGTGTTGGTGTTGGGGACATGTCGAAAAAAAGAGTGCTGTGGACGTAGAGGAGACAGCTCTGTATGTTCGGTGGGCTTGATAAAGAATAAAAACACCTGTTAAAGGACAAAACCTGCAGCTCTTCGTGACTCGTGACTCGAAGCCGCAACAAATTTGGCGAGCCAGCCAGGAGGAAGGGGTTTTGTTTGAGACCTGCGACAGACATAGGTGATTAGCACCATTAGCGACTAACGTTAGCGCGTTGCTACCAAAGAAACCCCTGCTCCAACAACAAACCGGAATATTCCTGACAAATGGATCACATCGTGAGTGCCGAGTATGGAACAAGAAGTGTTCAGGGATGAGAATTTTCCGCGGATCCGCGTATTTTCCGTGTTTTTTTCTGTCTAAAGTATTTTCGTGAATTGTGTAAATCCGTTGAAAAAATGATTTTTTTATGTATGGAGGAGAGCAGGCAACGTTAGCCTCGCCGACTCGCGAGCATTCCCCCGCCCGCCGCGACGGCATATACTATATATATGTATATACCAGGGCTGTGGACTCGGTCGGATTTTTGCACCGAGTCCGAGTCCGAGTCCGGCCTCTTGGCCATGAGTCCGAGTCCGAGTCCTGCTGTCCATTTTTTCTGTTAATTCATGTGACTGCTTAGTCTTTATTCAAGGCTAATTTAGATCAAAATCTAAATAATTACAACAGTTTCGTGATGGCTTTGTCTTTATTAAACATATAAACGAATACAATAAACAGATACTTTCAAGTTTTAATCATTAATTACACCATTATAGCTCAGACATTTATCTAAACACAAATGATTAGTGACGACCCCTTATTTGGAAAGCGAAAAACCCATGTCGTACGGCGTCAGCACTATGTTGTTTTCAATAAAAACATGAACTCACGTTTGCGTCAGTCAATTTTTATTTTTATAAAGGATTATTCTCATTTGATGCCATCCGCGTTCTGCCATTGAAGCGGGGTGCATTCAAAGACCAGTCGTACAGACGGAACACTCATTCACTTCACCAAAACGCAACAATATAATTACGTGAGCTCTTTGCATAAACATCGATGCAAAGAAACTCCTCTTTTTGGGTACAGGCTACAAGGAGTATACATTACAAAGGAGACTTTCTACTTAATTGTGATCATCATTCATCCATCCATCCATTTTATTTTATTACTCAGGTATTTTCAAAGCAAATTAATATTGTTGCATTTATTAATTTGCTTTAACATGACAGCGCAATATAATTAAAAGCTAACACGATAGCAATGTCAAACGTGTTCATTTAAGAAAAAGCCACATACGTTTTGTGATCAAATCTTTCATAACGAGAATGATTTGAGTGAATTGATTTTACAATTTTTATCCCCCTTCCCCACCATCTGTCACTTTGCTTGGGACAAAAGGAGCCTTCAGAACTGAAATTTTGTCTCAATTCACTCAAATCATTCTCGTTATGAAAGATTTGATCACAAAACGTTTCCGTCTGTACGACTGGTTTTTGAATGCACCCCGCTTCAATGGCAGAACGCAGATGAATTTAAAGACATCAAATGAGAATAATCCTTTATAAAAATTAAAATTGACTGACGCAAACGTGAGTTCTTCATGTTTTTATTGAAAACAACATAGTGCTGACGCCGTACGACGCCGTACGACATCGGTTTTTCGCTATAATTCGGTATAATTTGACGTAGTCCAAACGCACCCAAAGTTAAGGTTTCATGGGAATATTATTGTCATAATTGTCTGGACCATATATGATATTTGTTTAATGGTAGTTATTGATAGATCTTGAAGATGTCAAGTTATAGGTGCATATAGCACATTCATTGTAAGAAGGGAAGAGATGTTGTGTATTTTGGGCTAACTCAAATTCCGTAGTAGAAAAACCCCGGAAGTGGGATGGGCGCATTCTGTGTTGTTGTGGTACGCCCTGTGAACGCACTGTGAGTAAGGAATAAAGCAGTTATCATTCACGTCGTTGTCCGACCTATTCTTGCTATCTAAGAACCTGGAAAATAGTAAGGATATAACATATATCACGGGTCATTACGGCGAGTTTGGTGGAGTTTTTACTGCTTCTTACAACTCCTACCGCGCTGACTGTAACGTGACACTCTCTGGCTGCGTCTTGCCTCTTTTTTTTTTATTGTTGGACTCGGTGGACTCGGTGAAAATCAGCACTGAGTCAGAGTCCGAGTCCGGCAAAAATGACCGAGTCCGACCGAGTCCGAGTCCCTGAGTCCGAACCGAGTCCACAGCCCTGGTATATACCTTTTTTTCCGTGTATAATAAGCTAAATCTAACTTATTTATTGTCCCAAAATCTGGGGTGCGCATTATACATGGGTACAATTTAAAAATTTTTTTTTTTTTTTTAATTTTAATTTTTTTTTTTTTTAAGAAAATCATGGTACAACAAAACCAACAACAGGACTGACCGACAAAGACGTGGAACAAAAAGACAGGGTGACATTACCAAAGACAGGAACAGAAACTAAACAGACATCATGACATCATCCGACGGTGAGCGAGGGGCAGACAGGACTTAAATACAAAACACGTTACATTGATTGAGGTGACACAGGAAGGGAGGGGCGACCCGAACAGAAACTATGGCAACCTAGACACATAGCAAAACTGGGGACGAGACATGACAAATCTCCCTCGAAATAAAACTTGAAATCACCTTTCTTCTTGTTTTTTGTCAATCGCGCATCGCATTCAGCCATCCTGCCCAACACACTTAGTCAGTAAAATTCATAATTGACGACACATCGTTTGATGCGATGGTGCAGTCCTTGATGGTGTGTTATTGTCAAATATTGTTTGTTTTTTAATCCCCATCGTGGACCGGACGTCATACGGAGGCAGTATCACTGCGCATGCGCACTATGAATCCGATGCGCAGAACGGATGCGCAAGACACGTCAGCTATATAAAGAGCGAGAGTTGTTTTCTTCCTATTAGTTTCAATTCACAGTTTAATTAGCAGTTTCAACCAGCAAATAACAAAATGCGTATTACAGGTAATATTTTTTTTCACAACACTTTGCCTTGTTCCTTTCGTCTCTGCTGTTCACTTCAAACACGCTCCATACGACCGCAATGCTCTCGTATCAGACGCTTGCTCCATCACCTGCTCGTTTGCTGTCACAATGTACCCTACACAAATCCGAAACATTTGTTGCGGCTCCGAGTCACGACGAGGGGCAAGTTTTGGTTTCTAAGGGTGTTTTTCTTCCTCTTCAATGTCTCTCCCATACAGAGCCGCCTTTTTCACGTCCGCACGCCTTTTTCACATGTCCGCACTGATCGCCGTGGTGCCTTTACGGGCAGTCGGAGAAATCAACGCCAACAAAATTTTTTTACATCCAGCCTAGTTAAGACCATAGCAAAGACTATAAAAATGGGACCCATTGCCTCCCTGCGTGTGTGACGATCATTGGGACTTAAAAAAAAATCTTTTTTTTAAAAAATTCATAAAAATTGGGTGCGTGTTATACATGGGTACAGGCTTTTTTCCAGCATCAACATGCCATTTTTAGGGTGCGTATTATACATGGGGGCACATTATACACGGAAAAAACGGTATGCGCTTTTTCACATTTGCCATTCTCGTCACTGAGAGTTAAGAGATCAAGTTACTACCACGTTGTAGATCACCTTTTGAGTGCTGAGTATGGAACAAGAAGAGTTAACGGATCAAATGAACTTGAGCAAAGGTAGTCAAATTCATTCCTGAATTGCTGTCGTTTATTGAATAAATTGTTTTGGAAGGTGATGCTCGCGAATGGCCAACTTTTTCCCACCCCACTGATGTGACTATGAGGCGTTGCGAGTAGATATACAAGCATTGCAAGAGAAACTTGAAATGGTGGGCACATCATGCGCCGTGAGCCAAAGCTAACAAAAATACCGGTCATGACTAGCCACAGGGAGTTTTGCATCTGTGGCCAAATAGGTGAAGGAGGGCAGCGCGAAAGGCATGTACCAACTTGCTCCATCAAATGGAACTCGGACTTTGTAAAGGCCACAGTGAATCAGAGGTGATTGAAGCTGTGATAAGAGCCATTTTCCCCAGGGCTTAAACTCTGAGCCATGCTTGAAATAAAGACCGATATAACACTTTCTCAGTTAAAACCAATACTAAGAGGACATTACAGAGAAGATGATACATCTGACATGTATCAAAAATGTGTCTACATTTCCCAAGAGCCCAAAGAATTGCCCAAGGACTTCCAATTCAGGGCCATCGAGCTTAAGGACCGGCTTCTGTATGCATCCAAAGGAGAACCAGCTGAACACTACAATGCAGACCTTAATCAAGAAGAGGTTTTTGAGGTCAGTGGGAACAGAAGCCCCCATGCCAAAAAGGTGGATAACAGGATGCCTGAAACTCACCCCTGTATCCCTCCTGCCTGTCCTCGCGGGAATAGCGCCGGCCAACCTTCGGCGAGAGGCTGCCACCCTCGTTCTCGCACAACACTACAACAACTCCAGCGAGAGTGCGTGCGAGAGAGTGTGCGAGAGAGAGTGCGAGAGAGAGCGAGAGCGAGAGAGAGAGCGAGAGCGAGAGAGAGAGTGCGAGAGAGAGAGAGAGAGCGAGAGAGAGAGTGCGAGAGAGAGAGAGAGAGCGAGAGAGAGAGAGAGAGAGAGAGAGTGCGAGAGAGAGAGAGAGAGAGAGAGAGTGCGAGAGAGAGTGCGAGAGAGCGTGTGAGAGAGAGAGAGAGAGTGCGCGAGAGCGCGAGAGAGAGAGAGCGAGAGAGAGAGAGAGCGCGTGAGAGAGAGAGCGTGAGAGTGCGAGAGAGAGAGTTCGAGAGAGAGAGAGAGTGCGAGAGAGAGAGAGAGAGCGAGAGAGAGAGAGAGAGAGAGAGAGAGAGAGAGAGAGAGATCAGTACTACTGAATGACAACATTAAATTCCAGATTAAACCGCTTCTTGAGAATTCGGGTGTAACAGTTGAAATACTGATTGAAAGGCTCAATGAGGAAGCTAACCTTAAAGCGGAGTGGCTGAACAAGATAAGGAGGAGCAGCACCAAGCAGACTAGAATAATGATCTGCAAATTTTGGATTAACGGCAAGGCGGAGTGCACACAACTTCATCCCAGGACACAACTGTAGTGAAGGAGAAACTCAAGATGGCTGCAGCTCCACTGGAAGTACATGCCATCATAGCCGAATTAAAAACTGAAGTTGCAGAAATGAAACAAATGATGGTTGCTTCTTTGAATCCTGCCAAGTTCCAGCCCGCCAGGAATCCAATGTACAACGACAACACCTGAAGGAGGAGAGGCTGGAGGATCTGTCAGGACAACGGCAAGGAAGACAATTGCACCCACTGCTTCAAGTCTGGCCAGTAGTCAAAGTCCGCTTTATTGTCAATCTCTTGACATGCCAAGACACACAAAGAAATCGAAATTACGTTCCCACTATCCCACGGTGACAAGACATAGTACACGCTATACATACAAGTAAACAACACAAAATAAAAACAAGAAGGCACAAACAATGAATAATAAGAGTGATGAATAAATAATAAATAAACAAATAACATAATAAATAAGAGTAGCAAAACGGAGCAAGTGTGCATACAGCAGAGAGTCAGAATATAGAATATACGCAGAAGGGGGGAGAGAGTTCAGGATCCTAACAGCCTGGAGTATGAAGCTGTTGGTGAGTCTGGTGGTGCGGGAGCGCAGGCTCCTGTACCTCTTCCCAGAGGGCAGAAGATCGAAATATGATTGAGCGGGGTGACTCACATCACTCACAATCGTGGTCGCCTTGCGGGTGAGATGGGAGGTGTAAATGTCCTTCAAGGAGGGGAGTGAAGCACCAATAATCTTACCAGCCGTGTTCACTATGCGCTGCAGGGCCTTCATGTTGTATTCAGTATTCAGTAGGGTCACATCTCCAGAGGATGCCGAGCTCCACGTCTACTTCAGGGAAACACCGGAGGGCCACTGCTACGGAACCATCAGTGACCCATCCAGCTCATCAGGAGTCCCTTTACTGCCACCATTGTCGACGAGAAGATCAATGTGACACACTGCTCCAGACCTGTGCAAGGCTGCTCATCCCTGATATATTGATCCATAGCCTGTCAGACACAACACTGCCCAGAACACAAACACATCTGCACCGCGGTAAGAAGGGTTGAGCACCATTTGAGTGAGAAGCCGTAAAATGGGTGTTCATCACATATTGGTAAGCTTGACACTTTTTCAAACAACCAAGGGAAAAAACTTGGTGGACGTAGGATTGTCAAGTGCACTTTTGATCAGGGCTGTGGACTCGGTCGGAGTTTTGCACCGAGTCCGAGTCCGGCCTCTTGACCACGAGTCCGAGTCCGGCTGTCCATTTTTTCTGTTAATTCATGTGACTGCTTAGTCTTTATTCAAGGCTAATTTAGATCAAAATCTAAATAATTCCAACAGTTTTGTGATGGCTTTGTCTTTATTAAACATATAAACGAATACAATAAACAGATACTTTCAAGTTTTAATCATTAATTACACCATTATAGCTCAGACATTTATCTAAACACAAATAATTAGTGACGACCCCACAACTATCGAACTAAGATCCAAGATGGGGCGCGTGCATACGCAGCGACCTCTCTCTGTCCCGCCCAAACGGTGTTTTGTCCGTCTAATGAGTGTTTGTCCGGCAGTTTTTTTTGTTCGTCTTGTCGTACTGAGTCGTGCTACAAGTACGGCAGGCAGGTTCTGCTTGACATTGGCCAAAGCGAGTTTTGTCGAGTTCTGGACTTTGATGCGGGAACATTAAAGGAGCTCGGCCTGTTACGTCCTGAACCGTCGCCGGGCTCGTCTGCTATTCCTCCCCCGGTTGGGAAGCGTCGAAAGCGGTGTGCGAGGAGGCTGAAGAGGGGCAAACGCGGGGGCGTCCGGGCCAGGCTGGCGGCCAACCCTGCTCGCCCGGCCGTGCCTTCCATTCTTCTGGCGAATGTTCGATCGCTGGACAACAAAATGGATTACATTCGCTTGCTGCGATCTACAAACCGGACAGTGCGGGATTGCTGTGTGCTCGTGTTCACGGAGACTTGGTTGACTGTCAACATTCCGGACTCTGCTGTACATCTGGAGCGGCTAGCGTGCTATCGGGCGGACCGGGCCATTGTACAAGGGGGGAAATCTCGTGGAGGTGGAATATGCGTCTACATCCGTGACAAATGGTGCCGGGACTCTGTAGTGGTATGCAAGCACTGCTCGCCACTGGTGGAGTTCGTGATCATTAAGTGCCGTCCTTTTTACCTGCCAAGGGAATTTACCGCGATTATGCTCGTCGCGGTTTACATCCCGCCTTCCAACATCGAAGGCGACAGGATCGCGGCTCTTAGTGAACTGTACCAGGCTGTCAGTGAACAAGAGACAGCGCACCCTGACGGTTTCACCATCTTCGCTGGGGATTTTAATCATGCTAACCTGAAGTCTGTTTTTCCGAGGCTTCACCAGCATGTTAATTTTCCTACGCGTGGCGACAGCTTCCTGGACCTGGTCTACTCTTCGCATAAAGGAGCTTTCAAAGCCGCCCCCCTCCCCCATCTTGGACTTTCTGACCATATCACTGTTATGCTTTTGCCTGCATACAGACAAATGGTGAGCGCGTCCAGGCCAGTTCGGGTGTGGCCTGAGGGTGCCTCTGATGCACTGCGTGACTGCTTTGGCTCCACTGACTGGGACATGTTTAGGAGGGCTGCCACTTGCGACGATCGGACAGACATTGAGGAGTATACTGACTCTGTTTCCTTCTACATCAGGAAGTGCATTGATGATGTGACTCACTCAAAATCCATCATCACTCGGGCTAACCGGAAGCCATGGCTGACGGGGGCTGTCTTCAGGCTGCTGAGGGCCAGGGACAAAGCCTTTAGAGCGGGGATGAGGCTGGCTTGAGGACTGCGAGGGCTGACCTGTCCCGGGGCATCAAAGATGCAAAGAAGGCGTTCTCGTGCAAAATTACCGCCCACTTCAGGGACAGCAGGGACGCACGGAGCCTTTGGCAGGGCATTCAGACCATCACGGATTACAAGCCCGCGCCGCAGAGCTGTGAAGGCGACGTCCGTCTGCTCAATGACCTCAACCGCTTCTTTGCTCGCTTCGACGCTCAGAACAGCACTTGCCCGCTGAAGGCCACTCCCCCTTCACACGAGCTGCCCCTGTGCCTCTCCGCCGACAGCGTGAGGAGGGCGCTTGCCGCTATCAACATCCGTAAGGCGGCGGGCCCTGACAATATCCCGGGTCGAGCGCTGAAGGACTTCGCTGGTGAGCTGATGGATGTCTTCACAGACATCTTTAACACTTCCCTGCAGCAGGCCATCGTCACGTCATGTTTCAAAGCTGCCACCATCGTACCTGTGCCGAAGAAACCCGCTCCGTCCTGCTTCAATGACTACCGCCCCGTGGCACTTACGCCCATCATCATGAAGTGCTTTGAGCGGCTTGTCATGGAGCACATCCGATCCGTTCTCCCCCCCCACCATTGACCCCTTCCAGTTTGCGTACCAAGCCAAACGGTCCTCTGAGGATGCCATCTGCTCTGCCCTCCACTCGGCCCTCACCCACCTGGAGAGAAGGGACTTGTATGTGAGATTGCTGTTTGTGGACTTCAGTTCTGCCTTCAACACCATTGTGCCACAACGCCTCATCAGCAAACTTGACACGCTGGGCCTCAGTACCTACCTCTGCAACTGGCTACTGGACTTCCTCTGTCAGAGGCCACAGGTAGTACGTGTTGGCGACAAAATCTCCGCCAGCATCACGCTGAGCACGGGGGCCCCCCAAGGCAGTGTGCTCAGTCCGCTGCTCTTCACCCTCCTGACGCATGACTGCACTGCAACCTACAGCGACAACCGTATAGTGAAGTTTGCTGACGACACGACTCTGGTGGGTCTCATCACCAACGAAGACGAGACTCAATACAGGCTGGAGGTTGACCTTCTGACCACGTGGTGCAGGGACAACAACCTCCTGCTGAACGTCGACAAGACCAAGGAGATTGTTGTGGACTTCCGGAAGGGTCACACCCAACACCTGCCGCTGACCATCGACGGTGCTGTGGTGGAGAGAGTGAGCAGCGCCAAGTTCCTGGGGGTGCACATCAGTGAGGATCTCTCCTGGTCCACCAACACCGCATCACTGACAAAGAAAGCCCAGCGCCGCCTGTACTTCCTGGGGAAACTCAGGCGAGCGAGCGCCCCTCCGGCCGTCATGACTACATTTTACCGCGGCACCATTGAGAGCGTCCTCTCCAGCTGTATTGCTGTTTGGGGTGGCAGCTGCACTGACTACAACTTGAAGGCCCTGCAGCGCATAGTGAACACGGCTGGTAAGATTATTGGTGCTTCGCTCCCCTCCTTGAAGGACATTTACGCCTCCCATCTCACCCGCAAGGCGACCACGATTGTGAGTGATGTGAGTCACCCCGCTCACTCTTTGTTCGAGCTTCTGCCCTCTGGGAAGAGGTACAGAAGCCTGCGCTCCCGCACCACCAGACTCTCAAACAGCTTCATACTCCAGGCTGTCAGGATCCTGAACTCGCTTCCCCGTTCTGCGTAGCGTCCTGTACTTTTACTGTCTGTATGCACACTGGCTTTTATTCGTTGTGTTATCTATTTATTTATTATTTATTGTTACTCTTATTTATTGTTTGTGCCTTCTTGTTTTTTATATTGCGTTGTTTACTTTTATGTCTATCGTGTAATATGTCTTGTCACCGTGGGATAGGGAAAACGTAATTTCGATCTCTTTGTGTGTCTTGGCATGTGAAGATGTTGACAATAAAGCAGACTTTGACTTTGATATAAGCTGGGTGACATAATCGTCCTTGACATTGGTACATAATGTAAACATTAGCCTAATGTTTCCCCCCCCAAATCTAGAGGCAAAACATTGTTCTCTCGCTGCTCCCGGGTTCTTCCATCTTGGCTGCGTGCGGGGCATTGTGGGTCTTGTACGTGCACGCACGTAGGCAGGCAGGCGCGGGCGCGCACGCAACAACTAAATTTGTCTTCATAACAATCAAGCAGGGCTGTGGACAGTATTCCTACGCGCATTCTCAGCAGCATGATGAAAATAAAATTCAATAACGTCACTGAGGCATATTTTAACGAACTCCACTTCATTGTATGGCTTTTTAGCCCGTGCAATGTTCCAAGCCAGATGAAACAATGCAAGTGTGACAGTCTCTGAGTGCTTCGTAATTTTTTTGAAAAACTGTACCTATTTTTTTGCCTGACTTTTCAAAGTCTCCAAACTTGTGCTTGCGAAATTCAGTCCCTTTTACAAAGTCCTTATCGATATTGGCATGAAGTGAGCTGAAGTGGCGCTGACCATTTGAAGCTTTTAAATGTGCCAATGACGTCCGACATATCAGGCAGAATGGCTTGCCATAGCGTTCAACAAAAAACAACTTTAACTCTGTTAAAAACGTCCTGTGTTCATCGTCATATATTCGTTTAGCTGTGCATTTTTTCCTTGCCATTTTGGCAAGCGTCTTGTCAGCTTTTCTGCACCTAATGGGCCCCCGTAGTCACAGTCGCCATTCATTAAAAAGCCAGCAAAACCAATTGCTCTGTTTGTCCCTCCTCCTTTGCGGGATTTCCCCTCACGCGCATGCGCGTTTGACCGGTTGGCGAGGTGGCGGCCGACAAACGCCGGCGGCGCTCAATGCTGTCAAGTTCTTTTTCAAACTTGATCGTAAGCAGGGCTGTGGACAGTATTCCTTCGCGCATTCTCAGCAGCATGATGAAAATAAAATTGAACGTATTTTTTTTATTGACGGACTCTGTCAAAATCAGCACCGAGTCCGAGTCCGGCAAAAATGACCGAGTCCGACCGAGTCCGACCGAGTCCCCGAGTCCGAGTCCACAGCCCTGCTTTTGATAATGTACTA
Source organism: Syngnathus typhle (assembly GCF_033458585.1). Classification (NCBI taxonomy): domain Eukaryota; kingdom Metazoa; phylum Chordata; class Actinopteri; order Syngnathiformes; family Syngnathidae; genus Syngnathus; species Syngnathus typhle. The sequence goes on along the minus strand of NC_083749.1, from coordinate 12,276,901 downwards.
GTTCCCTGTGGGATATTGGCACACAAGCTGCGGGGATAAATGATAAATGGAGAAAAGAACACTTGCTTCATACCACAATTTGAGATATCGATGAACTATTGGGACCAGAACCTCTAAATGGACCGGCCGCTAACCAGACAAAAATAACATTTATTGGGTGGGTTCCTGTCAAGTTTAAACTAACGAGTGCAGAAGCTTCAAGCCCTGGCCTGTTAGTGCCTGTCCACATCTCCAGCGACCACAATGTGGCTCAGAACCCGATTACAGGGTTCAATGTGATAGAAGACGTTATTAATGAGCATGTGAAACAAGGCATGGACATGGTCTCCGCTAAGACTGTTATCTATTTGTTAGATGCACATCAAGCAATCAATGAGAAGGTTAATGTAAAAACAGGAAGAAAAAAAATAGTCTTAAGTCCAAGTGAAACTACCACTATTCACTGTCACACGCATATACAGATTGATGAACACATCGCTATGCTGTTTTGCCCAAAGTTCAGAGTTTGCCTAGAGCAGTTAAACCCAAAGTCCAGCCCATGGGCCAAGTACGGCCCGGTTTTAAAATTCGACCGGTCCGAAGCATCGTGTCCTAAAATCAATAATATGTGGCCCGTTGGCAGGGGACCGGCACTCCCCGGAGCGAGCCACAGAAATGAAACGCCTACAAACGGGAACGCGCACATGAGCGAGCGCTCATGGTCGGTGTGAGTGTGTTCTCCCCTCTCTCTTCACAGTTCATGCACAAACAGGTGTCCATTTCCAATGTCATCAATGACACAGACACTTTCTCATTCAAACATCTGCACACTTAAGACCAAAGCGATGCTAAGATCAGAGACACTGGCAGTGACGCTAAACACGGAAACGCAAAATAACCCACAGACTACTGGTGAGAATTCGGTCTACTTACTACTAACTCTACATACACTACTGTGTTTCCACGCCACCCACTCACAATGATTGCAAACAAGAAAAAAAACGATGGATTATTATTTTCTGATTATAAAGTACCGTAATTTTACATGTATAATACGGCCCATGTATAATACGCACCCTAAAAATGGCATGTCGATGCTGGAAAAAAGCCTGTATCCATTGTATAATACGCACCCAGATTTTGACTCTTACTTAAGTCCGTAAACGTAAAATTATTTCAGAAAAAAGATCATCTTTGGGAACAACCGGATGTTATTCTGCTGGTCCGTATCACTTGCATGCAGTAGCAAACTCGATAGCGAAGAAATATGTGAGACTCTCAACGGGATCACCAATATTTGAGTGATGTTCCAGTTATTTATCACAATTATTTATTATTATAATAATAATATATATAATAATTATTTACTCATTATTCACAATTGTCATAGTGATCTTTCTGGTGATTTCTTAACTAGGCTGGATGTATTTTTTTTGTTGGCGTTGATTTCTCCGACTGCCCAGAAAGGCACCACCGCGATCAGTTAGGTTAAAATGAAAAGAGAGGAAAGGTGGCTCTGTATGGGAGAGAAGTTGAAGAGGAATAAAAACACCCTTGGAAACCAAAACTTGCCCCTCGTCGTGACTCAGAGCCGCAACAAATGTTTTGGATTTGTGTAGGGTACATTGTGACAGCAAACGAGCAGGTGATCGAGCAAGCGTCTGATACGAGAGCATTGTGTTCGTATGGAGCGTGTTTGAAGTGAACAGCAGAGAAGAAAGAAACAAGGCAAAGTGTTGTGAAATAAAATATTACCTGTAATACGCATTTTGTTATTTGCTGATTGAAACTGCTAATTAAACTGTGAATTGAAACTAATGGGTAGAGAACTGAACTCTCGCTCTTTAAATAGCTGACGTGTCTTGCGCATCCGTTCTGCGCATCTGTAATGGCGGCCTCCGTATGATATCCGGTTTGCGATGGAGATTGAAAACCAAACAATATTTGACAATAACACACCATCAAGGATTGCACCATCGCATCAAACGATGTGTCGTCAATTATGAATTTTACTGACTAAGCGAGCACACAGACACACTGACAAACTATGGACATGATCACATAGGAGGGGAGGGGCGAGCACACAGAGATGATCGGGGATGAGTCGTGACACTTGGCATGTGAAGAAATTGACAATAAACCAGACTTTGACTTGATAATGCGCACCCCAGATTTTAGGACAATAAATTTGTTAAATTTTGCTCATTATACATGGAAAAAGACGGTATTCTTTTCTTTATGAAGTTAAAATATGAAAGAGAAAACAGAGAATGATTTAATTTGGCATTATAAATCTGGCCTGTTTACTGCAGTCGAAACACCAATATCAACCTTCTTATTAACACAATATTGTATTGGCCCGAATATAAGACGACCCTGATTATAAGATGAGCCCCACTTTTTCAAGACTCAAGTTTGAAAAAAAACTTTTTGAACACCAAATTAGATTTTTAAACAGAAAATGTTTACATCTAAGACAAATGATTATAACAATATATTCGAGTTATTTTGCCTCATTCAAATCATGAAAAACTGTATCACATCTTAATATCTGAACATTTAAATGTGTAAACTAAAGTGCAATCACATTTGTAAATGAAAGGCTTCTGGTTTTTGAAATGTAAATAAAACAATCTACTGTGATAAAACAACAAAATTGCAATAACTGCATCAACCATCAAAGTGAAGTCTAACTGTAACTGTAGTCTTGAAACATCTGAATAAGGAAAAACATTGCAATAAAATAATGCAAACTGCTACCGCTATTTTTCAAAGTCAAAGTCAAAGTCTGCTTTATTGTCAATCCCTTCACACGTCAAGACACACAAAGAAACCGGAATTATGTTTCCTCTATCCCACGGTGACGAGGGATAGTACATGATAGACATACAAGTAGACAACACAAAATAAAAACAAGAAGGCACAAACAATAAATAATAAATAAATAATGTGAGTGATGAATAATAATTGTTGGGGAGCTGTATAGGGAGTTGGCTCGGATGGTTATGCTCTTTTCGCCCCCTGGTGTCGGTCAGAACACAGGAGGGAAGACGTGGTTCAGTTTTGATTGCTTTACTGAATTATTGGCAAAAACGTAACAGACACTGTGGCTAATAGGGGCATACAGGCAAACTGGCAAAATGGTATAGGCACATATTTGGTCATTAGGAGTGAGAGCAGATGTGTGTACTGTGCTTTGGTGAGTCTTTGGGTATGCGAATGTGATTCTTGTATGTGTAATTATTGTATGAAGCGTGTGAAGTGTGTGTGGGGTAAGTGTGTGTGCATGTGCGCGTGTGTGTGCGTGTGTGCGTGTGTGTGTGTGTGCGTGTGTGGTGTGTGGTGTGTGTCTGCAACAGACAGAAATACAGCACATAAGTCAACACTCAACTTCTGACGTCACACAACACTAGTAGACGGCACACATTACATAACTAACTGTGCATAACGGTTCCGCTATATTAAATAACCATAAATGAAATGCTCTCGGCAACACACCAAACATAAGTCATCGAGAGAACAAAATACATTTGCTGGCGACCGTTAGTCGCCGTGCCGCTGCGTAACGGCTGTAGTCATGCGTGTACGCTGCTCGTACGATGCGAGGCAAACTTAAAGGACCGCGCCGGAGCTGTCAATCAAACGGCGCGCACACGAAGCAAACCGCGATCGGACAAACGGCACAACAGTGGACAGTTGTAACAATGAAATGTATATACAGTAATCTCTCGCTACATCGCGGTTCGTTTATTGCGGTTTCACTACATCACGGATTGGTTTTTAAAAAAGTGTTTTTTCCCAAATTAAAAAAAAAATCTAATTAAAAAAAAAATTCTAATTTGGGAAATTATGGCACAAAAGTTGCCCACACACCAGCAGAAGGCAGGGAGTGCCCACACAATTGCAGTGCGCACACTTGTACCTTTTTATAAAAATGTTTTTATGATAAGAGTTCTAAAAACATATTTACAATGTTGTACCTTGTTATAGAAAAATTGTTATAGAAAAAAGAAGTTAAAGAACTTTTCAAATCCTACCCCCTATCGCTTTTATCTATTCATAATACAGATTTTCCTATACCTATGTACTTATATACTATAATTGTATACCACACACATTACTACACTTATGTAATAATGCACAATAATCAGAAAAATAATACCATGTGCTAAACTGCAATAATCAGAGTACCGTATTTTGCGCCCTATTAGGCGCACCGGATTATAAGGCGCACCTTCAATGAACGGCTCATTTTAAAACTTAGTCCACATATAAGGCGCACCGGACTATAAAGCGCATAAAATAGAAGCTTTACTGCAACAAACTGAGGTTGACTAGGGTTGCGGTATGCACCCACGAGCCAATAACCAACGAGCCCTCTGTAAACAATCGCGTTTCTCAAACGATCTCCTATAAAATGACTGGAACGGACTAAAGTTCGATATAACGCATTGGTACTACTTACCTATGTTTCCCTTCCATATCGATCCGTAGATTTACTCGAAACATTAACAGAGCAGCCTATTTTGACATGAAATAGCCTCGCGCGTATAGCAGCTATCGTTATAGCATTAGCCATCCGCAATTTCCCATGAGCCTCAGCTCGCAATCTCCCATGAGCCTCAGCAAAGTGTAAACAATCGCGTTTCTCAAACGATCTCCTATAAAATGATCGGAACTGACTAAAGTTCGATCTAACGCATTGGTACTACTTACCTATGTTTCCCTTCCATATCGATCCGTAGATTTACTCGAAACATTAACAGAGCAGCCTATTTTGACATGAAATAGCCTCGCGCGTATAGTAGCTATCGTTATAGCATTAGCCATCCGCAATTTCCCTGAGCCTCAGCTCGCAATCTCCCATGAGCCTCAGCAAAGTGTAAACAATCGCGTTTCTCAAACGATCTCCTATTAAAATGATCGGAACTGACTAAAGTTCGATCTAACGCATTGGTACTACTTACCTATGTTTCCCTTTCATATCGATCCGTAGATTTACTAGAAACGTTAACGGAGCAGCCTATTTTGAAATGAAATAGCCTCGCGGGTACAACAGCTATTCGGTGACACCCCCTGACTACAGTTACCGTAATGTTGGGAAGCAATGCGACCTTGTCTAGTCGTTTAGGTTTTTAGGTGCGCCTTATAGGGCGGAAAATACGGTAATCAATAATAATCAATGATATAATCATCAATACATTATGATCAATACCATATAATTAATACAATAATCAATCATCCATATTTATATAATAACACAGATAGGACTGTTTTACAATACCCATGCTACCCCTCTTCCCTGTATTTGGCCCAAATAAATAGTTTGTATTTATTTTTAAATTGGTTGATGGTTGGACATTGTTTCATTTCCGTGCTCAGGTTGTTCCATAGGTTCACGCCGTAGATCAGGGGTCACCAAACTACGGCCCGCGGGCCGGATACGGCCCACGGGACCGTTTAATCCGGCCCGCCAACACTGAACAAATTGTATTATTAAACTTTTTTTTTTGCTCATTTTGCCTGCAATGACTGCGTTTCCCCAGTAGATGGGGAAGCGCTCGCCTGCGCATTTACTACCGGAAGCCGTGTCAGAAAGCTCGGTGCACACTCACAAGTGCGTCTACGGACATGGCGCACTCGCGCTCTATTTGTATCAGTCCCGAATTTAGAGCGTGGGCTGTGACGACAGCATGCTTGTCATTTGCGCGCTGAGCTTTCAGATGCAGTTTTGCTGGAAACTACAACCTACAAAAGGATTATAAGGAAGGAACACAAGAACTTTAAGAGACTGCTCATATTTGTCAGAGAGGTTCTGCTCTGACAACTGAGCTGAACTTTTATCTGTTAAGATTGTGCATGGCACAACAGAAAGTTAATGTTCCATGGTTTTTTTTCTATGAAGAACCCAGAGAGAGTTATTTAGTTATTATTTATTTCCCGCTTTTTCTGTGAAGAACTCAGAGAGGGTTATTTAGTTATTATTTATTTCATTAATAGTGTTATTATTTGTTTCCTGACTTTTTTTCTGTAAAGAACCTGGAAAGGGTTATTAAATAACCGTTATTTGGTTATGTGTGGCTTTCTGGAAAACAATAAATTTTTTAAGCTACCCTACGATCGTCACACTTTTTCTGTTACAAACTGACACCGGCCCGCCATCAGAGAAGGGAAAGGTTATGTGGCCCTCACAGGAAAAAGTTTGGGGACCCCTGCCGTAGATTGTTATGCAATGTTTTTTGATTGTGGTCCGGCAATTTTGTACTCTGAAGTTTAATGGCGCTCTCAATTCGTGACCTCCTTCTCTGTCATGAAACCTTATCTGTAGTTGTTTTGGCAATATTTATTATTATTTCTGGCTTTATGTACATAAATTGTGCTGTGATTAAATCTATAGTATCTTGGAATTTGATTACTTTTGACTTTATGACTAATGGTATTGGTATAATTGGTTTGGTTCAATGTAACTGACTTATGGCTCTTTTTTGAAGGATGAATGATGGCTCTAATGAACATTTGAATGTGTTGCCTCCGACCACTATGCAATAAATAAAGTACAATGAAACCAAGGAACAGAACAGAGTGCGGAGTGATTTGCTGTTTGAATAGTGTCGTGCTTTAGCTATGACTGAAATGCTTTTAGAGATTTTTGTACAGATTTATTTAATGTGAGGTTTCCATCACACCAAGAAATTTGATTTCATGTACTCTTTCAATGCGAACACGCTCTATCTGTACTGCTCCCTTGCTGTCAATCTTTCTATTACTGAATATATCGAATTTTGTCTTGCTTAAGTTTAACGATAACTTATCTGTATTGAACCAAGATTTTATTTTGATGAATTCTGATGTGATATTATTCAAAAGCTGCTGCAAATTCTCACCTGTACCAAGGATGTTTGTGTCATCAGCAAACAGAATGAGTTTGAGTAATTGAGATGTTTTACATATGTCATTTACGTACATGATAAACAATTTTGGTCCCAACACTGACCCCTGTGGCACACCACAAACAATGTTCAACCAGCTTGACTGTACATCTTCTATTTTTGCAAATTGCTTCCTGTCTTTTAAATAACTTATGATCCAATGTAGTGCAGTACCTCTAATCCCATATTGTTCTAGTTTATGTACCGTATTTTTCGGACTAAAAGTCGCTCCTAAAATATACGTCGCATTAGCCATAAAATGCACAATAATGTGAAAAAAAACATATAAGTCGCTCCGGAGTATAAGTTGCATTTTGGGGGAAATTTATTCGACAAAATTCAACACCAAGAACAGACATGAATGAGCAACAACAGGCTAAATGCTAGGTATGCTAACATGACAAACACAAACGAGGAGCTGAGAACGGGCCTGGCGTAACATTCAAAGTTATTCAAATAACTATTACATAAATGACACGTTTATAAAACCATTTGTGTCACTCCAATTCATTAAATCCAGCGATCGTCCTTTATGTCAACAATGGGTGCGCGCCGCTGACGGCGGTTGCACTTCCAAATATTCCACAGGCCCATATAACGATATATAAATTATATATCAAATAACCATAATACGAGCAATAATATTATCAAACCATCTGTGTCATTCCAAATCATTAAATCCATCGATCGTCCTTTATGTAAACAATGCCGAGTGCGTGCTGCTGACAGCGCTTGCACTTTTAAATATTCCACAGGCCCATATAACGACATATAAATTATATATCAAATAACTATTATATAAGCAATAATATCATCAAACCATCTGTGTCACTCCAAATCATTAAATCCATCGATCAAATTTCTTGTCCTTTGTCAACAACGCCGCACGTGCGCCCTGACGTCAGCCTTGTCGTTATTCCACAGATCTAGTATGTATATAACTATATTGTAGCGTTAACAAAGTACCAGGAAAAACGTGGGTTTGGTAAACGGCAAGAGTTCAACGAGGCAACAACTACTGAACTGTAACGATAAAAAAATATACAAGTTGCTACATGAAATAAAATAGTTCCGTAGAGTAGGACCGGGCGTGCGTAAAAGCCATAATAGTTTTTCAAACCTTCTGTGTCACTCCAAATCATTAAATCCTTCAAACTCTTCGTCCTCCCTGTCACTTACAAACAAAGCCGCTCATGATGCCGGTAGTACGTAGGGCCCTTCGTTATCCCGTGATCGAATCTTTGTCCTTTATGTAAACAACCGCCGCGCCGCGCCACTGACGTTGAAAATTTGTGAAAAAAATTCACATATAAGTCGCTCCTCAGTCTAAGTCGCCCCCCCCACCCAAACTATGAAAAAAAACGTGACTTATACACCGAAAAATACAGCATTACCGGAGAGTCCCTAGTTTCACAGATGTTACTGGGAGAAGATGATGACGTTTTGAAGTCTACCTCATTTTCATCAATTTTTGGCTTGCTTGTAGGCTTAGGGCTGGTGGGTACATTGCTTTGGCCCCTTCAACACGTCCCAAATTAATACGCGGGTACAGAATGATATTATGACTAGTGGTGTTAGTGATGGGTACCGGGACCGCGATTGAGTTGCCTCTCTTTGCCTTAAACAGTACTTCTTGGAAATACAATTCTCTAGGCCAGGGGTGTCCAAACTTTTTGCAAAGCAATATTTGGTTAGATGAAAATGTATATTCAGACTTACATTCCTCGAACCATTACTATTGTAAATTAACTTGTAAATATATCCTGTGCTGTCTGCAAATATGTTGATATTGCAAATGAGAATCTATTGTCATTACCAGGATAGATAGGAAGATTAAAATAATAAATTAAAGATAGGTTGATATTGCAAAAGAGAATCTATTGTCAATTGCATTACCAGGATAGTTAAAGATTTCCATCCATCCATTTTCTGAACCGCTTAGTCCCCACGGGGGTCGCGGGTGTGCTGGAGCCTATCCCAGCCGTCATCGGGCAGTAGGCGGGGGACATCTTGAACCGGTTGTCAGCCAATCGCAGGGCACACAGAGACAAACAACCATTTGCATTCGCATTCACACCTAGGGACAATTTGGAGTGCTCAATCAGCCTACCAAGCATGTTTTTGAGATGTGGGAGGAAACCAGAATGAACGGAAAAAACCCATGCGGGCCCGGGGAGAACATGCAAACTCCACACAGGGAGGGCTGGAGGTGGAATTGAACCCGCACCCTCCTAACTGTGAGGCGGTTGTGCTACCCAGTGCCTCACCGAGCCGCGAGTTGAAGATTTCATTACCAATAAATGAAATAAGGGAAAGGTACAAGTTTCTCATCTATGGTGACACAGTCACTGAAGATGAACCGTTTTCTGCAGTTTGCCAAGAAACACTTACACGGAGCCATCCACCACTACTTAGGATCAGGCGGATGTGCTACCCAGTGCCCCACCGAGCCGCGAGTTGAAGATTTCATTACTAATAAATGAAATAAGGGAAAGGTACAAGTTTCTCATCTATGGTGACAGTCACTGAGGATGAACCGTTTTCTGCAGTTTGCCAGGAAACAGGCTTAATCGTGAACAACTTACACCCAGCGGCGGTGGCTAACGGCACCGGACGGAGGAGCAGCGCAACGTGCTAACACCTAGCGGCAGCTGAGGAGAAGGCCCAGCGCGGCTACTAGCGCCTGGTGGCTAACAACAGCGGCCGCCAGCCGCCTTTTGTACAACCCTGGGTAGACGAAAAAGAGCAGACACAGAGATGCCTAAAAAAGTGGAGACGAAGCCAGATGAGGAGGGTGAGTACATGTCACGTAGCCAGGTATCTGACCTGAAAAACAGAAGGATATGTTTATGGCCCTCCTTCAACAGCAGCAGCAACAAAGGCTTCGTCCAACTTATTATGGATTCCACAAATAAAAGATTTGAGACTGTTATTAAAGATATCCAAGAGGTCAAGGTGAGTCTGCAATTCACCCAAAAAGAGGTGGATGACCTGAAATCTTGCAACGACAAACAAACTGAAAAAGCCAACACAATGCAGGCTGACATATTTAAAGTATGTGAAAGTTTGCTAACTATGACTGACAAACTGGAATACCTGGAAGGACAAACCAGAAGAAACAACCTGGTATTTGATGGAGTGGCAGAAGCACCAAAAGAAACCTGGGCTGATACAGAGAGAACAATCACAAACATTTTGAAAGAAAAATTTAAACTACAGCACAAGGTAGAAATAAAGAGAGCACACCGTATAGGGAAACCTAGAGAAGGTGGCAAACCAAGACCTATAGTTGTTAAACTCCTCAGGTATAAAGACAGAGACGCCATATTTCAGCAGGCAAAAGCTCTTCATGGCACAAGAATCGATATCAACAAGGACTACACAGACTCCGTCAAATGGAAAAGAAAAGAACTTACGCCAGAGTTGAGAGCAGCAAGAGAAAGAGGAGACATTGCCTACCTACGAAATGACAGACTGATCATCCATCCACGCACCAGTACGCCCAAGCAGCATAACCAACCTTAGTACACTGAACAACGGACAGTGGGTACGTAAAACACTACACTCTGCATGACTCTGGACATTACACAGATGCAGCACTCTGAATCACAAGCAATACTCAGAATTAATGAACTTCAACAGACTGAACTAAATACTTTCAACTACACAACCTACAAGCAGCTAGACATTGGAATTGATATTGATCCGGAAAACAATTTTCTCTTGAACCTCAACAATGACTGTAACTACTATACAGATGAACAATACAAAAGCACTTTTACGGACGAAAACAAAATATCAATAATTCACTTCAATAGCAGAAACATGTATGCCAATTTTCAAAACATTAAGGATTATTTAAAACAATTTACACAGCAATCAAGAATAGATATTGACTAATTAGATAGATAGATAGATAGATAGATAGATAGATAGATAGATAGATAGATAGATAGATAGATAGATAGATAGATAGATAGATAGATAGATAGATAGATAGATAGATAGATAGATAGATAGATAGATAGATAGATAGATAGAAATACAAATTCTATGTTTCTGAAGCCTGTAATAGAAAAAGAAATTATAGATATAGTATATTCCTGCAAAAACAAGCCATCCACTGATTTCAATGATATTGACATGAAATCAATAAAAACAGTCATTTGTCGAATCTCCAAATCATTAACACACATATTCAACTTGTCACTGCAAAGTGGTAAATTTCCCAGCAATATGAAAATAGCAAAGGTCATTCCACTGTTCAAAACTGGAGACAAACACCTCTTCACTAATTACAGGTCCATCTCTATTCTCCCACAATTCTCAAAAATCTTGGAAAAAGTTTTCATCAGCAGGCTTGATCATTTTATAGAAAAACATGGTTTACTTACAGACAATCAATATGGATTCCAAGGCAACCAATCTACATCACATGCATTAATTGAATTAATGTAAGAAATAACTAACTCTATGGATAAAAAGAAATATGCAGTGCGGGTGTTTATCAATTCAAAAATAAAAATGATGTCATAAGCATTCCTACTCTCCGCATGCACATTTTGCTTCATGATCATACACCAAAAAACATATTAGCATCCCAAAACCCATACACCATGAAGTAAAAGCTTATCTGCAGGATTTAATCAACTGGGGTTGGGTCACAAAATGAAAGTCACTGTACTCTTCACCAATAATGTGTGTAAGAAAGAAATCGGGAGAGCTTAGACTGTAGACTACCGCAAACTTAATCGCACGTCATTACCGGACAGAACCCCTATTCCCAGGATACAGAACTGTCTCAGAAAATTTGAATATTATGATGAAGTTCTTTATTTTCTGTAATGCAATTAAAAAAACAAAAATGTGATACATTCTGGGTTCATTACAATATATTACATTATTTTAATATTGCTGATTATGGCATACAGTTTAAGAAAACTCAAACATCCGATCTCAAAATATTAGAATATCATGTATAATGTATATTAGTAGGGTATTCAACTAATAACTTGAATGGTCTAATTAACTCGAAACACCTGCAAGGGTTTCCTGAGTCTTGAAAAACACTCAGCTTGGTTCAGTAAACTAAATCACAAGTATGGGGAAGACTGCTGATCTGACTGCTGTCCAGAGGACCATCATTGACACCCTCCATCAGGAGGGTAAGACGCAAAAAGAAATTTCTCAAAGAGCAAGCTCTTCACAGAGTGCAGTTTCAAAGTACATCCACAAAAAGTCTGTTGGAAGGGGGAAATGTGGCAGGAAACGCTGCATAACCAAGAGAGATGACGACAGCCTTAAGAGTATTGTGAAGAGTCGCTTCCAGAATTTGGGGGAGCTTCAAAGACAGTGGACTGAAGCTGGAGCCCAGGTATCAAAAGCCACTGTTCACAGACGTGTCCGGGAAATGGGCTACGATAGCCTTATTCCCATGGTCAAGCCACTTCTGAACTCAAGACAACGGAAGGAGTGTCTGACTTGGGCGATGGAAAAGAAGCACTGGACAGTTCCAGAGTTGTCCAAAGTCCTTTTTTCAGACAAAAGCAAGTTTTGTATTTCATTTGGAAGTCAAGGCGCCAGAGTCTGGAGAAAGGCTGGAGAGAAGCAAAATCCAAGTTTCTTGAAATCCAGTGTGAAGTTCCCACAGTCAGCGATGGTTTGGGGAGCCATGTCAGCTGCTGGTGTTGGTCCACTGTGTTTCATCAAGTAAATGCAGATTCTAGAGCACTACATGCTTACGTCTGCTGAAAACCTCTATGGAGATGATGATTTCATTTTCCAGCATGATCTGGCACCTGCCAACACTGCCAAAACCACCAATAAATGGTGTACTGACCATGGCATTACTGTCCTCGATTGGCCTGCCAATTCCCCTGACCTGAACCCCATGGAGAATTTGTGGGGTATTGTGAAGAAGAAGCTGAAAGACACCAGAACCACCTATGCAAATGAGCTAAAGGCTGCTATTGAAGCATCCAGGGCATCCATAACACCTCAGCAATGGCACCGGCCGATTGCCTCCATGCCACGCCGCATTGATGCAGTAATCCGTGCAAAAGGATTCCCAACCAAGTACTGAGTGCATTAATGGACATTTTCAAATATTTGACTTTGTTTTGCTGTTTTAAATCTTTTTTTTCTTAATTGGTCTGAGGAAATATTCTAATTTTTCGAGATAGGACTTTTGAGTTTTCTTAATCTGTAAGGCATAAGCAGCAATATTAAAATAATAAAAGGCTTGCAATGTTTCAGTTGATTTGTACCGTAATTTTCGGACTATGTCGCACCGGAGTATAAGTCGCACCAGCCATAAAATGCCCAAAAAAGTGAAAAAAAAACCATATATATGTATATAAGTCGCTCCTGAGTATGAGTCGCCCCCCCCACCCAAACTATGAAAAAAACGCGATTTATAGTCCGGAAATTACGGTAATAAATCCAGAATGTATTACTTTTTTTTTTTTTTTTAATTGGATTACAGAAAATAAAGAACTTTATCACAATATTCTTATTTTCTGAGACAGTCCTGTACAAGACATGCTTGATACCCTGATACCCTAGTTTGTGGTTTGCAGTGCTTGATCAGGAGAAAGCAGGGTTTTTGGGAGAAGAAAATCAGCTACTCACAGCATTTATCACGCCTTGGGGTCTGTACCAGTGGGTACAGATCTTATTTGGCGTTAGTTCTGCCCCGGCCAAATTTCAGAGAAGCATGGAGGAGTGTCTGTGGGAGTTGCGAGATGACATTTGCCTACCCAACCTTGATAACAACAATTCACAGTAAGTCGTTTCAGGACGTGAGAGCAGTGTTGCAAAGGTACCAGAAGCACGGTGTCAAACTAAGTGCTGAGAAATGTGAACTTTTCAAGTTGAAAGTCAGGTTTATGGCCAGGATTGTGTTGAAAGAAGATCATAGTATGGAACCAGCAGAAGTCGCTCACGTAATGGCACTGAAAGATAGGCAGCCCTGCACCATGGGCAAGGTGAGGCAAATTTTGGGCTTTTTCTCATACTACAGGCCGTATATAGAAGACTCACGCATTGCCAAACATTTGTACAAACTCCTAGCAGCGCCACCAACCACTTTTGATGTGCCCCAAGACTCAAGACTGCGGAAAAATTTAGGTAAAGGGATAAACAAACAAATTCGAGGACAGTTGCCATCCTCTGTCTCGATTGCCGTATTTTTCGGACTATAAGTCGCATTTTTTTCATAGTTTGGGTAGGAGGGGCAACTTATACTCAGGAGCAACTATGTGAAATTTTTCACAAATTCATACTTGATCATTAACACATTACTTACTAGTATAGTTGATCACTTCACGTTATTTCCACTTTAAACCGCACGAGGGCGCACTATGGCTGTGGAATAGTTGGAGCCTCTCTGACAATGAGTTCCATTAACTGACTTCCGGAGTCAGGAGATTTAATGATTTGGAGTGACACAGGTGGTTCAATAAACTTGTTATTTATGTTATAGTTATTTGACAAATAGTTTATTTAGAGTAGCAACGTGTATGTTAGACTTCAGTAGTTTCCGATTGTCTAGCGAGGCCGTGAAGGCAGCGGGGGGGGGGGGGGGGGGGGCTACTGGAAGAGCGATCCAGGGCGCTTGCGTGTGTTGGCTCATATGTTGAGCTCTTGTTTTGTGAAATAAAGAGCCGGTTACCAAACCCACGTCCAGAGATGGGGACTCAAGTCACTGTGATTTGGACTCGAGTCGACTCGAGTCGCTGTTTTGATGGCTTGTGACTTGACTTGACAAAAATAAAAAAACTTGTTGGACTTGAAAGTTAAAGACTCGGGACTTGACTTGACTTGAGACACGATGACTTGAATGACTTCAGTGTTATTTAGTTTATGTTTTCAATTTGAATATGAAATTAATAATACATTTAAAAAAGTAACATCGATAACACGGTAGGAGCGCAGGCTGAGAATGGCGTTGTCAGGATTGGATCGCTACCCTGTCAATCAATCAGTCGTGTCCTCTCTACCTACCGAACGAACGTGTTTATTGGAGAATCACGCCCCTTTATATCAGACATGCACAAACATGTCAGCGGGAGCGGTACCGCGAGGCAAAAGACGGACAGCACAGTGCAAGATATGCAACAGAAACATTTCAGACAGCCGGACGACAACTTCAAACTTTGTCCGTTTAAAGTTTATAGAGCTCTGGTGTATCCAGATGTTACAGATGAAACATAAAGTGTTTCTAATGCTCTTTAATGTGTTTCTTCTTTCAAATTTTTTTCAGATTATTTTTTCATATTTGCAACTCAAATGTGTCAGACACTGTCGGCAGACGTTCATTTGTTTAGATTGAGCTGTCAATCATTGTATGAGGTCATTTCTTTTTTGTTTGATTCCATGGTGTATTTTACTGAATATCAGTAATTACAGTGCAAATCCAAATTATTGTCATATTTTTTTAAACAGGTTAGACCAGTGGTTCTCAATTATTTTCTGTTACGCCCCCCCCTAGCAAGAAGAAAACTCTTCGCGCCCCCCCTTCCCCACCGTGACTATCCTAACTTGTCTTGTAAGTCGTAAAATGTTGCACTGTCGCAAACGTCACAGAAGTAACAATGAGAGCGCCACTGCCCCCTGCTGTGAAGATTCGCAATTACACTTTATTCTAGTACTGCCAAAAAAAAAAGCCTGTTCCCCAGGGTCACACGCGCCCCCCCAGATATAGCACCGCGCCCCCCAAGGGGGGCGCGCCCCACTATTTGAGAAGCACTGGGTTAGACACATTGGACAATGATGGTTACTTAAAGTTACTTATCTTGTCTTTTCACGTTACTAAGATCAGATTCTCCGGGTAAAATTGCAGTAATAAGGTGACTTGACTTGGACTTGACCTATTTAAGGACTTGACTTGGACTTGACTTGACCTATTTAAGGACTTGACTTGACTTGCCCAAGAAAAACATAACTGCGCGTTAGCTTCTCAAACGCTTTGTGTGGCGGGCTCCATCTAGTGTGGAAACTGAGAAGTGCAACAGAGTTGAGCTCAAGCTTCTTGCGCGGGACATATTCAATTATGTTTTCAGAATTTGCTGTGGGCCAATAAAAACTGGACCGCGGGCCGTAGTTTGGACACCCCTAATTTAGAGTGTAACGGATGGTTCATTAAAATTGTTCTTTAAATGACATTTATTTGATATATGTAGTCTGACATCAGCGGCACACGTAGATTCTTACGCCGTCAACAGCTGTTTTTTTTTTTCAAGTGACACAAGACGAAGATTCCGATGGATTTAACGATTTAAAGTGACACAGATGGTTCAATAAAATTATTGTTTATATGTTATTTGATATATAGTTTATGTATTGTTATATGGGCCTGTGGAATAATTTGAACTGCAACTGACGACGAGTACGACCTCAGCGCTGCGCCGCACACGCAGCGTTGTTTACAGAATGGACGACAAATTCGATCGATGATTTAATGAATTGGAGTGACACAGATGGTTTGACAACTGTGTTATTTATGTTATAGTTATTGGAATAACTGTTAATGTTACATCAGGCCCGTTCTCAGTTCCTCGTTTATGTTTATGTCACGTTAGCATACCGTATCGCAAGCCTCTTGTTGCTGGTTCATGTCTGTTCTTGGTGTTGGATTTTGTCAAATAAATTTCCCCCTAAATGCGACTTAAACTCCAGTGCGACTTATATATGTTTTTTTTCCTCTATTTTGTGCATTTTATGGCTGATGCTTTTAGTCCGAAAAATACGGTACGTAGACACTCACCATCAGGTTTTGTGTTATCTTTTTGACAAACTGTCCAGTCCTCCTATCCTAAGTTACCCAGACTTAAATGATCCATTTGTACCCTGATAGGTAAAATATATAGTCACATGCAAAGAAAAAAGGAGCCCTTTAGTATATGAGCTGAAAACAGATAGTGCAGAGTAGAGATGCACCGATCCGACTTTTTCAGTTCCGATACCGATACCGATGCCGTGGCTTTGCGTATCGGTCGATACCCGATACCGATCCGATATTATGGTTGACTTAACAAGCTACATAACTCTACATGTGGAACAGAAAAGACCAAAGGCAATGGCATCAGGCAGACTACACAGTTCTTTGCTCTAAATTAGGGGTGTCCAAACTAACGGTCCAGTTTGTATTGGCCCGCAGCAAATTCTGAAAACATAATTGAATATGGCCCGCACAAGAAGCTTGAGCTCAGCTTCTCAGTTTCCACACTAGATGGAGCCCGCCACACAAAGCGTTTGACGTCCCATTAACACCCCCCCGGAAGAGAAGCGAACACGCAGCGTTTGACATCCGATTAGCCTCCGCCCCCCCCCCCCCCCCATTCGGGAGAGAAGCGAACGCGCAGCCTTTGACGTCCCATTAGCAACCCGAAGAGAAGCGAACGCGCAGGGTTTGACGTCCGCTTAGCAACCCGGGGAAGAGAAGCGAACGTTCGCTCCATGTTTGCGTTTGTTTAGAAAACTCTCGTGGCATGCGGCACACGTGCTGCTGACGTATGACGTAGCCCGCGTCCCAATAGATTAAGGAAAGTATCGGCTCACAGATCGGCTGTATTTTCCGATACCCGATCCATCTATTTTGTTGATATCGGGGCCGATATCCGATCCAGATATCGGATCGGTGCATCTCTAGTGCAGAGGTAAAGGCATTGGCCAGGGAGTGGGACAAGCTCAAGAGGGACGGGACATTGTTCAGGGTAACTGAAGACAAAAATCAATTGCTTCTCCCTTCAATATATCACCCCCTTGTATTGGATGAACTGCACAAACAAATTGGCCACTTAGGCTCAGAGAAAACAAAAACATTGGTAAGGGACTGTTTTTATTGGCCAAAAATGCAAAGAGACAATGAACACTTTGTAATGAATGTATGCGATTGTCTAAAGAAAAGAAGACCAAACAGACAAACCTTTGCATCAATGCAGAATATAGTAACCACTCACCCCTATCAGCTAGTATCAGGTGACTTTCTCCATCTGGAACAATGTAAAGGTGGTTGAGAGTATAGTCCAGTGCAGTGTTTCCCAACCTTTTTTCATTCACGGTACACCTTTTCATTGGAAAAAATCTCGAGGCACACCACCAACAAGAATCTGTTAAGTGTTGCTCCAACTTCTATATTAAAATCAGTTATATTACAACGAAAGACGTAAAGTCGAATAGTTGAATAAAAATAAATACAAAATATTCTTTTAATTGTATTTCTTTTTTTTTAAATAAAAGTGAGTTTTTTAAAAAATGTTTTAGACAGTGTAAGGAATAAACTATTGAAAGTGATTGTGATTAAAATCCAAAAGAATCAACATGACTTTGTTTACTTTTTTAGACTAATCCTACAAATATTACGACAATAAGAACAATGTCACAGCAGCTGAGTGGCTATCACAATCGAAGTGTCTCGATTTGACTGTGTATTTTATGTTGATGAAAAATTAACAATCCAGGTTCTCTGGTTGAGCTGCATGCTCTGATTTCCATCGGACCGCAAATGCACCACAACCATATAGTCATACCGTTTTTTTCCGTGTATAGTGCGCCCCCATGTATAGTACGCACCCTAAGAATGGCATGCTGATGCTGGAAAAAAGCTTGTACCCATGTATAATACGCACCCAATTTTTATGAATTTTTTTTAATTTCTTTTTTAATTTTTTATTTTTTTTTTAAGTCCCAATGATCGTCACACACGCAGGGAGGCAATGGGTCCCATTTTTATAGTCTTTGGTATGGTCTTAACTAGGCTGGATGTAATTTTTTTTGTTGGCGTTGATTTCTCCGACTGCCCGTAAACGCACCACCGCGCTCCGTGCGCGCACTGGAAAGAGGCGGCTCTGTATGGGAGAGACGTTGAAGAGGAATAAAAACACCCTTGGAAACCAAAACTTGCCCCTCGTCGTGACTCGGAGCCGCAACAAATGTTTCGGATTTGTGTAGGGTACATTGTGACAGACAGCAAACTAGCAGGTGATCGAGCGAGCGTCTGATACAAGAGCATTGCGGTCGTATAGAGCGTGTTTGAAATGAACAGCAGAGACGAAAGGAACAAGGCAAAGTGTTGTGAAATAAAATATTACCTGTAATACGCATTTTGTTATTTGCTGATTGAAACTGCTAATTAAACTGTGAATTGAAACTAATAGGAAGAAAACATATCTCGCTCTTAATATAGCTGACGTGTCTTGCGCATACGTTCTGCGCATCTGTAATGGCGGCCTCCGTATGACGTCCGGTCCGCGATGGAGATTAAAAACAAACAATATTTGACAATAACACACCATCAAGGATTGCACCATCGCATCAAACGATGTGTCGTCAATTATGGATTTTTTTGACTAAGTGTGTTGGGCACGATGGCTGAATGCGATGCGCGATTGACAACAAACAAGAAGAAAGGTGAGTTTTATTTCGGGGGAGATTTGTCATGTCTCGTCCCCAGTTTTGCAATGTGTCTAGGTTGCCATAGTTTCTGTTCGCGTCACCCCTCTCTTCCTGTGTCACCTCAATCGATGTAGCGTGTTTTGTATTTAAGTCCTGTCTGCCCCTTGCTCACCGTTGGATCATTGCATGTGTTACTGTCATTCTGTTCCTGTCTTTGGTACTGTCACCCTGTCTTTTTGTTCCACGACTTTGTCGGTCAGTCCTGTTGTTGGTTTTGTTGTACCATGACTTTCTTTAAAAAAAAAAAAAAAAAATTAAAATTATTTTTTTGTACCCATGTATAATACGCACCCCAGATTTTAGGACAATAAATTAGTTAAATTCTGCGCACTATACACGGAAAAAAACGGCAGTATCTGTCACTGTTAGCAAAAGCACACAGCAACACATATAAACTGAATATGTTCCGATGCAATACAATCAGACCGACACAACATGAAATCTCAAGATTCTCCGATTCTCCACGCATGCACTATTAGCAAGTGGCTGACCAGGCCTTGCGCGAACTGGCCAGTGGTTTGGCGATCCTGTTTACAATGCGCTCCGTAGTAAATATTGGACAATCCCATGGCACAGCTGAACATCTCTCACGGCACAGTGGTTGGGAAACACTGGTCTAGTGGTCATGGATCATTATAGAGGCTTTGCCCAGGCATATGCAATGATCAACAAATCAGCAAATAGTGTGGCAGAAAGACTATTTAATGACTTTTGCTTAGATTTGGCTTTGGATTTGGCTTTGGATTTAGGGAGAGAGTGTGAAAGCAAGCTTTTAAGTCACCTGAAGGAGTTGTCTGGTGTAAAGAGATCTCACAGAACTCCATATCATCCTCATGGGAATGGACTAACAGAACAAGTCAATGGAGTCTCCTCTTTTTGCTGAGAACACTCACCAAAGAACAAAAATTAGACTGGAAAATACACTTTCCCAAGGTAATGAATGCGTACAATTGTACTGCTAACGAGGCCACGGGTTATTCGCCATTCTTCTTACTTCTCGGTAAATTACCAAGGCTTCCTGTTGACCTATTTGGCATTGAGCAAGAAGAAAGCCCAGGCTCCTACCAGGGCTATGTTGGCAAATGGAGAAGCAGGATGATTGAGGCTTACAACATTGCCTCAAGGAATGCGGTTAAGTAAGCCGGTAGAGGTAAAAGAGTGGATCCTGATGAGGACTTATCGGATGCTGTCACATGGTCTGTCTGCAAGCCACACGGCTCCCCTTTGCTGGACCCCACTGCAGTAGAATTTGTCCCACAGATCAAGAGAGTTCCGAGCAAGCTGATGAAACGCGTCAATCTAGTCCCTTTTCCATCTGTTAGGGAAGTTGAGTACATTGCAGATGCAGAAGATATAGCTGATGGGTCAGATTCCAAAGACGCAAGAGCAACAGAGCAGGGGAGTTCATACCCGAAGACAGAGAGGCGGAAGCCACAAGTTTTGACTTACAATACTCTGGGTCAACCGACTTTCACAGAGAGGAGAGTAGCAGCTAAATCTTTTGGTGTTAGAGGTTTTTGGTGACCTTGGTTAAGAATGCTTGAATTGTTTATTTGACCTCTGTGCATTTCTAGGTCAAATGAACAACCAATGTATTTCTGTTTATTGAAGTAAGGTGGCAAATACGGCCAACTTTGAGATTGTAAGACCTGGGAAAACATTGCTGTAATGTGAGCATAGACAAATGCCACATATGTATGCAAGCCTATTTTTTTGTTATTGGTTATTGCAAATGTTGAGCTGTTGAATGCTTACACTGAACTTTTCAGGATTACACGTAATTGCAGTGCATAGTTGTCAGGGTATGTGGGTAAAAAAAAAAGAGAAATGTCTTCCAACCTGTTTACCGGTCTACTCTTGGCTATTCTGTCGGTAAATTGTTTACCTTGATGTGAGTTTTAAGTCAAGATGACATCTTTCAAGTGGGGGAGGGTGTGAGAGTCTCAACTGACTCACAGATGTTTCATTGATTTTCTATTCATTTATGGGCTTTCTGTGGGTTTACAATAATCATCATTCGCCTTCACACAATAATAAAGGACAGGAATAACAATAGTGTGAAGGTCTTCACCTTCACACTAATAAAGCACAGGAATAACAATAGTGTGAAGGTCTTCACCTTCACACTAATAAAGGACAGGAATAACAATAGTGTGAATGTCTTCACCTTCACACTAATAAAGGACAGGAATAACAATAGTGTGAAGGTCTTCACCTTCACACTAATAAAGTAAATGGAGTAGAATAACATATGTGTGAAGGCCTTCGCCTTCACACAATTAAACAAACCATTGACTAAAATACAAACAGTAGCCAAATTTAATCACGATCCCAAAGCTATTGTCACAGGAACTTGAAATACAATCACTTTGTAATGATGATAACATAAAATTGTCTGACTGAATCATGCCTCGCCTTGGAAGTAGAGTTATGTACTGCAGGGAAAGAAATGACAGAAAGTGGGAAACAAATAATTAAGTGACATTTCCACAATGCTTTGAATGTCTTTTATGATTACAAATACTGAGAAAAATACGGTGGCGAGATTGAAAGTCAATATTTCCTAACTACCGTTTTTTTCCGTGTATAGTGCGCAAAATTTAACTAATTTATTGTCCTAATATCTGGGGTGCGCATTATACATGGGTACAAAAAAATTTTATTTATTTTTTTTTAAAAATTTTTTTTTAAGTCCCAATGATCGTCACACACGCAGGGAGGAAATGGGTCCCATTTTTATAGTCTTTGGTATGGTCTTAACTAGGCTGGATGTAATTTTTTTTGTTGGCGTTGATTTCTCCGACTGCCCATAAACGCACCACCGCGCTCCGTGCGCGCACGGGAAAGAGGCGTGCGGACGTGAAAAAGGCGGCTTTGTATGGGAGAGACGTTGAAGAGGAATAAAAACACCCTTGGAAACCAAAACTTGCCCCTCGTCGTGACTCGGAGCCGCAACAAATGTTTCGGATTTGTGTAGGGTACATTGTGACAGACAGCAAACGAGCAGGTGATCGAGCAAGCGTCTGATACGAGAGCATTGCGGTCGCGTGGAGCGTGTTTGAAGTGAACAGCAGAGAAGAAAGGAACAAGGCAAAGTGTTGTGAAATAAAATATTACCTGTAATACGGATTTAGGTAGAGAACTGAACTCTCGCTCTTTATATAGCTGACGTGTCTTGCGCATCCGTTCTGCGCATCTGTAATGGCGGCCTCCGTATGATATCCGGTTTGCGTGTGTGCGAGAGCGAGAGAGAGAGTGCGAGAGAGAACGCTCAACCGTAGCGCGCCGCCGACCGCCCAACTGCACCGCGCTGGTCGATTATTGTGACAGAGCCGTCGCTGAAATTTAGAAGATATTTTTAAAGTCCTGATGTACTTTCTAAAATTTAAGTGGACCTCAGTGCGCACTGCGCAGGGAGCTTAATTTGGTGCGGTCGCGCAACCGCAGCGCGCCGGGCGCTCACTGTCGCATTGCTTAAAGAGCGCCTTTGTGTTTTAGGATGAACAGCAGAGACCAAAGGAACAAGGCAAAGTGTTGTGAAATAAAATACCGTTTTTTTCCGTGTATAGTGCGCCCCCATGTATAGTACGCACCCCTAAAAATGGCATGCTGATGCTGGAAAAAAGCTTGTACCCATGTATAATACGCACCCAATTTTTATGAATTTTTTTAAAAAAAAAAAATTTTTTTTTTTTTTTTTTTTTAGTCCCAATGATCGTCACACACGCAGGGAGGCAATGGGTCCCATTTTTATAGTCTTTGGTATGGTCTTAACTAGGCTGGATGTAATTTTTTTTGTTGGCGTTGATTTCTCCGACTGCCCGTAAACGCACCACCGCGCTCCGTGCGCATGGAGCGTGTTTGAAGTGAACAGCAGAGAAGAAAGGAACAAGGCAAAGTGTTGTGAAATAAAATATTACCTGTAATACGGATTTAGGTAGAGAACTGAACTCTCGCTCTTTATATAGCTGACGTGTCTTGCTCATCCGTTCTGCACATCTGTAATGGCGGCCCCCGTATGATATCCGGTTTGCGTGTGTGCGAGAGCGAGAGAGAGCGAGAGAGAGAGCGCGCGAGAGAACGCTCAACCGTAGCGCGCCGCCGACCGCCCAACTGCACCGGGCTGGTCGATTATTGTGACAGAGCCGTCGCTGAAATTTAGAAGATATTTTTAAAGTCCTGATGTACTTTCTAAAATTTAAGTGGACCTCAGTGCGCACTGCGCAGGGAGCTTAATTTGGTGCAGCGCGCCGGGCGCTCACTGTCGCATTGCTTAAAGAGCGCCTTTGTGTTTTAGGATGAACAGCAGAGACCAAAGGAACAAGGCAAAGTGTTGTGAAATAAAATATTACCTGTAATACGCATTTTGTTATTTGCTGATTGAAACTGCTAATTAAACTGTGAATTGAAACTAATAGGAAGAAAACAACTCTCGCTCTTTATATAGCTGACGTGTCTTGCGCATCCGTTCTGTGCATTTTATTTCACAACACTTTGCCTTTCTTCTCTGCTGTTCACTTCAAACACGCTCCATGCGACCGCAATGCTCTCGTATCAGACGCTTGCTCGATCACCTGCTCGTTTGCTGTCCCGTGCGCGCACGAAGCGCGGTGGTGCGTTTATGGGCAGTCGGAGAAATCAACGCCAACAAAAAAAATTACATCCAGCCTAGTTAAGACCATACCAAAGACTATAAAAATGGGACCCATTGCCTCCCTGCGTGTGTGACGATCATTGGGACTTAAAAAAAAAAAAAAAAAATAAAAAAAAGTTTTTTTTTTTTTTTTCTTTTGTACCCATGTATAATGCGCACCCCGGATTTTAGGACAATAAATTAGTAAAATTTTGCGCACTATACACGGAAAAAAACGGTATTACCTGTAATACGCATTTTATTTGCTGATTGAAACTGCTAATTAAACTGTGAATTGAAACTAATAGGAAGAAAACAACTCTCGCTCTTTATATAGCTGACGTGTCTTGCGCATCCGCTCTGTGCATTTTATTTCACAACACTTTGCCTTGTTCCTTTCTTCTCTGCTGTTCACTTCAAACACGCTCCATGCGACCGCAATGCTCTCGTATCAGACGCTTGCTCGATCACCTGGTCGTTTGCTGTCTGTCACAATGTACCCTACACAATCCGAAACATTTGTTGCGGCTCCGAGTCACGACGCGGGGCAAGTTTTGGTTTCCAAGAGTGTTTTTATTCCTCTTCAACGTCTCTCCCATACAGAGCCGCCTTTTTCACGTCCTCACGCCTTTTTCACATGCGCGCACGGAGCGCGGTGGTGCGTTTACGGGCAGTCGGAGAAATCAACGCCAACAAAAGAAATTACATCCAGCCTAGTTAAGACCATACCAAAGACTATAAAAATGGGACCCATTGCCTCCCTGCGTGTGTGACGATCATTGGGACTTAAAAAAAAAAAATATATATATATATTTTTTAAAAATTCATAAAAATTGGGTGCGTATTATATATGGGTACAAGCTTTTTTCCAGCATCAGCATGCCATTTTTAGGGTGCGTATTATACATGGGGGCGCACTATACACGGAAAAAAACGGTAGTCAAAAACAGCTTTTAATGATACAGTAGTCACAATGCACAACTGTAGTACTAATGATAATTCATCATCATATTTTTTAATTAATGTTATTTGACTATTCCAAACTTCAACAGTACAAAAAACGCACAATTGAGAAACTAATAATTTGCTCCTGGATGGTTATTTTGTACGAGATCAGGTACAAGTAATTTAGTCATCTGGCATGAGAAAAGAGACCTAGAGTTACATGTCTACTTTATATGTAAATGTAGACATGATATTTAATCTCATGACAGCCTCAAATGTCAGCATGATGCCATATGATTACTTTTAATCCCTTCATGATTTAAAAACCAGAACAGAAAACAGACTATACTATGAGGCCTCGCAGAGGGACAGCTTCCGACAGTTAAAGGCTAAGGTGTTTTCTGTCTGCATGACTGGATGCATGTAGAACCACAGGCAAGACCCAGGAACATACTAGAGGAACATGAAAGAGGTGTTGAGGAGAAGGGGTAAAATTAAAGAGTGCTTCCTGACAATTTTGCTTGTTGGCTACTCACAGAAGAAGCAGGAGAAGTCATGTGTGTTTGGGAGTTTGTGTTCCATGCTGCAGGCGTCCCTTCTACAAGTCTTCCTGAAGTGCGTGACTCTCGCTGTGCTACAACATAATATCATAATCAATTCATGTTGAGGAGAAGCGGTAAAATTAAAGTTTAACAGGGCTTCACCTTCACACTAATAATAAAGTACAGGAATAACAATAGTGTGAAGGTCTTGTAGTCGGACTTTTCTGCCTCGCACACCAGCTCAGGCTCCTTTGCAGTCAGAGAGGTGACATTCCATGTCCCAAGAGCCAGCTTCTGCAGCCGTGGATCGGACCGCCAAAGTCTCTGCCTTTGTCCACCGCCCAGCTTACACTGCACCTGAACCCTTTGGCCCCTCCCACAGGTGGTGAGCCAATGGGAAGGGGGACCCACGTTTCCTTTTCGGGCTGTGCCCAGCCGGGCCCCATGGGCGAAGGCCCGGCCACCAGACGCTCACCTTTGAGCCCCACCTCCAGGCCTGGCTCCAGAGGGGGGCCCCGGTTACCCGAGTCCGGGCGAGGGAAAACGAAGTCCGTTTATGTTTTTTTTCATAAGGGGCTTGTGTGTGCCGTGCTTTGTCTGGCCCCTCTCCTAGGACCTTTTTGCCATGGGTGACCCTACCAGTGGCATGATGCCCCAGACAACATATCACCTGGGATCATTGGGGCACCCAAACCCCTCCACTGCGATAAGGTGACGACTCACGGAGGGGTAAATGTAAATGAAGGGGTAAATGTAAATCCCCTAAATGTAAATTCCTACAAACCCTGGAAGTCGACGCTAATTTGTTCCAGGACCGTTGAGAAGCGAAGTTGTCGAGTTAATGTAATTAGTCTAATTTTGTCTGAAACAAAAACATAAAACCACAAAAAAAAAAAAAAAATAGACTGTACATGGCACTTGTCGGACATTTAAAAGACAAATAATGAGCTCTAAATAAATTAAACAAAACAAAATAAAACCATTTAAACACAAAACATACTTACCAATGTTCGAAGAGTCAACGTCCTGGAATTAATTTCCCAAAAGCAAATCATTGTGAATCATTGTCAAACGCGCACTTTTTATTAAAGTGCCTCCGGCTCCCCGGTAACGGGTTCAATAAGCCGGGGCGAAGGGACTCGTCCGTAGCTGACCACCCGAGTTAAATTAATTCTACCAGAATCAATCTAATTTCTATACGACGCCAACCCCTTTCAAGTCATCCGACGCGCGAGCCGAGTAACTCAATTCGAGGCAAGTCACCGGTATGACCGTGCCGTAATGATGGCTCCCTTCGGTTGTTTGATGCTGGTATTACGTTACGGATATTTTTTAGATGCCTTTGTTAAGACCTTAAGGATTCGTTAATTTACTAGAGCGCCCTCGCCCTAGCTGAGCTCAAAATAACTACTTCGAACCAGATCTGACAATTCCTGATGTTAAGGATTAAAGCTGTCTTCACTTTAAAAAGAATTGAACGGATTTAAAGAATGACTATGATAGGGAAATAAAGACATTTTAAAGTTGTAATTACCGCATATAACACCATGCTCGACATAGTTAATACGAAATAATCGATACGAATTAAGGCTCAAGAAGAGATTTAATGAATAAGCAAGAAAAAGGATTGCAAGTCGAAAATACAAAATAACAAGACTCACCCACACAGAACAAGAGAGGGGACTAAAGGTCTAAAATCCCATTTGGTTGAACAAGTCGAGTGATCGGCTCTCCTTTGTTCCAAAATCCGAATTCTGTTTAAAAAAGAGGAAAGGTCTGGTCATGAGGAGAAAGTAAAAGTGGCGACTTCCCCTTTCTGTCCGGTGGCTTTCTCTCCTGCTTTCCTCGAAGCTTAAAATTTTACAATGTCCAATTCGAAGACTCTGGAAATTCATTTTAGTAGATTTTGGTTCAATCTCAAAAAGAATGCAAAATCCATCTTCGTTCTTTTACTCCGGGCAGCGTCACGGCCATCGCCCTGACTAGGAAGAAGCGCGCCCGCTCTGTGTCCGGGCAACCTATTTATAGGCTTCTGGCATTACCTCATTGGAATTACATCATCCCGCACGTCAGGTGGCCTTCCTGGAAGTTTCTGGAAGTTTCGAGAATGTTCCTTAGCTGATGCCTGTCCAGGCCAGCTAGAAACCACTGGTTGTCTTGGCAACCTTGCTTCAAGCAGCAATAACCGGAAACAGATGTTTCCTGTTTTGCTCGTTCTTTACTTTTAGTATTAGCCCTTAAGTCTCCTCTCAACTTAATGCATTCAGGTATGGATGGAACACCAATGTTAAATACAGGTTGGACAAAACATTGCAACATGAATCACATACATCTTGTCTGATAAAGATCAATCTCAACACATAATAGTACTTAACACAATAATGGGTTCTTCCAACCTAAACACATATACTGATATTTCTCAAGCTGTTGCATCTTAAAATTATGGCATAGCAAATTCATATTCCAAAATTGTGCGTTGCTACGTGTTTGAACAGGTCGTGTCCTCCCAATTGCTAACTATTTGATTTATTAGATTTGTTAATTTCCATCAGGTCACCCCTATGTCAAGCTTTAACACCATCTCCTGGTGAAACTTTGAACTACTACATGTTTTGGGATTTTTAAACTGTTGTTATTGCATGAACTCAGTTCTTCAGCGTGAACCCCCGTGATCTTGTGGTCTTACAGGTGCAGCTTTCCGGAAACGCATTGCATATGACCGCAGTCGGCTTAAAATCTGCTAAATCTTCTTTTACTTTCGGCTTTTCCCCTCAGTGCCATGAGAATTTTTACGCCGGATGCCCTTCCTGACACAACCCTCTGTATTTACCCGGGCTTGGGACCGGCACAGGCTGGCTTGTGTCCCCATATGGCTGCATTTTAAAATCCGCTAAGTAACAACGCCAAATAATATCGGATTCCAAAGCTATGCTCGACATCAGAGTCAAAGTTTTCCCGACATTTTGCATCAAAATCCGAATATGACGAGTACTGAGGCGGTCGACTTCCGGGGTGCTACTGTACTACAGTGAAACCTCTACTTGCGAACGCCTGTACTTGAAAAAATTTTGAGATACGAACTGGTGCCTTTAGATTTTTTCACCTCCACTTACAAACCACATTCGACGTCTGAACCCGTGAGCAATTCTGTCAGAGCGTGTCAGGTGACGTGACGTGTGTGCGTGTCTCTACCCTTTGCTCAGCCACTTCCTGTGCTCGTCTTGGCGCTGTTAGCAAATTGCCAAGTTCATCCGTAGTTAGTCCGGAGTTTTTGTAATCAATCGTGTCTTCTAAACAAGCAAGTGCAAAAAGTGGCGAGGCTAGTCAGAAGAACGTGTAGCGAATGTAGAATTAGGTATGGTACATGATTTCCTACCCCACCCCACCCCTCTCAAGCTCCTATACACTAATAGCAAGTCTTCACGTCTTTTATGGTAAAGCAGTTAAACATTAATCTTACATTTTGTATTTATTCTTGCGGGAAAATTTGCATCTGCCAAATTCTCTACCAAGGAACGCGACCATTGAACAAATCAAGTACGGTACGTAAGTTGAGGTTTCAGTGTATCATCTTAATTGTCTTATTAATATGTGTACACATTAAAGAAGTCGAGCTGTAAACTATTGATGGCCATATAAGAGTAATTCCTTGCTAGTGCAATACATACCAAAATTTTATCTGATTAGTCGACTAATTTCGGTACTGTTGGGGATTAGTCAAATAGCAAAATAAATGTTTGCTGCAGCCCCACATCCATGGGAGAGTACAAGTCAATCTGATCGGCACTTGGCTTTGAGTTTTTCTTTGTCTCGTTGGTGGTTTGTTTCTTGAAGACAACTCTTTGGTACTAGAAATGAATTTTTAAGCGTTGGTTTGTTTTTATGTCCCCTGACTCTGCATTTGTTGTACTGTATGCATGTGAATGAAAAGACCAATCCGATCTCTCCGTAGTTTTGATGATCATGATCCTGCTGTGATTCATGAGAATGCTGCCCAAATAGAAGTGCTGGTTCCCATTCGTCTTGACATGGAGATAGATGGGCAAAAACTCAGAGATGCTTTCACCTGGAACATGAATGGTAACATTAATTGCAATGAATGTGTTATTTTGTTTCTTTTTAACTTTGACTCCATTCCTCAACAGAAAAACTGATGACTCCAGAAATGTTTGCAGAAATTCTGTGTGATGACTTGGATCTGAATCCTCTGACTTTTGTCCCTGCCATCACCTCAGCCATACGTCAGCAGATCGAGTCATACCCTACCGACAGCATTTTAGAGGAGCAGGCAGACCAAAGGGTCATCATCAAGGTGGGTTCTGATACAAAGTAAAGTTTCAACAATTTTTAAATTGTTCCCAGTAGTCTCGGGGTGTATTCAGACCTGACTGTTTGGTCCACTTTAAACGGACCAGGGTTTGAAATTTGTAACGCTTTGTGCGGGTGTGAATACACGCAAACAAATCCTGGTGCGGATTAAAGAAACGGACCGAGACTAACTCTGATGTGATTCGCTTCAGGTGTGAATACAAACAGCGTAGATCCAACCCAACAGCACAAATATGCAGAGCAGGAATGCAGCGCGTAGGACTCGCATGTTTTCCTCCATTTCCGGGTCTGTGCTCTGTGTGCTGCCCTGGTCACTGCTGTCCAATGGGAGCACAGATCGTCACAAGCGTGGGCGTGTTTACAAAATATACTTCTCTTGCGAAATGTACAGTTTGAATAGGAACCGCACTAAACAAAAAAAATTAAGTTAGCTTTTGGTCCGGACCAAACAAGCGGACTAAAGGACTTTTCTGGTCTGAATAGACCCTTATAACCGTCTCTGGCATGCATTTAATAAAAGACACACTAAGGATCAAGGTTTAGAAGGCCCTATTTATTTTCTTACTGAAATTAGTCGATTGAATTTAAATGGAATTAAACCTGTGAGTATATTAAAGGGTTGTCACAGCGCAGGGAACTTTGGGGTACTGGCACAATTGGGCACTAGCATATTCGGGTATCTGCTCATTACAATTTTTTTTTTTTTTCCCGAAAATGGCACATCAAACTTCTAACATTGGATTTTTTCCCCCCAAGCCTAGTGCGTTGTGTGTATGAGTTTTCACACATGTTTTGACATCAGTAGTCTCTTCTCAAAGTTTCTTCTTTTTCTGTATTGGGGTTATGAGTTTTTCCTTACCTACGTAGTTAAGAGCTTGAATCGTGGGATGCTTCCACTCACTATAAAATGTGGGTCCATGAAGCCCTTTAGATACTCTTGTAAATTAGGGTTATGGAAATGAAATAACTTTGCTTCTGCATTAGCTGTTGGTTTTAACTCCTGTTTCAGTCTTGGGGTGTTACATATGCCTCTATCTGCTCGTATTGCAAATCTTGGTGAAATGTTAAACTCGGGCTGTTTTTTTTTTTTTAAACTTAATAGAAAGTGGTACTAAACTCTTTTTAAAAACATTTTTGTTTTGAACCGCACAATAAACTAAGACTGATTACCGTATTTTCACGACCAAAGGGCACACCGTACTAAAGGGCGCAGTCTCCATTATGTGTGCCATTACTGTATTTAACACACACATAGGGCGCACCGTATCATAGGGCGCATGCATGCCATGATTTACGGTAAACAAAGAAAAAAACGGCACAGGAGCAAGAAAGTAAGTTCGGTTGTACTTTATTCTGCTGTTTAACCATGTACTCTACTGTACTCCCATTATTGTTAATTGATATTCATACGCAAATCCGTCCAAGTCCTCATCTTCTGTATCCAAATTAAAGTTGGGCAAGTTCACCATCTGACATGCCAATTTCGTCATTGTGTCGTCGTTGTCACGTTACTCTTCGGCAATGGGCCCGGCTTTTCAGGAATTGTGCCTCGTTAGCATGTCTCTGTCTATGTATTCCTCTACATATTCCTCTAAGTCCTCTGATTGTGCCTCGTCAGCAAACGTAAACGTAAGCAAATGGGTGCCTGTATATCACATCTCTGTGTAGCAGAAGCCAATGGCGGCGGAGGTACGTACTCTTCTACGTGTTACATCCAGTCGTCTGACTGGTTTACCGCCCCCGATCAACGTAAAACGTAATGTCCTCTGATCGGTTCATCGAGTGCCTGTATATTATGTCTGTGTGGCGGAAGCCACACAAAACAATGGCGGCGAAGGTACGTACTCCTTTACGTGACACGTCTTGTCCTGTGATTGTTTTTTTTGTCCCGATCTACGTGGCGTTTACGCCTGTATATTACGGAAGTCACACAAAACAACTTTACAGATTTTTGATTTTGGTCCTCACAAAAGGCGTACCTTCGTTTTTTGAGAAAATTAAAGGCGTTTTTGTGCGCCCTATGGTTGTAAAATTATGGTATTTTGCCAAACGTGAAGTGTGTGCAAAGTTCTATTCTATTCTGTTCAATTCAATGTATTTACAAGAAAAAAAATTGTGGTCCATGACCAAACCGCGTTAGACAGAAAGTCATGTAGAATTGAAGTGCATAAAATCGAGCTTCAGCTGTATTATTTAAATCATGATTTCAATCAAATAACCCAAACTGTTCGTGTGAAAGTTCAGAACACAATATATACCTGTAAGGAACAACAAGAAATCAATCATAGTATTGTAAACCAAATGTGGCAGAATTAGCTTTTTTCGTTTGTGCAGGAATTTCTGTGATCATGGTATGTATCATTTCAGTCTTTTCACATTTTGGTTTTATTGAAATATATCTCTTAAACTTGGATTTTTTGCGATGCACTCGAGTTTTTACATTTTGTTTACAAGTGGTTAAGGTTGTGGCATCGCCATCTGAATACATTTGAGGTTGTTTGTCATACATTTTTTATTAAGAGCTTTGTGTGCGTGTGTGTGTGTGTGTGTGTGTGTGTGTGTGTGCGTGCGTGCGTGTGTGCGTGTGTGCGTGCGTGTGCGCGCGCGTGTGTATGTGTGTGTGTGTGTGTGTGTTTGTTTGTTTGTTTGTTTTCTCTCCTTTTAATCCAGCTCAACATCCATGTGGGAAACATCTCACTTGTGGACCAGTTTGAATGGGACATGTCAGAACATGAAAACTCCCCTGAGTCCTTTGCACTGAAGTTGTGCTCTGAACTAGGCCTAGGAGGGGAATTTGTGACGACAATTGCCTACAGCATTCGAGGACAACTTAGCTGGCACCAGAGAACATATGCCTTCAGGTAACTCACACAACCATTTTCGATTTTGATTCGATTATTGAGTTTTATTGGACGATGTTGTGTAAGATTACTCTGTTGGTGTCAGAGCAGCACTGGCGGAGCTTGGATATTTTTCTTTGGGTGTGTGTGGGGGTGCAAAACTAAAAATAAAAATTACAAACCCCCACATTTATTTTGAAAATGCTGATGTTTCCTACGGGGACATGTGGAAATCCATCCATCCATCAATCCATCCATCTTCTTCCGCTTATCCGGGGTCGGGTCGCGGGGGCAGCAGCTTCAGGAGGGACTCCCAGACTTCCCTCTCCCCAGCCACTTCATCTAGCTCATCCCGGGGGATCCCAAGGCGTTCCCAGGCCAGCTGAGAGACATAGTC
Organism: Syngnathus typhle; assembly: GCF_033458585.1. Taxonomy (NCBI): domain Eukaryota; kingdom Metazoa; phylum Chordata; class Actinopteri; order Syngnathiformes; family Syngnathidae; genus Syngnathus; species Syngnathus typhle. Next base: position 12,243,851 of record NC_083749.1, on the reverse strand, counting down.
TCTCCAGCGCGTCCTGGGTCGTCCCCGGGGTCTCCTCCCGGTGGGACATGCCCGGAACACCTCCCTAGGGAGGCGTCCAGGAGGCATCCTGATGAGATGCCCGAGCCACCTCATCTGGCTCCTCTCAACGTGGAGGAGTAGCGACTCTACTCCGAGTCTCTCCCGGATGACCGAACTTCTCACCCTATCTCTAGGGGAGAGCCCGGACATCCTGCGGAGAAAACTCATTTCGGCCGCTTGTATCCGGGATCTCGTTCTTTCGGTCACGACCCATAGCTCGTGACCATAGGTGAGGGTAGGAGCGTAAATCGACCGGTAAATTGAGAGCTTTGCCTTTTGGCTCAGCTCTCTCTTTACCACGACGGACCGGTACAGAGTCCGCATTACTGCCGACGCTGCACCGATCCACCTGTCGATCTCGCGCTCCATCCTCCCCTCACTCGTGAACAAGACCCCAAGATACTTAAACTCCTCCACTTGGGGCAGGACCTCATCCCCGATCCGGAGAGGGCATTCCACCCTTTTCCGATCGAGGACCATGGACTCGGATTTGGAGGTGCTGACCCTCATCCCGACCGCTTCACACTCGGCTGCGAACCGCTCCAGTGAGAGCTGGAGATCACGGCCTGAAGAAGCCAACAGCACCACGTCGTCTGCAGAAAGCAGAGACGCGATGCTGAGGTCCCCAAACCGGACACCCTCAACGCCTCGGCTGCGCATAGAAATTCTGTCCATAAAAATTATAAACAGAATCGGTGACAAAGGGTAGCCTTGGCGGAGTCCAACCCTCAATGGAAACGAATCCGACTTACTGCCGGAAATGCGGACCAAACTCTGGCATCGGTGATACAGGGACCGAACCGCCCTTATCAGTTGGCTCGGTACCCCGTACTCCCGAAGCACCCCCCACAGGACCTCCCGAGGGACACGGTCGAACGCCTTCTCCAAGTCCACAAAACACATGTGGACTGGTTGCGCGAACTCCCATGCACCCTCGAGGATCCTGCTGAGGGTGAAGAGCTGGTCCACTGTTCCACGGCCAGGACGAAAGCCACACTGTTCTTCCTGAATCCGAGGTTCGACCTCCCGACGGACCCTCCTCTCCAGCACCCCTGAATAGACCTTACCAGGGAGGCTGAGGATTGTAATTCCCCTGTAATTGGAACACACCCTCCGGTCCCCTTTCTTAAAGAGGGGAACCACCACCCCAGTCTGCCAATCCAGAGGCACTGTCCCCGATGTCCACGCGATGCTGTAGAGACGTGTCAGCCATGACAGCCCCACAACATCCAGAGCCTTTAAGAAATCCGGGCGGATCTCATCCACCCCCGGGGCCTTGCCACCGAGGAGTTTTTTAACTACTTCAGTGACTTCAACCCCAGAGATTGGAGAGTCCGCCTCAGAGTCCCCAGGCCCTGCCTCCACAATGGAAGGTGTGTCGGTGGAATTGAGGAGGTCTTCGAAGTATTCTCCCCACCGACACACGACGTCCCGAGTCGAGGTCAGCAGCACGCCATCTCCACTGTAAACAGTGTTGACGTTGCACTGCTTCCCCCTCCTGAGACGCCGGATGGTGGACCAGAATTTCCTCGAAGCCGTCCGGAAGTCATTCTCCATGGCCTCGCCAAACTCCTCCCACGCCCGGGTTTTTGCCTCAGCAACCGCCGAAGCCGCGTTCCGCTTGGCCATCCGGTACCTGTCAGCTGCCTCGGGAGTCCCGCAGGCCAAAACGGCCCGATAGGACTCCTTCTTCAGCTTGACGGCATCCCTGTCCACCAGCGGGTTCGGGGATTGCCGCCACGACAGGCACCAATGACCTTACGGCCGCAGCTCCGGTCGGCCGCCTCAACAATGGAGGCGCGGAACAAGGTCCACTCAGACTCAATGTCCCCCGCCTCCCCCGGGACCTGGGAAAAGTTCTGCCGGAGGTGGGAGTTGAAGCTCTTCCTGACAGTGGATTCCGCCAGACGTTCCCAGCAGACCCTCACAGAACGTTTGGGTCTGCCAGGTCGGACCGGCATCTTCCCCCACCATCGGAGCCAACTCACCACCAGGTGGTGATCGGTTGACAGCTCCGCCCCTCTCTTCGCCCGAGTGTCCAAAACATGTGGCCGCAAATCCGATGACACGACTACAAAGTCGATCATCGAACTGCGGCCTAGGGTGTCCTGGTGCCAAGTGCACACATGGACACCCTTATTGTTGAACATGGTGTTCATTATAGAAAATCCGTGTCGAGCACAGAAGTCCAACAATACAACACCGCTCGGGTTCAGATCGGGGGGGCCGTTCCTCCCAATCACGCCCTTCCAGGTCTCACTGTCATTGCCCACGTGAGCATTGAAGTCACCCAGTAGAACGATGGAGTCCCCAGAAGGAGCGCTCTCCAGCACCTCCTCCAGGGACTCCAAAAAGGGTGGGTACTCTGAACTGCCGTTTGGTGCATAGACACAAACAACAGTCAGGACCCGTCCCCCCACCCGAAGGCGGAGGGAGGCTACCCTCTCGTTCACCGGGGTGAACCCCAATGTGCAGGCGCCCAGCCGGGGGGCAATAAGTATACCCACACCTGCTCGACGCCTCTCACCGTGGGCAACTCCAGAGTGGAAGAGAGTCCAGCCCCTCTCGAGAGGGCTTGTACCGGAACCCAAACTGTGCGTGGAGGCAAGTCCGACTATATCTAGTCGGAACTTTTCTGCCTCGCAAACCAGCTCGGGTTCCTTTCCAGCCAGAGAGGTGACATTCCATGTCCCAAGAGCCAGCTTCTGCAGCCGGGGATCAGACCGCCAAGGTCCCTGCCTTTGGCCGCCGCCCAGCTTGCAATGCACCCGACCCCTTTGGCCCCTCCCACAGGTGGTGAGCCCATGTGGAAATGTTGAAGAGAAATCACTGAAAAATAGGAAAATACTCGAAAGTTAATTATCTGGCCTGGCACTCATGGGGTCCAGAAGTAGTTCAGGGGGGTCTGGGTTCCCACCCCCATCTTAGCTTTGCCCGTGCTGATCAGAGAACCATGTGGTGGAAGCTGAGAGATGGACTGTTGTGCGGTGAAGTGCGGAGAAGTGGTGAGACAGGCTCTCAGTGGTAAGAAATGGAACAAACACCCATTGGGTGGTGGAGCCTTAAAGTGCGGGAATCCATAAAAGGAAAGAAGTTGGAAAAGAAGTAGGACACTGAGAGGTCTGAGGATTGGAGACAAAAATACATAAAGATGGGGGGATATCAAGGTGACAAAGGCCAAAAAAGGCATATAATGACGTACGTTGGACACTAAAGAAGAGAAAATCTTTACAGGTTGACAAGACAGAGAAGATAGGAAGGATGGGCAAAGGGTTAGGGCGTTTAAAGGGGCCCTCAAATGAAATTCTTTATTTTTTTAGGTACCGCAAATTTCGGACTATAAACCGCGACTTTTTTCTCAAATTCTTGATCACTTTTATACACTGGTAAAAAGGCCGTGTAATTCACACAAAGAAGAGACAGAACGAGATCAAGACGGACATTATTGAAAGGAAGCTTTTATACACAAACCGTCATTATGGGGGTCAAAAGAAGGATTTTTTCTGTGATTTTTGTGATGACTTGATCAATTTTATACAGTCGTAAAAAGGCTGTGGACCGCTGTTGTGCGGCACCGCTTTGCTGGGCGGAGGGATATGTGATACGGTCACTGGGGAGAAAAGTGGTGTGTTGATCGCATGTCCCTCCGCCAGGCAAATAGTGCCGAATAATTCACACACAGAAAAAACTGAACATTACTGAAAGGAAGCTTTTATACACTAACCGTCATTATGGAGCATACGTGTAGCTCGCTAGTTTAATGTAACTTAGTGCTTCGTGCATGAATAAGATAAGCATCAACAGACCCTCATCATGGAAAATGCTAGAAGAAATGCATAAAAGCGACGACGAAAGCGAGACTGAGAAAGTGTGTGGCGAAGGATATCTAACACTATTCCAATCGAACACTGAGGAGGAAGGCTTCAATGATTTCAGTGCACAGGAGTAAGATGAAGACGGCTTTTACTGGCTCTTTTTTTACTTTTACTGGTATGTTTTTTTAACCAGCCCTGTTATTGCTGTGCTACCGTGTTGCTGCTGTGTTACCGCGCGTCTCAGTGACTTTTACCGGTATGTTTTTTTTAATCCAGCCCTATTAGTCAAAGTCAAAGTCTGCTTTATTGTCAATCTCTTCACATGCCAAGACACACAAAGAAATCGAGATTACGTTTCCACCATCCCACGGTGACAAGACATAGTACACAACATACATACAAGCAAACAACACAAAACAAAAACAAGAAGGCACAACCAATGAATAATAAATAAATAAATAAATAAATAAATAAATAAATAAATAAATAAATAAGAGGACCAAAATAGCGCAAAAGTACAGGACGCTACGCAGAAGGGGGGAGAGAGTTCAGGATCCTAACAGCCTGGAGTATAAAGCTGTTGGTGAGTCTGGTGGTGCGGGAGCGCAGGCTCCTGTACCTCTTCCCAGAGGGCAGAAGATCGAACAAAGAGTGAGCGGGGTGACTCACATCACTCACAATCGTGGTCGCCTTGCGGGTGAGATGGGAGGTGTAAATGTCTTTCAAGGAGGGCAGTGAAGCACCAATAATCCTACCAGCCGTGTTCACTACGCGCTGGAGGGCCTTCATGTTGTAGTCAGTGCAGCTACCACCCCAAACAGCAATACAACTGGAGAGGACGCTCTCAATGGTGCCACGGTAAAATGTAGTCATGACGGCCGGAGGAGCACACGCTACCCTGAGTTTCCGCAGGAAGTACAGGCGGCGCTGGGCCTTCTTCGCCAGTAATGCGGTGTTGGTGGACCAGGAGAGATCCTCACTGATGTGCACCCCCATGATGTGCTACTCACTCTCTCCACCACAGCACCGTCGATGGTCAGCGGCAGGTGTTGGGTGTGACCCTTCCGGAAGTCAACAACAATCTCCTTGCTTGTTGACTAGGGGTGTAACGATACATCGATACACATCGATTAATCGATATAATGCTCTACGATTTATTGGCATCGATGCTAAACGTAAACATCGATTTATATCGCCGTGTTTGACCTCGGACATTACGTAGACGCGACTTTATTTTGAAATCCAGTTCATTGTTGCTTGCTTCCTCTTTCCGGGAGCAGGGAGCAGTGCGCGGCATTGTGTTGTGAGCAGAGCAGGCACGTGAAAGGGGAGTCGACAACTAGTACGCGGCTCCTGGGCTGGTGCTATGGCTAGTGTCCAAAAAGACGAAGAAATTTGCTCCCCTTTAGGCTTCAAGTCATTCGTTTAGAAGCACTTTGGATTCCAAAGAAAATATGGCTCAACGGACAAGACACGTGCAGTTTGTAAATCCTGCCATGCGGTGATCAAATATTCAGGGACCACAAATCTCGCCGCATATTTAAAGAAAAAACACGACATCAAAGTTCAGTGTTAAAATAAGCACTTTGTATACTGCAATACTCTTGTAATTTCCTAAATAAAGAGTTTGCAGTACCTTGTTGATTTTGCGTATGAATTGTTATAAATCAGGATATTGTTCTATATTTTTTATTTAAAAAAAATATCGATTGTAGAGCACTATATTGCGATATATCGCTTCCAAACGAATGACTTGAAGCCTAAAGGGGAGCAAATTTCTTCGTCTTTTTGGACACTAGCCATGGGGGGCGCGTGTGACCCTGGGGAACAGGCTTTTTTTTTGGCAGTACTAGAATAAAGTGTAATTGCGCATCTACTACAGCAGGCGGCAGTGGCGCTCTCATTGTTACTTCTGTCACGTTTGCGACAGTGCAACATTTTACAACCTACAAGACAAGTTAGGATAGTCACGGTGGGGAGGGGGGGCGCGAATAGTTTTCTTCTTGCTAGGGGGGGCGTAACAGAAAATAATTGAGAAGCACTGCCCTAAAGGAATGTGTAAAGCACGTGGGCTTTGCCTCGTAAGGAAAAATCACTAGGTGTTTACATACTGATAAGAACATGTGGGAAGTGGACTGGATAGAAAAGAAAACCTTTGACCTCTAGTCAAAACATAGCAAGGGATGTTTTACGACATTGTGTAGGATGGGACAAGATATATTATTTATTACTGGTTATATACATTCCAACCTAATCCTACAATCAAGATAGTTAGGAAAACCCTGACAATGATGGTCACTTATAGGTTCATCTGGGGTGCAAGACAGCAATGAGGCATGTTGATTCTCAATATGGTCTTTGTTAAAAAGGAACTGTCTCGGTCGATGTCTTCTTTAAGATGAGTTGTCCGCTGCGTCTTTTCTGTAACCTCTCTTCTGTGGTACATCATAAAACCAGCAAGGCCAAACAGCAAGCATATATTGCAGTACTATTGCGGTAAAGCATTGATTAGAGAACGCATGATAACATATATATACATTTTTCTAACAGCGGCTTATAGTCCGGTGCGGTTTATATAAGAAAAAAAAAATCCCCGAATGTTAGCTGGTGCGGTTTATAGTCCAAAAATTACGGTATTTGTTCATAACTATGCATCCCCCAGCCTGACTAATTCCCCAAATTTGTTTGACCAAAGTTTCCCTTGCTGTTTGTATCAACATAGCTCAAACAGCACTCTCAAATGGGCTGCTTTAGCAGATCAGTTTGTGACGTCACGAACACCGCCTTTATCGGTTTGTGACACCCTAACTCCGCCCTCACAGTTTTCAACCAATCCCCTTGCCGAAGTTTCAACTCAAACAACCGCGCAGGTACAGCAGGAGAACAACAGCCTCTCACCCAACATCTGACCACAGAAAGGCTTAAGATTGGATTTTATTGATACATCGACTATGCACAAAAGACTGTTGGTGGCAAACATATTAAAGACAACTGCTTGAGCAGTTTGGGAGAATACAACTGTAGATTAGCAGGACATCTTTCACTTTCCTTGAGATCAATACCATCTCTCTGGAACCACAAGTAACACTGTTCAAGTGAGTCTATTTTGGGAGTTATTTCCTTTTCTATGAGATATTGTGACCTTCTCTGGGTTGTTAAAGTCGCTAACAGCCCGGTTGATGTACCATCAATGCTAGTGTAATCTTTAAATGTTGTGGTACCTTGGTTTTTGGGGGCCGTTGTATGGTGGATTACAATTAGGACTCAGTGATGTATCTTTCTGGTGCCTTCCTTGCTAAAAAATACCCGATAGGCAGGACTGTGTTCGACTGGATCTTTATTATTTTTTAACAACAAATCAGGCACTCTCATTCTCTCCTTTTCTTTATCTGCTCCTGCGAAAAAGGAGCAATTCACAAACAAAAACTTAAGCAGGGTAAAACATAAATATGTACATTGTTACAGCATGTTGGGAAAATAATAAATACAAAAAAATTATACCGTTTTTTGCCATGTATAATGCGCAAAATTTAACTAATTTATTGTCCTAAAATCTGGGGTGCGCATTATACATGGGTACAATTTTTTTTTTTTTTTTTTTAATCCGGATATCATACAGAGGCCGGCATTACAGATGCGCTTTCTTCTCTGCTGTTCACTTCAAACACGCTCCATACGAACACAATGCTCTCGTATCAGACGCTTGCTCGATCACCTGCTCGTTTGCTGTCACAATGTACCCTACACAAATCCGAAACATTTCTTTGCGATTGAGTTTGCTAGTGCATGCGCAGAGATACTGACCGGCAGAATAACATCCGGTTGTTCCCAAAGATGATCTTTTTCCTGAAATAATTTTACGTTTATGGACTTAAGTAGGAGTCAAAATTTGGGTGCTTAGTATACATGGGTACAGGCTTTTTTCCAGCATCAACATGCCATTTTTAGGGTGCGTATTATACATGGGGGCGCATTATGCATGGAAAAAAACGGTAATCCCTGTATTGAAATACAAAAATTAAAGTACCAATTGGTTACTAAATCCTGTGTTACACTTGCTTAAAAATTGTGCATGTTGGGAAAATAATAAATACAAAAAAATTATAATCCTAAATTAATATACAAACATGAATGTACCAATTGTTTAATTTGGATCCAGAAGATGAGGACTTGGATGGATTTGCGTATGAACATCGATCAACAATAATGTGAGTACAGTAGAGTACATCGTTCAACAGTAGAATAAAGTACAACCGTTTTTTGTTTACCTTAAATCATGGCATGCATGTGCCCTATGATGCGGTGGGCCTTATGTGTGTGTTAAATACAGTAATGGCACACATGGTCGTGAAAATACGGTATGTTGGAAAATATGTATTTGTTCAATAACAAAAGTTCATATTAATACTTTGTTATATACTCTTTGTTGGCAAAGACAGAGGTCGAACGTTTTCTGTAAGTCTTCACAAGGTTTTCACACACCGTTGTTGGTATTTTGGCCCATTCCTCCATGCAGATCTCCTCGAGAGCAGTGAGGTTTTAGGGCTGTCGCTGGGCTACAATGGCCAAGACCAAAGAGCTGTCAAAGAACACCAGAAACAAAATTGTAGACCTGCACCAGGCTCGGAAGACTGAATCTGCTATATGTCAGCAGCTTGGTGTGAAGAAATCAACTGTGGAAGCAATTATTAGAAAATGGAATACATACAAGACCACTCCCTTGATCTGGAGCTCCATGCAATATTTCATCCTGTGGGGTCAAAATGATCACAAGAACGGTGAACAAAAATCCCAGAACTACACGAGGGCACCTCGTGAATGACCTGCAGAGAGCTGGGACCAAAGTAACAAAGACTACCATCAATAACACACTACGCCGCCAGGGAATCAAATCCTGAAGTGCCAGACGTGTCCCCCTGCTTAAGCCAGTATATGACCAGGCTCGTATAAAGTTTGCTAGACAGCATTTGGATGATCCAGAAGAGGATTGGGACAATGTCATATGGTCTGATGAAACCAAAATAGAACTCTTTGGTAACAACTCAACTCGTCGTGTTTGGAGGAGAAACAATGCAGAGTTGCATCCATACCTCCTGTGAAGCGTGGGTGTGGAAACAGCATGCTTTGGGGCTGTTTTTCTGCAAGGGGACCAGGACGACTGATCCGTCAAAAGGAAAGAATGAATGGGGCCATGTAACGTGAGATTTTGAGTAAAAACCAACTTCCATCAGCAAGGGCATTGAAGTTGAAATGTGGCTGGGTCTTTCAGCATGACAATGATGCCAATCACACTGCCACAAAGGAGTGGCTTCGTAAGAAGCATTTCATTGTCTGTGGCCTAGCCAGACTCCAGATCTCAACCCCATAGAAAATCTTTGGAGGGAGTTGAAAGTCCGTGTTGCCCAGCGACAGCCCCAAAACATCACTCTCGAGATCTGCATGGAGCAATGGGCCAAAATACCAGCAATGGTGTGTGAAATCCTTGTGAAGACTCACAGAAAACGTTTGACCACTGTCATTGCCAACAAAGAGTATATAACAAAAGTATTAATATCAACTGTTATTGATCAACTACCGCAATTTTCGGACTATAAGTCGGTTTTTTTTCATAGAGTTTGGGTGGGGGGGGGGCGACTTATAATAAGGAGCGACTTATATGTGGTTTTTTTTTCAAAAATTTCATCCCCCCCAAAAGAAGTGGAACCGCGATGTAGCAAGGGATTACTGTAATTTGAATTTCAAGTGACGTCAGCAGCGCGGCGCAGCGTGGCGCGGCAGTTGTTTACATAAAGGACAAAGATTGATCACGGGATGACGAAGATGACGAAGGACCCCACGTACTACCGGCATTATTAGCGGCTTTGTTTCTAAGTGACACGGCGGACTAAACGTTTGAATGATTTAAGGACACAGAAGATTTGAAAAACTATTATGGCTTTTACGCGCGCCCGGTCCTATTCTATGGAGCTCTCTTTCACCTCCGTGGATGGAAGTCTGGGGCCGGCGCTCGGCCGGGTGGCTTTCCGGGGACGGTGGATGGCAAAGGCGTAGCCAGGAATCTTTCCAGTAGGGGCGCGCGCCACAGGAAAAGAAATCGAACATCACCCACGCCGTTCGCTGATCACTAAAAAAACATCCGGGTCCGGGAGGCAAACGGTGAATGGATAACATCGCGCACATAGAATAGCGCAAGCACATTCGCGCAAGACCGAAGGAAAAAAACGGCATGAAAATGAAGAATCGAAAAAGCTCGACACTGGTGGATGGGGCTCGGTCATGGCTTTTACGCACACCTGGTCCTATTCTATGGAGCTCTCTATCACCTCCGTGGATGGAAGTCTGGGGCCGGCGCTCGGCCGGCTGGCCGGCCGGGGACGGTGGATAGGGCTCGGTCATGGCTTTTACGCACGCCCGGTCCTATTCTATGGAGCTCTCTTCCGCTTCTGTGGCTGACAATTCTACAATCTTGACTTTAATGACATTTAAAAACAAAATGTAAACTCATCCATGACTCACCAGATTCTTTATGTTTAGGAATTCTTCCACATGCAAGTCCTAGTTTTATTAACGTGTTATTTATGTAATAGTTTTTTGAATAACTTTACGTCAGGGCCGTTCTCAGCTCTTAGTTTGTGTTTATGTCACGTTAGCATACCTATCGTTTAGCCTGTTGTTGCTCATTCATGACAGTTCTTGGTGTTGGATGTTGTCGAATAAATTGCCCCCCAAAATGCGATTTATACTCCGGAGCGATTTATATGTTTTTTTTTCACTTTTTTGGGCATTTTATGGCCGATGCAACTTGTACTCCGGAGCGACTTATAGTCTGAAAATTACGGTACTTATTTTCCACCATAATTCGTAAATAAATTCCTTGAAAATCAGACAATGTGATTTTCCGGATTTATTTTTCCTTTTGTCTCTCATAGTTGAAGTGTACCTATGATGAAAAGTTCAGGCATCTCTCATCTTGTAAGTGGGAGAACTTGCACAATTGGTGGCTAACTAAATAATTTTTTGCCTCACTGTAAGAGCAAACTACAATAGAGATGTGTTCAACATTACCCTCTTCTTTAGAAAATACCATTTTTTTCCATGTATAATGCGCAAAATTGAACTAATTTATTGTCCTAAAATCTTGGGTACAAAAAAAATAAAATAAAATAAATCATTTATTTTTTTATTATTTTTTTTATCCGGATATGATACGGAGGTCGCCATTACAGATGCACTTTCTTCTCTGCTGTTCACTTCAAACACGCTGCATATGAACACAATGCTCTCGTATCAGACGCTTACTTGATCACCTGCTCGTTTGCTGTCACAATGTACCCGACACAAATCCGAAACATTTCTTCGCTATTGAGTTTGCTAGCGCATGCGCAGTGATACTGACCGGCAGAATAACATCCGGTTGTTTCCAAAGATGATCTTTTTTCTGAAATAATTTTACGTTTACGGACTTAAGTAGGAGTCAAAATTTGGGTGCGTATTATACATGGGTACAGGCTTTTTTCCAGCATCGACATGCCATTTTTAGGGTGCGTATTATACATGGGGGTGCATTATACATGGAAAAAAACGGTAGTCTGGGATATTAATGTGGATTGGATTGAAACTTTCTTCGTCTTTGAATACTGTATTAGAAAACTAGGTCTATTGAGCTAAGGGCATGTACACACTATACTCTTTTTTTACATGAGAACCTTTTAGACGCAACTGTTTGGCAAAAAGTAACTGCTGTCTATGTGGGTCATAGCACTTAAATGAACGGGGAAAATTTGTCAACAGATTTTTGTTTTAATCCGAGTAGTGGAGCTGAAAATAAAGAAAATAATCCTCAATTTTTGTGGGTATTTCAAATGTGAAAATGTAAAAATAAGGTGAAAATGAGAGGAGAAAACAAAATATATTGTAACATTTACTATTATTTCAAAATATTGAAAAAATGCATTGGCTATTGCAGTAATCCCTCGTTTATCGCGGATAATTGGTTCCAAGACCACCTGCGATATGTGAAAATCCATGAAGTAGTGTCACCCTTTATTATTAACATACATACATTGTGTATCAATAAGTGTTTCACTTATTGTGGGTGTATTTTGAGTAGTTGCATCAGATGAATTGCCTCGAAGGTGCTGTATTATTCTTGGGTAACACAAAGTGTTTAATGCCTTCGTTAGTTTCTCGCTAACGCTAGCACTAGCATTAGCTTACTTCGTAGCATGAATGCAGTGCTTGTTTACAAACCGTACATAAATATTGTGAGGTTTATTTTATTATGTGTCATGTATGGTTGTATGGACTAGTCTACTGTCATTGATATCTTTTAATCAATTACAACGTTTGCGGCGCAAATAAACGCTACCTCGTTTGAATAAAGCAAAAAAATAAAAAGGAAACGCTACTTTGGCTAAAAAAAATGCAAATATAACGACCGGAAAGGGAGGCGCACATCTTGGGTCCTGAGGGTTGTGGGGTGTAAAGTATCTCATTTGCATTTAAAGAGACCGGACTAAAACGGCTTGCTCTGAGCCGCACCTCAGAACAAGTAGAAAAGAGGGACATATGATGGTATCAAAACGAGGAGTTCAGACAAAGGCAGCGTTGTTCCACTTTATATAGACCACAATTAAAGAAGTAAAACATAAAACTGTCAATTTTTTTACCGTCATATTTGGGCTTTAATGATTTGGAGTGACACAGATGGTTCGATGAACTTATTTATGTTATAGTTATTTGAATAATTCTTAATATGTTACGTCAGGCACGTTCTCAATTTCTTGTTTGTGTTTATGTAATGTTAGCATATCGTACCGTTCAGCCTGTTGTTGCCTATTCATGTCTGTTCTTGGTGTTGCATTTTATCAAATAAATTTAAAAACAATTTAAAATGCGACTTGTACTCCGGTGTGACTTCTTTCTTCTTCATTATGCATTTTATGGCTGGTGAGACTTATACTCAGGAGCGATTTATAGTCCGGAAAATACAATAGTACTTGTACTTGTGGTAGTCGTAGTAGTCGTACCTGTAGCAGTACCGTTTTTTTCCGTGTATAGTGCGCCCCCATGTATAATACGCACCCTAAAAATGGCATGCTGATGCTGGAAAAAAGCCTGTACCCATGTATAATACGCACCCAATTTTTATGAATTTTTTTTAAATTTTTATTTTTATTTTTATTTTTTTTCACCTGCTCGTTTGCTGTCTGTCACAATGTACCCTACACAAATCCGAAACATTTGTTGCGGCTCCGAGTCACGACGAGGGGCATGTTTTGGTTTCCAAGGGTGTTTTTATTCCTCTTCAACGTCTCTCCCATACAGAGCCGCCTCTTTCCCGTGCGCGCACGGAGCGCGGTGGTGCGTTTATGGGCAGTCGGAGAAATCAACGCCAACAAAAAAAATTACATCCAGCCTAGTTAAGACCATACCAAAGACTATAAAAATGGGACCCATTGCCTCCCTGCGTGTGTGACGATCATTGGGACTTAAAAAAAAAAAAAAAAAAAAAATTTTTTTTGTACCCATGTATAATGCGCACCCCAGATTTTAGGACAATAAATTAGTTAAATTTTGCGCACTATACACGGAAAAAAACGGTAGTACTTTTAGTACTTGTAGTCGTACCTATATGACTTATAATTGTAGTCATGGTACTTGTAGTAGTAATAGTGGTCATACTTAGTCAATCCCAAAGATAGTAATAGTAGATCACATGACGTTAAAAAATATAGACGTCAGACTATCATCCGTCCTTGATTGATTAACAGGGCAGCCAGGCACTTGGAAAGATTTGGGTTGGAAACAGCAATTTTTAAATGCACTCTGTTTACCCCTCAGTGTGCAGCGCCATGTTTGACGAACGTAGCGTCAGATGACAGAATTTATTTTACATTTACTAGGGCACTGCACGTACGCAAACAATGGCGCTCAGTGCAGCAAACTAACAAGCTTGTCAGCGAGTTTTTTATTTCTTTTTAACTAAACAAAGCTTTTGTCATCAAATATGAGTGGCGGAACTGAACCAAGTAAGAAGACAAAAATGGATCACTTTCGTACGGAGTAGGAGGTGAACCTTTGTTTCACAATGTCATTTTCAAAGTGCGTTTGCCTCATCTGCCATAATTGCAGCACCAAAGAAGGGAAATGTAGAGAGGCATTTTCGGACTGTTCATGGGAAATATGACATCGACTTCCCGCTGAAAAGCGAGCTGAGAAAGGTGAATGAACTTGAATAAAAAAAGCTAAAATCAAACTTGAATTTGTGCTTGAGGCTGGTTGTCAGCAGCTAGCGTTCAGGTTATTCATCCATGGTTGATTCAATTCGGTGCAAGTCATCAAAGTCAAGTCAAGTACCGTATTTTCCGCCCTATTAGGCGCACTGGGGTATAAGGCGCACCTTCAATGAACGGCCCATTTTAAAACTTTGTCCATATATAAGGCGCACCGGACTATAAGGCGCATAAAATAGAAGCTTTACTGCAACAGAGGTTGACTAGGGTTGCGGTATGCACCCACTAGCCAATAACCAACGAGCCCTCTGTAAACAATCGTGTTTCTCAAACGATCTTCTGTAAAATGATTGGAACTGACTAAAGTTCAATCGAACGCATTGGTACTACGTTTCCCTTCCATATCGATCCGTAGATTTACTCGAAACATGAACAGAGCAGCCTATTTTGACATGAAATAGCCTTGCGCGTATAGCAGCTATCGTTATAGCATTAGCCATCCGCAAAAACCCATGACCCTCAGCTCGCAATCTCCCATGAGCCTCAGCAAAGTGTAAACAATCGCGTTTCTCGAACGAGCTCCTATAAAATGATCAGAACTGACTAAAGTTCGATCTAACGCATTGGTACTACTTACCTATGTTTCCCTTCCATATCGATCCGTAGATTTACTCGAAACATGAACAGAGCGGCCTATTTTGACATGAAATAGCCTCGCGCGTATAGCAGCTATCGCTATAGCATTAGCCATCCGCAAAAATCCATGACCCTCAGCTCGCAATCTCCCATGAGCCTCAGCAAAGTGTAAACAATCGCGTTTTTCAAACGAGCTCCTATAAAATGATCAGAACTGACTAAAGTTCGATCTAACGCATTGGTACTACTTACCTATGTTTCCCTTCCATATCGATCCGTAGATTTACTCGAAACATTAACAGAGCAGCCTATTTTGACATGAAATAGCCTCGCGCGTATAGTAGCTATCGTTATAGCATTAGCCACACGCAATTTCCCATGACCCTCAGCTCGCAATCTCCCATGAGCCTCAGCAAAGTGTAAACAATCGCGTTTCTCAAACGAGCTCCTATAAAATGATCAGAACTGACTAAAGTTCGATCTAACGCATTGGTACTACTTACCTATGTTTCCCTTCCATATCGATCCGTAGATTTACTCGAAACATTAACGGAGCAGCCTATTTTGAAATGAAATAGCCTCGCGGGTACAACAGCTATTCGGTGACGCCCCCTGACCACAGTTACCGTAATGTTGGGAAGCGATGCGACCTTGTAATTTACTAGTCGTACTAAAACGTACTAAAACATTTTGGCAGAGCACTGTGTACAACCAGTATGGATCAACAAATTCATCACTTGATCCATATATAAGGCGCACCGAACTATAAGGCGCACTGTTGACTTTTGATAAAAATTTAGGTTTTTAGGTGCGCCTTATAGGGCGGAAAATACGGTAATTACAAAAAAAAATGTTCATGGTGAATTACGTTGTGTTGTACAATGTTGGCTCATATGATTTTGTAAGGTACATTGTCATACACTGTACATATAAAGAATCCTCAATATATTTGATAGTAGAGATGTTTCGCATTTTTCTAGTGGGTAGATCATTTTACAAGTACTGTAATTTTCGGACTATAAGTCGCGTTTTTTTTCATAGTTTGGGTGGGGGGGCGACTTATACTCAGGAGCAACTTATATACATATATATGTTTTTTTTTCACTTTTTTGGGCATTTTATGGCTGGTGCGACTTATACTTTGGTGCGACTTATAGTCCGAAAATTACGGTAGCTCGCATGCTGAAAAATTGTGGGTACCCCTAAAATAGGCCACAACATTGCGTTTAAAGCTACCGTTATTCTCACCACAAGTCCACTATTGTGATGAACTGTGATTGGACTGTTTTCTGAATTGCTTGCAGTGAGAACCCACTCCCAACAGTAGAGATTGCCATTCGTAACACAGGTGATGCAGACCAGTGGTGTCCTTTGTTGGAGACACTCACAGATGCTGAAATGGAGAAGAAGATCCGAGACCAAGACAGAAACACAAGGTGAGGCACATGGATTCACACTTGGGGCTTACTGTGTGCACAGTATGTGCATATATAATTGGGGTTCACATTGATATTCCAAACGTGACATAACTTATCGCACAGGTGTCAAACTCAAGGCCTAAGGACCAGATCTGGCCGGCCACATAATTTTATGTGGCCTGCAAAAGCAAATCACGCATGATGCCTTATTTTGAATCGTCATATGTAAACAGAATTTAATTTCTGGAGGAATTCCATGTAAAGGCTGAGAGGTTAAATAGAAACAGTGGAATAGAATAAGCGGTTCAGATAATGGATACATGAATAAACCGCAAAAGGAAGGAACAAGGAATGACAAAAGCAAGGAAACAAAGAAATAAAGCAAGAAAACAAGGAAATGAATCAAGGAAGAAAGGAAACTAGGAAGGAAAGAAAATACAAATTATGGAAACAAGGAAGTAAGAAAGAAGGAAGCAAAGAAACCAGAACTCAAGTAAGAAAAAAAAGTATCCTAGGTCTACCCAATATTTTGGCAAATATGACCGGGATGCCTGCAGACAAGAATATGGGGTCCACCTAATCTTTTGGTCAATAAGGCTCATTGTGGATGCGCAGGGACAAGAATCCGAGATGTTCCCAATATTTTGGTCTGTAGGCCTCCCCCTTTGAGGATGCCACTGAATGAGAAATTAGTCATGCTACTTAATATCTTGGACAATATAGTTGTCCCGCCCTTCATCAGCCTTACTGTGGTGGAGGGAATTTCGTGTCTCAATGATCCTGGGCGCTAAATGGTCTGAGGTTGTATGCCGCTGGCAGTATCTATCACCCATGGCAAACAGGTCCCCATGTGAGGGACCAGACCAAGCATGGTTCATAGACCTCATATGATGAATAACATACTAAATTGACGTTCCTGAACTCGCTTCCCCGTTCTGCGTAGCGTCCTGTACTTTTACTGTCTGTATGCACACTGGGTCTTATTTGTTGTGTTATCTTTTTATTTATTATTTATTATTACTCTTATTATTTATTATTTGTGCCTTCTTGTTTGTTATATTGCGTCGTTTACTTGTATGTCTATTGTGTAATATGTCTTGTCACCGTGGGATAGAGAAAACGTAATTTCGATCTCTTTGTGTGTCTCGGCATGTGAAGACGTTGACAATAAAGCAGACTTTGACTTTGACTTTGACTTTGACTTTTCCCTTTCCTGGACACAGGTCACCAGGGCTCCCCTCTGGAGCCAGGCCTGAGGTTGGGGCTTGACGGGGAGAGCGCCTGTGGGAGGGCCAAAGGAGTTGGGTGCTTTAATGAGCTGGGCACTTGCCAAAGGGAGTGGAACCTTGGCGGTCCAATCCCCGACTACAGAAACTAGCTCTCGGGCAATGGTTCTTAACCTGGGTTCGATCAAACCGGTTCAGCGAGTCGGTCTCAAGGGTTCGACAGAGTGTGACACTGTGGAGGTCCAAACAAACCTAATTTATTGTGTAAATTCTGATTTGCCAGTATGTAATTTGTTGTGAGGTCATGCATAGTGTTGGTTTTGTTCTTTGAGCAAGGTGATGTTCATGCACGGCTCATTTTGTGCACTAGTAAAAATCATTTATGTCTTGAATTTCAAAAAAATATATTTTTCAGTAACAAGGGGTTTGGCGAATGCGCATATGAAACTGGTGGGGTTCGATACATCCAACAAGGTTAAGAACCACTGCTTTAGGGATATAGAATGTCATCTCTCTGGCGTGCGAGGCAAAGCGGTTCTGACAGGATATAGTCATGCTCGCCTTCACACAGCTTGGGCTCTGCTACCAGTCCTCTCAAGAGGGGCAAGACTCGCTTCCACTCTGGAGTTGTCCACGTTGAAAGGCGCCGACCAGGAATGGGTATACCTACCCTACCCCCTCACTCCGGCTTGGCACCTGTATATTGGGGTTCACCTCTGTGAATGAGAGGGTAGCCTCCCTTTGCCTTTGGGTGGGAAGGACGAATCCCGATTGTTGCTTGTGATTATCACCTCACAGAAAATCAGAATGCCACCCTTTTTAGAGTCCTTGGAGGGTGTGTTTGAGAGCACTTCCCCTTAGGAGTCCATCGTTCTGTCTTGAGATTTTAATGCTTATGTGGGCAGTGACACGGAGGAATGGCCTCCACGATTAGAACCCAAGTGTTTTTTTGTATGCGCCATGGATTGTCCTTAACGCCTTGTTCAAGCATATGTGCACTTGGCGCCAGGAAACCTTTGCCGTAGTTCAATGATCTACTGTAGTTGTGTTCTTGGATTTGCAGACGCATGTTTTGGACACTCTGGTGAAGAAAGAGGCGGAGCTATCAACCGATCCCAACCTGGTTGTGAGTTTGCTCAGATGGTTGGGAAAGTTGCCGGTTTGACCTGGCAGACCCAAACGTATTGTGAGCGTTTTCAGAATCCTTTGGCAGAATCCTGTCAGAGTTTCAACTCCCACCTCCGGCAGACGTTTGCCCACATCCTGGGGGATGCGGGGGACAATCGTCTGAGTGGACCATGTTACGTGCCTCCGTTGTTGAAGTGGCCGATCAGAGCTGTGCCCGTAAGGTAGTCGGTCTGTGTTGTGGCAGCAATCCCCAACCCGCTAGCAAGCAGTCAAGCTGAAGAAAGAGTCCTACCGGGCCGCTTTGGCCTGTGACACTTTGGAAGTAGCTGACGGCCAAACAAAACACAACTTCGGCGGTCGCTGAAGCAAAAACTCTTGGGAGATGTTTAGCAAGGCCATGGAAAAGGACTTTCCGGATGGCTTAGAATAAATTCTGGTCCACCATCTGGCGTCCCAGAAGAGGGAAGCAGTATGTGTGTACTGTATACAGTGATCCCTCATTTTTCGTGGGAGATGCATTCAAGAACCACCCGCGATAAACGAAGATCCGCAAAGTAGAAACGGTATATGTATCATTTATGAATTTACAAATCATTGGATCAAAATTTACAACACGTAGTGTTTCTTGTTAGCCGCTCGAGGGTGCAAGTTGACTTGAAGTGTGATTTACCTTGTCAAGCAAAAAAGCTTCTGGATGTTGTCAGGGTGTCCTGTTTGACACGCCTCTACAACACCGTGTGGACATCGGGGTCAGTGACTGTGGATTGGCAGACGCGGGGTGGTGGTTCCCCTTTTCAAGAATGGGGATCGGAGGGAGCGTTCCAACTGCAATCACACTTCAGCCTCCCTGGTAAGGTCTATTACGGGGTGATGGAGAGGAAGGTCCATCGGGAGGTCGAATCTCAGATTCAAGCGGCTTAATGTTGCTTTTGTCCTGGCTGTGGAACAGTGAATTAGCTCTACACCCTCGGCAAGGTCCTTGGGGGAGCATGGGAGTTCTCACAGCCAGTCTACATGTGCTTTGTGGACTTGAAGGAGCCGTTCGACTGTGTCCCTCGAGGAGTTCTGTGTGGGGTGCTGCAGGAGTATGGGGCACCTAACCCCTTGATAAGGGCAGTTCAGTCTCTGTACAATCGATGGTTTTAGGCTTATTTTTTTCAAACAATAGTTTTTAATAGTAAAGAGAAATGTCATACTATGCTGACTGTTATTTATGAAGGCTGGAATGACAGCTGCAACTGTCAGCAAGTTAAGAGATTTCTCTCTTCTAACTTCAACTACAACTCCATTCAATCATTGGTTTTAGGCTTCCTTTTTTCAAACAATATTTTTTTTCCAGTAAAGGGAAATGTCATACTACGTATGTTGATTGTTTTTTATGAAGGCTGGAATGACAGCTGCAACTGTCAGCAAGTCAAGAGATTTATTGTTATTGGAAAAAATACTTTGCCAAGCCAAGATGAACACCTTAGCTCCAGCCAACAATCTTCTGATACTGTAAGAAAAATGACGGATTTCAGAACAAACGGTTTACATATGACTACCTCTGAAATGTCCCCCACCCTGTGATAAATAATGATAAATGTTAACATATTTTCAACAATAAATCAGTTCGTCTCGTCGTACTGAGTCGTGCTACAAGTACGGCAGGCAGGTTCTGCTTGACATCGGCAAAAGAGAGTTTTGTCGAGTTCTGGACTTTGATGCGGGAACATCAAAGGAGCTCGGACTGCTACGTCCTGAAGCGTCGCCGGGCTCGTCTGCTATTCCTCCCCCGGTTGGGAAGCGTCGAAAGCGGTGTGCGAGGAGGCTGAAGAGGGGCAAACGCGGGGGCGTCCGGGCCAGGCTGGCGGCCAGCCCTGCTCGCCCGGCCGTGCCTTCCATTCTTCTGGCGAATGTTCGATCGCTGGACAACAAAATGGATTACATTCGCCTGCTGCGATCTACAAACCGGACAGTGCGGGACTGCTGTGTGCTCGTGTTCACTGAGACTTGGTTGACTGTCAACATTCCGGACTCTGCCGTACATCTGGAGCGGCTAGCGTGCTATCGGGCGGACCGGGCCATTGTACAAGGGGGGAAATCTCGTGGAGGTGGAATATGCGTCTACATCCGTGACGAATGGTGCCGGGACTCTGTAGTGGTATGCAAGCACTGCTCGCCACTGGCGGAGTTCGTGATCATTAAGTGCCGTCCTTTTTACCTGCCAAGGGAATTTACTGCGATTCTGCTAGTCGCGGTTTACATCCCGCCTTCCAACATCGAAGGCGACAGGATCACGGCTCTTAGTGAACTGTACCAGGCTGTCAGTGAACAAGAGACAGCGCAGCCTGACGGTTTCACTATCTTCGCTGGGGATTTTAATCATGCTAACCTGAAGTCTGTTTTTCCGAGGCTTCACCAGCATGTTAATTTTCCTACGCGTGGCGACAGCTTCCTGGACCGGGTCTACTCTTCGCATAAAGGAGCTTTCAAAGCCGCCCCCCTCCCCCATCTTGGACTTTCTGACCATATCACTGTTATGCTTTTGCCCGCATACAGACAAATGGTGAGAGCGTCCAGGCCGGTTCGCAAGCAGGTACGGGTGTGGCCTGAGGGTGCCTCTGATGCACTGCGTGACTGCTTTGGCTCTACTGACTGGGACATGTTTAGGAGGGCTGCCACTTGCGACGATCGGACAGACATTGAGGAGTATACTGACTGTTTCCTCCTACATCAGGAAGTGCATTGATGATGTGACTCTCTCAAAATCCATCGTCACTCGGGCTAACCGGAAGCCATGGCTGACAGGGGCTGTCTTCAGGCTGCTGAGGGCCAGGGACAAAGCCTTTAGAGCAGGGGATGAGGCTGGCTTGAGGATTGCGAGGGCCGACCTGTCCCGGGGCATCAAAGAAGCAAAGAGGGCGTTCTCGTGCAAAATTACCGCCCACTTCAAGGACAGCAGGGACGCACGGAGCCTTTGGCAAGGCATTCAGACCATCACGGATTACAAGCCCGCGCCGCAGAGCTGTGAAGGCGACGTCCGTCTGCTCAATGACCTCAACCGCTTCTTTGCTCGCTTCGACGCTCAGAACAGCACTTGCCCGCTGAAGGCCACTCCCCCTTCACACGAGCTGCCCCTGTGCCTCTCCGCCGACAGCGTGAGGAGGGCGCTTGCCGCTATCAACATCCGTAAGGCGGCGGGCCCTGACAACATCCCGGGTCGGGCGCTGAAGGACTGCGCTGGTGAGCTGACGGATGTCTTCACGGACATCTTTAACACTTCCCTGCAGCAGGCCATCGTCCCGTCGTGTTTCAAAGCTGCCACCATCGTACCTGTGCCGAAGAAACCCGCTCCGTCCTGCTTCAATGACTACCGCCTCGTGGCACTTACGCCCATCATCATGAAGTGCTTTGAGCGGCTTGTCATGGAGCACATCCGATCCGTTCTCCCCCCCACCATTGACCCCTTCCAGTTTGCGTACCGAGCCAAACGGTCTTCTGAGGATGCCATCTGCTCTGCCCTCCACTCGGCCCTCACCCACCTGGAGAGGAGGGACTCGTATGCAAGATTGCTGTTTGTGGACTTCAGTTCTGCCTTCAACACCATTGTGCCACAACGCCTCATCAGCAAACTTGACGCGCTGGGCCTCAGTACCTACCTCTGCAACTGGCTACTGGACTTCCTCTGTCAGAGGCCACAGGTAGTACGTGTTGGCGACAAAATCTCCGCCAGCATCACGCTGAGCACGGGGGCCCCCCAAGGCTGCTGCTCTTCACCCTCCTGACGCATGACTGCACTGCAACCTACAGCGACAACCGTATCGTGAAGTTTGCTGACGACACGACTCTGGTGGGTCTCATCACCAAGGGAGACGAGACTCAATACAGGCTGGAGGTTGACCTTCTGACCACGTGGTGCAGGGACAACAACCTCCTGCTGAACGTCGACAAGACCAAGGAGATTGTTGTGGACTTCCGGAAGGATCACACCCAACACCTGCCGCTGACCATCGACGGTGCTGTGGTGGAGAGAGTGAGCAGCGCCAAGTTCCTGGGGGTGCACATCAGTGAGGATCTCTCCTGGTCCACCAACACCGCATCACTGGCAAAGAAAGCCCAGCGCCGCCTGTACTTCCTGCGGAAACTCAGGCGAGCGAGCGCTCCTCCGGCCGTCATGACTGCATTTTACCGCGGCACCATTGAGAGCGTCCTCTCCAGCTGTATTGCTGTTTGGGGTGGCGGCTGCACTGACTACAACTTGAAGGCCCTGCAGCGCATAGTGAACACGGCTGGTAAGATTGCTGGTGCTTCGCTCCCCTCCTTGAAGGACATTTACACCTCCCATCTCACCCGCAAGGCGACCACGATTGTGAGTGATGTGAGTCACCCCGCTCACTCTTTGTTCGAGCTTCTGCCCTCTGGGAAGAGGTACAGAAGCCTGCGCTCCCGCACCACCAGACTCTCAAACAGCTTCATACTCCAGGCTGTTAGGATCCTGAACTCGCTCCCCCGTTCTGCATAGCGTCCTGTACTTTTACTGTCTGTACTGTCTGTATGCACACTGGCTCTTATTTGTTGTGTTATCTGTTTATTTATTATTTATTATTACTCTTATTATTTATTGTTTGTGCCTTTTTGTTTATGATGTTTTTTACTTTTGCGCTATGCTTGCTGGCTCCGTTTTGCTCCTCTTATTTATTGTGTTATCTGTTTATTATTTATTCATCACTCTTACTATTGATTGTTTGAATTTTTGCCTTCTTGTTTTTATATTGTGTCGCGTACTTGTATGTCTATCGTGTTATGTGTCTCGTCACCGTGGGATAGAGAAAAACGTAATTTCGGTCTCTTTGTGTGTTGTGACATGTGGAGAGATTGGCAATAAAGCTGACTTTGACTTTGACTTTGACTAAAGTTTTGAACTATGACCATAGCCTGAATATTTGTATTATTCTGCAAATTGTACATACTGGAATGTAATGTGTCTTTGTAGACGTATGAGACGACTGGCCAACACTGTTCCATCCTGGTAGAAAGAAATTTGAAGTGATGGCTGATGATCTGGAAGACAACCTCTGGAGACCCAAAAGTTGTTGAGAATGGTCACACATGCATTTATACACACACCATAAATATACTCAATGTAGTCAGTGCTCACACTTTGAGGAAAAT
The DNA here is from genome assembly GCF_033458585.1 of Syngnathus typhle. Classification (NCBI taxonomy): domain Eukaryota; kingdom Metazoa; phylum Chordata; class Actinopteri; order Syngnathiformes; family Syngnathidae; genus Syngnathus; species Syngnathus typhle. The sequence continues at coordinate 12,220,179 of NC_083749.1, read as the reverse complement.
GAAGTCATTTTGGAACAAAGGACCCACATACGTATAACCACATATACCAATTGCATTTGAAGGATAAAATGTGATTCAAGGATAAAATGTGACAACTCTTCAGCAACAAAGGTTTCAGTTGTCTAGGATTTAAACGTCTTTGGACAATGACCAGAGCCAAAACATTTTAATTATGCTGCAAATGATCAATATTTTAAGATAATTGGAGTAAAATCTGTCCGTATGAACTTTACCTATCTGTCACCCAAATATGTTCTACGAGGACCAATATATTATTGAGGGTATTTACACATGCATGGACAATGCCATGAATATATTATGTAGTTGGTGGAACTGATGCATCAATTTGTATTATCCACACATGTATTTCTCTGCAAATCGATAATTTTTCATAATCTAGCTAAAAAACATCTGTAATTCCCTATTGAGAACTAAATCCTTCACTTTTGCATTGACAGTTTTACTAATCACCTCATTTAATTTGCATTTAATATGCATACATCATGTAAGTGCTTGAAGCTTCTAGCTAGGTTACCTGATAACCTGTTTAATGTTGATTGTATATCATATAGTATTTCAACACTGAGCAAGCCAAATTTGTTGTTCAAAATACTTGTATTACGAAATGTGTGTAGAATGGCTGATGAGTCCCCAAAAAACTGTGTAATTGTTATTGGTGGCCTTATTTGCTGTTTTTAAAATGATAGAAATAATGAGCACGATGCATGTTGATTCCAGCTAGGCTCAAGACGTGTATATGTAGAGGCCATTGATAAATTGAATGATTAGTTGCATGTGTTAACACATATTGTATGCTATTACATGGCAAAATTGTTGAAATAATAATTATGGGCATTTTTACTTGTGGCACTGTACGTCATAACTCGTTCTTTTTGTAAAACGTTTTTGTTTGATATTGAAATAAAAACACTTGCTCAAACTTGTTTTTTTTTTAATTGTGTGAAGGCGAAGGCCTTCACACATATGTTATTCTACTCCATTCACTTTATTATTATTATTCTATTTTATTCCTTGTCCCGCTTCTTCTTCCACATTTTTCATCCGATTCACTCCATTCCACTTTTGACGTATTCCAAATATTCTCGACGTGAGCGCTTGTATTTTTCTTGTTCCGAAGATTTTCCGTTTTCGCAAAATTCCCAAAATTCCGACAAATTTTTCCCCATTCATTCTTAATGGCACATTCGACATTTCACAAAATTTCGTTTTTCACCTCTAATTTCTACAATTTTCAACCGATTCAACCCATTCCAACTTTCAACTGTTCATCTTTTGCCTACCTATTCCACAACTTCCCACAACTTCCCACTTCACATCTTTTATTTTGAAATTCAACCAAAATTCTCTAAAATTTTGTTTTTCTACTCTAATTTCTACATTTTTCAACCGATTCAACCCATTCCAACTTTCAACTGTTCATAATTTTTCTACCTATTCCACAACTTCCCACTTATCAAAAACTTCACATCTTTTGTTTTGAAATTCACACCCAATTCTCCAATATTCCCTTTTTCCCTTCTCATTTCTACATTTTTCAACCGATTCAACCCATTCCAACTTTCAACTGTTCATCATTTTTCTACCTATTCCACAACTTACCAAAAACTTCACGTCTTTTATTTTGAAATTCACCACAAATTCTCCAAATTTTCTACATTTCTCAAGTAATTCAACACGTTTCAACATCATTCGGCAGCATTCCCCGAAGAAGTTATTCATACATTTCGCCTTCACACGCAATTTCTCCAGAAATTGCAAAATTCTAGTATATTGTATAGCATGCATTTATAGTCGTTTATTGGACTTAAGTAGAATTTCTGTGGTTAAAAATGAAGACAAAAACAGTATGTTGCATGTTGATTTTGCCCTTGTTGAAGGAGTAGTAAAGAACAAAATGATCAATGAACCAAGAACATCTGCAGAATGAAAATACAGTACGTTTTGAAAGTTGCAAAAGGTAACAGAGACTTCAGATACAGTCAGGGTGTGGGAGGGGTTTGGCGAGGTTGTGAAGAATGACCTTCAAACGGCTTCAAGGAAATTATGGTTCACCATCCGATGTCTCCGGAGGGGGAAGCAGTGCACGGTTTAACACTGTGAGACGGTGTGCTGCTGACCTCGACTCAGGTGTGTCGGTGGGGCGAATACTTCGAAGACCTCAATTCCACCGACGTCTTTCATTGTGAAAGCAGGGCCTGGGCTTCAAAGTCACTAAGGTAGTTAAACAACTCCTCGTTGGCAGGACCCCGGAGTTCTTAAAGGCTCTTGATGTTGTGGGGCTGTCCTGGCAGACACGCCTCTACATTGTGTAGAAATCGGGGACAGTGCCTCTGGATTGGCAGACTGGGGTGGTGGTCCCCCTTTCTAAGAAGGGGAATCGCAGGGTGTGTTCCAACTACAGAGGAATCACACTCTTCAGCCTCCCCGATAAGGTCTATTCAAAGTTGCTGGAGAGGAGGGTCCATCGCGAGTTAAAATTTCGGATTGAGCAGTGTGGTATTCGTTCTGGCCGTGGAACACTGGACAGGCTCTATACCAGGGGTGGCCAACCAGTCAGAGACTATGAGCCACATGTTTTACTGTGTTACTGCAAAGAGCCACATCATACACTTGAGCACACATGAACTATCGCCCCCAGGCTGCTCGGTTTCAAATGGGCCACGTTTACCTGTGCATTTTTCTCCTGCCATTTTGAGAGTGAAATTGACAATTGTTTCCTCAAATGGGTTTGCCCCTCCTCGTTTGCGGGATTTCACCTCATGCGCATGCGCGTTTGACAAAAATACCATATTAAACTCAAGCGAAGCAAACACGCACAAAAAAACAACAAAATGGTTGATATGAACGTAAAGGAGCCGCATGAAACCAGGCAAGGAGCCACATGGAACCAGGAAAGGAGCCGCATGCCACCCCTGCTCTATACCCCCGGCAGGATCCTCGAGGGTGCATGGGAGTTCACACAACCAGTCCACATGTGTTTTGTGGTCCTGCAGAAGGCGTTCAACCGTGTCCCTCGAGAAATTCTGTCGGGGGTGCCAAACCCACTGATAAAGGTGGTTCGGTCCCTGCATCACCGTTGTCCAGCTTTCACTGAAACGGTTCGCAGCTGAGTATGACGCGGTCAAGATGAAAACCACTACCTCCAAATCTGAGACCATGGTCCTCAGTCGGAAAAGGGTGGAATGTCCTCTCCGGGTCGGGGATGAGATCCTGCCCCAAGTGGAGAAGTATCTTGGGGTCTTGTTTGCGAGCGAGAGCAGGATGGAGCGCAAGTCCGACAGGCGGATTGGTGCAGCTTATGCTGTTATGTTACTCTGTACCGGTTCATTGTGGTGAAGAGGGAGCTTAGCCGAAAAGCGAAGCTCTCGATTTACCGGCCGATCTACGCTCCTACCCTCACCTATGATCATGGGCTATGGTCCGTGACCAAAAGAACAAGATCCCAGATACAAGCGGCTGAAATGAGTTCTCTCCACAGTGCGTCCTGGCTCTCCCTTAGAGATAGGGTGAGAAGCTCAGTCATCTGTGAGAGATTCGGAGTCGAGCTGCTGCTCGTCCACATTGAGAGGAGCCAGATGAGGTGGCTTGGGCATCTCATTAGGATGCCTCATTCCCTGGGAGATGTTCTGGGCATGTCCACCCGCAGGAGACCCCGGGGACGATCCAGGATGTGGTGGAGAGACTATGTCTCTCGGCTGACCTGGGAACGCCTTGGGATCCCCCGGGATGAGCTGGACAAAGTGGTTGGGAAGAGGAAAGTCTGGGCATCCCTCCTAAAGTTGCAGGCCCCGTGACCCGATCCCAGATAAGTAGTTCCACTCACTGATTGTCTTTTTTGATGAATGAGCTGCAAGCGGTTCTGGAGTGGGTCTGCTGGCCAAGCCAAGAAGGAAGGAGTTGGTTTCACACCTGGCTGTTGCAGTGTCCGGCCGGCCCTGGGTGGGCATCGGAGAGATTCTGGCATGCATCCATTTTACATGTGGAGAACCCACTCTCCTAGTCTTAATAGACCAGTAGCAACATGACCAACAGTGCTGGCGCACAGCCAAGGGCAAAAGAGAAATATTTCTCAGAACAAAAAAAGAAGGAAAAAACATGTGCAACTTAGTCTTGGGATGAGCCTATCAGCGTGCTAGCAGGGAAAACAAAAGAACAGGCCCCAGCCTTCTGGCATTCCAGAAGAGTCATAAAAGGCCAAAGCCCAGGGCAGGAGAGTCACAGCAAGAGAGGAGCCGAGGGACCAAAAGCAAGAGACATCCAGAGACAAGAGAGAAAGACAAGAATTGGCATCAGCTCTTATACTTGCGGGCCCCAATTCCAGACCTGCCTCACGTGGAGATTGGAGACTGTCTTGTGACCCGATCCTGGCCCCCTCATTCAAGTAACATTAATTTGAACATAACTCAGTACAGTCATAGCTTTGGTCATTTTCAATTATATAATAAATATAGCTAATAAATATAGCTGTGAAACCTAATCAACGTTCAACCAATCCACCATGAGTAATTTTGAAGGACCTATCGTTTGTGAAGGTTCATACTGTCCTTTCCGTTTACTGTGTTAAATGGTTATTTTGGTCAAACAGGAAAAAGTTTTATCTTTGCTTTACATGTTTTGGCGACCTCCTGTCGCCTTCCTCAGAAGTGTCACAAGATGGGGAAGTGACGTGTCTTACTGGTTGTTTATGAGGGTTAGGTGGTTCTTGGTTTGGCCAGACAGCAGGGGCGCTTGCGCCCAGAAATGACATCATGTAGCCTGAAAACGGGCCTTTGAGGACGCAGCCTGTAAATTCGGACACAGGGTGGGTGTGGGCCCCCTCGTCTCGCGTCATACTTCTGGGACCTTGCTTGCGGATTTAGATGGCCTCTCTGACCCTGGCATTGTTCCAGTCCACGATGTGATTTTTTTTTTTCTCTTACAATGATCGAATATGGCGGATTTGAGATTTTCTTGCTCGGCTTCAAGATTCAAGAGTTTTTATTTGCCATGTTTGAGTGTGCCAAACAAGGAATTTGACTTCGGTAAGTTGTTTTATTGCTCGTTTGTCTGTTGGTGGTCTCTTTTTCACATTCCTTTTGATGTCATTTCCTTGTCCCAAACACAAATACAAAAAATAAATGGAACATCAATCCACTGGTCATCCTACACACAAAACTCAGACAAGTTTTAGTTACACCCATAAATCCAAAACACAAATGAGATGTAATATACGAAATACCTTGCATATCTTTCAACAACACATACATCGGGGAGACAGCGAGAACATTTGGGAAATTTCGTCCGTCCGTCCATCCATCCCTTCATCCGCCCATCGGCTAGTATACCGTAATTTTCGGACTATAAGTTGCGGGTTTTTTTCATAGTTTGGTTGGGGGGGGCGACTTATACTCAGGAGCGACTTATATGGTTTTTTTTCAAAAATTAAAAAAAAAAAAAAAAGTGAAATCGCAATAAACGAACTGGAATGTAGCAAGGGATTACTGTAATTTGAATTTCAAGTGACTTCAGCAGCGCTGACGCGGCGTCGCGGCAGCACGGCGGTTGTTTACATAAAGGACAAAGATTGTCAAGTTTATCAAGTCAAGTTTATTGTATAGCCCTAAATCACAAGCAGTCTCAAAGGGCTTCACATAGACAGAAATTGACAATTATTCTCAAAGCATCCCCTGATCTTAAGCTCCCAAAAGGGCAAGGAAAAACTTAAAAACCCCTACTGGGGGAAAATGAGAAACCTTGAGAAGGGACCACAGATGGAAGGATCCCCCTTTCAGGATCACCAGGTTGGAATGGATGCAGAGAGGGCACAAATGATACAACATGAACATCAATGAAATAAAAGGTGGATGTCCATGTCAGAGCAGAGGGCTGCCGAAGGAGCCCTCAATTGTCCTGGCAGTGTCTACGAGGAGGTTGAGCTGCAGTTCCCCCATCCTGAATTGACCCACGAGAATCCAGATAGCCGCTGTCAGCATGGGTGCCACCTAACCACCTCCCCGGCCGGGGAGGGGTGAGGGAAGGGGTGGAGAGGGAGAGAAAACAAACTCCAGCCGAATCGGCCACTACAGGTTAGTTAAAGGCCATGTCATAGAAATGTGTCTTTAAACGTGTCTTAAATGTTTCTACTGAGGTAGCAGTTCTAATATCCATTGGTAGGGCATTCCAAAGCTCTGGAGCCCGAATAGAAAATTCTCTAGAGCCTGCAGACATTTTCTTGGCCCTCGGTGTCACTAAAAGGGTAGCGTTTTGCGAACGAAGGTTACGAGACGGAACATAAGAAACAACTAGGTCGACGAGATATGAAGGCGCTAAGCCATGCAGTGATTTATAGGTTAATAGAAGAACCTTGAAATCACATCTTAAATGGACCGGGAGCCAATGTAAGTTGGCTAGTATTGGGGTAATGTGATCAAATTTTCTTGGCCGAGAGAGCAGCCTTGCAGCAGCATTTTGTACTAACTGTAGACTTTTGATGCGGGACTTAGGAAGACCCGAAAATAGTACATTACAGTAGTCCAGGCGCGACGTGACGAACGCATGAATAATAGTTTCTGCATCACCGGTCGAGAGGATCGGACGAATCTTTGCAATATTACGAAGGTGAAAAAACGCAATTCTGGTTATATTCTTAATGTGCTTTTGAAAGGAGAGAGTTTGGTCAAATATTACCCCGAGATTAGTTACAGTATCGCTTTGAGTGATAGTACGGTTATCTATAGTTATAGCGGTTTCCTTGAATAAGTGTTGATAACGAGTTGGACCAATTATCAACATCTCAGTTTTATCTGGGTTAAGACGAAGGAAGTTGAGAGACATCCATTGCTTGATCTCCGCAAGGCACGCCTCAAGATTACAACAATCCCGCGGATCTGTCATCGATAACGGCATATATAATTGGGTGTCATCCGCATAGCATTGAAAACTAATATTATATTTACGTATTATGTCGCCAAGCGGAATCATATAAATATTAAAAAGAATTGGTCCGAGAACCGATCCCTGTGGGACACCACACGTAACATTATAGAGCTCCGAGGACGCATTGCCATGGACCACTCGGTGCGTCCTGTTTGATAGATAGGAATGGAACCAGCCTAGTGCTGACCCTGAAATTGACTCGACGGAGCTCTCTTTCACTTCCGTGGATTGAAGTCGGGGGCCGGCGCTCGGCCGGGTGGCTGTCCAGGGACGGTGGATGGGGCTCGGGCAATGCTTTTACGCACGCCCGGTCCTACTCTACCGAGCTGGCTTTCACCTCCGTGGATGGAAGTCGAGGGCCGGCGCTCAGCCGGGTGGCTGTCCGGGGACGGTGGATGGGGCTCGGTCATGGCTTTTACGCACGCCCGGTCCTATTCTATGGAGCTCTCTTCCACTTCCGTGGCTGGAAGTCCACGCCGCCACACGCCTGTAAGTTTGTTTTGTTAAATAAAGAGCCGTTTACCAAACCCACGTCTTTCCTTGAACTTTGTTAACGCTACAATATAGTTATATAGTAGATCTGTGGAATAACGACGAGGCTGACGTCAGGGTGCGGCGTTGTTGACAAAGGACGAGGAATTTGATCAATGAATTTAATGATTTTGAGTGCACAGATGGTTTGATAACATTATTGCTTATATAATAGTGTTTTGATATATAATTTATATATCGTTATATGGGCCTGTGGAATATTTTGAAGTGCAAGAGCCGTCAGCAGCGCGCACGCATTGTTGATAAAGGAGGATTGATATTTATGTAATAGTTTTTTGAATAACTCTGAATTTTACGTCAGGGCCGTTCTCAGCTCTTAGTTTGTGTTTATGTCACGTTAGCATACCTATCGTTTAGCCTGTTGTTGCTCGTTCATGACTGTTCTTGGTGTTGGATTTTGTCGAATAAATTCCCCCCCAAAATGCGATTTATACTCCGGAGCGACTTATACCTATATGCTTTTTTTCACTTTTTTGGGCATTTTATGGCTGGTGCGATTTATACTCCGGTGCGACTTATAGTCCGAAAATTATGGTAGATCCTTCACACTTATTTCTGTGATTCCGTCCGTCCATCCATCCAGCCAGCCAGCCAGCCAGCCAGCCAGCCATCCATCCATCCATCCATCCATCCATCCATCCATCCATCCATTCTATACCGCTTGTATACGGGGGTCGTGGGCTCTATGATTTCAGTTATTTTCAAATAAAAACTGTGTACAGGTATGGATTTTTTTTATTCTGGCACGTCATAAAACATTCTGTCTTAATGAAAATAGCTCAAAGGTAACTCCAAGTAAACTACTTGCAAGCAGAGTGTACAATTATTTCTCTTGTGTTCTTTCTGTTAGGCATTAGGAAGCCTAACAACGGTAAATAAGGTTGTACTGATTTGCTTATTTAACAAGATAGGGATGTCTGTCTGGACTGAACGAATTTGAGAGATAGAGACTAAGAATATGCAGATTACTACTACAGGGGGTCCTCGGTTTACGACGGCGATCTGTTCCTACGCGGCGACGTAAACCAAATTTTGATGTAGGTTTGAACAGTAATAAAATGCAACAGTACAGTAATCAAAAATAAGAAAACTATTTCTTACCTTTATTTCTGGTTGACAGGTGTTGTAAGAAAGAGACGACGCAACAGTCCAAAATGGCGTATGCCATGTGAGTGGGTAATGCCGTCTTCCCCGGTCCACAGCCTCTCTCGCGCTGTATTCTTCCGCCGCGCACACTAACTAGTGTCGTAAACATGAAACAACATAACTCTAGGCCGTTGTAAACCAAGGAGCCCTGTACTTTGTAATGTAAAACAACGATCCAGGTATGTTTTTTTATGGTAGCTTGGCACGGTTAAGAACCCAACAAGAATGCTTAATTTGCACAATATGTGCAATACAATAGAACAAGTGAATCTAAATTAGCATATTTTTCAACCTAAAATTATCAGTATCACCAATACTGGCGCGACTATTTACTTGGTATCAATCTGTGCTGTCCTCACTCCGAAGCGTCTACTTTTTCACCAGCTAGACAGCGAGGGAATGATGCCTCAAATAATCAGACTTCGTTGTCTTTAATGCTGATTTATTGAGGAATGGCCTCAAACCATTGCCCTCTTAAGACCATCGTAAAACTGAAAATACAAAATTTCGGCGTTAAACAACCGTTAGCTTGTAGCATGTTGGCTAACGTAACTTTGATATGTAAATAAAATTAACATACAATCGTTTACAAAGGTAAAGACAGAAAAAAACACAAGTTCACAAGACTTACAGACAAATCTTGTCCAAGGCAACAACGTTTAAAGTACCGTTTTTTTCCGTGTATAGTGCGCCCCCATGTATAGTACGCACCCCTAACAATGGCATGCTGATGCTGGAAAAAAGCTTGTACCCATGTATAATACGCACCAATTTTTATGAATTTTTTTTAATTTTTTTTTTTTTTTTTTTTTTTTTAAGTCCCAAAGATCGTCACACACGCAGGGAGGCAATGGGTCCCATTTTTAAAGTCTTTGGTATGGTCTTAACTAGGCTGGATGTCATTTTTTTTGTTGGCGTTGATTTCTCCGACTGCCCCTAAACGCACCACCGCGCTCCGTGCGCGCATGGGCTGCGGACGTGAAAAAGGCGGCTCTCTATGGGAGAGACGTTGAAGAGGAATAAAAACAACCTTGGAAACCAAAACTTGCCCCTCGTCGTGACTCGGAGCCGCAACAAATGTTTCGGATTTGTGTAGGGTACATTGTGAGACAGCAAACGAGCAGGTGATCGAGCAAGCCTTGTCTGATACGAGAGCATTGCGGTCGCATGGAGCGTGTTTGAAGCGAACAGCAGAGAAGAAAGGAACAAGGCAAAGTGTTGTGAAATAAAATATTACCTGTAATACGCATTTTGTTATTTGCTGATTGAAACTGCTAATTAAACTGTGAATTGAAACTAATAGGTGGAGAACTGAACTCTCGCTCTTTATATAGCTGACGTGTCTTGCGCAACCGTTCTGCGCATCTGTAATGGCGGCCTCCGTATGACGTCCGGTCCGCGATGGAGATTAAAAAACAAACAATATTTGACAATAACACACCATCGAGGATTGCACCATCGCATCAAACGATGTGTCGTCAATTATGAATTTTACTAAGTGTGTTGGGCAGGATGGCTGAATGCGATGCGCGATTGACAACAAACAAGAAGAAAGGTGAGTTTTATTTCGGGGGAGATTTGTCATGTCTCGTCCCCAGTTTTGCTATGTGTCTAGGTTGCCATAGTTTCTGTTCGTGTCACCCCGCTCTTCCTGTGTCACCTCAATCGATGTAACGTGTTTTGTATTTAAGTCCTGTCTGCCCCTCGCTCACCGTTGGATCATTGCATGTGTTACTGTCATGATGTCTGTTTGGTTTCTGTTCCTGTCTTTGGTAATGTCACCCTGTCTTTTTGTTCCACGACTTTGTCGGTCAGTCCTGTTGTTGGTTTTGTTGTACCATGACTTTATTAAAAAAAAAAAAAAAAAAAAATTAAAAAAAAAAAAAAATTAAAATTTTTTTCTTTGTACCCATGTATAATACGCACCCCAGATTTTAGGACAATAAATTAGTAAAATATTGCGCACTATACACGGAAAAAAACGGTAGTAAAATATTGCGCACTATACACGGAAAAAAACGGTATAACATCAACTTCGTACATCCACAGTAGGTATAACTGATCCGTCTGGGGCTCTCGTTCTGAGTAAAACGCTTACACTAAGCGTCCACAGGAGGGTGCTCTTAACTATTAAATAGGAAATGACGTTTCATTATAAAACCTACAGAGGGCAGAACACTCCTCGCCAGGTACAATACAGTTGTACCACTACAATTTTTCCCAAAACATAACAGGTTAGCAATCACAATCTACCGGATTTTTCGGACTATAAATCACGTTTTTTCTCATAGTTTGGGTGTGGGGGCGACTTATACTGAGGAGCGACTTATATGTGATTTTTGTCACAAATTTTCAAAATTAAAAAAAAAATTTAAAAAATAAAAAATGAAACTGCGATAAACGAACCGTGATGTAGCTAGGGATTACTGTAGTTTGAACTGCAAGTTGCGTCAGCGGCGCGGCGGTTGTTTACAAAAAGGACAAAGGATTCGATCACGGGATGACGAAGATGACGAAGGGCCCCACATGTTACGCTAGATCTTGGGTGTATATAGTGTACAAGATGGTGTATCGGTCAGAATACAGGAGGCCTGTTAGGGTTTGCAGAATATCTTCATCGTATGATTATGTTGCAATATAACCTGCAATAATTTAACTAGCTTGTCCTGTCTAGACAAAACTAGTTGACCAAAGTGCTAAGATCTTTTCAACTGATTGACTAGACGCAGAGGAAGCAATCAAAGTTGCTTTGTTTACAGAACGTCGTAAAAGGCCGCCTGCTATGCTTTGATCAGCAGGGGAGCGGCTTCACCCCACCCTGTGTGTTCCCACACCCCCACTTTCAACCCCACTCTGTTTCTCTCAATAAATATGCACCTGAAAAGGCCTGAGTCAGACCTCCATTCGACCATCGCTGTAAGCACAGCTATGAATGGACTCTCCGCCTGCAGGTGTTTAAAATGACTTGCTTGACTCTTGTGTGGTTCTTGCAAAATAAGTTAGAGTGAGCACCACCCTAACATTTTGGTGCCGAAACCCGGGACTCTCATTCCCGCCATCTGGCTGACGGAGGAGGACGTGCTGCATTGTCGACAAGCCAGCGTCCTTTAGGGGGACCTGGAAAAGAAAGTCCTGGGAAGAGAATTTCTTCACTGGGCCAGCATCTTAGGTCTGCCTTCGTCTGCCAGAGGTGGATTGACGGGTTCCGGCAGTGCAACGGACCAGGGATCAGGTAAGTTAAAAATTGTGTGGTTGTGAAACGCGTAAAAGTAAAAGTGCACAGGAATAAAAATAGGCAAGACAGAAGATGAGAAGTCTTGTGGAAGGAGGGGGTGTTGTAGAGTCCCCCTCCGGATGAAGTGGCTCTTCTGGAGCAGTGGTTTTCAAACTGTTTTATATATTTTTGTAAAATCTCACGTACCCCCGTGTACCCTCATTTGACAACCACTGTTCTAAGGGGACAACTTCGCGTTGGCAGGGCTGGGTAACTGGACGGTTGTCTTCAGTTCCCAGGGAAGGAAGGGGTGTTGTAGAGTCCCCCATCCGGATGAAGCAGCTCTTTTATTTTTAAAAGAGGACTTTGCGTAGGCAGGGATAAGAAATTTGTGTGGTTGAGAGAGTGACTGGTAGGATAAATTGACTACATAGCAGTTCTAGCATTGATCCACGGCAATAATACAGGCTAGTAATTGTTGAAAGGTCAATTTAAACCTGCATTGAGGATCCTCAAAGAAAGACAAAATGTAAAAATTGTATAAACCTAAAACACCAAATTAAGATGGGAAATAAGAACGGTAAATCTTTAGCTCTTGAAGAATATGAGAAGTTCATGGCGAGTAAATGTCTTAATTGTATGCAATACATGCCGAAGTAAAAGAAAAAGTATGGAGTAGAAGGGAAGTTGAAAGTTGAAGTGTGGAAGATAGTGGTTGATGTTTTGGAGGAGAGTGTGAATAGGAAGTCAAAGGGACTGAAAAAGAAAGGTAAAGAGAAATAATTGATTTGTGCTAGAGCAATGAGGCCACAGAGCGCAGGCGCACTGTCCCGGCCACGGCTCCAGCCGCAGCTGGAAATGCAGCTCAAGCGGAGCAAGAGGGATCTTCCGCTCGTATGCAAAACTTGTATCCAGGTTTAACAGACCTGCACCCTCCCCCATATAACAGAAAAGAAAGTCACGGTCACATTACTAGAAGTCCTGTACAAACGAGAAGTCTGACCACTGCTGCTAAATTTTCCCAAAATTTGGACAATGTTGATGTGTGCCCAATGACACAGGTGCCAAACCCTATTGTAGGGGAAGGCCAACCTCCACATACGTATGTTTTTCGGCCATGGACTTTGGAAGAGGCAAGAAAAGCAGTTGAAGGGGTTACCCCTGTTGCTGAAGACCCAGATAAATGGGCAGAAGACATGGCTGGAATCATACATTCCTATAGACTGAATGGGCATGAGGCAGGAGAAGCTGCAATGTCTTCTTTGGGGAAAGACTGGGCAAAGGTTAGAGGTCATTATACAGGTAGAAATAATCAAGGGCCCTTTCCCTATCCCGTTGAGGGAAATCAATTGGTAGGGGAGTACGCAGCACAATGGAATGATCTTGTGCAAAGAGTGAGAACTATATTTCGAAGACGAGCGAATTATGGTCATTTGGCAGGAATTAAACAGAAGCCTGGGGAAGATACTGATGATTTTCGCTTAAGATTTGAAAAAGAATTCAGGGTGCATAGTGGGATCCCATTCGATGATGCAGCTGAGAGTGCTTATCAGCAACAGCTTAAAAATGCGCTCCTTACACATTTCCGCCCTGAAATCGGCAACTGGGTGAGGAAACATTTGGTGGAAGTAGATGTTGCAAGTGTGACAACAACTATGCGATGGGCCATGTGCTGAGGGCGTGGTAGCAAGTGATATTGAAGCAGGGTGATGCCTAGGGAAGAGGTGACAATAGTTGCACGAAGGATAAAAGGCACTGAGGAAAGAAAAAAGAAAAAAAAGAAAAAGTATAACCAACACATCAAAATAGAGGATGACGTCTGCGCAGCGTTGTTTGTTGGTATTGTTTGTGAGCTGTGTCTCTGCTGTTTTTGTGTTGTCTGTGTGTTGTGTTATGTGTTAAGAGGATGAAATTGGCTAATATAGGTGCACTAAAGTATTTATTAGTCTGTAGTCTATCTGATTTGCACCGCAAAACAAAAACGATTTTGTAAAGATAAAAAATTTTAAAAAAGGCGCGCAATTTGTTTATGGAAACTGGTCCAGGCTCCTTTAATGCCTAGCCTTGATGAAACAAAATTTGAGAGATGGAAAGAACTTGCTTTCTGGAATTGGATGATGAACAATTATGAAATAACGACATTTCAAAGCTAAATTTGAAATTTGAGAATAAGAGAGCGATTGAGTAAGTTAAAGTTAAGAAACTACAACAGTTAACTATTATATTACTTTACTAGAAGTTATTTTGTTGATTTTTTTTTTCCGATTGGTGGATTGGGTTGTCACATTGAGAAAGGAAAATAAAACACGATACAAATTGAGCCATGGTGTTGTCACGTGGCGTTGACACCTGGCTCAACAGGGGGGATGGAAGGGCAGTTCAGTCAGCTTTATACAACATATGAATTTGATTCATATTCAAAACGTTTATAATTTTTTTTTGTAGAACTTGTTTAACATGTGCTAAACACAATCCACAGGGTTATAATGCCTGGTCATAATAGATCCATTCTAAAAATGGACTGAATTGGCTTCAAAATAAACACTGAATGCCTTAACAGTGGCAAAAACGTTATGTAAAGAAATAATACCTTGTCAACAACTGCTGTAGATGTTAAAGGATGGAATCACTATCTCTAAAATGAATGTGGATAGTTTGTTTTAGGTGACTATAAGAGTAACTGGTAAAATAAACAATTGATTGCTAATGGCAAAACAAGCTGCAAAGACAGGAAAAATAATGAATGTCATGTGTATGGGTTCACGACCAATTCTTTATGTTATACCGTTGCCATTGACAAAAGATTGTATGAAATCTGTCACGTCTACTGATTGTGAAATGTGCGACAGTGTTCTATATAATATCCGTTGAAGAAAAAAAAAGAAAAGAAACCATTGCTTTTAGAGAATATAGTCAACCAAAATTGTATATGTACCGACATGCCAAGATCTGGGAAAAAGCTGGAAATAACAAAAACATAATATCTTTAAATTTGAGAGGCGGCGATGATCTGACTGAAATTGATGCAATTAGAGTCCCACGAGGAGGTCCTGATTAATAAGAATTAATTGACCAAATTGCAGCGGGATGGGAGTCCTCCATTTACTGCTGGTGTACGATGAACAAGAACGTTGACAGAATAAATTACATCCATTACAACATGCAGAAATTGGGCAAACGGACACAAACGGGACTTGAGGCAGTGCACGAACAGCTAGCCACGCCTTCCCTAATGTCAACCCAGAACCGCAATGCTCTTATTATGTTGTTGTCTGGGAAAGGAAGGGTCTGCGCAATGTTCAGGGAACAATGCTGCACCTTTATCCAGAATGACACCGCCCCTGATGGGAGCCTGACGAAGGTGATTGCAAGCTTGCAATCCCTCAACACGAGGATGAAAGAGCACAACAAGTGGATGACTGCTTTTGGGAAGTATAAAGCCCTTGTGTCCTCAATTACTGTTAAACTCACCTTGTGTGGATGTTGTCTTCCATGTCTCCGTGCTCTGTTTAATCGTCTTATCACTACAGCAATCTCGCCCATGGACGACGAGATGGCCCGGGTATGCCTAATGTCTGAACGGCAGCATGTTGATGATAACGATGATGATGATGCAGTTTTTGCACTTGAGTTTACAGACTTTTTCCCAGATCTTCGTGTTTCCGAATGATGATGTCGCAACATTTATCCTTTTTGGTGGAAATATTTGTGCTCATACTTGTGATCCGACAACTGAACATCAAGAGAAGTGGTTGTTTTTGGTAATGTAAAAATTGAGCAAATGTGTGATAAACAGGAGGGAAATGTTGGAATAATTTAAGTGAAGCCTTGGCCTGCCAGACCTGTAGGCCTTGTCTTTACGAGTTTATGGCTTTCCTTTTATCTAGGTTTTTCCTCTTTAGTGACAGGGATGTCTTTTGATCCCTGTCAGCCATATGTATCCTTCCTGTCCTTATGTTATCTGTGTGTTTTTGTTCCTGTAAGAGGCCTTCACTAACAATGAGCAGAGCTTATTTGCATAGGCGAAATGTTTTTATTTGGTTGAAAGAAACTCCATTCCTTTTAGTTAACTGTAGGTTTGGTTCATAGATTGTTGTTGATCAGAACTGTTTTTCTTTGTTAAGTGTTAAACACAGTTTGAAGTAGTTGCGTACAAGTTATCCTATATTTACTCAATGTTTGTTTAAGGAACTGCATACCAGTTACCTTACATTTACTTAACATTTGTTTTAGTGTTTAGGACAAGTTACTTATTGTTATTGTGTATTAATTTACTAAGTAGATCAAGTCTAGCCAAGGTTTAGTTGCATTGTGCCACAGGAAAGCGGCAATTCAAGTTATCTGATCACACGCGAGGACGAGTCAGCAACCATGAGAGAAGAACAGCTGGTTGAGGAAGGAGGACAGATTCTGCGGGGGTCATGGGCCGACAATGAAGTGCTAATTCACACCACACTACATTCCTTAGCTAATCAACGTTGCTACAGACACAATCTTCCCTTCCTTTGGTGTAGCAACACCTCTGTAACCAGGGCAACCAAAACAGTGATGAGAGGAGCAGAAGAAACATCTCAAATGACTAATGCAAAGGTTGCAGAAAAGGTGCTGTTTTTTGCAGTTTTCCGAACGTGCTGCTGTCCTTTCGGTGGCGGATCCAGGTAGGGATTTGCTCAGGAAACTACTGCGGATACGGAAGCAAAGACCGAGGTCCAGATCACCCCAACGTTCTGGCTGAAGTTCCCAAGAAGGAGGGGGACGGAGCCTGCGTCGACTGGACCCTATAAATTGGTGGAGCGCATCTCACATGCCGTCCGGCTGGACGGCAAAGGAGATTCGTGGTATCATCTGTCCCAGTGCACCCCAGTGAAGGGTTCCTGCAAGGAACCAGATCAGCCATCGACAGTCCCCGCCCCCAGTTCATACAGAGGCAGAATAATCCTCTTCCCCCTTGGTGGCCAGGTAGTCCACCCTGAGCCACTGAAGACAACGACCACGCAGCAGATGTTTCCAAGTTCTCCCCGGACGGAGCAGAGCTGCGAAGAGGGTGAGAATCGTGCTCACCCTCCACCAGTGGGCGTGCCAAGCCCCCAACGGCTGAACAATCACTAGCAATTTTTGTATTGAACTGTTATTATTGATAGCTTTCTGGTCGCCTAAGGCAAAGGGACCGTGTAACTCTTTTCCTGCATTTAATCTGGCCGCAGGTTTTTAAGTTACACACATACTTTGGACTGGAGTATTGAGGGAAAACCTCATCTTCACTGGAAGTTATTGCTTTCATTGTATTTTCTTACTTATGTTTGACTGATCGGGGTTGACATAATCATATGATAAAACAGGAGGGATATGTTAGGGTTTGCAGACTATCTTCATCGTATGATTATGTTGGAATGTAACCTGTAATAATTTAACTAGCTTGTCCTGTCTAGACAAAAGTAGTTGACCAAAGTGCTAAGATATTTTCAACTGATTGACTAGACGCAGAGGAAGCAATCAAAGTGGCTTTGTTTACAGAACGTCGTAAAAGGCCCCCTGCTATGCTTTGATCACCAGGGGAGCGGCTTCACCCCATCCTGTGTGTTCCCACACCCCCACTTTCAACCCCACTCTGTTTCTCTCAATAAATATGCACCTGAAAAGGCCTGAGTCAGACCTCCATTCGACCATCGCTGTAAGCACAGCTATGAATGGACTCTCCGCCTGCAGGTGTTCTAAATGACTTGCTTGACTCTTGTGTGGTTCTTGCAAAATAAGTTAGTGAGCACCACCCTAACAAGGCCGCAAAAGAACGCTGGACACAGGGAATAGCCAAAAGGTAGATGGATGGATGGACAGGTTTATTGAGTTGCAGAATTGAAGGTTTATAGAATGGCGGAGTCTGCAATAACAAATAATAAGAATAAGGGTAGAAACAATCCCAAACTAAATATTTCAAATATGGCACAAACATGCTTTAAATGACCCTAAAGGAAATACAATATAATAAAGTTGTTGCCAACGTACATGGTTGAATTCTAATGCTACAAGTGGCCGCATTATGCTTATCTCAATGATACTCATAGTAATGTGGGCAATCGGATGGTCTGGGGAGACCTCTAGTGATCGAAATGAGGAACAGGAATGGCGGCAGCAGGAAAGTGTCTCTCGTCCGCGAATCCGCTCCGAGTGCCATACAAGGACCCGAACTGACACGAAGGCAACAAATACAAACAAATATACTTATTATACGACAAAGATATAGGGCTTACTTTTTGGTCATGAACTCGGCTTTACTTTGCTTCAACTGTGACTAGCAAACTTCTACACCACCATACCGTGAACTGCTCTCTTCCGGACTGCCCTGCTCATGCGCAGAGAATGCCGCGTCACCCCATGGAGTCACGTGACATGCGGAGCGGGAACACAAGGCAGAGCCGCTGCCAACACAAACATGCACATAGAACAGCACAACATGCAAACAATGTTAGTCTTTTGTACAGCCGCACATTTGTTTCAAATAAAGGCTCATCAGTCTTTATGAGAGTCTTGAGTCACTTCCGATGGGAGGGCTGGTAGCACCACCAATCAAGCTACTGGTCGGGTGTACACATGCCCTTTAATGTCGACATCAGCTGACCTTATGTGGCCATCGTCACTGCGATGAATCTTCGTCACATGACCAATAGGCCACATGGCACGGGGTAACTGTGGCTCGGTGATCATGACCACTGACTTCTCCAGGAGGTCGGGGGGGGGAGGCTTGCCATTTCTGTCTTGTTTGCAATCCCGGTAGGTAATCCCTTATAAATCTTGACCAAAACTGGTCGGCAAGGACTTGGGAGTGCCGCCAGCGCCTTTGGCTAAGGATTTCGCTCTTCGGGTAGACAATTTGGGGGAGTGATCCATCAGGCCGCCCCAGTAGGAGGCTATTGGGGGTCACGGGGTCGACGTCAGCCAGGTCAGCGGAGACATAGCCCAAAGGTTTTGAGTTGAGAATGGCCAACAGGACGGTGGAGAGGACGTCCTCATGGATAGGCTCAGTACCTATACAGGTGCGGAGTGCAGACTTGACTGCTCGTACTTCTCTCTCCCATACTCCACCAAAGTGAGGGGCTGCTGGGGGGTTGAAGTTGAATCTGATTTTATGTTGAGCGAGTTGACTTTGTAGGGTTGGACACATACTTGTGAAGGCTTCCCGAAGCTCTTTCTCTCCTCCTTTGAAATTGGTCCCGTGGTCTGACCACAGTTCCGAGGGGGTTCCTCTTCTGGCAATGAATCGCCTCAAAGCCATCAGGAAAGCATCAGTGTCCATATTTCGTATGAGGTCCAGATGTACCGCTCTGGTGGTCAAGCACTTGAAGATGAGACCCCAGCGTTTCTCATGGCGTCGTTCAACCTTTACTAACATGGGACCGAAACAGTCGATGCCAGTGGTGTGGAAAGCAGGCTTATGCAACTAGAGGCGTGCGGTTGGGAGGTCAGCCATTTTAGGTATGGAAGGCTTGGCCCGCCAGCGCTGACAATCTGCACAGGAACGTTGTCGCGACAAACTGCTTCACGGCTGTGAATGATCCAATAGGTCCTCCACAGCTCTGCAAAGACTCGCTCTGGCCCCGGGTGTTTAAGGTCCTGGTCATATTTCTTTATGAGCAGGCGGGTCACAGGGTGTGAGGCGTCGAGGACGATAGGGTGGCGGGTGACCTCGTTCTGGCCCTCTAGACGGCGTAACCGGCCTCCTACTCTGATTAGGTCGATGGAGGTGTCGATGACTGGCGCTAAGGTAAGAAGTCGACTCGAAGTTTTCACGGGCTTCCCTGCTGACAGCTGAGCACAATCGTCTGGAAAGGATTGCTCCTGGGCTCGTTGAAGGATGAGTACCTCAGCTTGTCGGTATTCTTCAGCGGTAGGCGAGTAAACCGAAGGGGCCTGGCCATGAAGCTCCCTTGCAGTAGCGTCCATGAGTTCCTGCCAGTTGTTCCAAAACAAGACGTTTTGTAGAATGGCAATGTCAGGTGAGGTGACGGTGGACCCACAGAAAGTACCTTTCCTTAATTCAGCGGCATCATCAGGTGAAATACAGTGTGGCATTTCTGGCCAGGTGGTTGGACCCTGTAGGAAGGCGGGTCCTTGTGACCATCGATTGGCCTCCAACAGGGATATCAATGTCTTCCCTCTTGTCAGGTCGTCGGCAGGGTTGTTGTCTGAGTCTATATAGCACCAAACAAAGCCTTCCGTAAGCTCCTGGATCTCAGCTACTCTTGACCCTACAAACACCTTGTATCGACAGGATTGTGAGTGTAGCCAGGTGAGTACAGTGGTAGAGTCAGACCACAATACTGTGCTGTGTACTGGGAGAGCAAGCTCTTTCTTAAGGGTGGAAGCCAACTGCGCTGCTACAAGAGCCGCACACAGCTCAAGGCGAGGTACAGAATGCACACGCTTAGGGGCTATGCGGGAGCGAGCCAGAACAAAGGATAAATGTACCTTACCCTGGTTGTCTTCGGTTCGGAGGAAGGCTACAGCCCCGTAGGCCTTTTCTGAGGCGTCAGCAAAGATGTGCACTTGCCGAGTGGTCCCTTCGCAGGGGCTATCAGCAGGCGCATACGGACGTGGCATGGTAATGTCCGGCAGATGCTTGAGCTCCGCCTCCCAACATGACCAAGCCTGTAGCAGGTCAGGAGGGAGTTTAGGATCGTCCCAACCTCGCTGCTTGTCCCACAGCTGTCTTAGGATGAGCTTGGCGCGAGTGGAGAATGGCAGCAGGTATCCCAATGGATCGTACTGTGAGGCTAGGATTCTATAAATGTTCCTCAAGGTTGGTACATCGTAAGGGACTAACCGCTGCTTGTAGCCTAGGGAGTCTGCCTGCCAGTTCCAGCTGAGGCCCAGGGTCGACTCAAATGAGTTGGACTTATCTTGGGCTAACCACAGGTCTAGACTGGTGGATCTGAGCTCTGAAGGTAGGTGGCTGAGAACATTTGGGTCGTTGCAAGCCCACTGTCGCAATTCAAAGCCGCCCGAGGCGAGGAGCTCCCTGAGCCGGTCCACCCGACCCTTTGCTTTGCTGGGTGTAGCCACACTCTGCAGGTAGTTGTCGACGTAGAAACAGTGCTCCACGGAGAACCTCATGTCATCGTTTGACTTACTGGGATTCTTGACATGGCTTTGCAGGGCATATGTCGCACAACATGGGCTACAGGTGGTCCCAAAGGGGAGGACCTGCCATTCAAAGATCTTGGGTGGTTGTTCTACCTTTAGGTCTCTCCATAGGAATCTCAGAAGGGGGCGATCCTCAGGGAGGAGACGGACCTGGTGGAACATCCCTTTCAATGTCCCCACTAACTGCAATGGGACATTCTCGGAACCTCAATAGGACCGCTAGCAGGAAGGCACCTAGAGTTGGGCCTGGTAGGAGGAACTGATTAAGGGACTGGGCCAAAAATTGATGAGAACAGTTAAAGACGAGGCGGTTCTTCCCGTTATGGGTCACGAGGTGATGGGGGATAAACCAGCTCTCCGTTGATGAGGTGTCCTCGCTAACTTCCTGCACTGCGCCTGACTCGATGAGTTTCCGCATCTTTGCTTGGTATGCTTGTCCCTGCTCAGGGTTCTTAAGGAGGCGTCTCTCAGTGCTGCGCAGCAGAGCCATAACTGATTCTTTAGGTGCTTGCAATAGGGGCATAGCCGCATGGCGTAACAGGGGAGTAGCGTATCTAAGGATGCCCCTCACCTCGGTACGTACTGTCTTCGTCTCCAGCAGGGCTATGGCTTGCTGATCCTGCTTGGATCGTGTCACTTCCCTCTCTGGCCTGTAGGGGACTGTATCCACTTGCCAGAGCCTCTCCACATGCCTGTAGAGATCATCCATGGGTGGTGGAACAGAGGTGAACAGGCATTGAGCTGGGTGAGCTGGCCGCCCCGTCGACTGACACGGGCCCTGCAAGGTCCACCCCAGTCTAGTGTGGACAGCTGCTGGGCTACCATGAGGACCAAGCCTGACAGGCTCGATGGGGGTTATGAGGCGGGGCTGGTCTGAACCTATGAGAAGCAAGGGCTTTACTTCTCGGAAGGTAGGAATAGGGATTCCACGCAGGTGCTTGAACTTCCTCTGTAGGTGGCTAACTGGGTAGCTATGTGGGGCTAGATTAAGATGGCTGGCTGTAAAGGCATCAGTGATCTTAAACATGACATTAGGGTTGGTGGGAGAGGAGACCCGGAATGACACTGTATGGCCATGCAAAACTTGGATGTCCGAGCGCACTGTGCGCAGTGGGAGGTCTTCGGGAGCGCCGTTAAGGGCTAGTGACTTAGCAGCGGTGGGGAGCAGCATAGTCCTCTCAGACCCATCATCCAGTATAGCAAAGGTGTCTAACTTCTGACTACCATAGTGCACGTGTACTCGCACCACCTTCAATATGACTCGGTTCCCCACATGTGGTCGGTCAAGGTAGAAGGACTCGGAGGCACAGGTAGTCAGGCAGCTTTCAGTCTTTGGAGGTGAGTCATCCTTAACTTTCTCAGGTCTTATGTTAATCTTGTGGAGAGCGAGAAGGTGCTTGCCTTGACAAAGGTTACAGGGTTTCTTGAGGTTGCACTGAGCGGCGAAGTGTTGATGGGCACAGCGCCAACACCGCTTGTACTCCTGGATCCACTCTTTCAGCTCGTCTTTGGTGAGCTGGGCTACACCAGTACACTGGCTGAGGTAGTGGTCTGCACTCTCACAATAGGCACAGTATACCTTAGACTTGTATTTCCCTTTGACAGGTTTCTCTTTAACTAGTTTCACTGAGGGCTCCTGGCTACTATACAGGACTGCTGTTTGCTTAGCCACAGGACGAATGTTCCCTTTAGTGCTCTGCTTCTCCTTGGAGCTCCGGCTACTGGTAGAATCGTCAAAGTCCTGACACCATGACTCGTGGCGAAGCCACTCTGACAGGTCCCTCAAGGTGGATGTGGCTCCAGATTGAGTGGGCTGGGAACGGCGGAAATTGGCCCGCTGTTCAGGAGAAAGCTTACTCAGTAGGCGAGCTACGTGAGAGCCACAACTTAGTTCAATTTCTCCTTCGTGGCCCAAGGTTTGGAGGAGACCCACCAGTGATTGAACTTGAAGGGCAAATTTCTGGAACGCCATTGGATCACCCCGCCTGACTTCTGGGCCATCCAGGACGCTGGATATCTTCTTAAGGGCAAGCTGATGAGGTTGACCATATTTGTCATAGAGAGCTGTCATGGTGTCCGTGTAGTGGGTTGGGGAGTTTAGATAGGCGTCAGATATGAGTTTGGCCTCCTCTAACTTAAGATGGTCTACTAGTACCTGATACTTGAAGAGTTCTGTAGCATTGGAGGGGAGGAGGTTCTCTAATGCTATACGTAGCCGGGCAAACTCACTAGGATCCGGGAAAGTGAACTTGGGAATGGTCGGTTGGGGTCCTCTGTACACTGGCTCTGGGAATGGAGGTTGCATGTAAGGGGTGGTTCTGTGAGGGTGTGGCACTTGAAGATGTGATGGACTAGTTGGGGATGCTCTTAGAGGTAAGGGTAAGTTACATGGCGGTACGGGAGGAACATGGGAGGACTCACGGCTAGAAGGAATGAACTGTGGATGACGGAATTGGGCTGGTTGTGGCTGAGGCCTGTAGTGTAGAGGCTTGGTCTTCGGTGGAGTCAGGTAAGGAGGTAACTGATGAGCTCCTAGATTAAAGGCACTGAGGTTGGCGTTTAGGGCTTCCTCGGGTTCAGGCCATGGCGGGGGATCAGGCCAATCCTCCTCTTCCTCTGACTCAGTGAACGTCGAGCTGTTGCTCGTGGTGTCGGCCCCATCAGGTGGTTTGGGACTGGAACATGCTGGTAGAGGGATGTTCACTTGACTCGTGCCTGTTCTTAGAGAGTGGGCCACGTCAATCAGCTGCTGAAGGTCACTACGGGCTTTATTTAGCTCCTTCAGTCCGGCATGGATGGCTTCGTGAGTCTCACGCAGAACCGCATTCTCATCTTGTAAGGTTTGGCGGTTCGGGTGGTACATCGGGTCCTGGGTTGGCTGTTGTTGGTATGACTGGACAGGTGCAGATAAGGTTCTATCATCCGCATTCCTCCTCCGGGTGAAGCTTGAGGCTAGCTGAGGGGCTCTATACTGAGCAGCATCCTCGAAGCTCTCCGGGTGAAGTTGAGGTGCATGCAAGGAGATCGTCTGGACTAGTCCCTTCTGTGGATTTGACGGTCTGCCTGTTGGGGTCGGTGTAAACGAGTCCCACCGTGGTTGGCCGCTGTGCTCATATCCCACGTAGTCCATCTCGAAGTCCTGCATCCAAGCTGGGGGGTGCGTCCGACGTTTTGGCCTCACATCCATGTGTCTTTCTTGATCTTTCTCCATCCTGAACACTATATCCGGCTTGAAGGACCACAATGTTGGGGAGGGTAATGCGCTAGATCTTGGGTGTATATAGTGTACAAGATGGTGTATCGGTCAAAATACAGAAGGCCGCAAAGGACGCTGGACACAGGGAATGGCCAAAAGGTAGATGGATGGATGGACAGATTTATTGAGTTGCAGAATTTAAGGTTTATAGAATGGCGGACTCTGCAATAACAAATAATAAGAATAAGGGTAGAACCAATCCCAAACTAAATATTTCAAATATGGCACAAACATGCTAAAGGAAATACAGTATAATAAAGTTGTTGCCAACGTACATGGTTGAATTCTAATGCTATAAGTGGCCGCATTATGCTTATCTCAATGATACTCATAGTAATGTGGGCAATCGGATGGTCTGAGGAGACCTCTAGTGATCGAAATGAGGAACAGGAATGGCGGCAGCAGGAAAGTGTCTCTCGTCCGCGAATCCGCTCCGAGTGCCATACAAGGACCCGAACTGACACGAAGGCAACAAATACAAACAAATATACTTATTATACGACAACAAAGATATAGGGCTTACTTTTTGGTCATGAACTCGGCTTTACTTTGCTTCAACTGTTACTAGCGAACTTCTACACCACCATACCGTGAACTGCTCTCTTCCGGACTGCCCTGCTCATGCGCAGAGAATGCCGCGTCACCCCATGGAGTCACGTGACATGCGGAGCGGGAACACAAGGCAGAGCCGCTGCCAACACAAACATGCACATAGAACAGCACAACATGCAAACAATATTACAGCCTTTTGTACACCACGTACATCATTAACGTCTTTGTTTGTAAATCAAAGTCAAAGTCAAAGTCTGCTTTATTGTCAATCCCTTCATATGTCAAGACACACAAAGAAACCGAAATTCTGTTCCCTCTATCCCACGTATATGTGGACGGGTGGACAAATGACACGGAGGACGAAGAGTTTGAAGGATTTAATGATTTGGAGTGACACAGAAGGTTTGAAAAATTATTACGGCTATTATACGGAGCTCTCTTCCACCTCCGTGGATGGAAGTCGGGGGCCGGCGCTCGGCAGCTGGCTGTCCGGGGATGGTGGATGGGGCTCGGACACTGCTTTTACGCACGCTCCGTCGTACTCTACGTAGGTCCCAGCCACCTCCGTGGCTGGAAGTGCCACCTCCGGGGATGGAAATCCACGCCACCACATACCTGAAAGTCGACGCCGGTGCTTGGGGCCGTGTGGCGGTGAACTATTTGTTATAGTTATTTGATATATTTTATTTCGTGTAGCAACTTTTATATGTTTTTATCGTTACAGTTCAGTAGTTGTTGGCTCGTTGAACTCTTGTTTTGTTAAATAAAGAGCCGTTTACCAAACCCACGTCTTTTCTGGTACTTTAACGCTACAATATATATATATTATATACTTTTATTATATATATATTATATACTAGATCTGTGGAATAACGACGAGGCTGACGTCAGTGGCGCACGCGCGGCGTTGTTGACAAAGGACGAGGAATTTGATCAATGGATTTAATGATTTGGAGTTGATATTGTTTATATTATAGTTATTTGATATATTTTATTTCGTGTAGCAACTTGTATATGTTTTTATCGTTACAGTTCAGTAGTTGTTGGCTCGTTGAACTCTTATTTTGTTAAATAAAGAGCCGTTTACCAAATCCATGTCTTCCCTGGTACTTTGCTAACGCTACAATATAGTTACGTATATACTAATTTGTGGAATAACGGCGAGGCTGACGTCAGCGGCGCATGGGCGGCGTTGTTGACAAAGGACGAGGAATTTGATTGATGGATTTAATGATTTGGAATGACACAGATGGTTTGACAATATTGTTGTTTATATAATAGTTATTTGATATATACTTAATATATCGTTATATGGGTCTGTGGAATATTTAGAATATTTAGACGACAGCGGCGCGGTTCATACGCAGCATCGTTTCCATAAAGGACGATCGATGCATTTAATGAATTGGAGTGACACAGATAGTTTGATAAACGTTTTATTTATGTAATAGTTATTTGAATAACTCTGAATGTTACGTCAGGCCCGTTCTCAGCTCTTCGTTTGTGTTTATGTCACGTTAGCATACCTATCGTTTAGCATGTTGTTGCTCGTTCATGTCTGTTCTTGGTGTTGGATTTTGTCGAATACATTTCCCCCAAAATGCAACTTATACTCCGGAGCGACTTATATATGTTTTTTTTCACTTTATTGTGCATTTTATGGCTAATGCGACGTATATTCCGGAGCGACTTTTAGTCCGAAAAATACGGTATTTGACAAAAGCAAAACCATATCAGCAATAGGTCTCAAAAACATCTTTACATTTCCATCTTTTAGACTTTAACTTCGGCTTTTCGAACTTTCTTGTCCTTGCTCTCGAATGTTTTTACAACGCTTCACATCGACCAGTCGTTCCTGTGTGCTAGAGCATTCTTCAATAGCACGACATCACCAACATTTATGTTTGGTTTATCATTAGTCCATTTTCTCCTTTGTTGTAGTGTAGTCACTTCTCCAATGTTTCCAGAATGAGTCCACCAAACACTGTACTTGTTTCCATTGCGTTGAGTAAAGGTCCGAGGTGCAAAGCTTTCTGTAGGTGCAGATAAGGCGTTGGTCTTCTGTGTAAGGAGCGTTGCTGGAGAGAGAAGGCTTGGTTTGTCGGGATCCGTTGATACTGATATGAGTGGTCTTGCCTTCAATATTGCCATAACTTCTGCCATGAATGTACTTAACACTTTATGTGTGAGTTGAATATGTGAAGCTTTCAGGAACATGCCGTCTAGAATACGCCTTGCTACTTCGATAAGTCTCTCCCATGAGCCACCTATGCATCCTTTCTCTTGTAAGAAAGAGTCCAATTCTGTGTCTTTTCTTTCCATTGCAGGGTTGTGATCTTGTCTTTTTCTCAGGTACTTGAGGCGTTGGAGAGCTTCCTCTTTGTTATTTGGAAGCCGTGGTCTGGGTGAGCGAAATGGTAACGGGGGCACCCAGCTGTTGCATTTGTTTTGATACACTTTCTTTTCCAAAATCTCAACAAAGTCTTTGTCCTCTACTGACATTGCTGGATTGTCATCATCTCTTGTTCTCTCAAAAACTATTTGTCCTAGTTTATGGATGCCTCTGTATTCACTGTCCCTTTGAGGTGTAAGTGTGTCATTTTGCTGCTGGCTGCAATCACTCAACTCTTTGATTTTAAAGCTGTTACGGCATGGGCTAAGGTAAGAAGCACGGCCGCTCTGAAGAACATGGGTTTTGAGGACATTTTATTTTTTTCATTCAATGTTTTACCAGGTAAGCCAATTGAGAACACTTTCTCATTTACAATGGTGACCTGGAGGTAAGGTATGTGAAGTGTCATGCCCAAGGACACAACGACATGTGACAGAGCTGGGATCGAACCACCAACCCTCCGGTTACTAATCGACCCACGCTACTGCCTGAGCCACAGCCGCCACATTGACGTTAGTGGGCTTGTGTGTCCTCCCGAGACAGGATTCTCCAACTATAACCCAACCTAGGTCTAAACGCTGTGCATATGACATACTGTGTGGCCCATTGATTCTTTCTCTGACTTTGTGCACTTGTATAATGTCTCTCCCCAAGAGCGGAAGAATTGCTACTGCAGGTATTTTGCCTGCTACCTTCTGCAAGTGTGCGAACTTCATGGCAACTTGTGGAGACGGGATCTCTCTCCTAGCATTAGGAATCATGTCGCATTCGATCAGGTTTGGGAGTGGGAGTTTGACTCTACCATCCACTGACTCAATAACAAAGTTAGTTGCAGTTCTGCCAAAATTATCTGACAGTCCTGAGCAGGTTCTGAGCTTGTGCATGTCTGAAGGTGACTTTATCTTAAAAAGCTCAAAACACTGGGACTTTGCTCATGACTTGTTACTTTGTTCGTCAAGTACTGCGTACATCTTTACTGCCTGTTCTCTTTTACTGTCTGGATAGACTAGCACAGGGCTTATTTTTTAGCATGAATGTGGGATTTCTGCATCACCACAAATTTCTGTACATTTAGAGACAACAGAGAGACTTACTTCCTGTCTCTCCCCGCCATCACTTTGTTCAGCTTCAGTGTTTTCAACTTGAGTAGAGGGTGGATCTGGGCCCACCTTGCAGTCCTTTGCTAAATGTTGAGTAGAGCCACAACATTTCAAGCAAATCCTGTTGTGTTTAAGAAATGATTTACGTTCTTCTATGGGTTTTGCTCTGAAGCTTTTGCACTTTTTAAGTGGGTGTGGCTTCTTGTGTAATGGACATAGCTTGTCAGGACTTTCTGTGAGCTTCTTGTAACTGTGTTGCGAAAAACTAGAATCCGCAGGTACCGTTTTTTTCCGTGTATAGTGCGCATTATTTTACTAATTTATTGTCCTAAAATCTGGGGTGCGTATTATACATGGGTACAAAGAAAAAAAATTTTTTTTTTTTTTTTTTTAATTTTTTTTTTTTTTTTTTTTTTTTTAAATAAAGTCATGGTACAACAAAACCAACAGCAGGACTGACCGACAAAGTCGTGGAACAAAAAGACAGGGTGACATTACCAAAGACAGGAACAGAATGACAGTAACACATGCAATGATCCAACGGTGAGCGAGGGGCAGACAGGACTTAAATACAAAACACGTTACATCGATTGAGGTGACACAGGAAGAGCGGGGTGACACGAACAGAAACTATGGCAACCAAGACACATAGCAAAACTGGGGACGAGACATGACAAATCTCCCCCGAAATAAAACTCACCTTTCTTCTTGTTTGTTGTCAATCGCGCATCGCATTCAGCCATCCTGCCCAACACACTTAGTAAAATTCATAATTGACGACACATCGTTTGATGCGATGGTGCAATCCTCGATGGTGTGTTATTGTCAAATATTGTTTGTTTTTTAATCTCCATCGCGGACCGGACGTCATACGGAGGCCGCCATTACAGATGCGCAGAACGGTTGCGCAAGACACGTCAGCTATATAAAGAGCGAGAGTTCAGTTCTCCACCTATTAGTTTCAATTCACAGTTTAATTAGCAGTTTCAATCAGCAAATAACAAAATGCGTATTACAGGTAATATTTTATTTCACAACACTTTGCCTTGTTCCTTTCGTCTCTGCTGTTCATTTCAAACACGCTCCATACGACCGCAATGCTCTCGTATCAGACAAGGCTTGCTCGATCACCTGCTCGTTTGCTGTCTCACAATGTACCCTACACAAATCCGAAACATTTGTTGCGGCTCCGAGTCACGACGAGGGGCAAGTTTTGGTTTCCAAGGGTGTTTTTATTCCTCTTCAACGTCTCTCCCATACAGAGCCGCCGTGTGCGCACGGAGCGCGGTGGTGCGTTTAGGGGCAGTCGGAGAAATCAACGCCAACAAAAAAAATGACATCCAGCCTAGTTAAGACCATACCAAAGACTTTAAAAATGGGACCCATTGCCTCCCTGCGTGTGTGACGATCTTTGGGACTTAAAAAAAAAAAAAAAAAAAAAAAAAAAATTTAAAAAAATTCATAAAAATTGGGTGCGTATTATACATGGGTACAAGCTTTTTTCCAGCATCAGCATGCCATTGTTAGGGGTGCGTACTATACATGGGGGCGCACTATACATGGAAAAAAACGGTAAATCTGTTTTGTGCACACTTATCACTCGCCTGTCATTGCCTTTGAAGCTTTTCTCAATTTTTAAGCCTGTGTTGGCAGGAGATGTAATGAAGAAACTCACGTCGTTTTTAATTTTGGCTTGTTGTCTTATAAACTTTGAAGACGTTGAAAGGGGGAAAGGCGACTCTGTGGTCCTCTTTGTACTTTGCTCATATTGCAATCTATTTTTCCTGCATACTGTAGGGTAGTTTTTCCACGATCGGGCTAACTCCTCGAGCCGTGTCCAGATATGAGAGACCTGGTAAATATCCACAATCTTTGGCACATTCAATTTCTTGCAGTATGTCACTCAGCTCTCTTAACATTGTGTTATCTCTGTCACTAAGTTTGGGAAAATATTGAATCTTTTTTGAAAGTTCAAAGTTTTCCACTACTTCTGGAGACCTGTAGCATTCCTCGAGTCTTTGCCGCACAAGATCACAAGCTGCAATTGGATTGAAAATGTGAATTGAGCAAATTCTTTTAGCTTGCTGACCAGGCTCATCTCCAAGCCACTTTATCATTAAATCTTGCTCCTCTTGAGCTGTAACATTTAAGTCTCTAATGGCATTTTGAAAGGATGATTTCCACGCCAAATAGTTTTTAGGGAGTTCATCAAACTTCAAGAGTCCTGTGCTTAACATATCTCGACGGATTAGGTACCTTGTAATAATATCCTGAACATCCCGTATGTCCGTTGGTGTTGTAGGGTTGCCATATGGATGCAGCCTGGTAGGATATTGTCTCTCTTGTTGTGTTTGTTGCTCCATTTTAACAGCTTGACTTTGTGCGCAGCGTGCGGTTTTGTCTTCTGTCTTTATGTTCATAGACTTTTCACATCGTTCACGTGCAGCTTTGTCATCAACAACTGGTTCAATTTGTATTTTGACTCCTTCATAGGGAATTTTGGTGTTTTCGTCCATACTCTGCATTGCGTTGGCTGGTGTTCCCACGAACAAATGGGTCAGCAGCATTCATACCGCAGAGTGGGTATATAAAAGACATACTGATGACATGAGCACAACTCAATAGACTTCTAGAAATGGCTGCCACAACAAATAAAACATGCATTCAAAACTCTGCACACACTACAGATATCGTTGCTATGTATTAAGTATATTTTGGATTAAATATATTTGTTTTAAGTATCTTTTCAACTCGGTGGAGAACTGGTTACCACGTCCGCCTCACAATTAGGTGGGTGTGGGTTCAATTCCACCTTCAGCCCTCCCTGTGTGGAGTTTGCATGTTCTCACCGTGCACGCGTGGGTTTTCTCTGGGCACTCCGGTTTCCTCCCACATTCCCAAAACATGCTTGGTAGGCCGATTGAGCACCCCAGATTGTCTCTAGGTGTGAGTGCGAATGGTTGTACGTCTGTCTGCCCTGCAATTGGCTGGCAACCCGCCTACTGCCGAGTGACTGCTGTGATAGGCTCCAGCACGCCCTTGGGAACAAGCGGTATAGAAAATGGATGTAATCTTATCACTAAGGAATGATGGGGCGTGTCCAACCTCGATGCAGCAGCCAATCACTTTGCAGCGGGGTGTGTCCTGGCAAGAGGCAATGGGATTTATAATAACGCACCCCCATCATCGTAAATCCCCCCGCAAATTATTGTGAAGTCTTCGTCCTAAATTTTTGTTAAATACCCCCACCCACGGTTCGTGCACTAGACGTTCTGAAAGGGGATGCGTAGTAACGCTTAGCAGAATACAAAGATTGGTTCGCCTTGGATACAATTTTGCTGTCTTTGGTGAGTGACCTAACGTTGTAGCGTATCAATGCTAATGCTAACAATGGGATTTAACTAGCGTTCTATGTTGTACAGATGGTGGTCGTGAAACCATCGTAAAATGTATTTGATGGAGATACCGTGTCATATATTCTAGGCGCCACCTCGTTGCACTTACGGAGACCACCTCAACCTTACGGTAGGTTTAGACAGTCGGGCCTTGTTGCGGGATGTGTTTATATCCTGTCGTGGCGCTCACAAACCCCCTTTTCAGCCGAGTGCGTAACGGTGTCAATCACAGCAGAATAACCATGGACAGTTAATTAAAAACGAACAACTTGAAAGCAAGGCTAAGAAACTAAACATAGTAAATAAACATTTTACTAAACTAACGCCTCTTCGCTGCTCCCGAAGCAGTATGTAATTGATCAAAAACATTTTGAGCAGAGGTAAACATTACACAATTTGTGTTTTCTTTTCAACGAAGCAGCAGAGATTGTTTCACGATTGAGCTCTTCCCGTTCACTGGACTCACTAGATGAACATAGATTAGAGCAGTGGTTCTTAACAGGGGTTTGATCGAACCCTAGGGGTTCGGCAAAGCCTCCACTGCGGAGATCTGAACACACCTGATTTATCGTGTAAATTCGTGATGACGCATATCTGAACTGGTCTCGCAAAGGTAACAGCAGAAGAAGTCACACAGATTTGCAGGTATGTAATTTGTTGTGAGGTCATGCATTGTGTTGGTTTTGTTCTTTGAACAAGGTAATGTTGATGCTCTGCTCATTTTGTGCACCAGTAAAAAACATCTGTCTTGAATTTGGAAACAAATATTTTATTTTTCACTTAAGAGGGAATGCGCATGTAAAACTTGTGGGGCTCTGTACCTCCAACAAGGTTAAGAACCACTGGATTAGCGACTTGAGACTCAATTATCACAAATGTTTTTTTGCCACATTGGCAGAGCAAAACCAAGCCATCGGAAAGAGACGCTTCAATCGTTGCGCTTGTAACTGTAGAATAGAATAGTATAGAACAGGGGTGGGCAAACTTTTTGACTCGCGGGCCGAACTGGGTTCTAAATTTGGACCGGAGGGCCGAACCAGGAGCAGATGGACGTAGGCTTTGTGTGAAGTCATATAAGCGACCTGTAAAAGTCATTGCATAAAAGATTTTGGCCTTTAGTAGGTAGTAAAGCATGGATATTCCAAACAAGTTTTTTGAAAACAAATGCATTTATTAACAGCATTAAAAAATAATAATAATAATTCACTAAAAAACTGCTATCAGTGATTCTCATAAAATACGACACTGTTATTATGAATAACAGTCTCCATCACTTCAGTGCCTGCAGGTCAGATTAATGAAAATGTTTATCTCATGAGATCACATCAAACGGCAAACATTCTGACCAAATAGATCATCTTGAAGAATCGGTGAAAGCATACATCCAAATAAAGTACCGTATTTTCCGCCCTAAAAGGCGCACCTGAAAACCTTAATTTTTATCAAAAGTCAACAGTGCGCCTTATAGTCCGGTGCGCCTTATATATGGATCAAGTGATGAATTTGTTGATCCATACTGGTTGTACACAGTGCTCTGCCAAAATGTTTTAGTACGACTAGTAAATTACAAGGTCGCATCGCTTCCCAGCATTACGGTAACTGTAGTCAGGGGGCGTCACTGAATAGCTGTTGTACCCGCGAGGCTATTTCATTTAAAAATAGGCTGCTCCGTTAATGTTTCGAGTAAATCTACGGATCGATATGGAAGGGAAACATAGGTAAGTAGTACCAATGCGTTAGATCGAACTTTAGTCAGTTCTGATCATTTTATAGGAGCTCGTTTGAGAGACGCGATTGTTTACACTTTGCTGAGGCTCATGGGAGATTGCGAGCTGAGGGTCATGGGTTTTTGCGGATGGCTAATGCTATAACGATAGCTGCTATACGCGCAAGGCTATTTCATGTCAAAATAGGCCGCTCTGTTCATGTTTCGAGTAAATCTACGGATCGATATGGAAGGGAAACATAGGTAAGTAGTACCAATGAGTTAGATCGAACTTTAGTCAGTTCTGATCATTTTATAGGAGCTCGTTTGAGAGACGCGATTGTTTACACTTTGCTGAGGCTCATGGGAGATTGCGAACTGAGGGTCATGTTTTTTTGCGGATAGCTAATGCTATAACGATAGCTGCCATACGCGCGAGGCTATTTCATGTCAAAATAGGCTGCTCTGTTAATGTTTCGAGTAAATCTACGGATCGATATGGAATGGAAACATAGGCAAGTAGTACCAATGCGTTAGATCGAACTTTAGTCAGTTCTGATCATTTTGTAGGAGCTCGTTTGAGAGACGCGATTGTTTACACTTTGCTGAGCCTCATGGGAGATTGCGAGCTGAGGGTCATGGGTTTTTGCGGATGGCTAATGCTATAACGATAGCTGCTATACGCGCCAGGCTATTTCATGTCAAAATAAGCTGCTCTGTTAATGCTTCGAGTAAATCTAGGGATCGATATGGAAGGGAAACATAGGTAAGTAGTACCAATGCGTTAGATCGAACTTTAGTCAGTTCTGATCATTTTATAGGAGCTCGTTTGAGAGACGCGATTGTTTACACTTTGCTGAGGCTCATGGGAGATTGCGAGCTGAGGGTCATGGGTTTTTGCGGATGGCTAATGCTATAACGATAGCTGCTATACGCGCGAGGCTATTTCATGTCAAAATAGGCTGCTCTGTTCATGTTTCGAGTAAATCTACGGATCGATCTGGAAGGGAAACATAGGTAAGTAGTACCAATGCGTTAGATTGAACTTTAATCAGTTCCAATCATTTTATAGGAGCTCGTTTGAGAAACGCGATTGTTTACAGAGGGCTCGTTGGTTATTGGCTAGTGGGTGCATACCGCAGCCCTAGTCAACCTCAGTTTGTTGCAGTAAACCTTCTATTTTATGCGCCTTATAGTCCGGTGCGCCTTATATATGGACAAAGTTTTAAAATGGGCCGTTCATTGAAGGTGCGCCTTATACCCCGGTGCGCCTAATAGGGCGGAAAATACGGTAATCAAAACAGCAACACGGTGAGGGGTATCTGAAAATCAGAGCAGAATTTTAACTCTCAAACACCTGGTAACAGAGGTGAGGAAACGGAAAACACTTAAAGTAAGCCTTAAGAACTTTACAGGTTAAGATTAGTCGCAAACAGGTGGTGCATCAATGTCCTTGAGCATCCTGCATTGTTTGAAAATGGGAATAATCGCTAGTTTCAATCCCTACTATGTGTACAAATCATATTCAAAATGCATTTTTTTACAATAAACTTGAGAGCCTCCCGTTCATTTTCAGTGGGAACAGTGTTGTTGGTCTCCCTTTTTTGCTAGTGCGTCATAGTCTGGAATAAAATTTGTTGTGGCAGTTCTTAGGAGAGATCCGAGGTGTTGGTCCGTTTACCTCGATCTGTGACGGGTTGATGTTGACGTTCATGTGGCTGAACGTCACGTCGCGTACGTCGAGCCAAATTGGCCACTCTCTTTTAAACGCTCGGCACTGTGTCCAGCTTGCTTTTCCTTGGGCGACTCATTTTAATGGAAGGATTCCAAGGGAAGGTTTGTGGGTGGCTTTAGCGCAAAACTGCATCTGAAAGCTCAGCGCGCGAATTACAAGAATGCTGTCGTCAAAGCCCACGCTCTAAATTCGGGACTGATACAAATAGAGCGAGAGTGCGCCATGTCCGTACTACTGAGTACGTACACGCACTTGTGAGTGTGCACCGAGCTTCCGGTAGTAAATGCGCAGGCGAGCGCTTCGCCATCTACTGGGGAAACGCAGTCATTGCAGGCAAAATGACCAAAAAAAAAAGTTTAATAATACAATTTGTTCAGGGTTGGCGGGCCGGATTAAACGGTCCCGTGGGCCGGCTGTGGCCTGCGGGCCGTAGTTTGCCCACCCCTGGTATAGAAGAATATAATGCCTTTATTATCATTGTACACCAGGTAAACAACGAAATTGGGAGCGCTGCTCCGTTGGTGTTTTGTAGGAGGAAATGGGTGTGTGAAACATAAATTAGTATCAGTTGCGGTTCTCCACTGAATTACTCCCTGGGCGAGACGATTTCCGAGTGGAACAGCGATGCTTTTGTCTGAATTCCTCGTTTTGGTACCGTCACAGGTCCCTCTTTTCTACTCGTTATAGGGGGGACAGCCATCGGTCCAGCGTTTCAAGAAAAAAATAAGTCCTCCTCTTGCTGGGTGCGTTGGCACCTTTATTTGCCACAGACACGTAAATGCCTTTCTTGCATGTCAAGCACTCGGCGTCATAAGGGTAACGACCAGAGGCGTTGCCAGGAATTTTTCCAGTAGGGGCGCACGTCCACAGGAAAAAAAATCGAACATCACCCACGCCGTTCGCTGATCGCTAAAACAACATCCGGGTCCGGGAGGCAAACAGTGAATGGATAACATCGCGCACATAGAATAGCGCAAGCACATTCGCGCAAAACCGAAAGAAAAAAACGGCATGAAAATGAAGAATTGATAAAGCTTGTTTTTTTTTTTGTTTTTTTTTTCAACCGGGGCGCAGGGAGTCCTAACCGGGGCGCCGCCCCGGCTTGGCTACGCCTCTGGTAACGACCCTGGTAAAATCACGGGAATTGTTTTTATTCAACTTCTCCGTGAATGTGCATTTTCGTTTCGGCATTGCTTCTCAACACTCGGTGGAGAGTGTAGAGCCAGCCCACCCTACTTTGTAGCAAAGTGACTAGATTTGAGGAGAAGGTCGTAACTTATTTGCGAATGATACAGAGAAACCTGGAATTGAGTGAAATGGAACGGAGTGGCAATTCTATTGGCAATCTACTGTACTAGTATTACCGTTTTTTTCCTTGTATAATGCGCAAAATTTAACTAATTTATTGTCCTAAAATCTGGGGTGCGCATTATACATGGGTACAAAAATTCTTTTAATTTTTTTTTAAAATTTTTTATTTTTATTTATTTTTTTAAGAAAGTCATGGGGCGGCTCGGTGGCGCACTTGGGTAGCACGTCCGCCTCACAGTTAGGAGGGTGCGGGTTCGATTCCACCTCCGGCCCTCCCTGTGTGGAGTTTGCATGTTCTCCCCGGGCCCGCGTGGGTTTTCTCCGGGCACTCCGGTTTCCTCCCACATCCCAAAAACATGCTTGGTAGGCCGATTGAACACTCCAAATTGTCCCTAGGTGTGAGTGCGAGTGCAAATGGTTGTTTGTCTCTGTGTGCCCTGCGATTGGCTGGCAACCGGTTCAGGGTGTCCCCCGCCTACTGCCCGATGACGGCTGGGATAGGCTCCAGCACGCCCGCGACCCCAGTGGGGACTAAGCGGTACAGAAAATGGATGGATGGAAGAAAGTCATGGTACAACAAAACCAACAACAGGACTGACCGACAAAGACGTGGAACAAAAAGACAGGGTGACATTACCAAACCAAACAGACATCATGACAGTAACACATGCAATGATCCGACGGTAAGCGAGGGGCAGACAGGACTTAAATCCAAAACACGTTACATTGATTGAGGTGACACAGGAAGGGAGGGGCGACGCGAACAGAAACTATGGCAACCTAGACACATAGCAAAACTGGGGACGAGACATGACAAATCTCCCTCGAAATAAAACTTGAAATCACCTTTCTTCTTGTTTGTTGTCAATGGCGCATCGCATTCACCTATCCTGCCCAACACACTTAGTCAGTAAAATTCATAATTGACGACACATCGTTTGATGCGATGGTGCAATCCTTGATGGTGTGTTATTGTCAAATATTGTTTGTTTTTAAATCTCCATCGCGGACCGGACGTCATACGGAGGCAGTATCACTGCGCATGCGCACTATGGATCCGATGCGCAGAACGGATGCGCAAGACACGTCAGCTATATAAAGAGCGAGAGTTGTTTTCTTCCTATTAGTTTCAATTCACAGTTTAATTAGCAGTTTCAATCAGCAAAATACAAAATGCGTATTACAGGTAATAGCTAATGCTATGGACGTCTTGTAAACAAGCACTGCAGTCAAGCTAAAAAGTAAGCTAATGCTAGCGTTAGCGAGAAGCTAACTAATGCGTTGAACATATTAATTTTTCCCCAAGAATAAAACAGCACCTTCGATGCAATTAATGTAATATAACTACTCAAAATGCACCCACAAGAAGTGAAAACATAGAGCGCACAGCTCAAACATTAGCAGAAAGACTGACGCTAATGCTATGAAAACGAGTGCATAGACACGCAATATTTTTAACGTTAAATACAGTTTATTATATTTGTGTCATCTCAAACATACCGCTTTATTAACTCTGAGTATGTTCACCTGCAGTTACGCGCGTGCGTTACTCCGATAAAAAGCCATTATCAAATAAACCCGATACCATAAGTCACCATGACAACTGAGGAAAACCAGATCAACTTATTTTACTTTATTGGAGGTCGTTATGCAGGCGTATGAACGTATTTTTTGCCGCAAATCTAATACGGCAGC
Source organism: Syngnathus typhle (assembly GCF_033458585.1). Taxonomy (NCBI): domain Eukaryota; kingdom Metazoa; phylum Chordata; class Actinopteri; order Syngnathiformes; family Syngnathidae; genus Syngnathus; species Syngnathus typhle. The sequence goes on along the minus strand of NC_083749.1, from coordinate 12,182,052 downwards.
AGCAGCAAAGAAGAGACGTCATGAGAGGAAATTGCTGCTTGATGCGCAAGTTTGAATGTACTATTTCATTGATGTAACATCTAACCATAAGATCGTAGCCTATAGTTATGCATTTAAATTGGAATGAAATCTAATTTTCATTTAGGTGCAATTCAACAGAAGAAAGAAAGGACTTGGAACCGGCTCAAAATGAAACAAAAATATTGTAAGAAAAAAGGTAAGGCATGTTTTGCTAGGCTGATTGCACCTCATTTAATTTTTATTTTATTATTTTAAATGTACTCGCGCTATTAAACAAGGTCAGTATTAATTTAAAATAAAATATTAATTACCGTAATTTTCAGACTATAAGTCGCGGTTTTTTTCATAGTTTGGGTGGGGTGGGGGCGACTTATACTCAGGAGCGACTTATGTTTTCTTTCACAAATTTTTACTTGATCATTAACACATCACTTACTTACAAGTATACCGTAAAATCCGGACTATTAGCCGCACCGGATTATAAACCGCACCAGCTAAAATTGGGGGATATTTTAGTTTTTTTCTTGTATAAACCGCACCGGACTATAAGCCGCACGTGCACACGCGTCATCTTCCTCCTGTGCAATGGCGAGGCCTTCCTCCTCAGCGTCCGATTGGAATAGCGTTAGATATCCTTCGCCTCACTCAGTCTCTCTTTCGTCGTCGCTTTTATGCATTTCTTCGAGTGTGATGAAGGTCTGTTCATGGTAATTTTATTAATGCACGAAGCGCTAAATTACATTAAACTAGCGAGCGACACGTTTCGCTCCAGAGTCGACGGGACCACAAAATAAAGACAAGGGTGACGCAACCGTGTTGACAAACTAGCACGTCTTCTTTGGCGCATTATCTCTTCTTCGTCTGTCTCGCTCTTGCTTCCTGCTAAAGCGCCCCGGAGGCCGTAAAAAACTCTTTTCCCTTTACGATCCTAACACACCCTACTCTAAACAGGGAAGTCTCACACGTGTAAACTGTCCCACCGGAACTCTGTAACGTGAACTTAGGTTCCGGGTGAATTATGTCAACCCACTACAACGGCGCCATTTAAGCCTCGGGGTTCAAAGTAACCTTCTGAATAAAATGCATTAAAAGTTCACGTTCATTACAACTTGTTTTTGGTGAGCAAAATGTCAGAAGAATTGAATTTAAATGCTGATTGATTGGGTTTTAATACTATGCAGATGGTCCAAACAGCGCCACTGCTTTGTGTAATCTGAGTCACATGGCAGAGTAAGAGAAAGGGTTTAGAGCCCTAGCGTGCATTCCTACTAAAGCTCATAATAGTCACAAGCAACACAGCCAGAATAAGCAGCAGCCATAGTAGTGTTTCAAAATAGTATTTTTGTTGTTGTTTTTTTCTTCAAGATACCGCAGTGTATTAAAGTGAAGAGTTTTTTTTTTTTTTTGCCATTTTTCACATGTCCTGAGTGTTGTTAGTCACCTAAATGTTGAACAGAAGGTGTGTTTTATCTAAGTCAAATAACTTGTTTGGCACGCTCAAACATCCATCCATCCATTTTCTGAACCGCTTAGTCCCCACGGGGGTCGCGGGCGTGCTGGAGCATATCCCAGCCGTCATCGGGCAGTAGGCGGGGGACACCCTGAACCGGTTGCCAGCCAATCGCAGGGCACACAGAGACAAACAACCATTTGCACTCGCACTCATACCTAGGGACAATATGGAGTCTTCAATCGGCCTACCAAGCATGTTTTTGGGATGTGGGAGGAAACCGGAGTGCCTGGAGAAAACCCACGTGAGCCCGGGGAGAACATGCAAACTCCACACATGGACGTGCGCCACCGAGCCGCCACGCTCAAACATGACGAATAAAAAACTCTTGAATCTTGAATCTTTAAGTGATCAAGTCATCATAGAAATCACGAAAAAATCCTTATATAAGCCGCACCTGAGTATAAGCCGCAGGGTTCAAAATTTTGGAAAAAAGTCGCGGTTTATAGTCCGGAATTTACGGTAGTTGACCACTTCACGTTATTTTTAGTATAGTTGATCACTTCACATGCTTTGATATCTTTATCTTGAACATATTCAAAACATGAAAAATAGAGAGAAAAAATCAAATAAAGTAATTAACACTTTAAAGCGCCATATCCTCTGGACATGTCCTCTGTCACCAGGATGTCATAAAAGATGAGAAATTTGATCGATGGATTTAATAATTTGGAGTGACACAAATGGTTTGATAATGTTGTTTATGTGATAGTTATTTAAAATATAGTTTATATATCGTTGTATGGGCCTGTGGAATAATTTGAACTGCGGCGCGGCACACGGCATTGTTGAAAAAAGGACGATCGATGGATTTAATGAATTGGAGTGACACAGATGGTTTTATGAACGTGTTATTTATGTAATAGTTTTTTTTAAATAACTGAATGTTGCGCCATGCCCGTTCTCAGCTCCTCGTTTGTGTTTGTTACGTTAGCATACCGTATCGTTTAGCCTGTTGTTGCTCGTTCTTGTCTGTTCTTGGTGTTGGGTTTTGTCGAATAAATTGCCCCCCAAAATGCGACTTATACTCCGGAGCGACTTATATATGTTTTTATTTCACATTTTTGGGCATTTTATGGCTGGTGCGATTTATACTCCGGAGCGATTTATAGTCCGAAAATTACGGTATGTGGCTATTTCAAATAATTTAAACCCCAAACAAAATGTTTTCCTAAGTCTTCTCAGTTAGTTCTACAATTCTATTTCTTACCCTAACTTGACACAAATTCAATTGTTTTATACCTATTGTAGTCATTTAAAATGTGACGCCGTAGCCTACACCAACACTCATTAAAATACTATTTTAAAACAAACGCCGAGTTCCGCTCAGCCAACAGAATAAAAGTAATGCTCTGCATCCCCGATAATATAAAGAAAATGCCATTTGCAAAACAACAGTGCTATGCATAAAGATTGCTCTGATGTTAGTGGTCATTCAGGGTGTGTGGGAATTGAACTCATGATGCCCGCACACAAGACAGGTAATTGTACCACTACACCATCGGGCATCCCACAGCCAGCGAATGTTTTTGAGATAAATTATACTCTTCAAAGTCTGCTTTATTGTCAATCTCTTCACATGCCAAGACACACAAAGAAATCGAAATTACGTTTCCACTATCCCACGGTGACGAGACATAGTACACGATATACATACAAGTAAACAACGCAAAATAAAAACAAGGCACAAACAATGAATAATAAGAGTGATGTATAAATAAACAAATAACACAGTAAATAAGAGCAGCAAAACGGAGCAAGAGTGCACAGCAGACAGTCAGAACAAAGCGCAAAAGTACAGGACGCTACGCAGAAGGCGGGGGAGAGAGTTCAGGACCCTAACAGCCTGGAGATCACAAACTCCGCCAGTGGCGATCAGTGCTTGCATACCACTACAGAGTCCCGGCACCATTCGTCACGGATGTAGACATTCCACCTCCTCGCGATTTTCCCCTCGTACAATGGCCCGGTCCGCCCGATAGCACGCTAGCCGCTCCAGATGTACAGCAGAGTCCGGAATGTCGACGGTCAACCAAGTCTCAGTGAACACGAGCACACAGCAGTTACGCACTGTCCGGTTCGTAGATCTCAGCAGGCGAATGTAAACCATGTTGTTGTCCAGCGATCGAACATTCGCCAGAAGAATGGAAGGCACGGGGGCTGGGTTGGCCGCCAGCCTGGCCCGCGCTCGCCCCTCTTCAGCCTCCTCGAAGAAAGAAAGAAAGCAGTAGCGCTCGAAAGGATATTCATCTAGAAATGATGAAACATCTGATCTGGGTCGGAAGATTCTCTCGAGACGTAAACCATTTCAAATTACTACGGCTTCCATGTCAATCGGATTTTGAATTAACGGCCAATCCATGATTAACAGCTTTCGTTGTGTGGGAGGAGACAGATTGAAATTCTGGGTCTCTTATAGTAAACCTACTAGCGAGCAGGTCATGTTCACACAGTAAGTTACGGAAGTAACTGACCCAGAGTTTAAGTTACCTCTCTTTCTGGAACGGATAACCCAGTTGCCCTTGTTTCCGGGGTAACTTACTCAGAGTTTTCACATAACCCGCCTTCTGGAATACCCCCCAGGTGCTGCAGAGATACTGTTATGATTGTTTTAAATAAGGTGATCTGTTTTTTCTCAGTTGTTGTCATGGTGACTTGTGGTATCGGGACTTAATTGATAATGGCTTTTTATAGGAGTTGTGCACGCGCGTAACTCCAGGTGAACATACTCAGAGTTGATTGAACTAACTCGGATCAGCTTTTCTTGAACCAAATAGTCTCCCATCTCAGAGTAAGTTAACTCAGAGTTCAGGGATAGACTCAGATTATTGAACCTACTTTCTGGAATACCCCCTGGAGGGATACAGTTGGTCAAATAAGCATTTAGTCAGTTCTTCCACTTGAAAGGAGAGGAACACCCACGTTGCTGTTCCTGGACTTCAGTTCAGCGTTTAACACCATCATTCCACAGCATCTGGTGGGAAAACTGGAACGCCTGGGCTTCGGCACCCCCCTTCGGAACTGGCTGCTAGACTTTCTCACCAACAGACCTCAGTCAGTCCGGGTCGGACAGAGCACCTCAGATGTCATCACCCTTAGCACAGGCTCCCCTCAGGGCTGCGTCCTGAGCCCCCTGGTGTTCACCCTGATGACACACGACTGCGTCCCCAGGTTCACCACAAATCACATCGTGAAGTTTGCAGACGACACAACGGTGGTGGGCCTCATCAGTGATAACGACGACCTGGACTACAGAGAGGAGGTGGAGCAGTTGGTGGGCTGGTGCAGAGACAATGGCCTGATCCTGAATGTGGAGAAGACGAAGGAGATCATCGTCGACTTCAGGAAGAACCAGCCTCACCACGCTCCACTGATCAACAACAGCTCGGATGTGGAGGTGGTCAGCAGCACTAAATTCCTGGGGGTCCACATCTCAGGCGACATCACCTGGACTGGGAACACCACGACACTGGTCAAGAGGGCACAGAAGCGATTGTACTTCCTGCGGAGGATGAGGAGAGCCCACCTGCCCCCACCCATCATGAGGACGTTCTACCGAAGCACCATAGAGAGCATTCTGACGAGCTGTCTCGGTGTGGTGTGGGGGTTGCAGCGCCTCCGATTGGAAGAACGTAAGGAGAGTGGTGAGGACAGCAGAGAGGATCATCGGGGCTCCTCTTCCCTCCATTCAGGACTTGTCATCCCAGCGCTGTGTGTCCCGAGCCCGAAATATTATTAGTGACCCATCACACCCCCACCAAGGACTGTTCTCCCTGCTACCCTCTGGGAAGAGGTTTCGCTGCATCCGCTGCAGGTCTACCAGGTTCTGCAATAGTTTTTTCCCTACTGTCGTCAGACTGTTGAACAGTCAACCTAGCATTCCACTGCGCGCTTTTTTGTTTCCTTCATTGCTGCACTTTATATTTATCTTATCTTATTTCATATTTATATAGAAATGTCACTTTTTATCCAGCCGAAATGTCATTCCTTTGTTGAGAGCCGTATGCAACTTAATTTCGTTTTGTGGGCACTGAGTGTCTACAAAATGACAATAAAGTCTGTCTAAGTCTAAGATGCCTTTAATTTTCATCATAGGTACACTTAAACTATGAGACAAAATGTAAAAAGTTCCAGAAAATCACGTCATCTGGGTTTTAAAGAATTTATTTGCAAATTATGGTGCACGTTCCATATGACATTCTCCCAATCCTCTTTTGGATCATCCAAATGCTCTCCTGCAAACTTCAGATGGGCCTGGACATGTACTGGCTTAAGCATGGGGACATGTCAGGCACTGCAGGATTTGAGTCCCTGGCGGCGTAGTGTGTTACTGATGGTAGTCTTTGTTACTTTGGTCACAGCTCTATGCAGGTCATTCAGTAGGTCCCTCCGTGTTTTTCTGGGAATTTTGTTCACCGTTCTTGTGATCATTTTGACCCCACGGGGTGAGATTTTATTGACCAAATACTTATTTTCCACCATAATTTGCAAATAAATTCTTTAAAAATCTGTGTGATTCTATGGATTTTTTTTACTTAATTTTGTCTGTCATAGTTGAAGTGTACCTATGATGATGAAAATTTCAGCCATCTCTCTTTTTCTTGGTTATTTTCATATGTATATAGCATTTATAGGCAAGATGGCGGCGCGTGCATACACAGCGACCTCTCTCCAAACGGTGTTTTGTCCGTCAAATGAGTGTTTGTCCGGCAGTTTTTTTTGTTCGTCTAGCACAGGGGTCACCAAACTACGGCCCGCGGGCCGGATACGGCCCGCGGGCCGGATACGGCCCGCGGGCCGGATACGGCCCGCGGGCCGGATACGGCCCGCGGGACCGTTTAATCCGGCCCGCCAACCCTGAATAAATTGTATTATTAAACTTTTTTTTTTTTTTGCTCATTTTGCCTGCAATGACTGCGTTTCCCCAGTAGATGGGGAAGCGCTCGCCTGCGCATTTACTACCGGAAGCCGTGTCAGAAAGCTCGGTGCACACTCACAAGTGCGTGTACGGACATGGCGCACTCGCGCTCTATTTGTATCAGTCCCGAATTTAGAGCGTGGGCTGTGACGACAGCATTCTTGTAATTTGCGCGCTGAGCTTTCAGATGCAGTTTTGCGCTAAAGCCACCCACAAACCTTCCCCTGGAATCCTTCCGTTAAAATGTCGCCCAAGTAAAGCAGGGTGAACACAGTGCCGAGCGTTTAAAAGAGTTGCCAATTTGGCTCGACGTACGCGACGTGACGTTCAGCCACATGAACGTCAACATCTACCCGTCACAGATCGAGGTAAACGGACCAACACCTCGGATCTCGCCTAAGAATTGCCACAACAAATTTTACTCCAGACTATGACGCACTATCAAACTTTAACAAAAAAGACAGCGGTGTCTACAAGCCTACTGGAACCTACAAAAGGATTATAAGGAAGGAACACAAGAACTTTAAGAGACTGCTCATATGTGTCAGAGAGGTTCTGCTCTGACAACTGAGCTGAACTTTTATCTGTTAAGATTGTGCATGGCACAACAGAAAGTTAATGTTCCATGGTTTTTTTTCTATGAAGAACCCAGAGAGAGTTATTTAGTTATTATTTATTTCCTGTTTTTTCTGTGAAGAACTCAGAGAGGGTTTAGTTATTATTTATTTCATTAATAGTGTTATTATTTGTTTCCTGACTTTTTTTTCTGTAAAGAACCTGGAAAGGGTTATTAAATAACCGTTATTTGGTTATGTGTGGCTTTCTGGAAAATAAAAAAAAAAAATTTTTTTTAAGCTCCCCTACGATCGTCACACTTTTTCTGTTACAAACTGCCACCGGCCCGCCATCAGAGAAGGGAAAGGTTATGTGGCCCTCACAGGAAAAAGTTTGGGGACCCCTGGTCTAGCAGGTACGGCAGGCAGGTTCTGCTTGACATCGGCGAAAGCGAGTTTTGTCGAGTTCTGGACTTTGATGCGGGGACATTAAAGGAGCTCGGACTGCTACGTCCTGAAGCGTCGCCGGGCTCGTCTGCTATTCCTCCCCCGGTTGAGACGCGTCGAAAGCGGTGTGCGAGGAGGCTGAAGAGGGGCAAGCGCGGGGGCGTCCGGGCCAGGCTTGCGTGCCTTCCATTCTTCTGTCAAAGTCAAAGTCAAAGTCAGCTTTATTGTCAATCTCTCCCCATGTCACAACACACAAAGAGACCGAAATTACGTTTTTCTCTATCCCACGGTGACGAGACACATAACACGATAGACATACATGTACGCGACACAATATAAAAACAAGAAGGCAAAAATTCTAACAATCAATAGTAAGAGTGATGAATAAATAACAAATAAACAGATAACACAATAAATAAGAGGAGCAAAACGGAGCCAGCAAGCATAGCGCAAAAGTAAAAAACATCATAAACAAAAAGGCACAAACAATAAATAAGAGTAATAACAAATAATAAATAATAAGAGCCAGTGTGCATTCAGACAGTTCAGACAGTAAAAGTACAGGACGCTACGCAGAACGGGGGAGCGAGTTCAGGATCCTAACAGCCTGGAGTATGGAGCTGTTTGAGAGTCTGGAGGTGCGGGAGCGCAGGCTTCTGTACCTCTTCCCAGAGGGCAGAAGCTCGAACAAAGAGTGAGCGGGGTGACTCGCATCACTCACAATCGTGGTCGCCTTGCGGGTGAGATGGGAGGTGTAAATGTCCTTCAAGGAGGGGAGCGAAGCACCAGCAATCTTACCAGCAGTGTTCACTATGCGCTGCAGGGCCTTCAAGTTGTAGTCAGTGCAGCCGCCACCCCAAATAGCAATACAGCTGGAGAGGATGCTCTCAATGGTGCCGCGGTAAAATGCAGTCATGACGGCCGGAGGAGCGCTCGCTCGCCTGAGTTTCCGCAGGAAGTACAGGCGGCGCTGGGCTTTCTTTGCCAGTGATGCGGTGTTGGTGGACCAGGAGAGATCCTCACTGATGTGCACCCCCAGGAACTTGGCGCTGCTCACTCGCTCCACCACAGCACCGTCGATAGTCAGCGGCAGGTGTTGGGTGTGACCCTTCCGGAAGTCCACAACAATCTCCTTGGTCTTGTCGACGTTCAGCAGGAGGTTGTTGTCCCTGCACCACGTGGTCAGAAGGTCAACCTCCAGCCTGTATTGAGTCTCGTCTCCCTTGGTGATGAGACCCACCAGAGTCGTGTCGTCAGCAAACTTCACGATACGGTTGTCGCTGTAGGTTGCAGCGCAGTCATGCGTCAGGAGGGTGAAGAGCAGCGGACTGAGCACGCAGCCTTGGGGGGCCCCCCGTGCTCAGCGTGATGCTGGCGAAGATTTTGTCGCCAACACGTACTACCTGTGGCCTCTGACAGAGGAAGTCCAGTAGCCAGTTGCAGAGGCAGGTACTGAGGCCCAGCGCGTCAAGTTTGCTGATGAGGCGTTGTGGCACAATGGTGTTGAAGGCAGAACTGAAGTCCACAAACAGCAATCTCACATACGAGTCCCTCCTCTCCAGGTGGGAGAGGGCCGAGTGGAGGGCAGAGCAGATGGCATCCTCCGAAGACCGCTTGGCTCGGTACGCAAACTGGAAGGGGTCAATGGTGGGCGGGAGAACGGATCGGATGTGCTCCATGACAAGCCGCTCAAAGCACTTCATGATGATGGGCGTAAGTGCCACGGGGCGGTAGTCATTGAAGCAGGACGGAGCGGGTTTCTTCGGCACAGGTACGATGGTGGCAGCTTTGAAACACGACGGGACGATGGCCTGCTGCAGGGAAGTGTTAAAGATGTCCGTGAAGACATCCGTCAGCTCACCAGCGCAGTCCTTCAGCGCCCGACCCGGGATGTTGTCAGGGCCCGCCGCCTTACGGATGTTGATGGCGGCAAGCGCCCTCCTCACGCTGTCGGCGGAGAGGCACAGGGGCAGCTCGTGTGAAGGGGGAGTGGCCTTCAGCGGGCAAGTGCTGTTCTGAGCGTCGAAGCGAGCAAAGAAGCGGTTGAGGTCATTGAGCAGACGGACGTCGCCTTCACAGCTCTGCGGCGCGGGCTTGTAATCCGTGATGGTCTGAATGCCCTGCCAAAGGCTCCTGCTGTCCTTGAAGTGGGCGGTAATTTTGCACGAGAACGCCCTCTTTGCTTCTTTGATGCCCTGGGACAGGTCGGCCCTCGCAATCCTCAAGCCAGCCTCATCCCCTGCTCTGAAGGCTTTGTCCCTGGCCCTCAGCAGCCTGAAGACAGCCCCTGTCAGCCATGGCTTCCGATTAGCCCGAGTGACGATGGATTTTGAGAGAGTCACATCATCAATACACTTCCTGATGTAGGAGGAAACAGAGTCAGTATACTCCTCAATGTCTGTCCGATCGTCGCAAGTGGCAGCCCTCCTAAACATGTTCCAGTCAGTACAGCCAAAGCAGTCACGCAGTGCATCAGAGGCACCCTCAGGCCACACCCGTACCTGCTTGCGAACCGGCCTGGACGCTCTCACCATTTGTCTGTATGCGGGCAAAAGCATAACAGTGATATGGCGAATGTTCGATCGCTGAACAACAAAATGGATTACATTCGCTTGCTGCGATCTACAAACCGGACAGTGCGGGACTGACGTGTGCTCGTGTTCACTGAGACTTGGTTGTCTGTCAACATTCCGGACTCTGCCGTACATCTGGAGCGGCTAGCGTGCTATTGGGCGGACCGGGCCATTGTACAAGGGGGGAAATCTCGTGGAGGTGGAATATGCGTCTACATCCGTGACGAATGGTGCCGAGACTCTGTAGTGGTATGCAAGCACTGCTTGCCACTGGCGGAGTTCGTGATCATTAAGTGCCGTCCTTTTTACCTGCCAAGGGAATTTACTGCGATTCTGCTAGTCGCGGTTTACATCCCGCCTTCCAACATCGAAGGCGACAGGATCGCGGCTCTTAGTGAACTGTACCAGGCTGTCAGTGAACAAGAGACGGTTTCACCATCTTCGCTGGGGATTTTAATCATGCTAACCTGAAGTCTACCGTTTTTTTCCGTGTATAGTGCGCAATATTTTACTAATTTATTGTCCTAAAATCTGGGGTGCGTATTATACATGGGTACAAAGAAAAAAAAAAAAATTTTTTTTTTTTTAATTTTTTTTTTTTTAAATAAAGTCATGGTACAACAAAACCAACAACAGGACTGACCGACAAAGTCGTGGAACAAAAAGACAGGGTGACATTACCAAAGACAGGAACAGAATGACAGTAACACATGCAATGATCCAACGGTGAGCGAGGGGCAGACAGGACTTAAATACAAAACACGTTACATCGATTGAGGTGACACAGGAAGAGCGGGGTGACACGAACAGAAACTATGGCAACCTAGACACATAGCAAAACTGGGGACGAGACATGACAAATCTCCCCCGAAATAAAACTCACCTTTCTTCTTGTTTGTTGTCAATCGCGCATCGCATTCAGCCATCCTGCCCAACACACTTAGTAAAATTCATAATTGACGACACATCGTTTGATGCGATGGTGCAATCCTCGATGGTGTGTTATTGTCAAATATTGTTTGTTTTTTAATCTCCATCGCGGACCGGACGTCATACGGAGGCCGCCATTACAGATGCGCAGAACGGTTGCGCAAGACACGTCAGCTATATAAAGAGCGAGAGTTCAGTTCTCCACCTATTAGTTTCAATTCACAGTTTAATTAGCAGTTTCAATCAGCAAATAACAAAATGCGTATTACAGGTAATATTTTATTTCACAACACTTTGCCTTGTTCCTTTCGTCTCTGCTGTTCATTTCAAACACGCTCCATACGACCGCAATGCTCTTGTATCAGACGCTCGCTCGATCACCTGCTAGTTTGCCGTCTGCCACAATGTACCCTACACAAATCCGAAACATTTGTTGCGGCTCCGAGTCACGACGAGGGGCAAGTTTTGGTTTCCAAGGGTGTTTTTATTCCTCTTCAACGTCTCTCCCATACAGAGCCGCCGTGTGCGCACGGAGCGCGGTGGTGCGTTTAGGGGCAGTCGGAGAAATCAACGCCAACAAAAAAAATGACATCCAGCCTAGTTAAGACCATACCAAAGACTTTAAAAATGGGACCCATTGCCTCCCTGCGTGTGTGACGATCTTTGGGACTTAAAAAAAAAAAAAAAAAAAAAAAAAAATTTTTTTTTTTAAAAAATTCATAAAAATTGGGTGCGTATTATACATGGGTACAAGCTTTTTTCCAGCATCAGCATGCCATTGTTAGGGGTGCGTACTATACATGGGGGCGCACTATACATGGAAAAAAACGGTATTTTTCCGAGGCTTCACCAGCATGTTAATTTTCCTACGCGTGGCGACAGCTTCCTGGACCTGGTCTACTCTTCGCATAAAGGAGCTTTCAAAGCCGCCCCCCTCCCCCATCTTGGACTTTCTGACCATATCACTGTTATGCTTTTGCCCGCATACAGACAAATGGTGAGAGCGTCCAGGCCAGTTCGCGAGCAGGTACGGGTGTGGCCTGAGGGTGCCTCTGATGCGCTTCGTGATTGCTTTGGCTCTACTGACTGGGACATGTTTAGGAGGGCTGCCACTTGCGACGATCGGACAGACATTGAAGAGTATGCTGGCTCTGTTTCCTCCTACATCAGGAAGTGCATTGATGATGTGACTCTCTCAAAATCCATCGTCACTCGGGCTAACCGGAAGCCATGGCTGACAGGTGCTGTCTTCAGGCTGCTGAGGGCCAGGGACAAAGCCTTTAGAGCGGGGGATGAGGCTGGCTTGAGGACTGCGAGGGCCGACCTGTCCCGGGGCATCAAAGATGCAAAGAAGGCGTTCTCGTGCAAAATTACCGCCCACTTCAAGGACAGCAGGGACGCACGGAGCCTTTGGCAGGGCATTCAGACCATCACGGATTACAAGCCCGCGCCGCAGAGCTGTGAAGGCGACGTCCGTCTGCTCAATGACCTTAGCCGCTTTTTTTGCTCGCTTCGACGCTCAGAACAGCACTTGCCCGCTAAAGGCCACTCCCCCTTCACACGAGCTGCCCCTGTGCCTCTCCGCCGACAGCGTGAGGAGGGCGCTTGCCGCTATCAACATCCGTAAGGCGGCGGGCCCTGACAACATCCCGGGTCGAGCGCTGAAGGACTGCGCTGGTGAGCTGACGGATGTCTTCACAGACATCTTTAACACTTCCCTGCAGCAGGCCATCGTCTCGTCGTGTTTCAAAGCTGCCACCATCGTACCTGTGCCGAAGAAACCCACTCCGTCCTGCTTCAATGACTACCGCCCCGTGGTACTTATGCCTATCATCATGAAGTGCTTTGAGCGGCTTGTCATGGAGCACATCCGATTCGTTCTCACCCCCCCCCCCCACCCCCCATCATTGACCCCTTCCAGTTTGCGTACCGAGCCAAACGGTCCTCTGAGGATGCCATCTGCTCTCTCCTCCACTCGGCCCTCACCCACCTGGAGAGAAGGGACTCGTATGTGAGATTGCTGTTTGTGGACTTTAGTTCTGCCTTCAACACTATTGTGCCACAACGCCTCATCAGCAAACTTGACACGCTGGGCCTCAGTACCTACCTCTGCAACTGGCTACTGGACTTCCTCTGTCAGAGGCCACAGGTAGTACGTGTTGGCGACAAAATCTCCGCCAGCATCACGCTGAGCACGGGGGCCCCCCAAGGCTGCGTGCTCAGTCCGCTGCTCTTCACCCTCTTGACGCACGACTGCACTGCAACCTACAGCGACAACCGCATAGTGAAGTTTGCTGACGACACGACTCTGGTGGGTCTCATCACCAAGGGAGACGAGACTCAATACAGGCTGGAGGTTGACCTTCTGACCACGTGGTGCAGGGACAACAACCTCCTGCTGAACGTCGACAAGACCAAGGAGATTGTTGTGGACTTCCGGAAGGGTCACACCCAACACCTGCCGCTGACTATCGACGGTGCTGTGGTGGAGCGAGTGAGCAGCGCCAAGTTCCTGGGGGTGCACATCAGTGAGGATCTCTCCTGGTCCACCAACACTGCATCACTGGTGAAGAAGGCTCAGCGCCGCCTGTAATTCCTGCGGAAACTCAGGCGAGCGAACGCTCCTCCGGCCGTCATGACTACATTTTACCGCGGCACCATTGAGAGCGTCCTCTCCAGCTGTATTGCTGTTTGGGGTGGCAGCTGCACTGACTACAAATTGAAGGCCCTGCAGCGCATAGTGAACACGGGTGGTAAGATTATTGGTGCTTCACTCCCCTCCTTGAAGGACATTTACACCTCCCATCTCACCCGCAAGGCGACCACGATTGTGAGTGATGTGAGTCACCCCTCTCACTCTTTGTTTGAGCTTCTGCCCTCTGGGAAGAGGTACAGGAGCCTGCGCTCCCGCACCACCAGACTCTCAAACAGCTTCATACTCCAGGCTGTTAGGATCCTGAACTCGCTTCCCCGTTCTGCGTAGCGTCCTGTTCTTTTGCGCTATGCTTACTGTCTGCTGTATGCACAGTGGCTCCGTTTTGCTCTTCTTATTTGTTGTTATCTGTTTATTTATTATTTATCACTCTTATTATTTATTGTTTGTGCCTTCTTGTTTTTATATTGTGTCGTTTACTTGTATGTCTATCGTGTAATATGTCTCGTCACCGTGGGATAGAGAAAACGTAATTTCGATGTGTCTCGGCATGTGAAGAAGTTGACAATAAAGCAGACTTTGACTTTGACTTTGACTTTTTTGTAAGTGGGAGAACTTGCACAATTGGCTGCTGACTAAATACTTTTATGCCCTACTGTATATCACAATTTTTATACTCCTGGATACTCCATATACACAAGAAAATTATTTCAAAAGCTAAAACAGTCAATTTTCCATGCTTCCTTTAAAAGAGCCCCTGTAAATGCAATTGCGATTGAACTGCCCCAAATTCTATGCTTGGCACATGTTCAGCTATGACACAAAAACAATTTTCAGGAAATGGCAAGCAAATGGCAAGTGTTTGTCTATGAAACTAGCTTCAGATGTGAGCATTCCGTTAGCTAATTACAGGCCAACATTAACTTAAGGGGAAATAAATAGGCCTAATAATTGAACTTGTAACAGTTTTGTTGCTAAGCACAGTCTTATCGTAAAAGTATGTCTCATGTTTGTTGAGTCTGATATTGTCATCTGCGTATTGCTTCTTTTTTAATAAAATATCAACAGACTTCGATTTGTGTGGAAGATGGACGGCAAACTGACCAACAACACACCTGACTTGAAATAACGTAACAAAGGACCCCTTTGGCGGTCCAAAAATGTACCTTTCTCAAAATTAAACAAGGCTTTCTATCCAACGCGCTTTCGGGGTTAACGCGATTGAACGAAAATGAACCCATCAGTGGCCCCAGAATGAACGCAGGCACACAAAAATGTTCACAAACCAACAATGCACACCGTTCTGTTCATGTTTGTCCAAATATGAATGGGTTCATGAACTTGTGTTCATTAAACACATTCGTAAACATATTTGTTTTGTGAAATATGACAGAAAATATTGGGTGAGGCTAGATACGTTATTTTGTACCCCCCTCCCACTCACTTGAAACGTTTAAACAGCTTTGATTTACGATAGCTGATTTTCCTTTCCTTCTCTACATTTTTTAAGCTTTCGTGTAATGTTTTAGTATTTTCAATCAATCAACTAACCAGTTTTCTCGGGGGTAAGTAGTCTACTTTGGTAGAACACATAAGGCGCTTCTCAAGACGTATTCCTCTTGTATACACACACAGAAGGATGCGTGCCAGGCACTTCAAGCCGCTTCCTCACACAACATATAGGTGGCTTGGCGTGTGCGTATACTTGCCTTTGAGACAAAGCTGGCAAGCTGCCTTAAAATAAATTCAAGATTCAAGAGTTTTTTATTCGCCATGTTTGAGCGTGCCAAACAAGGAATTTGACTTCGGTAGAAACACACCCTCTGTTCAACATTTAGGTGACTAACAACATTCAGGACATGTGAATAATGGCAAAAACAGTGTAGACAAATTCAAAAAGGTGTGAGGAGCAGGATGTTATTGCACAGTAATGTCTCTGAGACTCTATGAGTGGTGTGAGTTCATCAGAGCAACAGCCTGGGGGAAGAAGCTGAGATGAAAAAAAGAAAGGTATCAAGATATTTTTTATGCTAAAATACCAAGGTATTGTACTGATATTGGTAACGGTATCCCGTGCAACACTAGGTCAGCACAATATTCTTTCCAATCTGCTCCCCTTTTCCCTTTTACAGAGATCATGTGTTAAAGAACTCCTTGACGTTATATTGAGTTGTGATTGCAGATGTATTTCAAGATGTTCAAGTTGATAAGAAAGAACAAAGCTTTTTATTTTGTCAATCATTGTTGCAGTGGTAACATGCATTAAATGATGCTTGTTTTTACTCTGGTGTACTCCATTAAAATTTCCATCTCCAGTTTTCGATTTTTGCCACCGTGCCAATACTCTGTGGCCAGGGTTGCAAGGAACTTTATAGCTGCTCGTAGCTCAAGTTTTTTTTTGTTTAGGTAATGATTTGGGCGTATTCTTTTTTTTAATCACACTGTATAGTATATAGTTTTTGAGATATATTTGATTTCATAGTGGATTTTTCCCCCAGTATTGCCCATCTCTAGTTCTCTCTCCACCTCACCTCCCTAAAAACCTGAACAAATCTTTTCATATTTTATTTTGTTTTACAGAAACTTTAAATAAAATAATTATTGAAATATTTTTTTAATTTGCAGACTTTGTGGGTTACTTAATTGCATTGATGATGTGAAACATTTAAGTATGATGGATGCCAAAATGCTCCAAAAAACGAAAATCTTAAACTAGGATGAGGCAAATCCTATTTTATCACAGTATATATCATCATATACTAAAACAATTCATCAAATGATTGCTTACAGTTTTTTGAATGAGAAAAATTGCTTTACTCTTTGAAAAATTCCTTTACCCTTTGACTGCAGAACTTAAGAGATGCCTGAAGTTTGGGAACTTTCTGAGGCTTTGCCAGAGCTGCCCATGGACCCAATCACTGGAGTTGGTGTTGTAGCCTCCAGAAGCAGAGCACCAACTGGTTATGATGTTGTAAGATCATTTACGTTTTTCATTGTTTGTATCCTAGTGTAATTGTCCTAAATAAACATAATAAATCATGATTATTACTTGTTAATCCCGGTCATACAGTGAAGTTGGATGCAGCATCTCCTATGTCACTCCTGAGATGCATATGAATTTTGCAATTGCATTCAAACTAGGACTGCCACAAGCAATTACTTTGCTAGTCGACTAATAACTAGCAGTAGCTGCAATTAGTCGACTAATCGAATCATGTAAATCACAGCATATTGCACCAGCAAGGAGCTGCTCCTATATCACCATCAATACCTTACAGCTTGAATTCTTTAAACCAGTGGTCCCCAACCACCGGGCCGCGGACCGGTACCGGTCCGTGGGTCACTTGGTACCGGGCCGCCAAGCCGCACAGGAAAAAAAAAAAAAATAAATTATCGACGATCAATTAATTCAGGTCAAGACACTCGTCCCGGTCACGTGACATGTTTCCCCAGTCGAGCCCGCAAAGCTAATATGTGGCGACAGGCTAACTAACCAGGCAATGAAGCATTCAAAACTGCTTCAACACATGGACACCAAGCATCCTGCAATAAAAGACTAACCTTAATCACTTCGGGTGTCATTGTCTCCGATTACGTCTAGATGGGACCGGCTCGTTTCTGAGAAACAAACTCAGTGCTCCCACTAATTCAACGTAATGGTGAGTTTTATTTTTGTCATTTGCACTTGTTTTTATGTCAGTCGTATCATTTTATTTCATCGTATTTATATATTTATTATAAATGTATTATTTATATAAATGTATTATTTATTTATATAAATGCCGGTCCGCGAAAATATTTCTGACATGTAACCGGTCCGTGGCGTAAAAAAGGTTGGGGACCACTGCTTTAAACTATGTACGTATAAAGACGATGATGATAGTACATTCAACGTGAATTAAACTTGTCCCAGCATTTCTGACATCTTTTTAAATAATGGAACAACAGAAATTGAAGGCGATACCGTGGGCTTATTTATATGTTTTAGCTGTTAATATTCAGTCAGGTGGCTACGACCCACTGTATTTTCCGCACCATAAGGCGCTTCGGGTTAAAAGGCACAGACTCAATTCCAGGGTCTTTTCTGTCTTTAATCCACACATAGGACACACTGCATTATAGGGCGCATGGATGCCATGACTTACGGTAAAGAGAAAAAAGAAAAATGTCACAGGAGCAAGGCTTCTGTTGTACTTTATTGTACTATTTAATCATGTACTCACATTGTTAGTTGATATTAACATGCAAACTTATCAAAATCCTCATCTTCTGTATCCAAATTAGACAGTTTATCAAGTTCGCCATTAAACATGCCAAGTTCCCTTTCGTCCCTCATTGTCTCGTCGTTGTCACGTTGCTCTTCTGCAATGATCCTGGCTTTCCAGAAAGCTCAATTTGTGTCTCGTAAGCAGGGACGTGCGGTCAGAGGAGGCAAGGGAGGCTATGCCTCCCCTGTCATCATTACAAGGGGAAAAACAAATTCAATTGTTTTTATTATAAAGTCATTTTCCTTTTAATTTCAATAGTTTTGTATCATTTTGAACCAAAATCGCTGAAAATTTATAGTTACCGTTTTTTTCCGTGTATAGTGCGCGAAATTTACCTAATTTATTGTCCTAAAATCTGGGGTGCGTATTATACATGGGTACAAAGAAAAAAATTTTTTTAATTTTTTGTTTTTAGTTTTTTTTTTTTTTTTTTTTTTTTTTTTTAAAGAAAGTCATGGTACAACAAAACCAACAACAGGACTGACCGACAAAGTCGTGGAACAAAAAGACAGGGTGACATTACCAAAGACAGGAACAGAATGACAGTAACACATGCAATGATCCAACGGTGAGCGAGGGGCAGACAGGACTTAGATACAAAACATGTTACATCGATTGAGGTGACACAGGAAGAGAGGGGCGACGCGAACAGAAACTATGGCAACCTAGACACATAGCAAAACTGGGGACGAGACATGACAAATCTCCCCCGAAATAAAACTCACCTTTCTTCTTGTTTGTTGTCAATCGTGCATCGCATTCAGCCATCCTGGCCAACACACTTAGTCAGTAAAATACATAATTGACGACACATCGTTTGATGCGATGGTGCAATCCTTGAGGGTGTGTTATTGTCAAATATTGTTTGTTTTTAATCTCCATCGCGGACCGGACGTCATACGGAGGCCGCCATTACAGATGCGCAGAACAGATGCGCAAGACACGTCAGCTATATTAAGAGCGAGAGTTGTTTTCTTCCTATTAGTTTCAATTCACAGTTTAATTAGCAGTTTCAATCAGCAAATAACAAAATGCGTATTACAGGTAAAATTTTATTTCACAACACTTTGCCTTGTTCCTTTGGTCTCTGCTGTTCATCCTAAAACACAAAGGCGCTCTTTAAGCAATGCGACAGTGAGCGCCCGGCGCGCTGCGGTTGCGCGACCGCACCAAATTAAGCTCCCTGCGCAGTGCGCACTGAGGTCCACTTAAATTTTAGAAAGTACATCAGGACTTTAAAAATATCTTCTAAATTTCAGCGATGGCTCTGTCACAATAATGCTACCAGCGCGGTGCAGTTGGGCGGTCGGCGGCGTGCTACGGTTGAGAGTTCTCTCTTGCGCTCTCGCTCTCTCTCGCTCTCGCACACACGCGCACACACGCACACACGCAAACCGGATATCATACGGAGGCCGCCATTACAGATGCGCAGAACGGATGCGCAAGACACGTCAGCTATATAAAGAGTGAGAGTTCAGTTCTCTACCTAAATCCGTATTACAGGTAATATTTTATTTCACAACACTTTGCCTTGTTCCTTTTGTCTCTGCTGTTCACTTCAAACACGCTCCATGCGACCGCAATGCTCTCGTATCAGACGCTTGCTCGATCACCTGCTCGTTTGCTGTCCCGTGCGCGCACGGAGCGCGGTGGTGCGTTTACGGGCAGTCGGAGAAATCAACGCCAACAAAAAAAATTACATCCAGCCTAGTTAAGACCATACCAAAGACTATAAAAATGGGACCCATTGCCTCCCTGCGTGTGTGACGATCATTGGGACTTAAAAAAAAAAAAAAAAAAAAAAATTAATTTTTTTTTTAAAAACAAAATTCATAAAAATTGGGTGCGTATTATACATGGGTACAAGCTTTTTTCCAGCATCAGCATGCCATTTTTAGGGGTGCGTACTATACATGGGGGCGCACTATACACGGAAAAAAACGGTATTTTAAAACTGAAGACTATTCGCTCAGAGGAGCCAACTTCCTGTCTAGCCTCCTCTGAGGATTGCGTAATCACACGACTGCCTATGTTGACAGACTATGCAGTTTGACAGAACTGCTCTGTCTTTAGGTCGCTGTTTAAAGTGGTGTTTGTGGTGTGGTGGGGTGGGGGATGGGGATGGATGGATTGATAAGATACTTTATTGATGCCAGTAGGGAAATCCAATCTTCTAGCAGCATTCATACCGCAGAGTGGGTCTATAAAAGACATACAGATGACATGAGTGCAGTCATAATAGGCTCCTAGAAAAAGGCTCCCACTCACCACTGTGCCAACCAAGGAAACAAGTATGATAAGATACAAGTCAGCAAAGGCAAAGCAACAAAGACAACAAGCTGTAACAACGAACTAACTGCAGGCCTGCCGGTGAGAGGCCTAAATAATATAGACCAGACATGCCCAAAATCCGGCCACGGGCCAAATCCAACCCGTGTCTATATTTAGACCGGCTCAAAGCATTTTGTCATAAAATCAATAATGTGTGGTCCACTGGCACTGTCACGGGGACCTGCGCGCCCCGGAGCGAGTCACAGAAACAAAATGCGTACCAACGGGAACACGCACATGAGCGAGCGCTCGTGATCGGGTGCGAGGGTGTTCTCCCCGTCCCTTCCCGGTTCACGTGCACGTAGGTGTCTGTTTGCAAGACAATCAGTGACACAGACACTTACTCATTCAAATTTCTGCACACCAAGGACTAAGGTGAAGTTAAGATCGGAGACTCTTCCAGTGATGCTGCACAGGGAAAGGCAAAATAACCCCTGGACTGGTGAAAGCGCTGTCTAATTACTACTAACTTTACAAACACTACTGCGCGTCCACACCGCCCACTCTTAGTGATAGACGACAAAAAGACTGTGGATGATTGTTTTGTAATTATGAAGTATTTTATAATGTATAAAATAGTAAAAAAGATCAAACGAAGAATGATTGAATTTGGATTAAAAATCTGACATGATACATCCAACCTGGCCTATGTAGTGCAATCGAAACGCCAATATCACCCTTCTCATTAATACAACAATAATACTAAAACAAACTTATTTGTATTTAATTTATTATTTTAATCTAACTAGTTGAAACTAACTAGTCTAACTGTTGATTTAGTTAATTTGCAATGGTAATGGTTCAAGGAATGTCAGTCCGAATGATCAGCCCCTATACATTTTCATCTAACCAAACCCCCCTTGCAAAAGGTTTGGACACCCCTGATATAGACTAAGACTCAGAGGTCTGCCACGCAGCCCCCTTCCTCAAATCCCCATAAGAAGACGTGACTTTATCGTGGTGGAGGGGTTTGCATGTCCCAATGATCCTAGTAGCCATGTTGTCTGGGGCTTCATACCCCTGGTAGTGTCACCCATGGCAAAAGGGTCCTAGGTGAGGGGCCAGACAAAGCACGGCTCATGCAAACCCCAACAGCTCAGTGGACTAGTGGTAGAGTGTCTGCCCTGAGACTAGAAGGTTGTGGGTTCAAACCCCGGCCGGGTCATACCAAAGACTATAAAAATGGGACCCATTGCCACCCTGCTTGGCACTCTGCATTAAGGGTTGGAACTGGGGGGTTATCACCAAATGATTCCCGAGCGCGGCACCGCTGCTGCTCACTGCTCCCCTCTCCCCCAAAGGCTGGATCAAAATCACATGGGGATGGGTTAAATGCAGAGGACAAATTTCACCACACCCAGATGTGTGTGTGCGCCGATCATTGGGACTTTGACTTTAACTTTATGAAGAAAAATATAAATGGACTTTGTTTTCCCGGGTCGCCGAGGCCCCCCTCTGGAGCCATGCCTGGAGTTGGGGCTCGAAGGCGAACATCTGGTGGCCAGGCCTTCGTCCATCGGGCCCGGCCGGGCACAGCCCAAAAAGAAAACGTGGGTCCCCCTTCCCATGGGCTCACCATCTGTGGGAGGAGCCAAAGGGGTTGGGTGCAAAGAGAGCTGGGCGGCGGCCAACGGCGGGGACCTTGGCGGTCCGATCCCCGGCTGCAGAAGCTGGCTCTTGGGACATGAAATGTCACCTCTCTGGCAGAAAAGTTCCGACTAGACATACTCGGACTTGCCTCCACACACAGTTTGGGTTCTGGTACAAGCCCTCTCGAGAGGGGCTGGACTCTCTTCCACTCTGGAGTTGCCTACGGTGAGAGGCGTCGAGCAGGTGTACTTATTGTCCCCCCGGCTGGGCGCCTGCACATTAGGGTTCACTACGGTGAACGAGAGGGTAGCCTCCCCCCGCCTTCGGGTGGGGGGGGGGGGGGATGGGTGCTGACTGTTGTTTGTGTCTCTGCATCAGACGGCAGCTCAGAGTACCCACCCTTTTTGGAGTCCTTGGAAGGAGTGCTGGAGAGCGCTCCTTCTAGGGACTCCATCGTTCTACTGGGGGACTTCAATGCTCGCGTGGGCAATGACAGTGAGACCTGGAAGGGGGTGATTGGGAGGAAGACAGGGAGACCTGGAAGGGCGTGATTGGGAGGAAGGCCCCCCCACCGATCTGAACCAAAGCTATTTTTGGACTTCTCTGCTCGACACGGATTGTCAATCATGAACACCATGTTTAATCATGAGGGTGTCTATGTGTGCACTTGGCACCAGGACACACTAGGCCGCAGTTCGATGATCGACTTTGTAGTCGTGTCATCGGATTTGTGGCCGCATGTTTTGGACACTCAGGTGAAGAGAGGGGCGGAGCTGTCAACTGAACACCACCTGGTGGTGGGTTGACTCCGATGGTGGGGAAGATGCCGGTCCAACCTGACAGATCCAAACGTACTCTGAGGGTCAGCTGGGAGCATCTGACAGAATCCCCTGTCAGGAAGAGCTTCAACTCCCACCTCGGGCAGAGCTTTTCCCACGTCCTGGAGGCGGCAGGAGAACTTGAGTCCTAGTGGACCATAATCTGTGCCTCGATTGTTGAGGCAGCCGACTGGCGCTGTGGCCGTAAGGTGGTCGGTGCCTGTCGTAGCGGCAACCCCCGAACCCGCTGGTGGGCACTGGCGGTAAGGGATGCCGTCAAGCTGAAAGAGGAGTCCTATCGGGCTGTTTTGGCCTGTGGGACTCCGGAGGCAGCCGACAGGTACCGGATGGCCAAGCAGAACGTGCCTTCGGCGGTTGCTGAGGAAAGAAAACCCGGGCGTGGGAGGAGTTTGGCGAGGCCATGGAGAATGACTTCCAGATGGCTTCAAGGAAATTCTGTCTCCCCCATCCGGCATCTCAGGAGGGGGAAGCAGTGTACCGTCAACACGCCTTTCATTGTGGAAGTAGGGCCTGGAGACTGAGGTGGACTCTCCAATCTCTGGGGTCGAAGTCAGGGAGGTAGTTAAAAAAAACCTTGGGGGCAAGGCCCTGGGGGTGGATCAGATCCGCCCAGAGTTTTTAAAGGCTCTGGATGTTGCGGGGCTGTCCTGGTTGACACGCCTCTACAGCATTGCGTGGACATCGGGGAGGGTGCCTCTGAATTGGCAGACTGGGGTGGTGGTTCCCCTCTTTAAGAAGGTGGACCGGAGGGTGTGTTCCAACTTCAGAGGAATCACACTCCTCAGCCTCCCTGGTAAGGTCTATTCAGGGGTGCTGGAGAGGAGGGTCCATTGGTAAGTTGAATCTCGGATTCAGAAGGAGCAGTGTGGTTTTCGTCCTGGCCGTGGAACACTGGACCAGCTCTATACCCTCGGCAGGATCCTCGAGGGTGCATGTGAGTTTGTCAACCAGTCCACATGTGTTTTGTGGACTTGGAGAAGGCGTGTGTCCCTCGGGAAGTTCTGTGGAGGGTGGTTCGGGAATACAGACCCCTAATTTCTAACCATGCTAATCAGTGACTATTCTGTTGACTCTAGGTTTCAACAACATCTGATGGTCTGGATGCTGATCTGTGGAAAGATGGACTTTTCAAGTCCAAGGTGACCCGATACCTGTGCTTCACCAGGGTATTCTCAAAAGAAAATGTAAATGTATTAATCTTGCTATCTGTGCATGAAATTCATCAATTGATTGATTGAACATTTATTGATCCCGGGGGTGGGAAATTCAGGCCCCAGTAGTATCCATACCACAGAGCGGGTATACAAAAGAGACACAGATGGCATGAGCGTAACTCAATAGGCTCTCATAAGGCTGCCACACAACGGCGTCACAAAGAAAGCCAGAAAGTGCGAAAGATAAAAGCCATCAAAGCAAAGCAAAAAGACAAAGGAAAGAAAGTAACAGCGGCCAACCAGCACCCCTCATTATCAGAACACCCCAAAACACACAAAATAGCCTCCACGGGGTCCATAGACAAGTGTAAGGGCAGTCCAGTTCAATGGCGCCCAATGGACCGTGGTCGTGAATCGGTGAAAACATCACAAAGCAGGCAAACATGTGAGCAGCGTCCTGGGCACCCAGTCAGGGCACGTGCAGATGGTCACCACGGGGCTAGCATGGCGAAGGTCGTTGGTTCTCACGAGCACGAGGGAGCGGACTCCCCACAGGGGTCGCGGCTGCAAGTCTAAGGCGAGGGATCTGGTCAGCACCGGCCGGATAAACAGGAAGCCGTCGTAGAGTTACGCCGATATCCGATCCGAAACGATACAGAAGTGCGGTAGAAGGCACCAGCATTGCCAAATGGACAAAAAGACTGAAAGAAAAAGGAGAAAAGAAGGAAATAAAGAGAAAAAGAGAGAATACTGCTGGGAGGCTGCCACTCACATCGGCGCCATACCAAAAAAAAGATAAGGGATGCACATAAACAAATCTGTATGTTTCTCAAAAGAAGACCAAAGGTTGTTGTTTGATGCTCATTTGGTTATTCTATGTCAAGTCGAAAACCCTCCTTACTGACATTTCCAGTTTTCTTGATTTTTGTTCTGTTAGTAGCTCATAATGCCAAATAAAATAATCATAATTTTGAACCTCAGCTCAAATGATTTTCGAGTTACGGCCAATCAAAGTTTGTGTGCCATGCCCATTTTTGGGATCCAGAAATTGCACACTAAATTTTGGACCATATTTGGAGGCCCTCATATTTTGTTTTAAGGTAGGTACAGTCCTATAAACTGCTATATATTTAGTTAATTATGAAAACTAAATTGCTGTGTTTGTGTAACGTATTAAAAGTCAAACTGAAATATTACTTTGAATCTACATGACACCATTTTAAAATCTGAAAATCCTCGTAGGGACCAAGAACCTCCTGCTCTCCCTGCTAGTGATGCCTCTGCTTCTGTGTGAAGGAGTTGGACACATTTTTGGGGGGGTGGGGGGCAAGTCATGTTTTCAGCACGTTGACTTCGAAAGAGACATTCATATTTTCAAGCTGGAACAACAGTATTATAGATGTCTACTTATGACGACTCTAAAATATCACAAGGATGAGTCTCTCTGTGGCTGATTAAAGAGCAAGAAATGCAGCCTCTCTGCAGCTAAAGTGCCTTCTACATCTGTCCATTTCTTCTCACCAGTCACTAACATCTGCAAACACGACGCGTTCCGAGAGGCTTTATGTAAGGTAAATTGTTCATACGTTAAATATTCCGTTGAAATTAGTAAGGATTCATTTGACTTTTTCCCCTGAAGTCCACCTTTTTCCCCTGAAGTCCACCTATGGGGTACCATCTCCGCCCCTATTCGAAAACAAGGTGCTTTAAATGGCCACATTAATCTGAAGGGTGAGCCTCATCGCTGGAAGTCCAGTGCTCCCAATTTTTCTAACAAGCCGACTTCCATTTTGAGAAACGTTTCTTTTCTTTTTTAAATACTTGGTCACGTTCTGTAGTAGACCTGGGATGTGTTCAATGACCACTCACACAGTCAGAAACCCGTTAATAGCACCAAAAAACATTGACGAGTACTTGAGCACATATGCGGTGGAATATGGATGGATGTTTTTTTAGAATTATACTAATGTAGAAGTTTGTTCCCAAGGTTATGAATGAGCTAAATATTTTGAATTTCAAATAGAAGTATTTATGACATTTTTGCTGTTGTGAATGAATGGGATTTTTGGGGTGAAAATTAAATTGTAAAAACTTTGAAACAAGGATAAAACAGTTTCCCAGATGACATACGTACATTTTAAAATTGAAGTTGCGTGTATCAGAAGGAAAATGTGGCAGGAAATGCAGGACAAAAAATGGGCAGAATAAAAAATAAAAATAAAGAATAAGAAGAACATATGTGAAATCCTCCGCCTTCACAAAATGAAGATCTGCTCTATTACCTAATGCCTGACTTTCTCTTGCTTTTTGTTTCCACCCACAATTCCTTTCTTGTTCTTACAGAGCCATTTAGGTAATGTTCTTGTTGACATGAAGCTGATCGATATAAAGGACACCCTGCCTGTGGGCTTTATACCAATCCAGGAGACTGTTGACACTCGTAAGTCACCACTTCAAGTCGTGAGTAATGTTTACTGACTGGACAGATATACACGATGCAACCAAAAAGGATTTGAAAGGAGAAACAACTACGATTGTAATTAGTCTATGCATTTATAAATAATTATAATATATACAGTATTTTCTGCAGTATAAGGCGCACTGGATTATAAGGCGCACCTTCATTGAATATTTTATTATAGAAACCCCTGACCACGGTTGCCATAATGCTGGAAGCAATGCGACCTTGTGATTTACTAGTCGTACTGAAACATTTTGGTAGAACGCTGTGTACAACCATTATGGCTCAACAAATTCACCCAATGATCCATATAGAAAACGTCCGGGGTTATAAGGCGCACTGTGTTGTTTTGAGTAAATTAAAGACTTTTAAGTGCGCCCTATAGTGGGTATTTTTCGGACTAAAAGTCGCTCCAGAATATATGTCGCATCAGCCATAAAATGCACAATAACGTGAAAAAAAAAACCACAAGTCGCTCTCCAGTAGAAGTCGCATTTTATTCAACAAAATCCAACACCAAGAACAGTCATGAACGAGCAACAATAGGCTAAATGATACGGTATTCTAACGTGACAAACACAAACGAGCTGAGAACGGGCCTGATGTAACAATAACAGTTATTGTTTATCAAACCATCTGTGTCACTCCAAATCGCTTAAAGCCATCGATCGAGTTGGTCCTCCTTTATGTTGTCAAACCTGCACTTTTTGTTAAAGTGACCGGCTTCCCATTAAAGGGTTCGGTAAGCCGGGGTGAAGGAACTCTCTGACCACTTAAGTTAAATTAATTCTAAAAGAATCAATATAATCTCTTTATGACGCCAATCCCTCTCAAGTCAAACGACGCTCGTGCTGAGGAACTCAAATTTGAGGCACGTCGTCAGAATAACCGCGCCATAATGATGGCTGGCTCCCTTCGGTTGTTTGATGCTTTTGTTATATTTCGGATATTTTTAGATGTCTTTGTTAAGACCTCAGGGATTCGTTGATCTAGCGCACACTTAGTTGTGCCAAAGTAACTATTTATATGGGTCTGCTCTACTTTGTTGCCGAAGTAGCGAGCCTACTTGTCTTTATTCGAGGAAGGGTCGAATTAATGGAAGTATGACAATAATAGTATTAGAGAAAAAAATTGATACATTAATCATTAATTCTAAAACTATAAATAAACTCCTAACTGTTGAAATGCTTCAACCAACTCGATTGTTTAAACGAATGATATTTTTAAAACGAATCAAATATTTAAGCGAAATAAAATTATCCTTCAAATAGTTTTGAAGGCAATTTAATTCGTCAATTGTCCGAGTTAGATTTGAACGCGGCTCGACAAGTACAGGACGGGCCCGCAACCAACGAACAATTGAATGGATTTGAATCCAACGATAATCCAACTAGTCTAGACACATTCGTTGTATTACTTAATTGAAGTAAATATTTAAACGAATTAAATATTTAACGGGATAAACTTATCCCTCAAATAATTTTGAAGGCAATTTAATGCATCAATTGTCCAAGTTGGATTTAGATGCGGCCCGACAAATACAAGACGGGCCTGCGACAAACGAGCAATTACCGTAATTTTCGGACTATAAATCGCGTTTTTTTTCATGGTTTGGGTGGGGGGGGGCGACTTATACTCAGGAGCGACTTATATACTTATATGGTTTTTTTCACTTTTTTGGGCATTTTATGGCTGGTGCGATTCATACTCCGGTGCGATTTATAGTCCGAAAATTACGGTAAATGGATTTGAATCCAACAATAATCCAACTAGTCTAATTTAAACACATCCGTTGATCTTATTTATCACGGTCCGATTTTATACCATAATAATTACCTGTAACCGAATCGAATTGTCAGATCAAAAACAATCGATTACCATACAAATTAGCGCACAACAAATTAAATGGTTATACAAGCCACATTTATTGAAAAAGTATGAAATAGAATTACAACTCTGAATTCCTCCAACAATTTGAACAATTTCACTCACTGATACCCATGCAAATAAAATCATTCAGTCACGGAGTCCTTTTGATTATAAAACATAAATCAGTAAAGTAGGAAAAGGTAGCTACAAGTTGTATGCTATTTTTGGTGGAAATAAGGTCAAGTGATCAGTTCGCTTTTATTTCTAAAATTCAAATTTGGGAAATAGGTTGGCCTCGAGAGGACCGGCCAACCAGCCGTCGGGCTGTCCTCCCCCCGGCTTAAACACGGAAAAATCCGTTCCCCTCACCTAGTTCCTTGTGAAATATCGTTAAATCCAATTCTTTGAGTAAATCCAAATTACCGTTTTTTTCCATGTATAATGCGCAAAATTTAACTAATTTATTGTCCTAAAATCTGGGGTGCGCATTATACATGGGTACAAAAAAAAAAAGAATTTTTTTTTTTTTTTTTTTCTAAATCCGGATATGATACGGAGGCCGCCATTACAGATGCGCTTTCTTCTCTGCTGTTCACTTCAAACACGCTCCATACGAACACAATGCTCTCGTATCAGACGCTTGCTCGATCACCTGCTCGTTTGCTGTCACAATGTACCCTACACAAATCCGAAACATTTCTTCGCTATTGAGGTTGCTAGCGCATGCGCAGTGATACTGACCGGCAGAATAACATCCGCTTGTTCCCAAAGATGATCTTTTTTCTGAAATAATTTTACGTTAACGGACTTAAGTAGGAGTCAAAATTTGGGTGCGTATTATACATGGGTACAGGCTTTTTTCCAGCATCAACATGCCATTTTTAGGGTGCGTATTATACATGGGGGCGCATTATACATGGAAAAAAACGGTAATCCAAGCAAACGATCTTGCGTTTTACACTGATTCCTGAGGCTGGAAAAAGTCTTGGAACTCTTGCGGGCTTCTTTGCGTATTAATGCTCTTTGGGAGAGAGAAGCCCTGTGGTTGTCAGCGGTGGCTTTTTCATAGGCCTCTCTGCCCCCTACTCCTTTACTGGCATCTATACTTCGCATATAGGATTGCACAATCTCAGTTGATCTGTGAGGATTGCGCAATCCCCTTTTGCCTCTCAGATGAGAACCACTGCTGATTCCGCGTCCTTACCCTGGATTGCCTAATCCAGGTTTTTCCCAGATTAGGCAAGACTGCTGCCCCTTGGCAGCTGTTTCCACTTTTTCATTTTTCCCACGAACTATTTTGCACCAAAAATACAGCTAACACGCTGGTAAACCCCTCTGCTTCCTTTTTAAATCCTTCACAACACTTTTCATGAAAATAAAACTTCAATGTTACATGTCAATAAAACATAAAATCATGAATCCTTGACTATACTGATTGAAACATCTCAAGACATTTGAATCAACTTTTTTGAATATTTCTTACTGATCAACACATCTCAAAACATTTGAATAAACTTTTTTGAATATTTCTTACTGATTAACACATCTCAAAACATTAGAATCAACCTTTTTGAATATCTCTTACTGATTAACATCTCAAAACATTTGAATACAGTTTTTTGAATATTTCGTACTGATTAACACATCACAAAACATTTGAATCAACCTTTTTGAATATCTCTTACGGATTAACACATCTCAAAACATTTGGATCAACCTTTTGAATATTTCTTAACACACCAACATATTCTAATGGTCGTGGGCACCTTGGTCCAATTATGTGAAAATATTGCTTTAAGCTGTTACTGAATATATGTAGCCAAGCAAAAAAATAAAATAAAAAATCCAAACATTTGTGCTTCCATGTGTGACTCAAAACCAACCCCGTGCTATTCTATTTATCCATATTTTTGCTACTTCAGCTTGTTTTGCTCGACTGCCCCTTCTGGTCTCATGTAAAGGTTTGGCACCATCTCTTGGAAAAATCTGGAATTTCAGCAATGCCAATTAACCCAATAATTCTCTATTCACATTTTGCACCATCTGCTGCTAAAATTTGGAATTTCAGCTATGCCAATTTATTCCTGGGAACAATCCAATATTCACATTTTGCACCATCTGTATTCCCCATCCACCATGTTACTTGACAATGTAAACAAGTCCGACGTCAGCGGCGCGTTGCAGTTCAAATTTTTCTACAGGGCCATATAACAATATAAAAACTGTATGAAATAACAAATATAAACAACAATTTTATCGAACCATCCGTGTCACTCCAAATCAATAGATCAGTCAGAATCTTCGTCTTCCGTGTCACTTGAAAAAAGAACCCCCCCCCCCCAAAAAAACACAGCTGTTGACACCGGAACTACGTGCGCTGCTGACGTTAGACTAGATATATCAAGTAATGTAATATAAACAACAATTTT
This sequence comes from Syngnathus typhle, assembly GCF_033458585.1. Lineage (NCBI taxonomy): Eukaryota > Metazoa > Chordata > Actinopteri > Syngnathiformes > Syngnathidae > Syngnathus > Syngnathus typhle. The sequence goes on along the minus strand of NC_083749.1, from coordinate 12,151,505 downwards.
ATCGAACCATCCGTGTCACTCCAAATCAATATTCATCCTCTGTGTCAAAAAAAACAAAACAAAACAAAACAAAACAGCTGTCGATTCCGGACCTACATGCACGCTGGCGTCAGTCTCGTTGGCGGCTCCAATTATTCCACAGATCTACGTATATACCGTAATCTTCGGACTATAAATCGCGTTTTTTTTTTCATAGTTTGGGTGGGGGGGGCAATTTATACTCAGGAGCGACACATCACTTACTTACAAGTATAGTTGACCACCTCACATGCTTTGATATATTTATCTTGAACATATTCAAAACATGAAAAATAGAGAGAAAAAAACAGTAAGTAATTAACACTTTAAAGCGCCATATCCTCTGGACATCTCCTCTGTCACCAGGATGACATAAAGGACGAGAAATTTGATCGATGGATTTAATGATCTGGAGTGACACCGATGGTTTGATATTATTTCTTATATACGTAGTAGTTATTTGATATATAAACTATATCTCGTTATATGGACCTGTGGAATATTTTGAAGTGCAAGCGCCGTCAGCAGCGCGCACCCGGTCGGCATTGTTGACAAAGGATGATCGATGGATTTAAAGATTTGGAGTGACACAGATGGTTTGATAATATTATTGTTTATATAATAGTTATTTGATATATAATTTATACATTGTTATATGGGACTGTGGAATATTTTGAAGTGCAACCGCCGTCAGCAGCGCACACCCGGCCGGCATTGTTGACGTAAAGGACGATCAATGGATTTAATAAATTGGAGTGACACATATGGTTTTATACAGGGCTGTGGACTCGGTCTGACTTTTGCTCCGAGTCCGAGTCCGGCCTCTTGGCCACGAGTCCGAGTCCGGCTGTCCATTTTTTCTGTGAATTCATGTGACAGTTTTGTGATGGCTTTGTTTTTATTAAACATATAAACGAATACAATAAACAGATACTTTCAAGTTTTAATAATTAATTACCGTTTTTTTCCGTGTATAGTGCGCAAAATTTAACTAATTTATTGTCCTAAAATCTGGGGTGCGCATTTTTTTTTCAAGTCCCAATGATCGTCACACACGCAGGGAGGCAATGGGTCCCATTTTTATAGTCTTTGGTATGGTCTTAACTAGGCTGGATGTCATTTTTTTTTGTTGGCGTTGATTTCTCCGACTGCCCGTAAACGCACCACCGAGACGTTGAAGAGGAATAAAAACACCCTTGGAAACCAAAACTTGCCCCTCGTCGTGACTCGGAGCCGCAACAAATGTTTCGGATTTGTGTAGGGTACATTGTGACAGACAGCAAACGAGCAGGTGATGGAGCAAGCCTTGTCTGATACGAGAGCATTGCGCTCGTATGGAGCGTGTTTGAAGTGAACAGCAGAGACGAAAGGAACAAGGCAAAGTGTTGTGAAATAAAATATTACCTGTAATACGGATTTAGGTAGAGAACTGAACTCTCGCTCTTTATATAGCTGACGTGTCTTGCGCATTCGTTCTGCGCATCTGTAATTGCGGCCTCCGTATGATATCCGGTTTGCGTGTGTGCGCGTGTGAGCGAGAGAGAGCGAGAGAGAGAGTGCGAGAGAGAACGCTCAACCGTAGCGCGCCGCCGACCGCCCAACTGCACCACGCTGGTCGCATTATTGTGACAGAGCCGTCGCTGAAATTTAGAAGATATTTTTAAAGTCCTGATGTACTTTCTAAAATTTAAGTGGACCTCAGTGCGCACTGCGCAGGGAGCTTAATTTGGTGCGGTCGCGCAACCGCAGCGCGCCGGGCGCTCACTGTCGCATTGCTTAAAGAGCGCCTTTGTGTTTTAGGATGAACAGCAGAGACCAAAGGAACAAGGCAAAGTGTTGTGAAATAAAATATTACCTGTAATACGCATTTTGTTATTTGCTGATTGAAACTGCTAATTAAACTGTGAATTGAAACTAATAGGAAGAAAACAACTCTCGCTCTTTATATAGCTGACGTGTCTTGCGCATCCGTTCTGTGCATTTTATTTCACAACACTTTGCCTTGTTCCTTTCTTCTCTGCTGTTCACTTCAAACACGCTCCATGCGACCGCAATGCTCTCATATCAGACAAGGCTTGCTCGATCACCTGCTCGTTTGCTGTCTGTCACAATGTACCCTACACAAATCCGAAACATTTGTTGCGGCTCCGAGTCACGACGAGGGGCATGTTTTGGTTTCCAAGGGTGTTTTTATTCCTCTTCAACGTCTCTCCCATACAGAGCCGCCTCTTTCCCGTGCGCGCACGGAGCGCGGTGGTGCGTTTATGGGCAGTCTGAGAAATCAACGCCAACAAAAAAAATTACATCCAGCCTAGTTAAGACCATACCAAAGACTATAAAAATGGGACCCATTGCCTCCCTGCGTGTGACGATCATTGGGACTTAAAAAAAAAAAAAAAAAAAATCATAAAAATTGGGTGCGTATTATACATGGGTACAAGCTTTTTTCCAGCATCAGCATGCCATTTTTAGGGTGCGTATTATACATGGGGGCGCACTATACACGGAAAAAAACGGTACACCATTATAGCTCAGACATTTATCTAAACACAAATAATTACGACCCCACAACTATCAAAACACATCAATGATATAAGCGACAACCGTATAGTGAAGTTTGCTGACGACACGACTCTGGTGGGTCTCATCACCAAGGGAGACAAGACTCAATACAGGCTGGAGGTTGACCTTCTGACCACGTGGTGCAGGGACAAAAACCTCTTGCTGAACGTCGACAAGACCAAGGAGATTGTTGTGGACTTCCGGAAGGGTCACACCCAACACCTGCCGCTGACCATCGACGGTGCTGTGGTGGAGAGAGTGAGCAGCGCCAAGTTCCTGGGGGTGCACATCAGTGAGGATCTCTCCTGGTCCACCAACACCGCTTCACTGGCAAAGAAAGTCCAGCGCCGCCTGTACTTCCTGCGGAAACTCACGCGAGCGAGCGCTCCTCCGGCCGTCATGACTACATTTTACCGCGGCACCATTGAGAGCGTCCTCTCCAGCTGTATTGCTGTTTGGGGTGGCGGCTGCACTGACTACAACTTGAAGGCCCTGCAGCGGATAGTGAACGCGGCTGGAAAGATTATTGGTGCTTCGCTCCCCTCCTTGAAGGACATTTACACCTCCCATCTCACCCGCAAGGCGACCACGATTGTGAGTGATGTGAGTGACCCCGCTCACTCTTTGTTCGAGCTTCTGCCCTCTGGGAAAAGGTACAGAAGCCTGCGCTCCCGCACCACCAGACTCTCAAACAGCTTCATACTCCAGGCTGTTAGGATCCTGAACTCGCTTCCCCGTTCTGCGTAGCATCCTGTACTTTTACTGTCTGTGTGCACACTGGCTCTTATTTGTTGTGTTATCTGGTTATTTATTATTTATTATTACTCTTATTATTTATTGTTTGTGCTTTCTTGTTTTTTTATATTGCGTCGTTTACTTGTATGTCTATCGTGTACTATGTCTTGTCACCGTGGGATAGAGAAAACGTAATTTCGATCTCTTTGTGTGTCTCGGCATGTGAAGAAGTTGACAATAAAGCAGACTTTGACTTTGACTTTTGACTTAGCTGGGTGACAATCGTTCTTGACATTGGTACATAATATAAACATTAGCCTAAGTGCAACTCAACGTGGCTGCATTTATCGTAACTTACGCTCCGTTTCCCCCCCAAATCTAGAGGCAAAACATTGTTCTCTCGCTGCTCCCGGGTTCTTCCATCTTGGCTGCGCGCGGGGCATTGTGGGTCTTGTACGTGCGCGCAGGCAGGCGGGCGCGCACGCAACAACTAAATTTGTCTTCATAACAAGCAAGCAGGACTGTGGACAGTATTCCTACGCGTATTCTCAGCAGCATGATGAAAATGAAATTGAACGTATTTTTTTTATTGTTGGACTTGGTGGACTTGGTCAAAATCAGCACAGAGTCCAGCAAAAATGACCGAGTCCGACCGAGTCCGAGTCCACAGCCCTGGTTTTATATACGTGTTATTTATGTAATAGTTATTTGAATAACTCTGAATGTTACGTCAGGCCCGTTCTCAGCTCTTCATTTGTGTTTGTCACGTTAGCATACCTATCGTTTAGCCTGTTGTTGCTCGTCCATGTCTGTTCTTGATGTTGGATTTTGTCGAATAAATCTCCCCCAAAATGCGATTTATACTTCGGGGCGATGTATATATGTTTTTTTTCACGTTATTGTGCATTTTATGGCTAACGCGACTTATATTCCGGAGCGACTTTTAGTCCGAAAAATACGGTATTTAAAAATTGCTAAGGGCTCGTTTGATTTACATTTCGCCTGAATTTCCCGTATGGATTAGCACCTCCGCCTTTTGGAAAAGGTGCTTCAAACGGCCACACACAGCTTGCTGGTGCTCCCAATCTTTCCAACAAACAGACATCCGGGGGTTGCCTTACCGTTATTTATCCAAGATTGAGGGCTGACGCGGTCCACGGCATTCAATTGAAACGCGGCTGAGGCGGCCCACGGCAAGCCTGTTTGAGCCACGGGCTTCCGACGCCGTCCACAGCAAGCCCTCACGCTGAGCCGCGAGCTTCCGACGCCATCCGAGTGGCAACAGTCTGGGGTGTACCTCCTCACTGAGCCACGAGCCGGCTGGCCCCAGATCGCGCCACAACCCCCGGAGCACTGGACTTCCAGCAAGAAAGTGTTCCTTCAGCGTTGTTATTAAAGCACCTCCTTTTCCTGTTAGCCCATACATGGACTTCAGGGGAAATGTAAGTCTAATGGACCCTTTCCAATTTCAATTGAATCTATAACGACAAGTCAAGCTTATTTACCGTAAAATCCGGACTATGTATTAGCCGCACCGGATTATAAACCGCACCAGCTAAAATTGGGGGATATTTTAGTTTTTTTCTTATATAAGCCGCACCGGACTATAAACCGCACGTGCACACGCGTTTTTTACAAAGAAAGACCGTTCACAGAAAGCCTTTTTAAAGTTTTAATAACATACTTTCACATGTCTTTCTAAACATTGCCTGTGAGGCAGCAGTAGTACCGCAGCAACACGGAAGTGTGCACGCGAGTTATTAACAAAGAAAGACTGGACACTGAAAGCTTTTTTAAAGTTTTAATAACATACCTTAACATTTCTTTCCAACGCGAGTTATTAACAAAGAAAGACTGGACACAGAAAGCTTTTTTAAAGTTTTAATAACATACCTTAACATTTCTTTCCAAACACTGCCCGTGCCGCGGCAGTAATACCGCAGCAACACGGAAGTAACACAAGACTAATAGGGCTGGATTAAAAGAAACATACCCGGTAAAAGTCACTGAGACGCGGCGGTAACACAGCAGCAACACGGTAGTACAGCACCAACAGGGCTCGTTAAAAAACATACCAGTAAAAGTAAAAAAAAGAGCTTCATCGTCTTCATCTTCCTCCTGTGAAACCATCGAAGCCTTTCTCCTCAGCGTCCGATTGGAATAGCGTTAGATATCCTTCGCCTAGTTGTGTGCAACAACGGGCAGACTCTTTTCCCTTTGAGATCCTAACACACACTCCACTAAACAGGAAAGTCCCACACGTGTAAACTGTCCCACCGGAACTAGGTAAAGTGAACTTAGGTTCTGGGTAAATTACCGTTTTTTTCCGTGTATAGTGCGCCCCCATGTATAGTACGCACCCCTAACAATGGCATGCTGATGCTGGAAAAAAGCTTGTACCCATGTATAATACGCACCCAATTTTTATGAATTTTTTTAAAATTTTTTTTTATTTATTTTTTTTATTTTTTTTTTTTTAAGTCCCAAAGATCGTCACACACGCAGGGAGGCAATGGGTCCCATTTTTAAAGTCTTTGGTATGGTCTTAACTAGGCTGGATGTCATTTTTTTTGTTGGCGTTGATTTCTCCGACTGCCCCTAAACGCACCACCGCGCTCCGTGCGCACACGGCGGCTCTGTATGGGAGAGACGTTGAAGAGGAATAAAAACACCCTTGGAAACCAAAACTTGCCCCTCGTCGTGACTCGGAGCCGCAACAAATGTTTCGGATTTGTTTAGGGTACATTGTGACAGCAAACGAGCAGGTGATCGAGCGAGCGTCTGATACGAGAGCATTGCGTTCGTATGGAGCGTGTTTGAAGTGAACAGCAGAGAAGAAAGGAACAAGGCAAAGTGTTGTGAAATAAAATATTACCTGTAATACGCATTTTGTTATTTGCTGATTGAAACTGCTAATTAAACTGTGAATTGAAACTAATAGGTGGAGAACTGAACTCTCGCTCTTTATATAGCTGACGTGTCTTGCGCAACCGTTCTGCGCATCTGTAATGGCGGCCTCCGTATGACGTCCGGTCCGCGATGGAGATTTAAAAAACAAACAATATTTGACAATAACACACCATCGAGGATTGCACCATCGCATCAAACGATGTGTCGTCAATTATGAATTTTACTAAGTGTGTTGGGCAGGATGGCTGAATGCGATGCGCGATTGACAACAAACAAGAAGAAAGGTGAGTTTTATTTCGGGGGAGATTTGTCATGTCTCGTCCCCAGTTTTGCTATGTTTCTAGGTTGCCATAGTTTCTGTTCGTGTCACCCCGCTCTTCCTGTGTCACCTCAATCGATGTAACGTGTTTTGTATTTAAGTCCTGTCTGCCCCTCGCTCACCGTTGGATCATTGCATGTGTTACTGTCATTCTGTTCCTGTCTTTGGTAATGTCACCCTGTCTTTTTGTTCCACGACTTTGTCGGTCAGTCCTGTTGTTGGTTTTGTTGTACCATGACTTTATTTAAAAAAAAAATAAAATAAAATAAAAAAAAATAAATAAATAAATTAATTTTTTTTTTCTTTGTACCCATGTATAATACGCACCCCAGATTTTAGGACAATAAATTAGTAAAATATTGCGCACTATACACGGAAAAAAACGGTATGTCAACCCACTACAGCCTCACACTTTCTCAGTCTCTCTTTCGTCGTCGCTTTTATGCATTTCTTCGAGTGTGATGAGGGTCTGTTCATGTTAATTTTATTCATGCACGAAGCGCTAAATTACATTAAACTAGCAAGCGACACGTATAGCTCCCGTAGACGGACGGGACCACGAAATTAAGAAAAGGGTGACGCAACAGTCTTGACAAACTAGCACGTCTTCTTCGGCGCATTATCTCTTCTTCGTCTGTCTCGCTCTTGCTTCCTGCTAGAGCGCCCCGGAAGCGGTAAAAATCCATAAATACGCCGCGCTGCCATTTAAGCTCTATTTCCCTCTTTGACAGCCAAATCGATTGCTTTTAACTTAAAAGCTGCATCAAATGCATTTCTTCGTGTTTTCCATGAGGGTGTGTGCATGATGCGCGAAATGTTCAAAACACAAACTAGCACGTCTTCTTCGGCGCATTATTTCTTCTTCGTCTGTCTCGCTATAATAATAATAATAATAAGAAGAAGCAATCCTGCTAGAGCGCCCTCTGGAGGCCGTAAAAATCCATAAATACGCCACGCCGCCACTTAAGCCTCGGGGTTCAAAGTAACCTTATGAATAAAATGCATTAAAAGTTCACGTTCATTACAACTTGTTTTTGGTGAGCAAAATGTCAGAAGAATTTAATTTAAATGCTGATTGATTGGGTTTTAATACAATGCAGATGGTCCAAACAGCGCCACTACTTTGTGTAATCTCTGAGTCACATGGCAGAGTAAGAGAAAGGGTTTAGAGCCCTTTGACGCAAGTCACCTAGCGTACATTCCTACTAAAGCTCATAATAGTCACAAGCAACACAGCAAGAATAAGCAGCAGCCATAGTAGTGTTTCAAAATAGTATTTTTGTTGTTGTTTTTTTCTTCAAGATACTGCAGTGTATAAAAGTGAATTTTATTTTTTGCCATTTTTCACATGTCCTGAGTGTTGTTAGTCACCCAAATGTTGAACAGAGGGTGTGTTTTACCGAAGTCAAATTCCTTGTTTGGCACGCTCAAACATGGCGAATAAAAAACTCTTGAATCTTCAAGTGATCAAGTCATCACAAAAATCACGAAAAAATCCTTATATAAGCCACACCTGACTATAAGCCGCAGGGTTCAAAACTTTGGAAAAAAGTCGCGGCTTATAGTCCGGAATTTACGGTATATAACCCTTAATCACAGACAAGTTTCAGGCTTCACATGGGCAAAGTTGACAATTATTCTCAACGTGCCCTGATCTTAACTCCGCTTACATAAAGCCTCTCGAAACGCGTTGTGTTTGTGTATGTTGGTGACTGGTGAAAGGAAATAGACAGGCATGACAGGGCACTTTAGCTGCAGAGAGACTGCTCATTCCTTTACATATTGTGACACGCTTGCTGTGCAAGTAACATGGTGCATTCAGTGTACTTTCACTACATCGGGAGCTTGTGCTGTTTAGCGCATGAGTCATTTTTCTTTGATTCTGTTTTTAAGATTGAAAAATAAAATAAGAAAAATAAAATAAGAAAAATAAGAATCGTGATTACATTTTGACTGATTGCCCACCTACTCAGGCCCCTACTTTCCTGAGTTCGGCTGTCTCGCCTTGTCATCTTCTTGGGTCCTTTGATAAACACCTGATTTGACTCTCATATTTGTGACCTTTAAAATGAAAGACATGATGGAAGTTTGGAAACCCGACTAGGGTTAAAACTGGCATTTATCACAGCAAGTTTTGATTTAAGAATTGCTTAGAGTGGCGTAGCTACTAGTCAAAAGTAGATGTGACTTGACCTTTGACCAAGTGGTCTTTGTTTTATTTTAGAAAACATGAATATCAATATGGTCTGTAACTCTTGCTTGTTTTGGTGTTTTTTATTGTGTAGAGGAACAGGCATTCAGGAAGAGGCGACTCTGCATCAAGTTTATTCCAAGAGACTCTACAGAGGCAGCCATTTGTGATATTCGTATCCTGGGAAGATCAAAGCAGGCTCCCCCACAATACACCTTCATTGGGTTTGTCTCTGCGTTGTTTTTTTCCCCAGTATTGTTTCTATTGCAATTGTCATCAATGCATGCAAAACATTTCCCCACCAACACTCCCAAAAATCTATATGCGTATAGAGTGGGCCAAAAGTAGGGTTACATTGAACAATTTGACATTTTACATTTATTAGACATTTAGACATTTATTCATATCTGTCCAAACCACAGTGACACACATTACGATGCAAAGCTCAATCTCCATCAGTTTCAGTAAACGTATTTGAAATGGCTTCGATGTGGGGCTCCACGCAAGATCTCACCCCGTGGTGTCCAAATGATAACCAGAACGATGAACAAAAATCCCAGAACCACGCAGTGGGACCTAGTTAATGACCTGCAGAGAGCTGGAACCAAAGTCAAAAAGACTACCATCAGTAAGACACTATGTCGCTCAAATCCTGGAGTGCCAGACGTGTCCACCTGCTTAAAGCCAGTACATGTTCATGTCTGAAGCAACCGTTCAAATTCAAATGGGATACTACACACCCTACTCCTTCCAGGCTGCAAGATGTGCGCCTCCCTTTCCGGTCGACATATTTGTAGTTTTTTAGCCGAGGTAGCATTTACTTCCTCCGCAAACTTCTTGATTGATTAAAAGATGTTAACGGCAGAAGACTTGTCCATACATAGTACATAACACGTAACAAAATAAATCCCCTCATAATATTTATGAACACGTCTTGTAAACAAGCACTGCAGTCAAGTTCATCAGTAGGCGGATGCTAGCGTTAGCGAGAAGCTAACAACTGCATTTAACAGATTATTGTGTTCCCCAAGAATATAACAGCACCTTCGATGCAATTCATCTGATACAACTACCGTTTTTTTCCGTGTATAATGCGCGAAATTTAACTAATTTATTGTCCTAAAATCTGGGGTGCGCATTATACATGGGTACAATTTTTTTAAATATTTTTTTATTTTTATTTTTTTTAAGTATTTTTTTTTTTTTTTTTTAAGAAAAACATGGTACAACAAAACCAACAACAGGACTGACCGACAAAGACGTGGAACAAAAAGACAGGGTGACATTACCAAAGAAAGGAACAGTAACCAAACAGACATCATGACAGTAACACATGCAATGATCCGACGGTGAGCGAGGGGCAGACAGGACTTAAATACAAAACACGTTACATTGATTGAGGTGACACAGGAAGGGAGGGGCGGCGCGAACAGAAACTATGGCAACCTGGACACATAGCAAAGCTGGGGACGAGACATGACAAATCTCCCTCGAAATAAAACTTGAAATCACCTTTCTTCTTGTTTGTCAATCGCGCATCGCATTCAGCCATCCTGCCCAACACACTTAGTCAGTAAAATTCATAATTGACGACACATTGTTTGATGCGATGGTGCAATCCTTGATGGTGTGTTATTGTCAAATATTGTTTGGTTTTTAATCTCCATCGCAAACCGGATATCATACGGAGGCCGCCATTACAGATGCGCAGAACGGATGCGCAAGACACGTCAGCTATATAAAGAGCGAGAGTTGTTTTCTTCCTATTAGTTTCAATTCACAATTTAATTAGCAGTTTCAATCAGCAAATAACAAAATGCATATTACAGGTAATATTTTATTTCACAACACTTTGCCTTGTTCCTTTCTTCTCTGCTGTTCACTTCAAACACGCTCCATACGACTGCAATGCTCTCGTATCAGACGCTTGCTCGATCACCTGCTCGTTTGCTGTCACAATGTACCCTACACAAATCCGAAACATTTGTTGCGGCTCCGAGTCACGACGAGGGGCAAGTTTTGGTTTCCAAGGTTTTTTTTATTCCTCTTCAACGTCTCTCCCATACAGAGCCGCCTTTTTCACGTCCGCACGCCTTTTTCACATGTCCGCACTGACCGCGGTGGTGCCTTTATGGGCAGTCGGAGAAATCAACGCCAACAAAAAAAATTACATCCAGCCTAGTTAAGACCATACCAAAGACTATAAAAATGGGACCCATTGCCTCCCTGCGTGTGTGACGATCGTTGGGACTTAAAAAAAATATATAAAAAATTAAAAAAAAATAATTGAAAAAATTTGGGTGTGTATTATACATGGGTACAGAGGACCCATCCCCGTGTGATTTAGATCCATCCCCTGGGGGAGAGGGGAGCAGTGAGCAGCAGCGGCGCCGCGCTCTGGAATCATTTGGTGGTCTAACCCCCCCCCCCCCCCCCATTCCAACCCTTAATGCTGAGTGCCAAGCAGGGAGGCAGTGGGTCCCATTTTTATATTCTTTGGTATGGTCTTAACTAGGCTTGATGTATTTTTTTTTGTTGGCGTTTATTTCTCCGACTGCCCGTAAAGGCAACACCGCGATCAGATGAAAAGAGAGGAAAGTGACGTGCGGACATGTGAAAAAGGCGGCTCTGTATGGGAGAGACGTTGAAGAGGAATAAAAACACCCTTGGAAACCAAAACTTGCCCCTCGTCGTGACTCGGAGCCGCAACAAATGTTTCGGATTTGTTTAGGGTACATTGTGACAGCAAACGAGCAGGTGATCGAGCAAGCGTCTGATACGAGAGCATTGCGTTCGTATGGAGCGTGTTTGAAGTGAACAGCAGAGAAGAAAGGAACAAGGCAAAGTGTTGTGAAATAAAATATTACCTGTAATACGCATTTTGTTATTTGCTGATTGAAACTGCTAATTAAACTGTGAATTGAAACTAATGGGAAGAAAACTGATTTCTCACTCTTTATATAGCTGACGTGTCTTGCGCATCTGTTCTGCGCATCTGTAATGGCGGCCTTCGTATGATATCCGGTTTGCGATGGAGATTAGAAATCAAACAATATTTGACAATAACACACCATCAAGGATTGCACCATCGCATCAAACGATGTGTCGTCAATTATGAATTTCACTGACTGTGTTGGGCAGGATGGCTGAATGCGATGCGCGATTGACAACAAACAAGAAGAAAGGTGATTTCAAGTTTCATTTCGAGGGATATTTGTCATGTCTCGTCCCAAGTTTTGCTATGTGTCTAGGTTGCCATAGTTTCTGTTGCCGTCGCCCCTTCCTTCCTGTGTCACCTCAATCGATGTAACGTGTTTTGTATTTAAGTCCTGTCTGCCCCTCGCTCACCGTCGGATCATTGCATGTGTTACTGTCATGATGTCTGTTTGGTTTCTGTTCCTGTCTTTGGTAATGTCACCCTGTATTTTTGTTCCACGTCTTTGTCGGTCAGTCCTGTTGTTGGTTTGGTTGTACCATGATTTTCTTAAAAAAATAAAAAATAAAAAAATTTAATTTGTACCCATGTATAATGCACACCCCAGATTTTAGGGCAAATCATTAGTTAAATTTTGCGCATTATACACGGAAGAAAACGGTAGTTAAATTTTGCGCATTATACATGGAAAAAACTGTATGCTTTTTTTCACTTTATTCTGCATTTTATGGCTAATGCGACATATAGTCCGGAGCGACTTTTGGTCTGAAAAATACGGTATACAATATATATAATTTATTAATATATTATATTAATTATATTTAATTAATACACACACACGTGTATACACCGTATTTTCCGTATGTTCCGTGTATACAATACTGGCACCCGAGCAATTCTGTCAGATAGTAGTCTATTTCTCCCAGAAGAGGATTGACATTCCCCACCCCAGGGGATCAATAAATATTCAATCAAGTGCTTTGGTATTAAAATGTTCATTTTGTTTGTCTGTAATGTACAACTACTAAAATAATTGTCAAAAAAGCCAAATTGGATATAAATCCACGCCAAAAAAAACAGTGGTCGACAAAAATATTGGCACCCTTTGAAAAATCATCAGAATCAGCTTTATTGAGTAGTAGTTTATTAAGTTTGTGCATGGCAAACAGGGAATTTGACTCCAGTTGATCTCAGCCTCTGTACAACATTTAAGTGACTGACAACATTCAGGTAACTAACAACATTGAAGTGGCGAGAACGGGATGTTATTGCACAGTTATGTCTCTGAGTCTCTCTGAGTGGTGAGTTTATCAGAGCGACAGTCTGGGGGAAGAAGCTGTGTCTTCGTCTGCTGGTTTTGGTGTACAGCGCTCTGTAACACCATCTGGAGGGGAAGAGTTTAAACAGACTGTGTCCTGGGTGAGAACAGTCTGCGGAGATGTTACTTGCATGTTTACTGGTCCTGGACAGGTACAAGTCTTGGATAGATGGGAAGTTGGACCTGATTATCTTTTTAGCAGACCTGATTGTCCGTTGCAGTCTGTGCTTGTCTTGTTTGATGGCCGATCCAAACCAGACAGTGATGGCGGTGCAGAGGATAGAATGGATGATGGCAGTGTAGAAGGTCTTCAGCAGCTCCTATAGCAGGTTGAACTTCCTGAGCTGTCTCAGAAAGTACAACCTCTGCTGGGGCTTCTTCCGGACAGTCTGTGGCCAGTCCATTTCAGGTCCCGGGAGATTGTGGATCCAAGTCAAGTCAAGTTTATTTGTATAGCCCAGGGGTGGGCAAACTACGGCCCGCGGGCCACATCCGGCCCACGGGACCGTTAAATCCGGCCCGCCAACCCTGAATAAATTGTATTATTAAACTTTTTTTTGGGTCATTTTGCCTGCAATGACTGCGTTTCCCCAGTAGATGGGGAACCGCTCGCCTGCGCATTTACTACCGGAAGCCGTGTCAGAAAGCTCAGTGCACACTCACAAGTGTACATACTCAGTAGTACGGACATGGCGCACTCGCGCTCTATTTGTATCAGTCCCGAATTTAGAGCGTGGGCTGTGACGACAGCATTCTTGTAATTCGCGCGCTGAGCTTTCAGATACAGTTTTACGCAAACCTTCCCCTGGAATCCTTCTATTAAAATGAGTCGCCCAAGGAAAAGCAAGGTGGAGACAGTGCCGAGTGTTTAAAAAAGAGTGGCCAATTTGGCTCGACGTACGCGACGTGACAATCAGCCACATGAACATGAACATCAACCCGTCACAGATCGAGGTAAATGGACCAACACGTCGGATCTCTCCTAAGAATTGCCACAACAAATTTTACTCCAGACTATGACGCACTAGCAAAAAAGGGAGACCAACAACACTGTTCCCACTGAAAATGAAGGGGAGGCGCTCAAGTTTATTGTAAAAAAATGCATTTTAAATATGATTTGTACACATAGTAGGGATTGAAACTAGCGACCATTCTCATTTTCAAACAATGCAGGATGCTCAAGGACATTGATGCACCACCTGTTTGCGACTAATCTTAAGCTGTAAAGTTCTTAAGGCTTACTTTGCGTGTTTCCCGTTTCCTCACCTCTGTTACCAGGTGTGTGCGAGTTAAAATTCTGCTCACCGTGTTGCTGTTTTGATTACCATATTTTCCGCCCTATTAGGCGCACCGGGGTATAAGGCGCACCTTCAATGAACGGCCCATTTTAAAATTTTGTCCATATATAAGGCGCACCGAACTATAAGGCGCATAAAATAGAAGCTTTACTGCAACAAACTGAGGTTGACTAGGGTTGCGGTATGCACCCACTAGCCAATAACCAACGAGCCCTCTGTAAACAATCGCGTTTCTCAAACGAGCTCCTATAAAATGATTGGAACTGATTAAAGTTCAATATAACGCATTGGTACTACTTACCTATGTTTCCCTTCCATATCGATCCGTAGATTTACTCGAAACATGAACAGAGCAGCCTATTTTGACATGAAATAGCCTCGCGCGTATAGCAGCTATCGTTCTAGCATTAGCCAAAACCCATGACCCTCAGCTCGCAATCTCCCATGAGCCTCAGCAAAGTGTAAACAATCGCGTCTCTCAAACGAGCTCCTACAAAATGATCAGAACTGACTAAAGTTCGATCTAACGCATTGGTACTACTTACCTATGTTTCCCTTCCATATCGATCCGTAGATTTACTCGAAACATTAACAGAGCAGCCTATTTTGACATGAAATAGCCTTTTGATGCAATGCATTTTGAATGTGATTTGTACACATAGCAGAGATTGAAACTAGCGACCATTCTCATTTTCAAACAATGCAGGATGCTCAAGGACATTGATGCACCACCTCTTTGCGACTAATCTTAACCTGTAAAGTTCTTAAGGCTTACTTTAAGCAAGTGTTTCCCGTTTCCTCACCTCTGTTACCAGGTGTTTGTGAATTAAAACTCTGCTCTGATTTTCAGATACCCCTCACCGTGTTGCAGTTTTGATTACTTTATTTGGATGTATGCTTTCACCGATTTTTCAAGATGATATATTTGGTCAGAATGTTTGCCGTTTGTGATCTCATAAGATAAACATCTTTCATTAATCTGACCTGCAGGCACTGAAGTGATGGAGACTGTTATTCATAATAACAGTGTCGTATTTTATGAGAAACACTGATAGCAGTTTTTTTAGTGATTTTTTTTTTTTTTTTTTTAATGCTGTTAATAAATGCATTTGTTGTCAAAAAAACTTGTTTGGAATATCCATGCTTTACTACCTCCTGAAGGCCAAAATCTTTTATGCA
This sequence comes from Syngnathus typhle, assembly GCF_033458585.1. Classification (NCBI taxonomy): domain Eukaryota; kingdom Metazoa; phylum Chordata; class Actinopteri; order Syngnathiformes; family Syngnathidae; genus Syngnathus; species Syngnathus typhle. The sequence goes on along the minus strand of NC_083749.1, from coordinate 12,136,040 downwards.
ATGACCTTTACAGGTCGCTTATATTACTTCACGCAAACACTACGTCCATCTGCTCCTGGTTCGGCCCTCTGGTCCAAATTTAGAACCCAGTTTGGCCCGCGAGTCAAGAAGTTTGCCCACCCCTGGTATAGCCCTAAATCACAAGCAGTCTCAAAGGGCTTCACATAGACAAAAATTGACAGTTATTCTCAAAGCATCCCCTGATCTTAAGCTCCCAAAAGGGCAAGGAAAAACTAAAAAGAAAAACCTGCCAGGGGATCCCAGGAATTTGAAGGTCTCTGTGGTGGGAATAGCATTACTGAGGATGGTGAGGGGTGGAAGTGGCGAGGGGTCTCTCCTGAAGTCCACTTTCATCTCCACGGTCTTGAACGGGTTCAGCTCCAGGTGGTTTTGGCTGCACCAGTGGACCAGCCGCTCCACCTCCTGCTTGTACACTGTCTCGTCACTGTCCCGATGAGAGTGGTATCGTCCGCATACTTCAGGAGCTTCACAGAAGAGTCGCCTGAGGAACAATCGTTGGTGTAGAGAGAGAGAAGAGCAATGGGGAGAGTACACACCCCTGTGGGGCGCCAGTGCTGGTGGTCCAGGTGTCGGATGTGATGGTCCCCAACCTCGCATTCTGTCTCCTGTTGGTCAGGAAGCTGGTGGTCCACTGACAGGTGAAGGCAGGCACCGCGAGCTGGATGAGCTACTGGTGGAGGATATCGGGAGCGATGGTGTTGAATGTGATGCTTCTCTAATTTGTGTAGTTAACAGTACCTATTACTTACCTATGACACAAAAGAGGTGGGAGGAATCACTAACTCACACTTGCAGCCAGTTAAAATGGATTAGAGTTGACTCAACGTCTGTGCTGTTTCCTTGTTTGTACCACGTTAGGCATGGAGAAAAGAAATAAGACCAAAGAACTGTCTGAAGACTTGAAAGCAGAATTGTGAGTAAGCATGGGCAATCTCAAGGCTACAAGTCCATTTCCAAAGACCTGGATGTTCCTGCGTCTACCATAAGCAGTGTTATCAAGAGGTTTGAAGCCCATGGCACCGTGGATAACCTCCTTAGATGTGGACGGAAAATAAAAATTGAGAGATTTCAATCGCTAGATTGTGCGGATGGTGGATAAAGAACCTCGACTAACATCCAAACAACTTCAAGCTCAAAGTCAAGTCAAAGTCAGCTTTATTGTCAATCCCTTCATATGTCAGGACACACAAAGAAACCGAAATTCCGTTTCCTCTATCCCACGGTGACGAGACATAGTACACGATAGACATACAAGTAGACGACACAAAATAAAAACAAGAAGGCACAAACAATAAATAATAAATAAATAATATGAGTGATGAATAAATAAACAAATAACCCAATAAATAAGAGGAGCAAACCTGGGCCAGTGTGCATACAGCAGACAGTAAGCATAGGGCAAAGTACAGGACGCTACGCAGAAAGGGGGAGCGAGTTCAGGATCCTAAGTGCCTGGAGTATGAAGCTGTTGGTGAGTCTGGTGGTGCAGGAGCGCAGGCTCCTGTACCTCTTCCCAGAGGGCAGAAGATCAAACAAAGAGTAAGCGGGGTGACTCACATCACTCACAATCGTGGTCGCCTTGCGGGTGAGATGGGAGGTTTAAATGTCCTTCAAGGAGGGGAGTGAAGCACCAATAATCTTACCACCCGTGTTCACTATGCGCTGCAGGGCCTTCAATTTGTAGTCAGTGCAGCTGCCACCCCAAACAGCAATAAAGCTGGAGAGGACGCTCTCAATGGTGCCGCGGTAAAATGTAGTCATGACGGCCGGAGGAGCGCTCGCTCGCCTGAGTTTCCGCAGGAATTACAGGCGGCGCTGAGCCTTCTTCGCCAGTGACGCGGTGTTGGTGGACCAGGAGAGATCCTCACTGATGTGCACCCCCAGGAACCTGCCGCTGCTCACTCTCTCCACCACAGCACTGTCGATGGTCAGCGGCAGGTGTTGGGTGTGACCCTTCCGGAAGTCAACAACAATCTCCTTGGTCTTGTCGATGTTCAGCAGGGAGGTTGTTGTCCCTGCACCACGTGGTCAGAAGGTCAACCTCCAGCCTGTATTGAGTCTCGTCTCCCTTGGTGATGAGACCCACCAGAGTCGTGTCGTCAGCAAACCTCACTATGCGGTTGTCGCTGTAGGTTGCAGTGCAGTCATGCGTCAGGAGGGTGAAGAGCAGCGGACTGAGCACGCAGCCTTGGGGGGCCCCTGTGATCAGCGTGATGCTGGCAGAGATTTTGTCGCCAACACGTACACCCTGTGGCCTCTGACAGTAGCCAGTCCAGTAGCCAGTTGCAGAGGTAGGTACTGAGGCCCAGCTTGTCAAGTTTGCTGATGAGACGTTGTGGCACAATGGTGTTGAAGGCAGAACTGAAGTCCACAAACAGCAATCTCACATATGAGTCCCTTCTCTCCAGGTGGGTGAGGGCCGAGTGGAGGGCAGAGCAGATGGCATCCTCAGAGGACCGTTTGGCTCGGTACGCAAACTGGAAGGGGTCAATGGTGGGGGGGAGAACGGATCGGATGTGCTCCATAACAAGCCGCTCAAAGCACTTCATGATGATGGGTGTAAGTGCCACGGGGCGGTAGTCATTGAAGCGGGACGGAGCAGGTTTTTTCGGCACAGGTACGATGGTGGCAGCTTTGAAACACGACGGGCCGATGGCCTGCTGCAGGGAAGTGTTAAAGATGTCCGTGAAGACACCCGTCAGCTCACTAGGGCAGTCCTTCAGCGCTCGACCCGAGATGTTGTCAGGGCCCGCCGCCTTACGGATGTTGATAGCGGCAAGCGCCCTCCTCACGCTGTCGTCGGAGAGGCACAGGGGCAGCTCGTGTGAAGGGGGAGTGGCCTTCAGCGGGCAAGTGCTGTTCTGAGCGTCGAAGCGAGCAAAGAAGCGGTTAAGGTCATTGAGCAAACGGACGTCGCCTTCACAGCTCTGCGGCGCGGGCTTGTAGTCCGTGATGGTCTGAATGCCCTGCCAAAAGCTCCGTGCGTCCCTGCTGTACTTGAAGTGGGCGGTAATTTTGCACAAGAGCGCCGTCTTCGCTTCTATGATGCCCCGGGACAGGTCGGCCCTCGCAGTCCTCAAGCCAGCCTCATCCCCCGCTCTAAAGGCTTTGTCCCTGGCCCTCAACAGCCTGAAGACAGCCCCTGTCAGCCATTGCTTCCGGTTAGCCCGAGTGACGATGGATTTTGAGTGAGTCACATCATCAATGCACTTCCTGATGTAGGAGGAAACAGAGTCAGTATACTCCTGTCCTGCAGTCCAAGGGTACAGCCGTGTCAACCCGTACAATCCGTTGGCATCTGAATGAAAACAGACTCAATGGTAGGATACCCAGGAAAACCCCACTTCTGACCCAGAGAAATAAATAACCCAGGGTGAAGTTTGCCAAAACTTACCTGAGAGAGGCAACGACGTTTTGGAAGAATGTTCTCTGGTCGGATGTGACAAAAATTCATACTTCTCAGACCTCAAGTGCAACATGCCCAGGATCTCCTGCAGTTTGTGTACCAGCCAGGTGTGGCGGTTATGGTGCTGACCTCTACTTGCTGCTCCGAGTCCACTCCCACATGGACAAGGGCCACGGCAAGGATCCTCTTCCTGGACTTCTCGAGTGCCTTTTAGCCCCACCCCCCAACCTGCTCGGTAAGAAAAAATGAATCGGATGGGAGTGGACCCTTTGCTTGGTGGAATGGGTCTCTGACTATCTCACAGGCAGGCTGCAGTACGTCAGGCTGAGAGACAGCATCTCTGACACTGTGGTCAGCAGCTCTGCCCCAGGGGCACGGTTCTGGCCGCTGTATTCTTCACCCTGTACACCGTGGACTTCAGTTACAACTCTGAGCTGTGTCACATACAGAAGTTTGCGGATGACACAGCCATTGTGGGGTGTATTAAGGATGACAATGAGGAGGAGTTCAGGAGTCTGGTGGGGGCTTCCACGTGATGCCACACCACAGATGTGGAACTCAACATCTCCAAGACAAAGGAGCTGGTCATAGACTTTGAAAAGTCCAGAACAAAGCCTAGGCCAGTACTACTGTATTCTACCAGTCTGCGGTTACTAGTGTCGTCTTCTAACACATCCAAGAAGGATGCTTCCAGACTGGACAAACTGGTCAGGCGAGCAGGCTCTCTGGTTTTGTAAAGGTGTGAAGTATCATATTTTCACACAAAACGTTTTTCAAAAGCTGTTGTGAAAAAAAAAAAATCCTAACAGCCCATGCTTTTTGGTTTAATTTTTCTTTGTTCATCAATGCGTAACCATTACTTTTTTATTTTACAGAGAGCTAAACAACATGGGTATCTGGTATCGTATGGGAACTGTGCCACGAACTCAGGAGTCCTCTCACACATCAGGTGTGACTGACATCCAGAATGTGAATTCTATCTCCACTTCAGCTTCTGTCCCACCAGCATCCGTGACTAAGTATGCCCACTCATATCTATTTGCTACTTAATGTTGATTTGTACTTATTGTTGTAATCATTTTAGGTTATGATCTACTACATGTACTGTGAAAACAGTCTACATAGTTTTAGCCAGCTATTTTCAGGAGCCCAAAGGTTATGGTTAGGGTTAATCTTTGTCTAAGTTTATAAAAATACAAACCGGATTCAGTTGAAGTTGGGAAATTGTGTAAAATGTAGATAAAAACAAATTACAGTGGAGTCTCGGTTCTCGAACAAATCGGTATTCGAACAAAAAATTCGAGACTTTTTTGCTTCGGATGTCGGTCGAAATTTGGTTGTCGAACCTCGCAAGATGAGCCGAGAGCACCTGCATGCCAACTGACTCCGTTCTTTATTACATTCTCGTTACCCTGAGGATAGCATCAACTCTAATCATGCCTCCAAAGGGAAGCAAGTGGGCGCAATCAAGCTATCCTAAAATACAAAGACGCTACTAAAGCAATGCCACAGTGAGCGCCAGGCGCGCTTCGGTTGCGCGATCGGACCAAGTTAAGCTCCCTGTGCACTAAGGTCCATTTAAATCTTGAAAAGTCCATTAGGACTTTAAAAATATTTTCTAAATTTTAGCAACCTCTCTGTCACAATAATGCAACCAGCGCGGTGCAGTTGCGCGGTTGGCGGCGTGCTACGGTTGCATGTTCGGCGGTGTGCTGCAGTTGCGCAATAGGACAAAAATGCGCAAATGAAAAAATGCTTAAAGGTTTTTTGTTTTTTTTTGCTTGGAACGGATTAATTTGTATTCCATTATTTGTGATGGGAAAACATGATTGGGAATTCGAACGATTCACTTCTCGAACAGCATTCTGGAACAGATTGTGGTCGAAAAGCGAGGCTCCACTGTACAATAATTTGAAAATCCTTTTCAACCTATGTTCTGTCACGGATCGGAATGGAGCAGCGCGACCAAATGAAGCTTGCACCAGGGTTTATTGAGGGAAAATGTAGTTGGGAGGATGAGGGGAACAAGACCAACAGAACCGGCAAACTAACATCACATACCGACCGACAGACTGGCCAACTGAAACAGAACTGACAAAGACAGGAAACAAGAAACAAGACAGCAACGATCCGATAGGGGAGTGAGGGGCAGACGGGACTTAGACAGGTAACAAGAGGCAGGTGACTGTGATTACCTTGATTGAGGTAACACAAGAGGGGAGTGGCGACACGATCAGAAACCATGGTAACATATAGACTAGGGGTGTAAATCGCGGGTTTTGTCACGGAGGAGCCGCGTACTAGTTGTCGACTCCCCTTTCACGTGCCTGCTCTGCTCACAACACAACAACGCCGCGCGCACTGCTCCCGGAAAAAGGAAGCGAGCAACAATGAACTGGATTTCAAAATAAAGTCGCGTCTAATGTCCGAGGTCAAACACGGCGATATAAATCGATGTTTACGTTTAGCATCGATGCCAATAAATCGTAGAGCATTATATCGATTAATCGATGTGTATCGATGAATCGTTACACCCCTAATATAGACGTAATAAAGCAACCGGGGATGAGTCGTGACAGTAACCCCCCCCCCCAACAAGGGACGGCTCCCGACGTCCCAAAAAAACAAACCCCCACGTGGTGAGTGGGGGGGAAGCGCACCATTACAAATGACCCCACTGATCTGTGGCAAAGTCCGAACCGCTCTCCGCGGCACATGGGTGAACAGAACCGCGCTCGGCGGAAACTCAGGGAACAGAACCGCACTCGGCGGAAACTCGGGGAACAGAACCGCACTCGGCGTAAACTCGGGGAACTTAACCGCGCTCGGCGGAAACTCTGGGAACAGAACTGCACTCGGCGGACACTCGGGGAACAGAACTGCATTCGGTAGAAGCTCGGGAAACGGAACCGCGCTCGGCGGAAACTCGGGGAATGGAACCGAGCTCAGCGGAAACTCGGGGAACGGAACCGCGCTCGGCGGAAATTCGGAGACAGAACCGCAATCGGTGGAAACTCGAGAAGCAGAGCCGAGCTCTGCGGCAAACTGAGAGTCTGAACCACAATCGGCAGCATACGGGAAGTCAGAGCCGCAATCGGCGGCATTCGGGGAGCCAGAGCCGCAATCGGCGGCATTCGGAGAGTCCAGACCGCGATCAACGGCATTCGGAAGGCGGAGCTGTGCGCAGCAGCAAGAGCCACCACGTGCCGCAGCAGTGGAAGCGTTGTCAGTAGGGGTGTAAATCGCGGGTTTTGTCACGATACGATATAATATCGATACAAAGAACTACGATACGATATTTGCCGATATCTTGAAGCCTGCTGCGATTCATTCACGATATATCGCGATATAGTGCTCTACGATCGATATATTTTTTTTTTAATAAAAAATATAAAACAATATCCTGATTTATAACAATTCATACGCAAAATCAACAAGGTACTGCAAACTCTTTATTTAGGAAATTACAAGAGTATTGCAGTATACATAGTGCTTATTTTAACACTGAACTTTGATGTCGTGTTTTTTCTTTAAATGTGCGGCGAGATTTGTGCTCCCTGAATATTTGATCACCGCATGGCAGGATTTACAAACTGCACGTGTCTTGTCGGTTGAGCCATCTTTTCTTTGGAATCCAAAGTGCTTCCAAACGAATGACTTGAAGCCTAAAGGGGAGCAAATTTCCTCGTCTTTTTAGACACTAGCCATAGCAGCAGCCCAGGAGCCGCGTACTAGTTGTCGACTCCCCTTTCACGTGCCTGCTCTGCTCACAACACAATGCCGCGCACTGCTCCCTGCTCCTGGAAAGAAGAAGCAAGCAACAATGAACTGGATTTCAAAATAAAGTCGCGTCTAATGTCCGAAGTCAAACACGGCGATATAAATTGATGTTTACGTTTAGCATCGATGCCAATAAATCGTAGAGCATTATATAGATGAATCGATGTATATCGATGTATCGTTACACCCCTAGTTGTCAGTGATAACCGCGGGTCCGGCGCAGCTGGCTGGAAGTTCGGTGATGGCCGCGGGTCCGGCAATGCTGGGGTGAGCCCCGATGGTGGCCGCGAGTCTGATGGCGGCCGCGGGTCCGGCGTCGCTGGAGCGAAGTCTGATGGCGGCCGCGGAGCCACTGGCGCCGGGAGGAACTCCGATGGCGGCCGGGGGTCCGGTGTTGCTGGAGCAAAGTCTGCGGAGCCCGTGGCGCTGGAACAAGCTCCGACGACGGACTGGATCGGGCGTCGTGGCGGGAGCTAGTGGAGGAGATTGGTCCAGGCGCTGGTCGCTGTGATGGTCGGATCGTTCTGTCACGGATCGGTGGAGCAGGGTGACCAAATGCAACTTGGACCAGGGTTTATTGAGGGAAAATGTAGTTGGGAGGATAGGGGAACAAGACCAACAGAACCGGCAAACTAACATAACATACCGACCGACAGACTGGCCAACTGAAACAGAACTGACAAAGACAGGAACCAAGAAACAATACATCAACGATCCGACGGGAGTAAGGGGCAGACAGGACATAAATACAAGACCGGTAACAAGAGGCAGGTGACTGTGATTACCGTTTTTTTCCATGTATAATGCGCAAAATTTAACTAATTTATTGTCCTAAAATCTGGGGTGCGCATTATACATGGGTACAATTTAAAAAAAAAAAGAAAAAGAAAACTTTATTTTTATTTTTATTTTTTTAAGAAAATCATAGTACAACAAAACCAACAACAGGACTGACCGACAAAGTCGTGGAACAAAAAGACAGAAACCAAACAGACATCATGACAGTAACACATGCAATGATCCGACGGTGAGCGTGGGGCAGACAGGACTTAAATACAAAACACGTTACATTGATTGAGGTGACACAGGAAGGGAGGGGCGACGCGAACAGAAACTATGGCAACCTAGACACATAGCAAAACTGGGGACGAGACATGACAAATCTCTCTCGAAATAAAACTTGAAATCACCTTTCTTCTTGTTTGTTGTCAATCGCGCATCGCATTCAGCCATCCTGCCCAACACACTTAGTCAGTAAAATTCATAATTGACGACACGTCGTTTGATGCGATGGTGAAATCCTTGATGGTGTGTTATTGTCAAATATTGTTTGTTTTTTAATCTCCATCGCGGACCGGATGTCATACGGAGGCAGTATGACTGCGCATGCGCACTATGGATCCGATGCGCAGAACGGATGCGCAAGACACGTCAGCTATATAAAGAGCGAGAGTTGTTTTCTTCCTATTAGTTTCAATTCACAGTTTAATTTGCAGTTTCAATCAGCAAATAACAAAATGCGTATTACAGGTAATATTTTATTTCACAACACTTTGCCTTTTTCCTTTCGTCTCTGCTGTTCACTTCAAACACGCTCCATACGAACGCAATGCTCTCGTATCAGACGCTTGCTCGATCACCTGCTCGTTTGCTGTCACAATGTACCCTACACAAATCCGAAACATTTGTTGCAGCTCCGAGTCACGACGAGGGGCAAGTTTTGGTTTCCAAGGGTGTTTTTATTCCTCTTCAACGTCTCTCCCATACAGAGCCGCCTTTTTCACGTCCGCACGCCTTTTTCACATGTCCGCACTGATCGCGGTGGTGCCTTTACGGGCAGTCGGAGAAATCAACGCCAACAAAAAAAAATTACATCCAGCCTAGTTAAGACCATACCAAAGACTATAAAAATGGGACCCATTGCCTCCCTGCGTGTGTGACGATCATTGGGACTTAAAAAAAAAAAAAAAAAAAATGGGTGCGTATTATACATGGGTACAGGCTTTTTTCCAGCATCAACATGCCATTTTTAGGGTGCGTATTATACATGGGGGCGCATTATACACGGAAAAAAACGGTACATTGATTGAGGTAACACAGGAGGGGAGGGGCGACGCGAAAAGAAACCATGGTAACCATGGTGACGAGTCGTGACAATATTCAATTGAATACACTACAAAGACAACATTTAATGCTCAAACTCATAAACTTTATTTTATTTTTCAAATAATAACTTCATGGCTGCAACACGTGCAGTAGAAGTTGGGAAAGGGCATTCTTTAACACTTTGTTACATCACCTTTCCTTTTAATAACACTCAATTAACGTTTTGGAAGAGAGGAGACTAATTCTCTCAACTTCTCATGTGGAAATCTTTCCCATTCTTGCTTGATGAACCGCTTCAGTTGTTCAACAGTCCGGGGTCTTCCCTGTCGTATTTTACGCTTCATAATGCGCCAAGTCTGGACTGCAAACGGGCCAGGGGAGAACCTGGATTCTTTTGCTTCGAAGCCACGCTGTTGTAACACGTGCAGAATGTGGCTTGGCATTATCTTGCTGAAATAAGCAGCGGCGTCCATGAAAAAGACGTCGCTTGGATGGCAGCATATGTTGCTCCAAAATCTGTATGTACTTCTCAGCCTTCACTGAAGTCCAGTCACCCATGCCAACCGGACTGTTATCAACGCAAAGTTCAAAAGCCAGCATCTGTGATGGTATGGGGGTGCATTAGTTCCCATGGCAAGTCCGCTTCCTCTTTGGTCAGGAGGACACGATGTCCAGTGTTTCCAAAAACAATTTGAAAAGTTCACTCAACAGACCACGAAACATTTTTCCATTGTCAGGGATGAGAATTTTCCGCAGCTCTGCGGATTTCCGTGTTTTTTTCCATCAAAAGTATTTTTGTGAATTGTGTAAATCCGTGACCTATGGTCACGAGCTATGGGTTGTGACCGAAAGAACAAGATACAAGCAGCCGAAATGAGTTTCCTCCGCACCACCAGACTCACCAACAGCTTCATACTCCAGGCTGTTAGGATCCTGAACTCTCTCCCCCTTTCTGAGTAGTGTCCTGTACTTTCCGCTATGCTTACTGTCTGCTGTATGCACACTGGCTCAGTTTTGCTCCTCTTATTTATTGTGTTGTTTGTTTATTATTTATTCATCGCTTATATTATTTATTTATTATTTATTATTTATTGTTTGTGCCTTCTTGTTTTTATTTTGTGTCGTCTACTTGTATGTCTATCGTGTACTATGTCTCGTCACCGTGGGATAGAGGAAACGGAATTTCGATTTCTTTGTGTGTCTTGACATATGAAGCGATTGACAATAAAGCAGACTTTGAGGTTTTTCAGTTTCAAATTTACGCACCTGCCTACTTTTGTTTACGTAACGATTGCACACTTTCAGAAAATCCTATGAACTTCATTTCACTTCTCAAATATCAGTTTGTCTGCTATATGATCTATCGTATTGTCACGTTTTTTTCCATAGTTGGGGGGGGGGGCACTTATACTCGGGAGCGACTTATATGTGAAATTATTCACAAATTTTTACTTCATCATTAACCCATTACTTACTAGTATAGTTGATCAATGTGTGTGTGTGTGCTTGAACACAGGGCGTTGTGATGCGAAGTGCAGTGGTGTTGGAGTAGTAGTGCTCGTAGTTAGTGCATGTTGCATGCTTCTTCCTGCTTGCTACCTTCTGCTTTCAGCTACTGCCGCCGGCTAGCCCCCTGTTTCCGGGGGCGAAAAGAGGAGTCGAGTGCGTAAGTCTCCTCAGCTGGTACATAGCCTCTCCACTGTCAAGACTTCTGCATGCCTCCTCGTGGCCACACATGGTAACTGGGTGCCTCACGGCTCCAGGCCAAATTGCAGGGGATCGATCGGAGGAGCAACAGTGGGCCCCTAGGCGTGACGTACAGGCCCACCGGCGTGTGGATGTCCTGGCACCCGCTAACCACTGTCCCAGCTATGGGGGAAATAGCACCCCCGCTGCCTTGTGGGTATCGTCTGGAACGAAAATGCTAAGGGAGCAAACCCCGACAGGAAACCCGGCTCGGACTCCGTTAGGCAGAATCCTGCTTTAAAAAAACATTGTTCTGGCGACTCCTGCAGCCAACCTGATGCCAAATGTATCGGTTCACCGTTCCTTTGGATGACAACAGGAAGGCCGAGAGGGAAGCCCTGATGCCTGGGAAACTCAAGGCTTCCATAAAACTTGCCCAGGCTTCTTGCGCACTGGAGAGGCTCACCAGCCACAGCAGACGCTGTGCAAAGAACACCTAAACTCCAGACACAAGAAATGTATGGTCTTTCGAGACTGTGATGCCGATGATGAGTTGAACACTTCACATGTTATTTTTACTTTAAACCACATGATGGCACACTATGGCTGTGGAATAATTGGAGCCTCACTGTCAACTCCTCCAGCCAACCTGATGCCAAATGTATCGGTTCACCGTTCCTTTGGATGACAACAGGAAGGCCGAGAGGGAAGCCCTGATGCCTGGGAAACTCAAGGCTTCCATAAAACTTACCCAGGCTTCTTGTGCACTGGAGAGGCTCACCAGCCACAGCAGACGCTGTGCAAAGAACACCTAACCTCCAGACACAAGAAATCTATGGTCTTTCGAGACTGTGATGCCGATGATGAGTTGATCACTTCACATGTTATTTTTACTTTAGAAATATCATCATCTGAAAACGGCCTTCGAAATAAAGCACCCTACCTTAAATCAATGCACGGCTGAATAACATAAATAACATGGAGAATTCTTAACACATACTGTAAATATCTTTTTAGAACAGCTTTTATTATTATAACAATTTTAATAACAAGGTACAAGTGTACATATTGTAAATATGTTTTTAAAATTGTTATTATTATAACGAATTTTCTATAACAAAGTATAACACTCTTAATCCTTTGATGCACAACATGGGTCTAAAAAGACCTGGTTGAGTTTATATTTGATATATCTTTGCAATAAATTAATTCCACTGTATGGTACTCAAGGAATTCCTCAATTACTGTTTTTTTCCGTGTATAATGCGCCCCCATGTATAATACGCACCCTAAAAATGGCATGCTGATGCTGGAAAAAAGCCTGTACCCATGTATAATACGCACCCAATTTTTATGATTATTATTATTATTTTTTTTCTAAGTCCCAATGATCGTCACACACGCAGGGAGGCAATGGGTCCCATTTTTATAGTCTTTGGTATGGTCTTAACTAGGCTGGATGTAATTTTTTTTGTTGGCGTTGATTTCTCCGACTGCCCGTAAACGCACCACCGCGCTCCGTGCGCGCATATGAAAAAGGCGTGCGGACGTGAAAAAGGCGGCTCTGTATGGGAGAGACGTTGAAGAGAAATAAAAACACCCTTGGAAACCAAAACTTGCCCCTCGTCGTGACTCGGAGCCGCAACAAATGTTTCGGATTTGTGTAGGGTACATTGTGACAGACAGCCAACGAGCAGGTGATCGAGCAAGCGTCTGATACGAGAGCATTGCGGTCGTATGTTGTACCATGACTTTCTTTAAAAAAAAAAAAAAATAAATAAATAAAATAAAAAATTTAAAAAAAAAAAATAAAATCTTTTTGTACCCATGCATAATGCGCACCCCAGATTTTAGGACAATAAATTAGTTAAATTTTGCGCACTATACACGGAAAAAAACGGTAACTAGTTTTTGACGACCCTACAACCTTATTTTCATTGTTACATTTTAAGTTTTTGAACAAATAACGTTTTTGTATCACTACCCCTCTAATGAGCAACTTGGGTCTAAAATGACCCGTATCCATTTTCTATGGTATTTCATGTATGGCTGAGTATTTCAATGCTGCAGGAAGAAGCAGATGAGGAAGATGAGGAGGCAATTTTTCCAAATTTAGAGTGTGAGGTTTCTTATGATGACCCACAATATTTGCCACAGGGTGAATTTGTTTCTGGGAATTCATCCACCGTATTTTTGGACTATAAGTCGCGTTTTCTGTCATAGTTTGGGTGGGGGCGGGCGACTTATACTGAGGAGCGATTTATGTGATTTTATTTCACAAATTTTCAAAATTAAAAAAATTACCGGGATGTAGCAAGGGATTACTGTAGTTTGAACTGCAAGTGACGGGCGCGGCGGTTGTTTACATAAAGGACAAAGGATTCGATCACGGGATGACGAAGGCCCCACGTACTACCGGCATCATTAGTGGCTTTGTTTGTAAGTGACACGGAGGACGAAGAGTTTGAAGGATTGAATGATTTGGAATGACACAGAAGGTTTGAAAAAGTATTATGGCTTTTACACACGCCCGGTCCTACTCTACGAAGCTCTCTTTCACCTCCGTGGATGGAAGTCGGGGGCCGGCGCTCGGCCGGGTGGCTGTCCAGGGACGGTGGACGGCGCTCGGATATGGCTTTTACGCACGCCCGGTCCTATTCTATGGAGCTCTCTTCCACTTCCGTGGCTGGGAGTGCCACCTCCGGGATGGAAGTCCACGCCGCCACACGCCTGGAAGTCCACGTCGGTGCTTGGGACCGTGTGGCGGTGAACTATTTGTTATAGTTATTTGATATACCGTTTTTTTCCGTGTATAGTGCGCCCCCATGTATAATACGCACCCTAAAAATGGCATGCTGATGCTGGAAAAAAGCCTGTACCCATGTATAATACGCACCCAATTTTTATGAATTTTTTTTTATGAATTTTTTTTTTTTTCCCCAATGATCGTCACACACGCAGGGAGGCAATGGGTCCCATTTTTAGTCTTTGGTATGGTCTTAACTAGGCTGGATGTAATATTTTTTGTTGGCGTTGATTTCTCCGACTGCCCATAAACGCACCACCGCGCTCGGTGCGCGCACGCGAAAGAGGCGTGCGGACATGAAAAAGGCGGTTCTGTATGGGAGAGACGTTGAAGAGGAATAAAAACACCCTTGGAAACCAAAACTTGGTGATTTCAAGTTTCATTTCGAGGGACATTTGTCACGTCTCGTCCCCAGTTTTGCTATGTGTCTAGGTTGCCATAGTTTCTGTTCGCGTCGCCCCTCTCTTCCTGTGTCACCTCAATCGATGTAACGTGTTTTGTATTTAAGTCCTGTCTGCCCCTCGCTCACCGTCGGATAATTGCATGTGTTACTGTCATGATGTCTGTTTGCTTTCTGTTCCTGTCTTTGGTAATGACACCCTGTCTTTTTGTTCCACGACTTTGTCGTCCAGTCCTGTTGTTGGTTTTGTTTTCTAAAAAAAAAAAAAAAAAAATTAAAAAAAAAAGAGAATTAAAAAAAAAAAAATTTTTTGTACCCATGTATAATGCGCACCCCAGATTTTAGGACAATAAATTCGTTAAAATTTGATTTCGTGTAGCAACTTGTATATGTTTTTATCGTTATAGTTCAGTAGTTAATAAAGAGCCGTTTACCAAATCCACGTCTTTCCTGGTTCTTTGCTAACGCTACAATAAAGTTACGTATATACTAATCTGTGGAATAACGACGAGGCTGACGTCAGCGGCGCACGCGCGGCGTTGTTGACAAAGGACGAGGAATTTGATCGATGGATTTAATGATTTGGAGTGACACAGATGGTTTGTTAATATTGTTGTTTGTATGATAGTTATTTGATAGGGGTGTAACGATAAATCGATACACATCGATTAATTGATATAATGCTCTACGATTTATTGGCATCGATGCTAAACGTAAACATAGAATTTATATCGCCTATTGATTGATATATACTTCACTAGGGGTGTAAATCGCGGGTTTTGTCACGATACGATATAATATCGATACAAAGAACTACGATACGATATTTGCTGATATCTTAAAGCCTGCTGCGATTCATTCACGATATATCGCGATATAGTGCTCTATGATCGATTTTTTTTTTTAATAAAAAATATAAAACAATATCCTGATTTATAACAATTCATATGCAAAATCAACAAGGTACTGCAAACTATTTAGGAAATTACAAAGTGCTTCCAATTGAATGACTTGAAGCCTAAAGGGGAGCAAATTTCCTCGTCTTTTTAGACACTAGCCATAGCACCAGCCCAGGAGCCGCGTACTAGTTGTCGACTCCCCTTTCACGTGCCTGCTCTGCTCACAACACAATGCCGCGCACTGCTCCCTGCTCCCGGAAAGAAGAAGCAAGCAACAATGAACTGGATTTCAAAATAAAGTCGCGTCTAATGTCCGAAGTCAAACACGGCGATATAAATCGATGTTTACGTTTAGCATCGATGCCAATAAATCGTAGAGCATCATATCGATTAATCGATGTATATCGATGTATCGTTACACCCCTATACTTTACATATCGTTATATGTCTGTGGAATATTTAGATGACAGCGGCGCATACGTGGCATCGTTTCCATAAAGGACGATCGATGGATTTAATGAATTGAAGTGACACAGATAGTTTGATAAATGTGTTATTTATGTAATAGTTATTTGAATAAGCTCAGCTCTTCGTTTGTGTTTGTCACGTTGACATACCTATCTTTTAGCCTGTTGTTGCTCGTTCATGTCTGTTCTTGGTGTTGGATATTGTCGAATAATTTTTCACTTAATCGTGCATTTTATGGCTAATGCGACGTATATTCCGGAGTGACTTTTAGTCTGAAAAATACGGTACTTTTCACAAAGAAGATTCATCTGATGAGTCGTCGGTATTATAAAAGGAGTCTTCTGAAGAGGAAACTCAGACCCAGTCTGGCAGACTGAGTAAAAAGCAATCTTACTGGGATGAGAATCCTCCCACTCATGGCAGAACCAGAAGCCATAACATTCTCAGGAGCTGCCCAGGACCTACACCTGGATCAACAGCTGTTTCACCAAAAGATACCTGGGAAATATTCATGAGTGACAACATCATTGAGGGGGTTCTAAAATTCACCAACTTAGAGGGACGTCGAACAGCAACAGCAAGAGAGAAAGAGTGGAGAAGCGTAGATAAAGATACATTTTTGGCATTTTTGGATTTGACCCTCCTTGCAGGGGGGGCAGAAGATCTGGGATGTGGCTTTACGGAAGCTCTGTTTCTGGATCCCCTGCAGAATCCATTTTACAAAGCCACCATGGGGCTGAGGAGATATAAAGATTTCTGCATCACATGGCACCCTTTAGATACGTGTGGGACTGTTTCCTGGAAAACTACAGAACACGGTTCAGCCCCAGTGACTGTGTCACCATAGATGAGCAGGTTCTACCTTTCTGAGGTAGGCAGGTGCAAGTTCCGGCAATGTATGCCAAGACAGCTTGCAAAATATGGCATATGTAATAATATAGAAACTGTTAGTTCATAAAGTATGAAAAGAAAAATAGAAATAATGATCAGTGGTGACAAAATACACGATATTTAAAAGATATTTGGAACATTCAATCATAAAATCATGTACTGTCTGTATGCACACTGGCTCTTATTTGTTGTGTTATCTGTTTATTTATTATTTATTATTACTCTTATTATTTATTTATTTATTAAAAATAGAAATAATGATCAGTGGTGACAAAATACACGATATTTAAAAGATATTTGGAACATTCAATCATAAAATCATGTACTGTCTGTATGCACACTGGCTCTTATTTGTTGTGTTATCTGTTTATTTATTATTTATTATTACTCTTATTATTTATTGTTTGTGCCTTTTTGTTGATGTTTTTTACTTTTGCGCTATGCATGCTGGCTCCGTTTTGCTCCTCTTATTTATTGTGTTATCTGTTTATTTATTATTTATTCATCACTCTTACTATTGATTGTTTGAATTTTTGCCTTCTTGTTTTTATATTGTGTTGCGTACTTGTATGTCTATCGTTATGTGTCTCGTCACCGTGGGATAGAGAAAAACGTAATTTCGGTCTCTTTGTGTGTTGTGACATATGGAGAGATTGACAATAAAGCTGACTTTGTCTTTGACTTTGAAAATAAACTGATTTCAAAGTCAAAGTCTGCTTTATTGTCAACATCTTCACATGTCGAGACACACAAAGAGATCGAAATTACGTTTTCCCTATCCCACGGTGACAAGACAT
This sequence comes from Syngnathus typhle, assembly GCF_033458585.1. Taxonomy (NCBI): domain Eukaryota; kingdom Metazoa; phylum Chordata; class Actinopteri; order Syngnathiformes; family Syngnathidae; genus Syngnathus; species Syngnathus typhle. Next base: position 12,118,780 of record NC_083749.1, on the reverse strand, counting down.
ATTACACGATAGACATACAAGTAAACGACGCAATATAAAAAACAAGAAGGCACAAACAATAAATATAAGGGTACCATTTTTTTCCGTGTATAATGCGCCCCCATGTATAATACGCACCCAATTTTTATGAATTTTTAAAAAAAAATCTTTTTTTTTATATATTTTTTTAAGTCCCAATGATCGTCACACACGCAGGGAGGCAATGGGTCCCATTTTTATAGTCTTTGGTATGGTCTTAATGTGGATGTAATTTTTTTTGTTGCCGTTGATTTTTCCGACTGCCCGTAAACGCACCACCGCGCTCTGTGCGCGCACGTGAAAAAGGCGTGCGGACGTGAAAAAGGCGGCTCTGTATGGAAGAGACGTTGAAGAGGAATAAAAACACCCTTGGAAACCAGAACTTGCCCCTCGTCGTGACTCGGAGCCGCAACAAATGTTTCGAATTTGTGTAGGGTACATTGTGACAGACAGCAAACGAGCAGGTGATCGAGCAAGCGTCTGATACGAGAGCATTGCGGTCGTATGTTGTACCATGACTTTCTTTAAAAAAAAAAAAAAAAAATTAAAAAAAAAAATAATAAAAAAAATAATAATAATTAAAAAAAAATTGTACCCATGTATAATGCGCACCCCAGATTTTAGGACAATAAATTAGTTAAATTTTGCGCACTATACATGGAAAAAAACGGTAACAATAAATAATAAATAAATAGATAACACAACGAATAAAAGCCAGTGTGCATACAGACAGTAAAAGTACAGGACGCTACGCAGAACGGGGGAAGCGAGTTCAGGATCCTGACAGCCTGGAGTATGAAGCTGTTTGAGAGTCTGGTGGTGCGGGAGCGCAGGCTTCTGTACCTCTTCCCAGAGGGCAGAAGCTCGAACAAAGAGTGAACGGGGTGACTCACATCACTCACAATCGTGGTCACCTTGCGGGTGAGATGGGAGGTGTAAATGTCCTTCAAGGAGGGGAGCGAAGCACCAATAATCTTACCAGCCGTGTTCACTATGCGCTGCAGGGCCTTCAAGTTGTAGTCAGTGCACTCGCCACCCCAAACAGCAATACAGCTGGAGAGGACGCTCTCAATGGTGCCGCGGTAAAATGTAGTCATGACGGCCGGAGGGGCGCTCGCTCGCCTGAGTTTCCGCAGGAAGTACAGGCGGCGCTGGGCTTTCTTTGTCAGTGATGCGGTGTTGGTGGACCAGGGGAGATCCTCACTTATGTGCACCCCCAGGAACTTGGCGCTGCTCACTCTCTCCACCACAGCACCGTCGATGGTCAGCGGCAGGTGTTGGGTGTGACCCTTCCGAAAGTCCACAACAATCTCCTTGGTCTTGTCGACGTTCAGCAGGAGGTTGTTGTCCCTGCACCACGTGGCCAGAAGGTCAACCTTCAGCCTGTATTGAGTCTCGTCTCCCTTGGTGATGAGACCCACCAGAGTCGTGTCGTCAGCAAACTTCACTATACGGTTGTCGCTGTGGGTTGCAGTGCAGTCATGCGTCAGGAGGGTGAAGAGCAGCGGACTGAGCACACAGCCTTGGGGGGCCCCCGTGCTCAGCGTGATGCTGGCAGAGATTTTGTCGCCAACACGTACTACCTGTGGCCTCTGACAGAGGAAGTCCAGTAGCCAGTTGCAGAGGTAGGTACTGAGGCCCAGCGTGTCAAGTTTGCTGATGAGGCGTTGTGGCACAATGGTGTTGAAGGCAGAACTGAAGTCCACAAACAGCAATCTCACATAAGAGTCCCTTCTCTCCAGGTGGGTGAGGGCCGAGTGGAGGGCAGAGCAGATGGCATCCTCAGAGGACCGTCAAAAGATAGAACAAATAAAAACTCAGCCAGCATGAAATACCATTGTCAATGAATGCGGGTCTTTTTAGACCCATGTTGCGCAGTAGAGTGGGTGTGCATATGTTGCGCATCCAAGGGTTAAATGTGTTTTTAGAACTCTTATTATAACATTTTTTTATGAAAAGGTACAAGTGTATACACTGCAATTGTGTGAACACTCCCTGCCTTCTGTTGACAAGTGGGCAACATTCGTGCCATAATTCCTCAATTTTAAAAACCAATCCGTGATGTAGTGAAACCACAATAAACGAACTGCGATGTAGCAAGGGATTACTATAATTTGAACTGCAACTGACGACTAGTCCGGCGTCAGCGGCGCACACGCGGCGTTGTATAAAAATAAAACTCACCATTACGTTGAATTAGTGGGAGCATTGAGTTTGTTTCTCAGAAACGAACCGGTCCCATCTAGGCGTAATCGGAGACAATGACACCCGCAGTGGTTAAGGTTTGTCTTTTAATGCAGGATGCTTGGTCTCCATGTGCCGAAACAGTTTTGAAGGCTTCATTGCCTCGTTAGCCAGCCTGTTGCCACATATTATGCAGAGTGGGCTTGGCGCATCAGAGTCACCTGTGGCGATAAATCCATATTATAAGTAGGACTCCAGAAATGTTCTTTTAATAGCAGCTTTCCTTTTCTTAGAAGTCGTAGCCTCTTCTTCTTAAAAGTTAAAGTTAAAGTCCCAATGATCGTCACACACACATCTGGGTGTGGTGAAATTTGTCCTCTGCATTTAACCCATCCCCATGTGATTTTAATCCATCCCCTGGGGGAGAGGGGAGCAGTGAGCAGCAGCGATGCCGCGCTCGGGAATCAGTTGGTGATCTAACCCCCCAATTCCAACCCTTAATGCTGAGTGCCAAGCAGGGAGGCAATGGGTCCCATTTTTATAGTCTTTGGTATGACCCGGCTGGGGTTTGAACCCACAACCTTCCATTCTCAGGGCGGACACTCTACCACTAGGACACTGAGCTGGTATAACTTCAGTGTCCTCATTGGGCTTTTTTTCCCTTTCCGAAGCTTTCCAAACATCTCTGTTTCTTGCTCGTATTTGCTTGCTTCGCAGGCTCGACTGAGGGTATAGCAAGGGATTACTGTAATTTGAATTTCAAGTGACGTCAGCAGGGCAACACGGCGTGGCGCGGCGGTTGTTTACATAAAGGACAAAGATTGATCACGGGATGACGAAGGGCCCCGCGTACTACCGGCATCATTAGCGGCTTTGTTTCTAAGTGACACGGCGGACTTAAAGATTTGGAGTGATACAGAAGGTTTTAAAAACTATTATGGCTTTTACCCACGCCCGGTCCTACTCTCCGGAGCTCTCTTTCACCTCCGTGGATTGAAGTCGGGGGCCGGCACTCGGCCGGGTGGCTGTCCAGGGACGTTGGATGGGGCTCGAACATGGTTTTTACGCACGCCCGGTCCTACTCTACCAAGCTCTCTTTCACCTCCGTGGATGGAAGTCGAGGGCCGGCGCTCGGCTGGGTGGCAGTCCGGGGACGGTGGATGGGGCTCGGTCATGGCTTTTAAGCATGCCTGGTCCTATTCTATGGAGCTCTCTTCCATTTCCGTGGCTGGAAGTCCACGCCGCCACACGCCTGAAAGTTTGTTTTGTTAAATAAAGAGCCGTTTACCAAACCCACGTCTTTCCTTGAACTTTAACACTACAATATAGTTATATAGTAGATCTGTGGAATAACGACGAGGCTGACGTCAGGGCGCACGCGCGGCGTTGTTGACAAAGGAGGAGGAATTTGATCGATGGACTTAATGATTTAGAGTGCACAGATGGCTTGATAATACTATTGCTTATATAGTAGTTATTTGATATCTAATTTATATATCGTTATATGGGCCTGTGGAATATTTTGAAGTGCAAGCGCCGTCAGCTGCGTGCCCCCATTGTTGACAAAGGACGATCGATGGATTTAATGATTTGGAGTGACACAGATGGTTTGATAACATTATTGCTTATATAATAGTTATTTGATATATAATTTATAGGAATGTAACGATTCATCGATACACATCGATTAATCGATATAATGCTCTACGATTTGTTGGCTTCGATGCTAAACGTAAACATCGATCTATATCGCCCGTTTCGGACCTCGAACATTAGACGAGACTTTATTTTGAAATCCAGGTCATTATTGCTTGCTTCTTCTTTCCGGGAGCAGTGCGCGGCGTGTTGTGTTGTGAGCAGAGCAGGCACGTGAAAGGGGAGCCGACAACTACGCGGCTCCTGGGCTGGTGCTATGGCTAGTGTCCAAGAAGACGAGGAAATTTGCTCGCCTTTGGGCTTCAAGTCATTCGTTTGGAAGCACTTTGTAATTTCCTAAATAAAGAGTTTGCAGTACCTTGTTTATTTTGCGTATGAATTTATAAATTAGGATATTGTTCTATATCGATCGTAGAGCACTATATCGTGATGTATCGTGAATGAATCACAGCAGGCTTTAAGATATCGGCAAATATCGTATCGTCAGTCTTTGTATCGATACGATATCGTATCGTGACAAAACCCGCGATTTACACCCCTAATAATTGATATATCGTTATATGAGCCTGTGGAATATTTTGAAGTGCAAGCGCCGTCAGCGGCGCGCACGCATTGTTGACAAAGGACGATCGATGGATTTAATGAACTGGAGTGACACAGAGTTTTATTAACGTGTTATTTATGTAATAGTTTCTTTAATAACTCTGAATTTTACGTCAGGGCCGTTCTCAGCTCTTCGTTTGTGTTTATGTTACGTTAGCACTATCGTTTAGCCTGTTGTTGCTCGTTCATGACTGTTCTTGGTGTTGGATTTTGTCGAATAAATTGCCCCCCAAAATGCGACTTATACTCCGGAGCGATTTATATATATTTTTTTCACATTTTTGGGCATTTTATGGCTGATGCGACTTGTACTCCGGAGCGACTAATAGTCCGAAAAGTACGGTACATATATTTTTTTCTGTGCGGCTTGGCGGCCCGGTACCAAGTGACCCCACGGACCGGGAATCGGGGACCCCTGGAATAGCACATTACCAATATGGACGAGATTCCACTCGCCTTCAATCTTGACATGAACCGCACTGTGGAGAAAACAGCCACCAGTACAGTGTCTATTTGCACCACAGGGAAGGAGAAGTCAACATTTAGTGTAGTTCTCGCCTGCCAGGATAATGGGAAGAAACTTCCGCCAATGATTATTTTTAAGAGTAAAAGCTTGCCATAAAACGACTTTCCAACCGGTGTCGTCATCAAAGCTAACTCGAAGGGATGGATGGATGAGGACAAGATGGGCGAGTGGCTGAGAGAAATTTACATCAAGAGACCGGGGGGCTTTTTCCACACGTCTCCATCCTTATTGATTTACGACTCAATATGCATTCATATCACAGATGGTGTCAAAAAACAAGTGAAGAAAACTAATTCGGTGTTTGCCGTCATTCCGGGTGAATTAACTAAAGAACTCCAGCCGCCTGATATTGGTGTCGACAAGGCATTCAAAGATAGAATCGAGCTGCGTGGGAACAGTGGATGGCAGAATGGGAACACACAATCACCAAAACAGGGAGACAGCGTCAGGCAATTTATGCCATTATCTGCCAATGGATCGGCATCTAATGGATGCATGACGCAAACCCAGTTTAATGCAGTAGCTTCTATTCTATGCGCCTTTTAATCCGGTGCACCCTATATATGAAAATATTTCTAAAAACACTCAATAAAGGTGGACCTTATAATCCTGTGTGCCTTATAGTACAGAAAACACGGTCGTTGACTTTTGGTCGCCACCACAGGCTATATGTTGTTGTTGCTGTTTTTTAATCTTTTGGTTGTTGTTTTGTTTTTCTTCCCACAGGCATTTTTCTATGACCCTCCCCGCCAGTTTCAGAGGAAAAAACACAACTCGACCAGATTATGAACACCAAAACTCCAACCTCTACGCAATCTCTGGTTTGATATTCAACATCTCCCAGAAATTTAAACTGGATTAAACCGAGTCCATTATTATTGTTCGTCAAACTTTTCAGATTAATTAATAATTACAGGTGTAACGATTCATCGATACACATCGATTAATCGATATAATGCTCTACGATTTATTGGCATCGATGCCAAACGTAAACATCGATTTATATCGCCGTGTTTGACCTCGGACATTAGACGCGACTTTACTTTGAAATCCAGTTCATTGTTGCTTGCTTCCTCTTTCCGGAAGCAGTGCGCGGCGTGTTGTGTTGTGAGCAGAGCAGGCACGTGAAAGGGGAGTCGACAACTAGTACGCGGCTCCTGGGCTGGTGCTATGGCTAGTGTCCAAAAAGACGAGGAAATTTGCTCCCCTTTAGGCTTCAAGTCATTCGTTTGGAAGCACTTTGGATTCCAAAGAAAAGATGGCTCAACGGACAAGTGAACAGTGAACACGAGCACACAGCAGTCCGGACAGTGCGGGACTGCTGTGTGCTCGTGTTCACTGAGACTTGGTTGACAGTCAACATTCCGGACTCTGCCGTACATCTGGAGCGGCTATCGTGCTATTGGGCGGACCGGGCCATTGTACAAGGAGGAAAATCTCGTGGAGGTGGAATATGCGTCTACATCCATGACTAATGGTGCCGGGACTCTGTAGTGGTATGCAAGCACTGCTCGCCACTGGCAGAGTTTGTGATCATTAAGTGCCGTCCTTTTTACCTGCCAAGGGAATTTACGGCGATTCTGCTGGTCGCGGTTTACATCCCGCCTTCCAACATCGAAGGCGACGGGATTGCGGCTCTTAGTGAACTGTACCAGGCTGTCAGTGAACAACAGAGCGCACCCTGACGGTTTCACCATCTTCGCTGGGGATTTTAATCATGCTTATCTGAAGTCTGTTTTTCCGAGGCTTCACCAGCATGTTAATTTTCCTACGCGTGGCGACAGCTTCCTGGACCTGGTCTACTCTTCGCATAAAGGAGCTTTCAAAGCCGCCCCCCTCCCCCATCTTGGCTTTTCTGACCATATCACTGTTATGCTTTTGCCCGCATACAGACAAATGGTGAGAGCATCCAGACCGGTTCGAAAGCGGGTACGGGTGTGGCCTGAGAGTGCCTCTGATGCGCTTCGTCACTGCTTTGTCTCTACTGACTGGGACATGTTTAGGAGGGCTGCCACTTGCGACGATCGGACAGACATTGAGGAGTATACTGACTCTGTTTCTTTCTACATCAGGAAGTGCATTGATGATGTGACTCACTCAAAATCCATCGTCACTCGGGCTAACCGGAAGCCATGGCTGACAGGGGCTGTAATCAGGCTGCTGAGGGCCAGGGACAAAGCCTTTAGAGCGGGGGATGAGGCTGGCTTGAGGACTGCGAGGGCCGACCTGTCCCGGGGCATCAAAGAAGCAAAGAGGGCGTTCTCTTGCAAAATTACCGCCCACTTCAAGGACAGCAGGGACGCACGGAGCCTTTGGCAGGGCATTCAGACCATCACAGACTACAAGCCCGCACCGCAGAGCTGTGAAGGGGACGTCCGTCTGCTCAATGACCTTAACGATTTCTTTGCTCGCTTCGACGCTCAGAACAGCACTTGCCCGCTGAAGGCCACTCCCCCTTCACACGAGCTGCCCCTGTGCCTCTCCGACGACAGCGTGAGGAGGGCGCTTGCCGCTATCAACATCCGTAAGGCGGCGGGCCCTGACAACATCCCGGGTCGTGCGCTGAAGGACTGCGCTGGTGAGCTGACGGATGTCTTCACGGACATCTTTAACACTTCCCTGCAGCAGGCCATCGTCCAGTCATGTTTCAAAGCTGCCACCATCGTACCTGTGCCGAAGAAACCCGCTCGTCCTGCTTCAATGACTACCGCCCCGTGGCACTTACGCCCATCATCATGAAGTGCTTTGAGCGGCTTGTCTTGGAGCACATCCGATCCGTTCTCCCCCCCACCATTGACCCCTTCCAGTTTGCGTACCGAGCCAAACGGTCCTCTGAGGATGCCATCTGCTCTGCCCTCCACTCAGCCCTCACCCACCTGGAGAAAAGGGACTCGTATGTGAGATTGCTGTTTGTGGACTTCAGTTCTGCCTTAAACACCATTGTGCCACAACGCCTCATCAGCAAACTTGACACGCTGGGCCTCAGTACCTACCTCTGCAACTGGCTACTGGACTTCCTCTGTCAGAGGCCACAGGTGGTACGTGTTGGCGACAAAATCTCTGCCAGCATCACGCTGAGCACGGGGGCCCCCCAAGGCTGCGTGCTCAGTCCGCTGCTCTTCACCCTCTTGACGCACGACTGCACTGCAACCTACAGCGACAACCGCATAGTGAAGTTTGCTGACGACACGACTCTGGTGGGTCTCATCACCAAGGGAGACGAGACTCAATACAGGCTGGAGGTTGACCTTCTGACCACGTGGTGCAGGGACAACAACCTCCTGCTGAACGTCGACAAGACCAAGGAGATTGTTGTGGACTTCCGGAAGAGTCACACCCAACACCTACCGCTGACCATCGACGGTGCTTTGGTGGAGAGAGTGAGCAGCGCCAAGTTCCTGGGGGTGCACATCAGTGAGGATCTCTCCTGGTCCACCAACACCGCATCACTGGCAAAGAAAGCCCAGCGCCGCCTGTACTTCCTGCGGAAACTCAGGCGAGCGAGCGCTCCTCCGGCCGTCATGACTACATTTTACCGCGGCACCATTGAGAGCGTCCTCTCCAGCTGTATTGCTGTTTGGGGTGGCGGCTGCACTGACTACAACTTGAAGGCCCTGCAGCGCATAGTGAACACGGCTGGTAAGATTATTGGTGCTTCACTCCCCTCCTTGAAGGACATTTACACCTCCCATCTCACCCGCAAGGCGATCACGATTGTGAGACATGTGAGTCACCCCGCTCACTCTTTGTTTGAGCTTCTGCCCTCTGGGAAGAGGTACAGGAGCCTGCGCTCCCGCACCACCAGACTCTCCAACAGCTTCATACTCCAGGCTGTTAGGATCCTGAACTCGCCCCCCTTTTCTGCGTAGCGTCCTGTACTTTGCGCTATGCTTACTGTCTGCTGTACGCACACTGGCTCAGTTTTGCTCCTCTTATTTATTGGGTTATTTGTTTATCGTTTATTCATCACTCATTTTGTTCATTTATTATTTATTAGTTATTGTTTGTGCCTTCTTGTTTTTTTTTGTGTCGTCTACTTGTATGTTTATCGTGTACTGTGTCTCGTCACCGTGGGATGGAGGAAACGGAATTTCGGTTTCTTTGTGTGTCTTGACATATGAAGGGATTGACAATAAAGCTGACTTTGAACTTTGAAGACACGTGCAGTTTGTAAATCCTGCCATGCGGTGATCAAATATTCAGGGACCACAAATCTCGACCGCACATTTAAAGAAAAAACACGACATCAAAGTTCAGTGTTAAAATAAGCACTGTGTATACTACAATACTCTTGTAATTTCCTTAATAAAGAGTTTGCAGTACCTTGTTGATTTTGCGTATGAATTGTTATAAATCAGGATATTGTTCTATATTTTTTATTTAAAAAAATAAATAATATTGATTGTAGAGCACTATATCGTGATGTATCTTGAATGAATCACAGCAGGCTTTAAGATATCTGCAAATATCGTATCGTGATTCTTTGTATCGATATGATATCGTATCGTGACAAAACCCCTATTGATAATGGATAAAAACATGCATGGTAGGCAGCTTGACCACTCCAAGGCATCAGTTTTTTTCATATTTCCTTTGCCACATAAGCGCTATCAAAATCTGAATTTCCTTTATTACCATAGTCAGTGAAGGAGTTCACAAACTAGGAATTCTTGCCGCAGGAAGAACTTCCTCTGCTGGACCTTCTTGATGAGTGAGCAGATGGTCGGTTCTCAATTCAAGTCCTGGGTGATGGTGGTGCCCAGGAAGTGGAAAGAGTCCACAATGAGGATTGGGGAATTTGTGAGGGCAAGAGGAGCTGGTCGGACTGTGACTTCCCTGAAGTCCACGATCATCCCCACTCCAGGTTGTTGATTCAGCACCAGGACACCAGCTGGTGCTCCTCTTTCCTGCAGGCAGACTCATTAACGTCGGAGATTAGATCAGTTTAACAAACTGGTGGCTGAAGGTGCAGCTGTTCGTGTACAGAAAGGAGAGCCAAAGGGAAAGGACACAGCTCTGGTTGGATCTGATCCTGATCGTCCGAGTGTCCATGACAGTTGTCCCCACCCGCATGTGCTGTTTCCAGTACATCGGGAAGCAATCCTGGGATGATGGTGTTAAAGGCAGAACTGAAGTCCACAAACAGGCGTAGTTTCCTCAGGAGTCCAGATGCTGTAGGATGAAATGGATGGCCTGTTGACTGTAGGCAAACTGCAGCGGGTCCAGGAGAAGGGCAGTAATGGCTTGAGGTGCAGAACGAAACGCTCAAAGGAATTCATGACTACAGACATCAGCACCACTAGCCTGTAGTCATTTAGTCCTTAGATCCTTGGTTTCTTGGGAGCAGGAACAATGGTGTAGGCTTTGAAACAGACATGAACATTGTTTGACTTCAGTGAGGTGTTAAAAATGTCCGTAAAGACAGGAGACAGTTTGCCGTCAATGTCGAGGTGTAAGGAGAAACATCATCAGGGCTTGCAGCTTTGCAGGAGTTCACCTTTGGGAACTGTCTGGGCAAGTCCTGTTCCAGGATGCAGAGGGCACAGGGGTTGAGGAAGGGGTGTATCTGTGTTGTCCTTTGATGAAGTGACCTCAATAGTGTGGGGAGAGGAGGGGGTGACTGAAGAGTCCAGTTAGATCAGTGGTTCTTCCCTGGGTTTGATGGAACCCTAGGGGCTCGGTGAGTCGGCCTCAGGGGTTCGGCAGAGCCTCCATTGCGAAGGTCCAAACACAACTGATTTATCTTGTAAATTCGTGATAGCGTACATCTGAACTGCTCTTGCAATGGCACACTGATTTGCAAGTACCGTATTCTTTGGACTATAAGTCGCACAAGCCATAAAATGCATAATAAAGAAGAAAAAAACATATGTGGTATTTTTGGAAGAACTTTATTTGACAAAGTAAAACGCCCAAAACAAACATGAGTAGGCAACAACAGGCTAAACGATACAGGATGCTAACGTTACACAAACACAAACAAGGAGCTGAGAACGTGCCTGACGTGACATTAACAGTTATTCAAATAACTATAACATGAATAACATTTATCAAAGCATCTGTCTCTCCAAATCATTAAATCCATCGAAATCTTCGTCCTTTGTGTAAACCACGGTGCTTCTGACCCCAGAAGCGTGTGCGGCGCGCCGTTGACGTCAGTTGCAGTTAAAGTTATATATATATACTATATATAAACTATATTTCAAATAACTTCGAATCATTAAATCTATCAAAATCTTCATCCTCTGTGTCACTTAAAAAACAAAACGCTGCTGACAATACATCTGAAACAAATGATTACAACAATATATTCGAGAGAAAAACCATGTTATTTTGTCTCATTCAAATCATGCAAAAACTGTCTATCACATTTTAATATCTGAACATTTAAATATGTAAACTAAAGTGCAATCACATTTGTAAATGATTGACTTCTGGTTTTTGAAATGTAAATAAAACAATCTACTGTGATAAAACAACAAAATTGCAATAACTGCATTACCCATCAAAGTGAAGTCTAACTGTAACTGTAGTCTTGAAACAAATCTGAATAAGGAAAAACATTGCAATAAAATAATGCAAACTGGTTTAAACTTGAGACTAGCTGAGATCTGTTATGTCAGAACATTACTCCTCACAAACATCCAGTGCTCAGTGTCGCTGTCCTCGTACGCACACACCCTCCTGTCGAGCTCTTGAAAGTGGCCGCTCTGAGGACCACGGAAAGCTTTTCTCTGATTGTGAGCATTTTTTAGGCGATCTTCTTGAGCTCTCCGTCTCCGTACATTACACATCCATTTCACAGCCGCTTTGCAATTCTTTGAAGACGCTGCCTCATTTATCACCATCATCTTGAAGTTTGCATCATAACTTCTCCTCAGCTGGCCGATCTTCCACCCACTTTTCTCCAGATTGTCGCTACGTTTCTCCATTTTTTGTTATCTCTTCTCTTATTTTCTTCTCTTTTCTTTCTTACCTTTATTTTTCTTCTTCGTGATACCGCTATTTTTATTCTTCGAGACAGGGGTTCGCTTTGACCTGGGGAGTTAAGTTCAGCATTCGCTTTAAAGATATCTGGCGGCATCTAGCGTTGTGAATGGGTATAATGTCTAGACCCCGAATGTAAGACGACCCGCACTTTTTCAGTCTTATTTCAATGCAAAAAACACCGTCTTATACGATAGATTGTAGCCTTACCAAAATACCAGGCAAGTTGCGAGTTTGGTCACCGGCTCTTTATTTCACAAAACAAGAGCTCAGCATACGAGCCAACACACGGTGTGTGCTCTTCCGAAGCGCCCCGGATCGGATGTGAGTTCATGCATTGTGTTGGTTTTGTTCTTTGAACAAGGTGATGATCATGCACGGCTCATCTTGTGCACCAGTATAAACACAACAAATTATACATACCTGCAAATCAGTGTGACTTATGCTGTTGCCTTTGCGAGACTAGTTCAGATATGAGTCATCACGAATTTACATGATACATCAGGTGTATTCGGAATACCTGAGACGGACTCACCTTGGGTTAGGTCGAACCCAGTTTAAGAACCACTGCTCTAGACCCTGCGGACTTCTTTTTGGCCCTCGGAATCACTAAAAGACCAGCGTTGTGCGAACGAAGGTTTCGGGATGGAACGTAAGGTACAACTAGGTCGACAAGATAGGAAGGTGCTAAGCCCTGTAATGTTTTATAGGTTAGTAAGAGAACCTTTAAGTCGCATCTTAAATGGACCGGGAGCCAATACAAGTTGGCTAGTATCGGGGAAAAATTATCAAACTTTCTCGTCCTTGTGATCAGTCTCGCCGCAGCATTTTGTACCAACTGTAAACTTTTAATACGAGACTTTGGAAGACCAGAGAATATTACGTTACAGTAATCAAGGTGCGATGTAACAAACGCATGTACGTATAATAATTTCTGCATCACAAGTTGAAAGAATCGGACAAATCTTAGGAATATTACGGAGGTGAAAAAACATAGTTCTAGTTATGTTCTTAATGCGTTTTTGAAAGGAGAGAGTTTGGTCAAATATAACGAGATTGGTTACAGTATCACTTTGGATGATAACACTTTTATCCGCATTTACAGTGGTTTCTTTAAATAGGAGGTGATAATGAGCAGAACCAATTATCAACATCGGTTTTATCTGGGTTAAGACGTAGGAAATTGAGAGACATCCATTGTTTAATCACAGCAAAACACGCCTCAGGATTACATCAATCCCACGGATTTGTCATGTATAATTGAGTGCAATCCACATAACAATGAAAGCTAATGTTATATTTACGTACAATATCCCCAAGCGGAATCATATTAATACTAAACAGTATAGGTCAGAGTACCGATCCCTGCGGGACACCACACGTAACATTAAGGAGCTCAGAGGTTGTGTTGCCATGGACATAGTAATACGCGGTGGGTCCTCGGAGAGATAAGAACTAAACCAACAAAGTTCTGACCCCGAAATACCAACGCAGGTTTTAAGGCGCTCTAATAACATGTTGTGATCGACAGTGTGGAAGGCAGCACTAAGGTCGAGTCATAATAGTACCGATGAAGTGTTTGAGTCCATGGCTAAGAGGAGATCCTTGGTCACTTCAGCAAGAGCTGTCTCAGTAGAGTGGTTAGCTCTAAAACTAGACTGAAACGGTTAAGATCAGCGACCATGTAATCATTAAACTGCTGCGCTACGACTTTTTCAAGAATTTTTGCAATGAGCGCGAGATTTGAAACTGGCCTATAATTACTAAGGCGGGCCGGGTCAAGGTTTGGTCGCTTAAGTAATGGTTTAATAATAGAGGTCTTAAAGGCTGTTGGCATACTTGCCAGAGGAAACAGACAGATTAATTATTTTTAAGCCGTACGGTCCTAAAATTGGCCCGAATATAAGACGACCCTGACACTCAAGACTAAAGTTTGAAAAAGGTTTGAGAGTTTGAAAAGTTTGAAAGGACTTTTTGAACACCAAATTAAATTTTTATACAGAAAATGATTACATCTGAAACAAAGATTATGACAATACATTCGAGAGAAAAAGCATGTTATTTTGCCACATTCAAATCATGCAAAAACTCTATCACATCTTAATATCTGAACATATAAATATGTAAACTAAAGTGCAATCACATTTGTAAATGAATGGCTCCTGGTTTTTGAAATGTAGATAAACCACAAACTACTGTGATAAAACAACAAAATTGCAATAACTGCATTAACCATCAAAGTGAAGTCTAACTGTAGTCTTGAAACAAATCAGAATAAGGAAAAACATTGCAATAAAATAATGCAAACTGCTACCGCTATTGTTGGGGAGCCTGAGGGTGGGCTCGGATGGTTATTTTCTTTTCGCCCCCGGGTGTCGGTCAGAACACAAAAGGGAAGACTTGGTTCAGTTTTGATTGCTTTACTGAATTATTGGCAAAAAAGTAACAGGCACTGTGGCTCGTAGGGGCATACAGGCAAACTGGCAAAAGGGTATAGGCACACGTTTGGTTGGAAGGATGTGAGAGCAGGTGTGTGGAGTGTACATGAGTGAGTCTTTGAGTGTGTGAATGTTATTCTTGTGTGTGTGATTATTGTATGAAGCGTGTGTGGGGCGTGTGTGTGTCTCTGTGTGTGTGTGTGTGTGTGTGTGTGTGTGTGTGTGCGTGCGTGCGTGCGTGCGTGCGTGCGTGCGTGCGTGCGTGCGTGCGTGCGTGCGTGCGTGTGCGGTTCTGTAATAGACAGAAATACACCACGTAAGTCAACGCTCAACTTCTGACGTCACACAACAATAGGCGCACATTACATAACTAACTGCGCGTAACGGTTCCGCTATACTAAATAACCATAAATGAAATACTCTCGGCAACACACCAAACATAAGTCATCGAGACAACAAAATACATGTGCAGGTGACCATTAGTCGTAACGGCTGTAGTTATGCGTGTACGCTGCTCGTACGATGGGAGGCAAACCTAAAGGAGCGCGCCGGACCTGACAATCAAACGACGCGCACACGAAGCAAACCGCAATCGGACAAACGGCACAACAGTGGACAGTAGTAACAATGACATGTATATACTCACTTTCAATCAGACGCACACGATCACAGCAACATACTCAGTCGATACCAGCAACCTATAACTTACCGCTGCGCACAAGTGAATGGGTATAATGTCTAGACCCCGAATGTAAGACGACCTCCACTTCTTCAGTCTTATTTCAATTAAAAAAACATCGTCTTATATTTGGGCCAATTCGGTATTTAACGAGTTTCCCTGGAAGTGGGTCGAGTAAGCAAGTTGTCTGTTTAGCCATGCTAACCAATTGTGTAAGACTTTCAAGGGATACGTTTTTAAAATTTGAGAGGAATATCACGTAATTGTCAGCTTCCGTAATCGCCGGTCTTGACTGAGCGTTTTGAACTGTCACAATGATCTCATTCCTAATGGATTGAAGCAAAAAAAATAATGAACTCATCGGCTAGGTAGGGGGGAGCCTATCGGAGGTCGGCTGCCGTTGCGTTAACTTTGCCACGATATCGGATAAGTATTTAGGATTGTTTTTATTGAGACCAATAATTCGAGAGAAATAGTTTTTGCTGAAACAAGCGTGTTAGGGTGATGCTCACTCTAACTTATTTTGCAAGAACCACACGGAGACAAGTTAGTCGTTTTGGGCACCTGCAGGCGGAGAGTTCACTCGTCGCTGTGCTTACAGCGATGGTCGAATGAAGTCTGACTCTCGCTTCCCACAAGAGCGTCTTTATTACAAGAAAAAGGGTGGGGGTGACAGTGGACTGAATAGACAAGTTAAAGCCCTTGACCTCTAGATTAGCAGAGCAGGGGATGTTTTACGACATTGTGTAGGATGGGACAAGCTAGGTTATTTATTACTGGTTACACACATTCCAACATAATCATACGATCAAGATAGTTTTAGAAAACCCTGCCACATATCCCTCCTGTTTTATCATATGATTATGTGAACCCGATCAACCAAACACAAGGAAGAAAATATAAAGAAGAATAGTAAAAATAAAAAAAAAACACTAACAAAAAAAGATCAATAAAAAACAGAGATGACAGCGGACGGGCTGGGGAACGTGTAGGGTGAAACATGACAAAAACAAGAATGATAGCAATAACTTCCAGTGAAGATGAGGTTTTCCCTCAATACTTCAGTTCAAACTTATTGTGTGATCTAAAAACCTGCTGGCCGATGTTAAATCGCAGGAAAAGTCTCATACGGTCCCTCTGCCTTAGGCGACCAGAATGCTATCAATAAGAAAATGAAAATAAAGCCATGATCCGTTCTGAATGAAGCAGGTCCCGTCCAATGGTGCAGCCATGTTGGCAGGAGAGGCCTTACGCCTTGAAGTGGCTCTCCCATTCTGGCACACAGCGGTGATGTCCAAAGCTCCCATCCAGTTTCCTCCTGGAGAGCAGTAGTTGTTAATGCATTCGTGGGTCATGTTTTCTTGGATGAAACACGTGTAGTCCATTCCAGGTAGCGTTCTGGTTTAGGCCACTTGTGGCATCTGTCGTCCTCCAACAGTCACATTGGGATTAATCCTAAAGAGTTTGATCACAGATTCATTCCTGCGAGTCCAGGGCGGTAGGGGTAGCGTCACTGACTGTGACAGCACAGTGTTGATATCCAACTCCTCCCATGGATGCCATACATTTCGCTTCAGTGACATTCATTGCTTTGGCCTCCAAGTGAACTTGTGTGGAGCAAGGGGAGTTTTTGAACACACACATAACATCCCACCTGTGTGTGCGCTCTCACAGTGACCTTCACATACCGGTACCAAGCGTTGGTTTCGTATGGGTTTCTGGGGTCTCATGACCAGTCCTCAAAGTTCTCATCGTGTGACCATCGTTTCCCACGGTCAACATTATCACTTGGTCTGTTCAGATGTGTCCATAGACCATAGCATGCTCCAACCACAACGCAGCAGAGGATCCACCTGGCATGTGGAGCCCCGTTGCTACTAGGATGACAGGAACACCGAGACATACCCCCGCCTAGTGGAGTTGGGATCGTTGTTCGCAGACTTCGCCACCGTCCCGAAATGAGGGGTCCAGCACTCCTTGTAGCTTGCATTGGCTAAGGTGAATCCAGCTGGGTCGTTCAGCGATCTTCACTGCGGAGGGGGGTAGTCAGCAAGACTTGGAATGGTCCCTCCCTCCCACCATGGCTGGCCCAGTTCTTTCCTTTGATGACCCTGATGTGGACCCAGTCTCCTGGATTGATGGGGTTGTCGACCTGTGAGGAGGAAAGATCAGGCGGCAGTAAATTTGCATTGGACATATCTTTCGGTTTGAGGGACCTGATCATATAATCTGCCAAGGACTGTTCTTCATCTGCCCTTTGCAACTCTTGTAGTCAATTGTCAGCCCTTTTTAACGAGGCAGATAGGAGTGTTTGAAAGAAGGGTTTGAGCACTTCCTAATGATTCCTCCTAACCAAAGACCGTTCATGACAGGCGCTTTCCCATTTATTGCCTCCTGTCTTAAAGGAGATTCCCTTATCCATGCCGTCTTCTTCCTAACACGTTCGCACCCACACAGGTTGTACACATAAACGCACACACCGAACGGCGAGCGCGCACCCAAGGCTCAGACAAACGACAACAGCCTGACACAACTTTACAGAGATTACGCGCGAACACAGAACACAGACAAAGGGATTCTACACATCTCTCATGTAGCTTCTTTTGATAGAACCTCCTATTGGTAACTGTATAGCGGACTGTTCTGCATATAATCCCTTACTCAACTCCCTTGCTTCTACTTTTCCATGTCGGTGCAGTCGTAAGTGATCCCTATTGCAGTCATTGTCTTGTTAACTGTCGCCTTGTGCGACTCCTATGCATGATTGTGTGAAAGTCAAAAATTGAACGTATCCAACTTTCTGACCACCCAAACTCCACTGTGGTGGAACGAACTTACTATTTTATTGAGTAGGTACATTGAGCAACCTAGCTTCCTCTTGACTGAATTCACTTTAGTCCAAGTGTCCTATTCTAAAATTTATCTAACTCAATTTCTACTTCTTATGCCTGATGAGCCAAAACATCAGATCTCTCTCTTGTTTCCTACCGTTTTAGCCTATTTGTCCTATCCAAATCTGTTCAGTCTCCGATTATGATGCTTTTCTCTGTGGCTTTACGCATTATTTAATTATTATTATTATTATTATTTTTAACAAATCTCCTCAGTTCTGTCAAACTCAGTGCACAATGAAGCTCCTGTCCACTTTGACTCAAGCCCCACCAAGTTTAGCCACGCCACAGCAAGGAGTGCGATTTGGCCGTCGGCCACTTCATGTCCATGTGTCTTCTGCTGCAAGTTGGTGTTCTTTTGTTGTTGCTTCAGAGCCAACCCATCCATCACTCTCGATGTCGTCTTTCCTTCGGAGTGTACTTGTCCCCCTCCAAGTACAACAACAGTCTTTCTTTGTCCTTGCCAAAGGCCAAAGGTGCCTCAAAGCCAGGCACCGTTTTGTAGACGTCCATGGCTGCAGGCAGAGTCTCGGGATCGAGTTTCAGGGATCCTGGCACTGAGAGTGACAGACTGAGACATCAAACTTGTAACCAAATGTAGCTGCTGCCATCAATTCGCTAGTAACGTTTGTTTACCAAACTTCAAATTCTCCTAGTAACAGCAATCTCGTCTTTATATTGTAAGTCCTGCAACTCATCCTATTTTCTGAGCTACGTTCTGTCTATAGTTCCAATTTAATGAGACAGTACATTGTCTTCAGTATCATTATTCAAAATTAACTCGAGGTCTGCGTTCCACATCTAGCCCTGATCTATGTCTTGACCTCTCAAACGTTATTACCTGTGTCATGCTTGCTCAAAAATGTGACTTAGAATATGGTGTTGAGAACTTCCAATCTCCCTGATCAAATTGGATCCCGCTTCTTAGCTCTTCTTTCTCATGCTCCTGTTAGCCTGCAACTGTCCAAATTAATAATGTTGTTTTCTTTTAACTGTCTTTCTGTTGAACCTCTAAATCTCTCTTGTTGCTAACCTATCTGCACCAGGAAGGGTCTTAAAGAAAGGACCAACAGATTACTCCCAATATCTCCTCATTATTTATGAGTTAGCCTCCCTTTCCTCACTCGGGTGCATATCTTGTCAGTTGTTAATGGAAACCAGATGTCTCGTGCCAATGAGATCATGGACCAAGGCCCAAACAATCCCGCACGAACCTGACCCGAAACATGACCCGGTCACACTTAGGCTTACTAGTGAGA
This sequence comes from Syngnathus typhle, assembly GCF_033458585.1. Lineage (NCBI taxonomy): Eukaryota > Metazoa > Chordata > Actinopteri > Syngnathiformes > Syngnathidae > Syngnathus > Syngnathus typhle. The sequence goes on along the minus strand of NC_083749.1, from coordinate 12,099,539 downwards.
TATACATTGCATGATACCAGAATATAATTTTACCACAGTATGACACTAAATGTATTAGAAAATCCATATGTCGTAAAGGTTTGTATTATTACTATCTTCCACTATTTGTCCTATTCACTCCCTCCTTCTGAGGCTTGGCAACGACCATGCCTCACACCTTGACAAACGTTTTGGGAGAATGTGTTCTTTACTACATATGATTCCATCATTTAATTTGACTTTCTTTCCAAAACGCTTCTCAATTTCCCAGTTCACACATCTTCTGCATGTGTTACTGGTTCTCCAGTTTTTTCTGTAGTTAATCATTAATCCAAAAGCTATGTTTTACATTTTAGCATTCAACTTACTGAAAACTACTCTTTCAGCAAAGTCGCTCTACTAATTTTCCATAGTAGTCGCCAACAGCTTCAACCATTCAACCTGTATTTTCCTATCATTCAAGGCAATCATTCATCAATGCTCATTTGCATCTCACACACAGTCTCCAAAAAGGAGTCTTTCCATCACATTGGTCTCAATTCATCCAAGATCACCACACAACATTCATATACCATTTTCAACTCAAGGTTCCTGATAGAACAATCCACCAATCCAAAAAAAACTCAACTCATAAAAACTACTGGCAAATTAATCTGAATTTTTCTTTGCTTTTAGATTTAACGAACCCAATTTCTCAGATTTAGCTCGCATATAGCAATTTGTATAATTTTATAACACCATCAATCAATTATTCCTATTAAATGTAGCATTGCAATGTCTTAAATTCACAATTTTGCTTCTTCCAATTCCTGAAAGCATGTTCTGTCGGTTTTTTTTTTTCAAATTTCTCATGAGGGCTCGACACTTAACATGCACTAGTGTGGATCACTTTCTGCTCGCAAACACATTTCTCTCTTTTCCTCTCATTTTTATCTTTCCAAATCGTTTCTGTTCTGCGGTGCAAATTGGATAGACCACAGTCTAGCAAATCTCTTTACACTAAAAGTTTAGCCAATCTTCATCATTTTAACACACATGCACAGCTCTCGCGCGTGTAGGGCAGGTCCCAGCACCAATGATTCGTCACAGGCTGGCCATTTCCTGTGGTCGATCATGAGCTGGTCCCTCCCACGTACACGAGGACAGTACATTCTAATTTTTCATTTATCTTCTAGAAGCAAGTTGCATTTATTTACCACTTGATTTGCAAATTTTAACTTTAGTGTACACACACAATTTGATCTCTGGTCATTTGTCATTGGGCATACAAACAGCATTGTCATACTTCTTGCATGAACAGGAGCTCTAATAATCCAAAAAATGTTCCAATAATCTGACAATGACATGTTTTGCTGTCATATGGGCATCTATTCTTTCTTTCTCTGTATTAGCATGAGGGGTCAAAGGAGAGGAAGCTTGTCATGCTGTAAATGTGACTTTTCCTCTGCCTCTTCCTCTGCCCCTTGACTGGCACCGCTTTTTTTTTCTAAAACACTCTCTTGACCAGTGTCCACGTTTCCCATAGTTCCAACAGTTGTCAGAATCTGATGGGGGTTCTGAATTATGTGGTGGCCTTCGGCCTTGTTGGTCTCTAACTCTTCCTCTGCCCCTTTGGGAACTTTGGAAGATGACCGTTGTATCTTCATCTAGATCACTACCATCATCATCTAGATGAAATACATCAGAACATTTGCCTTTTTGGATCACTTTTTTAGCATGTCTGGCCCACTGCATAGTCGTTGTATACAAGTTTTGCACACGAGCGGAATGCCTCTCTTGCTCTTCTGCTTGAGCTGCGGCTGGAGCCGTGGCCGGGACAGTGCGCCTGCGCACTGTGGCCTCATTGTCTTCCGGCCTGACAAACATAGTCGCAGCACTTTTCAACTTTCTGTCTTTTGGATTTATTCTCTTCTCACTTGTGAAGCTTTCAACCACAGTCTAGCACAATTCAACTCTCTCTCTTTTCTTTTTCCACTTCAGCATGTATTACATACAATCAAGAAATCTACTCGCCATGAACTCATCTCCTTCAAAAGCTAGAGATTTATCGTTCCTTTTTCTCATCTTAATTTTAGTTTTTCCAGTGTTTTTTTTTTTCAATCTCTTTATTTTCTTTGAGGATCCTCAGTGCAGGTTTAAATTGACTTTCTAACAAATTACTAGCCTGTGTTATTGCCGTCAATCAATGCTAGAACTGCTATTTTGCCAATTTATCCTACCAGTCACTCTCAATCACACAAACTCCAGCGCTTTTTATTTTTAGGCCTATCCAGGATGGGTGTAAAACCCTTCCAAACAGCTTGGAAAAACGGACAAAAATAATAATCGACGCCCTTCTTCAATTGAGAAAAAAAAAACACAGTTTTTTTCTTAGCCCGTTCTTTCCACTGGGACAAGAATCCCAGCTGTTTCTTAGCTTGGAAAAACCAAAGCCGTATCTCGTGCACCTTTAATTTTTTACGCGTTTCATAGCTCGGACAAACCAAAGCCGTATCTCATAGCTCGGACAAACCAAAGCCGTACCTCATAGCTCGGACAAACCAAAGCCGTATCTCATAGCTTGGACAAACCAAAGCCGTATCAGCGCTTTTTAAAAAAAAAAACATATTATACTTTTTTTTTAACTTACGTGTCTCCTGGTTCGTTGCATTGCCGGGTCCCGTCAAACCACCTCTGTCAGACGAAGGCAGACCTAACATGCTGGCCCAGCGAAGAAGTTCTCTTCCCAGGACTTTCTTTTCCAGGTCCTCCTAATGGACGCTGGCTTGTCGACAATGCAGCACGTCTTCCTCCGTCAGTCAGATGGCGGGTATGAGGGTCCCGGGTTTCGGCACCAAAATGTTAGGGTGATGCTCACTCTAACTGTTAGGTTTATATCGCTGACTGAATAAGTGAATAGAAGAGCAACAGCAAACAAACCACAAGTGAGACAGAATATTAAGTCTTTTCTCGCAAGGAGTGCACTACAGATAGCTTGAGACAATCTCTACACACTGAATATCTGTAGGCACTCCCGCTCTTTTTATTTGGATTTGCCCTACCCACAGTGTGAGACATAACCACTAAAAGGGGGAGGAAACCATGTGGGCTTTGTCTCGTAAGCAAAAATTACTAGGTGTTTACATACTGATAAGAACATCTGGGAAGAGGAGTTTGAGTGGACTGGATACAGGAGAAAAAACCTTTGACCTCTAGTTAAAACATAGCAAGGGAAGTTTTACGACATTGTGTAGGATGCAACAAGCTAAGTTATTTATTACTGGTTATATACATTCCAACCTAATCCTACGATCAAGATAGTTGGGAAACCCTGACTTTAATGGTCACTTGGAGGTTCATCTGGGGTGCAGGACAGCAATGAAGCATGTTGTCTAACAAAGTGGTCTTTGTTAGAAAGGAACTGTCCTTCTGTGGTACATCATAAAAACAGCAAGGCCAAACAGCAAGCATATATTGCAGTAATATTGCAGTAAGGCATTGATTAGAGAACGCATGATAACATATATATACATTTTTCTAACACTAACTTATTTTGCAAGAACCACACGGAGACAAGTTAGTCGTTTTGGGCACCTGCAGGCGGAGAGTTCACTCGTCGCTGTGCTTACAGCGATGGTCGAATGAAGTCTGACTCTCGCTTCCCACAAGAGCATCTTTATTACAAGAAAAAGGGTGGGGGTGACAGTGGACTGAATAGACAAGTTAAAGCCCTTGACCTCTAGATTAGCAGAGCAGGGGATGTTTTACGACATTGTGTAGGATGGGACAAGCTAGGTTATTTATTACTGGTTACACACATTCCAACATAATCATACGCTCAAGATAGTTTTAGAAAACCCTGACAAAGCGCTTTGTATTTGAGGCTGTCACACCATACATGATGGAAAACCTCAAGTTTAGTTAGACGCCATTTGCGCTCAAGCTTTCTACATAATTGTTAAGCGTACACGTATCATCCCTGAACGACGCGAAGCTGTGGGATCAGACCACACACTTGGGTTTGCAGTACACACACGCTCAATGCTCAATGTCTGATCCCAACCGATTAGTTGAGTAATTTTAACCATGCTAAAATCCTGGGTAATTGTCTTTAGCTTGTGCGAAGGTTAGCAGTGGGGTGGATAGCGAGGCGTGGCGACGTTGAGGAGGTAGCTTCCCGGAAAAGGTGCAGCAACTCCCGTCATTGCTGCAGACCCAGCTCCCCCAACCTGGTACCTTGGCAGGGCTGGGAAAAGCGTCTCCTGCGTGACTTCAGTACAAGTTATCTGCAAGCCTACAGTTCCAATTACCGTATTTTCACGATCATGAGGTGCTTCGGGTTAAAAGGGACAGACTAAATTACGGGGTCTATTTTGTATTTAATCCACACATAGGGCGCACCGCATTATAGGGCGCATGCATGCCATTATTTACAGTAAACCAAAAAAAACATCATGGGAGCAAGAAAGTGAGTTCGGTTGTACAAACCGCATTCGGTTGAAGTTGGGAAATTGTGTAAAATGTAAATAAAAACAAAATGCAATGATTTGAAAACCCTTTTCAACTTATATTCAATTGAATATACTACAAAGACACCATATTTAATGCTCAAACTCATAAACTTTATTTGATTTTTCAAATAAGAATTAACTTAGAATTTTATTGCTGCAACACATGCAGTTGAAGTTGGCAAAGGGCATGTTTACCACTTCGTTACATCAACTTTCCTTTTAATAACACTCTGAGGAGTGTGATTCCCCTGTAATTGGAACACACCCTCCGGTCCCCTTTCTTAAAGAGGGGAACCACCACCCCAGTCTGCCAATCCAGAGGCACTGTCCACGCAATGTTGTAGAGGCGTGTCAGCCATGACAGCCCCACAACATCCAGAGCCTTTAAGACAGTGGTCCCCAAACTACCAGAGACAGAAAAAAATGCTAAACAATACCAGACCCCCTGAACAATACCAGAGACGGGGAAAAAATGCTAAGCAATACCAGAGACGGATAAAAAAATGCTACTACGACCTCACTTTGCCCCAGTACGTTTTTACCCTTATGGCCACCCTTAACCCAGTCATAGAACGTGAAAGAACGGAATAATGGCAAAAAGGTTGAGAGAAAAATTGATTCCGAATGCAGGGTATTTAACCCTCAGTGGACACTTTTTTTTTTTGTTCAATTAAAAAAAAAAGACTGCTTGTCTCATCTGTCAAGAGATGGTGGCGGTATTCAAGGAATACAACCTGCACTGACATTATGAATCCCATCACAAAGACAAATACGCCAGCTTGCAACGCCAAATGCAAGCAGAAAAGTCCTGAAAGGGGGATCCTTCCATCTGTGGTCCCTTCTCAAGGTTTCCCATTTTTCCCCTAGTAGGGTTTTCTTTTTAGTTTTTCCTTGCCCTTTTGGGAGTTTAAGATCAGGAAATGCTTTGAGAATAATTGTCAATTGTTTGTCTATGTGAAGCCCTTTGAGACTGCTTGTGATTTAGGGCTATACAAATAAAGTTGACTTGACACCGCGGAGCTTCTTATTTTTATTCGTGGAGTTACCGCAAACTTTGAGATGTGCGAGGAGCTGGCATCCCTACAACGCCTGAAAGGCACTACGACTGGGGAGGATATTTTCGACAAACCATGCAACAGTCGGATCTGGACTGGGCAAAGGTTGCCAGCGTCACGACTGACGGGGCCCCAAGTATGGTGGGCGCGTCTCGGGGTTTAATAGGACGCATGAGCCGGGAGATGAAAGAATGGGGTCTCAAGCAAAGTTGAACATTTACCTAGGATTGTGCACGGCACAGCATAACTTTCTTTCTGTTAAGAACCCACTGAGGGTTATTTGATTCTTTATCGAGTTCATAAATAGTGTTATTGGCCTATATATTTTCCGCGTTATTTTATTCTGTGAAGAACCCAGAGAGGGCTATTTTATCTCAGAAAGGGTTATTAATATTTGGATATGTGTGGTGCGCTGGAGTGTCAGCATGTTTTCTGGAAAACACTAAATGATTACATTTAGGGACACCTGTGATTGTCACACTTTTTCTGTTAGAAACTGACCCCCATCAGAGAAGGGAAAAGTTATGCGGCCCTCATTGGAAAAAGTTTGGGGGCCCCTGCTTTAAGAACTCCGGGCGAATCTCATCCAACCCTAAGCCCTGCCACCAAGGAGTTTTTTAACTACCTCAGTGACTTTGACCCCAGAAATTGGAGAGTCCGCCTCAGTCTCCAGGCCCTGCTTCCACAATGGAAGGCATGTAGGTGGAATTGAGGAGGTCTTCGAAGTATTCTTCCCACCGACTCACGACGTCCCGAGTCGAGGTCAGCAGCACGCCATCCCCACTGTAAATAGTGTTGACGTTGCGCTGCTTCCCCTCCTGAGATGCCGATTTCCTCGAAGCCATCCGGAAGTCATTCTCCATGGCCTCGCCAAACTCCTCCCACGCCCGGGTTTTTGCCTCAGCAACCACCGAAGCCGCGTTCCGCTTGGCCATCCGGTACCTGTCAGCTGCCTCTGGAGTCCCACAGGCCAAAACGGCCCGATAGGACTCCTTCTTCAGCTTGATGGCATCCCTTACCGTCAGTGTCCACCAGCGGGTTCGGGGATTGCCGCCACGACAGGCACCAACGACCTTACGGCCACAGCTCCGGTCGGCCGCCTCAACAATGGAGGGGCGGAACATGGTCCACTCGGATTCAGTGTCCCCTGCCTCCCCCCGGACGTGGGAAAAGCTCTGCCGGAGGTGGGAGTTGAAGCTCTTCCTGACAGGGGATTCTGCCAGACGTTCCCAGCAGACCTTCACAGAGCATTTGGGTCTGCAAGGTCGGCCCGGCATCTTCCCCCACCATCGGAGCCAACCCACCACCAGGTGGTGATCAGTTGACAGCTCTGCCCGTCTCTTTGCCCGAGTGTCCAAAACACGCCGCCGCAAATCCGATGACACGACTACAAATTTGATCATCGGACTGCGGCCTAGCGTGTCCTAGTGCCAAGTGCACACATGGACACCCTTATGTTTGAACATGGTGTTCATTATAGAAAATCCGTGTCGAGCACAGAAGTCCAATAATAGAACACCGCTCGGGTTCAGATCGGGGGGGGGGCGTTCCTCCCAATCACGCCCTTCCAGGTCTCACTGTCATTGCCCACGTGAGCATTGAAGTTACCCAGTAGAACGATGGAGTCCCCAGAAGGAGCGCTCTCCAGCACTTCCTCCAGGGATCCCAAGAAGGATGGGTACTCTGAGCTGCCGTTTGGTGCATAGACACAAACAACAGTCAGGACCCTTCCCCCCACCCGAAGGCGGGGGGGAGCCTACCCTCTTGTTCACCGGGGTGAACCCCAATGTGCAGGCGCCCAGCTGGGGGGCAATAAGTATACCCTCACCTGCTCGACGCCTCTCACTGTGGGCAACTCCAGAGTGGAAAAGAGTCCAGCTCCTCTCGAGAAGGCTTGTACCGGAACCCAAACTGTGTGTGGAGGCAAGTCTGACTATGTCTAGTCTGAACTTTTTTGCCTCGCACACCAGCTCAGGCTCCTTTCCAGCCGGAGAGGTGACATTCCATATCCTAAGAGCCAGCTTCTGCAGCCGAGGATCGAACCACCAAGGTCCATGCCTTTGGCCGCCGCCCAGCTTACACTGCACCTGACCCCTTTGGCCCCTCCCACAGGTGGTGAGCCCATGGGAAGGGGGACCCACGTTTCCTTTTCGGGCTGTGCCCGGCCAGGCCCCATGGGCGAAGGCCCGGCCACCAGACGCTCGCCTTCAAGCCCCGCCTCCAGGCCTGGCTCCAGAGGGGGGCCCCGGTGACCCGCGTCCGAGCGAGGGAAAACAAAATCCATTTATGTTTTTCTTCATAAGGGGCTTGTGTGAGCCGTGCTTTGTCTGGCCCCTCACCTAGGACCCATTTGCCATGGGTGACCCTACCACGGGCATGAAGCCCCAGACAACTCCTAGGATCATAAGGGCACGCAAACGCCTCCACCACGATAAGGTGACGACTCACGGAGGGGACACAACGTCCAGTGTTTCCAAAAACAATTTAAAAAGTGGAGTCATCAGACCACAAAACACTTTTCCATTGTGCATCAGTCCATTTTACATGAGCTCGGGCCCAGAGAACCCGGCGGCGTTTCATAAACGGCTTTTGCTTTGCATGCTAGAGTTTTAACCCGCACTTAGTGATGTAGAGACGAATTGTATTTACTGAGAGTGGTTTTCGGAAGTTTTCCTGAGCCCATTTGGTTATATCTTTTACACACTCATGTCGGTTTTTAAGGTAGTGCCGTCTGAGGGATCGAATGTCACGGTCATTGAGTCTTGGTTTCCGGCCGTGGCGCTTACGTGTAGTGATTTCACCAGAACCTCTGAACCTTTTGATGATATTATGGACCGTAGATGTTGAAATCGCTAAATTCCTTGCAATTTTGCTTTGAGAAAGGTTGTTCTTAAACTGTTGAACTATTTTCTCACGCAGTTGTGGACAAAGTGGTGAACCTCGCCCCATCCTTGCTTGTGAATGACTGAACATGTCTTCATATTACGCCTGTATATTACGGAAGCCACACAAAACAACTTTACAGATTTTTGAATTTGGTCCACACAAAAGGCGCACCTTATTAAAAGGCGCACCTTTGTTTTTGGAGAAAATTAAAGGCTTTTAAGTCCGCCTTATGGTCGTGAAAAACGTAAACGTAATTGGCCGACTATTTAATTAGTCGCACCATACTCTTTTTACTCTCTCCATTGCACAAAGTTATGATGTAGTAGTGCGAAAGCTAAATATAATTTCTGTGTCTTTTAGCAATGGATGGAGTGCCCTTCATCATCTCCGAGAAGTTTTCATGTGCCTCATCAGAAGTAAGTTTTGAGAATCCTTTCCAGTGCTAATAATATTTTTTATACATGCAAAAAACACTGTTTCCACACCACAAGGCGCACTGGATTATAAGGCGCACCCTCATTTAACTTTTTATTTTAGAAATTATTTCATATATAGGGCACACCGGATTAAAAGGCGCATAAAATAGAAGCTATACTGCAACAAACTGAGGTTGACTAGGGTTGCGGTATGCATCCACTAGCCAATAACCAATGATCCCTCTGTAAACAATCGCGTTTCTCAAACTATCTCCTATAAAATGATCGGAACTGACTAAAGTTCGATCTAACACATTGGTAGTGCTTTCCCTTCCGTATCAATCCGTAAATTTACTCAAAGCATTAAGGGAGCAGCCTATTTTGAAATGAAATAGCCTTGTCCGTATAGCAGCTATCATTATAGCATTAGCTACCCGCAAACTCCCATGAGCCTCAGCTCGCAGACTCCCATGAGCCTCAGCAAAGTGTCGTGGCAGCCCCCTGTAAACAATCACGTTTCTCAAACTCTCCCATAAAAGTGATCGGAACCGACTAAAGACTGATTTAACACATGCAGCATGTTTATGATTCCGTTGGATATTGATCCGTAAACGTACTTGAAAACATTAACGGAACAACCTATTTTGAAATGAAAAAGCCTCGCAGGTAACACAGCTATTCATTCACGCCCCCTGACCACGGTTGCCGTAATGCTGGGAAGTGATGCGACCTTGTAATTTACTAGTCGTACTAAAACGTACTGAAACATTTTGGCAGAGCGTTGTGTACAACCAGTATGGATCAACATATTCATCAATTGATCCATATATAAGGCGCTCTGCATTATCAGGCATACTGTGGTTTATTGAGTAGATTTTAAGTATTTAAGTGCGCCTAATAGTGCGGAAAATACGTTAGTATTCTTGTGTAAAGTCGTGCAAAAATCAGGACATTCTAGAAACCTTTTTTTTCGTCAAGTTTATTTATATATCCCATAATCACAAACAAGTCTCAAAGGCTTCACATAGCCAATGTTGATAATTATTCTCAACATCCCCTGATCTTAACTCCCAGGAGGGCAAGGAAAAACTCACGAAACCCCAACTGGGGGAAAATGAGAAACCTTGAGAAGGGACCACAAATGGGAGGATTCCCCTTCCAGGATGACCAGGCTGCAATGGATGCAGAGTGGGCAACATTGAACACACAATATAAAACAATCCAAAGAAAAAGTAGATGTCCATAGTCAAAATGAAGAGCTGCAGGAAGATTCCCTCACTTCTCATGGTAGTGTCTGCAAAGGGGTAGATCGCCTCAGATTCCTCGTCCTGATTAGTTGATGTGGAATCCAGACCGCTATTTTCAGTGTCACCTAACCCAAACCCAATGAAAACAAATATGTCTGAGGCCTTCAGACCTGACTGAGGCCTTCAAAAGAATATTGTAAGGTTATGAGTGAGGTGAACGGTAAATAATTACAGAAAATAAAAATGCATTCAAAAATAAATGAATGACTAATGTCTGCATTTGGGTCCTCAATCCCACACGTCATGACAAAAAGGCCCTTGGGCTTCAGCCCAGTCGAGCCCTAAAACGGTAAAAGTTAAAAAAAACTAAGAGTAAATAAGTGGCAGATGTGTACTGACCATGAATTGAAATGTGATTGGTTATTTCTGAACACACCCACATCTCATGGTTATTTCTGAACACACCCACGTCTCACTTACAGTATAGGAAGGTGTGCACAATTAATATTTCATATTTTTATTTTTCTTAAAGATTTTTAAAATTATTTTAAAATGGTTTGTCTCATTTTTTTTAATTAAGATGACAAAAGCTTAGTGTTTTAAACGTGACTGTAAATATTCATATTTACTGTATGTCTTAAAAAGTGGGCTGTAATTTGTGTGCATTCGACTCCTGCTGTTTTGTTTATTTCTATACATGTTAGGTCATATAGAATTGTTCAGGTACTAAATGGTAGGAAGAAACACATGATAGTCTGGTCTGATTCTCGTGTACAAATATTACTGCTTAACATTACCGTATTTTCCGGACTATAAATCGCTCCGGATTACAAATTGCACTAGCCATAACATCTAAATCAGTTTTAATTGATTGACCAAGTTTGTGCATGCCAAACAGGGAATTTGACTCAGGTTGATCTCAGCCTCTGTACAACATTTAAGTGACTAACAACATTCAGGTAACTAATAACATTTAAGTGACGAGAACAGGATGTTATTGCACAGTGATGACTTTGAGTCTCTGTGTGGTGAGAGTTCATTAGAGCGACAGCCTGGAGGAAGAAGCTGTCTGTGTCTGCTGGTTTTGGCGTACAACGCTCTGTAATGCCGTCCAGAGGCATGCATAATAAAGAAGAAAAAAAACATAAGTTGCACCAGAGTACAAGTCACATTTTTGGGGGAACTTTATTTGACAAAATCCAACATCAAGAAAAGACAACAGGCTAAACGATACGGTATGCTAATGTTACATAAACAGAAACAAGGAACTGAGAACGTGCCTGACATAACATATTAACAGTTATTCAGATAACTATAACATAAATAACAAGTTTATCAAACCATCCATGTGACTTCAAATCATTAAATCCATCGAAATCTTCATCCTTTGTGTCACTTATAAACAACGCCGCGCTGACTCCGGGGGTACGTGCGGGGCTGACGTCGGACTCATTGTCAGTTGCGGTTCAAAATATTCCACAGGCCTATATAACTATATATAAACTATGTGTCAAATAACTATAACGTAAATAACAATTGTATCTAACCACCCCTGTCACTCCAAATCATTGAATCCATCAAAATCTTCATCCTCTGTGTCACTTAAAAAAACGCCACTGCTGACTCCGGAAGTACATGCAGTGCTGACGTCGGACTCATCGTCAGTTGCTGTTCCAATTATTCCTCAGGCCTGTATAACTATATGTAAACTATATATCAAATAACTATAACATAAATAAGTTTATCCAACCGTCCGTGTCACTCCAGATCATTAAATCCATCGAAATCTTCATCCTCTGTGTCACTTATAAACAACTCCGCTGACTCCGGAAGTCAGTGGATGGTGGAAGTCAGTGGATCTCAGACTCATCGTCAGTTGCAATTCCACACGCCTAGAGCGCCCCCATGCAGTTTAAAGTGAAAATAACATGTGAAGTGATAAACGACTAGGATGTAAGTAATGTGTTAATGATCAAGTAATAATGTAATAATAATTTCACATATAAGTCGCGCCTGATTTATAAGTCGCACCCCGGTGCTAATTATGAAGAAAACTGCGACTAATAGTCCAAAATTATGGTATATTATTTGTAGAGATGTTTCACAATACTGCATGTTTAACTTGTTCTCAAAACATTGTCTTTCTGTTAAATTGCAGCGGATGGATCTCATCGGGATTACGATCAAAACATTGGCTGAAATTGAGAAAGAAGTGAGTATTTAAAGCACATTGAGTTAATTGAAATGTAAAAAAAAAAAGACTTTTGATTAGCAGCATGAGAGTTGATAAATCGACATCTCTACTTAATTCCGTCATTTGTGGATCTTCGAACCAGTTTGGCTTGCTGGGTGAACCTTTAAATGTGGGTGTTCCCTGTACATGCATTCTACATTTGAGCACTTTTCCTGTTGTGCGCTCCAGAAATTTCGCACCTCTTGGCGGTAAAAATATCATATTGCCCATTTTGAGTCATTTCACATCTTAGACAAATGATGCATGGTAACAGCCCCAGCGGCTGACTGTGACAGTGTGGGGCATATACGCTCACCTCCTGCCCAACAGCCATAATGTGTCCATATTACATTATGCCGACGGATGGCCAAATGTTGCCATACTTCCTTCCTTCCTTCCTTCCTTCCTTCCTTCCTTCCATATATATGTATGCGGGTGCCTCTACTTATAAATTTAATTCGTTCCATGATCGGGTTGTAAGTGGAAAGGTTTGTAAGTTGAAACAATGTTTCCCATCGGAATCAATCGATGTAGAAACAAATAAATACACACAAACCTTTACACTGCTAACATGAACAGGGAATGCCTGAGCAAAGGAGACGGGGGGGTTTCGGAAGTAGAAATATGGTTCCTAAGTAGATGTAATAAATTTGCGAGGCTCCAGTTCATACCTCAAAAAGTTCATAAGTATAAGCATAAGTTGAGGTACCACTGTATTTGTCAGGAAAATCACAGTTACCGTTTTTTTCCATGTATAATGCGCAAAATGTAACTAATTTATTGTCCTAAAATCTGGGGTGCGCATTATACATGGGTACAAAAAATATATATATATATCACATCTCACCCATTTCACGAGACCCAAGGTGTAGGCTGTGCAAAGAGGCCCCTGAGACAGTCCAGCACATAACAGCAGGGTGTAAGATGCTAGCAGGGAAAGCATACATGGAACGTCATAACCAAGTGGCTGGCATAGTGTACAGGAACATCTGTGCAGAGTATGGACTGGAAGCCCCAAGTTCAAAGTGGGAAGCACCCCCTAAGGTGGCAGAGAACGGGCGAGCCAAGATCCTGTGGGACTTCCAGATCCAGACTGACAAGATGGTGATGGCGAACCAACTGGACATTGTGGTCGTGGACAAACAGCAGAAGAAGGCCGTTGTAGTGGATGCAGCAATACCCAGCGATGGCAACATAAGGAAAAAAGAACTTGAGAAGCTAGAGAAATACCAGGGCCTCAAAGAAGAGCTTGAGAAGGCCTGGAAAGTGAAGGCCTCGGTGGTGCCCGTGGTCATTGGGGCACTTGGGGCAGTGACCCCCAAACTGGAGGAGTGGCTACAGCAGATTCCAGGAACAACATCAGACATCTCAGTCCAGAAGAGTGCAGTGCTAGGAACAGCCAAAATACTGCGCAGAACCCTCAAGCTCCCAGGCCTCTGGTAGAGGACCCGAGCTTGGAGTGGGAGACCACCCGCGGAGGGTGAGAGGGGAATTTTTTTTTTTTTTTTATATTTATATATTTTAATCCGGATATGATACGGAGGCTTCCATTACAGATGCGCTTTCTTCTCTGCTGTTCACTTCAAACACGCTCCATACGAACACAATGCTCTCGTATCAGACGCTTGCTCGATCACCTGCTCGTTTGCTGTCACAACGTACCCTACACAAATCCGAAACCTTTCTTCGCTATCGAGTTTGCTAGCGCATGCGCAGTGATACTGACCGGCAGAATAACATCCGGTTGTTCCCAAAGATGATCTTCTTTCTGAAATAATTTTACGTTTACGGACTTAAGTAGGAGTCAAAATCTGGGTTCGTATTATACATGGGTATAGGCTTTTTTCCAGCATCGACATGCCATTTTTAGGGTGTGTATTATACATGGGGGCGCATTATACATGGAAAAAACGGTAAATATTTTCTTGAAATTGTTCAGCCCTAATGGCATCTCAAAGATGCAGTATTTTTAACAAGGCTATGGAAAATTGACTTTTTAATTGTTATTGGTATTGTTGAATAAGCTTGGAATTTAAAAAAATCTTTCAGTATGATTACAGTTTTCGTACCGAACACAGCGCTGCAGCACGGCTCCCACCCAGTCCAAGTCGAACACCCCTGAGCTCTGAGGCCTGATGAACCGAACTACTACCTTCACCACTTTCTCCAGCAGGACAGAACTGTTCAAGTCCACTGTTGGCCACTCCACTCATCCACAATTGTATTGAGGAATAAATAGGGCAACATTGAATTTGTAGAAGCTGTTTTGACCCTTTTCATTGTATCAAAATGGGTATGAGAAGCAATTTAACAAAAATAAAATGTGAAGAGAACCACTCAACTTAAAAATCAAATGGGAAAGATCATTGTTCAAAATCACAATGTAGACGCATTTTCCTTGACATATGGTTTTGCTTTTCTGTGTATAGCAGTTAGAACTGACACTAACTAATAATTGATGAATTTGTCGTTAATCCATTAATCGATGAATTGGATGCAAAAAGTCTGGTTTAATTTTCATCCCTTTATTCCAAAACATGACATTACTTTAACATGACTGCGCGCAAAATGCAGAAAATTGGCAAAAATTTTCATAATTGAATTCCAAAGCAAATATTTTATTTTGATTCAACCCAAAGATTATCGGTCCGGTTTCGGAGGGACGGACGGATGGAAGCACAAATTACCTTTGCAACAGTTTTACCTCCATATATGTATATGTGGCCTTTGCGTGATGTACGTATTAGGTCGCTAATGTATGGCAACTAGGCAGGTGACCACGGGGAAGCGCCATGTGAGGACGCGTTCTGGCTGAGCTCCCTATTGGAACTGTGATCTCCATGGAAGATCATCATGGAAGAGAGAAGAGATTCACCGATTTTGTGCCCTGATGCCTGCGGGACACATACGATCTCCCCAAATCGCCCACTTTGGATATCGCCCACCGAACTCTGTGCAAGAGGAATGAAAGGGCGCCTTAGTTTGTCGTATTTCGATGGATACTTTTAGGACAGTGGTTCTTAACCTACCGAACCCCACCAGTTTAATATGCGCGTTCACCGAACCCCTCTTGAATGAAAAATAAAAGATTGTTTTCCAAATTCAAGACATGTTTTTTACTCGTGCGCAAAATGAGCTGTGCATGAGCATCACCTTGTTCAAAGAAAAAAAAAAAACACAATGCATTAACTCACAACAAATTACATACCTGCAAATCAGTGTGACTTCGTCTGCTGCTTTTGCGAGACCAGTTCAGATATGCTAAGACAGACTCACCGAACCCCTAGGGTTCGATCAAACCCAGGTTAAGAACCACTGTTTTAGGACAATGGCGAGAAGGAGGCTTGTTTGTGGTTGTCCTGGTTAGTACTATTTTTGTTTTGAGTATTACACAGTTCCGATGGGGCTTGGCCCCACAGGGTAGGCTTAGTAGAAGTTTTTGTTGATTGGTAAATGTCATGTCTTTTTGCAGTCTCCCATTGGGAGAGGGGCCTGCCAAGGGGTTTTGTTTTGTTTTTTTATCTGTTTTTTTTGTTTTTCATCTAATTTTTTTTGCTGCCACATTGTCAATGTAGACCTTTACTGCTTACCAAAGGATTCTATGAGCAATGTCTCCTGCCAGAAGGTAACATTATTCTTTGCTGTTTGTTATAATGGCTCTACCTGACCCTGGTAGACTTATGGCGGCTACAAAATTGGAACGTTAAGGGGGATCAACCCTCTCTGGTGAAACGCAGCAAAGTATTCACATATCTATCCAAGCTGAAAGCAGATATAGCCTTTTTGATTGAGACACATTTGCTTGATAAGAATCACACATGCCTTCAAAAAGACTTAAGGGAAATGACAGAAGTGAACTGTGATGAAAAGATATACATATGTATAATAAGATATGATCTATACATTATTTAGTTATCGTTTTATTTTTGATTTTCCACCTTTTACAACACACACATACCTTGGAATCAGACCAGGTTCTTATTCCTTTTCTCAAACAGTGCCTGTATTTGTCCACAAATAAAGAGCTGGATAGGTCAGTCTCTACTTTTATTTGAAACACCACCTTTCTGTGAATTGGGAAGGCTTTTTTGGCCGGCCAGAAAGAGAATGGAGGTCTAGCACTCCCAAATTTCATGCGGTAAACATTCATAAACTAATGTATTGGATAACCACGTCCTACGAGGGTGGAGGCATGTTATGGGCTGAGATGGAGCTCCGCTCCGCTTATCCTTTGTTGTCATCCCTTGTTTTTGCCCCACTCCCTTTGAGTGAAAAGCGATTCATGAATAACCCTCTGGTGAGCAGCTCACTTCGTATATGAGCACAGTTCAGAACATACTGAGGCTGCATACAGGCCCTATCTTCCCTCCCAATTGAGTCAAATGCACTCTTCCCTCCTCGCTCATGGATGCAGCATTCAAATTGTGGGCCAGAAAGGGGCTAAAGCGAGTGAAAGATCTCTTAACGAAAGGGTGCTCATGTATTTTAAACAGATGATGAGTGACTACGGCATTCGCCTCTCACACTTTAGATATTTACAAGGGCCTTTGTCAAGAAATATTTTACTTGTCCCTTACTCCACCCAGACAGATGGCATGACGAGTGGCTGGAGCAATGGTGAGCAAACTATAGCGATATCCAAAAGATGGCATTCCCTTCACTGGCCCGCATAAGGGAGTAAGGTATTCTTGGCGCAACAATACACTGTATGCGAATGGAAATCCTCTAAGTCTTGGCATCTAACAACAGAATACATTCATCATCTTTCTGCGTCAGACACAGACTGCTTCAATTTAAAGTTCTCCATTGATTACATGTATTCAGAAGCAGGCTTGCTGACATCTAACCAGGTGTTGACTTGACCTGCATCACGTCCCATCAGGACCCAGCCACTGCCATATGTTCTGGTCATGCCCATCACACGCTTTTGGTTTTTGAGACTTTCTCTTATGTGTGCAGAAAATAGTTTAGTTGCAATTATTTAGAGTGGTATTTGACAAAGCAACTGTCTGTGGCTCATTCCAATGCTGTGGCCTTCTCTGTTGGCTTGACGCCTTATCCTGTCCAATTGGAAGTCAGCTGTGTGTGGCAACCGTTCTTGGATTATTTTTGTCTCCGGCAGTGTGCATAAAGATGTGTAGAGACATGCGTTAAAGTGACGTTCGGTAAAGTTGTTGCTACTGTGCTGAAAAACAATGATCGTGTCTGAATTCCCCTTTTTCCCTAATTCACTATATTCCATTTGGCAATTTGGACAGCCATTTTACTAATTTTGTCATTGCATATCAGGTGACCACGATATGTATCAGGACAAAGTGGCATATTAAGATCTGACTTTTTATTGTGAATAAAAATTAATGAATTGAAATTGTACTTATTTCCTTTATTGTAAAGATTATTAATTAAATTAAATGACTGAAATATAAAAAGTACTTATGTGTTTATGTGAAATAGCACGCATGCTGCTTTTTGCAAATTCTATGGGTTTGATGTTTATTGTTTTACTTATTCTGTTTTCAATTTTTCATTTTATATTTGCGATGCACATTTAAATAAAATGTTTAAATAAAATGTTATAAAACGTAAACTGTATATACATTTAAATAAAATGTTATAAAACAATATTATATTATTGTTGGAACGTTTTTGCATTTCCGGACCCTGGTCTACTAAGTTGGTTGTAAGATGGCCGACCAGTGGCAACAGAATGAAGTCAACACGCGCGTGTGTTTGTGCGTGAGTGTGTGTGCGCGCGCGCGTGTGTGTGTGGTGAAAGGAGGGGGGGGGGGGCGTTTTATAATCTTTGTATCTGCATACATTTGTTCAACTTTTTTTAGATACATTATTTTAAACATTACTGTAATTCATCTTTTCGCTAAAAACAGAATTCGGGACGCTCGGGATCATTGCTCCAGCTACCGTAACGAATCTGCCCATGTGTAGAAGAAAATTGTTGCTCCCGTAAAAACCCCTGCAACAGTAGCCACTGATACAGTTCACCATCCTCAAACTTAAACATCTAGAATTCACCCAGTGTATTTAGCTGTAATAGCATCTGGATATATATGAGGCGCTATGCCACTAGATGCATTATGTGACGTTTTCTGTAAGGAAAGAATGCTGGCGTGGTGGACAGCAAACGATACCCACGAAGCTAGCTTACTGGAAAAAGCATTTGAACTTGACCACTGCCAGGTTACCTTCCAGCTGAATACTATATTAAGTAAATGAACTATGGCTAATGTGGCGATAAGGATTTCTCCAATCCGGTTAGTACATATTTTGTATCAACATTTTCACTGTTAGACAAGTAGACGGTAAGCTGTTTTTACTGACGAGAAAATGGTCTTTATGAAACTGTTCTTACGTTGTCACGTTCATCCCTCTGCATTTGCCACTACGCACCCAAGTCGCAACACTCATGTCCTAAACTATAGTAGTTTAAATCTCACGGTAGTGTTTGCTGTGTAATGGTTTGTTGTGTGCTAGTCACGGTAAGACGTCGAAAACATTGAATTAGACATTCATCTGTCAGCAATAACATTTTACAAGTTCAATTTTACTTTTATAAGAAGCTCGAAAATGCAATTTATTTAAGGTATTCAGTAGTTTTTAAAATGTATAGTCATAATAATATTGTAATTTCAAACCAGAAGTGTCGTCTTGTACTGCAACGTTTTCTCTCACAAACCATTGATACTATTTCACATAGATTTGACCTCCTAATACTCATAAAATTACTAAAATTAGTGAATAAAAAGTAATTAGTAAGTTAAGCAGTAAAAGTCACGGAATAATGTAACTAATGTCACTTAAAAGTAATTTATATTTTTTGAAGTAGTTAATTTGCAGTGACCAACAACTCTATTATTACTCTGTTGTGAATGGCTCTGATTGGTCAGTTGCTGGAGTTGGCAATCTAGTGTGATAACGGTAGGTGCAGTGTTGGGAAAGTTCTCTCATTTATTATAATCTCCGGGGACTTTTACCATGCTACCTTAGATGCTACTTGGCCCGTACTCCATTAGGCTGTTGACTGTCCTATGAGAAACAACAGGACTATTAACCTTCTGTATGTTAATGTGAGGGATACATACACTGCCACACCCCTGTCCCCATTGGGGAAGTTGGACCACAACCTGGTTCACCTACAGCCTAAGTACGCCCGCCTGTTCTGAAGGCAACCAGTTATGACTCGCACCATTAGGAGGTGGTCCCCTGAGATAGAAAGTGCACTTTGACTCCACTGACTGGAATGCACTCGATCCATACGGTGAAGACGTTGAGTTGCTAACACACTGCTTGACGGACTATTTGACCGTCTGCACTGATGTGGTCTCTCCTGTTGAGACAGTCTGCTACTACCTGAATAACAAGCACTGGGTGACGCGGGAAGTAAAGGCAGGGAGAACAGGAAGAAGGCTGCCTTCAGGAGCAGGGACGTGGAGGCCATGAAGGCACTGCAGCGGAAGGTCAAAAAACTGTGGGAGGGTGGCCAAAGACGCCTAGAGGAGAAAGGTGGAACAGAAACTGATGTACAATGATGAGCGCCGTCTGGGACGATGTGAGGACCATGATGGGCTACAACATTAAGTCCAGAGACACTGACGGGTTCATGGAGCGGGCAAATGAACTGAACATCTTTTTTTATGTTATCTTTTTTTCCCTTCTATGACTCATAGCCCCCAAAGACAACACAGCATCACTGCTCCTTGCATCCCCCCGTCCCCCCCCATCTTGGCACATGCCATCACTGCGGACCACGTCAGCCGACAGCTGAGGAACCTTCATCCCAGGAAGGCAGCAGGCCCCGACAAGGTGTGTCTAAGACTACTGAACTGAGGGAGCCACTGTAATGAGTCTTAAACCTCAACCTGTGACTAGGGAGCGTGCCTACACTATGGAAGATATCTTGCATCACACTGGTCATCGCCCCCTAGACAACACAGTATCACCACCCCTTGCCTCCCCCTCTCCCCCGATCTCAACACATGCCCTGTCACACATCACCGTGGATCAGATCAGACGACAGCTGAGGAAGCTTCATCCCTGGAAGGCAGCAGGCCCGGACAAAGTTTGTCAAAGACTGCTTAAAACCTGCGCTGCTGAACTGGGGGAGCCAATGCATTGGATCTTCAACCTCAGCCTGCATCTAGGGAGAGCGCCTACCCTGTGGAAGACGTCTTGCATCACACCAATCTCTAAATAGTGACCTGAATGACCTCTGGCCGGTTGCGCTTACTTTGCACCTGATGAAGACGTTGGAGAGGATTTTCCTCAATCTTCTCAGACGTCAAATGCACCACATCCTGGATCCCCTTCAGTTTGCGTACCAGGGTAGAGGATTCCGGCCCTTTACCTGCTGCCATTCATCCCCTCCCCCACCGTCTGTTGTCTTCCGGGTTAGAGCAACGCTGGCGTCTGATCTGTTGACTGCCGCTTCTGTTCCGAACCGTGTCTGTTACTTGTTTTTCGTTTTCCCATTTTCAGTGCGCCCATCTCTTTTATTTTTCTAGTGTTGTGTTCCGTCCACCTATCATCTCTGCAGTTCCACTGGCACCTATCTATTTCCTCTCCCTCGGACTACCAGATATGTTAGCCAGCTAGCCAACAGCCAGCTGGACCCTACTGCCTCCCGGCTCTGAGCCTGTGGCCGCTTGCTCTGGACTCGACAACAACTCTGACCCAGCTCTCTGGCCATCCGGCCGGCATCCTCCGGAGGAGCCTCCACTCCCTGCGAGCTTGCCAGCCATGGCTCAGCTGTGTGCCACCACTGGGGCCTGCCGTTTGTGCGGGTACAGTCGGGGTCAACCAACATCACCACTCGGTCCACTGCTGCTTCCACACAAAGCTGAGATCCTTCGCTGTCGCCGCTACATCTGGACTTCCCCGACAGATCACCCATCTTCTCTTTCTGAGAGGATCCCTCTGCCAAGAAAAGCGGTGCCGCACAGCAGCGGTACACAACCTTTTTACTAACAAGTGTGTAAGTGCATCAGACATCACAAAAATCACAACAAATCCACAGATTCGACCTAAATAAGATAAGAAAAGTAGATACAACATCAGTAATTTGCTGATTACTGTTATTTACAGACATGGTTCAACATTAGTAAATTATTAAACCTCTCAAAAACAAAGTTCATGCTATTTTGAAGAAGGAAGCTGACTTCAGGAAACAAAGTCAAATCTAAACAGCTCTACCATTGAAAGAGTTAAAGAAAATAAGATGTTTGTACTCGTAGTGGATTACCTCTTAGGATGGAAACCACATATTGTACATGTAAACAAGAAATTAGCAAAAAGCATGTCTGTCCAATAGAGGCTACAAAATAAGTGAACACATCAACTTTATAAATAGTCTATTTGACTATTGTGCTGAAGTTGGGGGGCACATTAATAGATCTTCACTGAAACCTCTTTTCAAACTGAAAAAACAAGCAACAATAATATTAATAATAATATTTTAACCTTTCCACTCAAACTGACTTTTTTTTTTTTTTTAAACTCTTGTATACTTTAGCTCCAGGACCTAGTCAAATATATTACATTACAAAACATGTACAAAGCTTTCAAAAAATTGTTGCCTGAAAATATCAAATGTGTATTCAAACTAAGGAAAACAATTTTGGCCTCAGAATGTTAATGTCTGAGCAGCCGCGGATAGACCCTACACTCCAAAGTCACACGTTCATAGTTAGTGGTGTTAAATAAACTGTGGACCATTTACATACTAAAATAAAGACGTCTGAGAATCCGAAGGTCTTCAAAAGAAAAATAAGTGTTTTTTTAGATCAACCGATACCAGGGTTACTATGACGTGAACATAATCATGCTCTGTGGGCTATGTCTGTACCTAGATACAAAATCTGATTAGATATGAGTCATGAAATCAGCTGAAGTCAGCTCCAGCATGCCCGCGACCCTTGTGAGAAAAAGCGATTCAGAAAATGGATGGATGGTGTTGGATTTGGTCCACAATTTGGGAAGCACGCTACCCGCGCTTCATCGCAACAGCCACAGCCAATTCACTCACTGCATGCTCGTTTTATTCAGGAAAAGAATAAGACACCGTAACAAAAATTAGACTTGGTTGAGTTCAATCCACCACCCAGCTCGCGGTACCTGTCTCCACCTGTCAGTGGATCACCAGCTTCCTGACCAACAGGAGACAGCAGGTGAGGGGACCATCAGATCCGACACCCAGATCACCAGCTCTGGCGCCTCCCAGGGGTGCGTACTCTCCCCACTGCTCTTCTCTCTCTACACCAGTGCTTCTCAATTATTTTCTGTTACGCCCCCCCCCTAGCAAGAAGAAATCTATTCGCGCCCCCCCCTCCCCACCGTGACTATCCTAACTTGTCTTGTAAGTCGTAAAATGTTGCACTGTCGCAAACGTGACAGAAGTAACAATGAGAGCGCCACTGCCCCCTGCTGTAGTAAACGCACAATTACACTTTATTCTAGTACTGCCAAAAAAAAAGCCTGTTCCCCAGGGTCACACGCGCCCCCCCAGGAATAGCACCGCGCCCCCCAAGGGGGGCGCGCCCCACTATTTGAGAAGCACTGCTCTACACCAATGATTGCTCCGCAGGCGACTCTTCTGTGAAGCTCCTGAAGTATGCGGACGACACCACTCTCATTGGACTGATCCGGGTCGGTGATGAAACTGCGTACAAACAGAAGGTGGAGCGGTTGGTCCACTGGTGCAGCCAAAACCACCTGGACCTGCACCCGCTCAAGACCGTGGAGATGGCAGTGGACTTCAAGAGAGACCGTTCACCACTTCCACCACTCACCATCCTCAGTAATGCTATTGCCACCACAGACACCTTCAAGTTCCTGAGATCCACAATCTCCCAGGACCTGAAATGGACCAGCCACATAGATTCTGACCGGAAGAAGGCCCAGCAGAGGTTGTACTTTCTGAGACAGCTCAGGAAGTTCAACCTGCCACAGGAGCTGGTGGAGACCTTCTAGACTGCCATCATCCAGTCTAATTTGAAGATAATTGGGATCAACCTCCCATCTATCCAAGACTTGTACCTGTCCAGGACCAGGAAACGTGCAAGTAACATCTCTGCAGACCCTTCTCACCCAGGACACAGTTCATTCAAACTCATCTTCGGACGTCGTTACAGAGCGATGTACGCAAAAACCAGCAGACACAGCTTCTTCCCCCAGGCTGTCGTTCTGATGAACTCACACCACTCATAGAGACTCAGAGACATCACTGTGCAATAACATCCTGCTCTTGTCACTTAAATGTTGTTAGTTACATGAATGTTGTCAATCACTTAAATGTTGTACAGAGGCTGCAATCAACCGGAGTCAAATTCCCTGTTTGGCATGCACAAGCTTGGTCAATAAAGCTGATTCTGAATCACAATTCTTGTTAAGAAAGCTTTGTTTTCAGGAAAAATACGATTCAGCTGGGCTTTTCGTCTGACAATCCTTACGAGCAGAAAATCGGCATTCTGAAAAAGCAATGACAAAGTTCCTTGATCAGCTTATGTTCAGTTGCCGGTGGGGGCTGAGTTTGACGAGTGACAATTCCATGAGGGTGGGGGCAAGTTCGATGAGAGTTGATTCCCTAGGAGTGGCGAGGGGCGATTCGGTGTGTGTGTGTGTGGGGTTGACTTGGCGGGGCCATTTTTTTTCATCCACCTGCTTCCAGTCTTTCGGCCTTAGTGATCACCCTTTGGCTGGGTTCTTGGCTGTTCCTCTCCTGCCACTCTCTGGCACCTCTGCTGGTTTTATCTCCAAGTACTGTATTTTCTGCACTAAAAGGTGCACTGGATTATGAGGCACACCTCGATTTAATTTTTTGTTTTAGAAATTAATTCATATATTAATTAATATTAATATAGGGCACGCCGTATTAAAAGGCGCATAGAAGATACTGCATCAAACTGGGGTTGACTGAAATTGCGCTAAAGGGAATGTCAACCCAGCTCCCTTTCCGTATGAAAGTGATACGGTTTGGCTTCTTACTTGGTCCAGCAACCCCACTCGTTTTTTATGATCATAAACTTACTTTACTCTAAAAGAAAGAAGCGAGTGTGTGCGTTGATGCGTAATGCGTTGATTAGCTCCTTATCTTTGGTGTCCATGTGCTGCGGTGAGTGGGGGGCGGTTCACTGTGATTGCCTCCCAATAGGCTTACCTGCATGTCAATCAAGCGATGGGATGAAAATGATACGTTTGGCTTCTTACTTGGTCAAGCAACCCCACTCATTTCTGATGGTCATTAACTTTCTTTAGTTTAAAAGAAAGAAACGAGTGCGTGCGTTGATGCGTAATGCGTTGATTAGCTTCTTAGCTTTGGTCTCTATGTGCTGCAGTGAAGGGGGCGGGTGGAACAGGACACTGGAGACCACTGACTGATAAAACATTCTCAGTAGCCTATTACAAACATTGAACGACGTCAGCCTTCTCAGGAAAAACACCGTGCTCTGCCCCTTCCTGATAAGAGCCTCGGTGTTGTCGGACCAGTCCAGTTTGTTGTTAAAGTGTACCTATAGGAGTCCACTCTTTCAACTTCCCCTCCCTTGATGGTGATAGGGGCTGAGGTCCCTCTCATCCTCCTAAAATCCACCACCAACTCCTTGGTTTTGCTGATGTTGAGCAGAAGATGGTTGATGTCGCACCACTTCACAAAGTTCTCCACCAGGGCCTTGTACTCCTTCCTGTCGTCTGTGATATAGCCCACAATAGAGGAGTATGTCAATCAAGCGATGGGATTAAAGTGATTCGGTTTGGCTTCTTACTTGGTCGAGCAACCCCACTCAATTTTGCTGGTCATAAACTTTCTTTAGTTTAAAAGAAAAATGCGAGTGCGTGCGTTGATGCGTAATGCGTTGATTAGGTTCTTACCTTTAATGCCGGGCTTGCTGCGGTGAGGGAGGGGGGGGTTCACTGTGACTGCCTCCGAGAGGCTTACATGTATGTCAATCAAGCGATTCTAACCTACAGAAAGAAAATAAATAAATAAATAAATGTCATGTGATCGACCAGTAGTAGCTTACTTCGGTGACGCCTCTGACCACGGTTGCCGTAATGCTGAAAGCGAAGCGACCTTGTAATTTACTCGTCGTACTAAAAGGTACTGAAACGTTGGCTGAGTGCTGTGTACGAGTATGGATCAACAAATTCATCAATTGATCCATATATAAGGTGCCTTGCATTATAAGGCATACCGTGGCTTTTTTGAGTAAATTTTAAGTGCACCTTATAGTGCAGAAAATACGGTATACTTTCTGTAAACATTCTTCCGCCATTTTTGCACAACCGACCGTCTGCATACATCCACTCCACCCTCTGTCACACATCATCCATTCATCATCCTGACAATTTGTCATTTTGTACGGAATTACGTGAACTTTTGGGTGTGACATAAACTGTTAGCCGGGACGTGAACTTGTGATCATGCTGCATTTAGGAATTTCATTAGTACTCGATTCGTTAATGTTTCCTGACTATTTCCATGCAACGCTTTTACCACTTACTATGCATTTGTCTATTTTTTTTTTCATTCCATGCACTTACTTACTTTGTCACATACTCAGTTAATCGTGCTTCCAACTAAGGTTGTCACAAGAACTGATACCTTCGGTACCAATTCAGTACCAACACGCAAAAAATACGTCGATACCTGTTTTTTTTGGGGTACCGTCCAAACCGAATATTGAACTTTTCACTTTGGCAGCTGTGTCGATTTTTGCCGGAACTGAAAGGGGCAGTATACGCATGAGAGCAGCACGGAGCAGCAGTCAGCGGCGCTGAAGAAGAAGAAAAAGTCTGTCTTTCATAACCATGGCTTCAGCAAGTGGGAGTGGAAGTCCAACACGCCGGCTTGTTGAGAAGCCAGCTCGCTCAAAGAGTTGTGTGGAAATATTTTGCATTAGAGGCAGATGCAACCGGAGCAATTATAGATTCGAACAAGCCAACGTGCAAAAAATGCTTGCGAGGTTTCCACACCAAAGGTAAAGTTGGAAATTATTTATCAGTCTTACTTGTTTTTATAGATGTGACTTCAGAGGCGTAGCCAGGAATTTTTCCAGTAGGGGCGCGCGCCCACAGGAAAAAAAAATCGAACATCACCCACGCCGTTCGCTGATCGCTAAAACGACATCCGGGTCCGGGAGGCAAACGGTGAATGGATAAAATCGCGCATATAGAATAGCGCAAGCACATTCGCGCAAGACCGAAAGAAAAAAACGGCATGAAAATGAAGAATCGAAAAAGCTAGATTTTTTTCAACCGGGGCGCCGCCCCGGCTCGCCCCGGCTCGGCTACGCCTCTGCGTGACTTGAAGGCTCCATGACACTGCTCTTCTTTTTTTAATGTCTATAGTTGAATGTTGTTATTTATTATCTGTCTTGCTTGTTTTTATAGATGTGTGGCTTGAAGGCTTCATGCCACTCATGCTATATTTTAATGTATCAAGTTTAAGCAGTTTTAAATAAATTAATGATTTTAAAAGTACAGGACTGTCTCACCCCTCCATGAGTCGTAACCTTATTGTGGTGGATTGGTTTGCGTGCCCTTATTATCCTAGGAGCCATGTTGTCTGGGGCTTCATACCCCTGGTAGGGTCACCCATGGCAAACGGGTCCTAGCTGAGGTGCCAGACAAAGCACGGCTCACACAAGCCCCTTATGATGAATAACATGACTGGATTTGGTTTTCCCTCGCCCGGACGCGGGTCACCGGGGCCCCCCTCTGGAGCCAGGTCTGGAGGCAGGGCTCGAAGGCGAGCTTCTGGTGGCGGGGCCTTCGCCCGAAAAGGAAACGTGGGTCCCCCTTCCCATGGGCTCACCACCTGTAAGAGGGGCCAAAGGGGTCGGGTGCAGTGTAAACTGGGCGCCGGGCAAAGGTAGGGACCTTGGCGGTCTGATCCCCGGCTGGCTCTTGGGACATCGAATGTCACCTCTCTGGCTGGAAAGGAGCCCGAGCTGGTGTGCGAGCCAGAAAAGTTCCGACTAGACATAGTCGGACTTGTCTCCACGAACAGTTTGGGTTCCGGTACAAGCCCTCTTGAGAGAAGCTGAACTCTCTTCCACTCAGGAGTTGCCCACGGTGAGAGGCGTCGAGCAGGTGTGGGTACGTATACTTATTGCCCCCCAGCTGGGCGCCTGCACATTGGGGTTCACCCCGGTGAACGAGAGGGTAGACTCCCTCCGCCTTCGGGTGGGGGGACGGGTCCTGACTGTTATTTGTGTCTATGCACCAAACGGCAGCTCAGAGTACCCACCCTTCTTGGAGTCCCTGGAGGAAGTGCTGGAGAGCGCTCCTTCTGGGGACTCCATCGTTCTACTGGGTGACTTCAATGCTCACGTGGGCAATGACAGTGAGACCTGGAAGGGCGTGATGAGGAGGAACGCCCCCCCGATCTGAACCCGAGCGGTGTTCTATTATTGGACTTCTGTGCTCGACACGGATATTCTATAATGAACACCATGTTCAAACATAAGGGTGTCCATGTGTGCACTTGGCACTAGGACACCCTAGGCCGCAGTCCGATGATCAAATTTGTAGTCGTGTCATCGGATTTGCGGCGGCATGTTTTGGACACTCGGGCGAAGAGACGGGCGGAGCTGTCAACTGATCACCACCTGGTGGTGGGTTGGCTCCGAGGGTGGGGGAAGATGCCGGTCCGACCTGGCAGACACAAACGCTCTGTGAGGGTCTGCTGGGAACGTCTGGCAGAATCTCCTCTCAGGAAGAGCTTCAACTCCCACCTCCGGCAGAGCTTTTCCCATGTCCCGGGTGAGGCGGGGGACATTGAGTCCGAGTGGACCATGTTCCACGCCTCCATTGTTGAGGCGGCCGACCCGAGCTGTGGCCGTAAGGTCGTTGGTGCCTGTCGTGGCGGCAATCCCCAAACCCGCTGGTGGACACTGGGGATGCCGTCAAGCTGAAGAAGGAGTCCCATCGGGCCGTTTTGGCCTGCGGGACTCCGGAGGCAGCTGACAGGTACCGGATGGCCTAGTGGAACGCGGCTTCGGCGGTTGCTGAGGCAAAAACCCGGGCGTGGGAGGAGTTTGGCGAGGTCATGGAGAATGACTTCCGGACGGCTTCAAGGAAATTCTGGTCCACCATCCGGCGTCTCAGGAAGGGAAGCAGTGCAACGTCAACACTGTTTACAGCGGGGATGGCGTGCTGCTGACCTCGACTCGGGACGTCGTGAGTCCTCAATTCCACCTACACGGCTTCCATTGTGGAAGCAGGGCCTGGGGACTCTGAGGCGGACTCTCCAATCTCTGGGGTCAAAGTCACTGAGGTATTTAAAAAACTCCTCAGTGGCCAGGCCCCGGGGGTGGATGAGATCCGCCCGGAGTTCTTAAGGGCTCTGGATGTTGTGGGGCTGTCATGGCTGACACGCCTCTACAACATTGCGTGGACATCGGGGACAGTGCTTCTGGATTGGCAGACGGGTGGTGGTTCCCTTCTTAAAGAAGGGGGACCGGAGGGTATATTCCAATTATAGGGGAATCACACTCCTCAGCCTCCCTGGTAAGGTCTATTCAGGGGTGCTGGAGAGGAGGGTCCGTCGGGAGGTCGAACCTCGGATTCAGGAGGAGCAGTGTGGCTTTCGTCCTGGCCATGGAACAGTGGACCAGCTCTACACCCTCAGCAGGATCCTCGAGGGTGCATGGGAGTTCGCCCAACCAGTCCACATGTGTTTTTTGGACTTGGAGAAGGCGCTCGACCGTGTCCCTCGGGAGGTTCTGTGGAGGGTGCTTCGGGAGTACGGGGTGCCAAGCCAACTAATAAGGGCGGTTCGGTCCCTGTATCACCGATGCCAGAGTTTGGTCCCCATTTCCGGCAGTAAGTCAGATTCGTTCCCAGTGAGGGTTGGACTCCGCCAAGGCTGCCCTTTGTCACCGATTCTGTTCATAATTTTTATAATAATTCGAGGCGCAGCCGAGGCGTTGAGGGGGTCCGGTTTGGGGACCTCAGCATCGCGTCTCTGCTTTTTGCAGACGACGTGGTGCTGTTGGCTTCTTCAGGCCGTGGTCTCCAGCTCTCACTGGAGCGGTTCGCAGCCGAGTGTGAAGCGGTCGGGATGAGAGTCAGCACCTCCAAATCCGAGTCCATGGTCCTCGATCGGAAAAGCGTGGAATGCCCTCTCCGGATCGGGGATGAGATCCTGCCCCAAGTGGAGGAGTTTAAGTATCTTGGGGTTTTGTTCACGAGTGAGGGGAGGATGGAGCGCGAGATCGACAGGCGGATCGGTGCAGCATCGGCAGTAATGCGGAGCCTGTACCGGTCCGTCGTGGTAAAGCGAGAGCTGAGCCAAAAGTCAAAGCTCATAATTTACTGGTCGATTTACGCTCCTACCCTCATCTATGGTCACGAGCTATGGGTCGTGACTGAAAGAACGAAATCCTGGATACAAGCGGCCGAAATGAGTTTTCTCCGCAGGATGTCCGGGGTCTCCCTTAAAGATAGGGTGAGAAGCTCGGTCATCCGGGAGAGGCTCGGAGTAGAGTCGCTACTCCTCCACGTTGAGAGGAGCCAGATGAGGTGGCTCGGGCATCTCATCAGGATGCCTCCTGGATGCCTCCCTGGGGAGGTGTTCCGGGCATGTCCCACCGATAGGAGACCCCGGGGACGACCCAGGATGCGCTGGAGAGACTATGTCTCTCAACTGGCCTGGGAACGCCTTGGGATCCCCCTGGATGAAGTGGCTGGGGGGAGGGAAGTCTGGGAGTCCCTCCTGAAGCTGCTGCCCCCGCGACCCGACCCCGGATAAGCGGAAGAAGATGGATGGATGGATGGATGGATGGATGGATGGATGGATGGATGGATGGATGGATGGAAGGATGGATGGAAGGATGGATGGATAGAGGACTGTCTCAAAAAAGTAGAATATTGTGATAAAGTTCTTTATTTTCTGTAATGCAATTAAAAAACCAAAAAGGTCATACATTCTGGATTCATTACAAATCAACTAAAATATTGCAAGACTTTTATTATTTTAATATTGCTGATTATGAATATCATGAATAAGTATACTAGTAGGGTATTCAACTAATCACTTGAATCGTCTAATAAACTCAAAACACCTGCAAGGGCTTCCTGAGCCTTGATAAACACTTGTGGTGAATGGTCTTTGTTGTTTCGCTGGTCTCCAAAAAAACACTCGGTGAACAATGGCTGTCCCTGGGAAGCACTCCAGTGACACACAGCTGATTGGGAAAATATTTTATTCAACCGATGTCAGAGTGATGTCTCTCCAAAGGTTCGAGTGGCCCCAAAAGCAAAGATGTTTCAGCTCTCGACAGCAAAGATGTTCGCCCCACAAAGCCCTTGTGCCTCTCTTTCCTTCCCCCTCTCTATCTGTTCTCCCCCATCATTTGTACCTCCTAAGACAACAGATGCCGTCCGAGTCTCACTCTACTGGTTACTTCCGATGCCCTTAAAAGGGCATGGACAAGGGTCTTCCTGGTCACAGACGAATGGCCCTTCCATATTCTAAGTATCTACACATTACTGAAACTAGAGCTTCTCTGTACCGCAAAAATAGCTTATGGTCTCCTCACTGCAGGTCACCATTTAAGAGACGCATAGAATCCAAAATTTACCTCACACAGCTTGATTCAGTAAACTAAATCACAAGTATGGGGAAGACTGCTGTCCAGAGGACCATCAGTGACACCCTCCATCAGGATGGTAAGACACAAAACATTTCTCGAAGAGCAAGTTGTTCACTGATTGCAGTTTCAAAGTACATCCACAAAAAGTCTGTTGGAAGGGGGAAATGTGGCAGGAAACGCTGCACAACCAAGAGAGATGACCACAGTCTTAACAGCATTGTGAAGAAGAGTCACTTCTAGAATTTGGGGGAGCTTCAAAGACAGTGGACTGAAGCTGGAGTCCAGGTATCAAAAGCCACTGTTCACAGACGCGTCCGGGAAATAGGCTACAATAGCCGTATTCCCATGGTCAAGCCACCTCTGAACTCAAGACAACGGAAGAAGCGTCTGACTTGGGCTATGGAAAAGAAGCACTGGACAGTTGCAGAGTGATCCAAAGTCCTCTTTTTAGACTAAAGCAAGTTTTGTATTTCATTTGGAAGTCAAGGCGCCAGAGTCTGAAGAAAAGGCTGGAGAGGAGCAAAATCCAAGTTGCTTGAAATCCAGTGTGAAGTTCCCACAGTCAGCGATGGTTTGGGGAGCCATGTCAGCTGCTGCTGTTGGTCCACTGTGTTTCATCAAGTCCAGAGTAAATGCAGATTTTAGAGCACTACATGTTTCCGTCTGCTGAAAAGCTCTAAGGAGATGATTTCATTTTCCAGCATGATCTGGCACCTGCCACAGTTCCAAAACCACCAGTAAATGGTGTACTGACCATGGCATTACTGTCCTCGATTGGCCTGCCAATTCCCCTGACTTGAACCCCATAGAGAATTTGTGGGGTATTGTGAAGAAGAAGCTGAAAGACACCAGACCCAACAATGCAAATGACCTAAAGGCCGTTATTGAAGCATCCTGGGCATCCATAACACCTCACCAATGCCACAGGCTGATTGCCTCCATGCCACGCCGCATTAATGCAGTAATCCATGCAAAAGGATTCCAACCAAGTACTGAGTGCATCAATGGACATTTTCAGATGTTTGATTTTGTTTTGCTGTTATAAACCTTTTTCTTTTGCTTGGTCTGAGGAAATATATTAATATTTTGAGATAGGATATTTGAGTTTTCTTAAGCTGTAAGCCATAATCAGCAATATTAAAATAATAAAAGGCTTGCAATATTTCACTTGATTTGTAATGAATCCAGAATGTATGGCATTTTAGTTTTTTTAATTGCATTACAGAAAATAAAGAACTTTATCACAATATTCTAATTTTCTGAAACAGTCCTGTATGTGTATTCTGTTGTTTTGTTGTTTTTTACCGTGGTACCGAATTAGTATCGAGAATTGTGGAAAATCACAGGTATTGGTGCCAACTACTGAAATTCTGGTATCGTGACAACCCTACTTCCAACCATATCTTTTCATTGCCCTCAGTCCAAGGCTGGCGTCTAGCGTTAGGCAACATACGACGTCACATCAACCATTAGGCAAAACACAAGATATAATCAAGCATTCAGCATTCTTAGACGCCCTTGGCAATGTCCGTAATTTAGAAAAACATCTGTCATGCATTGAACAGTTTAAAAGGTCATTAGGCTATTCAGGCAATATACCCAAAATTATTTGTTATTTCAAAGTACACAAGAATACAGATCAGATCATGAAGTTATAAAAACATTTCTCTTGACCACTTATATATATGTATAAAAAAGTGTCTAGTTATGTCATCTTTATTGATTTGGATTGGAGGGATAAT
Organism: Syngnathus typhle; assembly: GCF_033458585.1. NCBI lineage: Eukaryota > Metazoa > Chordata > Actinopteri > Syngnathiformes > Syngnathidae > Syngnathus > Syngnathus typhle. The sequence continues at coordinate 12,066,886 of NC_083749.1, read as the reverse complement.
TATATGCTTACAATTTTCTTTTATTGATTTAATGTGTGAATATAATTGTGTGCCTTTGTACTTTAATCAATGAGGTCAAAGTCAAAGTCTGCTTCATTGTCAACGTCTTCACATGCCGAGACACACAAAGAGATCGAAATTACGTTTTCTCTATCCCACGGTGACAAGACATATTACACGATAGACATACAAGTAAACGACGCAATATAAAAAACAAGAAGGAACAAACAATAAATAATAAGAGTAATAATAAATAATAAATAAACAGATAACACAACAAATAAGAGCCAGTGTGCATACACTGCATAGAGACAGTAAAAGTACAGGACGCTACGCAGAACGGGGAAGCGAGTTCAGGATCCTAACAGCCTGGAGTATGAAGCTGTTTGAGAGTCTGGTGGTGCGGGAGCGCAGGCTTCTGTACCTCATCCCAGAGGGCAGAAGCTCGAACAAAGAATGAGCGGGGTGACTCACATCACTCACAATCGTGGTCGCCTTGCGGGTGAGATGGGAGGTGTAAATGTCCTTCAAGGAGGGGAGCGAAGCGCCGTGTTCACTATGCGCTGTGTAGTCAGTGCAGCCGCCACCCCAAACAGCAATACAGCTGGAGAGGACGCTCTCAATGGTGCCGCGGTAAAATGTAGTCATGACGGCCGGAGGAGCGCTCGCTCGCCTGAGTTTCCGCAGGAAGTACAGGCGGCGCTGGGCTTTCTTTGCCAGTTTGCCGGTGTTGGTGGACCAGGAGAGATCCTCACTGATGTGCACCCTCAGGAACTTGGCGCTGCTCACTCTCTCCACCACAGCACCGTCGATGGTCAGCGGCAGGTGTTGGGTGTGACCCTTCCGGAAGTCCACAACAATCTCCTTGGTCTTGTCGACGTTCAGCAGGAGGTTGTTCTCCCTGCACCACGTGGTCAGAAGGTCAACCTTCAGCCTGTATTGAGTCTCGTCTCCCTCGGTGATGAGACCCACCAGAGTCGTGTCGTCAGCAAACTTCACTATACGGTTGTCGCTGTAGGTTGCAGTGCAGTCATGCGTCAGGAGGGTGAAGAGCAGCGGACTGAGCACACAGCCTTGGCGGGCCCCCGTGCTCAGCGTGATGCTGGCGGAGATTTTGTCGCCAACACGTACTACCTGTGGCCTCTGACAGAGGAAGTCCAGTAGCCAGTTGCAGAGGTAGGTACTGAGGCCCAGCGTGTCAAGTTTGCTGATGAGGCGTTGTGGCACAATGGTGTTGAAGGCAGAACTGAAATCCAATAACAGCAATCTCACATACGAGTCCCTTCTCTCCAGGTGGGTGAGGGCCGAGTGGAGGGCAGAGCAGATGGCATCCTCAGAGGACCATTTGGCTCGGTACGCAAACTGGAAGGGGTCAATGGTAGGAAGGAGAACGGATCGGATGTGCTCCATGACGAGCCGCTCAAAGCACTTTATGATGATGGGCGTAAGTGCCACGGGGCGGTAGTCATTGAAGCAGGACGGAGCGGGTTTCTACAGCACAGGTACGATGGTGGCAGCTTTGAAACACGACGGGACGATGGCCTGCTGCAGGGAAGTGTTAAAGATGTCTGTGAAGACATCCGTCAGCTCACCAGCGCAGTCCTTCAGCGCTCGACCCGGGATGTTGTCAGGGCCCGCCGCCTTACGGATGTTGATAGCGGCAAGCACCCTCCTCACGCTGTCGGCGGAGAGGCACAGGGGCAGCTCGTGTGAAGGGGGAGTGGCCTTCAGCGGGCAAGTGCTGTTCTGAGCGTCGAAGCGAGCAAAGAAGCGGTTGAGGTCATTGAGCAGACGGACGTCGCCTTCACAGCTCTGCGGCGCGGGCTTGTAATTCGTGATGGTCTGAATGCCCTGCCAAAGGCTCCCTGCTGTCCTTGAAGTGGGCGGTAATTTTGCACGAGAACGCCCTCTTTGCATCTTTGATGCCCCGGGACAGGTCAGCCCTCGCAGTCCTCAAGCCAGCCTCATCCCCCGCTCTAAAGGCTTTGTCCCTGGCCCTCAGCAGCCTGAAGACAGCACCTGTCAGCCATGGCTTCCGACTAGCCCGAGTAACGATGGATTTTGAGAGAGTCACATCATCAATGCACTTCCTGATGTAGGAGGAAACAGAGTCAGTATACTCCTCAATGGTGTGAGCATATCTGTGTTTGTAGCTCGGTGGGAATTTTTGGAACCCATTTTCTTCAATGGGCTTGTGGCTCTGGGGCATTTGTGTGTGGCGCAGCAGAAATCGCCGTATCCTGCAGAAGATTAATTGGATCAAACTTAATGAACATACTAAAGAATGAAATATTGCTGTATTCAATTTGTAATCCCAGTCTTGTTTATTTTGTGTGAAATTAAAACAAAATCGAAGTGTATATACCGTATTTTTCGCACCATAAAGCACACTGGATTATAAGGCGCACCCTTATTTAATTTTTTATTTTAGAAATTATTTCATATATAGGGCCCACTGGATTAAAAGGCGCATAAAATAGAAGATATACTTCAACAAACTGAGGTTGACTAGGGTTGCGGTATGCATCCACCAGCCAATAACCAATGAGCCCTCTGTAAACAATCGCGTTTCTCAAACTATCTCCTATAAAATGATCGGAACTGACTAAAGTTCGATCTAACACATTGGTACTGCTTACTTATGTTTCCCTTCCATATCGATCCGTAAATTTACTCGAAACATTAATGGAGCAGCCTATTTTGAAACGAAATAGCCTCGTGCATATAGCAGCTATCATTATAGCATTAGCCACCCGCAAACTCCCATGAGCCTCTGCTCCCAGACTCCCATGAGCCTCAGCAAAGTGTTGTGGCAGCCCCTTGTAAACAATCACGTTTCTCAAACTCTCTCCCATAAAAGTGATCAGAACTGACTAAAGACTGATTTAACACATTGGTGCTGCTTATTTACGATTCCGTTGGATATTGAGCCGTAAACGTACTCGAAAACATTAACGGAACAGCCTATTTTGAAATGAAATAGCCTCGCGGATACAACAGCTATTCAAAGACGCCCCCTGACCACGGTTGCCGTCATGCTGGGAAGCGATGCGACCTTGTAATTTACTAGTTGTACTGAAAGGTACTGAAACATTTTGGGAGAGCGCTGTGTACAACCAGTATGGATCAACAAATTCATCAATTGATCCATATATAAGGCGCTCTGCATTATAAGGCGCACTGTGGGTTTTTGAGTAAATCTTAAGTTTTTAAGTGCGCCTAATAGTGCAGAAATTACGGTAGTGCGCCAAATTAACTAAATTTCTTGTTGAAAACTGGGCGGGACAAGCCAAAAATAAACAAGCAAAAATTATGTTTACGCAGTAAAAAACATTGAGTGAATACTAATCTCTGATTCTGTTTTTCCTTTTAGGGATTCCTGATTGCTCTAATGAGAGCTCATGGAGAAGATAGATTTTCAGAGGTGGTTGGAGTCAATCTCTACCACTTTCCTTACACTAAATGACCAGCAGCGTAACCAGTCATTGGACCACATTATATTCCTCAGTGGTGCGGCCCAGCTTCGCCATTTGTCAAATGGCTTGGAAGCACTGCTCAAACGTGACTTTCTGCGACTCCTGCCTCTGGAACTGGCTTTCTATTTGCTGCGCTGGTTAGATCCACAGACTTTACTGTGTTGCTGCCTCGTCTCCAAGCGCTGGAATAAAGTAAATATTTCAGTAATGTTTGTTTATAAGATGTGTGAAATGGATTTCGCTCAATTATAAAACATGAAATATTTTCACGCATATAAACAAATTTATTGTCTGGCTCTGCAATGGCACAGATCTCAAAATTAATTCTTTCATTGCAGCCAATTGGTATGTTCCCGAGGGTCAATCAAGGCGCTTTTCCGTTAGCGCAGCTGGACACCAAAACGACCTTGCTTGGCTTCGGATGTTCGTTTTTCCATTGGATTTTTTCAGGGACGAGCAATAGCATTGGAACCAAATTTCAGAAATATCTCGGTGACATGACTAGTTGAATGGAGGCCGCCAAGGTAGAGATTAATTTTAACAAAAGGGAAAAAAACACCTTGTACTGAAGAAAAAAGAGGGATTGCAAAATGTTCAACACAAAGTGCTCCAAAAGGGAGAGTTCTTGACAAAGTGCAGTGAAAGGGACTATGAAAAACTAACAATGAAAGGGTTGTCACTGTAGCGACAAGACGAGGGCGAAGCGATTCAGGAGCCGCAAACTATATAACACATGAGGATAAGTTGGAACAGGTGGATTTTATTGTCTACATTGGAGAGGGATATAGGGTGGTAACTAGATGGCAGTGTTGGGTCTTTATTTTGTTTAAGAAGGAGTGAATTGATACTGTAATGGTGCTAGCTGGAGGTTTTGATTTTTGTATTGATTTGTTTTACATTCTAATGAAAAGTGGAGCTAACGTGGACCGAAAATGTCTTTAGAACTCAGCCGGGAAGCCATCAGGGCCTGGAGCTTCATTATTCGGTATGCTTCTTCGTGCTGAACACAGTTCCTTCTGTTATAGTTAGTTCAAGGTTAGATATTTGACGTTCATTGAAATGAGTTAATTCAATGCTGTTGAAAAAAAGAGTCAATGTCTTCCTGGGTAGGGTTTATTTCTGAAGTATATAGGTGGCTGTAGAAGTAAAAAACCTATTTCGTCTGGTGAGCTGGTTGGCTTCCCTGCTGGGTTCTTAATGAATGCAATCATTGCTTTTTTTCTTATTTCGTTTGATTTGGGATGCTGAGTATTTACCTGATTTATTTCTATGATGGAAAGAATCTTACCTTAATCGATGTATCAAAAATAGTTTGTAATGTTTGTTAATTGTTTCATTGAGATCGAGGTGACATTTTTTGATTTCATTCTGTTTTTTTTTCTGTTGGATTGTCTGTTTTCTAGATAACAGATTTTAGCTACCAGGACTACTTCATGTTCTTTTTCCCTTTTCTTTGTGTGTGATGAGAATGAGATTATTTTCCCTCTTTGTACTGATTTTCCTGTTTTCCACCGAAGGGATAGAGATAATTCAGGAAAACCAATCATTTGTAGAAATAATTTTGAGTATTTACGAACGTATGGGAATTCAGGGCTATTTGCTGGAGCAACAGAAAACATGTATGCCATTATTTTCAGTAGATGGACATTCTTTAAAAAAGGAATAACAAAAGTAAACTGAAATATAAAGTTTTAAATATTAAAGTGGTATGAGGAAATGTAAAATTTCCATTTCAATTTCATTTTTAATTTACAATTATTGCTTTCATAACCAGCTCAGTGGCCTAGTGGTAGAGTGTCCGCCCTGAGACTGGAAGGTTGTGGGTTCAAACCCCGGCCGGGTCATACCAAAGACTCTAAAAATGGGACCCACTGCCTCCCTGCTTGGCACTCAGCATTAGGGTTGGAATTGGGGGGGTTACATCACCAAATGATTCCCGAGCGCGGCACCGCTGCTGCTCAGTGCTCCCCTCTCCCCCAGGGGATGGATTAAAATCACACGGGGATGGGTTAAATGCAGAGGACAAATTTCACCACACCCAGATGTGTGTGTGACGATCATTGGGACTTTAACTTAACTTTAACTTTAACTTCATTTAACTGGCTGAAAACCTTCTCTAGTATTTGCATAATGTTACTACAGCTATCACATTTTGTACATTTTCACACACCTTTTACTGGGAAAGCACTTTATGAAAAACAACTTGTAGCATATGTTCTTTTTAAGTCTGGTTCCTATGATTTTAGGCTGTTCAAACATTCTCTCTCTTTAGGTGATTAATTCATGCACAGAAGTGTGGCAGAACGTTTGTCGGGAGCTTGGCTGGAGAATTGATGAGTCCATTCAGGATGCATCTCATTGGAAGGCTGTCTACCTGAAGGCTAAACTGCGTATGATTCAACTAAAGGACCAGAAGGCTTTTGAGACATCCTCACTCATTGGCCACAGTGCTCGTGTGTACGCTCTCTATTATAAGGATGGTCTTCTCTGCACAGGTATGATTATGCTTAATTTACAGTGATTTTAGTTCATTAAATAAACAGTCATCAGACAAAGTACATTTATTTCATTTTCAGTGGAATTTACTTTAAACTAGACCTGCGAGCAGCAATTAAGGGCCCTCGCAGCCCTGACACAGTAATACGGCATTTCACAATATTTTTATATATCGTCAATGAATGAAACCAGTTGCTGCTTACTGTTAATAGGGGAATATCTAAATTCCAGACATGGTTCAAAAATAATAAATTGTTACTCAACAAACTTCATGCTATTTTAGAGAAGGAGCAATAACTAGGAAATAAAGTTAATGGTAAATGGCTCCACTATTCAAAGAGTTAATGAATATAGATTATCAGGAGTAACGGTGGATTACCTTTTGGAAACCTTGTACCTGGAAGCACAAGTACATAAGAAATTAGCAACAGTATATCTCCTGTGAAGGCTACAAAATAAAGTTAATACTTCAACATTAAAAATAGTTTCTTCAGCACTAATAGCTTTGAAGAATAAGTCGCCCCAGCAATAAAATGCATAATAAAGTAGAAAAAGACACAAGTTGCACCGGAGTACAAGTTGCATTTTTAGGGGAAATTTATTTGATAAAATCTAACACCAAGAACAGATGTCATCTTGAAAGGCAATTTAAAATAAAAATATGAACGGTAGGGGCCTGTGGAATAATTTGAACTGCGGCGCGGCACACGGCAATGTTGACAAAGGACGATCGATGGATTTAATGAACTGGAGTGACACAGATGTTTTTATAAACGTGTTATTTATGTAATAGTTTTTTTTAAATAACTGAATGTTACGTCAGGCCCGTTCTCAGCTCCTCGTTTGTGTTTGTCACGTTAGCATACCGTAATGTTTAGCCTGTTGTTGCTCGTTCATGTCTGTTCTTGGTGTTGGATTTTGTCGAATAGATTGCCCCCCCAAGATGCAATTTATACTCCGGAGCGACTTATATACCGTTTTTTTCCGTGTATAGTGCGCCCCCATGTATAGTACGCACCCCTAAAAATGGCATGCTGATGCTGGAAAAAAGCTTGTACCCATGTATAATACGCACCCAATTTTTATGAATTTTTTTAAAAAGAAAATTTAATTTTTTTTTTTTTTTTAAGTCCCAATGATCGTCACACACGCAGGGAGGCAATGGGTCCCATTTTTATAGTCTTTGGTATGGTCTTAACTAGGCTGGATGTAATTTTTTTTGTTGGCGTTGATTTCTCCGACTGCCCGTAAACGCACCACCGCGCTCCGTGCGCATGGAGCGTGTTTGAAGTGAACAGCAGAGAAGAAAGGAACAAGGCAAAGTGTTGTGAAATAAAATATTACCTGTAATACGGATTTAGGTAGAGAACTGAACTCTCGCTCTTTATATAGCTGACGTGTCTTGCTCATCCGTTCTGCGCATCTGTAATGGCGGCCTCCGTATGATATCCGGTTTGCGTGTGTGCGAGAGCGAGAGAGAGCGAGAGAGAGAGCGCGCGAGAGAACGCTCAACCGTAGCGCGCCGCCGACCGCCCAACTGCACCGGGCTGGTCGATTATTGTGACAGAGCCGTCGCTGAAATTTAGAAGATATTTTTAAAGTCCTGATGTACTTTCTAAAATTTAAGTGGACCTCAGTGCGCACTGCGCAGGGAGCTTAATTTGGTGCGGTCGCGCAACCGCAGCGCGCCGGGCGCTCACTGTCGCATTGCTTAAAGAGCGCCTTTGTGTTTTAGGATGAACAGCAGAGACCAAAGGAACAAGGCAAAGTGTTGTGAAATAAAATATTACCTGTAATACGCATTTTGTTATTTGCTGATTGAAACTGCTAATTAAACTGTGAATTGAAACTAATAGGAAGAAAACAACTCTCGCTCTTTATATAGCTGACGTGTCTTGCGCATCCGTTCTGTGCATTTTATTTCACAACACTTTGCCTTTCTTCTCTGCTGTTCACTTCAAACACGCTCCATGCGACCGGAATGCTCTCGTATCAGACGCTTGCTCGATCACCTGCTCGTTTGCTGTCCCGTGCGCGCACGAAGCGCGGTGGTGCGTTTATGGGCAGTCGGAGAAATCAACGCCAACAAAAAAAATTACATCCAGCCTAGTTAAGACCATACCAAAGACTATAAAAATGGGACCCATTGCCTCCCTGCGTGTGTGACGATCATTGGGACTTAAGAAAAATAAATAAATAAATAAATTTAAAAAAAAGAAAAATTTTTTTTTTTTTTTGTACCCATGTATAATGCGCACCCCAGATTTTAGGACAATAAATTAGTTAAATTTTGCGCACTATACACGGAAAAAAACGGTATTTTTTTTTTCTTACATTTTTGGGCATTTTATGGGTGGTGCGACTTATACTCCGAGCGACTTATAGTCCAAAAATTACGGTACCTGTCTGGAGCCGCAAAAATCTAAAAGCCTTTTATAATGCAACATAGACTGTCAATACATAAGTTGTATGCCTACTATTAAAATAATTTAATGAAAAATAATGGTGTCAATTTGATCATTTCTTCTTGCGGCCCATTAGAGTTCATGTACCTGCATAGCAGCGCTGTCTGTTTGATATTGGTCACGTCACACGATTCATCCATGACAGGCAATTGAGAAAGCTGGAGCTGAATTGATGTCCTTGATTTGCTGATCGGTGATATTGTTTGTGCGGAGAGGCATGTCTTTAATTTTCTGAATGATCTCGGTTTTGTTTTTGAAGTTTGAAAATAAGCACTCTGATATTTTAATGAATGAATCCTTCATGTACTCAGTAAATGGTTTTCCGCATTTTATTATCTCCCGGGCTGCAACAAAACTTCGGAGTCGGAGTCAGCTTTATTGTCAATTCCTTCATGCCAAGACACACAAAGAAATCGAAATTACGTTTCCTCCATCCCACGGTGACGAGACACAGTACACGAGTAACATACAAATAAACAACGGGGGAGAGAGTTCAGGACCCCAAAAGCCTGGAGATCACAAACTTCGCCAGAGGCGAGCAGTGCTTGCATCCCACCACAGAGTCCCGGCACCATTCGTCACGGATGTAGACGCGCAACTTGCAGCAGTAGTTGGAGATGACATCCACTTCTTGAAACTGTTTCTTCAGTCCTCAAATTTCTCCACCAGCAGTGCAATTCCATCTTTCCTCTCAGTTGCAACTGGGTGATCAGCAACAAATTTAGCATGCTTTAGCTGAAAATGTCACTCCGAATTCCTCTTCTTATTTGACAACTTCTCATTGCATATCAAACATGCAGTGCTTCAGCATTGGCAATGAAAGCAAAGAGTTCAGTCCTTCTTTCTTAAAGCCTCTGCTCTCATCAGCAATGTTTCTCAATTTGCCTTTTGAATCCATGACCCATCACTCACACACTTGTTTGTTTACAACTCACCTGTGCTGTGTCGCAGGCTATGACGCAATTTTGCTATTTGCCGTCATTCTTAAATTTGGTATTTTTTAAATAGATTTACAACTACATACATTTTTACAGCGTAAGAATGGTTGAGTCATGATTACCATCTAAAAACTGTATTTAAATAACCACCACCAAAAAAAAAAAAAGATTTTCACGCATTTTTGAAAAAACTCCAGGGAGCCGCTAGGGGCGTGCTAAAGAGCTGCATGTGGCTCTGGAGCCGCGGGTTGATGACCCCTGGTATAGACTAAGAATCAGAGAAACACTTCATTTGCAAAATAATTCAGAATGCAGTGTTTATTATTGAAGTCATAATTTTGGTATAGTGACTACACTAACTGCATAATGTTTTATTTTCTAGGATCTGATGATCTCTCTGCAAAATTATGGGATGTACGCACTGGGCAATGCATTTATGGAATTCAGACTCACACCTGTGCCACAGTGAAGTTTGATGAACAAAAGCTTGTGACTGGGTCCTTTGACAACACCATTGCATGCTGGGAATGGAGCACAGGAGCCAAAATTCAGCACTTTCGGGGCCACACAGGAGCAGGTTGGTTCAGTCGACATGCTTGCTGATTGATTGAAGATCATTATATAAATGTGTTTCTAAAACAAAATTTGTTCAATTATTCTAAACACAGCTGAAGATTTTTCCAATCTTAATCTAAGAAAAAGGGTGGTCGAGAAATAAAGATGAGATTTACGGGGAAAATAAGCTTTAGGGGATTTAGGGTCTCTGTCATTGCAATTAGGTAAGATAGCTAAAGCTTATATGTGACTCAAAAGAGATGACCAGGTCTCATCAGGAGGTTAGGGAACCCTTAAAGGTGAACAGAAATGTCTCAAGTTTTATGGAGAGCAGTAGCTCCCTGATGCGTCTGCCATGAGAGGGAGGCCGAGGGAGTGTCCTGTTAAGAAGTATAAAACGACTAGCTAGCATGGTGTTAAAGGCAGGTTCGTAGCAGTTTTGAAGCCACAGGAGTGCCAAATAAAGCCACACATGATTCAGGGGAGATAGCTGCATCATATGGTGTGTTAAGTGTGTTAAAAAATCTGTCTAACTTTTGGCAAGCCTAGGGCAGGACCAAAACTCATAGGAATGGTCTGCTTGGGACAAGTTCACATCTATTGCACGTATCTATCACATTGGGGAAAATCCGAGATCGTCTTGAATTTCTGTTTTGAGAATTGTGCACCACTTTACAAGACCATGCTTTGCACAGATTGGGAATGAGTGCCCTAAATGTAGCACCTGTTGCCAATAATTGTCGGGTATTGTGGTACCCAGACCCCTTTTCTAGGATTCCCTTAGACCGGAAGGCGGGTTCACTATTGTATTGCTAATTGTTAATGATAGAGATTAGCCATTTATTTCTTAGATTGAGAGCTAATAACCATTTTAACCAAGTTAACCTGGCCTACCAGGGATGTTAGGAGACCAGGTTCTAAAATTGTAAAATTATTGGCATAATATCTGCTACAAACACAAGCCTTGAGTCTAACCACAGTTCAACACATGGCTATCCTATGTCTTATTTTCATCGCATTTGAATTAAGATGAGACACCATCAGTGATAATAATGAGAATCAGAATCAGTTTTATTGACCATTGATCTCAGCCTCTGTACGACAGTATAGTGACTGACAACATTCAGGCAACTAACAACATTTAAGTCGCGAGAGCAGGATGTTATTGCAGAGTGATGTCTCTGAGTCATCATGAGCGGTGTGAGTTCATCAGAGCGACAGCCTGGGGGAAGAGGCTATGTCTGCTGGTTTTGGCGTACAGCGCTCTGTAACGGCGTCCGGAGGAGAGTAGTTTGAACAGACTGTGACCTGGGTGAGAAGGGTCTGCAGAGATGTTACTTGCACGTTTCCTGGTCCTGGACAGGTAGGCTGGATAGGAGGTTGGTCCCGATTGTCTTTTCCGCAGACCTGATTGTCCGTTGCAGTCTGTTCTTGTCTTGTTTGGTGGCCGATCCAAACCAGACAGTGATGGAAGTGCAGACGATAGACTGGATGATGGCAGTCTAGAAGGTCTTCAGCAGCTCCTGTGGCAGGTTGAACTTCCTGAGCTGTCTCAGAAAGTACAACCTCTGCTGGGCCTTCTTCCGGACATAGTCTATGTGGCTGGCCCCTTTTTTTGAATACATGCAATGGAGTTTAGACAAATGTATCGCTTCTCTTGTTCACAGCAGTATGTTCATCTCATGATGTCAGACAAACAAGGATTGCTTAAGGCGAGCAGTATGGACCTCTCAACGATGTCATTTTTCAAAGCGACATATTGTCAAGTCTAAGTACCATCCATCCATCCATCGATCCATTTTCTGAACCGCTTAGTTCAGTCCACGGGGGCCGCGGGAGTGCTGGAGCCTATCCCAGCCGTCATCGGGCAGTAGGCGGGGGACACCCTGAACCGGTTGCCAGCCGGTCGCAGGGCACACAGACAAACAACCATTTGCACTCGCACTCACACCTAGGGACAATTTGGAGTCCTCGATCGGCCTACCAAGCATGTTTTTGGGATGTGGGAGGAAACTGGAGTACCCGGAGAAAAACCTCACGGGCCTGGGGAGAACATGCAAACTCTGCACAGGGAGGGCCGGAGGTGGAATCGAACCCGCACCCTCCTAACTGTGAGGCCGACGTGCTACCCAGTGCGCCACCGAGCCGCCCAGTCTAAGTACCATCAGACATAATTTTACACGCTATAACAAAGAGGAGAAGACAACCAGGATTGGTTTACTCGCGAGGAGAATTGCAGAGAGGGTTTTGGATATATTTTCCATCAATTCTGAGTTCTTACTCTGCAGAGGCGTTGCTACACGAAAAGGATGGGGTTTGGAACTGTAGCAACGCTGCCTATTTAAGGAATGTTAGTGACCATCGTCGACCCATGACCCCAGCACTGGAATTGCAGAGTCTGTCCTGTTTCCTCAACCAGTTGGCTTCTCCATAGTTGGCTGATTTGTCCTCGACTGTGATTAGATAACTTGAAGCACGTTGAATGCCGCTTTCCTGTGGAACAATGCAACTAAACCTTTGCTAAGTTTATCTTCTTTGTAAACTAACACAACACACAATAATAATGAGTAAATAACCCTAAACACTTCAACACACATTAAGTAAATGTGACTTGTATGCAGTTCCTTAAACAAACATTGAGTAAATATAGGATAACTTATATGCAACTACTTCAAACTGTATGTCTTTTCTGTAACACTTAACAAAGAAAAACAGTTCTGATCAACAACAATCTATGAATCAAAGCTACAGAGTTGATTAGAAGGGAAAACAGTTCCTTCTAATTAAAAAAAGAACATTTTGCCTGTACGAAGACGCTCTGCTCATCGCTAGTGAAGGCCTCTTACAGAAATAAACAGAATGATAAGAAAAGGACAGGAAAGATACATAAAACTGATTGGAGGTCAAAGGACATCCCTGGAACTAGATAAGAAGAACTTACCGTATTTTTCGGACTAAAAGTTGCTCCGGAATATAGGTCGCATTAGCCATACAATGCACAATAACGTGAAAAAAAAAACATATATAAGTCGCTCCAAGTATAAGTCGCATTTCAGGGGAAATGTATTCGACAAAATCCAACACCAAGAACAGACATGAACGAGCAACAACAGGCTAAACGATAGCTATGCTAATGTGACATAAACACAAACGAAGAGCTGAAAATGGGCCTGACGTAACATTCAGAGTTATTCAACTAACTATTACATGAATAACACGTTTATAAAACCATCTGTGTCACTCCAATTCATTAAATCCATCGATCGTCTTTTATGTCAACAATGCCGGCCGGGTGCGCGCCGCTGACGGCGCTTGCACTTCAAAATATTCCACAGGCCCATAGAACGATATATATAAATTATATATCAAATAACTATTATATAAGCAATAATATTATCAAACCATCTGTGTCACTCCAAATCATTAAATCCATCGATCAAATTCCTCGTCCTTTGTCAACAACGCCGCGTGTGCGCCCTGACGTCAGCCTCGTTGTTATTCCACAGCGTTGTAGCGTCAACAAAGTACAAGGAAAGACGTGGGTTTGGTAAACAGCTCTTTATTTAACAAAACAAGAATTCAACGAGCCAACAACTACTTAACTGTAACGATAAAAACATATACAAGTTGCTACATGAAATTAAATACATCAAATAACTATAACATAAATAGTTCACCGCCACACGGCCCCAAGCACCGCCGTCGACTTCCAGGCGTGTGGCGGCGTGGACTTCCATCCCCGAAGGTGGCACTTCCAGCCACGGAGGTGGAAGAGAGCTCCATAGAATAGGACCGGGCGTGCGTAAAAGCCATGTCCGAGCCCCACCCACTGTCTCCGGACAGCCACCCGGCCGAGCGCCGGCCCCCGACTTCCATCCACGGAGGTGAAAGAGAGCTCCGTAGAGTAGGACCGGGCGTGCGTAAAAGCCATAATAGTTTTTCAAACCTTCTGTGTCACTCCAAATCATTAAATTCTTCAAACGCTTCGTCCTCCGTGTCACTTACAAAGAAAGCCGCTAATGATGCCGGTAGTACGTGGGGCCCTTCGTCATCTTCGTCATGCCTTGATCGAATCTTTGTCTTTTATAAAAACAACCGCCGCGCCGCTGGCGTCACTTGAAATTCAAATTACAGTAAACCCTTGCTACATCGCGGTTTGTTTATTGCAGGGTCACTTTTTTCTTTTTTTTAAAAAATTTTTTCATATTAGTCGCTCCTCAGTATAAGTGCCCCCCCCCCCTCCACCCAAAAATACGCGACCTATAGTCCTACAAATACGGTAGTTGAACGAAAGGAGTTCAACTTGTGAAATATTAGGCCCCAGTTCTGGTAGGCCAAGGCTTCACCGCTAAATTCTTCCAACATTTCCTTCCTGTTTATCACATATTTGCTCAAATTCACACATGATCATAACAAGTGTTCACACTAAAAAGGACAAACGTTGCGATGTCATTCAGAATCACACGGATCTGGGAAAAGTCTGGTAACCCAGATGAAGGAATTTTGCCATCATCATCATCATGGTTCCGCTCAGACATTCGGTACATCTGAGCAATCTCGTTTTCCATAGGCGATATTGCTGTAGTGATGAGACGATTAAACAGACCACGAAGAGATAGTATACAACAACATCCATATAAGGTGAGCATAGCAGCAAACACTGCAACTGATATTAAAATTGAGGACACAAGGGCTTTACACTTCCCAAAAGCAGTCATCTACCGTTTTTTTCCGTGTATAGTGCGCCCCCTAAAAATGGCATGCTGATGCTGGAAAAAAGCCTGTACCTATGTATAATACGCACCCAATTTTTGTGAATTTTTTTTTATGACATTTTTTTTTTGTTTGTTTTTATTGTTTTTGTTTTTTTAAGTCCCAATGATCATAGGGAGGCAATGGGTCCCATTTTTATAGTCTTTGGTATGGTCTTAACTAGGCTAGATGTAATTTTTTTTTGTTGGCGTTGATTTCTCCGACTGCCCATAAGCGCACCACCGCGCTCCGTGCGCGCACGGGAAAGAGGCGTGCGGACGTGAAAAAGGCGGCTCTGTATGGGAGAGACGTTGAAGAGGAATAAAAACACCCTTGGAAACCAAAACTTGGTGATTTCAAGTTTCATTTCGAGGGACATTTGTCATGTCTCGTCCCCAGTTTTGGTATGTGTCTAGGTTGCCATAGTTTCTGTTCGCGTCGCCCCTCTCTTCCTGTGTCACCTCAATCGATGTAACGTGTTTTGTATTTAAGTCCTGTCTGCCCCTCGCTCACCGTCGGATCATTGCATGTGTTACTGTCATGATGTCTGTTTGCTTTCTGTTCCTGTCTTAGGTAATGTCACCCAGTCTTTTTGTTCCACGACTTTGTCGGTCAGTCCTGTTGTTGGTTTTGTTTTCTAAAAAAAATTAAAAAAAAAAAAAAAAAAAATTTGTACCCATGTATAATGCGCACCCCAGATTTTAGGACAATAAATTCGTTAAATTTTGCGCACTATACACGGAAAAAAAACGGTACTTGTAGTGCTCTTTCATCATCGTGTTGAGGGATCGCAGGCTTGCAATCGCCTTCGTCAGGCTCCCATCAGGGGCGGTGTCGTGCTGAATGAAGGTGAAGCATAATTCCCCCGAACATTGCGTAGACCCCTCCTTTCTCAGACAACAACATAACAAGAGCACTGTGGTTCTGGATTGACATTAGGGAAGGCGTGGCTAGCTGTTCGTGCACTGCCTTAAGTCTCGTTCGTGTCCGTTTGCCCAATTTCTGCATGTTGCAATGATGTAATTTATCCTGTCAACGTTCTTGTTCAACGTACACCAGCAGCAAATGGAGGACTCCCATCCCGCTGCAATTTGGTCAATTAGTCCTGATTAATCAGGAACTCCTCTGGGGACTCCAATTGCATCAATTTCAGTCAGATCATCGTCTCCTCTCAAATTTAATGAAATTTTGTTTGTTACCAGCTCTTTCCCAGCTCAGTGGCCTAGTGGTAGAGTGTCCGCCCTGAGACTGGAAGGTTGTGGGTTCAAACCGGGTCATACCAAAGACTATAAAAATGGGACCCATTGCCTCCCTGCTTGGCACTCAGCATTAAGGGTTGGAATTGGGGGGTTAGATCAGCAAAGGATTCCCGAGCGCGGCACCGCTGCTGCTCACTGCTCCCCTCTCCCCCAGGGGATGGATTAAAATCACACGGGCATCGCCCTAAATGACAAGCAGTCTCAAAGGGCTTCACATAGACAAACAATTGACAATTATTCTCAAAGCATCCCCTGAACTTAAGCTCCCAAAAGGGCAAGGAAAAACTCACAAAAACCCTACCAGGGGAAAAATGAGTAATTTTTCCACAGATGGAAGGATCCCCCTTTCAGGATCACCAGGCTGCAATGGATGCAGAGAGGGCACATAAAATACACAATATGAAAATCAATAAAAAAGTGGATGTCCAAGTCAAAGCGAAGAGCTGCCGGAGGTGCCCTCGATTGTCCTGGCAGAATCTACAGCGGTCGTTGACAAAGTACCCATATAAACATCATATACTTTCTCCATGGCAGTCCAGATGCGACACAGCAGATCATACTGGAAAGGTCAAATTGATCTTTTAAATCGATACAATGCAGCATAATGTTTTGGGGGTGGTCTATATTAGTTGCCCACTCATCTCTCCTTTACTGATTATGACTGCTAGTTCCCACAAATATCATACTGCTAAAGTTATCAAAACGGCAAAATAGATAGCCACCCAACATGCAATAACATCATTGTTCCATTTTCTTGTTCCCGGTATTTCTCTAAGAGGTAAGGCTACCTTTGACTCACTTTTTCCGATTGAACGTTACCTCAAAAGAATGACCCTTTTGTAATTTGCTAGGTCCACCTCAACTGACCTTTTTGCTATTTTAATGGCAGTTAGTGTAATTAACAATATTCAATATGACCCTTTCCTCTTGGAAGAATGCCACCGTTTCCTTTTCAATGCTCCTAATGAAACCCCAATTTCCTGGTTCCACTAATTACAGTTCCTGTTGAGGGACAGAAACAGCCGCATTAGTGGTTTGTTCTTCTTGCCTTTTAAATATTTTCTCATTTAATCTACCAAATTTGAATCATCCTTAGTTTCCCTTGGTTTTAAAACATGGTAATCTACAGGACTGTCTCAGAAAATTTGAATATTGTGATGAAGTTCTTTATTTTCTGTAATGCAATTAAAAAATCAAAAATGTCATACATTCTGGATTCATTACAAATCAACTGAAATGTTGCAAGCCTTTTATTATCTTAATATTGCTGATTATGGCTTACAGCTTAAGAAAACTCAAATATCCTATCTCAAAATATTACAATATTTCCTCGGACCAAGTAAAGAAAAAAATATTTATAACAGCAAAACAAAATCAAACATTTGAAAACGTCCATTGATGCACTCAATACTTGGTGGGGAATCCTTTTGCACGGATCAATACGGCGTGGCATGGAGGCAATCAGCCTGTGGAATTGCTGAAGTGGTATGGATGCCCAGGATGCTTCAGTCGCGGCTTTTAGCTCACTTGCATTGTTCGGTCTGGTGCAGGGGTGGGCAAACTACGGCCCGCGGGCCACATCCGGCCCACGGGACCGTTTAATTCGGCCCGCCAACCCAGAACAAATTGTATTATTAAACTTTTGGGGGTCATTTTGCCTGCAATGACGGCGTTTCCCCAGTAGATGGCGAAGCGCTCGCCTGCGCATTTACTACCGGAAGCCGTGTCAGAAAGCTCGGTGCACACTCACAAGTGCGTGTACGTACTCAGTAGTACGGACATGGCGCACTCTCGCTCTATTCGTATCAGTCCCGAATTTAGAGCGTAGGCTTTGACGACAGCATTCTTGTAATTCGCGTGCTGAGCTTTCAGATGCAGTTTTGCACTAAAGACACCCACAAACCTTCCCCTGGAATCCTTCCATTAAAATGAGTCGCCCAAGGAAAAGCAAGGTGGACACAGTGCCGAGCGTTTAAAAGAGAGTGGCCAATTTGGCTCGACGTACGCGACGTGACGTTCAGCCACATGAACGTCAACATCAACCCGTCACAGATCGAGGTAAACAGACCAACACCTCGGATCTCGCCTAAGAATTGCCACAACAAATTTTACTCCAGACTATGACGCACTAGCCAAAAAGGGAGACCAACAACACTGTTCCCACTGAAAATGAACGGGAGGCTCTCAAGTTTATTGTAAAAAAATGCATTTTGAGTATGATTTGTACACATAGCAGGGATTGAAACTAGCGACCATTCTCATTTTCAAACAATGCAGGATGCTCAAGGACATTGATGCACCACCTATTTGCGACTAATCTTAACCTGTAAAGTTCTTAAGGCTTATTTTAAGGAAGTGTTTCCCGTTTCCTCACCTCTGTTACCAGGTGTTTGTGAGTTAAAACTCTGCTCTGATTTTCAGATACCCCTCACCGTGTTGCTGTTTTGATTACTTTATTTGGATGTATGCTTTCACCGATTCTTCAAGATGATATATTTGGTCAGAATGTTTGCCGTTTGATGTGATCTCATAAGATAAACATCTTTCATTAATCTGACCTGCCGGCACTGAAGTGATGGAGACTGTTATTCATAATAACAGTGTCGTATTTTATGAGAATCACTGATAGCAGTTTTTTAGTGAATTATTATTTTTTTAATGCTGTTAATAAATGCATTTGTTTTCAAAAAACTTGTTTGGAATATCCATGCTTTACTACCTACTAAAGGCCAAAATATTTTATGCAATGACCTTTACAGGTCGCTTGTATGACTTCACACAAAGCCCACGTCCATCTGCTCCTGGTTCGGCCCTCTGGTCCAAATTTAGAACCCAGTTCGGCCCGCGAGTCAAAAAGTTTGCCCACCCCTGGTCTGGTGTCTTTCAGCTTCTCCTTCACAATACCCCACAAATTCTCTATGGCAGGGGTGTCAAACTCGTTTTTTCACGGGCCGCATTGTAGTCATAACTTCTTTCGGAGGGCTATTACTACTGTCAACCCAAATAAATGTATGAGCACCTCATATTATATACAGTAAAAGCTACAAAACAAACTGACAAATAACTTATTTTCAAATCAGATGAGTAAAAACTGGTTAAATATATAAAAACCAGATATTATTAAAAGTGAAGACAATTTGCAATTCTAGTAATGACACAGATTTGATGCACAATTTCTCTTTGCAAGCCACATAAAATGATGTGGTGGGCCGTATCTGGCCCCCGGGCCTTCAGTTTGACACCTGTGCTCTATGGGGTTAGGGTCAGGGGAATTGGCAGGCCAATCGAGGACAGTAATGCCATGGTCAGTACACCATTTACTGGTGGTTTTAGCACTCTGGGCAGGTGCCAGATCATGCTGGAAAATGAAATCATCATCTCCATAGAGCTTTTCAGCAGACGAAAGCATGTAGTGCTCTAAAATCTGCATTTACTCTGGACTTGATGAAACACAGTAGACCAACACCAGCAGCTGACATGGCTCCCCAAACCATCACTGACTGTGGAAACTTCACACTGGATTTCAAGCAACTTGGATTTTGCTCCTCTCCAGCCTTTTCTACAGACTCTGGCGCCTTCACTTCCAAATGAAATACAAAACTTGCTTTCGTCTGAAAAGAGGACTTTGGACCACTCTGCAACTATCCAGTGCTTCTTTTCCATAGCCCAAGTCAGACGCTTCTTCTGTTGTCTTGAGTTCAGAAGTGGCTTGACCATGGGAATACGGCTATTGTAGCCCATTTCCCGGACGCGTCTGTGAACAGTGGCTTTTGATACCTGGACTCCAGCATCAGTCCACTGTCTTTGAAGCTCCCCAAATTCTGGAAGCGACTCTTCTTCACAATGCTGTTAAGACTAAGGTCATCTCTCCTGGTTGTGCAGCGTTTCCTGCCACATTTCCCCCTTCCAACAGACTTTTTGTGGATGTGCTTTGAAACTGCACTCTGTGAACAGCTTGCTCTTTGAGAAATTTCTTTCGGATGAATGATGGTCCTCTGGACAGCAGTCAGATCAGCAGTCTTCCCCATACTTGGGATTTAGTTTACTGAACCAAGCTGAGTGTTTTTCAAGGCTCAGGAATCCCTTGCAGGTGTTTCGAGTTAATTAGACCAGTGGTCCCCAACCTTTTTTGCGACACGGACCGGTTACATGTCAGAAATATTTTTGCGGACCGGCATTTATATAAATAAATAATATATTTATATAAATAAATAAATACCGTTTTTTTCCGTGTATAATGAGCCCCCATGTATAATACGCACCCTAAAAATGGCATGTTGATGCTGGAAAAAAGCCTGTACCCATGTATAATACGCACCCAATTTTTATGAATTTAAAAAAATATATATAATATATTTTTTTAAGTCCCAATGATCGTCACACACGCAGGGAAGCAATGGGTCCCATTTTTATAGTCTTTGGTATGGTCTTTACTAGGCTGGATGTAATTTTTTTTGTTGGCGTTGATTTCTCCGACTGCCCGTAAAGGCACCACCGCGATCAGATAAAAAGATGAAAGTGACGTGCGGACATGTGAAAAAGGCGGCTCTGTATGGGAGAGACGTTGAAGAGGAATAAAAACACCCTTGGAAACCAAAACTTGCCCCTTGTCGTGACTCGGAGCCGCAACAAATGTTTCGGATTTGTGTAGGGTACATTGTGACAGCAAACGAGCAGGTGATCGAGCAAGCGTCTGATACGAGAGCATTGCGTTCGTATGGAGCGTGTTTGAAGTGAACGGCAGAGACAAAAGGAACAAGGCAAAGTGTTGTGAAATAAAATCTTACCTGTAATACGCATTTTGTTATTTGCTGTTTGTATTAAACTATCACATTCATTGTCAGTCAAGAAGAGAAGAGGACTATTCGCATCGGATCCATAGTGCGCATGGCAAAGTGTTGTGAAATAAAATATTACCTGTGATACGCATTTTGTTATTTGCTGATTGAAACTGCTAATTAAACTGTGAATTGAAACTAATAGGAAGAAAATTGAACTCTTGCTCTTTAAAGCTGACCTGTCTTGCGCATCCGTTCTGCGCATCGAATCCATAGTGCGCATGCGCAGTGATACTGCCTCGGTATGACGTCCGGTCCGCGATGGAGATTAAAAAACAAACAATATTTGACAATAACACACCATCAAGGATTGCACCATCGCATCAAACGATGTGTTGTCAATTATGAATTTCACAGACTAAGTGTGTTGGGCAGGATGGCTGAATGCGATGCGCGATTGACAACAAACAAGAAGAAAGGTGATTTCAAGTTTTATTTCGAGGGAGATTTGTCATGTCTCGTCCCCAGTTTTGCTATGTGTCTAGGTTGCCATAGTTTCTGTTTGCATCGCCCCTCCCTTCCTGTGTCACCTCAATCAATGTAACGTGTTTTGTATTTAAGTCCTGTCTGCCCTTCGCTCACCGTCGGATCATTGCATGTGTTAATGTCATGATGTCTGTTTGGTTTCTGTTCCTGTCTTTGGTAATGTCACCCTGTCTTTTTGTTCCACGTCTTTGTCGGTCAGTCCTGTTGTTGGTTTTGTTGTACCATGATTTTCTTAAAAAAAAAAAAAATTAAAAAAAAGAAAAAAAAAAAAAAATTGTACCCATGTATAATCCGCACCCCAGATTTTAGGACAATAAATTAGTTAATTTTCGTGCATTATACACGGAAAAAAACTGTAACACATTTATAATAAATATATAAATACGATGAAATGAAATGATACGACTGACATAAAAACAAGTACAAATGACAAAAAATAAATTTCCCCATTACGTTGAATTAGTGGGAGCGCTGAGTTTGTTTCTCAGAAACGAGCCGGTCCCATCTAGACGTAATCGGAGACAATGACACCCGAAGTGATTAAGGTTTGTCCTTTATTGCAGGATGCTTGGTCTCCATGTGTTGAAGCAGTTTTGAATGCTTCATTGCCTGGTTAGTTAGCCTGTCGCCACATATTAGCTTTGCAGGCTCGACTGGGGAAACATGTCACGTGATTAATTGATCGTCGATAATTTTTTTTTTTTCTGTGCGGCTTGGCGGCCCGGTACCAAGTGACCCACGGACCGGTACCGATCCGAGGCCCGGTGGTTGGGGACCACTGAATTAGACGATTCAAGTGATTAGTTGAATTCATGATATTCTAATATTTTGAGATAGGATATTTGAGTTTTCTTAAACTGTATGCCATAATCAGCAATATTAAAATAATAAAAGTCTTGCAATATTTCAGTTGATTTGTAATGAATCCAGAATGTATGACATTTTTGGTTTTTTAATTGCATTACAAAAAATAAAGAACTTCATCACAATATTCTAATTTTCTGAGACAGTTCTGTATATTGTCGCCCAAACAATTTTTCATATGGGGTTAAACCCACAGTGCTTGTAATGTTTATGTACAGTTTGACCAGGTCTAAACATTTTGTCCATGGTCTTCCAGTTTCTTCCATGCACTTTCTCACACTTTATACTAATCCTGCACTTTGGCGATGATGTGCACAGTGATTATTAAGTCTTTATGGAATATTGTACTTATTCTCCCTATATATACGATTATTATTATTGGTGCTTCACTCCCCTCCCTGAAGGACATTTAGACCTCCCATCTCACCCGCAAGGCGACCACGATTGTGAGTGATGTGAGTCACCCCGCTCATTCTTTGTTTGATCTTCTGCCCTCTGGGAAGAGGTAAAGGAGCCTGCGCTCCCGCACCACCAGACTCACCAACAGCTTCGTACTCCAGGCTGTTAAGATCTTGAACTCTCTCCCCCCTTCTTCTTAGCGTCCTGTAATTTTGCGCTATATTCTGGCTGTCTGCTGTATGCACACTTGCTCCATTTTTGCTCCTCTTATTTATTCTGTTATTTGTTTATTTATTATTTATTCATCACTCTTATTTATTCATTGTTTGTGCCTTCTTGTTTTTATTTTTTTGTGTTGTTTACTTGTATGTATATTGTGTACTATGTCTTGTCACCGTGGGATAGTCGGAACGTAATTTCAATCTCTGTGTGTCTTGGCATGTGAAGAAATTGACAATAAAGCAGACTTTGATTTTGACTTTTGACCTAATTTAGTCAGTAAGTGTCCCCCATTATCATTAGAAAATATCTTTGAAATCCCGTATCTCGGTATTATTTATTTGCATAAGTTTTGGCCACTATTAAGGCATTCAGTGTTTATGTTGAAGCCAATTCAATCTGTTATGACCAGGCAGTATGACCCTGTGGATTATGTTTCGCACATGTTGAACAAGCTCTACAAATTTCTATCTACAATTTTTTATAAATGTTTTGAATATGAATCAAATTCGTATGTTGTATAAAGCTGACTGAACTGCCCGTTGAGCCATGTGACAACACCATGGCTCAATATTGCTGCCCATTTGTATAGGTTCTTCGGTAGGATAGGTCTGCCTTCTGGTCATTTATAGATGCCATTCTCTACTTTTGCCCCTCATTTTGTACATAATTGAATTTCAGTCTATGGAGTTTGTCGCTGCACATTGTTTAAAATTGCATCAGTGATTTAATCACTTTTTGTTTATATAAAATTTGAAGTGTTTTTTGCGCTGCAGCTTTGCGGTTCTGTCTGCAAGCTTGTTACTACCTCTTGACATCTTATCAGTGCGTGTGCACTGCACACATACATATAGCTACTTTTTGTGGTAATTGGACTGCTTCCACAACTAGTTTAGCAAGTAAATGGATGGCCTCCCCAAACGGGAAGCGACCCATCTAGAAAATGATTAGACATTTTCACTTTTTTGTAGTTTCTTTAGTCACTTTTCAATCATTTTCTGATTTTCGAGCTCAACCTCCTCGAAGACACTCCCAGGACAATTGAAGGCTCCTTCGGCAGCCCTTCGCTCTGACATGGACATCCACTTTTTATTTCATTGATTTTCATATTGTATCATTTGTGCCCTCTCTGCATCCATTTCAACCTGGTGATCCTGAAAGGGGGATCCTTCCATCTGTGGTCCCTTCTCAAGGTTTCTCATTTTCCCCCGGTAGGTTTTTTTTGAGTCTTTCCTTGCCCTTTTGGGAGCTTAAGATCAGGGGATGCTTTGAGAATAATTGTCAATTTTTGTCTATGTGAAGCCCTTTGAGACTGCTTGTGATTTAGGGCTATACAAATAAACTTGACTTGATCATTTACAGCAAAAATCTTAGAAATTTGAATGAAAATCAAAATTTATGTTTTATTTTACTTGATTGTATGACTTACAGAATCCATATGTAGTAAAGTGTGGTATTACTACATATGATTTCATCATCATTTAATTTGACTCATATTCCAAAATGCTCCTCAGTTCACACATGTTCTGCATGTGTCACTGATTGTCTCAACTCATGTTCCTCATCCTAACGTTTTCCTTTGTCAAGGTTCTTAATAAACCAGGGGTGGCCAACCCGGGGCTCGCGAGCCGCATGCGGCTCTTTGCCGGGTTTCATGCAGCTCCTTTACGTTCGGCTCGCGAGCCGCATGCGGCTCCTTGCCGGGTTTCATGCGGCTCCTTTACGTTCATATCAACATTTGTGGGTTTATTTGTTTGTTTGTTTGTTTTTGTGCGTGTTCGCTTCGCTTGAGTTCAATATGGTATTTTGTCAAACCCTGCGTGTTCGCTTCGCTTGAGTTAAATATGGTACTTTCGTCAAGCGCATGAGGTGAAATCCCGCAAAGGAGGAGGGCCAAACCCATTCGGGGGGGAGGGAGGCTCTTTGCGGTACACAGTAAAAAAATGTGGCTCTTAGTCTCTGATTGGTTGGCCACCCCTGTAATACTAAACCAATCCACTAATCTAAAAGAAATCAACAAAATAATTGCCAGTAAATTAATCCGAATTTTTGTTGTTTCTTAACTTTTAACTAACTCAATCGCTCTCTTGTTCTCAAATGTAAAAACTTGTATAATCTTGACACAACCAATCAACTATTCCTTCTAAATTTAGCTTTGAAATGTCGTTATTTCATAATTTTGCTTCATCCAATTCCAGAAAGCAAGTTCTTTCTATCTCTCAAAGGTCTCATCAGGGCTAGGCAGTAATGCAGTGCGGACCAGTTTCTGCCCACAAACAAATTGCGTGCTTTCCTTCTCTTCTTATTTTTTCAGAATTACTTTTGTTTTGCGGTGCAAATCAGATGGACTACAATCTAGCAAATTCTTTTGTGCACCTATATTAGCCAATTTCATCCTTTTAACACGTAACACTGACAGCACACAGAATACACGAAAACTTCAAGAAGCTTCGAGAAACGAATCGGTGGAATTCCGAATCTATTTTTTCAATTACAAATAATGGACATTTTTTAAATCCGTTTCAAGACAAAAAAACCCGCCTTTTTTAAGCATTTTTTTAGTTGCGCATATTTGTCCAATCGCGCAACCGCAGCGCACCGCCGAACGCGCTACAGTAGCGCGTCGCCGACCGCGCAACGCACCGCGCTGGTCGCATTATTGTGACAGAGCCCTCGCTGAAATTTAGAAAATATTTATAAAGTCCTGATGTACGTTCCAAAATTTAAGTGGACCTAAGTTCGCAGGGAGCTTAATTTTGTCCGATCGCGCAACTCCAGCGCACCGTCGAACGCGCAACAGTAGCGCGTCACCGACCGCGCAACTGCACTGTACTGGTTGCATTATTGTGACAGAGCAGTCGCGAAAATTTAGAAAATATTTTTAAAGTCCTGATGTACTTTAAAAAAAAATTTGTGGACCTCAGTGCGCAGGGAGCTTTATTTAGTACGATCGCGCAACCGCAGCGCGTCGCCGGCCGCGCAAATGCACCGCGCTGGTCGCATTATTGTGACAAAGCCGTCGGTAAAATTTAGAAAATATTTTTAAAGTCCTGATGTACTTTCCAAAATTTAAGTGGACCTCAGTGCACAGGGAGCTTAATTTGGTCCGATCACGGACACTGTCGCATTGCTTTAAGAGCGTCTTTGTGTTTTAGGATGGCTTTACTACTCCCACTTGCTTTCTTTGGAGGCATGATTAGGGGGTTATACGGTCCTCAAAGTAACAAAAATACAAGAACAACAGAGTCAGTCGGCATCCAGGCCGCGCGGTCAGGTTTTCTCGGGTCCTCCCAGCTCATCTCGTGAGGTTCGACAACCGAAGCAAAAAAAAAATTCTAGAATTTCTTGTTCGAATTCCGATTATTTCGAGAACCGGGACGTTCGAAAACTGAGGTTTGACTGTAAAATAAATAGATGCAACTCACTGACAAGTGCTATTTGAGCTCATTTTAGAACAGTCCTGCGGGCGACTCATGCGGTCCTCACGGTCGACCTGGTGCCCGCGGGCAACGTGTTGGGGGACCCTTGATCTAAAGAAACACAACGTTACAGACAGATGACAAAAAACACAAGATGTTATATACACCAACTTAACTACGGAAATTAATTAATATAGCCACAGTGTTTGAACACTTAAACAGCGACATAAAGACAGAGAGCAGTTCAGTCTAACTGTATAGTTTGTCAACATTGGCAGCCGTGTGATTACGCAATCCTCAGAGGAGGCTAGACAGGACGTTGGCTCCTCCAAGCGAATCGTCTTCGGTTTTAAAATAATTATACAAATTCTGTGATTTTGGTTCAAAATGACTGAAATAAAAAGGAAAATGACTATAATAAAAACGATTGAATTTGGTTTTCCCCTTTTCATGACATAGCCTCCCTTGCCTCCTCTGACCGCACGTCACTGACCTGACCGTTCTGTAACTTTTACCTAGGATTTTTATAGGGCACGACGAGCCCTTAGTCGCACCACTCTTTCAAACAAAAAACAAAGGATTTTAGGACCCCTCCTAGGGAGGTCCTGCCGCGTGCGGTCTTTCTGGATCTCTGCTAACGCCCGCTGGAATCTTCAGGTGTATTGGCATCCGGCTCAATGGACCAATTAAATGTCAGGTCTAAGTACCATCAGACATTATTTTACACACTATAACAATGAGGAGAAGACAACCAGGATTGGTTTACTCGCGAGGAGAATTGCAGAGAGCGTTCTGGTTATATTCTCCATCAATTCTGAGTTCTTACTCTGCATGCTCCTCTTTTTAATGTTTTGGTTGCCCTGGTTAAAGTTAAAAGTTAAAGTTCCAGAGGCGTTGCTACACTAAAGGGAAGGGGTTTGGAACTGTAGCAGCGCTGCCTATTTAAGGAATGTTATTGACCATTGTCGACCCGTGACCCCAGTACTGGAATTGCAGAGTCTGTCCTGTTTCCTCAACCGGCTGTCTTCTCCATAGTTGGCTGACTCATCCTCGACTGTAATCAGATAAGTTGAAGCACGTTTAATGCCGCTTTCCTGTGGAACAATGCAACTAAACCTTTGCTAAGTTTATCTTCTTGGTAAACGAACACAACACACAATAATAATGAGTAAATAACCCTAAACACTTTAACACACATTAAGTAAATGTGAGGTAACTTGTATGCAGTTCCTTAAATAATAATAATAATAATAACTGGGATTTATATAGCGCTTTTCTAGGTACCCAAAGTCGCTTTACATGTGTGTGTGTGGGGGGGGGGGGCTGGGGGAGGAGGGAGGAAAAAGAACAACATTATTGGGAAAGAAAACTAAGAAAAAGAAAGAAAAAAAAAAGAAAATAAGAAGAACAAAGAAACACCAAGGGCAGGGTCAGTCAGGAAAGGCTAATGTGAAGAGGTGGGTTTTTAGGGTGGTTTTGAAGGTAGGGAGGGAGGGGGCATCTCTGGTGTGCCTGGGGAGAGCGTTCCAGAGAGAGGGGGCAGCCACGGAGAAGGCCCTGTCGCCCCAGGTTCGGCGCCTGGTCTTGGGGACCTCCAGGAGGCCGGCATCACTCGACCTGAGGGAACGGGATGGGACGTGTGGCTGGAGGAGGTCAGAGAGGTAGGGTGGAGCCAGGTTATGGAGTGCCTTGTAGGTGGTGAGGAGTATTTTGAAGGTGATTCTATATTTGACAGGCAGCCAGTGGAGGTCATGAAGGACAGGTGTGATGTGCTCTCTGGAGCGGGTTCCGGTGAGCAGGCGGGCAGCGGAGTTCTGGACATATTGCAGTTTGTTGAGGGTTTTGGAGGTGATGCCGTAGAGGATGCTGTTGCAGTAGTCTAGTCGGGATGAGATGAATGCGTGGATGAGGGTTTCGGCAGAGAGGATGTGAGGGAGGGCCGGAGACTGGCAATGTTTCTGAGGTGGAAGAATGCAGTTTTGGTGATTTGGTTTACGTGGGGGAGGAATGAGAGGGTAGGGTCGAAAATTACACCTAGATTGCGGATGTGGGTGGAGGTAGTGACAAGGGAGCCGTCGAGGTTTAGTGAAAAGTCCTGAGTGGAGCAATGTTAAACAAACATTGAGTATGCAACTACTTCAAACTGTATGTCTTTTCTGTAACACTTAACAAAGAAGAACAGTTCCGATCAACAACAATCTATGAATCAAAGCTACAGAGTTGATTACAAGGGAAAGAAGTTTCTTCTAACTAAACGAAGAACATTTTGCCTGTATGAAGGAGCTCTTCTCATCACTAGTGAAGGCGTCTTACAGAAATAAACAGAAAGATAAGAAAAGGACAGGAAGTATACATAAAACTGATTGGGGGTCAAAGGACATTCCTGGAACTAGATAAGAAAAACTTAGTTGAACAAAAGGAGTTCAACTCGTAAAATATAAAGCCCCAGTTCTGGCAGACCAAGGCTTCACCGCTAAATTATTCCAACACATATGGCTCCAGCCATATGCATCCTGAACCATGAAAAACACCATTGTTCTCTTAACATTCCATATCGGTTGGAAATCCCCGGGCACAAGGCCAAACTGTCACATACTGTGGAAGATCTTGCACACATAGATACATGGAATCTAATGATATTTGACATATTTCCTAACATTCCCCCCTGTTTAACATTAGATTCCATTGGAAAACAAAACATCAGCCATTACTTGTATACATACATGAGTATATGCATACACAACATAGTATAGCAACATCACAAAGTATGAAAGTTCACATTCTAGAGTTTTTAGAACTATAGCTCTCCATCCGGCTTTGGCCATGTTCAACATCAAACAGGGTAAGCATCAAATTACACAAGTTGGTCAGTCACCTTGTTCTCGCCGGACCAACATGATATTCTGGACAGCAAATGCTGATGTCAACATTTTAGTCACCTTGTGACGAATACAAAGTATCATGCATGATGTAAAAATACAGAGAAATAGTAGCATAGCAATCAAAAGAACTGTAACTTTCAAGAGAAGCTGCTTCCAATTGCTGTCAAACAGCCATCAAAAGGGATGGACAGTTTTGTCCGGTGTTCCATCCTGGAACATAGCTCTACGGAGGTTAGGCTTGTAGAGCATACTCGATGTGGGTGTCTACTTCTCCCATGGGAAAAGACTGAGTGCCACATTTTGTCCTGTGTATCCATCTGGTACATCTGAGCCCCAGACACTGTCACGGGGACTGAAGGTGGGAGCAACAGCTGCACATCATTCGCTGATGATTTTCCTGAAAATGCGTCAAACTGAGGAACACAGTGTGATCTGACACATATACGGAGGCACATGTGCCATCCCATTGTCTTGGAAGGACTGTGTAGCCTCGGCATCCACAGAGCCACCGTCCTCCTTCGCTGAGTGGGGATTTCCGCCTCCCACTAGGATTTGTCTGAGGGCTAATGTGGCATTCAACGAGGTCTTGTCGAACGGTTGTAGACTCCCGGTGGTTATGCAACGTCTTGTATTTTCCACCTTTATTCCATCAACATGATTTCGTTGGAAACACAGGGGATGGGATGGCTTTACTCCCTTCTAGAACCATCCTGTTCTGCAAGACCATTAGTCTAATAGCCTGGATCTCTCTGTTTTGTCCATCAGTGAGGGATTTACAAAAGATTGAAAACAGTTCAGTGTCTCTATGAAGAGTACCGTTTTTTTCCATGTATAATGCGCAAAATTTAACTAATTTAGTGTCCGAAAATCTGGGGTGCGCATTGTACATGGGTACAAAAAAAAAAAAAAAAAACATTTTTTTTATTTTTTTTTTATCTGGATATGATACGGAGGCCGCCATTACAGATGCGCTTTCTTCTCTGCTCATCACTTCAAACACGCTCCATACAAACACAATGCTCTCGTATCAGACGCTTGCTCGATCACCTGCTCGTTTGCTGTCACAATGTACCCTACACAAATCCGAAACATTTCTTCGCTATTGAGTTTGCTAGCGCATGCGCAGTGATACTGACCAGCAGAATAACATCCGCTTGTTCCCAAAGATGATCTATTTTCTGAATTTTACGTTTACGGACTTAAGTAGGAGTCAAAATGTGGGTGCGTATTATACATGGGTACAGGCTTTTTTCCAGGATCGACATGCCATTTTTAGGGTGCGTATTATACATGGGGGCGCATTATACATGGAAAAAAACGGTAATTGTTTTCCAACTCCGATCCAAGGAAATAGTGCATGAACGATTCAGTCTCTGACAGACCATACTTTATGGCTGCTTGTGGCATTCATACCCCAGGCGGGATCATGTGGTTCAAAGGTCGCAACAGCCCTGTGTCGACGTCCAGAAGAGTTGTGTGCCGTTGTCATCTGATGATGCTGTATCTTCGAGTGTGGTCTGTTACCCACACTGGTGCACACACTCCTACCCTGGCACTCAGTGGTGATGTTCAAGGGTCCCATCCAGTTTCCTCCTGGAGGGCAGTCATCGTCGATGCATTTGTGGGTTCCATTTCCTTGGATGTAACACGTGTAGTTCATTCCAGGTAGCCTTTTTGTTTAGGCCACTTGTGGCATCTTTCGTCCTTCACAGTCACATTGAGATTAATCCAAGAGAGTTTGATCACAGTTTTCTTTCTGGGAGTCCAGGGCGGTAGGAGTAGCATCACCTCCCATAGAAGCCATACATTTTGCTTCACTAATGTCCATCACTTTGGCCTCCAGGTGAACTTACGTGGAGGAAGGGGGAGTCTGGAACACACACAGCACGCCTCCTGTGTAGGATCTCACAGTGAACTTTACACACCGGTACCAAGTGTTGGTTTTGTATGGGTTTCTGGGGTCCCATGACCAGTCCTCAAAGTTCTCATCATGTGACCATCTTTTTCCTCGGTTGACATTGTCAATCGGTCTATTCAGATGATCCCATAGACCATAGCACGCTCCAACCACAACGGAGCAGAGCCTGGCATGTGGAGCCCCATTGCTACTAAGATGGCAGAGACACCGGGACATCTCCTCGCCTGTCAGAGTGGGAATCGTTGAATTCTTCACCAACATCGAGACGCCCCACCCTAAACGATGGCGCCCCTTTGTAGTCAGGCTTCCCTACCACTCTGAAACTAGGGGTCCAGCACTCTCTGCAACTTGCAGTGGCTGAGGTGAATCTAGCTGGGCCTTTCAGCAATCTTTACTGCGGTGGGGGTAGTCAACAACTTGGAACGGTCCCTCCCACCGTGGCTGGCCCAGTTTGTCCTTTTTGACAACCTTTATGTCGTCTCAGTCTCCTGGCTTGGAGCAGTTGTTGACCTTTGGGGAAGAAAGATCAGGCAGCAGTAAATTTGCATTTGACACATCTTCCAGTTTGATTTCAAAAGGTGTTAACCCTTCTGAAGTGGGGGTGATTCTCATAAAGAGTTTCTTTTAGGTTCCCATATAGATCATGCTTCACACAAACAGGACATGCTTAAAAAGAATTCGCTAAGAATCTAAACCAAAGGTAATTCATAACTCATCCCCCCCCGTTGTCACATACCGTTTTTTTCCGTGTATAGTGCGCAAAATTTAACTAATTTATTGTCCTAAAATCTGGGGTGCGCATTATACATGGGTACAAAAAAAAAAATTATTATTATTATTTTTTTTTATTTTATTTTATTTATTTATTTTTTTTTTTAAGTCCCAATGATCGTCAAACACGCAGGGAGGCAATGGGTCCCATTTTTATAGTCTTTGGTATGGTCTTAACTAGGCTGGATGTAATTTTTTTTTGTTGGCGTTGATTTCTCCGACTGCCCGTAAACGCACCACCGCGCACGGGAAAGAGGCGGCTCTGTATGGGAGAGACGTTGAAGAGGAATAAAAACACCCTTGGAAACCAAAACTTGCCCCTCGTCGTGACTCGGAGCCGCAACAAATGTTTCGGATTTGTGTAGGGTACATTGTGAGACAGCAAACGAGCAGGTGATCGAGCAAGCCTTGTCTGATACGAGAGCATTGCGGTCGCATGGAGCGTGTTTGAAGTGAACAGCAGAGAAGAAAGGAACAAGGCAAAGTGTTGTGAAATAAAATATTACCTGTAATACGGATTTAGGTAGAGAACTGAACTCTCGCTCTTTATATAGCTGACGTGTCTTGCGCATCCGTCTGCGCATCTGTAATGGCGGCCTCCGTATGATATCCGGTTTGCGTGTGTGCGAGAGTGAGAGAGAGCGAGAGAGAGCGAGAGAGAGAGAGAGAGAGAGAGCGCGAGAGAGAACGCTCAACCGTAGCGCGCCGCCGACCGAGCCGACAGACAGAGCCGTCGCTGAAATTTAGAAGATATTTTTAAAGTCCTGATGTACTTTCTAAAATTTAAGTGGACCTCAGTGCGCACTGCGCAGGGAGCTTAATTTGGTGCGGTCGCGCAACCGCAGCGCGCCGGGCGCTCACTGTCGCATTGCTTAAAGAGCGCCTTTGTGTTTTAGGATGAACAGCAGAGACCAAAGGAACAAAGCAAAGTGTTGTGAAATAAAATATTACCTGTAATACGCATTTTGTTATTTGCTGATTGAAACTGCTAATTAAACTGTGAATTGAAACTAATAGGAAGAAAACAACTCTCGCTCTTTATATAGCTGACGTGTCTTGCGCATCCGTTCTGTGCATTTTATTTCACAACACTTTGCCTTGTTCCTTTCTTCTCTGCTGTTCACTCGCTCCATGCGACCGCAATGCTCTCGTATCAGACAAGGCTTGCTCGATCACCTGCTCGTTTGCTGTCTCACAATGTACCCTACACAAATCCGAAACATTTGTTGCGGCTCCGAGTCACGACGAGGGGCAAGTTTTGGTTTCCAAGGGTGTTTTTATTCCTCTTCAACGTCTCTCCCATACAGAGCCGCCTCTTTCCCGTGCGCGGTGGTGCGTTTACGGGCAGTCGGAGAAATCAACGCCAACAAAAAAAAATACATCCAGCCTAGTTAAGACCATACCAAAGACTATAAAAATGGGACCCATTGCCTCCCTGCGTGTGTGACAATCATTGGGACTTAAAAAAAAAAAAAAAAAAAAATTAAAAATTTTTTTTTTAAAAAATTCATAAAAATTGGGTGCGTATTATACATGGGTACAAGCTTTTTTCCAGCATCAGCATGCCATTTTTAGGGGTGCGTACTATACATGGGGGCGCACTATACACGGAAAAAAACGGTAGTAGGTGACACAATTGCCGTTGCCTTAAAAAGTAATTTTGGCAAAACAGGTTTGTTATTGACGTGGTCAATAACACCTTTATCAATTATCGCACCCTTTGTCGCTTGAACTAATGCTATTTCCAATTTTGTGAATACTTCCTCTGCTTTTGGTGTCCATGTGATTGTATCTTTGAGTGCTAACAGCTGTCCATGAGCCACTTCTGTCAGTGGCTGAGCCATTTCAGCATAGCGTGTAGACCTGCTCTGCAGCAATCACACACAGTCATAAGAAAGACATAAGTTGTTCTTTGTGGCAGGTCGTGGTGTGTCTAATATAGCCTGTTTCCTGCCCTGTTGCACTGCTCTTCCTTTTGCTGACAGTGTGTGACCAAGATAGTTTACTTCTGGCTTTACACATTGTAACTTCTGTTTCCTGACTTCATTTCCTGTTTGGCCTAGATGCTGCATGAGAAGAAAGGAATCTCGTCCGCACGCTTCCTTTGTTTCTGAAGCAATTATCATCAATGTAGACCAAACTTGACTTTCAGATGAAGGCGTGAAAGCAGCCATACAATTCGTGATAATGAATGAATGAATGAATCTTTATTTCGAACATGATTTAAAGAATAAAAACGATAAAAAACAAACAACAAACAATATATACCGTATTTTTCGGACTAAAAGTCGTTCCGGAATATAGGTCGCATTAGCCATACCGTTTTTTTCCATGTATAATGCGCAAAATTTAACTAATTTATTGTCTTAAAATCCGGGGTGCGCATTATACATGGGTACAATTTTATTTTTTTTATTTTTTATTTTTTCACGGATGGAGTGTGGAAAGGAGCAGGGCGACCAAGTGCAGCTTGAACCAGGGTTCATTGGAGGAACTCAAAACACAGACTTGGTAAACTAACATAACTCTCTAACAAAACCAACAACAGGACTGACTGACAAAGACGTGGAACAAAAAGACAGGGTGACATTACCAAAGACAGGAACAGAAACCTGTGTTATTGTCAAATATTGTTTGTTTTTTAATCTCCATCGCGGAGGCAGTATCACTGTGCATGCGCACTATGGATCCGATGCGAATAGTCCTCTTCTCTTCTTGACTGACAATGAATGTGATAGTTTAATACAAACAGCAAATAACAAAATGCGTATTACAGGTAAGATTTTATTTCACAACACTTTGCCTTGTTCCTTTTGTCTCTGCTGTTCACTTCAAACACGCTCCATACGAACGCAATGCTCTCGTATCAGACGCTTGCTCGATCACCTGCTCGTTTGCTGTCACAATGTACCCTACACAAATCCGAAACATTTGTTGCGGCTCCGAGTCACGACGAGGGGCAAGTTTTGGATTCCAAGGGTGTTTTTATTCCTCTTCAACTTCTTTCCCGTACAGAGCCGCCTTTTTCACATGTCCGCACGTCACTTTCCTCTCTTCATTTTAACCTAACTGATCGCGGTGGTGCCTTTACGGGCAGTCGGAGAAATCAACGCCAACAAAAAAGATACATCCAGCCTAGTTAAGACCATACCAAAGACTATAAAAATGGGACCCATTGCCTCCCTGCTTGGCACTCAGCATTAAGGGTTGGAATTGGGGGATTAGATCACCAAATTATTCCAGAGCGCGGCGCCGCTGCTGCTCACTGCTCCCCTCTCCCCCAGGGGATGGATCAAAATCACACGGGGATGGGTCAAATGCAGAGGACAAATTTCACCACACCCAGATGCGTGTGTGACGATCATTGGGACTTAAAAAAAAAAAATAATAATAATTTGGGTGCGTATTATACATGGGTACAGGCTTTTTTCCAGTATTGACATGCCATTTTTAGGGTGCGTATTATACATGGGGGCGCATTATACATGGAAAAAAATGGTAAAATGCACAATAACGTGAAAAAAAACATATATATACGTAAGTGGCTCCGGAAAATAAGTCGCATTTTGGGGGAAATGTATTCGATAAAATCCAACACCAATAACAGACATGAACGAGCAACAACAGGCTAAACTATAGGTATACTAATTCAAGATTCAAGAGTTTTTATTCGCCATGTTTGAGCGTGCCAAACAAGGAATTTGACTTCGGGTTTGATTTGGGTGACTAACAACACTCAGGACATGTGAAAAATGGCAAATATTCTCAAACATCCCCTGATCTTAAACTCCCAAAAGGGCAAGGAAAAACTCAAAACTCCAGCTAGGGGAAATGAGAAACCTTGAGAAGAGACCACAGATGGGAAGGTCCCTCTTCCAGGATGACCAGGCTGCAATGGATGGAGAGAGGACACATAGTACAAACAGTGTAGACAAATTCAAAAAAGGTGTGGAGAGCAGGATGTTATTGCACAGTAATGACTCTGAGACTCTAAGAGTGGTGTGAGTTCATCAGAGCAACAGCCTGGGGGAAGAAGCTGTCTCTGTGTCTGCTGGTTTTGGCGTACCGAGCTCTATAACGCCGTCCGGAGGGGAGTAGTTCAAACAGACTGCAACCTGGGTGAGAAGGGTCTGTAGAGATGTTCCTTGCACGTTTCCTGGTCCTGGACAGGTACAAGTCTTGGATAGATGGGTGGTTGATTCCAATGATCTTTTCTGCAGTCCTGATTGTCCGTTGCAGTCTGTGCTTGTCTTGTTTGGAGGCCGATTCAAACCAGACAGTGATGGAGGTGCAGAGGACAGACTGGATGATGGCAGTGTAGAAGGTCTTCAGAAGCTCTCGCGGCAGGTTCAACTTCTTGAGCTGTCTCAGGAAGTACAGCCTCTGCTGGGCCTTCTTCCGGACAGAGTCTATGTGGCCGGTCCATTTCAGGTCCCGAGAGATTGTGGTTCCCAGGAACTTGAAGGTGTCTGTGGAGAGAATAGTATTACTGCGGATAGTGAGGGGCAAAAGTGGTGAAGGGTCTCGCCTGAAGTCCACTGTCATCTCCACGGTCTTGAGCGGGTTCAGTTCCAGGTGGTTTTGGCTGCACCAGTGGACCAGCCGCTCCACCTCCTGTCTGTACGCAGTCTTATCACCGTCCTGGATCAGTCCAATGAGAGTAGTGTCGTCTGCATACTTCAGGAGCTTCACAGGAGAGTCACCTGAGGAGAAATCAATTGGTGTAGAGAGAAGAGCAGTGGGGAGAGGACGCACCCCTGAGGGGCTCCAGTATTGGTGGTCCGGGTGTCAGATGTGATGCCCACCAGCCTCACACGCTGTCTCCTGTTGGTCAGGAAGCTGGTGATCCACTGACAGGTGGAGGCAGGCACCGCAAGCTGGATGAGCTTCTGTTGGAGGATGTCAGGAGCGATGGTGTTGAACGCCGAGCTGAAGTCCACAAACAGGATCCTGGCGTACGTTCCTGGGGTGTCCAGGTGGTATATCTTTTGTACTTAATTTCTGTCTCTATGGTTCTATGCTTTATAAATTCTCGATACATAGAATTTTGTAGACTTTTTGTGATCCTGGGGACTCTGCATACTTATGCTTCTTATTGCATTGCTTTAGTGGGCAGTTTTTTATCATACAATGACATAAATCCTTCTAGGAATATATCA
Organism: Syngnathus typhle; assembly: GCF_033458585.1. NCBI lineage: Eukaryota > Metazoa > Chordata > Actinopteri > Syngnathiformes > Syngnathidae > Syngnathus > Syngnathus typhle. Next base: position 12,029,990 of record NC_083749.1, on the reverse strand, counting down.
TATGCTATTTCTACATTAAGTGTAATGTTATACACATAATTCCAATCTTCCGTCAATAGATCTGCTCTGAAAGCACTCAGGGATTCTGATGTTCTCACCCTCCTGTAAACGTTACTTCCATCCTTACATTACTACAATCACAAAAACAGGCAAATGGTCACTTACGTCATTCAGCAATAACCCACTAATGATATTGTTTTCCAAGTTACAGTCAAACCTCGGTTTTCGACCACAATCCGTTCCAGAAGGCGGTTCGAGAAGCGAATCGGTCGAATTCCGAATCTATTTTTCCCATTGCAAAAAATGGAAAACATTTTAATTCGTTCCCCCACCATTTTTAGGCATTTTTTCGTTTCCGCATTTTTGTCCCATCGCGCAACTGTAGCGCGCAACTGCACCGCGCAACTGCACCGCGCTGGTCGCATTATTGTGACAGATCCGTCGCTGAAATTTAGAAAATATTTTGAAAGTACTGATGTACTTTCCAAAATGTAAGTGGACCTCAGTGCGCAGGGAGCTTAATTTGGTCCGATCGCGCAACCGCAGTGTGCCAGGCGCTCACTGTCGCATTGCTTTAAGAGCGTCTTTGTGTTTTAGGATGGCTTTACTCCTCCACTTGCTTTCTTTGGAGGCATGATTAGGGTTAATACACAACGAAAATACAATAACGAACGGAGTCAGTCGACATACGGACCGCGCGGTCGGGTTTTCTCGGGTCCTTTTGGCTCATCTCACAAGGTTCAACCTCCGGATTTTGTTCGACAACCGAAGCAAAAAAATCTCAAATTTTTGTTCGAATTTCGATTTGTTCGAGAACTGAGACGTTCGAAAACCGAGGTTTGACTGTATTTGTAAATATGTTATCAATGAGAGTGGCACAATGTGATGTTAAGTTAAAGTTAAAGTCCCAATGATCGTCACACACATCTGGGTGTGGTGAAATTTGTCCTCTGCATTTAACCCATCCCCGTGTGATTTTAATCCATCCCCTGGGGGAGAGGGGAGCAGTGAGCAGCAGCGGCGCCGCGCTCGGGAATCATTTGGTGATCTAACCCCCCAATTCCAACACTTAATGCTGAGTGCACAGCAGGGAGGCAATGGGTCCCATTTTTATAGTCTTTGGTATGACCCGGCCAAGGTTTTAACCCGCAACCTTCCAGTCTCAGGGCGGACACTCTACTACTAGGCCACTGAGCTGGTATGTTACTCTGCTTGGCTTGGTGATCATGGGCAAGAGACACATACTAAACTATCATAGAACTTGTCAGTCTGTTTATGTTTGTTGGGATTTAGAAGAACTATATTGAAATCACCACAGATGAAGTTCAGTTTCTGATTTGTATTGGCAAATAATCCCTCCATAATGTCCTTAAAAATGTCAATGCTGGAGCCAGGAGCTCGATAAACACAACTAACAATTACATTTTTTTTTCCCATGTCGATTTCTATGGTAATACATTCCATTACGTCAGCAATAGTAACACTCATATTTTCGATCATCTTGAAGTTGAGATTCTGGTCTACAAACAAGGCCACTCCCCCCTTCCTTCTTATCCATCCTACTCTTGTACTTGAGCTCATAACCTTTTAACTCAAAATCCGCACACTTCTCGGAGTTAATCCAAGTCTCAGAAATAGCTACAATATTGAATTGCTTCTTAAAATGGTATAAGTACTCCTTAATATGTTGAAAATCGGCATAAAGGCTTCTGCTATTAAACTGGATCATTGACAGTCCTTGATTTACATTGATTTTGGCATAAAATTGGTCATCGTCATCCGTATAATAACCACAATTGCTGTTGACATTCTTAAAGAAGTTGCTAACAGCGTCAATGTTATATTCGAATGCATGTTATGTTCTGTGAGTTCAAGTATATCAGTCAAATGCCATTTCAGTCTACAGTCATTTCCACAGGTAGCCAGTCCATAATAAACAGCATTGTTACCTTGTGTAGTTGTCTGATTGTCACTGATATTTTTTCAATTCTTCTATACTTCTGACGACCATCCCTCTGGACTCCTCTGGTGTTCTGTTCAGCTTTATATAGACTTTGCAGTTTGCTGTCTATGTGGATTAGCTCTTTCTGTTCTTTCGTAAAAAGCGAGCTTTCTTGGGGACCTCTGCATTCTTTTTGGTCAAGTGCTCATTCAGGTAAATGTCGGATCCTCTCAGCATTTTCTTTTGTTTTAACAGTGCCGTTTTATGTTTTCGGTTTGCAAATCTCAGTATTACAGCAGGTTTGTCGCTTGTCCTTCTCTGCGGGAGTGGGTGACAGGCCTCTATGCTATGCCCGTCCAGTTCTATGCTCTTGGATAGGAAAAAGGCTGTCATCTGTTGTTCCGCGCTGGCTGGGTCGGCCTGGTTGGTCTCATCAAAACCCGCCACCGCCCGGGCAAATGACCGGGGTTTAATCGCAAGTCCAGTGACAATTATGTCATTCATTCTTGTGTACTGCTCAAGGTCCAACACTCGATTTTCCAAATGTGCAATTGTGTTCTCCTTCTCATTGAGTTGTAGTCGTAGCGTTCTAACTTCTTCAACCAAGTTGAGAATTGCTCCACTCTGACGGCCTCCAATTCCGCAGTCAGAATATCGAGCGCTTCCTTAAGCTTCTTTTCCACTTTTGTTGGCATGATAACAAGGTGGTAAAAAGAGTGTCCAACAGAGTTTCAACACTGGCTCAGAGGGACCGTAATGGCAACGCGTTCAACCTAGGCGGAAAATACTGCTCCAAGCGTATTTTTCTTTCACTCTTGAGATCCTTGGTTTTGTTAATTCCTCTCCACGTTCGTTTCTTTGGCTCTTGAAAGCTGCTGTGTGGCGAGCGTTAGCTGCGTGGCGAGCGTTAGCTGCGTGGCGAGCGTTAGCTGCGTGCCTGTAAAGTAAAATAGCGGCAGTACAGGGCTAAGAGTGCCTGGCACTAACAACCAGTTGCAGATGGTGACTGCTTTAGCTTTGCGTATTCAGGTACTTACACACAGGGGCTCCACCTGGAGCCCACTGCGTTGATATGGTTTAGTATAGGTAAAAATGGTGATCATCAGGAATACTTCAGGCAGCAACAAGTGGACCCGCTGCGGTGATTAGGCACGAGGGTGGATAGGCTGCTGTTTAGTCCTGTAGTGTCCTCTTTGAGATGAAACTCCAGATCCAAGATTTTCCTTTCACTCTTGAGATCCTTGGTTTCGTTAATCCCTCCGTTCAGCAACCACGAACAAATCTGACTCGAGGATATGATCTAATAGGAACAGAGCATTTCTTTGTTGACCAATAGATGAGCTCTGTACGTCGCCCTCACGCGATTGATAATCAGTCAACCACGGTGAAATAAGCCCTATTTGGCTGCAATCAATTCAGTTGTGTGTGCAGATCAAGAACATTTGGTTTTCACGGCGTTATTTACTGATCATAAATCTTGTCTCATTCGCCAATCAAATTCTTTCACCTCTTGAACTGGAAAAAAAACATGCTACAAGAAGAGTCTTCCTCATGGCTCCTCCTGTCCACAGTTTTGTCCAGGAAACTCAGCTAATTTCGCCTTCTCATCAATCAAACACATGTTGATTAGTCAGGAAAAAGCTTTAACGCGTGGCTTTCCAACAGCTTACATCACTTCCTCATCGGTTCTTTAGTCACTTTTCAATCATCTTCCGATTGTTTACAGCAGTGGTCCCCAAGCCACGGACCGGTTACATGTCAGAAATATTTCCGCGGACCGGCATTTATATAAATAAATACATGAATAAATAAATGATACATTTATAATAAATATATAAATACGATGAAATAAAATGATACGACTGACATAAAAACAAGTACAAATGACAAAAATAAAACTCACCATTACGTTGAATTGGTGGGAGCACTGAGTTTGTTTCTCAGAAACGAGCCGGTTCCATCTAGACGTAATCGGAGACAATGACACCCGAAGTGATTAAGGTTTGTCTTTTATTGCAGGATGCTTGGTCTCCATGTGTTGAAGCAGTTTTGAATGCTTCATTGCCTGGTTAGTTAGCCTGTCGCCACATATTAGCTTTGCGGGCTCAACTGGGGAAACATGTCACGTGACCGGGACGAGTGTCTTGACCTGAATTAATTGATCGTCGATAAATTTTTTTTTTTTCTGTGCGGCTTTGCGGCCCGGTACCAAGTGACCCACGGACCGGTACCGGTCCGCGGCCCGGTGGTTGGGGACCACTGCCATAAATAACACGTTTATAAAACGATCTGTGTCACTCTAATTCATTAAATCCATCGATCGTCCTTTGTCAACAATGTGTGCGCGCCGCTGACGGCGCTTGCACTTCAAAATATTCCACAGGCCCATATAACGATATATAAATTAGAAATCAAAAAACTATTATATAAGCAATAATATTATTACACCATCTGTGCACTCTAAATCATTAAATCCATCGATCAAATTCCTCGTCCTTTGTCAACAACCCTGACATCAGCCTCGTCGTTATTCCACAGATCTAGTATATAACTATATTGTAGCCTTAACAAAGTACCGTTTTTTTTCCATGTATAATGCGCCCCCATGTATAATAATGTAAAATGGCATGTCGATGCTGGAAAAAAGCCTGTACCCACATAATACGCACCCAAACGTTGACTCCTACTTAAGTCATCTTTGGGAACAACCGGATGTTATTCTGCCGCTCAGTATCACTGCGCATGCGCTAGCAAACTCGATAGCGAAGAAATGTTTCGGATTTGTGTAGGGTACATTGTGACAGCAAACGAGCAGGTGATCGAGCAAGCGTCTGATACGAGAGCATTGTGTTCGTATGGAGCGTGTTTTAAGTGAACAGCAGAGAAGAAAGCGCATCTGTAATGGCGGCCTCCGTATCATATCCGGAAAAAAAAAAAAATATATATATATATATTTTGTACCCATGTATAATGCGCACCCCAGATTTTAGGACAATAAATTGGTTAAATTTTGCGCATTATACATGGAAAAAAACGGTACAGGGAAAGCCGTGGGTTTGGTAAACGGCTCTTTATTTAACAAAACAAACGTCCAGGCGTGTGGCGGCGTGGACTTCCAATAGGACCAGGCGTGCGTAAAAGCCATGACCGAGCCCCATCCACCGTCCCTCGACTTCCATCCACGGAGGTGAAAGAGAGCTCCCTAGAGTAGGACCGGGCGTGCGTAAAAGCCATGTCCGAGCCCCATCCACCGTCCCTGGACAGCCACCCGGCCAAGCGCCGGCCCCCGACTTCAATCCACGGAGGTGAAAGAGAGCTCCTTAGAGTAGGACCGGGCGTGGGTAAAAGCCATTATAGTTTTCAAACCTTCTCTGTCACTCCAAATCCTTATATCCTTCAAACTCTTCGTCCGCCGTGTCACTTAGAAACAAAGCCGCTAATGATGCCGGTAGTACGTGGGGCCCTTCGTCATCTTCGTCATCCCGTGATCAATCTTTGTCCTTTATGTAAACAACCGCCGCGCTACATTGCGCTTCGTTTATCGCGGTTTCACTTTTTGTTTAGGGGGGGGGGAATTTTTGAAAAAAAACATATAAAACATAAGTCGCTCCTTATTATAAGTCGCCTCCCCACCCAAACTATGAAAAAAACGCGACTTATAGTCCAAAAATCACAGTAGTCTCATAACACAACCAAACAATTTTTCCACTTAAATTTAGTATTGCAATGTCTTAAATTCACAATCTTGCTTCATCCAATTCCAGAAAGCATGTTCTTTCTTTCTTTTGAATTTCTCATCAGGGCCACACACTAATTCAGTGTGGACCAGTTTCTGCCCTCAAACAAATTTCTTTGTTTTCTCTCCTTCTTAATATTAGTGTGAAGACGAAGGCCTTGACACTAATGTTATTCTACACCATTCACTCTATTATATTTATTCCTCACACTTTTTGATGTGCCACTCTTTTCTCATAATTCATCCAATCCACTACATTCCATTTTTGACATATTCCAAAAATTCACACGAGGGGTGCTTGCATGTATTTAATTCTAAAAGTTTTCCATTTCCACAAAATTCGCAAATTTATAGCAACTTTTTTCTCCATTCAGTCTTAATGGCACATTAAACATTTCACGTTTACGTTGTCCCAGTTTGAAATTCACATCATTCAGCACATTCAAATCACACCGGGGAAAGTTTTCAACATTCCCAAAATTGCTAAATTAAAACATTTCACGTTTTCACGTTAAATGATTACTTCCTTGTAAGGCATGCTCAAACTTGGCCAATAAAAGATTGATTAAAATTTCCGCAAAATTTCACAAAATTCATTTTTCACCTCTAATATTTACATTTTTCAACTGATTCAATCGGCTTTAACATCCTTCTGTTGCATTCCCCAAGTATTTATTCATCTTCTTCGCCTTCTAGTTTCAAAATCGTTTTGCTTTTTGTGATGTGGTGCAAATCCAATAGACCACAGTCTAGTAAATTTCTTTGCACACTATTTTAGCCAATTTCATCATTTTAACACATAGACACCCAGAGACACACAGAGAACACAAGGAAAAGACAAGGGCCCACAACAAAGACACAGTACACAAACAACATCAACAAACAACGTTGCGCAAACGTCATCCTCTATTTGACGTTTTGGTTTTACTATTTCAGGGGTGTCAAACTCAATTGCACAGGGGGCCAAAATTCAAAACACACTTCAGGTCGCGGGTCGAACAGAACAAACATTTATTGAACACACTAAAACTAACTTTTAACATAAATATAAATACAAATGGATCGGAATGTTATTCTGGAATAAATAAACTTAAACTTTATATACCGTTTTTTTCCATGTATAGTGCGCCCCCATGTATAGTACGCACCCCTAACAATGGCATGCTGATGCTGGAAAAAAGCTTGTACCCATGTATAATACGCACCCAATTTTTATGATTTTTTTTTTAATTTTTTTTTTAATTCTTTTTTTTTTTATTTTTTTTTTTTAAGTCCCAAAGATCGTCACACACGCAGGGAGGCAATGGGTCCCATTTTTAAAGTCTTTGGTATGGTCTTAACTAGGCTGGATGTCATTTTTTTGTTGGCGTTGATTTCTCCGACTGCCCCTAAACGCACCACCGCGCTCCGTGCGCACACGGCGGCTCTGTATGGGAGAGACGTTGAAGAGGAATAAAAACACCCTTGGAAACCAAAACTTGCCCCTCGTCGTGACTCGGAGCCGCAACAAATGTTTCGGATTTGTGTAGGGTACATTGTGACAGACGGCAAACTAGCAGGTGATCGAGCGAGCGTCTGATACAAGAGCATTGCGGTCGTATGGAGCGTGTTTGAAATGAACAGCAGAGACGAAAGGAACAAGGCAAAGTGTTGTGAAATAAAATATTACCTGTAATACGCATTTTGTTATTTGCTGATTGAAACTGCTAATTAAACTGTGAATTGAAACTAATAGGTGGAGAACTGAACTCTCGCTCTTTATATAGCTGACGTGTCTTGCGCAACCGTTCTGCGCATCTGTAATGGCGGCCTCCGTATGACGTCCGGTCCGCGATGGAGATTAAAAAACAAACAATATTTGACAATAACACACCATCGATTGCACCATCGCATAAAACGATGTGTCGTCAATTATGAATTTTACTAAGTGTGTTGGGCAGGATGGCTGAATGCGATGCGCGATTGACAACAAACAAGAAGAAAGGTGAGTTTTATTTCGGGGGAGATTTGTCATGTCTCGTCCCCAGTTTTGCTATGTGTCTAGGTTGCCATAGTTTCTGTTCGTGTCACCCCGCTCTTCCTGTGTCACCTCAATCGATGTAACGTGTTTTGTATTTAAGTCCTGTCTGCCCCTCGCTCACCGTTGGATCATTGCATGTGTTACTGTCATTCTGTTCCTGTCTTTGGTAATGTCACCCTGTCTTTTTGTTCCACGACTTTGTCGGTCAGTCCTGTTGTTGGTTTTGTTGTACCATGACTTTATTTAAAAAAAAAAAAAAAAAAAAAAATTAAAATTTTTTTTCTTTGTACCCATGTATAATACGCACCCCAGATTTTAGGACAATAAATTAGTAAAATATTGCGCACTATACACGGAAAAACGGTAATTTAAAATATCTTGATTTCCATAAAAATATATCCAGTTAAAATTATACAAGTTAGAAATTGGAACATGCTGCAAAGAAAAAAACGCCAGAAAAAATAAATTAAAATCGTGACAGTGCTTGTACTTCAAGTAAACATCCATCCATCCATCCATCCATTTTCTGTACCGCTTAGTCCCCACTGGGGTCGCGGCCGTGCTGGAGCCTATCCCAGCCGTCATCGGGCAGTAGGCGGGGGACACCCTGAACCGGTTGCCAGCCAATCGCAGGGCACACAGAGACAAACAACCATTTGCACTCACACTCACACCTAGGGACAATTTGGAGTGCTCAATCGGCTTACCAAGCATGTTTTGGGGATGTGGGAGGAAACCGGAGTGCCCGGAGAAAACCCACGCGACCCCGGGGAGAACATGCAAACTCCACACAGGGAGGGCCGGAGGTGGAATCGAACCCGCACCCTCCTAACTGTGAAGCGGACGTGCTACCCAAGTGCGCCACCAAGCCGCCTCTCAAGTAAACATTAAAATAATAAATCAAAACGTTTGATTTTCTTTGCTTTTATGTCATTTTAAATAAAAAAGTTAAATTTTAAATATCCCAAATGATTTTACTCTCCATAAAAATATCTCCTGTCAAAATTATACAAGATAAAAATATGAACATGCTGCAAAACAAAACAAAACCTGGAAATATAAAAACAATTTGTGCTTTTCAGCAATAATAACCTGCTTTGGCGATCTCCTCTGCCACGATAAAATTCGCTTTCACAGCAGCTTCACTTTGTGATTTTGCACGGGTGAAAAACGTCTGCTGGAATGTCAGCTTCTTCTTTAACTCTTCTACCGTCTGTATCTTCGGCTCTGCATTCAGGTCTTTCAGGTTATCCAGATGTTTTGTTTCATAGTGCCGTCTTAGATTAAAATCCTTCAATACAGCCACATTAGCGCCACAAATGAGACAAATGGGCTTACCGGCAATGTCAGTAAACATATACTCAACCTCCCATCGGTTTTTAAAGGCTCTGTTTTCAGAATCAACTTTTCTCTTCTGCATCATGAGGGGCTAGCTTCGCAATAACTTGCAGCAACAAGCACTTGTCCTGATTGCCGCGGAAAGACGCTCGGCAAGGCAGCGAAAGCACTGCATTATGGGATCTGTAGTTTATTGTGTTATCGCTTCATATCGTCGGGCCATTAGTAACAATAGTATAAAAGGATCTCGCGGGCCGGATATAATTGCATGCCGGGCCGGATGTGGCCCGCGGGCCGTGAGTTTGACACATATGTACTATTTTGTCATAATAGTGGCCTTTATCCTCCAATAAGGTTTGACACCTGGGTCATTCGCATACATCAGCATTGTTTATACTTTGGGGAAATTTAACAGCATTGATTACTTCTCTGGTTCTTCTATATCAAACAATTTGTTTTAGGTTTATTTACCTGACATGTTTCGGCGGGTTCTTCCGCCTTCATCAGAGTGTCACTGATGTGGTTGTGACGCGTCTTTATCAGCTGATGGATGAAGGCGTGGCTCACCTGTCAGATTTGACAGGTGAGTCACGCCCTCTGCTGTCAGTTCACCTCTCCAAAACACTGTTCCAGGTTGTAGAGAGCATGTAGGCTCCCTCGTCCCTGTTGATGGTCCTCGGGCCCCGCTTGCGGATCTCAATGGCCTCCCTGATCCAACGCTGATGTTTGTTTTCTTGGTCATACTTTTTTGTTTGTACAGGAGTTCTAATAATCTGATTATATGAGGGAGGTTTCAGGTCTTTTAAATGTATGTTTTGCATAGGAGCAGAAAGAGCTTTTGCCTCAAGCTCCTCTGCTTGAGCCACGCCTTGACCTGCGACTGGAACAGTGTCTGTGCACTGTGGCCTCATTGTCTTTCAGTCTGACAAACATTTGCAGCCTCATCACTTTTAATCACACTAGCCTCAAGTTAGGTAACTTATTTAACATATACTTCTCATCTCTTGATACATTGTCAGGGACACTGACTCCTACCCATTTTAGTCAATTTAGTCCAACTGTCAAATCCTAGGGATTTCTAAAGCTGGAATGTTTGCTTTAGTGGGACAATGACTTCCTGTGGCAACTCCTGCTTCGACCAGTTTCCTGGTGAGGAATTCTTGCCTGTGCTTCCACAGAAATTCATTATTTATTCCTTCTATGTTACATGCAACACAATATGGAGTGACACGTGTTACTATTCACACACCTTGGAATTTTTCAACACAACGAGGTGTTTTTACGTCTACAAGTTACATCTGTAGACCGAATTCCAGTATCTCGGAATTCATTACGAGGACTCCGCCGTCTTTACCAGGGACCCTGTTTTCTGGGGACTGAAATGGCCAAGCGGAACGCAGCTTCGGCGGTTGCTGAGGCAAAAACCCGGGCGTGGGAGGAGTTTGGCGAGGCCATGGAGAATGACTTCCGGACGGCTTCAAGGAAATTCTGGTCCACCATCCGGCGTCTCATGAGGGGGAAGCAGTGCAACGTCAACACTGTTTACAGCGGGGATGGCGTGCTGCTGACCTCGACTCGGGACAACATGGGTCGGTGGGGAGAATACTTCGAAGACCTCCTCAATTCCACCTACACGCCTTCCATTGTGGAGGCAGGGCCTGGGGACTCTGAGGCGGACTCTCCAATCTCTGGGGTCGAAGTCACTGAGGTAGTGAAAAAACTCCTCGGTGGCAAGGCCCCGGGGGTGGATGAGATCCGCCCGGAGTTCTTAAGGGCTCTGGATGTTGTGGGGCTGTCATGGCTGACACGCCTCTACAACATTGCGTGGACATCGGGGACAGTGCCTCTGGATTGGCAGACTGGGGTGGCGGTTCCCCTCTTTAAGTCAAAGTCAAAGTCTGGTTTATTGTCAATCTCTTCACATGCCAAGACACACAAAGAAATCGAGATTACGTTTCCACCATCCCACGGTGACAAGACATAGTACACGACATACATACAAGCAAACAACACAAAATAAAAGCAAGAAGGCACAACCAATGAATAATAAGAGTGATGAATAAATAATAAATAAACAACACAATAAGTAAATAAGAGGAGCAAAACGGAGCAAGTGTGCATACAGCAGACAGTCAGAATATAGCGCAAAAGTACAGGACGCTACACAGAAGGGGGGAGAGAGTTCAGGATCCTAACAGCCTGGAGTATGAAGCTGTTGGTGAGTCTGGTGGTGCGGGAGCGCAGGCTCCCATACCTCTTCCCAGAGGGCAGAAGATCGAACAAAGAGTGAGCGGGGTGACTCACATCACTCACAATCGTGGTCGCCTTGCGGGTGAGATGGGAGGTGTAAATGTCTTTCAAGGAGGGGAGTGAAGCACCAATAATCTCATCAGCCGTGTTCACCACGCGCTGGAGGGCCTTCATGTAGTCAGTGCAGCTACCACCCCAAACAGCAATACAATTGGAGAGGACGCTCTCAATGGTGCCACGGTAAAATGTAGTCATGACAGCCGGAGGAGCACACGCTCGCCTGAGTTTCCGCAGGAAGTACAGGCGGTGCTGGGCCTTCTTCGCCAGTGATGCGGTGTTGGTGTACCAGGAGAGATCCTCACTGATCTGCACCCCCAGGAACCTGGTGCTGCTCACTCTCTCCACCACAGCACCGTCGATGGTCAGCGGCAGGTGTTGGGTGTGACCTTTCCGGAAGTCAACAACAATCACCTTGGTCTTGTTGACGTTCAGCAGGAGGTTGTTGTCCTTGCCCCACGTGGTCAGAAGGTCAACCTCCAACCTGTATAGAGTCTCGTCGTCCTTGGTGATGGGACCCACCAGAGTCGTATCGTCAGCAAATTTCACCATGCGGTTGGTGCTGTAGGTCGCAGCGCAGTCATGCGTCAGCAGGGTGAAGAGCAGCGGACTGAGCACGCAGCCTTGGGGGCCCCCCGTGCTCAGCGTGATGCTGGCGGAGATCTTGTCGCCAACACGTACCACCTGAGGTCTCTGACTGAGGAAGTCTAGTAGCCAGTTGCAGAGGTAGGTACTGAGGCCCAGCTTGGCGAGTTTGTAGATGAGTCGTTGGGGCACAATGGTGTTTCGTTTCGTTTATTTATGTCAAACATGTGACAAAAAGAATAAGCTTATTGTACACAATAAAAGACATGACAAAATACATGCATATACACATACAGACGTACCTACATTCATACATATAACATATAGCCGCAAAAGAACCATAAGTCACATTCATATGTCTGAAAAGGAGTAGGAAGAAGTATAATTTATTTAATCCCACCCCCTATTTAATAATCCCTAAATACCCAGCCATAAATCATTTTGCCTCAGTTATCCCAACAAAGTACTAAATTACTAAATTATCTCCCACCTGCTGCTCGCTAGACACTAAACATGTACCAACACACTATTAATACGTACGTATATTTCACACACAGACACTTAACATACATACATACCTCAAATACAACACAAAATACCTGAATGGTAGAAATAAACAAAATAAAAACAAAAAATAAAAACAGCCTGAACAAGACAAACAGATAAACAAAACCAACAAAGAAACGTAAATCAATAATTACTAAGCACCCCTTGGTACTCATACACCCTCATTCCTGTACCTTGTAAAAATAATTTCTTCTTTATATCTTTTTTTAAACTGATAGATGTTTGAACATTCCCTGAGCGTTTCCTCCAAAGTATTCCATAATTTAACTCCACATATTGAAATACAGAATGTTTTTTTTGTTGTACGTGCCTTCCTAATCCTGTAATTAAATGTCCCCCTTAATTTATAACCCCCTTCCCTCCCAATGAAAAGATTCTGAATATTAGTTGGCAACAGATTATTTTTTGCTTTGAAAAGTATTTGTGCTGTCCGGAATTCCACTATATCTTTGAGTTTGATGAGTTTTGACTCTAAGAATAATGAATTTGTATGATCCCTGTATCCTGCCCCATGAATGATCCGTATTGCTTTTTTTTGTAAAATAATAAGTGGATATATTGTGCTTATATAATTATTACCCCAGATTTCTACACAATACATAAAATATGGAAGGACTAATGTATTATAAAGGATGCGAAGTGTTGTATGATCCAGAACCTGTTTTGCTCTATTTAATACTGCGATGCACCTTGAGATTTTAGTTTGTACATGTTTAACTTGTGATTTCCAACTGATCTTATCATCTATTATCACCCCTAAAAATGTAATCTCATTCACTCTTTCAATATTAACCCCATCCAGCTTTATCTCTATTTTCAAATTAGTTCTGTGATTACCAAAAAGTATTACTCTTGTTTTGCTTAGGTTTAAGGATAATTTATTGCTGTCCAACCATACCTTTAATTTGCTTAATTCATTATTTATTAGTGTTGTTAAGGTGTATAAATCACTACCAGAACAAAAAATATTTGTATCATCTGCAAACAAAACCATCTTCAAATTATGTGATACCTTGCATATATCATTTATATATAATGTAAAAAGTTTAGGGCCCAACACTGACCCCTGAGGGACGCCACAACTAATGTCCAAACACGTTGAACAAGTGTCACCCAACTTCACAAACTGTTTCCTTTTTGTTAAATAGCTCTTGATCCAAGCTAATGGTTTCCCCCTGATGCCATACCGATGTAATTTATTGAATAATATTTCATGATTTATTGTGTCAAATGCCTTTCTTAGATCAATGAATATCCCAACTGTATATTGTTTTAGGTCTATTGCGTTCATAATTTCCTCCACTGTGTCAATTAGTGCCAGTGATGTTGCTCTGTTGGATCTAAATCCATATTGACTTTCAGTGAGTACTTTATGTTTATCTATAAATTTGTCCAGTCGGTTATTGAAAAGTTTTTCCAGTATTTTAGAAAATTGTGATAATAATGATACCGGTCTGTAGTTTGTGAAGTGGTGTTTGTTCCCGGTTTTAGACAAAGGTATGATTTTTGCTATTTTCATTTTATCTGGAAATATACCGGTCTGAAATGATAGGTTACAGATGTATGTTAATGGTTTAGAGATCCCCTCAATCACTCGTTTTACGATACTCATGTCAATGTCATCACAGTCTTTGGATGTCTTGTTTGTGCATTGGGAAACTATCTTTATAATTTCTTTCTCATCCGCTGCTTTGAGGAACATTGAGCTCAGATTCCTATCTATTAAACTATTACATTGCTCCTCAGTTGTTACTGAATCTGGGATTTTTTGGCCAGATCAGATCCCGTATTTACAAAGAATGCATTGAAGTTTTCAGCCACTTCTTGCATATCATGCTTATCAGTATTCCTGATAATAAAATATTTAGGATAATTAATTTTTTTAGAGCCATTTTTTATTACAGTATTCATTATATTCCATATTTCTTTGGTGTTGTTTTTATTATCATTTATTATTTTACTATAGTATTCTTTTCTAGCAGCTCTTTTAATATTAGTTAGTTTATTCTTATATTGTTTATATTTATTTTCTGCCTCTTGAGTTCTTTGTCTTATAAATTCTCTGTAAAGTGTATTTTTCTTTTTACAGGCATTTTGTAAGCCCTTTGTAATCCAGGGATGATCTACATACTTTAGTTTCCTATTATATACTTTTACAGGGCAGTATTTGTCATATAACCTTTTGAAAATTTTTAAGAATTCCTCATATGCACAGTTAATATTATTTTCATTGTATATAATATCCCAGTTTTGTGACATTAAACCATTTTTAAATGCGTTTATTGTTTCTTCTGTTTTAATTCTTCTGTATTCCTGTTTTTTGGCCAGTTGGATAGTTTTATAGTTGTCATCAAAAAACATAAAAACTGGCAAATGGTCACTGATGTCACTGACTAATAACCCACTTATGGTGTTGTTTAAAATGTCATTTGTGAATATATTATCAATAAGAGTGGCACAGTGAGAAGTTATTCTGGTTGGTCTAGTGATTTTTGGATACAAGTTCATGCTATATATTGTGTTAACAAAGTGTTCGGTCAGTTTGTGCTTGTTTGGATTGAGTAAATCAATGTTGAAGTCTCCACAGATGAAAATTGTTTTGCAACTGACCTTTGAAAATACCTCCTCCATCCATTCTGTGAACAGTTCAATGCTGGAACCTGGTGTCCGATATATACAGCTAATGATTACATTTTTCTTTTTTTCCTTAAGTATTTCAATTGTTATGCATTCCAATATGTTGTTAACTACCATTGACATATCCTGTATCACCCTGACGTTTAATGTCTTTTCCACATATATCGCAACTCCTCCTCCACCTTTGTTTTGTCGATCTATGTGTATAAAGTCATATCCCTCCAGCTCAAAGTCCTCCCCTTTTACTGCGTTGATCCATGTTTTGGTTATTGCAATAATGTTGAATGGGCGAGTAAACTGATGAAGATAATCCTTAATGTTTGTAAAGTTGGCATACAGACTCCTACTGTTAATATGTATAATAGACAGTCTGCTATCTGTATTGATTCTATTAAATTCCTCATTAGTATAATAACTGCAGTTATTGTTGATTGAGTTAAAGAAGTTGTTATCCGGGTCTATATCATGTTCCATATCCAGTGAACTGTGGTCAGTGTATTGAAATGATTGGAGTTCCAGTTTGTCGTGTTCACTAATCCTCTGAGGTATGTTACTGTTGTCTTCAGGTGTAGATGCTTGATTTCTTTCGATGTGTGTCATGGTTGTGAGTAGAGTTTACCTTACAGTCCTGCATGATGATCATTGGTATCTATCCAGCTCCTCGATACTCCTTACCATCAGCACTTTTGCTTCCTCCGGTGTTCCATTGAGCTTGATAAATATTTTACAGTTTGTAGTCCAGGTATGTTGAATTTTTTTCTGCTTCCTCAGGTAGCGTGCTTTTTTGGCAATATCAGCGTTGTGCTTGGTCAGGTGCTCATTGATGTAGACGTCGGTTCCTCTCAGCTTTCTTCCTTGTTTTAATAGTGCAATCTTGTGTTTTTTGTTGACAAACCGCATGATGACAGCGGGTTTGTCTCCGGGGCTCCTCTTGGGCAGAGGGTGGCAAGCTTCGATGTTGTCGCAGTCCAGCTGTATCCCCTTGGACTGCAGGAAAGTAGCCACCTGTTGCTCCGTGGAGCTAACATCCAGTTCATCGGGCTCACCTCCCTCGCCAGCGGCCACTGCCCGGGCGTATGATCGGGCTTTGATATTAACTCCGGAGATGATCACGTCGTTGATTCTGGTGTATTGCTCCAGGTCAGCAACCCTGCTTTCCAGGAAGGTGATTTTCTTTTCGTTCTCCGCATTCCGGAGGCGGAGAGCTTTGACCTCCTCGACCAGCTTGAGGATAGCTTTCTGCTCCATCCTAACAACCGAGACTTCTTCAGTGAGTCCAACGCCTTTTTAATATCTTCGGTCTCCTCCACCGAAAAGAGGGGGGCCGCTGATGCCTTCTTCGGACCCATGTTTGGAACGCGCTTGTTGGTTTTTAGCAATGAAGCCGTGTGTTGTAGCTTCGCGGCTAGTTGTGCACTCCCCTCTGAAACAAGCGTTGCTGCTTCGGTGTACTCACGAACAAGTTGAGTTTCTTGTTTTCTTTCGCGCTTTTGGAATCATTTGATATCATTCCAGCACGGACGTGAAGAGACAAACAAGAGGACGATGACGTTCCGTAGCATTAAGGTAGGAGCTAACTTTTTTAAATTGTTCCCTCAAAAAAGTGTTGAAGGCAGAACTGAAGTCCACAAACAGCAATCTCATATACGAGTCCCTACTCTCCAGGTGGGTGAGGGCCGAGTGGAGGGCAGAGCAGATGGCATCCTCAGAAGACCGTTTGGCTCGGTACGCAAACTGAAAGGGGTCTATGGTGGGGGGTAGAATGGATCTGATGTGCTCCATGACAAGTCGCTCAAAGCACTTCATGATGATGGGCATCAGTGCCACGGGGCGGTAGTCATTGAAGCAGGACGGGGCAGGTTTCTTCGGCACAGGTACGATGGTGGCAGCCTTGACACACGAAGGGACGATGGCTTGCTGCAGGGAAATGTTGAACATGTCCGTGAAGACACCCGTCAGCGCCCTCCTCACGCTATCAGCAGAGAGGCACAGGGGCTGCTCTTGTGGGGCAGGAGGGGCCTTCAGCGGGCAAGTGCTGTTCTGAGCGTCGAAGCGAGCAAAGAAGCAATTGAGATCGTTGAGCAGACGGATGTCGCCTTCACAGCTCTGCGGCGCGGGCTTGTAGTCCGTGATAGTCTGAATGCCTTGCCAAAGGCTCCGTGCGTCCTTGCTGTCCTTGAAGTGGGCGGTAACCCTGCAAGAAAACGCCCTTTTCGCCTCCTTGATGCCCCGGGACAGGTCGCCCCTCGCTGCCCTCAAGCCAGCCTCATCCCCCGCTCTGAAGGCTTTGTCCCTGGCCCTCAGCCCGAGGACAGCCCCTGTCAGCCATGGCTTCCGGTTAGCCCGAGTGACGATGGATTTCGAGTGAGTCACATCATCAATGCACTTCGTGATGTAAGAGGAAACAGAGACAGTATACTCCTCAATGTCTGTCCGATCGTCGCAAGTGGCAGCCCGCCTAAACATGTCCCAGTCAGTAGTGCCAAAGCAGTCACGAAGCGCATCAGAGGCACCCTCAGGCCATACCCGTACCCGCTTGCGAACCGGCCTGGATGCTCTCACCATTTGTCTGTATGCGGGCAAAAGCATAACAGTGATATGGTCAGAAAGTCCAAGATGGGGGAGTGGGGCGGCTTTGAAAGCTTCTTTATGTGAAGAGTAGACCAGGTCCAGGAAGTTGTCGCCATGTGTTGGAAAATTAACATGCTGGTGAAGCCTCGGAAAAACAGACTTCAGGTTAGCATGATTAAAATCCCCAGCGAAGATGGTGAAACCATCAGGGTGCGCCGTCTGTTGTTCACTGACAGCCTGGTACAGTTCACTAAGAGCCGCGATCTCGTCGCCTTCGATGTTGGAAGGCGGGATGTATACCGCGACTAGCAGAATCGCGGTAAATTCCCTTGGCAGGTAAAAAGGACCGCACTTAATGATCACAAACTCCGCCAGTGGCGAGCAGTGCTTGCATAGCACTACAGAGTTCTGGCACCATTCGTCACGGATGTAGACGCATATTCCACCTCCTCGCGATTTTCCCCCTTTTACAATGGCCCGGTCCGCCCGATAGCACGCTAGCCGCTCCAGATGTACAGCAGAGTCCGGAATGTTGACAGTCAACCAAGTCTCAGTGTACACGAGCACACAGCAGTTACGCACTGTCCGGTTCGTAGATCTCAGCAGGCGAACGTAATCCATTTTGTTGTCCAGCGATCGAACATTCGCCAGAAGAATGGAAGGCACGGGCCGGGCGAGCTGGGTTGGTCGCCAGCCTGGCCCGGACGCCTCCGCGCACACCGCTTCCGACGCTCCCTAACCGGGGGAGGAATAGCAGGCGAGTCCGGCGACGTTTCAGGACGGAGCAGTCCGAGCTCCTTTAATGTCCCCGCTTCAAAGTCCAGAACGCCACAAAACTCGCTTTCGCCGATGTCAAGCAGAACCTGCCTGCTGTACTTGTAGCATGACTCAGTACGACGAGACGAACACACAAAACCTTTGGACAAACACTCATTAAACGAACAAAACACCTCACGAGCGGGACAGAGAGAGGTCGCTGAGTGTGCACGCGCCGCCATCTTGAAAATTATCAAGATGATAAGAAGGGGGACCGGAGGGTGTGTTCCAATTACAGGGGAATTACCGTTTTTTTCCGTGTATAGTGTGCCCCCATGTATAGTACGCACCCCTAAAAATGGCATGCTGATGCTGGAAAAAAGCTTGTACCCATGTATAATACGCACCCAATTTTTATGAATTTTTTTTAAAATTTTTTTTTAATTTTTATTATTATTTTTTTTTTTAAGTCCCAATGATCGTCACACACGCAGGGAGGCAATGGGTCCCATTTTTATAGTCTTTGGTATGGTCTTAACTAGGCTGGATGTATTTTTTTTTGTTGGCGTTGATTTCTCCGACTGCCCGTAAACGCACCACCGCGCACGGGAAAGAGGCGGCTCTGTAAGGGAGAGACGTTGAAGAGGAATAAAAACACCCTTGGAAACCAAAACTTGCCCCTCGTCGTGACTCGGAGCCGCAACAAATGTTTCGGATTTGTGTAGGGTACATTGTGAGACAGCAAACGAGCAGGTGATGGAGCAAGCCTTGTCTGATACGAGAGCATTGCGGTCGCATGGAGCGTGTTTGAAGTGAACAGCAGAGAAGAAAGGAACAAGGCAAAGTGTTGTGAAATAAAATGCACAGAACGGATGCGCAAGACACGTCAGCTATATAAAGAGCGAGAGTTGTTTTCTTCCTATTAGTTTCAATTCACAGTTTAATTAGCAGTTTCAATCAGCAAATAACAAAATGCGTATTACAGGTAATATTTTATTTCACAACACTTTGCCTTGTTCCTTTGGTCTCTGCTGTTCATCCTAAAACACAAAGGCGCTCTTTAAGCAATGCGACAGTGAGCGCCCGGCGCGCTGCGGTTGCGCGACCGCACCAAATTAAGCTCCCTGCGCAGTGCGCACTGAGGTCCACTTAAATTTTAGAAAGTACATCAGGACTTTAAAAATATCTTCTAAATTTCAGCGACGGCTCTGTCTGACGGCTCGGTCGGCGGCGCGCTACGGTTGAGCGTTCTCTCTCGCACTCTCTCTCTCTCGCTCTCTCTCTCTCACTCTCGCACACACGCAAACCGGATATCACACGGAGGCCGCCATTACAGATGCGCAGACGGATGCGCAAGACACGTCAGCTATATAAAGAGCGAGAGTTCAGTTCTCTACCTAAATCCGTATTACAGGTAATATTTTATTTCACAACACTTTGCCTTGTTCCTTTCTTCTCTGCTGTTCACTTCAAACACGCTCCATGCGACCGCAATGCTCTCGTATCAGACAAGGCTTGCTCGATCACCTGCTCGTTTGCTGTCTCACAATGTACCCTACACAAATCCGAAACATTTGTTGCGGCTCCGAGTCACGACGAGGGGCAAGTTTTGGTTTCCAAGGGTGTTTTTATTCCTCTTCAACGTCTCTCCCATACAGAGCCGCCTCTTTCCCGTGCGCGGTGGTGCGTTTACGGGCAGTCGGAGAAATCAACGCCAACAAAAAAATTACATCCAGCCTAGTTAAGACCATACCAAAGACTATAAAAATGGGACCCATTGCCTCCCTGCGTGTGTGACGATCATTGGGACTTAAAAAAAAAAAAAAAAAAATTAAAAAAAAAAAATTAAATTTTTTTTTGTACCCATGTATAATGCGCACCCCAGATTTTAGGACAATAAATTAGTTAAATTTTGCGCACTATACACGGAAAAAAACGGTACACTCCTCAGCCTCCCTGGTAAAGTCTATTCAGGGGTGCTGGAGAGGAGGGTCCGTCAGGAGGTCAAACCTCGGATTCAGGAGGAGGAGTGTGGCTTTCGTCCTGGCCATGGAACAGTGGACCAGCTCTCCACCCTCAGCAGGATCCTCGAGGGTGGATGGGAGTTCGCCCAACCAGTCCACATGTGTTTTGTGGACTTGAGAAGGCGTTCGACCGTGTCCCTCGGGAGGTTCTGTGGGGGGCGCTTCGGGAGTACGGCGTACCGAGCCAACTGATAAGGGCGGTTCGGTCCCTGTATCACCGATGCCAGAGTTTGGTCCGCATTTCCGGCAGTAAGTCGGATTCGTTCCCAGTGAGTTTTGGACTCCGCCAAGGCTGCCCTTTGTCACAGATTCTGTTCATAATTTTTATGGACAGAATTTCTAGGCGCAGCCGAAGCGTTGAGTGGGTCCGGTTTGGGGACCTCAGCATCGCGTCTCTGCTTTTTGCAGACGACGTGGTGCTGTTGGCTTCTTCAGGCCGTGATCTCCAGCTCTCACTGGACCGGTTCGCAGCTGAGTGTGAAGCAGTCGAGATGAGGATCAGCACCTCCAAATCCGAGTCCATGGTCCTCGATCGGAAAAGGGTGGAATGCCCCCTCCGGATCGGGGATGAGATTCTGCCCCAAGTGGAGGAGTTTAAGTATCTTGGGGTCTTGTTCACGATTGAGGGGAAGATGGAGCGTGAGATCGACAGGCGGATCGGTGCAGCGTCGGCAGTAATGCGGACTCTGTACTGGTCCGTCGTGGTAAAGAGAGAGCTGAGCCAAAAGGCAAAGCTCTCAATTTACCGGTCGATTTACGCTCCTACCCTCACCTATGGTCACAAGCTATGGGTCGTGACCGAAAGAACGAGATCCCGGATACAAGCGTGCTATCGGGCGGACCGGGCCATTGTACGAGGGGGAACATCGCGAGGAGGTGGAATGCGCGAATGGTGCCGGGACTCTGTGGTGGGATGCAAGCACTGCTCGCCTCTGGCGAAGTTTGCGATCTCCAGGCTTTTGGGGTCCTGAACTCTCTCCCCCGTTATTTACTTGTATGTTACTCGTGTACTGTGTCTCGTCACCGTGGGATGGAGGAAACGTAATTTCGATTTCTTTGTGTGTCTTGGCATGAAGGAATTGACAATAAAGCTGACTCCGACTCCGAAATGAGTTTTCTCCGCAGGATGTCCGGGCTCTCCCTTAGAGATAGGGTGAGAAGCTCGGTCATCCGGGAGAGACTTGGAGTCGCTACTCCTCCACGTTGAGAGGAGCCAGATGAGGTGGCTCGGGCATCTCATCAGGATGCCTCCTGGACGCCTCCCACCGGTAGGAGACCCCGGGCACGACCCAGGACGCGCTGGAGAGACTATGTCTCTCAGCTGGCCTGGGAACGCCTTGGGATCCCCGGGATGAGCTGGATGAAGTGGCTGGGGAGAGGGAACTGGGAGTCCCTCCTGAAGCTGCTGCCCCCGCGACCCGGCCCCGGATAAGCGGAAGAAGATGGATGGATGGATGGAATTTCGTCTGACCGAGAGTTGTCTTCATCAGGCCAACGACTCATGCAGGAGGGCGCCCGAGACACACCCTGTGTGTGGCCCGAACCGCGCTCCAGCCATAGGCTGGCCCCTTTTTATTGAATAAATGCAATGGGTGGAATTTAGACAAATGTATAGCTTCTCTTGTTCACAGCAGTATGTTCATCTCATGATGTCAGACAAACAAGCATGTTATTGCTTAAGGCGAGCAGTATGGACCTCTCAACGATGTCATTGTTCAAACCAGGATGTCATTTTTTAAAGCGACATGCATCCTGAACCATGAAAAACACCATTGTTCTCTTAACATTCCATCTCGGTTGGAAATCCCTGGGCACAAGGTCAAACTGTCACATAATGTGGAAGATCTTGCACATATAGATACATAGAATCTAATGATAATATTTGACGTATTTCCTAACAGCTACTATGCACAATCCCCCCTTCCGAAGATCTCCCACCCGGCTTAAAAGCATCATGGGTCCGGTGGAAGACATTCAAACGCCCGAGAACAGGAACAGGCAGATCAAAAGCTGCTATGGCCAGATGGGGCTACAAAACCAGCCCAACCCTCTGTGAATGTAGAAAAGAGGACCATACCATGCAGCACTGCCTTGTCTGCCCTCTCCTACCCAACCCCTGCAGCTTGAAAGATCTCGCTAAATTCAATGACAACGCAAAAGACTGTGTAAAGACATGGGAAACTCTCATCTGACTAGCACTTCAAAGACACGAAAAGAAAGAAGACTATGCACAATGTGAATGTAATAAAGAGAAGCTGTTGATTCTATAAAAGTAGAAAACCAGCTGTACATTTATTAAATTGTCATTTTTGTTGGTTACTAAAACTCATATTTCAGTTCCTTGGGAAAAAAAGTACCGTTTTTTTCCGTGTATAATGCGCCCCCATGTATAATACGCACCCTAAAAATGGCATGCTGATGCTGGAAAAAAGCCTGTACCCATGTATAATACGCACCCAATTTTTATGAATCTTTTTTTATTAATTTTTTTTTTTTTTTTTTTTTAAAGTCCCAATGATCGTCACACACGCAGGGAGGCAATGGGTCCCATTTTTATAGTCTTTGGTATGGTCTTAACTAGGCTGGATGTAATTTTTTTGTTGGCGTTGATTTCTCCGACTGCCCATAAACGCACCACCGCGCTCCGTGCGCGCACGGGAAAGAGGCGTGCGGACGTGAAAAAGGCGGCTCTGTATGGGAGAGACGTTGAAGAGGAATAAAAACACCCTTGGAAACCAAAACTTGGTGATTTCAAGTTTCATTTCGAGGGACATTTGTCACGTCTCGTCCCCAGTTTTGCTATGTGTCTAGGTTGCCATAGTTTCTGTTCGCGTCGCCCCTCTCTTCCTGTGTCACCTCAATCGATGTAATGTGTTTTGTATTTAAGTCCTGTCTGCCCCTCGCTCACCGTCGGATCATTGCATGTGTTACTGTCATGATGTCTGTTTGCTTTCTGTTCCTGTCTTTGGTAATGTCACCCTGTCTTTTTGTTCCACGACTTTGTCGGTCAGTCCTGTTGTTGGTTTTGTTTTCTAAAAAAAAAAAAATAATAAATAATTAAAAAAAAAAAAAAAAAAACATTTGTACCCATGTATAATGCGCACCCCAGATTTTAGGACAATAAATTCGTTAAATTTTGCGCACTATACACGGAAAAAAACGGTAAAGTTTGGAAGTTGCTTCTCAAATGAAGTAAGAGATTGCAATGAAAAAAACATCCTGTATTTTGACCCTTGAAATCCTGCATCCAATAATAATCTACCGTAAATTCCGGACTATAAACCGCACCGGACTATAAACCGCACCAGCTAAAATTGGGGGATATTTTAGTTTTTTTCTTATATAAGCCGCACCGGACTATAAGCCGCACGTGCACACGCGTTTTTTTTACAAAGAAAGACCGTTCACAGAAAGCCTTTTTAAAGTTTTTATAACATACTTTAACATGTGTTTCTCAACATTGCCTGTGACGAAGGGTTTAGAGCCCTTTGACGCAGGTCACCTAGCGTGCATTCCTACTAAAGCTCATAATAGTCACAAGCAACACAGCCAGAATAAGCAGCAGCCATAGTAGTGTTTCAAAATGGTATTTTTGTTGTTGTTTTTTTCTTCAAGATACCGCAGTGTATAGAACTGATCAAGTCATCAGAAAAATCACGAAAGAAATCCTTATATAAGCCGCACCTGACTATAAGCCCCAGGGTTCAAAATTTTGGAAAAAAGTCGCGGTTTATAGTCCGGGATTTACGGTACTTGTCTTTTTTTCTTTTCTTTGGCTATACACAAAGTTTGGCAGTGACACTTGTGTTAGTGCCAGAAATTTCTTTGATGTAATTTTGTTAATTTCATTTGTATAATTTGGTTTGTGTCTGCCCAGTTTTCAGTGTGGACTACAATGATGAGATGGACATCCTGGTGAGCGGCTCTGCAGATTTCACTGTGAAGGTCTGGGCTTTGGCAGCCGGTGCCTGTCTCAACACTCTGACGGGACACACTGAATGGGTTACCAAGGTCTGCCTAACTCAACCTTGTGTGTGTGTGTGTGTGTGTGTGTGTGTGTGTGTGTGTGTGTGTGTGTGTGTGTGTGTGTGTGTATGCGTGCGTGTGTGTGTGTTTGTTTGTGTACAACCTTTCTTAAACCGAGAGCTTCCTGGGAACTGATTAAGGCAAAGGGCTACCAGTTTGACACACACTTCTGAAATAGCCAATTTGCTCAATTTAGCTTTCACTATGTGTTATTATTGTCATTTCCAGTTCACATGTAAGTGTGATTTTAACAAGAGTAGCAAAAATACTAGCGGTGTAACGATTCATCAATACACATCGATTAATCGATATAATGCTCTACGATTTGTTGGCATCGATGCTAAAGGTAAACATCAAAGTCAAAGTCAAAGTCAGCTTTATTGTCAATCTCTCCACATGTCACAACGCACAAAGAGACCGAAATTACGTTTTTCTCTATCCCACGGTGACGAGACACATAACACGATAGACATACAAGTACGCGACACAATATAAAAACAAGAAGGCAAAAATTCAAACAATCAATTGTAAGAGTGATGAATAAATAATAAATAAACAGATAACACAATAAATAAGAGGAGCAAAACGGAGCGAGCAAGCATAGCGCAAAAGTAAAAAACATCATAAACAAAAAGGCACAAACAATCGATCTATATCGCCCGTTTTCGACCTCGGAGATTAGACGCAACTTTGTTTTGAAATCCAGTTCATTGTTGCTTGCTTCCTCTTTCCGGAAGCAGTGCGCGGCGTGTTGTGAGCAGAGCAGGCACGTGAAAGGGGAGCCGACAACTACGCGGCTCCTGGGCTGGTGCTATGGCTAGTGTGAAATTCGCACTTTGTAATTCCTTAAATAAAGAGTTTGCAGTACCTTGTTGATTTTGCGTATGAATTGTTATAAATCAGGATATTGTTCTATATCGATCGTAGAGCACTATATCGTGATGTATCGTGAATGAATCACAGCAGGCTTTAAGATATTGGCAAATATCGTATCGTGTTTCCTTGTATCGATATGACATCGTATCGTGACAAAACCCGCGATTTACACCCCTACAAAATACAGTCAAACTTAGGTTTTCGACCACAATCAGTTCTAGAAGGCGGTTCCAGAAGCGAATCGGTCGAATTCCGAATCTATTTTTCCCATTACAAATAATGTAAAAATTTTTAGTCCGTTCCAAGACTAAAATTAATGCCTATTTTTTTTTCTTTTTAGCATTTTTTCATTTGCACATTATTGTCCGGTCGCTCAACTGCAGCGCACCGCCGAACGAGCAACCGTAGCGCGTCGCCCACCACGCAACTGCACCACGCTGGTCGCAATCTTGTGACAGAGCCGTCGCTGAAATTTAGAAAATATTTTTAAAGTCCTGATGTACTTTCCAAAATTTAAGCGGACCTCAGTGCGCCGGGCGCTAACTGTCGCATTGCTTTAAGAGCGTCTTTGTGTTTTAGGATGGCTTTACTGCTCCCACTTCCTTTCTTTGGAGGCATGATTAGGGGGTTGATACAATCCTCAAAGTAACAAAAATACAATAACAACGGAGTCAGTCGGCATCCGGGCCGCACGGTCGGGTTTCCTCGGGTCCTCCCGGCGCATCTCGCGAGGTTCGACCTCCGAATTTTGTTCAAAAACCGAAGGAAAAAAATCTCGAATTTTTTGTTCGAATTCCGATTTGTTCGAGAACCGGGACGTTCGAAAACCGAGGTTCGACTGTAAAATAAATAGATGCAGCTCACTGACAAGTGCCACTATTTGAGCTAATTTTAGAACAGTCCTGCGGGCGACTCATGCGGTCCTCATGGGCAACGTGTTGGTGACCCCTGATATGGTGTGTGTGTGTGTGTGTGTGTGTGTATATATTAGAAAAAATTTGAAAAAAAAAATTAGACTATTGTGATAAAGTTCTTTATTTTCTGTAATGCAATTAAAAAAAAAATTCATTACAAATCAACTGAAATATTGCAAGACTTTTATTATTTTAATATTGCTGATTATGGCATACAGCTTAAGAGAACTAAAATATCATATCTCAAAATATTAGAATATCATGAATAAGTATATTAGTGGTGTATTCAACTAATCACTTGAATCGTCTAATTAACTCGAAACACCTGCAAGGGCTTCCTGAGGCTTGAAAAACACTCAGCTTGGTTCAGTAAACTAAATCACAAGTATGGGGAAGACTGCTGATCTGACTTCTGTCCAGAGGACCACCATTGACACCCTCCATCAGGAGGGTAAGACATAAAAAGAAATTTCTCAAAGAGCAAGCTGTTCACAGAGTGCAGTTTCAAAGCACATCCACAAAAAATCTGTTGGAAGGGGGAAATGTGGCAGGAAACGCTGCACAACCAAGAGAGATGACCGCAGCCTTAACAGCATTGTGAAGAAGTCTCTTCCAGAATTTGGGGGCGCTTCAAAGACAGTGGACTGAAGCTGGAGTCCAGGTATCAAATGCCACTGTTCACAGACGTGTGAAATGGGCTACAATAGCCGTATTCCCATGGTCAAGCCACTTCTGAACTCAAGACAACGGAAGAAGCGTCTGACTTGGGCTATGGAAAACAAGCACTGGACAGTTGCAGAGTGGTCCAAAGTCCTCTTTTCAGATGAAAGTAAATTTTGTATTTAATTTGGAAGTCAAGGCGTCAGAGTCTGAAGAAAAGCAAAATCAAAGTTGCTTGAAATCCAGTGTGAAGTTCCTACAGTCAGCGATGGTTGGGGGAGCCATGTCAGCTGCTGGTGTTGGTCCACTGTGTTTCATCAAGTCCAGAGTAAATGCAGATTTGTAGAGCACTACATGCTTTCGTCTGCTGAAAAGCTCTATGGAGATGATGATTTCATTTTCCAGCATGATGTGGCACCTGCCCACAGTGCCAAAACCATCAGTAAATGGTGTACTGACCATGGCGTTACTGTCCTCGATTGGCCTGCCGATTCCCCAGACCTGAACCCTATAGAGAATTTTTGGGGTATTGTGAAGAAGAAGCTGAAAGACACCAGACCCAACAATGCAAATGAGCTAAAAGCCGCTATTGAAGCATTCTGTTTTGTATTTCATTTGGAAGTCAAGGCGCCAGAGTCTCAAGAAAAGGCTGGAGAGGAGCAAAATCCAAGTTGCTTGAAATCCAGTGTGAAGGTCCCACAGTCAGCGATGGTTTGGGGAGGCATGTCAGCTGCTGGTGTTGGTCCACTGTGTTTCATCAAGTCCAGAGTAAATGCAGATTTTAGAGCACTACATGCTTCCGTCTGCTGAAAAGCTCTGGAGATGATGGTTTCATTTTCCAGCATGATCTGGCACCTGCCCACAGTGCCAAAACCACCAGTAAATGGTGTACTGACCATGGCATTACTGTCATCGATTGGCCCTATAGAGAATTTGTGGGGTATTGTGAAGAAGAAGCTGAAAGACACCAGACATAACAATGCAAATGAGCTAAAGGCCGCTATTGAAGTATCCTGGGCATCCATACCACTTCAGCAATGCCACAGTGATTGCCTCCATGCCACGCCGCATTGATGCAGTAATCCGTGCAAAAGAACTACTGAGTGCATCAATGGACATTTTCAAATGATTGATTTCGTTTTGCTATTACAAATCGTTTGTTTTTTTACTTGGTCTGAGGAAATATTCTAATATTTTGAGATAGGATATTTGAGTTTTCTTAAACTGTAAGCCATAATCATATCATCAATATTAAAATAATAAAAGGCTTGCAATATTTCAGTTGATTTGTAATGAATCCAGAATGTATGACATTTTTGTTTTTTTTATTGCATTACAGAAAATAAAGAACTTTATTACAATATTCTAATTTTCTGAGACAGTTCTGTAAAGGGAGTACACCCCTCTCATTTCTGCAATGTTTGAATTATATCTTGTCATGGGACAACACTGAAGAACTTTGATACAATGTTATGTAGTCACTGTAGAGCTTGGATAGCAAAGTAAATGTATTGTTACTTCAAAGTAACTCAAAATACAACAATGAATGTGTAAAATGCTGGCAACAAAGTGAGTACACCCCAACTGAAAATCTCAAAATTAAGTCAAGATTAGGCATATTCCTCCCTGTGTAATGCGACTAGTTAGTGTAACAAGGTGTCCGGTGTGATTGGGGAGCAGGTGTATTAAATTAGATATTTTCAGTCTCATACTCATCACAGAAAGTTCAACATGGCACCTCATGGCAAAGAACTCTGAGGATCTAAAAAAAAAAAAAAGATTATTGCTCTACATAAAGATGGCCTAGGCCAGGGGTGGGCAAACTTTTGGACTCGCGGGCCGAACTGGGTTCTAAATTTGGACCGGAGGGCCGGACAAGGAGCAGATGGACATAGGCGTTGTGTGAAGTCATATAAGCGACCTGTGAAGGTCATTGCATAAAAGATCTTGGCCTTTAGTAGGTAGTAAAGCATGGATATTCCAAACAATTTTTTTGAAAACAAATGCATTTATTAACAGCATTAAAAAAAAA
This sequence comes from Syngnathus typhle, assembly GCF_033458585.1. Lineage (NCBI taxonomy): Eukaryota > Metazoa > Chordata > Actinopteri > Syngnathiformes > Syngnathidae > Syngnathus > Syngnathus typhle. The sequence goes on along the minus strand of NC_083749.1, from coordinate 12,000,999 downwards.
AAAAAATTCACTAAAAAACTGCTATCAGTGATTCTCATAAAATACGACAGTTATTATGAATAACAATCTCCATCACTTCAGTGCCTGCAGGTCAGATTAATGAAAGATGTTTATCTTATGAGATCACATCAAACGGCAAACATTCTGACCAAATATATCATCTTGAAGAATCGGTGAAAGCATACATCCAAATAAAGTAATCAAAACAGCAACACGGTGAGGGGTATCTGAAAATCAGAGCAGAGTTTTAACTCGCAAACACCTGGTAACAGAGGTGAGGAAACGGGAAACACCTCCTTAAAGTAAGCCTTAAGAACTTTACAGGTTAAGATTAGTCGCAAATAGGTGGTGCATCAATGTCCTTGAGCATCCTGCATTTTTGAAAATGAGAATGGTCGCTAGTTTCAATCCCTGCTATGTGTACAAATCATATTCAAAATGCATTTTTTTACAATAAACTTGAGAGCCTCCCGTTCATTTTCAGTGGGAACAGTGTTGTTGGTCTCCCTTTTTTGCTAGTGCGTTATAGTCTGGAGTAAAATTTGTTGTGGCAATTCTTAGGCGAGATCCGAGGTGTTGGTCCGTTTACCTTGATCTGTGACGGGTTGATGTTGATGTGGCTGAACGTCACGTCGCGTACGTCGAGCCAAATTGTCCACTCTTTTTTAACATTCGGCACTCACTTCTTTTTTTCGGGCCACTCATTTTAATGGAAGGATTCCAGGGGAAGGTTTGTGGGTGGCTTTAGCGCAAAACTGCATCTGAAAGCTCAGCGCGCGAATTATAAGAATGCTGTCGTCAAAGCTCACGCTCTAAATTCGGGACTGATACGAATAGAGCGAGAGTGCGCCAAGTCCGTACTACTGAGTACGTACACGCACTTGTGAGTGTGCACCGAGCTTTCTGACACGGCTTCCGGTAGTAAATGCGCAGGCGAGCGCTTCGCCATCTACTGGGAAAACGCAGTCATTGCAGGCAAAATGACCAAAAAAAAAAAGTTTAATAATACAATTTGTTCAGGGTTGGCGGGCCGGATTAAACGGTCCCGCGGGCCGGATGTGGCCCGCGGGCCGTAGTTTGCCCACCGCTGGCCTAGGCTATAAGATGATTGCTAACACCCTGAAACTGAGTTGTAGCACGGTGGCTCAGACGATACAGCGTTTTAAGAGGACAAGTTTCATTCAAAACAGACCTCGCCATGATCGACCTAACTGTGCGCGCGCTCAGCGTCATATTCAGAGGTTGGCTTTGGAAAACAGGCGTATGAGTGCTGCCAGCATTGTTGTAGAGGTTGAAGGGGTAGGGGGGTCAGTCTGTCAGTGCTCAGACCATACGCCACACACTGCATTCAACTGTTCTGCATGACTGTCGTCCCAGGAAAAAGCCTCATCTAAAAAAGATGCACAAGGAAGCTCGCAAAACGTTTGCTGAAGACAAGCAGACTAAGGATATGGGTTACTGGGCCATGTTCTGTGGTCTGATGAGACCAAGACAAACATATTTGGTTCAGATAGTGTCCAGCGTGTGTGGCAGCAACCAGGTGACGAGTACAAAGACAAGTGTGTCTTGCTTACAATCAAGCATGGTGGTGGGAGCGTCATGGTCTAGGGCTGTATGAGTGCTGCTGGCACTGGGGAGCTACACTTCTTTGAGGGAACAGTGAATGCCATCATGTACTGTGGAATACTGAAGCAGAGCATGATCCCCTCCCTCCGTAAATTGGGCCGCGGAACAGTATTCCAACACGATAACGACCACAAACATATATGTGTGTATGTGTGTGTCTGGTTTACCGCCCCGATCTACGTAAACGTAATGTCATCTGATTGGTTCATCGGGTGCCTGTATATTACGTCTCTGTGTGGCGGAAGCCACACAAAACAATGGCGGCGAAGGTACTCCTTTACGTGTCATATCTAGTCCTGTGATTGTTTTTTTGTCCCGGTCCACGCCTGTATATTACAGAAGGCACAGAAAACAACTTTACAGATTTTTGAATTTGGTCCACACAAAAGGTCTTAAAAGGCGCACCTTCATTTTTTGAGAAACTTAAAGGCGTTTATGTTTGTGAAATTACGGTATGTACCGTGCCGGGCGGGTATGTTCAAATAACACATTTTATCTCAATTACTGTGTATTTTGGGACTTTTCATGTTTTGCTATGTTTCGTTCCAAAATTGGTTCAAACCCATGGGGCTCTGTCACGCGTTGCACTCTTAGGATCCAGTACACCAATCATGTAAGGTCCCCCATTCGTCTCTGGTCCTAGCAGCACCTACCCCCAACAGTTTAAAGACATGTGCGACAAAGGAGTTCAACTGTCTTTTGGGGAGGAGCAGTCTCCTACCGAACAGGCTCCTCTGAGCGACGACGACGGTGTGCAGAAGGTGGCTGGCATTGCCCATAATGTCCTGCAGTTTGTTTAGAACCTTCGATTCTGCCACCGCCCCTAGACAGCCCAGCTCCTTGCTGACCACATACTCACCTGACCAATTTGTCCAGTCTGGAAGCATCCTTCTTGGATGTCATACCCAGGTTTATTCTGCAGTATGGACTTATTGACTATATTTGGGAAATATAAGAAATAAACACAAAGGGTGTATTATTTCACTTAATTTTTTTTCTTCTCGCATCATACAGATAATTTTTAAAAAATTCAGCCCCCAGTTCTAGCTCCCTGAGACCCCTAAACCTCTGAAGCTTATTTGGACATGAATATTTTGGTTTTGGTCAGATACACTAAAGTATTGACAACACATAAGTACATTGTCGGGGAAGTGTATACAATTAATTCAATAATTAGATATTAGGGTTAAATAACTTTAACAAATGTCATTATTGCTGAAGTTATATTTTTAATATCTTGGATTTTTAGAAAATAAGTCACAATCAATTCATGTCTGTTAACCTGGCAATATTGATGATAGACTGTAAAAGCAGATCGAGCAACTAAAACTTCATTTGATTGCAAATGAGTTTTGCTCTCCTCCCTCTCTCAGAAAGTAAATAAACTAGAAAGTGAAATAAAATTAACAATTGCGGGGTTCAAATTTGGATGGAGACAAATAGAAAACTTTGTGAAAAGAGACAGGTGAGACTGAAGCAAGACAAGAATAGATGACACTAAAATAACTAATTCATGCCCAACCTACTATAATCACGGTAAGAATTCATGGCTAAGAATCCCTCGCTCCAATTAATAATAATAATAATAATTCATTAGATTTGTATAGCGCTTTTCAAAAACCCAAAGACGCTTACAGGGAACAATGCAAAGACATACATGGGGGGGGGGGGGGGGGGGCGGAGGAAACAATCGGATAAACTTAAGAGGAGGAAACCAGTTATGGGTAGGGGAGGTCATAAGCTTGGGAGAAGAGGTACGTTTTTAGACGGGACTTAAATATGGGGAGTGTGGGTGAGTCACAGACAGACTGGGGGAGAGAGTTCCAGAGTCGGGGTGATGTGCAGGAGAAGGCTCTGTCACCGAAGGATTTGAGTTTGGATTTTGGGACTGTCAGACGTGAAGTATTGGAGGATCGGAGGGGACGGTTGGGGCAGTAGGGGACAAGGAGGTCGGATAGGTAAGTGGGAGCCAGGTGGTGAAGGGCTTTGAAGGTGAGGAGGAGTATCTTGAAGATGATACGCTCCTTCATGGGGAGCCAGTGAAGAGAGTGGAGAACAGGAGTGATGTGTTCACGGGACCGGGTGTGGGTAAGGAGGCGGGCAGCAGAGTTTTGGACTAGTTGAAGTCTATGGAGTGAGTGAGCAGTGATTCCAGTGAGAAGGGAGTTGCAGTAGTCAAGCCGGGATGAGATGAAGGCGTGGATGAGAGATTCAGCGGCAGGGAGAGAAAGGCAGTGCCGGATTTTAGCGATGCGTCGGAGGTGGAAGTAGGAGGTCTTGACAACTGAGCTAACATGAGGTTGAAAGGACAGTGTGGGGTCAAAAATAACGCCAAGATTGCGTGCCAGAGGGGAAGGAGTGATGTTTGAGGAGTCAATGGTGAGTGTGATGGATCCAGTTTTATTAAGGGAGGATTTAGTGCCTATGAGGAGGAGCTCTGTTTTGTCACTGTTGAGTTTGAGAAAGTTGTGGGTCAGCCATGCTTTTATTGTAGAGATGCAGGTTTCAAAATGGGTGAGGGAAGGGTTACGGGTTGGTGTCGTACGTATATAGATCTGGGTGTCATCAGCGTAGCAGTGGAAGTCCAGATTGAGTTTGCGGATGACAGTACCAAGGGGAAAGAGGTAACAGATGAATAGGAGGGGGCCAAGAACTGAGCCTTGGGGGACCCCTTGTGTAACTGGGGAGAGGATGGATGTGTGACCGGAGAGAGAGATGAACTGGTTTCTGTTGGTGAGGTAGGAGGTGAGCCAGTCGAGTGCAGTGCCCTCAACACCTAGTTGGCGCAGCCTTTGGAGGAGGATGGAATGGTTCACAGTGTCAAAGGCTGCGCTAAGGTCAAGTAGTAGTAGGATGTTGAGGGCACCAGAGTCTGCAGAAATGAGGAGATCGTTGGTGACTTTAACTAGAGCTGTTTCAGTGCTGTGAAATGGGCGGAATCCGGACTGGAAGGGTTCATAAAGGTTGTTGGACTGGAGATGGGTGTGGAGTTGGGCGGAGACAATGCGTTCAAGGGTTTTGGAAAGGAATGATAGGTTGGAGATGGGACGGTAGTTGGAGAGGATGAGTGGGTCCAAGGTGGGCTTTTTGAGAATGGGGGTGATGGCTGCAAGTTTATAGACAGCGGGAAAGTGGCCAAGGGATAAAGACTGATTCAAAAGGGTGGTGAGGTAGGGGAGGAGGACAGGGAGGCAGGCCTTAGTTAAGGTCGTTGGAAAAGGGTCAAGAGAGCAGGTGGTTGTCTTGGATGAGGTAATGATGTCTAGGATAGTGGAGGAGTCAACAAGGGAGAAGGCAGTGAGAGAGGGAAAGGGCGGGCGGTCAGGGAGTGGGGGCAGGAGGGCAGGGGAGTAGGAGTTATTGATGGTGTCGGTCAGAGAACTGTTGATTTGGGCGATTTTGTTGTTGAAGTTGACAAGGAAGGAGTTACAGAGGGCGGGTGAGGAGGGTGGCTTGGTGACCGGTGGCTGGAGCAATTTGTTGATGGTGGAGAAGAGTATGCGGGGGTTTCGGTTGGTGTTATTAATGAGAGATGAGAAGTAAGCCGATTTGGCAGCAAGAAGAGCATCACGGTAGGAGGAGATGTGTTGTTCAAAGGTTTCGGCATGGACGGTGAGGCGGGTTCTTTTGTAGAGGCGTTCGAGTTGACGGCCAGTTTGTTTCATGGTGCGGAGTTCCGGTGTGTACCAAGGGGCAGAGTTAGTGAATGTAACAGAGGAAGTTTTCCAGGGGGCTAGGGAATCAAGGGAGTCAGAAAGGATGTTGTTGAGCGTGGTGGCGAGGTCATCAGGGGAGGAAGAAGTGGGGTCGGAGGGAAGAGCAGAGGATAAGAGCTGGCAAAGCGTGATTGGGTTTACAGCAGGCATGTCAAACTTAGTTTGGCTCTGGGGCCGGATCCAGAGTTTCTTTTCTCAGGTGGGCCGGATCAGTAAAAGAATGTCAACTCCAACTATTTAGCTTTGTTTTTCAGTACTATGCTTTATCATTCAGCCTACATTTGTAGCCTACCCTACATATTATAATCACGGATGACAAGGGATCTTTTCTAAGCATAACACATTTATTCACAAACAATGGAGAAAAAAATTATTTTCATGTTTGGCATTGAATGTGTTAACAACTGGTTTATTTTAACAGTTGAGTGAATGCAGTTTTACACCTGAACCAACTCACCACACTAAACAAACTCAAGTGGGAGCTATGAAAAAAAATGTTTTGCCTTACCGTTTTTTTCCGTGTATAGTGCGCAATATTTTACTAATTTATTGTCCTAAAATCTGGGGTGCGTATTATACATGGGTACAAAGAAAAAAAATTTTAATTTTTTTTTTTTTAAATTTTTTTTTTTTTTTTTTTTTTTTGAATAAAGTCATGGTACAACAAAACCAACAACAGGACTGACCGACAAAGTCGTGGAACAAAAAGACAGGGTGACATTACCAAAGACAGGAACAGAATGACAGTAACACATGCAATGATCCAACGGTGAGCGAGGGGCAGACAGGACTTAAATACAAAACACGTTACATCGATTGAGGTGACACAGGAAGAGCGGGGTGACACGAACAGAAACTATGGCAACCTAGACACATAGCAAAACTGGGGACGAGACATGACAAATCTCCCCCGAAATAAAACTCACCTTTCTTCTTGTTTGTTGTCAATCGCGCATCGCATTCAGCCATCCTGCCCAACACACTTAGTAAAATTCATAATTGACGACACATCGTTTGATGCGATGGTGCAATCCTCGATGGTGTGTTATTGTCAAATATTGTTTGTTTTTTAATCTCCATCGCGGACCGGACGTCATACGGAGGCCGCCATTACAGATGCGCAGAACGGTTGCGCAAGACACGTCAGCTATATAAAGAGCGAGAGTTCAGTTCTCCACCTATTAGTTTCAATTCACAGTTTAATTAGCAGTTTCAATCAGCAAATAACAAAATGCGTATTACAGGTAATATTTTATTTCACAACACTTTGCCTTGTTCCTTTCGTCTCTGCTGTTCATTTCAAACACGCTCCATACGACCGCAATGCTCTTGTATCAGACGCTCGCTCGATCACCTGCTAGTTTGCCGTCTGTCACAATGTACCCTACACAAATCCGAAACATTTGTTGCGGCTCCGAGTCACGACGAGGGGCAAGTTTTGGTTTCCAAGGTTGTTTTTATTCCTCTTCAACGTATCTCCCATACAGAGCCGCCTCATTCCCCTGCGCACGGAGCGCGGTGGTGCGTTTAGGGGCAGTCGGAGAAATCAACGCCAACAAAAAAAATGACATCCAGCCTAGTTAAGACCATACCAAAGACTTTAAAAATGGGACCCATTGCCTCCCTGCGTGTGTGACGATCTTTGGGACTTAAAAAAAAAAAAAAAAAAAAAAAAATTAAATTTCTTTTTAAAAAATTCATAAAAATTGGGTGCGTATTATACATGGGTACAAGCTTTTTTCCAGCATCAGCATGCCATTGTTAGGGGTGCGTACTATACATGGGGGCGCACTATACACGGAAAAAAACGGTAATTGTCATACTGCTTTGAAATAATAATAAATAAAATTAATAAATAAAGGTTTTAGCAGTGCATGGGCAATAAGATTAGACTACATCAGCTCAAACTACTAGGCTGGGCCTACTGAAGCTGAGAATATACTGCACAATATTAATTGTCTTTAATATGAAACCAGATTAATCTTATTTTTAATGATCTGTATTCATGCGTGCAAACAAATGTCGTGTCATCACACTTTTTTCTCTCTCTCACTGCACTCCTGCAGTCTACTTGCTGCTGCTGGCTCCTGAAACTTGGCATTTTTTGCTTTTACAAGTGCGTCGATATCAGGTGTCAAATCCTGAGTAGCAGCACATTTAACAATGTCATTCAAGTGTTCATTTGTTAACTTTGAGCGCTGCTTTGTTTTATTATTGTTCATCACGGAGAACACCTGTTCACAAAGATAAGTAGTCTCAAACATGGAGAGAACCTTTGCAGCCATGGCTGTTAATTTGGGGTAACCTGGCACAAGATACTGATAAAACGTATCCAATCCCACGGACCCAAATGTATCCTTCATAGCGGAATCGCACTGCAAGTCAATAAGGTCGAGCTGAATGTCAGCTGGCACACCAGAAGGCTTCACTGTAAATGGCGAGCGAAAAAAGCGGAACTTGTTCTCAAGTTCACTGAAAACCTGAAACCTCCGCTCAAACTCTCGCAGCAAATCTGTTATGTTGTCTTTATATTTATCCAAATCGGGACGATCCGGTGCCTTCGGACGCACAGCTGTGAGACATGAGAAGTGCGTGGTGCCACCGCTGGATAGCGGCGTCTCCCACAGTGACAGCTTCATCTTGAACGCACTTATGCTGTCGTAATATTGAGTGACTACTCTGTTACGGCCCTGCAATGTAGTGTTAAGTGTATTCAAGTATTGCGTAATATCAACCATGAAGGCAAGATCCTGCACCCATTCCTTGCATTAAAGTTCCTTTACTGGGCGTCCCTTCTTCTCCATAAACTGTCCAATTTTGCCTCGTAGCTCAAAGAAGCGCTTGAGTACTACACCTCTGCTTAACCAGCGAATGTTTATTTCCTGGTACTAACTCGTGTCAGTGCCGCATGGTGGACGTGAGCTCTTTTACACATTTACTGCCCTCTAGCGGCCGGAGGGAGCATTTGAGTTGTATTTATTTTAAAGAATCATAACTTTTGATAGAAATGAGCTAGTGACTCGCTTCTTTTTTTGACATACTCAGAAATTTATGACGGGCCGGATCAAATCATCCAACCGGCCGGGTCCGGCCCGCGGGCCGTATGTTTGACATGCCTGGTTTACAGTCTTGATGTTGCGGTAGGAGATGGTGCGCTTTGTGGATTTATGAGGCGAGGGTAGAGGGGCGGAGAAGAGGATGCAGAGATGATCTGACAGTGGAAAGGTGAGAGGACGGGGGTTGGATGTGAGTGGAAAGGAGGAGCATACTATATCCAGGGTGTGGCCTTTGGTGTGGGTGGGGAAGTTGATGTGCTGGGTGAGATGAAAGCAGTCCAGAACGGAGATGAAGTCAGATGTCAGTGGAGCAGTTGGCTGGTCGATGTGGATGTTGAAGTCACCGATTAGTAGGAGGCGATAGGAGACTGAGGATACGATGGTGAGAAGTTCAGAGAGTTCAGAGAGAAAAGACGGATGTGACTTGGGGGGGCGGTAGATAAGAACAGCAGTAGTAGAGTTGGGGAGGGAAAAAGCAAGATATTCAAAGGATGAAATAGATGGGAGGTTGAGGTCCAATTCAGTGATTGATAGGGACCGCTTATGGAAGACAGCAATACCACCTCCTCGCCCAGAGAGGCGGGGTTTGGCGATGTAGCTGTAGTTAGACGGAGTGGCTTGGTTGAGAGAAAAATAGTCCAGGGGCTGTTGCCATGTTTCACAGAGAAGGAGCAGATCCAAATTATTGTCCAATATTAGTTCGAAAATAACTAGTGATTTGTTGGAGAGGGAGCGACAGTTCAGCAGTGCAAGGGAGATGGATGAAGGAGCGGGGGTGGGGGAACGGAGATTGTTGAAGTTCACAGTACGGAAGGTGGGGGTGACGGGGGGGCGAGAGTTAGTCCAGAAAGAGGGGATGGGTGAGCCATCAGGGAAATGTCGTTTAAAAGATAGTCCGGAGCTACGGTGGATGTAGCGGCGACGGCGGAGGATCCCAGCCTTGCTGGCAGCTGAGGCGGCAGCAGCAGGGAGACGGTGATTATTGTTGAAATGATGAAGATCAGCAGCAGTGTAGACAGATGGACGAGAAGTTAGTGGAATGGAAGCCCGGAGTAGCAGAAGTGATAGTTCATGCAGGAGATGAGACGTGACAGCAGCAGGGAATAATCCAGATAAAATGGTAGAAATGGCTAGTAGCTGGTTAACTAGAAGGTGGTAGGCAGTGAAATGCATGGAAGCAGCAGTGGACCGAGTCGTGATGTCGGTGGAGTGGGTGGTGGTGTTGGTCAATCCCGAATGTACCCGTGCAAACGGCACGCCCCGGTGTGTCATGGCGGCACACAGCCGAGCCACGACCGGCGAGCTCGCAGCGAGCGGGTGCTCCCCCCGAGGACGCCGGCCAAGTGGCCAGCAAGTTGGGTTGGAGCCGCTTGCCGAGCCAAGAGCAAGCAGCTACAGGCTCAGAGCCGGGATGTAGGAGGGTCCGGTGGTGGGTTGGCTAGCTGGCTAGCGTAGCTCGTAGTCAGAGGGAGCGGGATCGGAGAGGTGCGAGCAGAGCTCCAGAGATACGCGGTGGGCAGGAGAAAAGGCGAGAAAATAAAATAAAAGAAAACAAGAAACGGGCACACTTAAAACGGGAAAACAGAAAACAGACGGGGGACAAACAAATAGCGGACACGGTTTCGGGGTAGAAGCGGCAGTCAACAGTCCAGACGCCAGCGTTGCTCTAACCCAGAAGACAAGAAAAGGGGGCGGGGAGGAATGTCCAATCAGAGACGTTAACAACAAAGAAACGCTAGCAGGATGATTGCCGGTCATGGCAAAATAAAAAATAACCACTGGCAAAAATGATTTGTCCAGCAATGACACGCCACTTGTGCCTGGAACCTTTAAGAAGAATACTGCCCGGAATCACTAAACACTAGGGGTGTAACGATACATCGATACACATCGATTAATCGATATAATGCTCTACGATTTATTGGCATCGATGCTAAAGGTAAACATCGATTTATATCGCCGTGTTTGACCTCGGACATTAGACGCGACTTTATTTTGAAATCCAGTTCATTGTTGCTTGCTTCCTCTTTCCGGGAGCAGGGAGCAGTGCGCGGCGTTGCTGCACGTGAAAGGGGAGTCGACAACTAGTACGCGGCTCCTGGGCTGGTGCTATGGCTAGTGTCCAAAAAGACGAGGAAATTTGCTCCCCTTTAGGCTTCAAGTCATTCGTTTGGAAGCACTTTGGATTCCAAAGAAAAGATGGCTCAACGGACAAGACACGTGCAGTTTGTAAATCCTGCCATGCGGTGATCTAATATTCAGGGAGCACAAATCTCGCCGCACATTTAAAGAAAAAACACGACATCAAAGTTCAGTGTTAAAGTAAGCAATTTGTATACTACAATACTCTTGTCATTTCCTAAATAAAGAGTTTGCAGTACCTTGTTGATTTTGCGTATGAATTGTTGTAAATCAGGATATTGTTCTATATTTTTTATTAAAAAAAAAAAATCGATCGTAGAGCACTATATCGCGATATATCGTGAATGAATCGCAGCAGGCTTTAAGATATCGGCAAATATCGTATCGTAGTTCTTTATATCGATATTATATCGTATCGTGACGAAACCCGCGATTTACACCCCTACTAAACACATGCGTAGAAGAGAAACGCCACACACATGCTTCTTCTTCATTTACGACAGATTGGATGAGTGAGCGTGTCAAGCAGTGTCAAGTGCATTGCTGTTGTAGAGAAGTGAAGCAATGTGGGCGTCACAAAAGTCTGCTACGGCATACTTCACACTAAATATCTTTTTTAACAACAAAGTAAAAAAGACAAACCAATCAAAATACTGAATACAAATCTGAATAAAAATAAATTTATATTATTAATATGGCTAATTGGCCTATTTGCAAAAGTCGATACAACCGACTGACTGTTGTGTTTATATGTTCTGAAGAATTTTTAAAAAAAAATGCAGTCTTTGTTCAGGGCCCGTTGCTATGGAAAAGAAAGATATGTTTAAAGTTGGGATTTAAAGGTCGTGTGTGTCGACATAAATTTGGTCACCATGTGTGGTCTTTTTGTGCCAGAAATTACATCACAAAAGAGTGGCTGAAAAAACAGCCTTTGGAGGACGCAGCCTGTGAAACAACTTTTGTCTTTACATACGGATGCTTCTCCTCAACCAGCAGGTGAATGAGCTCATTTAACTGGCTGTTGATTAGAAGCACCTTTAGCTAAAGTGTTCCTGCTAAAATGTCATTAACTGTCATTGACTAAAACTAAAAACACTAAAATGTCATTTTTGACAACTAAAACTTAAATATGTATGCACAATTCTAACGAAAATAAAAATGACTAAAATGCTCAGATTTTCAAGCGATTAAAGCTAGACTAAAACTAGTGTGGGGCGGCTCGGTGGTGCACTGGTTAGCACGTCCACCTCAGGTGGGTGTGGGCTCGATTCCACCTCTGACCATCCCTGTGTGGAGTTTGCATGTTCTCTCCATGCCTGCGTGGGTTTTCTCCGGGCACTCTAGTTTCCTCCCACATCCCAAAAACATGCTTGGTAGGCCGATTGAGCACTCCAAATTGCCCCTAGGTGTGAGTGCGAGTGTGGATGGTTGTTCGTCTCTGTGTGCCCTGCGATTGGCTGGCAACCGGTTCAGGGTATCCCTGCATACTGCCCGATGACCGCTGGGATAGGCTCGAGCACGCTTGCGACCCCCATGAGGACAAGCAGTATAGAAAATGCATGGATGGGTAAAACTAGTGTGAACATAACTACCATATTTTCCGGTCTATAAGACGCCACTTTTTGCACAAGCTTTAAAGCCTGGGGCTTATAGTCCACTGCGGTTAATCTATGAATTTCTTTCATGATTTTAATGATCCCCTCCGTGAGTCGTCACCTTATCGTGGTGGAGGGGTTTGCGTGCCCCTATGATCCTAGGAGCCATGTTGTCTGGGGCTTCATGCCCCTGGTAGGGTCACCCATGGCAAACGGGTCCTAGGTGAGGGGCCAGACAAAGCACGGCTCACATTACCCCTTATGATGCAAACAATTATTGAACCACGTTTTCCCTCGCCCGGACGCGGGTCACCGGGGCCCCCCTCTGGAGCCAGGCCTGGAGGCGGGGCTCGAAGGCGAGCGTCTGGTGGCCGGGCCTTCGCCCATGGGGCCCGGCCGGGCTCAGCCCGAAAAGGAAACGTGGGTTCCCCTTCCCATGGGCTCGCCACCTGTGGGAGGGGCCAAAGGGGTCGGGTGCATTGCAAGCTGGGCGGCGGCCAAAGGCAGGGACCTTGGCGGTCTGATCCCCGGCTGCAGAAGCTGGCTCTTGGGACATGGAATGTCACCTCTCTGGCTGGAAAGGAGCCCGAGCTGGTGTGCGAGGCAGAAAAGTTCCGACTAGATATAGTCGGACTTGCCTCCACGCACAGTTTGGGTTCCGGTACAAGCCCTCTCGAGAGGGGCTGGACTCTCTTCCACTCTGGAGTTGCCCACGGTGAGAGGCGTCGAGCAGGTGTGGGTATACTTATTGCCCCCCGGCTGGGCGCCTGCACATTGGGGTTCACCCCGGTGAACGAGAGGGTAGCCTCCCTCCGCCTTCGGGTGGGGGGACGGGTCCTGACTGTTGTTTGTGTCTATGCACCAAACGGCAGTTCAGAGTACCCACCCTTTTTGGAGTCCCTGGAGGAGGTGCTGGAGAGCGCTCCTTCTGGGGACACCATCGTTCTACTGGGTGACTTCAATGCTCACGTGGGCAATGACAGTGAGACCTGGAAGGGCGTGATTGGGAGGAACGGCCCCCCCGATCTGAACCCGAGCGGTGTTCTATTATTGGACTTCTGTGCTCGACACGGATTTTCTATAATGAACACCATGTTCAAACATAAGGGTGTCCATGTGTGCACTTGGCACCAGGACACCCTAGGCCGCAGTTCGATGATCGACTTTGTAGTCGTGTCATCGGATTTGCGGCCGCATGTTTTGGACACTCGGGCGAAGAGAGGGGCGGAGCTGTCAACTGATCACCACCTGGTGGGGGGTTGGCTCCGATGGTGGGGGAAGATGCCGGTCCGACCTGGCAGACCCAAACGTTCTGTGAGGGTCTGCTGGGAACGTCTGGCGGAATCCCCTGTCAGGAAGAGCTTCAACTCCCACCTCCGGCAGAACTTTTCCCATGTCCCGGGGGAGGCGGGGGACATTGAGTCCGAGTGGACCTTGTTCCGCGCCTCCATTGTTGAGGCGGCCGACCGGAGCTGTGGCCGTAAGGTCATTGGTGCCTGTCGTGGCGGCAATCCCCGAACCCGCTGGTGGACACCGGCGGTAAGGGATTCCGTCAAGCTGAAGAAGGAGTCCTATCGGGCCGTTTTGGCCTGCGGGACTCCCGAGGCAGCTGACAGGTACCGGATGGCCAAGCGGAACGCGGCTTCGGCGGTTGCTGAGGCAAAAACCCGGGCGTGGGAAGAGTTTGGCGAGGCCATGGAGAATGACTTCCGGACGGCTTCGAGGAAATTCTGGTCCACCATCCGGCGTCTCAGGAGGGGGAAGCAGTCCAACGTCAACACTGTTTACAGTGGAGATGGCGTGCTGCTGACCTCGACTCGGGACATCGTGTGTCGGTGGGGAGAATACTTCGAAGACCTCCTCAATTCCACCGACACGCCTTCCATTCTGGAGGCAGGGCCTGGGGACTCTGAGGCGGACTCTCCAATCTCTGGGGTTGAAGTCACTGAGGTACCGTTTTTTTCCGTGTATAGTGCGCCCCCATGTATAATACGCACCCTAAAAATGGCATGCTGATGCTGGAAAAAAGCCTGTACCCATGTATAATACGCACCCAATTTTTATGAATTTTTTTTTATGAATTTTTTTTTTTTTTTAGTCCCAATGATCGTCACACACGCAGGGAGGCATCGGGTCCCATTTTTATAGTCTTTGGTATGGTCTTAACTAGGCTGGATGTAATTTTTTATGTTGGCGTTGATTTCTCCGACTGCCCATAAACGCACCACCGCGCTCCGTGCGCGCACGGTAAAGAGGCGTGTGGACGTGAAAAAGGCGGCTCTGTATGGGAGAGACGTTGAAGAGGAATAAAAACACCCTTGGAAACCAAAACTTGGTGATTTCAGGTTCCATTTCGAGGGACATTTGTCACGTCTCGTCCCCAGTTTTGCTATGTGTCTAGGTTGCCATAGTTTCTGTTCGCGTCGCCCCTCTCTTCCCGTGTCACCTCAATCGATGTAACGTGTTTTGTATTTAAGTCCTGTCTGCCCCTCGCTCACCGTCGGATCATTGCATGTGTTACTGTCATGATGTCTGTTTGCTTTCTGTTCCTGTCTTTGGTAATGTCACCCTGTCTTTTTGTTCCACGTCTTTGTCGGTCAGTCCTGTTGTTGGTTTTGTTTTCTAAAAAAAAAAAAAAAAAAAAATTTTTAAAAAAAATTATTAAAAATTTTTTGTACCCATGTATAATGCGCACCCCAGATTTTAGGACAATAAATTGGTTAAATTTTGCGCACTATACACGGAAAAAAACGGTAGTTAAAAAACTCCTCGGTGGCAAGGCCCCGGGGGTGGATGAGATCCGCCCGGATTTCTTAAGGGCTCTGGATGCTGTGGGGCTGTCATGGCTGACACGTCTCTACAGCATCGCGTGGACATCGGGGACAGTGCCTCTGGATTGGCAGACTGGGGTGGTAATTCCCCTCTTTAAGAAGGGGGACCGGAGGGTGTGTGCCAATTACAGGGGAATTACACTCCTCAGCCTCCCTGGTAAGGTCTATTCAGGGGTGCTGGAGAGGAGGGTCCGTCGGGAGGTCGAACCTCGGATTCAGGAGGAACAGTGTGGCTTTCGTCCTGGCCGTGGAACAGTGGACCAGCTCTTCACCCTCAGCAGGATCCTCGAGGGTGCATGGGAGTTCGCCCAACCAGTCCACATGTGTTTTGTGGACTTGGAAAAGGCGTTCGACCGTGTCCCTCGGGAGGTCCTGTGGGGGGTGCTTCGGGAGTACAGGGTACCGAGCCAACTGATAAGGGCGGTTCGGTCCCTGTATCACCGATGCCAGAGTTTGGTCCGCATTTCCGGCAGTAAGTCGGATTCGTTCCCAGTGAGGGTTGAACTCCGCCAAGGCTGCCCTTTGTCACCGATTCTGTTTATAATTTTTATGGACAGAATTTCTACGCGCAGCCGAGGCGTTGAGGGTGTCCGGTTTGAGGACCTCAGCATCCCGTCTCTGCTTTTTGCAGACGACGTGGCGCTGTTGGCTTCTTCAGGCTGTGATCTCCAGCTCTCACTGGAGCGGTTTGCAGCCGAGTGCGAAGCGGTTGGGATGAGGGTCAGCACCTCCAAATCCGAGTCCATGATCCTCGATCGGAAAAGGGTGGAATGCCCTCTCCGGATCGGGGATGAGATCCTGCCCCAAGTGGAGGAGTTTAAGTATCTTGGGGTCTTGTTCACGAGTGAGGGGAGGATGGAGCGCGAGATCGACAGGCGGATCGGTGCAGCGTCGGCAGTAATGCGGACTCTGTACCGATCCGTCGTGGTAAAGAGAGAGCTGAGCCAAAAGGCAAAGCTCTCAATTTACCGGTCGATTTACGCTCCTACCCTCACCTATGGTCACGAGCTATGGGTCGTGACCGAAAGAACGAGATCCCGGATACAAGCGGCCAAAATGAGTTTTCTCCGCAGGATGTCCGGGCTCTCCCTTAGAGATAGGGTGAGAAGTTCGGTCATCCGGGAGAGACTCGGAGTAGAGTCGCTACTCCTCCCCGTTGAGAGGAGCCAGATGAGGTGGCTCGGGCATCTCATCAGGATGCCTCCTGGACGCCTCCCTGGGGAGGTGTTCCGGGCATGTCCCACCGGTAGGAGACCCCGGGGACGACCCAGGACGCGCTGGAGAGACTATGTCTGCTGGCCTGGGAACGCCTTGGGATCCCCCGGGATGAGTTAGATGAAGTGGCTGGGGAGAGGGAAGTCTGGGAGTCCCTCCTGAAGCTGCTGCCCCCGCGACCCGACCCCGGATAAGCGGAAGAAGATGGATGGATGGATGGATGGATGGATGGATGGATGGATGGATGGATGGATGGATGGATGGATTTTAATGATACATGATGATTTGTGCATAATCTCTTACATATGAAAATTAAACATTAAAACACCCGAGTCTTGTAGTCCAGTGTGGTTTATATATGAACGATTTTAAATATGATTTTCCTCGAATTTCAGATTGTACGTTTTATATTCAGCTACGGTTTATAGTCCAGATAATACGGAAAATCTAATAAAAACTAAATAAGAATGATCAGGTTAACTGTTATTTTAAACAAGATACTTGAGTAGATACCCTAGTCTATGAAAACATGATGCTCTAATAATCAGACCACTAATTAATAGACCACAAATAGAATTTGCCTGGATATTTTTGCATGAACTGGGTAGCTGCATCAGCCTTGTCAGAAAAAACATTTGCAAAATAAATCTAGGGTTGTATCCATCTTCTGGCCGATGATTATCTGGTCACAGATGATTACTTTTAAGTTCAACACGTGGGGTAGCACCAAGCTCATCAGACGCCACACCCTGATGATTCATCCATATCATGCAACCTCCTTTGCACAATATAATGTTTTTGTATGTGTTGCACTAAAGTGACTCTTCATTTATTTTCATTTTACTTTTGATTGCCGTGTGTGTGCACGCCAGTGGTCAGGGCATCAAACTGGGGAACCGGACAAAATTAAAAAACAGTAAAATCAATAAGAGTTAATAACAGAGAAAACATATAAAATCAAGATTCAAGATTTGAGAATTTTTATTCGCCATGTTTGGGTGTGCCAAACAAAGAATTTGACTTCGGTACATCATAGCCTCCGTTCAACATTTAGGTAACTATCAACACCCAGGACGTGTGAAAACTGACAAATATTCTCAGACATCCCCTGATCTTAAACTCCCAGGAGGGCAAGGAAAAACTCAAAACTCCAACTAGGAAAAATGAGAAACCTTGAGAAGAGACCACGGATGGGAGGATCCCTCTTCCAGGATGACCAGGCTGCAATGGATGCAGAGAGGACACATATTAAGAGTTAACAACAGAGGGAAAAGTATAAAACATATTAAGATGAACAGTATATAAATAAAAGTTTAACTCAAACTCTCAATAAATTGCTATGTCTTATATTGGAATAATAAAAAACAGATAAATGCTACACATAAAGCAATGGCATCATAATCAGTTAAAGACTAGACTAGCTTTCCGTGGCCCTGACGTACTCCGGGGCTATTAAGAGGACCAAATACTTGGAACGATCCCTCACTGTGGGTCTTTGGGTATTACTAAAAAGCCGATACCTGATGGTCCACAAGGGTTGATATAATTTAAGATCACGTGTATCAGAAGGGTTTTATAAAAGGACCCTAAAATCATGTTAATTTTCATGCAGGTTATACTACAGAAAAGTGAAGTGGAGTCTGTGGTGCACAGTCCTGGTGATTACATCCTCCTAAGTGCTGATAAGTATGAAATAAAGGTAATGCTGATGTTCTAACTCCAAGATGCACTTATTCACCAATTCAGAACTTTTCCTCATTTCATGTAAAAAAGGTAGCTGCACAATTTACCGTATTGGCCCGAATATAAGACGACCCTGACTATAAGACGACCCCCTCTTTTTCAAGACTCAAGCTTGAAAAAAGACTTTTTGACTCAAGTTTGAAAAAAGACTTTTTGAACACCAAATTTAATTTTCATTATAACAATATATTCGAGAGAAAAAGCATGTTATTTTGCCTCATTCAAATCATGCAAAAACTGTATCACATTTTAATATCTGAACATTTAAATATGTAAACTAAAGTGCAATCACATTTGTAAATTAATGGCTTCTGGTTTTTGAAATGTAAATAAACCAATCTACTGTGATAAAACAACCATCAAAGTGAATTCTAACTGTAACTGTAGTCTTGAGACAAATCTGAATAAGGAAAAACATTGCAATAAAATAATGCAAACTGCGCCCGCTATTGTTGGGGAGCCTGAGGACTGTATAGGGGGTTGGCTCGGATGGTTATGCTCTTTTCGCCCCCGGCTGTCTGTCAGAACACAGGAGGGAAGACGTGGTTCAGTTTTGATTGCTTTACTGAATTATTGGAAAAAAAGTTACAGGCACTGTGGCTCATAGGGGCATACAGGCAAACTGGCAAAAGGGTGTAGGCAAATGTTTGGTCGTAAGGATGTGAGAGCAGGTGTCTGTAGTGTTCATGGGTGAGTCTTTGGGTGTGTGAATGTGATTCTTGTGTGAGTGTGATTATTGTATGAAGCGTGTGAAGGGTGTGTGGTGTGCGTTTGTGTCTGCGTGTGTGTGTGTGTGGGGGGGTGCGTGGTGTGTGTGTGCGTGTGTGTGTGTGGTGTGTGTGTGCGCGTGTGTGGGGTGTGTGGTTCTGCAACAGACAGAAATACGGCACATAGGTCAACGCTCAAATTCTGATGTCACACAACACTAGTAGACGCACACATTACATAACTAACAGCGCATAACGGTTCCGCTATACTAAATAACCATAAATGAAATACTCTCGGCAACACACCAAACATAAGTCATCGAAACAACAAAATACATTTGCTGCCGACCATTAGTCGCCGTGCCGCTGCGTAACGGCTGTAGTCATGCGTGTACGATGCGAGGCAAATTTAAAGGAGCGTGCTGGAGTTGTCAGTCAAGGCACGCACACAAAGCAAACCGCGATCGGACAAACGGCACAACAGTGGACAGTAGTAACAACGAAATGTATATACTCACTTTGTGTCAAAGACGCACACGATCACAGCAACATACTCAGTCGATACCAGCAACCTTTAACTTACCGCTGCGCACAAGCTCCAACAATTGCGATAAGCTGAGGTAACTCACGTGAGACTTAAGGCGCGGTGACGTAACTTCGCTTTAAAGATATCTGGCACCATCTAGCGTTGTGAATGGTTATATGTCTAGACCACGAAGGTAAGACGACCCCCACTCTTTCAGTCTTATTTCAATGCAAAAAAACATCGTTTTATATTCAGGCCAATACGGCCTAATTTACTAGGCACCTGGCCTAGTAAGTGTGCTGATATTCTCAAATTAATCTACCGTTTTTTTCCGTGTATAGTGCGCAAAATTTAACAAATTTATTGTCCTAAAATCTGGGGTGCGCATTATACATGGGTACAAAAAAAAATATTATTATTTTTTTTTTAAATTAAATTTTTTTTTTTTTTTTGAACCAACCAACACCAAAACCAACAACAGGACTGACCGACAAAGTCGTGGAACAAAAAGACAGGGTGACATTACCAAAGACAGGAACAGAAAGCAAACAGACATCATGACAGTAACACATGCAATGATCCGACGGTGAGCGAGGGGCAGACAGGACTTAAATACAAAACACGTTACATCGATTGAGGTGACACAGGAAGAGAGGGGCGACGCAAACAGAAACTATGGCAACCTAGACAAATAGCAAAACTGGGGGACGAGACATGACAAATCTCCCCCGAAATAAAACTTGTAATCACCTTTCTTCTTGTTTGTTGTCAATCGCGCATCGCATTCAGCCATCCTGTCCCAACACACTTAGTCAAAAAAATCCATAATTGACGACACATCGTTTGATGCGATGGTGCAATCTTTGATGGTGTGTTATTGTCAAATATTGTTTGTTTTTTAATCTCCATCGCAGACAGGACGTCATACAGAGGCCGCCATTACAGATGCGCAGAACGGATGCGCAAGACACGTCAGCTATATAAAGAGCGAGAGTTCAGTTCTCCTGTGGTGTGCAAGGACTGGAGTTTGAGGCGGAGTGACAAATGAGGGTGCCAACGGCAGTTGTTTTAATGACATTTATAATTATCTTCATTCAACCACGGGCCGACTCTTTTCCCCTCGAGATCCTAACACCAACTAAACCAAACAGGAAACTCCCACACCTCTAAACCATCCCACCGCAACGTGAACTTAGGTTCCGGGTGAATTATGCCAACCAACTACACTCCACCTATTAGTTTCAATTCACAGTTTAATTTGCAGTTTCAATCAGCAAATAACAAAATGCGTATTACAGGTCGGTCATATTTTATTTCAAAACACTTTGCCTTGTTCCTTTCGTCTCTGCTGTTCACTTCAAACACGCTCCATACGAGCGAAATGCTCTCGTATCAGACAAGGCTTGCTCGATCACCTGCTCGTTTGCTGTCTGTCACAATGTACCCTACACAAATCCGAAACATTTGTTGCGGCTCCGAGTCACGACGAGGGGCAAGTTTTGGTTTCCAAGGGTGTTTTTATTCCTCTTCAACGTCTCTCCCATACAGAGCCGCCTTTTTCACGTCCGCACGCCTCTTTCCCGTGCGCGCACGGAGCGCGGTGGTGCGTTTACGGGCAGTCGGAGAAATCAACGCCAACAAAAAAAAATTACATCCAGCCTAGTTAAGACCATACCAAAGACTATAAAAATGGGACCCATTGCCTCCCTGCGTGTGTGACGATCATTGGGAAAAAAAAGAAAAATTTCATTAAAAAAAATTGGGTGCGTATGATACATGGGTACAGGCTTTTTTCCAGCATCAGCATGCCATTTTTCGGGTGCCTATTATACATGGGGGCGCACTATACACGGAAAAAAACAATATTTTATCAAGTACACTCCACTAATGAAAATGTGGATTTCAAATTCCCTCATCTTCAGTTAAAGCCCCTTGGGGGGCGCGGTGCTATACTTGGGGGGGCGCGTGTGACCCTGGGGAACAGGCTTTTTTTTTGGCAGTACTAGAATAAAGTGTAATTGCGCATCTACTACAGCGGGGGGCAGTGGCGCTCTCATTGTTACTTCTGTCACGTTTGCGACAGTGCAACATTTTACGACTTACAAGACAAGTTAGGATAGTCACGGTGGGGAGGGGGGGGAGGCGCGAATAGTTTTCTTCTTGCTAGGGGGGGGCGTAACAGAAAATAATTGAGAAGCACTGCGTTAAAGTTAAAGTCAATTCAAGATTCAAGAATAAAAACTCTTGAATCTTGAATCTTGCCTGCAATGACTGCGTTTCCCCAGTAGATGGGGAAGCGCTCGCCTGCGCATTTACTACCGGAAGCCGTGTTGGAAAGCTCGGTGCACACTCACAAGTGCGTGTACGTACTCAGTAGTACGGACATGGCGCACTCGGGCTCTATTTGTATCAGTCCCGAATTTAGAGCGTGGGCTGTGACGACAGCATTCTTGTAATTCGCGCGCTGAGCTTTCAGATGCAGTTTTGCGCTAAAGCCACCCACAAACCTTCCCCCGGAATCCTTCCATTAAAATCAACCCGTCACAGATCGAGGTAAACGGACCAACACCTCGGATCTCGCCTAAGAATTGCCACAACAAATTTTACTCCAGACTATGACGCACTAGCAAACTTTAACAAAAAAGACAGCGGTGTCTACAAGCCTACTGGAACCTACAAAAGTATTACCGTTTTTTTCATTAAATAATGCGCGAAATTTAACTAATTTATTGTCCTAAAATCTGGGGTGCGCATTATACATGGGTACAATTTTTATTTTTTAAATTTTTATTTATTTATTTATTTATTTATTTTTTTTAAGAAAATCATGGTACAACAAAACCAACGACAGGACTGACCGACAAAGACGTGGAACAAAAAGACAGGGTGACATTACCAAAGACAGGAACAGAAACCAAACAGACATCATGACAGTAACACATGCAATGATCCGACGGTGAGCGAGGGGCAGACAGGACTTAAATACAAAACACGTTACATTGATTGAGGTGACACAGGAAGGGAGGGGCGAGGCGAACAGAAACTATTGCAACCTAGACACATAGCAAAACTGGGGACGAGACATGACAAATCTCCCTCGAAATAAAACTTGAAATCACCTTTCTTCTTGTTCGTTGTCAATCGTGCATCGCATTCAGCCATCCTGCCCAACACACTTAGTCAGTAAAATTCATAATTGACGACACATCGTTTGATGCGACGGTGCAATCCTTGATGGTGTGTTATTGTCAAATATTGTTTGGTTTTTAATCTCCATCGCGGACCGGACGTCATACTGAGGCAGTATAACTGTGCATGCGCACTATGGATCCGATGCGCAGAACGGATGCGCAAGACACGTCAGCTATATAAAGAGCGAGAGTTGTTTTCTTCCTATTAGTTTCAATTCACAGTTTAATTAGCAGTTTCAATCAGCAAATAACAAAATACGTATTACAGGTAATTTTTTATTTCACAACACTTCGCCTTTTTCCTTTCGTCTCTGCTGTTCACTTCAAACACGCTCCATACGAACGCAATGCTCTCGTATCAGACGCTTGCTCGATCACTTGCTCGTTTGCTGTCACAATGTACCCGACACAAATCCGAAACATTTGTTGCGGCTCCGAGTCACGACGAGGGGCAAGTTTTGGTTTCCAAGGATGTTTCTATTCCTCTTCAACGTCTCTCCCATACAGAGCCGCCTTTTTTACATGTCCGCACGCCTTTTTCACATGTCCGCACTGATCGCGGTGGTGCCTTTACGGGGAGTCGGAGAAATCAACGCCAACAAAGAAAAATACATCCAGCCTAGTGAAGACCATACCAAAGACCATAAAAATGGGACCCATTGCCTCCCTGCGTGTGTGACGATCATTGGGACTTAAAAAAAATAAAAATAATAATAATAATAAAAAAAATAATAATAATAATAATAATTGGGTGCGTATTATACATGGATACAGGCTTTTTTCCAGCATCAACATGCCATTTTTATGGTGCGTATTATACATGGGGGCACATTATACACGGAAGAAAAACGGTATTTAGTAGGGGTGTAACAATTCATCGATACACATCGATTAATCGATATAATGCTCTACGATTTATTGGCATCGATGCTAAACGTAAACATCGATTTATATTGCTGTGTTTGACCTCGGACGTTAGACGCGACTTTATTTTGAAATCCAGTTCATTGTTGCTCGCTTCCTCTTTCCGGGAGCAGTGCGCGCATGTTGTGTTGTGAGCAGAGCACGCACATGAAAGGGGAGTCGACAACTAGTACGCGTCTCCTGGGCTGGTGCTATGGCTAGTGTCCAAAAAGACGAGGAAATTTGCTCCCTTTTAGGCTTCAAGTCATTCGTTTGGAAGCACTTTGGATTGCAAAGAAAAGATGGCTCAACGGACAAGACACGTGCAGGTTGTAAATCCTGCCATGTGGTGATCAAATATTCAAGGACCACAAATCTCGCCGCACATTTAAAGAAAAAACACGACATCAAAGTTCAGTGTTAAAATAAACACTTTGTATACTACAATACTCTTGTAATTTCCTAAATAAAGAGTTTGCAGTACCTTGTTGATTTTGCGTATGAATTGTTATAAATCAGGATATTGTTCTATATTTTTTATTAAAAAAAAAAATATATCGATCGTAGAGCACTATATCGCGATATATCGTGAATGAATCGCAGCAGGCTTTAAGATATTGGCAAATATCGTATCGTAGTTCTTTGTATCGATATGATATCGTATCGTGACAAAACCCGCGATTTACACCCCTATTATTTAGTTATTATTTATTTCCTGTTTTTTCTGTGAAGAACTCAGAGAGGGTTATTTAGTTATTATTTATTTCATTAATAGTGTTATTATTTGTTTCCTGACTTTTTTTCTGTAAAGAACCTGGAAAGGGTTATTAAATAACCGTTATTTGGTTCTGTGTGGCTTTCTGGAAAACAATAAAAATTTTAAGCTCCCCTACGATCGTCACACTTTTTCTGTTACAAACTGACACCGGCCCCCCATCAGAGAAGGGAAAAGTTATGTGGCCCTCACAGGAAAAAGTTTGGGGACCCCTGATTTAACCCATCCCCGTGTGATTTTGACCCATCCCCTGGGGGACAGGGGAGCAGTAAGCAGCAGCAGTGAGCAGCAGCAGTGAGCAGCAGCAGTGCCGCGCTCGGGAATCATTTGGTGATCTAACCCCCCAATTCCAACCCTTGAATCTGAGTGCCAAGCAGGGAGGCGGTGGTTCCCATTTTTATAGTCTTTGGTATGATCCGGCCGGGTTATTCATACACTACAATTTTGTCATGTCCAAGAATTCAAAATCTTTATTTTGGGACCTTTATCAGATATGAGATTTAAATGTGATTAATTAAATTAATTGGATTATTAGGTTAGTTTAGGCTGCCGAGGGAGGAGGACACTCCAAGATACAGCTGTAAACTGTTGGTGACAAGACAAAAAACAACAATCAGTCTGCATAGATTATGTGGCCTGTGATAGCAGATAGAGAAAGAAAATGGGAAAAATCCAACATTTATAGCCACAAAAATCCAAGAGTGATGGCGCCAAAGAAGGCTGTCAACTGAAGAAGGAAAGCAAGAAACAAGGGACTTGGACGTCCAACTGCAAAATCTATAGAAAGCAAAACGGATCATATCCAGAATACCAGACCAGTCCAGATCAGAGCGCTGAAGTACCGTATTGGCCCAAATATAAGACGGTGTTTTTTTGCATTGAAATAAGACTGAAAAGGTGGGGGTCGTCTTACATCCAGGGTCTAGACTGTATACCCATTCACAACGCTAAATGGCGCCAGATATCTTTAAACTGAATGCTGAACTTAACTTTCCAGGCCAAAGCGAACCCGTATCACAAAAAAGAAAAATGAAAATAGCAGTAGCACGAAGAAGAAAAATAAAAAATAGTGGTAAAAAAATAAGAGAAGCGATAACAGAAAATGGAGAAACTGTTAGAAAGGTTCCTATGTTGATGTTAAAATTTTGGACAGTTACGTCACTGCGCCTTAAGTGTCGCGTGAGTTACCTCAGGTTGTTGGAGCTTGTGCGCAGCGGTAAGTTGAAAATTGCTGGTATCAACTGAGTGTGTTGCTGTGATCGTGTGCGTCTTTGACACAAAGTGAGTATATGCGTAAATTTCATTGTAACTACTGTCTACTGTTGTGCCGTTTTTCTGATCGCGGTTTGTTTCGTGTGTGAGCCGTTTGATTGATAGCTCCTTTAAGTTTTCTTCGCATCGTACGAGTAGCCGTTACGCAGCGGTACGGCGACTAACGGTCCCCAGCAAATGTATTTTGTTGTCTCGATGACTTATGTTTGGTGTGTTGCCGAGAGTATTTCATTCATGGTTATTTAGTATAGTGGAACCGTTACTCTAGTCAGTTATGTAATGTGTGCCGTCGTGTTGTGTGACGTCAGAAGTTGAGCTGTATTTCTGTCTGTTGCAGAACCCCCCCCCCCCACACACACACACACACACCAGACACTACACCTCCCCACACACCCTTCACACGCTTCATACAATAATCACACACACAAGAATCACATTCACACACCCAAAGACTCACTCATGTACACTACACACACCTGCTCTCATATCCTTACGACCAAACGTGTGCCTATATCAGTGACGTGCGGTGAGGTTCATGACTGGGGAGGGCCACTGATGTCACACCCCAATGCACATGTAATCCTCCATTGTAAAATAAAACGTAAAAAAAATGAATGTAAAACGAAATAAATGGACGACTGCTCCTCAGTTGTTCACTGTAAATTTGAATTGGAGATCACTTATTCTACAGGTGGGCGCATGAAGCATCCTGGGATCACTAGCGCTCCCAAGGCTGGAGAACTTTTTTTCTTTGCTTCCGTTGGGTCTCTTTTCAAAGCCGTTTTGTTCACTTAAAGCAGGGGCTGGTGTCCTGCATGTTTTCTATGTCACCCTGTTGCAACACACCTGATTCAAATGGTCAGATAATTAGCAAGGTCTGCAGAAGCTGGATAACAATCCTGATCATTTGAATCAAGTGTGTTGCAGCAGTGAGACCTATAAAACATACAGGACACCGGCCCTCGAGGACCGGAATTGCCCACCCCTGATCTAAAGAAACACAACGTTACAGACAGATGACAAAAAACACTGGATTTTATTTACATCATCTTAACTATGGAAATTAGTTAATATAGCCACAGTGTTTGAACACTTAAACAGCCACATAGAGACAGACAGCAGTTTAGTCTAACTGCATAGCCTAGACAGCTGTCAGCAAAGGCAGCCATGTGATTACCCAATCCTCAGAGAAGGCAAGGCAGGAAGTTGCCTCCTCTGAGCGACTCGACTTCGGATTTAACATAACTATAAAAATTCAGTGATTTTAGTTCAGTTCAGTCTAACTGCATAGCCTGTCAACATACGCAGCCACGTGATTGCACAATCCTCAGAGGAGGCTAGACACGACGTTGGCTCCTCCGAGCGAATCGTCTTCGGTTTTAAAATAACTGTAGTAATTGAGCCATTTTGGTTCAAAATGATACAAAATTATTGACATTAAAAGGAAAATGACTTTATAATAAAAACAATTGAATTTGTTTTTCCCCTTTTCATGATGGCAGGGGAGGCGGTCCCTCTAATTACGAAAGCCTATACTTACGAACTTTTCAAGATTCAAGAGTTTTTTATTTGCCATGTTTGAGCGTGCCAAACAAGGAATTTGACTTCGGTAAAAACACACCCTCTGTTCAACATTTAGGTGACTAACAACATTCAGGTCATGTGAATAATGGCAAAAACAGTGTAGACAAATTCAAAAAGGTGTGAAGAGCAGGATGTTATTGCACAGTAATGTCTCTGAAACTGGTGTGAGTTCATCAGAGCAACAGCCTGGGGGAAGAAGCTGTCTCTGTGTCTGCTGGTTTTGACGTACCGAGCTCTATAACGCCGCCCGGGGGGGAGTAGTTCAAACAGACTGCAACCTGGGTGAGAAGGGTCTGTAGAGATGTTCCTTGCACGATTCCTGGTCCTGGAATGGTACAAGTCTTGGATAGATGGGAGGTTGATTCCAATGATATTTTCTGCAGTTCTGATTGTCCGTTGTAGTCTGTGCTTGTCTTGTTTGGAGGCCGATTCAAACCAGACAGTGATGGAGGTGCAGAGGACAGACTGGATGATGGCAGTGTAGAAGGTCGTCAGAAGCTCTCGCGGCAAGTCGAACTTCTTGAGCTGTCTCAGGAAGTAAAGCCTCTGCTGGGCCTTCTTCCGGACAGAGTCTATGTGGCCGGTCCATTTCAGCTCCCGAGAGATTGTGGTTCCCAGGAACTTGAAGGTGTCTGTGGAGAGAATATTATTACTGCGGATAGTGAGGGGTAAAAGTGGTGAAGGGTCTCGCCTGAAATCCACTGTCATCTCCACGGTCTTGAGCGGGTTCAGCTCCAGATGGTTTTGACTGCACCAGTGGACCAGCCGCTCCACCTCCTGTCTGTACGCAGTCTCATCACCGTCCTGGATCAGTCCGATGAGAGTGGTGTCGTCTGCATACTTCAGGAGCTTCACAGGAGAGTCACCTGAGGAGAAATCATTGGTGTAGAGAGAGAAGAGCAGTGGGGAGAGGACGCACCCCTGAGGGGCTCCAGTGTTGGTGGTCCGGGTGTCAGATGTGATGCCCCCCAGCCTCACACGCTGTCTCCTGTTGGTCAGGAAGCTGGTGATCCACTGACAGGTGGAGGCAGGCACCGCAAGCTGGATGAGCTTCTGTTGGAGGATGTCAGGAGCGATGGTGTTGAACGCCGAGCTGAAGTCCACGAACAGGATCCTGGCGTACGTTCCTGGGGTGTCCAGGTGGTGCAGGATGTAGTGCAGTCCCATGTTGACCGCATCATCCACTGACCTGTTTGCCCGGTAGGCAAACTGGAGGGGGTCAAGCAGGGGGCCCGTGACCTCCTTCAGGT
This sequence comes from Syngnathus typhle, assembly GCF_033458585.1. Taxonomy (NCBI): domain Eukaryota; kingdom Metazoa; phylum Chordata; class Actinopteri; order Syngnathiformes; family Syngnathidae; genus Syngnathus; species Syngnathus typhle. The sequence continues at coordinate 11,972,867 of NC_083749.1, read as the reverse complement.
GGTTCAGAACTAACCTCTCGAACGATTTCATGACCACAGATGTCAGTGCGACGGGTCTATAGTCATTCAAACCTGTGATGGCGGGCTTCTTGGCCACTGGAACGATGGTGGAGCTCTTGAAGCACGAGGGCACCTCACACAGCTCCAGAGAACGGTTGAAGATCCGTGCAAAGGTGGGCGCCAGCTGCTCAGCGCAGACTTTCAAGCAGGAAGGTGACACGCCGTCTGGGCCCGGTGCCTTCCTGGTCTTTTGTCTCCGGAACATCTGGCGCACTTCCTCCTCGCGGACCTGGAGTGCGGGCGCGGCCTCTGCAAGAGAGTGAGTGGGTGACAACGATGATAGAGGTGTGGACAGAGCAGTTGTGGGGAGAGGTGAGTATGTAGATTGTGCTGCAGGAGGTCCCGTTGTGTGGGAGGACCGATACAAAATACAAACCATGGTGCGTTAGCAGTGTGGAAAAACAAGTCGTGTAGTAGAGTATGTCTCTCAGACTATTGAATAAAACACAAATTCATGAAGGAACATGGCAGGGGCATGCGTATCGTCGAGCTCGCAACGGAGTATGGCCAGTGTGATGCCACAGTAGCCCCCCTGAGTATTGGTATCCCTGCTGCAGGAGTGCACATGCATTGAGTGAAATGCAGAAGCCGTTGCCGTGCAGCAGACAATATCGGCTTGTTTTCAATGAAAACACGAAGAACACACTTTTGTGTTTGTCAATTTCCATCTTAAGAAGTGAGTTTTCTTTTCTTAAGTTATCGCTCGTGTTCTGCGTGAGATGCAATCAATGACCACTCACGCAATCGGAAAACTCATTGATTGCACCGAAAAATAATGACGCATACGTGAGCACGTTGCAGAAAATACATAAAAGCATACGATAATTTATTAGCCTGACTTTTTCTGTGTCTTCTCAGGGGTATTAGGTACTAGAACATTACAACAGATTCCCCCCTCCCCAAGCAAAGTTAGGAGGTCAAGAATGAAGTGACATTTATTTTTTGTTATAAAGGTTTGAAAAATAAAAAAGAAAACTATTGTTTTTGTTTTTTGTGCATTTTTCACAGCGTAATAGGGCAAACAGTGTGACGTTTGGGATAGTCTGGCAGGTATTTGCGTTTACATTGATTCCTATAGGAAATGTTGCTTCTAGTTCCAAACATTTCTACTTACAAACCTGATTGCAGAAATAATCAAGCTCGTAAGTAGAGGTACTATTTGTGTATATATTGATTGATTGATTGATTGATTGATTGATTGATTGATTGATTGATTGATTGATTGATTGATTGATTGATTGATTGATTGATTGATCATTTATTGATCCCGGGGGTGGGGAAATTCAGGCCCCAGCAGTATTCATACCACAGAGCAGGTATATAAAAGACACAGTTGGCATGAGCGCAACTCAATAGGCTCTTATAAGGCTGCCACACAACGGTGCCACATTGAAAGCCAGTGTTAGGGTGGTGCTCACTCTAACTTATTTTGCAAGAACCACACTGGAGACAAGTTAGTCGTTTTAGACACCTGCAGGCGGAGAGTTCACTCGTCGCTGTGCTTACAGCGATGGTCGAATGAAGTCTGACTCAGGCCTTTTTAGGTGCATATTTATTGAGAGAAACAGAGTGGGGTTGAAAGTGGGGGTGTGGGAACACAGGATGGGGTGAATCCGCTCCCCTGCTGATCAAAGCATAACAGGGGGCCTTTTACGACGTTCTGCAAACAAAGCAACTTTGATTGCTTCCTCTGCGTCTAGTCAATCCGTTAAAAATATCTTAGCACTTTGGTCAACTACTTTTGTCTAGACAGGACAAGCTAGTTAAATTATTACAGGTTACATTCCAACATAATCATACGATGAAGATATTCTGCAAACCCTAACATATCCCTCCTGTTTTATCATATGATTATGTCAACCCCGATCACTCAAACATAAGTAAGAAAATACAATGACAGCAATAACTTTCAGTGAAGATGAGGTTTTCCCTCAATACTCCAGTCCAAATTTTGTGTGTAACTTAAAAACCTGCGGCCAGATTAAATGCAGGAAAAGAGTTACACGGTCCCTCTGCCTTAGGCGACCAGAAAGCTATCAATAATAACAGTTCAACACAAAAATTGCTCGTGATTGTTCAGCCGTTGGGGGCTTGGCACGCCCACTGGTGGAGAGTGAGCACGATTCTCATCCCCGTCGCAGCTCTGCTCCGTCCGGGGAGAACTTGGAAACAACTGCTGCGCGGTCGTTCTCTTCAGTGGCTCAGGGTGGACTATCTGGCCACCAAGGGGGAAAAGGATTATTCTGCCTCTGTATGAACTGGGGGCGGGGATGCTGTCGATGGCGGATCTGGTTCTTTGCAGGAACCCTTCACTGGGGCGCACTGGGACAGATGATACCACGTATCTCCTTTGCCGGCCAGCTGGACGGCACGTGAGATGCGCTCCACCAATTTATAGGGTCCAGTCCACGCAGGCTCCGTCCCCCTCCTTCTTGGAACCTTCAGCCAGAACGTTGGGGTGATCTGGACCTCGGTTTTTGCTTCCGTATCCGCAGTAGTTTCCTGAGCAAATCCCTACCTGGATCCGCCACCGAAAGGACAGCAGCACGTCCGGAAAACAGCAAAAAACAGCACCTTTTCTGCAACCTTTGCATTAGTCATTTGAGATGTTTCTTCTGCTCCTCTCATCACTGTTTTGGTTGCCCTGGTTACAGAGGCATTGCTACACCAAAGGGAGGGAAGATTGTGTCTGTAGCAACGTTGATTAGCTAAGGAATGTAGTGTGGTGTGAATTAGCACTTCATTGTCGGCCCGCAGATTCTGTCCTCCTTCCTCAACCAGCTGTTCTTCTCTCATGGTTGCTGACTCGTCCTCGCGTGTGATCAGATAACTTGAATTGCCGCTTTCCTGTGGAACAATGGAACTAAACCTTGGCTAGACTTGATCTACTTAGTAAATTGACAAACAATAATAATAAGTAACTTGTCCTAAACACTTCAACACACATTAAGCACATGTAAGATAACTGGTATGCAGTTCCTTAAACAAATATTAAGTAAATATAGGATAACTTGTACGCAACTACCTCAAACTGTATATAACATTTAACAAAGAAAAACAGTTCTGACCAACAACAATCTATGAACCAAACCTACAGTTAGATAAAAGGAATTAAATTTCTTTGAACCAAATAAGAAGATTTCGCCTATGCAAATAAGCTCAGCTCAGTATTAGTGAAGGCCTCTTACAGGAACAAAAAGACACAGATAACATAAGGACTTGAAGGATACATATGACTGACAGGGATCAAAAGACATCCCTGTCACTAAAGAGGAAGAACCTAGATAAAAGGAAAGCCATAAACTCGTAAAGACAAGGCCTACAGGTCTGGCAGGCCAAGGCTTCCCTTAAATTATTCCAACATTTCCCTCCTGTTTATCACACATTTGCTCAATTTTTACATTACCAAAAACAACCACTTCTCTTGATCTTCAGTTGTCGGATCACAAGTATGAGCACAGATATTTCCACCAAAAAGGATAAATGTTGCGACATCATCATTCGGAAACACACAGATCTGGGAAAAAGTCTGTAAACTCAAGTGCAAAAACTGCATCATCATCATCGTTATCATCAACATGCTGCCGTTGAGACATTAGGCATACCCGGGCCATCTCGTCGTCCATGGGCGAGATTGCTGTAGTGATAAGACGATTATACAGAGCACGGAGACATGGAATACAACAACATCCACACAAGGTGAGTATAGCAGTAATTGAGGACACAAGGGCTTTATACTTCCCAAAAGCAGTCATCCACTTGTTGTGCTCTTTCATCCTCGTGTTGAGGGATTGCAAGCTTGCAATCACCTTCATCAGGCTCCCATCAGGGGCGGTGTCATTCTGGATGAAGGTGCAGCATTGTTCCCTGAACATTGCGCAGACCCTTCCTTTCCCAGACAACATAACAAGAGCATTGCGGTTCTGGATTGACATTAGGGAAGGCGTGGCTAGCTGTTCGTGCACTGCCTCAAGTCCCGCTTGTGTCCGTTTGTCCAATTTCTGCATTTTGTAATGGATGTAATTTATCCTGTCAATGTTCTTGTTCATCGTACACCAGCAGCAAATGGAGGACTCCCATCCCGCTGCAATTTGGTCAATTAGTTCTTATTAATCAGGAACTCCTCTGGGGACTCTAATTGCATCAGTTTCAGTCAGATCATCGCCGCCTCTCAAATTTAAAGATATTATGTTTTTGTTTTTTCCAGCTTTTTCCCAGATCTTGGCATGTCATATACAATTTTGGTTGACTACATTCTCTAAAAGCAATGGTTTATTTTCTTTCTTTTTTTCTTCAACGGATATTATATAGAACACTCTGTCGCACATTTCACAATCAGTAGACGTGACAGATTTCACACAATCTTTTATCACTGGCAACGGTACAACATAAAGAATTGGTCGTGAACCCATACACATGACATTCATTATTTTTTTTTATTTTTTGTTTTTCTCTCTTTGCAGCTTGGTTTGCCATTAGCAATCAATTGTTTCTTTTACCAGTTACTCTTATAGTCACCTAAAACAAATTATCCACGTTCATTTTAGAGATATTGATTCCATTCTTTAACATCTGCAGCAGTTGTTGACAAGGTATTATTTCTTTACATAACGTTTTTGCCACTGTTAAGGCATTCACTGTATATTTTGAAGCCAATTCAATCCATTTTGAGAATGCATCTATTATGACCAGGCATTATAACCCTGTGGATTGTGTTTAGCACATGTTAAACAAGCTCTACAAAAAAAATTATAAACGTTTTGAATATGAATCAAATTCATATGTTGTGTAAAGCTAACTGAACTGCCCTTCCATCCCCCCTGTTGAGCCAGGTGTCAACGGCACGTGACAACACCATGGCTCAATACAGCTGCCCATTTGTATCGTTTCTTTTCCTTTCTCAACGTGACAACCCAATCCACCAATCGAAGAAAAAAATAAAAAAAATCAACAAAATAACTGCTGGTAAAGTAATATAATAGTTAACTGTTGTAGTTTCTTAACTTTAACTAACTCAATCGCTCTCTTATTCTCAAATTTTAAATTTAGCTTTGAAATGTCGTTATTTCATTTCAGTCCTTTCCATCTCTCAAATTTTGTTTAATCAAGGCTAGGCATTAAAGTTTCTGCCCATAAACAAATTGCTCGCCTTTTTTTTTTTCCCCACCTTTACAAAATCGTTTTGTTTTGCGGTGCAAATCAGATAGACTACAGACTAATAAATTCTTTAGTGCACCTATATTAGCCAATTTCATCCTTTTAACACATAACACTTACAACACACAGACAACTCAATAACAGCAGAGACACAGCTCACAAACAATACCAACAAACAACGCTGCGCAAACGCCATCCTCTTTTTTGACGTTTTGGTTGTACTTTTTCGTTTTTCTTTTTTTTTCTTTCCTCAGTGCCTTTTATCCTTTGTGCAACTATTGTCACACCTTCCCAAGGCATCACCCTGCTTCAATATCACTTGCCACCACGCACTCAGCACACCTCTGGAGTGGGTACGACCCCACTCCGGGCGCAGCCACAGCAAGGGAAGCAAGAGGGGGAGGCCCGGCATTTTCATACTGATTTATCCCAGCCTGGCCAGTACCGGGACAATCAATGCCGTCGTTCCCCACCCGCGCCAACCCAGCAAATAGCTACCCGCAGAGTCCAGAGCCCCACACCTACATCAGTCTCCCCCACAATCAAATTACAATATCAATCACCACAGGAGCCGGCTCCTACACCCTTTTCACACCACAATACCACACTCCCCCCTCCACAGTCCAGTCTCAGTGGAGACAATGGAAGGCAAGAAGGCACAGGTGAGACACTGAAGGAGCAAGCTCCTGCAGTCCTCCCACAAACGAATTACAACAAACAACAAAAGCACAAATCACTTATGTCTGTTTGGTAGGATCACAACGGCCACATTTTACAAATAACAAACCACAAGACGCAGGTCTTGGAACCACATTGACGACCGCCAAACGCAAATGCCGGGTCAAGGACTGTTCTTCCTCTGTTCTTTGCAACTCCTGTCAAAAGCAACCTTTATTTTTCTTTTGTTTGTATTTGGTTTTTTTTTTCTTTTTTTCCTAGCATCTAACTTACTCAAAATCATTCTTCCTTCAAAGTCACTCAACTACTTGTCCATAGTAGTCCCCAACAACCATTCAACCTGTATTTTCCCTTCAGTCGGGCGTTCAGTCATCAATGCTCATTTGCATCTCACACACAGTCTCCAAAAAGGAGTCTTTCTATCACATTGGTCCCAATTCATCCAAGCTCTCCACACAACATTCATATACCATTTCCAACTCAAGGTTCCTGATAGAACAATCCACCAATCCAAAAAAAAAACCTCAACACACAAAAAAAACTGCTTGCAAAGTAATCAGAATTTTCTCTTTGTTTTCAAATTCAAAGAACTTGCATATAGAAGTCTGTATAATCTCACAACACAACCAATCAATAATTTCCATTAAATGTAGCATACAATGTCTCTGTATTAGCATGAGCGGTCAAAAAAAAAAAAAGGGGGGGGTCATGACATGTTGAAAATTTGGCTTTTCCTATGCCTCGTCCTCCACCCTTTGATTGGTATTGTTTCACACGACGACACTCTTTTGACCAGTGTCCACGTTTCCCACAGTTCCAACAGTTGTCAGAACCTGATGGGGGTTTTGAATTATATGGAGGCCTGCGACCTTGTTGGTCTCTAACTCTTCCTCTGCCCCTTTGGGAACTTCGGAAGAAGACCGTTGTATCTTCATCTAGATCATTACCATCATCTAGATGAAATACATCAGAACATTTGCTTTTCTCAATCGGCGCAACACAAGCAGCGTCTGCTTCCACAAGCAGCGTCTGCTTCCACCAAGTGTTTTCTCACCCAGTTGCCTAACAGTGAGGAGCGCATTTCTAAGATGTTGCTGATAAGCACTCTCAGCTGCATCATCGAATGGGATGCCACTGTGCACCCAGAATTCTTGTCCAAATCTTAATTGAATGGTGGTCTCATCACTTTTTATCTTTCCATTTTTTGTCTTTTGAATTTGTTCTCTTCTCTCTTGTGAAGCTTTCAACCACATTCTAGCACAATTCAACTCTCTCTCTTTCCTTTTCTTTTTCTGTCCCTTTGTCGTCCTATCTACACTCTCCTCCAAAACATCAACCACTATCTTCCACACCTCAACTTTCAACTTCCCTTCTACTCCATACCTTTTCTTCCACTTCGGCATGTATTGCATACAATTAAGACATTTACTCGCCATGAACTTCTCATCTTCTTCAAGAGCTAGAGATTTACCGTTCTTATTTCCCGTCTTAATTTAGTATTTCTCTTTGAGGATCCTCAATGCAGGTTTAAATTGACCTTTCAACAAATTACTAGGCTGTGTTATCAAAGTCAAAGTCAAAGTCAGCTTTATTGTCAATCTCTCCACATGTCACAACACACAAAGAGACCGAAATTACGTTTTTCTCTATCCCACGGTGACGAGACACATAACACGATAGACATACAAGTACGCGACACAATATAAAAACAAGAAGGCAAAAATTCAAACAATCAATAGTAAGAGTGATGAATAAATAATAAATAAACAGATAACACAATAAATAAGAGGAGCAAAACGGAGCCAGCAAGCATAGCGCAAAAGTAAAAAACATCATAAACAAAAAGGCACAACCAATAAATAATAAGAGTAATAATAAATAAACAGATAAAACAGCAAATAAGAGCCAGTGTGCATACAGACAGTACAGACAGTAAAAGTACAGGACGCTACGCAGAACGGGGGAGCGAGTTCAGGATCCTAACAACCTGGAGTATGAAGCTGTTTGAGAGTCTGGTGGTGCGGGAGCGCAGGCTCCTGTACCTCTTCCCAGAGGGCAGAAGCTCGAACAAAGAGTGAGCGGGGTGACTCGCATCACTCACAATCGTGGTCGCCTTGCGGGTGAGATGGGAGGTGTAAATGTCCTTCAAGGAGGGGAGCGAAGCACCAGCAATCTTACCAGCAGTGTTCACTATGCGCTGCAGGGCCTTCAAGTTGTAGTCAGTGCAGCCGCCACCCCAAACAGCAATACAGCTGGAGAGGACGCTCTCAATGGTGCCGCGGTAAAATGCAGTCATGACGGCCGGAGGAGCGCTCGCTCGCCTGAGTTTCCGCAGGAAGTACAGGCGGCGCTGGGCTTTCTTTGCCAGTGATGCGGTGTTGGTGGACCAGGAGAGATCCTCACTGATGTGCACCCCCAGGAACTTGGCGCTGCTCACTCTCTCCACCACAGCACCGTCGATGGTCAGCGGCAGGTGTTGGGTGTGACCCTTCCGGAAGTCCACAACAATCTCCTTGGTCTTGTCGACGTTCAGCAGGAGGTTGTTGTCCCTGCACCACGTGGTCAGAAGGTCAACCTCCAGCCTGTATTGAGTCTCGTCTCCCTTGGTGATGAGACCCACCAGAGTCGTGTCGTCAGCAAACTTCACGATACGGTTGTCGCTGTAGGTTGCAGTGCAGTCATGCGTCAGGAGGGTGAAGAGCAGCGGACTGAGCACGCAGCCTTGGGGGGCCCCCGTGCTCAGCGTGATGCTGGCGGAGATTTTGTCGCCAACACGTACTACCTGTGGCCTCTGACAGAGGAAGTCCAGTAGCCAGTTGCAGAGGTAGGTACTGAGGCCCAGCGCGTCAAGTTTGCTGATGAGGCGTTGTGGCACAATGGTGTTGAAGGCAGAACTGAAGTCCACAAACAGCAATCTCACATACGAGTCCCTCCTCTCCAGGTGGGTGAGGGCCGAGTGGAGGGCAGAGCAGATGGCATCCTCAGAAGACCGCTTGGCTCGGTACGCAAACTGGAAGGGGTCAATGGTGGGGGGGAGAACGGATCGGATGTGCTCCATGACAAGCCGCTCAAAGCACTTCATGATGATGGGCGTAAGTGCCACGGGGCGGTAGTCATTGAAGCAGGACGGAGCGGGTTTCTTCGGCACAGGTACGATGGTGGCAGCTTTGAAACACGACGGGACGATGGCCTGCTGCAGGGAAGTGTTAAAGATGTCCGTGAAGACATCCGTCAGCTCACCAGCGCAGTCCTTCAGCGCCCGACCCGGGATGTTGTCAGGGCCGGCCGCCTTACGGATGTTGATGGCGGCAAGCGCCCTCCTCACGCTGTCGGCGGAGAGGCACAGGGGCAGCTCGTGTGAAAGGGGAGTGGCCTTCAGCGGGCAAGTGCTGTTCTGAGCGTCGAAGCGAGCAAAGAAGCGGTTGAGGTCATTGAGCAGACGGACGTCGCCTTCACAGCTCTGCGGCGCGGGCTTGTAATCCGTGATGGTCTGAATGCCCTGCCAGAGGCTCCGTGCGTCCCTGCTGTCCTTGAAGTGGGCGGTAATTTTGCACGAGAACGCCCTCTTTGCTTCTTTGATGCCCCGGGACAGGTCGGCCCTCGCAGTCCTCAAGCCAGCCTCATCCCCTGCCCTAAAGGCTTTGTCCCTGGCCCTCAGCAGCCATGGATCAATGCTAGAACTGCTTTTTAGTCAACTTATCCTACCAGCCACACAAATTCCAGCGCTTTTTATTTTTAGGCCTATGCAAAATGGGTGTAAAACCCTCCAACACAGCTTGGAAGAACGGACAAAAAAAAGAATCTACGCCCTTCTTCAATTAAGAAAAAGAAGCTCTGTTTTTTCTTAGCCCGTTCCTTCCACTGGGACTTGAAGCCAAGCTGTTCTTTGGCCGGAAAAACGTACAAAGAAAAATCTACACTCTTCTTTGATTACCAAAAAAGAAGCTCCGTGTTTCTTAGCACGTTCCTTCCACTGGGACTCTAACCCAAGCCAGATCCCTCAGCTTGGAAAAACAGACAAAGAAGAATCTACGCACTCCTTCGATGAACGAAAAAGAAGCTCTGCTTTTCTTAGCCTGTTTCTTCCCCTGGGACTTGAACCCAAGCTATCTCTCGTTCACCTTTTACGCGTTTCACAACAACACAAACGTTAACTTACTTGACTCTTGGTTCGTTGCACTGCCGGGTCCCGTCGATCCACCTCTGGCAGACGAAGGCAGACCTAAGATCCTGGCCCAGCGAAGAAATTCTCTTCCCAGGACTTTCTTTTCCAGGTCCCCCTAAAGGACGCTGGCTTGTCGACAATGCAGCACGTCCTCCTCCGTCAGCCAGATGGCGGGTATGAGGGTCTCGAGTTTCGGCACCAAAATGTTAGGGTGGTGCTCACTCTAACTTATTTTGCAAGAACCACACTGGAGACAAGTTAGTTGTTTTAGACACTTGAAGGCGGAGAGTTCACTCGTCGCTGTGCTTACAGCGATGGTCGAATGAAGTCTTACTCAGGCCTTTTCAGGTGCATATTTATTGAGAGAAACAGAGTGGGGTTGAAAGTGGGGGTGTGGGAACACAGGATGGGGTGAATCCGCTCCCCTGCCGATCAAAGCATAACAGGGGGCCCTTTACGACGTTCTCCAAACAAAGCAACTTTGATTGCGTCCTCTGCGTCTAGTCAATCAGTTGAAAAGATCTTAGCACTTTGGTCAACTACTTTTGTGTAGGCAGGACAAGCTAGTTAAATTACCGTTTTTTTCCGTGTATAGTGCGCAAAATTTAACTAATTTATTGTCCTAAAATCTGGGGTGCGCATTATACATGGGTACAAAAAAAAATTAATTTTTTCTTTTTAAATTTTTTTTTTTTTTTTTTTTAAGTCCCAATGATCGTCACACACGCAGGGAGGCAATGGGTCCCATTTTTATAGTCTTTGGTATGGTCTTAACTAGGCTGGATGTAATTTTTTTTGTTGGCGTTGATTTCTCCGACTGCCCGTAAACGCACCACCGCGCTCCGTGCGCGAACGGGAAAGAGGCGTGCCGGGCGCTCACTGTCGCATTGCTTAAAGAGTGCCTTTGTGTTTTAGGATGAACAGCAGAGACCAAAGGAACAAGGCAGTGTTGTGAAATAAAATATTACCTGTAATACGCATTTTGTTATTTGCTGATTGAAACTGCTAATTAAACTGTGAATTGAAACTAATAGGAAGAAAACAACTCTCGCTTTTTATATAGCTGACGTGTCTTGCGCAGCCGTTCTGTGCATTTTATTTCACAACACTTTGCCTTGTTCCTTTCTTCTCTGCTGTTCACTTCAAACACGCTCCATGCGACCGCAATGCTCTCGTATCAGACGCTTGCTCGATCGCCTGCTCGTTTGCTTTCTGTCACAATGTACCCTACACAAATCCGAAACATTTGTTGTGGCTCCAAGTCACTACGAGGGGCAAGTTTTGGTTTCCAAGGGTGTTTTTATTCCTCTTCAACGTCTCTCCCATACAGAGCCGCCTTTTTCACGTCCGCACGCGTCTTTCCCGTGCCCGCACGGAGCGCGGTGGTGCGTTTATGGGCAGTCGGAGAAATCAACGCAGACAAAAAAAATTACATCCAGCCTAGTTAAGACCATACCAAAGACTATAAAAATGGGACCCATTGCCTCCCTACGTGTGTGACGATCATTGGGACTTAAAAAAAAAAAAAAAAAAAACTTTTTTTAATTCATAAAAATTGGGTGCGTATTATACATGGGTACAGGCTTTTTTCCAGCATCAGCATTCCATTTTTAGGGTGCGTATTATACATGGGGGCGCACTATACATGGAAAAAAACGGTAATACAGGTTACATTCCAACATACCGTTTTTTTCCGTGTATAGTGCGCAAAATTTAACTAATTTATTGTCCTAAAATCTGGGGTGCGCATTATACATGGGTACAAAAAAAAAATTTAATTTTTTTTTTTTTTAATTTTTTTTTTTTTTTTTTTTAAGTCCCAATGATGTCACACACGCAGGGAGGCAATGGGTCCCATTTTTATAGTCTTTGGTATGGTCTTAACTAGGCTGGATGTAATTTTTTTTGTTGGCGGTGATTTCTCCGACTGCCCGTAAACGCACCACCGCGCTCCGTGCGCGCACGGGACAGCAAACGAGCAGGTGATCGAGCAAGCCTTGTCTGATACGAGAGCATTGCGGTCGCATGGAGCGTGTTTGAAGTGAACAGCAGAGAAGAAAGGAACAAGGCAAAGTGTTGTGAAATAAAATATTACCTGTAATACGGATTTAGGTAGAGAACTGAACTCTCGCTCTTTATATAGCTGACGTGTCTTGCGCATCCGTTCTGCGCATCTGTAATGGCGGCCTCCGTATGATATCCGGTTTGCGTGTGTGCGCGTGTGCGTGTGTGCGAGAGCGAGAGAGAGAGCGAGAGAGAGAACGCTCAACCGTAGCGCGCCGCCGACCGCCCAACTGCACCGCGCTGGTCGCATTAGTGTGACAGAGCCTTTGTGTTTTAGGATGAACAGCAGAGACCAAAGGAACAAGGCAAAGTGTTGTGAAATAAAATATTACCTGTAATACGCATTTTGTTATTTGCTGATTGAAACTGCTAATTAAACTGTGGATTGAAACTAATAAGGAAGAAAACAACTCTCGCTCTTTATATAGCTGACATGTCTTGCGCATCCGTTCTGTGCATTTTATTTCACAACACTTTGCCTTGTTCCTTTCTTCTCTGCTGTTCACTTCAAACACGCTCCATGCGACCGCAATGCTCTCGTATCAGACGCTTGCTCGATCACCTGCTCGTTTGCTGTCCCGTGCGCGCACGGAGCACGGTGGTGCGTTTACGGGCAGTCGGAGAAATTAACGCCAACAAAAAAAATTACATCTAGCCTAGTTAAGACCATACCAAAGACTATAAAAATGGGACCCATTTTCCAGCATCAGCATGCCATTTTTAGGGTGCGTATTATACATGGGGGCGCACTATACACGGAAAAAAACGGTAATCATACGATGAAGATATTCTGCAAACCCTAACAGCCAGTAAGTGCGAAAGTTCAAGATTCAAGAGTTTTTATTCGCCATGTTTGAGCGTGCCAAACAAGGAATTTGACTTTGGTGAATCACACCCTCTGTTCAACATTTAGGTGACTAACAACCAGGGCTGTGGACTCGGTTCGGACTCGGGGACTCGGACTCGGTCGGACTCGGTCATTTTTGCCGGACTCGGACTTGGACTCAGTGCTGATTTAGACCGAGTCCACCGAGTCTGACAATAAAAAAAAAAGAGGCAAGACGCACCAAGAGAGTGTCAGGTTACAGTCAGCGCGGTAGGAGTTGGAAGAAGTAGTAAAAACTCCACCAAACTCGTCGTAATGACCCGTGATATATGTTATATCCTTACTATTTTCCAGGTTCTTAGATAGCAAGAATAGGTTGGAGAACGACGTGAATGATAACTGCTTTATTCCTTACTCACAGTGCGTTCACAGGGCGTACCACAACAACACAGAATGCGCCCATCCCACTTCAGGGGGTTTTCTACTACGGAATTCGAGTTAGCCCAAAATACACAACATCTCTTCCCCTCTTACAATGAACGTGGTATATGCACCTATAACTTGACATCTTCAAGATCTATCAATAACTACCATTAAACAATTATCATATATGGTCCAGACAATTATGACAATAATATTCCCATGAAACCTTAACTTTGGGTGAGCGTGGACTACCTCGAATTATACAGAATTATAGCGAAAAACCGATGTCGTACGGCGTCGTACGGCGTCAGCACTATGTTGTTTTCAATAAAAACATGAAGAACTCACGTTTGCGTCAGTCAATTTTAATTTTTATAAAGGATTATTCTCATTTGATGTCTTTAAATTCATCCGTGTTCTGCCATTGAAGCGGGGTGCATTCAAAAACCAGTCGTACAGACGGAAACGTTTTGTGATCAAATCTTTCATAACGAGAATGATTTGAGTGAATTGATTTGAATGAATAATTGAGACGAAATTTCAGTTCTGAAGGCTCCTTTTGTCCCGAGCAAAGTGACAGATGGTGGGGAGGGGGGATAAAATTTGTAAAATCAATTCACTCAAATCATTCTCGTTATGAAAGATTTGATCACAAAACGTGTGTGGCTTTTTCTTAAATGAACACGTTTGACATTGTTATCGTGTCAGCTTTTAATTATATTGCGCTGTCATGTTAAAGCAAATTAATAAATGCAACAATATTAATTTGCTTTGAAAATACCTGAGTAATAAAATAAAATGGATGGATGGATGAATGATGATCACAATTAAGTACAAAGTCTCCTTTGTAATATATACTCCTTGTAGCCTGTACCCAAAAAGAGGAGTTTCTTTGCATCGAGGTTTATGCAAAGAGCTCACGTAATTATATTGTTGCGTTTTGGTGAAGTGAATGAGTGTTCCGTCTGTACGACTGGTCTTTGAATGGTCCCGCTTCAATGGCAGAACGCGGAAGGCATCAAATGAGAATAATCCTTTATAAAAATTAAAATTGACTGACGCAAACGTGAGTTCTTCATGTTTTTATTGAAAACAACATAGTGCTGACGCCGTACGACATGGGTTTTTCGCTTTCCAAATAAGGGGTCGTCACTAATTATTTGTGTTTAGATAAATGTCTGAGCTATAATGGTGTAATTAATGATTAAAACTTGAAAGTATCTGTTTATTGTATTCGTTTATATGTTTAATAAAGACAAAGCCATCACAAAACTGTTGTAATTATTTAGATTTTGATCTAAATTAGCCTTGAATAAAGACTAAGCAGTCACATGAATTACCGTTTTTTTCCGTGTATAGTGCGCCCCCATGTATAGTACGCACCCCTAACAATGGCATGCTGATGCTGGAAAAAAGCTTGTACCCATGTATAATACGCACCCAATTTTTATGAATTTTTTTTTAATTTTTTTTTTAATTTAAGTCCCAAAGATCGTCACACACGCAGGGAGGCAATGGGTCCCATTTTTAAAGTCTTTGGTATGGTCTTAACTAGGCTGGATGTCATTTTTTTTGTTGGCGTTGATTTCTCCGACTGCCCCTAAACGCACCACCGCGCTCCGTGCGCACACGGCGGCTCTGTATGGGAGAGACGTTGAAGAGGAATAAAAACACCCTTGGAAACCAAAACTTGCCCCTCGTCGTGACTCGGAGCCGCAACAAATGTTTCGGATTTGTGTAGGGTACATTGTGACAGACGGCAAACTAGCAGGTGATCGAGCGAGCGTCTGATACAAGAGCATTGCGGTCGTATGGAGCGTGTTTGAAATGAACAGCAGAGACGAAAGGAACAAGGCAAAGTGTTGTGAAATAAAATATTACCTGTAATACGCATTTTGTTATTTGCTGATTGAAACTGCTAATTAAACTGTGAATTGAAACTAATAGGTGGAGAACTGAACTCTCGCTCTTTATATAGCTGACGTGTCTTGCGCAACCGTTCTGCGCATCTGTAATGGCGGCCTCCGTATGACGTCCGGTCCGCGATGGAGATTAAAAAACAAACAATATTTGACAATAACACACCATCGAGGATTGCACCATCGCATCAAACGATGTGTCGTCAATTATGAATTTTACTAAGTGTGTTGGGCAGGATGGCTGAATGCGATGCGCGATTGACAACAAACAAGAAGAAAGGTGAGTTTTATTTCGGGGGAGATTTGTCATGTCTCGTCCCCAGTTTTGCTATGTGTCTAGGTTGCCATAGTTTCTGTTCGTGTCACCCCGCTCTTCCTGTGTCACCTCAATCGATGTAACGTGTTTTGTATTTAAGTCCTGTCTGCCCCTCGCTCACCGTTGGATCATTGCATGTGTTACTGTCATTCTGTTCCTGTCTTTGGTAATGTCACCCTGTCTTTTTGTTCCACGACTTTGTCGGTCAGTCCTGTTGTTGGTTTTGTTGTACCATGACTTTATTTAAAAAAAAAAAAAAAAAAAAATTTAAAAAAAAAAATAATAATTTTTTTTTTCTTTGTACCCATGTATAATACGCACCCCAGATTTTAGGACAATAAATTAGTAAAATATTGCGCACTATACACGGAAAAAAACGGTAACAGAAAAAATGGACAGCCGGACTCGGACTCATGGCCAAGAGAACGGACTCGGTGCAAAAATCCGTCCACATCAAGTCCACAGCCCTGCTAACAACACAGGACATGTGAAAAATGGCAAATATTCTCAAACATCCCCTGATCTTAAACTCCCAAGAGGGCAAGGAAAAACTCAAAACTCCAGCTAGGGGAAATGAGAAACCTTGAGAAGAGACCACAGTTGGGAGGGTCCCTCTTCCAGGATTCAAGAGTTTTTATTCGCCATGTTTGAGCGTGCCAAACAAGGAATTTGACTTTGGTAAAAACACACCCTCTGTTCAACATTTAGGTGACTAACAACATTCAGGACATGTGGCAAAAACAGTGTAGACAAATTCTAAAAGGTGTACAGAGCAGGATGTTATTGCACAGTAATGACTCTGAGTTCATCAGAGCAACAGCCTGGGGGAAGAAGCTGTCTCTGTGTCTGCTGGTTTTGGCGTACCGAGCTCTGTAACACCGTCCGGAGGGGAGTAGTTCAAACAGACTGCAACCTGGGTGAGAAGGGTCTGTAGAGGTGTTCCTTGCCCGTTTCCTGGTCCTGGACAGGTACAAGTCTTGGATAGATGGGAGGTTGATTCTAATTATCTTTTCTGCAGTCCTGATTGTCCGTTGCAGTCTGAGCTTGTCTTGTTTGGAGGCCGATCCAAACCAGACAGTGATGGAGGTGCAGAGGACAGACTGGATGATCAAAGTCAACGTCAGCTTTATTGTCAATCTCTTCACATGTCAAGACACACAAAGAAACCGAAATTACGTTTTCTCTATCCCACGGTGACGAAACATATTACACGTTAGACATACACGTAAACGACACAATATAAGAACAAGAAGGCACAAACAATAAATAATAAGAATGATGAATAAATAATAAATAAACAGATAACACAATAAATAAGAAGAGCAAAACTGAGCCAGTGTGCATACAGCAGACAGTAAGCGTAGCGCAAAAGTACAGGACGCTACGCAGAAAGGGGAAGCGAGTTCAGGATCCTAACAGCCTGTTGAAGCTGTTGTTGAGTCTGGTGGTGTGGGAGCGCAGGCTCCTATACCTCTTCCCAGAGGGCAGAAGCTCAAACAAAGAGTGAGCGGGATGACTCACATCACTCACAATTGTGGTCGCCTTGCAGGTGAGATGGGAGATGTAAATGTCTTTCAGGGAGGGGAGTGAAGCACCAATAATCTTACCAGCCGTGTTCACTATGCGCTGCAGAGCCTTCAAGTTGTAGTCAGTGCAGCCGCCACCCCAAACAGCAATACAGCTGGAGAGGACGCTCTCAATGGTGCCACGGTAAAATGTAGTCATGACGGCCGGAGGAGCGCTCGCTCGCCTGAGTTTCCGCAGGAAGTACAGGCGGCGCTGGGCCTTCTTCGCCAGTGATGCGGTGTTGGTGGACCAGGAGAGATCCTCACTGATGTGCACCCCCAGGAACCTGGCGCTGCTCACTCTCTCCACCACAGCACCGTCGATGGTCAGCGGCAGGTGTTGGGTGTGACCCTTCCGGAAGTCAACAACAACCTCCTTGGTCTTGGACTTTCAAGCAAGAAGGTGACACACCGTCTGGGCCCGGTGCCTTCCTGGTCTTTTGTCCCTGGAACATCTGGCACACTTCCTCCTCGCGGACCTGGAGTGCGGGCGCGACCTCTGCAAGAGAGCGAGCGGGTGACAACGATTATAGAGGTGTGGACAGAGCAGTTGTGGGGAGAGGTGAGTATGTAGATTGTGCTGCAGGAAGTCCCGTTGTGTGGGAGGACCGATCAAACCTGCAGTAGAACTTGTTTAGCTGGTTAGCAAGCTTTGGGCTCTCCCTAGGACGGGGGGTTCGTTTCTTGTAGCCCGTGATGCTCTGCAGACCTTTCCACACTGTTGAGGGGTCAGGATTGGCAGAGAGGTGTCTCTTCAAGTTCTCCCCGTAACACCTCCTGGCTTTCCTGACCTCTCGGTTCAGTGTGTTTCTGGTCTGCCAGATCACGATCACGGTGTAGCAGTGGTCCAGAGTCTGTGCCCCTCTGGTGGGACACGTTACGTGCTGCCTGTATTTGGGGAGTTTGTGTGCGAGGTTCGCCCTGTTAAGATCACCCATACTTTGACTTGGACTTTGAACAATCATTAGTGAGTTTGGTAGAAGTTTTTCCATGTCTGTTACCTGGTCAGCCAGCATCTGCGTGGCTTCACTCGCACGTGCGTGTGGTGGAATGTAAACAGCCGCCATGACGATCGAGGAAAACTCCCGTGGTGAATAGAACGGCCGGCAGTTCATGAAAAGTGTTTCCAGGAGAGGGCTGCAAAACTCTTTCAAAACCGTGACATCAGTACACCAACGTTCATGAATGTAGAAACAGAGACAGCCTCCCTTTGATTTTCCGGAGAGCTCCGCGCTGCGATCTGCTCGCGTTAGCCTATACCCCGCTAGCTCCACTGCGTGGTGGGGGGTTCGTTCGGACATTCGCCAGATGACTTGACGGTAGGGCAGAACGGAACCTCTCTGCCTCAGCCTTACGAGTGCTCCGGCTCGTTTTCCTCGCCGCCGTCGTCGCGGTAGCTTGTACAGCACCGCCGCTCCGGCTAGAATCTCCGACAAACAGTCTGAATCGGAGAGAACAGGAGAGAAAATACCAGAAGAAGACTGTCCGATGTTTAACAGCGCTTCTCTGGTAAAAGTGATCCGGGATGGACAGCAGAGGACACAGAAAACACACAAAATAAGACAAATAAACAGAGTGACTCATCGTGGCTGCCATCCGCGGCGCCATCATATGACGTCAAAAGTTAAAAGCCATCAAAGCAAAGCAACAAGACAAAGGAAAAAAAAAAAGTAACAGCGGCCAACCAGCCCCCCCTCGATACCAAAGAACACCCCAAAACACACAAAATAGCCTCCATGGGGTCCATAAACAGGTGTAAGGGCAGCTAAGTTCAACGGTGCCCAATGGACCGTGGTTGTGAATCGGTGAACCACAAAACAGGGATACGTGTGACTATGTATAAACAGGGTGTGCCAAACTGATCTGACACATTTGTAGCTTTAATAAAATGCAAATAAATTAAAGATGCAAAAAAGTTCTTTTATTCTCGAAAAGTACACATATAATGACGTTTTGTTTTGTTTGGTTTCATTTCCGTTTCATTTTCGAATAATGTTATTTCGTTTTGTTTCAGTTGCTAACATGAATTGGACCGGTGAGCATCGCACTTTCATTGTGGAAATGTTTATCAAGAACAAATCTGTAACTCTAACACAGACTTAGTAGACATGATCCCGTACCTACTCGAAACACAATCTTGTTATGAGTTACTAACTTCAGAGCCAGTGCATCAGCATTCAAACAAAAAAGAAAGAAATTGCTGCCATTTCCCATGAAATGATCCGCCGAGTTATGGACGACTTGTGTGGACAATAATGGCTTCCATTTGACTGATTTAATTTTGAAAATCAAATGAAACAAAATGGCATTATATGTACTTTTTATTTGTGCTTTTTTAAACCCAAAAATATGTCAGATCATTTTGCCGGACCCTGTGTATATATACTATATATATATATATATATATATAAAACAAAGTATTAGCGCAAGGTATATACGTATATATATATATATATATATATATATATACATATATATACATATATATGTGTATATATATATATATAGTATACATATACACCTTGCGCTAATACTTTGTTTTTTTTCCCCATAGATCATCATTTAATAGTCTTTTTTTCATTTCTTTTTTTGATGATTGTTTTGACTTGTTTTTAAAATGAGCATTTTGACCCAGGTATGTAGTCTTGTATCAGCCTTGTGTGTAATTCAACAGACAAATAGATACTTCACCCTGATTTTGTATCGTTATCCTGTCTTAAATATGTTTTCTCCATAATATGGATCAAACACTAACTTCTCTTTTCAGATCTGGCCTTTAGGAAAAGAAATTAATTGTACGTGCTTAAAGACACTGTCGGTGTCAGAGAATCGCAGCATCAGCCTTCAACCCCGATTGCAGTTTGATGGACGCCACATTGTTTGCAGCTCTGACATCGGAGTACATCTGTGGGATTTTGCCAGTTTTGAGATTCTCAGGTAAAATTATAAACAAACCTTGTCTAATAGTGTTTCTCAAGCTGTGCTGAACCTGGATCATATTTTTAGTAAAACAAAAACTTCTAGCACATCCAAAATAAAAATATTGTCAAATAAAGTAAAAATAATGATAATCTCTTCTCAATTTATTCTCAAATTCAGTCAACCAGGGTGAAAAGTCACAGGTCATGTCTTACTGTATTTTGTTTTATGAATTGTATCAGGGGGTGACACAGATTTATGTTACCTTGTGCCATCTGCTGGAACTCAAGGAGCATTTAATTGTTTTGGCTGTTGCGGGCATAGATAGATAAATTAATATGGGTCTCTCTGCAGGGGTATGGTCTACAAATGTGGCATCAAAACCAAAAGATAAACTTGTTCAAGACCAGGTCAATAAACTATTACACTATGCTTTAAATAAAACATTCCACTAGTGTGATACAAATAAATAAAGATGGCAGAAGTGGGTAATTCACTAAAATTTTCCGGTTCGTCCTTTGTCTGTGATCTGAGAACCCTTCCGTCGTTGTCAGTCATTCTTATTACATGATTGTTCGTCCGTTGAACAAAGATCGAAAGTTTAGACACCCCGAGTACAAATATGCATTAATGTTGATAAAGGAGCCAAGGAAAGATGGATATGTCTCCAAAATGCATCGAATTACCGATAAGACAAGCAAACAGGAATCAGGTGGTAGGCATGTGTGTGTCAAGGCAGATAACCAGCCCAGCATTCCACTACACAGCGGATCAGGCAAACGAGAGTCAGGTGGCAGGCATGCATGTGTCAAAGCAGACGAAATGGCGAAGACTGACCGGCGAATGGCGTGTATACACACACCCCAATTAGCGGGTAACAGGGGACAGGTGGTGGCAATCAACGTCGATTAGTACGCGCAATTTCGTATTGGCGACGGCCACCACCGAGGTCTCGCACGGAAGGCCAGCAGGGCGAGAGAGGACGTGACACAGCTGCACACAAAGGAAAGAGTCAGTACAGCAGCAATGAGCGCGAGACGTGCCTCTGAGCAATGTGCTTCACTGAGGCCAAGCACGGGGTGCACGGCTTGCTGCCGTGCACGTAGAAAAAAAAGCACTGCTGCCCAGGAGTCGGGACAGCGGCAATGATCCCTGATCGCGCGGAGTGTGCCTCTGAGCAATGTGCGTCACTGCAGACGTGACTGAGCTCAAGCGCTGGAGGGGACAGCCGGCCAAACGCGAGGGAAGAAGCACCAACCGGTGCAGAAGGAGTCGGGACACGTGACAAGATCACGTGTTTGTTCATTTATTTACTGTAAAGGTACAATACATGCACAGAACATTGTGGGAATGGTTATTAAGACAATGGGAAAGGTTTATGGTGCGTAGATGTATTGAGAAGGGTTTAAAAGTCTTTAATATTGTGTATAGGACCACAATGCAACAGAAGATTGATGCACAACCATGACTCACTTTGGTAGTGTGGTAATTCTGAATGTAGACACTTTGCATTACTTGGCAAGGAAAACTACTCCACCAGTATTGGCCTCCTCTAGCGGCCAATAAGAAACACTATGTGTTGGTAATTTCAATACAATGGTGTTTAAATTTCTAAACAAATTTACAAAACCTTTTTGACTTTACGAATTTCAATACAATGGTGTTTCAATTTCTAAATATTACACATATATCGTGTATATCCAAAATATTATGTGATTCCTTCTAATATTTTTAGGCTATGATTAGTATATTTTTTCTGGATACCCACAAAAATATGGTGAGGAATGGGGCAAGGTTTGGGGATGTGGCAGCGTCTAGAAAGCTCTTGGGAAACTTGCAATGTGAATTTGTGTGATTTTCTCTCTCCATTTTACATCTCTACATCGTGGAAAGCAGAATCAAGAGATTCCTAATTACCGTTTTTTTCCATGTATAATGCGCCCCCATGTATAATACGCACCCTAAAAATGGCATGTTGATGCTGGAAAAAAGCCTGTACCCATGTATAATACGCACCCAAATTTTGACTCCTACTTAAGTCCGTGAACGTAAAATTATTTCAGAAAAAAAATCATCTTTGGGAACAACCGGATGTTATTCTGCCGGTCAGTATCACTGCGCATGCGCTAGCATACTCAATAGCGAAGAAATGTTTCGGATTTGTGTAGGGTACATTGTGACAGCAAACAAGCAGGTGATCTAGCAAGCGTCTGATACGAGAGCATTGTGTTCATATGGAGCGTGTTTGAAGTGAACAGCAGAGAAGAAAGCGCATCTGTAATGGCGGCCTCCGTATGATATCCGGATTTAAAAAAAATAAATAAAAAATGTTGTTGGTTTTTGTACCCATGTATAATGCGCACCCCAGATTTTAAGACAATAAATTAGTTAAATTTTGCGCATTATACATGGAAAAAACGGTAATTGATGTTAGTATCACAATTTGTCTGTACCTTACATTTTCTCAGCACTCTTAATCAGAAATTTTATTTTCCCAGGGTCATAAAAGTTCAGGATCCAGCCAACTTGTCCTTGCTGAGCTTTGGTGAAGTCTTCGCACTCCTCTTTGACAACGATTTCCTCTATGTGATGGATCTCAGGACAGAGTCCATTTCGGGTCGCTGGCCTCTACCACCATACAGAAAATCTAAACGTGGGTCCAGTTTCCTGGCTGGTGTGACATCTTGGCTTAATGGCTTGGATAGGAACAATGACTCTGGACTGGTGTTTGCAACAAGCATGCCAGACCACAGCATTCACTTAGTCCTATGGAAGGAAAATGGCTAATGGCAACATGAAATTAACTGATGTCAATTAAGCAACATCATGTCTTAGTTATGAACATAAAAAAGTATTGTTTAATTGAGGATTTTATTTCCCTCAGTTCCATCTAATCCTACAACACCCCACCACCACCCAAGGCTGGAGAATTACAGCACATGGCAATGGCGACTCGACTAGAATCTTTGAGTTACAAATAAACAACTGCAGAGATTTATTTTATATCACATTTAATAAACATTTGTGTTGGATTGAACAATTAAGCAAATTCCTAGAGCTTTACAGTTACGCTGAAAAAAATTGGGTTTGACATAAAAGAATTAATTTTACAACAGATTTTATTAGCATTCATTTCCATGTATTTCTATGGCTTGTAGAAAGGTTTGACCTTTTTCTTTTAGTCAACTTTTTTTAAGCAGATTGTGGATCATCTAATTCAGTGGTCCCCAACCTTTTTTGCGCCACGGACCGGTTACATTTCAGAAATATTTTCGCGGACCGGCAATTATATTAATAAATAATACATTTATATAAATAAATAAATAATACATTTATAATAAACATATAAATACGTTGAAATAAAATGATACGACTGACATAAAAACAAGTACAAATGACAAAAATAAAACTCACCATTACGTTGAATTAGTGGGAGGACTGAGTTTGTTTCTCAGAAACGAGCCGGTCCCATCTAGACGTAATCGGAGACAATGACACCCGGAGAGATTAAGGTTTGTCTTTTATTGCAGGATGCTTGGTCTCCTTGTGTTGAAGCAGTTTTGAATGCTTCATTGCCTGGTTAGTTAGCCTGTCGCCACATATTAGTAGGGGTGTAACGATTCATCGATACACATCGATTAATCGATATAATGCTCTACAATTTATTGGCATCGATGCTAAACGTAAACATCGATTTATATCGCCGTGTTTGACCTCGGACATTAGACGCGACTTTATTTTGAAATCCAGTTCATTGTTGCTTGCTTCCTCTTTCCGGGAGCAGTGCGCGGGGCTTTGTCGTGTTGTGAGCAGAGCAGGCACGTGAAAGGGGAGTCGACAACTAGTACGCGGCTCCTGGGCTGGTGCTTTAGCTAGTGTCCAAAAAGCCGAGGAAATTTGCTCCCCTTTAGGCTTCAAGTCATTCGTTTGGAAGCACTTTGGATTCCAAAGAAAAGATGGCTCAACGGACAAGACACGTGCAGTTTGTAAATCCTGCCATGCGGTGATCAAATATTCAGGGTCCACAAATCTCGCCACACATTTAAAGAAAAAACACGACATCAAAGTTCAGTGTTAAAATAAGCACTTTGTATACTACAATACTCTACTAATTTCCTAAATAAAGAGTTTGCAGTACCTTGTTGATTTTGCGTATGAATTGTTATAAATCAGGATATTGTTCTATATTTTTTATTTTAAAAAAAATAAAAATCGATCGTAGAGCACTATATATCGTGAATGAATCGCAGCAGGCTTTAAGATATAGGCAAATATCGTATCGTAGTTCTTTGTATCGATATGATATCGTATCGTGACAAAACCCGCAATTTACACCCCTACATATTAGCTTTGCGGGCTCGACTGGGGAAACATGTCACGTGACCGGGACGAGTGTCTTGACCTGAATTCATCGATCGTCGATAAAAAAAAAATTCTGTGCGGCTTGGCGGCCCGGTACCAAGTGACCCACGGACCGGTACCGGTCCGCGGCCCGGTGGTTGGGGACCAATGATCTAATTGACTCGGTGTGTCCTAATACAATGGTTCTTCAAACTAGGCTAATGCTTAAACATATTTTCTCATGATCTCAAGCATAAGCTTGTCTGTAAACATTGCAATAATGTCACCAATCCCTTGGGTTTGAATGACCTACTCTGGGACAGGCTCATTTATCTTTGTTAAGGAATAACACACAAACAAAATCTAAACATAGGCAACATGGTATCACACTCTTCTGGGTCAGGGTTCGATTCTGGCATCATCCTTCCTGTGTGGAGTATGCATGTTCTCCCTTTGCCAGCGTGGGTTTCCTCCGGGTGCTCCGGTTTCCTCCCACGTTGCAAAGACATGCATGGTAGGCCGATTGACAACTCCAAATTGTTTGAACGTGCGAGTGTGAATGGTTGTTAGTTTGTGTGTGCCCTGCGATCGGCTGGCGACCAGTTCGGGATACCCCGCCTACCGCCCTAAGACAGCTTGGATAGGATCCAGCATGCAAGCAACCCTTGTTAAGATAAGTTGTTCAGAAAAAAGATGGGTGGATGTTTTATCTGTTCTTTTTAATAAATATGCAACCAAACATATTGGGAGATCCTTCATCATGGTGCTAGAAGATACAAATTGAAACACTGTCACAATAAAGGAATTATCAGGGTAAAAACGTAAAAACGTTGATTGGCCAAGTTAATAGACTTAAACCCTATTGAGAATGCATTTTACCTGCGAGAAAGCAGATTAAAGGGAGTACCCATGCAAAACAAAATACAGTGGAGCCTCGGTTTTCGAACGTCCCGGTCCTCGAACAAATGAGTATTCGAACAAAAAATTCGAGATTTTTTTGCTTCGGATGTCGGACGAAATTTGGTTGTCGAACCTCGCGAGATGAGCTGAGAGGACCCGCATGCCAACTGACTCCGTTTGTTATTACATTCTCGTTACTCTGAGGATTGCATCAACTCTAATCACGTCTCCAAAGGAAGCAAGTGGGAGCAGTAAAGCCATCCTAAAACACAAAGACGCTCCTAAATCAATGCGCAGTGAGCGCCCGGCGCGCTGCGGTTGCGTGATTGGACCAAATTAAGCCCCCTGCGCACTGAGGTCCACTTAAATTTTGGAAAGTACATCAGGACTTTAAAAATATTTTCTAAATTTTAGCCACCGCTCTGTCACAATAATGCGACCAGCGCGGTGCAGTTGCGCGGTGCAGTTGCGCGGTGCAGTTGCGCGGTGCAGTTGCGCGGTGCAGTTGCGCGGTGCAGTTGCGCGGTCAGCGACGCGCTACGGTTGTGCGTTCGGTGGTGCATTCGGTGGTGCGGTGCAGTTGCGCGATCGGACAAAAATGTGTAAATAAAAAAATGCTTAAAAAAAACGGATTGATTTTCCCCCCATTATTTGTAATGGGAAAACATGATTCGGAATTCGAACGATTCACTTCTCGAACAGCCTTCTGGAACGGATTGTTGTCGAAAACCGAGACTCCACTGTAAACTGATTCTGTGGTGAAATTTAGAGAAAAAAGAATGTCAATGACAAAATAACCAAATATAAGCCACTCAGGCAGATGTGAAGAACTCTAAAAACACAAATTCTACCTTTCATTCATATCTGAAGAGTCAGATAACATTGAACAAACTGTATGAAATAACTTAAATTTACATGAGTTTAAAATTATTTTTGCCTCATTTGAACAGGAGTTATAAGTAATTTAAAGTTGTCTGTTATTATTAAAACTTAAAACAAGTGAATTTTGCTCTTGTCATTTACAATATCTTTCAGAAAGTAATAGTTTGTGTCGCGTCTACAGGTTCATAACATCAACAGTATGCATGGGCACTTCGTAGCTTGCTTTAGTAATATTTACTTTTGACTCACAGCCCCACGTGATGCCAGTTCAGCTTGGAGCTGCTTCACTTTATCAGCATGGTCACTCTCCCTGTTAGCTTGTCGTATGTGTTACCATGTTTAGTCTGGTAGTGTCTCTTTAAGTTGAAATTCTTAAACAAGGCAACCGTCTTTACAAATTAGACAAACACAATTGCCTTGATTTTCAGTGAAGAAGTATTGTAATTCCCATCTCTCTTGAAACCGACGGCCCTCAATGTCAACTTTCCTCGTTTCCTTTGCAGTTGTCAAGGCACAACGAGCGGAGAGGGGTGCGCGGCACGGATGCAGACTGATATTATTAAAGTAGTGCTGCCACCCTTTGGTAAAAGGAGGAATTATAGTTTCAAGTTTCATGATTTTTTTTTATTCAGCTTAACAGTGCAGGCGGGCCAACAATAATACATTATAAAACCAAAGCTGCAAGGCCATATGAAATCTGACAGGGGGCCGGATTTGGCCCGCGGGCCGGACTTTGCAGGTTACAGGCTTAAAGCCGTTGAAGGCTTAGTAGTAAAATGTGTACTAAACAGCGAAAATTGACATTGTAATTGCTTGTGCATAATTTGATAGTGCCTGCTCACACATGAAGTGTAAAATTAAAGAACAAAGTAAATCTTTAATCTTCCTTGTTTATGATAATTTGTCTGTGAGCAAGCCAATCTAAATTATTATATTTTTTAATTTACATAACAGTCCACATTGAGTTTCTCTGGCCATGAAATCAAATAGGTTGAGGGGAAGTCAAGCAATGGATGGAATCCACTGGCGGGACACTGTCTGAAACACTATACTATAATGCAGAAACACCCACACCTTCAATGGGTGTCATGCTCCTGCTATAATGTCAAAGTTGTGTTGATTTATGTTAGATGTGTTAGTGAAAGGTTCTCAGTGACTTTGGGGTCATTGCTCCTGTGGTGACCGTGCGCCGATTTTTTTTAAACATTATTTCCTTGTGCTTTAACGTTTACGTATTGCGCATTTTGTGTGAGGGTGCATGTATGGAGTCATCGTGCTGTGATCATGCTGTAATCTGATCGGTGGCAATCAAAGGCATCCCACACTCATTCTTGTCTGCATGGATCTGAGCATCTATCACCCAGCCTTGCTTCCTCCTCACCTGTGTATTATGGATGCCACCAGACTGCTCTGGGTTATTCTATTTCTTCTGTCCCCCTCGGACTATTTTACATGTTTGACAAATGGAGTCAGCCACGCATATACCGCAGCTATCATCTGATATCTTACTCGAGAGATACACTGCTGCAATTTCAAGTTCAATCTCTTATCTCTTTCAAGATGACACATCATGTTTTTCAAGGACACGCAGAGGAAGGAAAAAAGCTGGAGTTAAAGCCACACTCAAGCGCGGAAATATACAACACCACTGTTCTTCCTTTTGTAACATTATAGAATGTGCGTTTGTTAAGGGGGAACACAGACAAACTGCAGGCTACCATCACCCACATGTATGAGTATTGCATGGCGTCTGTCTTAGTATTCACTGGAACTTGGCTAAGTGGAATCGACACCGACGATGCACTACATCTAGATCAGTGGTTCTTAACCTGGGTTCGACCGAACCCTAGGGGGTGAGTCGGTCTCAGGGGTTCGGCAGAACCTCCACTGCGAAGGGTCAAACGTACCTGATTTATCGTGTAAATTTGTGATAACGCATATCTGAACTGGTCTCGCAAAGGCACACTGATTTGCAGGTATGTAATTTGTTGTGAGTTCATGCATTGTGTTGGTTTTGTTCATTGAACAAGGTGATGATCATGCATGGCTCATTTTGTGCACCAGAAAAAAACATCTATGTCTTAAATTTTATTATTTTTTTCGCTAAAGAGGAGTTCGGTGAATGCGCATATGAAACTTGTGGGGTTCGATACCTCCAACAAGGTTAAAAACCACTGATCTAGATGGATTACCTTCCCCCTGGAGTCAAGACAGAGACATCGGTCTGGAAAACGGTGTGTGTGTGTGTGCCTATTTATTGTTATTAACACGTCTCGTCCCCAGCCGTTTTGCTATGTGTCTGTTGTCATGGTTTCTGTCTGTGTGCTCGCCCCTCCCCTCCTGTGTGCCCATGATTAGTGTGATCATTCTCACTTGCCTCTTGTGACCTGTCGTGTATTTAAATCCTGTCTACGCCTCACTCCCCGTCGGATCATTAATGTCTTCGCGTCTTTTGTTTCTCATCCCTGTCGGTCATTCCTTTTGTTGTTTTGTTAAGTCATGTGTGTTTGCTGAGTCTGTTAGTTTTCTTTTCTTCAATAAACCCTGCTCCAAGCTGTACTTGGTCGCCCTGCTCCATTCTAATCCTTGACAGAATGATCCGACCACTTCGGTGACCAGCGCCTGGACCAACCTCCTTCATCAGCTCCTGCCACGACGCCCAATCTACGTCTGTCGTCGGAGCTTGTTCTGGCGCCATGGGCTCCGCAGCCGCCATCAGACTTCGCTCCCGCGACGTCAGACCCTTGGCCGCCATCAGAGTGCTTCTAGCGCCAGCGGTTCCGCGGCCACCATTGGACTTCGCTCCCGCGACGCCGGACCCGCAGCCGCCATCGGAGTGCCTCCCGGTGCCATCAGACTCGCGGCCGCCATCGGGCTCCACCCCAGCGTCGCAGGACCCGCGGCCTTCGCCAGACTTCAAGCCAGCGGCGCCGGACCCGCGATCGTCCCTCGCCCCACTCCCACTGGTGCGGCGCGTGGTGGGTGGCTCTTGCCGCTGCGCACAGCTCAGCGGTCCGAACTTCCAAATGCCGCCAAATGCGGCATTTCTGACTTTCCGT
Source organism: Syngnathus typhle (assembly GCF_033458585.1). Taxonomy (NCBI): domain Eukaryota; kingdom Metazoa; phylum Chordata; class Actinopteri; order Syngnathiformes; family Syngnathidae; genus Syngnathus; species Syngnathus typhle. Next base: position 11,943,593 of record NC_083749.1, on the reverse strand, counting down.
ATGCCGCCGATATCGGTTCAGACTCTCCGTTTGCCGCAGAGCGCAGCTCAGCTTCCCGTGTTGCCGCCGTTTGCGGTTCTGTCCCCGAGTTGCCGCCGTTTGTGGTTCTGTCTCCGAGTTGGCGCCGTTTACGGTTCTGTCCCCCGAGTTGCCGCCAATTGCGGTTCTGTCCCCTGACTTGCCGCCGTTTGCGGTTCTGTCCTCCGAGTTGGAGCCGATTGCGGTTCTGTCCCCCGAGTTTCCGCCGATTGTGGTTCTGTCCCCTGAATTGCCGCTGATTGCGGTTCTGTCCCACGAGTTGCCGCCGATTGCGGTTCTGTCCCCCGAGTTGCTGCCAATTGCGGTTCATGTCCCCGAGTTGCCGCCGATTGCGGCCATGTCCCAGAGTTGCCGCCGATTGCGGTCATGTCCCCGAGTTGCCGCCGAATGCGGTCATGTCCCCGAGTTGCTGCCGATTGCTGTCATGTCCCCGAGTTGCCGCCGATTGCGGTCGTGTCCCCGAGTTGCCGCCGATTGCGGTCGTGTCCCAGAGTTGCCGCCGATTGCGGTTCATGTCCCCGAGTTGCCGCCGATTGCGGTCATGTCCCCGAGTTGCCGCCGATTGCGGTTCATGTCCCCGAGTTGCCGCCGATTGCGGTCATGTCCCCGAGTTGCCGCCGATTGCGGGCATGTCCCCGAGTTGCCGCCGATTGCTAACATGTCCCCGAGTTGCCGTCGATTGCGGTTCATGTTCCTCAAGTTGCCGCCGTTTGCGGCTCATGTCCCCAGAGTTGCCACCGATTGCGATTCATATCCCCAGAGTTGCCGCCGAGCGCGGTTAGGACTTTGCCATGGCTGGTGAGGCCATTTGGACTGGTGCGCTTTTTTTATTTAGGTCCCGTCTGCCCCTCACTCCCCGTCGGATCATTAATGTCTTCACGTGTTTTGTTTCACGTCCTTGTCGGTCAGTCCTCTTGTTGTTTTGTTAAGTAATGTTAGTTTGCCGAGTCTGTTTCTTTGTCTTATTTTGCGTTTTCTGTGTCCTCTGCTGTCCATCCCGGATCACTTTTACCAGAGAAGCACTGTTAAACATCGGACAGTCTTCTGGTATTTTCTCTCCTGTTTTCTCTGATTCAGACTGTTTGTCTGAGATTTTAGCCGGAGTGGCGGTGCTATACAAGCTAACGCGACGACGATGACGCAAAGAACGAGCAGGAGCCCTCGTAAAGCTGAGGCAGAGAGGGTTCCGTTCTGCCCTACCGTCAATTCATCTGGCGAATGTCCGCTCCCTGGCAAACAAGATAGACGAACTGCTGCTCCTCACTTCAAGGAACACGGACTTAAGCAGATCCGCTGCGCTGTGTTTTGTTGAAACGTGGCTTAGCGAACGAACCCCCCACCACGCCGTGGAGTTAGCTGGGTTTCGGCTAACCCGTGCAGATCGCAGCCCGGAGCTCCCTGGAAAATCAAAGGGAGGTGGTCTCTGTTTCTACATTAATGAACCGTACTGATGTCACGGTGTTGAAAGAGTTTTGCAGCCCTCTCCTAGAACCGGCCGTTCTATTCACCACGGGAGTTCTCCTCGGTCGTCATGGCGGCTGTTTACATTCCACCACACGCACGTGCGAGTAAAGCCACGCAGAGGCTGGCTGACCAGGTGACAGACATGGAGAAACTTCTACCAAATTCACTAATCATTGTTCTGGGTAATCTTAACAGGGCAAACCTCGCACACAAACTCCCCAGATACAGACAGCACATAACATGTCCCACCAGAGGGGCACAGACACTGTACCGCTGCTATGCCGTAATTAAGGATGCATACCACTCTGTGGCTCGTGCAGCTTTAGGACTCTCGGACCACTGTCTAGTTCATCTGATCCCGACCTACAGGCAGAAACTAAAAACCTCTAAGCCTGTGGTGAGGACTGTGAGGAAGTGGACAGTGGCGTCAAGGCAGGACCTCCAAGCCTGCTTTGACTGCACCGATTGGGTAATAGAATGCACGTTCCTTTGATAACTATTGTTGTGAGTAATGAGGTGTTTAATTAAGCATTCGTGTTCCTTTGATAATTATTGTTGTGAGTAATGGTGTTTAATTAAGCATTCATGTATGCTAATTAATTTGGAAAGTGTCTGAGATGTGACTTTTGGCACAGGTGTTTAAGGTGTGACTCTTGACCTTTTGATGTAAAGTGGAGCCTCGGTATTCGACCACAATCCGTTCCAGAAGGCTGTTCGAGAAGTGAATTGTTCGAATTCCAAATCATGTTTTCCCATTACAAATAATGGAAAAAATCTAATCCATTCCAAGCAAAAAAAACCCCGCCTTTTTTAAGCATTTTTTCATTTGTGCATCTTTGTCCGATCGCACAACTGCAGCGCACCGCCGAACGCGCAACCGTAGCGCATCGCCGACCACGCAACTGCACCGCGCTGGTCGCATTATTGTGACAGAGCCATCGCTGAAATTTAGAAAATATTTTTAAAGTCCTGATGTACTTTCCAAAATTTAAGTGGACCTCAGTGCGCAGGGAGCTTAATTTTGTCCGATCACGCAACTGCATTGCACCGCCGAGCGCGCAACCGTAGTGCGCCGCCGACCGCGCAACTGCACCGCGCTGGTCGCATTATTGTGACAGAGCGGTCGCTAAAATTTAAAAAACATTTCTAAAGTCCTGATGTACTTTGCAAAATTTAAGTGGACCTCAGTGCGCAGGGAGCTTAAGTCGCATTGCTTGGAGGAAGAGCGATCACGCCGAGAAAGAGCGATCACGCCGAGGAAGAGCGATCACGTCAAAGAGAGATCTCGCCGAGGCTTCTTCTTTGTCAGGAAGTCACCGAGCGACTGTCAGGCCCAGTGTGCTAGCACAACCGGCCCCTGGAAGAGAGCTAACATCAGGCCCAGTAGGCTAGCACCACCAGCCCCAGGAGGACAGCCACCACCAGGCCCAGTCGACTACCATCACCAGGCCCAGGAGGACAGCCACCACCAAGCCTAGTGGGCTAGCACCACTAGCCTCCCCAGGAGGAGATCTGTCACCAGGCTAAGTGGGATAGCACCTCCAGCCCCAGGAGGAGAGCCACCATCAGGTCTAGATTGACAACCGGGATGGCCATGAAAGTGCTTCAGAAGGACATGGAGGAGCTGAAGTTATCAGTGGAAGTGATGTCTTCAAATGTGGAAACCATAATGAAGCAACAGCCAATTATTACAGAGCTGATGGGAGAGGTGAAGCAGCTCAAACAATTAAACATTGATCAAAATAAGAAAATCTTCAGCCTGGAAAATAGATTAGACAGTTTGGAACAGTATTCAAAAATGAACAGTCATCATTAAAGATCAAACCACGGAGCTACCAGCAGGCTGTGAAAGGCCTTGCTTCTGAGGACAATCCTGAACATGAGGAGACAACCGAGGAGCAGGTAAAAACTTTCCTCCAGAGTAAAGACATTGTCAATATTGAGGCATGCCACACTCTGTCAAGCAAGAGCCTAAATGGCAAGCCTGTCATACCATCTATAATTGTCCGATTTACAAACAGAAAAAATAAGATAAATCTGCTCAAACAAGGTAGAAAACTAAAAGGCACGAACGTGTACACCTCACCAAGAAAAATGGTGAAATAGCTAAGAAAGCAAGAGCTCTTAAGAAAAATGGTAAAATACAGTCCACTTGGACTGCTGGTTGTAAGCCTTACAACTTACAATGTAAGGTGTTCATCAAACCTGTTGGGGCAGCAGAAAGTTCTCATGGTTTCTGCATCAATGCCATAGAGCAATTTAAGAGGTACGAAGGAGACCAGTGATCTGTACATCATTCTGTTGAACCTAAAGTTGTGGTACTCTTAGATCATGGAAGGTAAAAACTTGGTGAAATTATCAACCCACCATGAACAGTATTGACAAATGCCTTTCTTCTCGAACTGGTGTGTTTAACAAACAAACACTGATAACTGAAAATGAACAACTTGATTTGAAAACATTTGATTTCACTGAACATAAGGGATATGACATAGAGAACAATATTGATCCTGTGAATAACTTCTTTATCAACTACACTCAAAGGAATTGTAAATACTGTACTGTAGAGCAATTTAACAAGAATGTAACAACAAATAGAGCAATATCAATTATACATTTTAATAGTAAGAGCTTGAAAGCAAACATCTCTAAGATCAAACAATGTTTAAAATATATGAATAACCCATTTACTGTAATTGCAATATCTGAAACCTGGTTAAAGGATGATCAGTCTGAAAAGATTCACATAGAGGGGTATGAGAGTTATACATTAAAAAGGAAGCTAAAAAGATGTGGATGAGTTGCTCTATTCATGGATAAAAACTATAAGTGTAAGATAAGAAGTACCGTAATTTTCGGACTATAAGTCGCGGGTTTTTTCAAAGTTTGGGCGGGGGGGGCCACTTATACTCAGGAGCGACTTATATATACCGTTTTTTTCCGTGTATAGTGCGCAAAATTTAACTAATTTATTGTCCTAAAATCTGGGGTGCGCATTATACATGGGTACAAAAAAAAAAGTAAAAATTTTTTTTTAATTTTTTTTTTTTTTTTAAGTCCCAATGATCGTCACACACGCAGGGAGGCAATGGGTCCCATTTTTATAGTCTTTGGTATGGTCTTAACTAGGCTGGATGTAATTTTTTTTGTTGGCATTGATTTCTCCGACTGCCCGTAAACGCACCACCGCGCTCCGTGCGCGCACGGGACAGCAAACGAGCAGGTGATCGAGCAAGCGTCTGATACAAGAGCATTGCGGTCGCATGGAGCGTGTTTGAAGTGAACAGCAGAGAAGAAAGGAACAAGGCAAAGTGTTGTGAAATAAAATGCACAGAACGGATGCGCAAGACACGTCAGCTATATAAAGAGCGAGAGTTGTTTTCTTCCTATTAGTTTCAATTCACAGTTTAATTAGCAGTTTCAATCAGCAAATAACAAAATGCGTATTACAGGTAATATTTTATTTCACAACACTTTGCCTTGTTCCTTTGGTCTCTGCTGTTCATCCTAAAACACAAAGGCGCTCTTTAAGCAATGCGACAGTGAGCGCCCGGCGCGCTGCGGTTGCGCGACCGCACCAAATTAAGCTCCCTGCGCAGTGCGCTCTGAGGTCCACTTAAATTTTAGAAAGTACATCAGGACTTTTAAAATATCTTCTAAATTTCAGCGACGGCTCTGTCACAATAATCGACCAGCGCGGTGCAGTTGGGCGGTCGGCGGCGCGCTACGGTTGAGCGTTCTCTCTCGCACTTTCTCTCTCGCTCTCTCACACACGCGCACACACGCACACGCGCACACACGCACACGCGCACACACGCAAACCGGATATCATACGGAGGCCGCCATTACAGATGCGCAGAACGGATGCGCAAGACACGTCAGCTATATAAAGAGCGAGAGTTCAGTTCTCTACCTAAATCCGTATTACAGGTAATATTTTATTTCACAACACTTTGCCTTGTTCCTTTCTTCTCTGCTGTTCACTTCAAACACGCTCCATGCGACCGCAATGCTCTCGTATCAGACGCTTGCTCGATCACCTGCTCGTTTGCTGTCCCGTGCGCGCACGGAGCGCGGTGGTGCGTTTACGGGCAGTCGGAGAAATCAACACCAACAAAAGAAATTACATCCAGCCTAGTTAAGACCATACCAAAGACTATAAAAATGGGACCCATTGCCTCCCTGCGTGTGTGACGATCATTGGGACTTAAAAAAAAAATAAAAATAATAATAATTTTTAAAAAATTCATAAAAATTGGGTGCGTATTATACATGGCTACAGGCTTTTTTCCAGCATCAGCATGCCATTTTTAGGGTGCGTATTATACATGGGGGCGCACTATACACGGAAAAAAACGCTATGTTTTTTTTCACAAATTTTTACTTGATCATTAACACATCACTTACAAGTATAGTTGACCACTTCACATGTTACTTTTAGTATAGTTGATCACTTCACATGCTTCGATATCTTTATCTTGAACATATTCAAAACATGAAAAATAGAAAGAAAAAATCAAATAAAGTAATTAACACTTTAAAGCCCCATATCCTCTGGACATGTCCTCTGTCACCAGGATGACGTAAAGGACGTGAAATTTGATCGATGGATTTAATGATTTGGAGTGACACAAATGGTTTGATAATATTGATGTTCATGTGATAGTTATTTAATATCGTTGTATGGGCCTGTGGAATAATTTGAACTGCGGAGCGGCACACGGCATTATTGACAAAGGACGATCGATGGATTTAATGAATTGGAGTGACACAGATGGTTTTATAAACGTGTTATTTATGTGATACCGTTTTTTTTAAATAACTGAATGTTATGCCAGGCCCGTTCTCAGCTCCTCGTTTGTGTTTGTCACATTAGCATACCGTATCGTTTAGCCTGTTGTTGCTCGTTCATGTCTGTTCTTGGTGTTGGATTTTGTCGAATAAATTCCCCCCCGAAATGCGACTTATACTCCGGAGCGACTTATATATGTTTTTTTTTCACATTTTTGGGCATTCTATGGCTGGTGCGACTTATACTCCAGTGCGACTTATAGTCCGAAAATTACGGTATGTCTCAAGCAATAGAAAATATCATGGAATGTATTACTGTTGAAATAGAAATGGAATCATCTAAAAAGATTCCGGTAAGCTGTGTATACAGATGTCCAGGTTCATGTATTGAGACATTTAGTGAACTATTATCAGGAATGTACGAAAGAAAAATCAATACGAAAATGGTCTATGTCTGTGGCGATTATAATATAGATCTATTGAACCCACTTCAGCTGACTCCAGTAACATAATTTATAAACTTAATGTACAGTATGAGTCTCTACCCCGCAATAACCCGTCCGACTAGAATCACATCTCACAGTGCCACAATAATTGATAATATATTTACAAATGTAATTGAAAAGAAAGTAAAAACTGGACTGATAATAAATTATTCAAGCGACCACCTGCCAGTGTTTGCAGTCATCCAGAACTGTACAAAGAAAAAAAAAGATGCTATAACTTTTAAAATGTGTAGCGTGAACTCTGGTAATTCAGTTAACTCATTTAAAAATGATCTCTTAAAACAAGACTGGAAAAAGGTATATGTGGGTGATGTAAATGAAGCTTATAACACACTCATGGCCATTGTATCCGAACTTTATGATAAAAACTGTCCTCTTTTCAAGAAAGCAGTTAAACAAAATTCAGTGGAAAAAACATGGTTGACAAAGGGAATCTTAAATGCATGCAAGAAGAAAAATATATTATACAAAGATTTCTTAAAGATAAGAACAAAGGAAGCTGAATTAAAATATAAGACCTACAAAAAGAAATTGATTAAAATAATGAGAAACAGTAAAAGGAACTACTATAGCAAAATACTGGAGGAAAACAAGAATAACATAAAAATTACATGGAAAGTGTTAAATGAGATTATTAAAAACAGAACTGGGAAGCCAGGATATCCTTCTTACTTTCTAAACAGTAAATAACATAGATTTCAAAAAAATAGGACCTCCACACTTAGCTTTATTTTGTAGCTGAAATAACAACAGCTATTGAAAATAAACAATATGTTGTAGGTGTTTTCTTGGATCTTAAGAAAGCTTTTGATACTGTAAATTATGAAATATTGTTAGCAAAACTTGAAAGATATGGGATACAAGGTATGTCACTCACTTGGTTAAACAGTTATTTATCAAACAGGAACCAATATGTGCAACTTATGGACTGTAAATCAAAACTAAAGCAGGTAAAGTATGGGGTTCCTCAGGGCTCAATATTAGGCCCCTTGTTATTAATTTGTATGTCAATGATATGTGCAAGGTCTCCAGGTTACCCAAGGCCGTCGTTTTTGCAGATGACACAAACCTGCTTTGCAGTGGGGGTGACCTGGATCAACTACTGGATACTGTGGGTATTGAAATGAAAAGATTACAGAGTTGGTTTGACACAAATAAGCTTACACTAAATTTAAGTAAAACAAAGTATATTATATTTGGAAACCGTCCGAAATAGACAAACAGACAAAATTCTTACAATAAATAATATAGAAATAGAAAGAGTAAATGAAATAAAATTTCTTGGAGTGCTTATAGATAATAAATTAAGTTGGAAACCACATATAATGTATATCAAATCAAAAATTTCAAAATCATTAGCAGTATTACATAAAGTAAAAGACCTTATAAATCAGTCATCATTATATTCCTTGTACTGCTCCTTCATACTCCCATACATTATTTACTGTGTGGAGGTGTGGGGCAATACATACAAAACAAACACAGATCGAATCTTTATTCTTCAAAAAAAAGCAATACGACTTGTAAATAATGCTGATTATAGAGAACCATCTATCCCTCTCTTTATTAAACTGAACTCACTGAAATACAACAACCTAGTCGACTTTAAAACCATCCAACTCATGTACAAAATAAGAAGAAATCAATTGCCAAACTGTATCCAGAGGTTGTTTGAGTGGAGGGAAAGTACCTATTATTTAAGAGGAGCACTTATGTTTAAAAGAGATTTGGTGAGAACAAACTTAAAGTTACATTGTATAACAGTTAAAGGTGTGGAATTATGGAACACCAGCAGTGAAGAACTAAAGAACTGTAGTACAAGATTGAAGAGTTTTTATTCGCCATGTTTGAGCGTGCCAAACAAAGAATTTGACTTCGGTAAAAACACACCCTCTGTTCAACATTTAGGTGACTAACAACACTCAGGACGTGTGAATAATGGCAAAAACAGTGTAGATAAATTCAAAAAGGTGTGAAGAGCAGGATGTTATTCCGCAGTAATGACTCTGAGACTCTATGAGTGGTGTGAGTTCATCAGAGCAACAGCCTGGGGGAAGAAGCTGTCTCTGTGTCTGCTGGTTTTGGCGCACCGAGCTCTGTAACGCCGTCCGGAGGGGAGTAGTTCAAACAGACTGCAACCTGGGTGAGAAGAGTCTGTAGAGATGTTCCTTGCACGTTTCCTGGTCCTGGACAGGTACAAGTCTTGGATAGATGGGAGGTTGATTCCAATGATCTTTTCTGCAGTTCTGATTGTCTGTTGTAGTCTGTGCTTGTCTTGTTTGAAGGCTGATCCAAACCAGACATTGATGGAGGTGCAGAGGACAGACTGGATGATGGCAGTGTAGAAGGTCTTCAGAAGCTCTCGCGGCAGGTTGAACTTCTTGAGCTGTCTCAGGAAGTACAGCCTCTGCTGGGCCTTCTTCCGGACAGAGTCTATGTGGCCGGTCCATTTCAGGTCCTGAGAGATTGTGGTTCCCAGGAACTTGAAGGTGTCTGAGGAGAGAATAGTATTACTGCGGATGGTGAGGGGTAAAAGTGGTGAAGGGTCTCTCCTGAAATCCACTGTCATCTCCACGGTCTTGAGCGGGTTCAGCTCCAGATGGTTTTGCCTGCAGCAATGGACCAGCCGCTCCACCTCCTGTCTGTACGCAGTCTCATCACCGTCCTGGATCAGTCCGATGAGAGTGGTGTCGTCTGCATACTTCAGGAGCTTCACAGGAGAGTCACCTGAGGAGAAATCATTGGTGTAGAGAGAGAAGAGCAGTGGGGAGAGGATGCACCCCTGAGGGGCTCCAGTATTGGTGGTCCGGGTGTCAGATGTGATGACCCCCAGCCTCACACGCTGTCTCCTGTTGGTCAGGAAGCTGGTGATCCACTGACAGGTGGAGGCAGGCACCGCAAGCTGGATGAGCTTCTGTTGGAGGATGTCAGGAGCGATGTTGTTGAACGCCGAGCTGAAGTCCACGAACAGGATCCTGGCGTACGTTCCTGGGGAGTCCAAGTGGTGCAGGATGTAGTGCAGTCCCATGTTGACCGCATCATCCACTGACCTGTTTGCCCAGTAGACAAACTGGAGGGGGTCAAGCAGGGGGCCCGTGACCTCCTTCAGGTGGTTCAGCACTAACCTCTCGAAAGATTTCATGACCACAGATGTCAGTGCGACGGGTCTATAGTCATTCAGACCTGTGATGGCGGGCTTCTTGGCCACTGGAACGATGGTGGAGCTCTTGAAGCACGAGGGCACCTCACACAGCTCCAGAGAATGGTTGAAGTACCTGTTAGGATACGGATTTTAGCTATTGATCTGACTCCAAATTGTGATCAACACTTAACACAAGAATTGCTATGTTCTAATCCACACACTGGCGCACCTAACAATTTTGCGAGTTCGTTCTGTCAAAGAGAAGACCAGTAGATCAATCAGACCGAATTTACCAATTGTTTAATCCTGACAAAGCAAGCTAATACAGGCGCCTGGGTCTTGGGTCCTTAACACAAAAACTCGTGTGCCTTCGTGACCAGAAAAGACAAGACATTCTTCCGGGTTGCCCAGTTTTAAAGAAACAGAATATGAATATTCAAGCATGCAAAGTATTGTGTGGTGATTGGTCGATGGTCATCTCCTCCTCGTTTGGGTTTTCCCCTGCTCAGCACAGGTGTCTGGACCACAAAGACGAGTTGTTTTTCGCGTTCCCCATCGGCCTTGAGATATCCTCCCTTTCTGGACATCCTGTTCCACAATACTTTGAAGAAAACAAATTCATGTAGTCTGCACATTCCTTTCCACTTATTAAGCGACCACACTACTACTAAAAATTATATTGATATGATTATATGTGTCTAACGCAGCCTTAATCAAATGTGTTTGCAAACTGCCGAAAGTACATTTCCCTTTATACCTTACCTAAGTTTAAAAAAATGTATAAGGACAAAATATTGACGGGATACCGTAATATGCTGTGAAGTTGTTAAAGTTGCTTTTGTATTTATTAAAAAAAATTTTTTTTTTTTTTTTTTTTACTATGGTCAAATCTTGACAGAATCAAAGGGAAACATATGTAGTTACAAGGGGTAGAGTCAGATAAGCTTAGGCTTCCTTCTACTCCCTTTTGAACAAATATGAATTTACTGTAAAGGGAAAATTATAAAGCAATATCATTTTTTTCTGTTTTTTTATGTTCTATTGTACTATGGAGTTATAAGTTCCTGTATTTTTTACTTTTTTTCTTGTATTTCTTTTAATGTTCGAAATAAATAAACAAACAAATAAACAAACAAGCTTTAGGAGCGTCTTTGTGTTTTAGGATGGCTTTACTGCTCCCACTTGTTTCCTTTGGAGGCATGATTAGAATTGATGCAATCCTCAGAGTAACGAGAATGTAATACCGTCAGTTGGCATGCAGGTCCTCTCGGCTCATCTCGCGAGGTTCTACAACCAAATTTCGTCCGACATCCGAAGCAAAAAAATCCCGAATTTTTTGTTCAAATACCGATTTGTTCGAGAACCGGGACGTTCAAAAACCGAGGCTCCACTGTACTATACGTGGAGACATCCTGTCTCCAGTATTTTATGTATTAGCGTTTAAAGTGTGACTTTTGGTGACTTTTGACTTTTTGATGTATATGGGAAGCAAGAGGAACAATGTGTTGCACTATTTTATGTATTGTACCTTCTGAGTAGAAGGTGTGAAGGGGCGTGTGTTGTTGCACCTGTGGAGACAGGCCGGAGACATCCTGTCTCTAGTATTTTATGGGAGACATCTTGGTGTGTTGTTGCACCTAATTTAAGATTCAATAGATTCCTGACTCCTGGCTCCAAGTTGTCTTCACGAATTTACAATCTGTTGGATGGTGAAGACGACCCGTCTCCACGAATCATCTTCTACAGGAGAGCATTTTGGTGTCATGTGACCCCATAGGCGTGACCCTTTACCCCGCTAAGTTTGAAATAGTTTGAGACAATAGGCCATCGGTCATTTGAGAGCACAAGCCACTGCATGAGCTCTGATCACCTGAATCGGAGTGTGTTAAAGATCATTTTCGAGATGGTTAAAGGTAAGTATTGTTACTATTTTACCAGTATAATAATATTAATAATCATGAAATTTTTATACATTAAGGTTATTTGCATGACATGATGTATTGTGCTACAGATGTCATCGTTTACGTAGACATTCATAATCCTCGTGAGTACATGATTTATGAGTTCATTATTTACATTAATATATTACTCTATTATTTTCTACAGTTTGTAATACTGTTTTTTTCTCACAAAAGCACCAATACAGACGTTAGCAGGCCCATCGCTACGTCGTTTTAGAATTCCAAACCTGGAGCGTTAGAAAGAAGGAAAATGGACTTAATGAAAAAATTTGATTGATGGCTTACACATCAAACGGTTTAAATATCAAAGTGTACAATGTCATAAAATATGATTTACATTTAATGAATCACTCATATCAAAGGCATGAGGGAGTATGATTTAAAATGTGTGTGATGTATATATCAAAGGTTTTAACAAGTTGATTTATTGACTCCATTGAGTCATATTGTACCTTTTCACCAAACACTGAGCGGTCAAATAATACATATAATAATTTTGACATTGGAAGAATGTTTATTTTCTTGTTTACGTAATTAGAATTAGAAGTCTGAGGTGAACCTGAACGTCACTCAAAAAATGGGTGGTCGCTAGTCAGGGTGGTGTATTAGCTAATAAGACAGCTCCTGAAATTTATGCTGTCAACCACTGACGAAAATTATTAATACGGGCGAAAGTATGAAAAGCGGGTGGCTCGGTGGCACACTGGTTAGCACGACGCCTCACAGTTAGGAGGTTGCGAGTCCGTTTCTACCTCCGGCCCTCCCTGTGTAGAGTTTGCATGTTCTCCCCCGGGCACTCTGGTTTCCTACCATGTTGGAATAATTGAATGGTGAATCATTGATAAGCCTGACCAAGGGCCTCATCATTTACGAGTTGGGAGTCCCTTGCTTCAACAAAGCTCTCTGTCTAGCTCCAGAGAGTTTCTTTAACTCCCTTCCTTTCGTATCTCACTAGTTCTCTGTTCAATTCATAAGAACTTCTTTTCCTTTAAGTCAACTCTGTGGCTTTTGTCTATAGATTGTTGTTGATCGACACTGTTGGTCTATAAGTGTTATAGAAAATACATATCTGTTGAAGTAGTTTCATATAAGTTATCCCATATTTACTCAATGTTATTATTGTGTGAAACTTAGCAAGAAAGTGGAGTTGCATTGTTCCACAGAAAAATGGCACTCAACACGCTTCGAGATATCTAATCAAGGACAAGTCAGCCAACCAGCCGCCATCCGGCTAAGGAGGAGAAGGATAGACTGCAATCTAACTGCTGGGATCACGGAACGGCCAAGGCCATGCGGCCTCGCACCACGTAACATTCGTTAGCTAATCAGCGTTGCTACAGCTCCACACTCCCCTCCCTTTAGTGTAGCAACGCCATTATAACCAGGGCAACCAAAACATTAAAAAGGGGAGAATGCAGACTCAGAACTCAGAATTATCGGAGACAGTAACTGAGCCTTCCCGTAATTCTCCTCGCGAGTAACACAAATACTGGTTGTCTTCTCCTCTTTGTTTCAGTGCGTGAATTAATGTCTAATGGTGTTTAGACCTGACAAGTAGGATACACGCAAACCTTCAGGCCAGGTTTGTTTTGAATACACGACATATAATTCTGGATGTTGATGCCCCCATTTCCAAAAGTTCATCTGTGCTTACTATACTTCTTACTATGGCCAGCTGCCCCACTCATTTTTAAACCCTTTTTTAAGTATAAGAGAAAAACCAGGGTTCTGACAATTGGAGGGAACTCGCGAGCTAGCGTGTTTGTGTTGTGTTGTTAGTGCCGTTGTTTGTACACACATCAAGTGCGAAAAAAAAATAAAATAATAATAATAGTAATATTACGCGATCGACCAATAGTGGCGACCAAACGTATTGCGCACCCCTGTTCTAAACCTCTTCAGTCAACATTTCACTTGATCTGTGTATGTTGAGCTTTGTATAAGTCAAAAGTTAAGATGTCAAACTGACTTTTATTTCGTCAGTGAGATAAACAAAATATCAACAAAATGATGACTGTTTGCTTTTGTACATGGTGACATTAACAGAAACAAATGTCAAGGTAGAAAATTCTTAATGATATCACTGTCAATGTATAATGAGATAATGGGACATTACAGTCAGTACATGAACACCTCTCTGTTAGGGTGGTGCTCACTCTAACTTATTTTGCAAGAACCAAACGGGAGACAAGTAAGTCCTTTTAGACACCTGCAGGTGGAGAGTCTATTTGTCGCTGTGTGTTTAGCGATGGTCGAATGAGATCTGACTCTGGCCTCATGCAGGAGCATTTTTATTGAGAGAAACAGAGTGGGGTTGAGAGTGGGGGTGAAAGTTAAAACAGGATGGGGTGAAGCAGCTGGCCTGCTGATCAAAGCATAGCAGGGGGTATTTCACGACGTTGTGTAAACAAAGCAACTTTGATTGCTTCCTCTGCAGATAGTCAATCAGTTCAAAAGATCTTAGCACTTTGGTCTACTACTTTTGTTAAGACAGGAAAAGCTAGGTAAATTATTACAGGTTACATTCCAACATAATCATACGGTGAAGATAATCTGTAAACCCTAACATATCCCTCCTGTTTTATCATATGATTATGTCAACCCCGATCAATCAAACACAAGTAAGAAAATACAAGGAGAGCAATAATTTCCAGTGAAGGTGAGGTTTTCCCTCAATAATCCAGTCCAAATTTTGTATGCGTGAAAAACCTGCGGCTAGATATTATTTTGGAGGAAAAGTCTCACACGGTCCCTCTGCCTTAGGCGACCAGAATGTTATCAATAACAACAGTTCAAGATAAAAATTGCTCGTGATTGTTCAGCCGTTGGGGGCTTGGCACACCCACTGGTGGAGGGTGAGCACAATTCCCACCCCCTCCGCAGCTCTGCTCCGTCCGGGGAGAACTTAGAAATATCTGCTGCGTGGTCGTTGTCTTCAGAGGCTCAGGGTGGACTACTGCCTGTCGATCTCGCGCTCCATCCTCCCCTCACTCGTGAACAAGACCCCAAGATACTTAAACTCCTCCACTTGGGGCAGGATCTCATCCCCGATCTGCAGAGGGCATTCCACCCTTTTCCGATCAAGGACCATGGACTCGGATTTGGAGGTGCTGACCCTCATCCCAACCGCTTCACACTCGGCTGCGAACCGCTCCAGTGAGAGCTGGAGATCACGGCCTGAAGAAACCAACAGCACCACGTCGTCTGCAAAAAACAGAGACGCGATGCTGAGGTCCCCAAACCGGACACCCTCAACGCCTCGGCTGCGCCTGGAAATTCTGTCCATAAAAATTATAAACAGAATTGGTGACAAAGGGCAGCCTTGGCGGAGTCCAACCCTCACTGGGAACGAATCCGACTTACTGCCGGAAATGCGGACCAAACTCTGGCATCGGTGATACAGGGACCGAACCGCCCTTATCAGTTGGCTCGGTACCCCGTACTCCCGAAGCACCTCCCACAGGACCTCCCGAGGGACACGGTCGAACGCCTTCTCCAAGTCCACAAAACACATGTGGACTGGTTGGGCGAACTCCCATGCACCCTCGAGGATCCTGCTGAGGGTGAAGAGCTGGTCCACTGTTCCACGGCCAGGACGAAAGCCACACTGTTCCTCCTGAATCCGAGGTTCGACCTCCCGACGGACCCTCCTCTCCAGCACCCCTGAATAGACCTTACTAGGGAGGCTGAGGAGTGTAATTCCCCTGTAATTGGAACACACCCTCCCTTCCCCCTTCTTAAAGAGTGGAACCACCACCCCAGTCGGCCAATCCAGAGGCACTGTCCCCGATGTCCACGCAATGCTGTAGAGACGTGTCAGCCATGACAGCCCCACAACATCCAGAGCTCTTAAGAAATCCGGGCGGATCTCATCCACCCCCGGGGCCTTGCCACCGAGGAATTTTTTTAAATACCTCAGTGACTTCAACCCCAGAGATTGGAGAGTCCGCCTCAGAGTCCCCAGGCCCTGCCTCCACAATGGAAGGCGTGTCGGTGGAATTGAGGAGGTCTTCGAAGTATTCTCCCCACCGACACACGACGTCCCGAGTCGAGGTCAGCAGCACGCCATCTCCACTGTAAACAGTGTTGACGTTGCACTGCTTCCCCCTCCTGAGACGCCGGATGGTGGACCAGAATTTCCTCAAAGCCGTCCGGAAGTCATACTCCATGGCCTCGCCAAACTCCTCCCACGCCCGGGTTTTTGCCTCAGCAACCGCCGAAGCCGCGTTCCGCTTGGCCATCCGGTACCTGTCAGCTGCCTCGGGAGTCCCGCAGGCCAAAACGGCCCGATAGGACTCCTTCAGCTTGACGGCATCCCTTACCGCCGGTGTCCACCAGCGGGTTCGGGGATTGCCGCCACGACAGGCACCAATGACTTTATGGCCACAGCTCCGGTCGGCCGCCTCAACAATGGAGGCGCGGAACAAGGTCCACTCGGACTCAATGTCCCCCGCCTCCCCCGGGACGTGGGAAAAGTTCTGCCGGAGGTGGGAGTTGAAGCTCTTCCTGACAGGGGATTCCGCCAGACTTTCCCAGCAGACCCTCACAGAACGTTTGGGTTCTGCCAGGTCGGACCGGCATCTTCCCCCACCATCGGAGCCAACCCACCACCAGGTGGTGATCAGTTGACAGCTCCGCCCCTCTCTTCGCCCGAGTGTCCAAAACATGCGGCCGCAAATCCGATGACACGACTACAAAGTCGATCATCGAACTGCGGCCTAGGGTGTCCTGGCTCCAAGTGCACACATGGACACCCTTATGTTGGAACATGGTGTTCATTATAGAAAATCCGTGTCGAGCACAGAAGTCCAATAATAGAACACCACTCGGGTTCAGATCGGGGGGGGCGTTCCTCCCGAACACGCCCTTCCAGGTCTCACTGTCATTGCCCACGTGAGCATTGAAGTCACCCAGTAGAACGATGGAGTCCCCAGAAGGAGCGCTCTCCAGCACCTCCTCCAGGGACTCCAAAAAAAGTGGGTACTCTGAACTGCCGTTTGGTGCATAGACACAAACAACAGTCAGGACCCGTCCCCCTACCCGAAGGCGGAGGGAGGCTACCCTCTCGTTCACCGGGGTGAACCCCAATGTGCAGGCGCCCAGCCGGGGGGCAATAAGTATACCCACACCTGCTCGACGCCTCTCACCGTGGGCAACTCCAGAGTGGAAGAGAGTCCAGCCCCTCTCGAGAGGGCTTGTACCGGAACCCAAACTGTGCGTGGAGGCAAGTCAGACTATATCTAGCCGGAACTTTTCTTCCTCGCACACCAGCTCGGGTTCCTTTCCAGCCAAAGAGGTGACATTCCATGTCCCTTCTGCAGCCGGGGATCAGACCGCCAAGGTCCCTGCCTTTGGCCGCCGTCCAGCTTGCAATGCACCCAACCCCTTTGGCCCCTCCCACAGGTGGTGAGCCCATGGGAAGGGGAACCCACGTTTCCTTTTCGGGCTGAGCCCGGCCGGGCCCCATGGGCGAAGGCCCGGCCACCAGACGCTCGCCTTCGAGCCCCGCCTCCAGGCCTGGCTCCAGAGGG
This sequence comes from Syngnathus typhle, assembly GCF_033458585.1. Lineage (NCBI taxonomy): Eukaryota > Metazoa > Chordata > Actinopteri > Syngnathiformes > Syngnathidae > Syngnathus > Syngnathus typhle. The sequence continues at coordinate 11,926,159 of NC_083749.1, read as the reverse complement.
GGGCCCCGGTGACCCGCGTCCGGGCGAGGGAAAACGTGATTCAATAATTGTTTTCATCATAAGGAGTAATGTGAGCCGTGCTTTGTCTGGCTCCTCACCTAGGACCCGTTTGCCAAGGGTGACCCTACCAGGGGCATGAAGCCCCAGAGAACATGGCTCCTAGGATCATAGGGGCACGCAAACCCCTCCACCACGATAAGGTGACGACTCACGGAGGGGGAGCACAAATATTTCCACCAAAAAGGATAAATGTTGCGAAATCATCATTCGGAAAAACACAGATCTGGGAAAAAGTCTGTAAACTCAAGTGCAAAAATTCGGGCCATCTCGTCGTCCATGGGCGAGATTGCTGTAGTGATCAGACGATTAAACAGAACACGGAGACATGGAATACAACAACATCCACACAAGATGAGTATAGCAGTAATTGAGGACACAAGGGCTTTATACTTCCCAAAAGCAGTCATCCACTTGTTGTGCTCTTTCATCCTCGTGTTGAGGGATTGCAAGCTTGCAATCACCTTCGTCAGGCTTCCATCAGGGGCGGTGTCATTCTGGATGAAGGTGCAGCATTGTTCCCTGAACATTGCGCAGACACTTCCTTTCCCAGACAACAACATAACAAGAGCATTGCGGTCCTGGATTGACATTAGGGAAGGCGTGGCTAGCTGTTCGTGCACTGCCTCAAGTCCCACTTGTGTCTGTTTGCCCAATTTCTGCATGTTGTAATGGATGTACCGTTTTTGTCCGTGTATAGTGCGCAAAATTTAACGAATTTATTGTCCTAAAATCTGGGGTGCGCATTATACATGGGTACAAAAAACTTAACAAAAAAAAATTTTTTAATTTGTTTTTTTTTTTTTTTTTTAGAAAACAAAACCAACAACAGGACTGACCGACAAAGTCGTGGAACAAAAAGACAGGGTGACATTACCAAAGACAGGAACAGAAAGCAAACAGACATCATGACAGTAACACATGCAATGATCCGACGGTGAGCGAGGGGCAGACAGGACTTAAATACAAAACACGTTACATCGATTGAGGTGACACAGGAAGAGAGGGGCGACGCAAACAGAAACTATGGCAACCTAGACAAATAGCAAAACTGGGGACGAGACATGACAAATCTCCCCCGAAATAAAACTTGTAATCACCTTTCTTCTTGTTTGTTGTCAATCGCGCATCGCATTCAGCCATCCTGTCCCAACACACTTAGTCAAAAAAATCCATAATTGACGACACATCGTTTGATGCGATGGTGCAATCCTTGATGGTGTGTTATTGTCAAATATTGTTTGTTTTTTAATCTCCATCGCGGACCGGACGTCATACGGAGGCCGCCATTACAGATGTGCAGAACGGATGCGCAAGACACGTCAGCTATATAAAGAGCGAGAGTTCAGTTCTCCTGTGGTGTGCAAGGACTGGAGTTGGAGGCGGAGTGACAAATGACGGTGCCAACGGCAGTTGTTTTAATGACATTTATAATTATCTTCATTCAACCACGGGCCGACTCTTTTCCTCTCGAGATCCTAACACCAACTAAACCAAACAGGAAACTCCCACACCTCTAAACCATCCCACCGGAACTCGGCAACGTGAACTTAGGTTCCGGGTGAATTATGCCAACCAACTACACTCCACCTATTAGTTTCAATTCACAGTTTAATTTGCAGTTTCAATCAGCAAATAACAAAATGCGTATTACAGGTCGGTCATATTTTATTTCACAACACTTTGCCTTGTTCCTTTCGTCTCTGCTGTTCACTTCAAACACGCTCCATACGAGCGCAATGCTCTCGTATCAGACAAGGCTTGCTCGATCACCTGCTAGTTTGCTGTCTGTCACAATGTACCCTACACAAATCCGAAACATTTGTTGCGGCTCCGAGTCACGACGAGGGGCAAGTTTTGGTTTCCAAGGGTGTTTTTATTCCTCTTCAACGTCTCTCCCATACAGAGCCGCCTTTTTGAACGTCCGCACGCCTTTTTCCCGTGCGCTCACGGAGCGCGGTGGTGCGTTTACGGGCAGTCGGAGAAATCAACGCCAACAAAAAAAATGACATCCAGCCTAGTTAAGACCATACCAAAGACTATAAAAATGGGACCCATTGCCTCCCTGCGTGTGTGACGATCATTGGGAAAAAAAAGAAAAATTTCATAAAAAGAAATTGGGTGCGTATTATACATGGGTACAGGCTTTTTTCCAGCATCAGCATGCCATTTTTAGGGTGTGTATTATACATGGGGGCGCACTATACACGGAAAAAAACGGTAATTTATCCTGTCAACGTTATTGTTCATCGTCCACCAGCAGCAAATGGAGGACTCCCATCCCGCTTCAATTTGGTCAATTAATTCTTATTAATCAGGAACTCCTCTGGGGACTTAAATTGCATCAATTTCAGTCAGATCATCGTCGCCTCTCAAATTTAAGGATATTATGTTTTTGTTTTTTCCAGCTTTTGGCATGTCGGTACATATACAATTTTGGTTGACTACATTCTCTAAAAGCAATGGTTTCTTTTCTTTTTTTTCTTCAACGGATATTATATAGAACACTGTCGCACATTTCACAATCAGTAGACGTGACAGATTTCATACAATCTTTTGTCAATGGCAACGGTACAACATAAAGAATCGGTCGTAAACCCATACACATGACATTCATTATTTTTCCTGTCTTTGCAGCTTGTTTTGCCATTAGCAATCAATTGTTTATTTTACCAGTTACTCTTATAGTCACCTAAAACAAACTATCCACATTCATTTTAGAGATAGTGATTCCATCCTTTAACATCTACAGCAGTTGTTGACAAGGTATTATTTCTTTACATAACGTTTTTGCCACTGTTAAGCCATTCAGTGTTTATTTTGAACCCAATTCAATCCATTTTTAGAATGCATCTATTATGACCAGGCATTATAACACTGTGGATTGTGTTTAGCACATGTTAAACAAGCTCTACAAATATTTTTGTTATAAACTTTTTGAATATGAATCAAATTCATATGTTGTATAAAGCTGACTGAACTGCCCTTCCATACGTGCGACAACACCATGGCTCAATACAGCTGCCCATTTGTATCGTTTCTTGTCCTTACTCAATGCAACAACCCAATCCACCAATCGAAAAAAAAAAAAAATCAACAAAATAACTGCCGGTAAAGTAATATAATAGTTAACTGTGGTAGTTTCTTAACTTTAACTAACTCAATCGCTCTCTTATTCTCAAATTTTAAATTTAGCTTTGAAATGTCGTTGTTTCATAATTGTTCATCATCCAATTCCAGAAAGCAAGTTCTTTCCATCTCTCAAATTTTGTTTAATCAAGGCTAGGCATTAAAGGAGTGTGGGCCAGTTTCTGCCCATAAACAAATCGCTCGCCTTTTCTTTTTTTTTTTTTTCTTACTATCTTTACAAAATCGTTTTTGTTTTGCGGTGCAAATCAGATAGACTACAGACTAATAAATACTTTAGTGCACCTATACTAGCCAATTTCATCCTTTTAACACATAACACAACACACAGACAACACAAAAACAGCAGAGACACAGCTCACAAACAATACCAACAAACAACGCTGCGCAAACGTCATCTTCTATTTTGACGTGTTGGTTATACTTTTTCTTTTATTTTTTTCCTTTCCTCAGTGCCTTTTATCCTTCGTGCAACTATTGTCACCTCTTCCCTAGGCATCACCCTGCTTCAAAATCACTTGCCACCACGCCCTCAGCACACCCCAGGAGTGGGTACGACCCCACTCCACGCGCAGCCACAGCAAGGGAAGCAAGAGGGGGGGGGCCGGCATTTCCATACTGATTTTTCCCAGCCTGGCCAGTACTGGGACAATCAATGCCGTCGTCCCCCACCCGCGCCAACCCAGCAAATAGCTACCCGCAGAGTCCAGAGCCCCACACCTACATCAGTCTCCCCCACAATCAAATTACAATATCAATCACCACACTCACCTTCCAACATCCGTGGAGACAATGGAACAGAACGGTCCATGTGGAACACCACAGGACCACCACCGGCTCCTACAGCCTTTTCACACCACAATACCACACTCCCCCCTCCACAGTCCAGTCTCAGTGGGGAGAATGGAAGGCAGGAAGGCAGGAAGGCACAGGTGAGACACTGGAGGAGCAAGCTCCTGCAGTACTCCCACAAAAACGTTTGCTTTTCTCAATCGGCGCAACACAAGCAGTGTCTGCTTCCACCAAGTGTTTCCTCACCCAGTTGCCTAAGTCGGGGGGTGAAACAGTGAGGAGCGTATTTTTAAGATGTTGCTGATAAGCACTCTCATCTGCATCATCGAATGGGATGCCACTGTGCACCCAGAATTGTTTTCCAAATCTTAATTGAATGGTGGTCTCATCACTTTTTATCTTTCCATTTTTAGTCTCTTGGATTTGTTCTCTTCTCTCTTGTGAAACTTTCAACCACATTCTAGCACAATTCAACTCACTCCCTTTTCTTTTCTTTTTCAGTCCCTTTGAATTCCAGTCTACACTCTCCTCCAAAACATCAACCACCATCTTCCACACTTCAACTGTCAACTTCCCTTCTACTCCATACTTTTTCTCCCACTTCGGCATGTATTGCATACAAGTAAGACATTTACTCGCCATGAACTTCTCATCTTCTTCAAGAGCTAGAGGTTTACCCTTCTTATTTCCCATCTTACCGTTTTTTTCCGTGTATAATGCGAACCCATGTATAATACGTACACTAAAAATGGCATGTTGATGCTGGAAAAAAGCCTGTACCCATGTATAATACGCACCCAATTTTTTTTTTTTGTTGTTGTTTTTTATTAAGTCCCAATGATCGTCACACACGCAGGGAGGCAATGGGTCCCATTTTTATAGTCTTTGGTATGGTCTTAATTAGGCTGGATGTGTTTTGTTAGCGTTGATTTCTCCAACTGCCCGTAAAGGCACCACCGCGATCAGTGCGGACATGTGAAAAAAGCGTGCGGACATGTGAAAAAGGCGGGTCTGTATGGGAGAGGAGTTGAAAAGGAATAAAAACACCCTTGGAAACCAAAACTTGCCCCTCGTCGTGACTCGGAGCCGCAACAAATGTTTCGGATTTGTGTAGGGTACATTGTGACAGCAAACGAGCAGGTGATCGAGCAAGCGTCTGATACGAGACCATTGCGTTCGTATGGAGCGTGTTTGAAGTGAACAGCAGAGACGAAAGGAACAAGGCAAAGTGTTGTGAAATAAAATATTACCTGTAATACGCATTTTGTTATTTGATGACTGAAACTGCTAATTAAACTGTGAATTGAAACTAGTAGGAAGAAAACTGAACTCTCGCTCTTTATTTAGCTGACGTGTCTTGCGCATCCGTTCCGCGCATCGGATCCATAGTGCGCATGCGCAGTGATACTGCCTCTGTATGACGTCCGGTCCGCGATGGAGATTAAAAAACATACAATATTTGACAATAACACACCATCAAGGATTGCACCATCGCATCAAACGATGTGTCGTCAATTATGAATTTTACTGACTAAGTGTGTTGGGCAGGATGGCTGAATGCGATGCCCGATTCACAACAAACAAGAAGAAAGGTGATTTCAAGTTTTATTTCGAGGGAGATTTGTCATGTCTCGTCCCCAGTTTTGCTATGTGTCTAGGTTGCCATAGTTTCTGTTCGCGTCGCCCCTCCCTTCCTGTGTCACCTCAATCAATGTAACGTGTTTTGTATTTAAGTCCTGTCTGCCCCTCGCTCACCGTCGGATCATTGCATGTGTTACTGTCATGATGTCTGTTTGCTTTCTGTTCCTGTCTTTGGTAATGTCACCTTACCTTGTCTTTTTGTTCCACGACTTTGTCAGTCAGTCCTGTTGTTGGTTTTGTTGTACCATGATTTTCTTTAAGAAAAAAAAAAAATTAAAAAATAAAAAATTTAAAAAAATGTGTACCCATGTATAATGTGCACCCCAGATTTTAGGACAGTAAATTAGTTAAATTTTGCGCATTATACACGGAAAAAACGGTAATTTGGTATTTCTTTTTTAGGTTTATACAAATTTTTTTTTCCAGAATTTCTTCTTTCTTTGAGGATCCTCAATGCAGGTTTAAATTGACCTTTCAACAAATTACCAGCCTGTGTTATTGCCGTGGATCAATGCTAGAACTGTTATTTAGTCAATTTATCCTACCAGTCACACACTCTCAACCACACAACATTCATGCAAACAGCTTGGAACAACGGAGAAAAAAAGAATCTACGCCCTTCTTCAATTAAGAAAAAGAAGCTCTGTTTTTTCTTAGCCCGTTCCTTCCACTGGGACTAGAATCCCAGCTGTTTCATAGCTTGGAAAAACTAAAGCCGTATCTCATAGCCCGGACAAACCAAAGCCGTATCTCATAGCTCGGACAAACCAAAGCTGTATCTCATAGCTCGGACAAACCAAAGCTGTATCTCATAGCTTGGACATACCAAAGCCGTATTTCATAGCTTGGACAAACCAAAGCCGTATCTCATAGCTTGGACAAACCAAAGCCGTATCAGCGCTTTTTTCTATGACTTACTTGTCGCCTGGTCCACTGCACTGCCGGATCCCGTCAATCCACCTCTGTCAGACGAAGAGAGATGCTGGCCCAGCGAAGAAATTCTCTTCCCAGGACTTTCTTTTCAAAGTCAAAGTCAAAGTCAGCTTTATTGTCAATCTCTCCACATGTCACAACACACAAAGAGACCGAAATTACGTTTTTCTCTATCCCACGGTGACGAGACACATAACACGATAGACATACAAGTACGCGACACAATATAAAAACAAGAAGGCAAAAATTCAAACAATCAATAGTAAGAGTGATGAATAAATAATAAATAAACAGATAACACAATAAATGAGAGGAGCAAAACGGAGCGAGCAAGCGTAGCGCAAAAGTAAAAAACATCATAAACAAAAAGGCACAAACAATAAATAATAAGAGTAATAATAAATAATAAATAAACAGATAACACAACAAATAAGAGCCAGTGTGCATACCGACAGTACAGACAGTAAAAGTACAGGACGCTACGCAGAACGGGGGAGCGAGTTCAGGATCCTAACAGCCTGGAGTATGAAGCTGTTGGAGAGTCTGGTGGTGCGGGAGCGCAGGCTTCTGTACCTCTTCCCAGAGGGCAGAAGCTAGAACAAAGAGTGAGCGGGGTGACTCGCATCACTCACAATCGTGGTCGCCTTGCGGGTGAGATGGGAGGTGTAAATGTCCTTCAAGGAGGGGAGCGAAGCACCAGCAATCTTACCAGCAGTGTTCACTATGCGCTGCAGGGCCTTCAAGTTGTAGTCAGTGCAGCCGCCACCCCAAACAGCAATACAGCTGGAGAGGACGCTCTCAATGGTGCCGCGGTAAAATGCAGTCATGACGGCCGGAGGAGCGCTCGCTCGCCTGAGTTTCCGCAGGAAGTACAGGCGGCGCTGGGCTTTCTTTGCCAGTGATGCGGTGTTGGCGGACCAGGAGAGATCCTCACTAATGTGCACCCCCAGGAACTTGGCGCTGCTCACTCTCTCCACCACAGCACCGTCGATGGTCAGCGGCAGGTGTTGGGTGTGACCCTTCCGGAAGTCCACAACAATCTCCTTGGTCTTGTCGACGTTCAGCAGGAGGTCGTTGTCCCTGCACCACGTGGTCAGAAGGTCAACCTCCAGCCTGTATTGAGTCTCGTCTCCCTTGGTGATGAGACCCACCAGAGTCGTGTCGTCAGCAAACTTCACGATACGGTTGTCGCTGTAGGTTGCAGTGCAGTCATGCGTCAGGAGGGTGAAGAGCAGCGGACTGAGCACGCAGCCTTGGGGGGCCCCCGTGCTCAGCGTGATGCTGGCGGAGATTTTGTCGCCAACACGTACTACCTGTGGCCTCTGACAGAGGAAGTCCAGTAGCCAGTTGCAGAGGTAGGTACTGAGGCCCAGCGCGTCAAGTTTGCTGATGAGGCGTTGTGGCACAATGGTGTTGAAGGCAGAACTGAAGTCCACAAACAGCAATCTCACATACGAGTCCCTCCTCTCCAGGTGGGTGAGGGCCGAGTGGAGGGCAGAGCAGATGGCATCCTCAGAAGACCGCTTGGCTCGGTACGCAAACTGGAAGGGGTCAATGGTGGGGGGGAGAACGGATCGGATGTGCTCCATGACAAACCGCTCAAAGCACTTCATGATGATGGGCGTAAGTGCCACGGGGCGGTAGTCATTGAAGCAGGACGGAGCGGGTTTCTTCGGCACAGGTACGATGGTGGCAGCTTTGAAACACGACGGGACGATGGCCTGCTGCAGGGAAGTGTTGAAGATGTCCGTGAAGACATCCGTCAGCTCACCAGCGCAGTCCTTCAGCGCCCGACCCGGGATGTTGTCAGGGCCCGCCGCCTTACGGATGTTGATGGCGGCAAGCGCCCTCCTCACGCTGTCGGCGGAGAGGCACAGGGGCAGCTCGTGTGAAGGGGGAGTGGCCTTCAGCGGGCAAGTGCTGTTCTGAGCGTCGAAGCGAGCAAAGAAGCGGTTGAGGTCATTTAGCAGACGGACGTCGCCTGCACAGCTCTGCGGCGCGGGCTTGTAATCCGTGATGGTCTGAATGCCCCGCCAAAGGCTCCGTGCGTCCCTGCTGTCCTTGAAGTGGGCGGTAATTTTGCACGAGAACGCCCTCTTTGCTTCTTTGATGCCCCGGGACAGCTCAGCCCTCGCAGTCCTCAAGCCAGCCTCATCCCCTGCTCTAAAGGCTTTGTCCCTGGCCCTCAGCAGCCCGAAGACAGCCCCTGTCAGCCATGGCTTCCGGTTAGCCCGAGTGACGATGGATTTTGAGAGAGTCACATCATCAATGCACTTCCTGATGTAGGAGGAAACAGAGTCAGTATACTCCTCAATGTCTGTCCGATCGTCGCAAGTGGCAGCCCTCCTAAACATGTCCCAGTCAGTAGAGCCAAAGCAGTCACGCAGTGCATCAGAGGCACCCTCAGGCCACACCCGTACCTGCTTGCGAACCGGCCTGGACGCTCTCACCTTTTGTCTGTATGCGGGCAAAAGCATAACAGTGATATGGTCGGAAAGTCCAAGATGGGGGAGGGGGGCGGCTTTGAAAGCTCCTTTATGCGAAGAGTAGACCCGGTCCAGGAAGCTGTCGCCACGCGTAGGAAAATTAACATGCTGGTGAAGCCTCGGAAAAACAGACTTCAGGTTAGCATGATTAAAATCCCCAGCGAAGATGGTGAAACCGTCAGGGTGCGCTGTCTCTTGTTCACTGACAGCCTGGTACAGTTCACTAAGAGCCGCGATCCTGTCGCCTTCGATGTTGGAAGGCGGGATGTAAACCGCGACTAGCAGAATCGCGGTAAATTCTCTTGGCAGGTAAAAAGGACGGCACTTAATGATCACGAACTCCGCCAGTGGCGAGCAGTGCTTGCATACCATTACAGAGTCCCGGCACCATTCGTCACGGATGTAGACGCATATTCCACCTCCACGAGATTTCCCACCTTGTACAATGGCCCGGTCCGCCCGATAGCACGCTAGCCGCTCCAGATGTACGGCAGAGTCCGGAATGTTGACAGTCAACCAAGTCTCAGTGAATACGAGCACACAGCAGTCCCGCACTGTCCTAAAGGACGCTGGCTTGTCGACAATGCAGCACGTCCTCTTCCGTCAGCCAGATGGCGGGAATGAGGGATCCGGGTCACGGCACCAAAATGTTAGGGTGGTGCTCACTCTAACTTATTTTGCAAGAACCACACTGGAGACAAGTTAGTCGTTTTAGACACCTGCAGGTGGAGAGTTCACTCGTCGCTGTGCTTACAGCGATGGTCGAATGAAGTCTGACTCAGGCCTCATCAGGTGCATATTTATTGAGAAAAACAGAGTGGGGTTGAAAGTGGGGGTGTGGGAACACAGGTTGGGGTGAAGCCGCTCCCCTGCTGATCAAAGCATAGCAGGGGGCCTTTTACAATGTTCTGTAAACAAAGCAACCTTGATTGCTTCCTCTGCAGCTAGTCAATAAGTTGAAAAAATCTTAGCACTTTGGTCTACTACTTTTGTTAAGACAGGACAAGCTAGTTAAATTATTACAGGTTACATTCCAACATAATCATACGATAAAGATATTCCGTAAACCCTAACACTCTACCTCCTCTGCTCCTCTCTCACTCTCTGCGTGTTCTACGGGAGTTTTCTTTTGAGTAGCGAACAAAGCTGTTGCAGCTGTCGCCAAATTGTGCAGAGAGCGCCGCTCTTCCTCTTTCTCCCTAATGTGCTGCTCTAGCAACCTGCGCTTGCGCCAGCGGGCGCCTTTTTTCTCAACCTCTAGGTCAAGCTTTCCTTTCAACACTACACACTCTTTTTTCTGTAATTGCCTTGCCAGGCGTTCCATGTCCCAAGCTGTTGGGAAGCCCTGAAACAATTTGTCAGCTTCCAATTTCGCGAAGACCTTTCTGTGTTTCATGCGCTCCTTTGCAACTTCCTTTCGGTCAAATCCACTCACAATTTGCGCTTCCACATCATCATACAATCCTTCAACCTCGTTCCATTCATTCCTCTCATCACACACACTTCCCCCAATTTGCTTGCTCTTTTTGGACATTTTAGCGGTCTTATCTCTCACAGGAGGAACTGTTATCACCGGATACTTTTTGAGGAAGCCTCACTTCTCCTCGGGGATCTCACAAGCACCCCAGCTATTTGAATACGGTCGTCACCGCACCCTTGTCCGCCACGACGAAGCACTAGGTCCCTGACCTATCCTTAGTACGCGTAAGTCCCTGACCTTACCGTACACGTTACACACGTAAGTTCCAAACTTAATAATAAAAATAATAATCCATTAAATTTGTATAGCGCTTTTCAAGAACCCAAAGACGCTTACAGGGAACAAGCCAAAGACATACATGAGGGGGGGGTTACGGGGAGGAAACAATCGGATAAACTTAAGAAGAGGAAACCAGTTATGGGTAGGAGAGGTCATAAGCTTGGGAGAAGAGGTAAGTTTTTAGACGGGACTTAAATATGGGGAGTGTGGGTGAGTCACAGACAGACTGGGGGAGAGAGTTCCAGAGTCGGGGTGATGTGCAGGAGAAGGCTCTGTCACCGAAGGATTTGAGTTTGAATTTTGGGACTGTCAGACGTGAAGTATTGGAGGATTAGAGGGGATGGTTGGGGCAGTAGGGGACAAGGAGGTCGGATAGGTAAGTGGGAGCCAGGTGGTGAAGGGCTTTGAAGGTGAGGAGGAGTATCTTGAAGATGATACGCTCCTTCACGGGGAGCCAGTGAAGAGAGTGGAGAACAGGAGTGATGTGTTCACGGGACCGGGTGTGGGTAAGGAGGCGGGCAGCAGAGTTTTGGACTAGTTGAAGTCTATGGAGTGAGTGAGCAGTGATTCCAGTGAGAAGGGAGTTGCAGTAGTCAATCCGGGATGAGATGAAGGCGTGGATGAGAGATTCAGCGGCAGGGAGAGAAAGGCAGTGCCGGATTTTAGCGATGCGTCGGAGGTGGAAGTAGGAGGTCTTGACAACTGAGCTAACATGAGGTTGAAAGGACAGTGTGGGGTCAAAAATAACGCCAAGATTGCGTGCCAGAGGGGAAGGAGTGATGTTTGAGGAGTCAATGGTGAGTGTAATGGATCCAGTTTTATTAAGGGAGGATTTAGTGCCTATGAGGAGGAGCTCTGTTTTGTCACTGTTGAGTTTGAGAAAGTTGTGGGTCAGCCATGCTTTTATTGTAGAGATGCAGGTTTCAAAATGGGTGAGGGAAGGGTTACGGGTTGGTGTCGTACGTATATAGATCTGGGTGTCATCAGCGTAGCAGTGGAAGTCCAGATTGAGTTTGCGGATGACAGTACCAAGGGGAAAGAGGTAACAGATGAATAGGAGGGGGCCAAGAACTGAGCCTTGGGGGACCCCTTGTGTAACTGGGGAGAGGATGGATGTGTGACCGGAGAGAGAGATGAACTGGTTTCTGTTGGTGAGGTAGGAGGTGAGCCAGTCGAGTGCAGTGCCCTCAACACCTAGTTGGCGCAGCCTTTGGAGGAGGATGGAATGGTTCACAGTGTCAAAGGCTGCGCTAAGGTCAAGTAGTAGTAGGATGTTGAGGGCACCAGAGTCTGCAGAAATGAGGAGATCGTTGGTGACTTTAACTAGAGCTGTTTCAGTGCTGTGAAGTGGGCGGAATCCGGACTGGAAAGTGAGGAGGTTGGTTTGGTGACCGGCGGCTGGAGCAATTTGTTGATGGTGGAGAACAGTATGCGGGGGTTTCGGTTGGTGTTATTAATGAGAGATGAGAAGTAAGCAGATTTGGCAGCAAGAAGAGCATCACGATATGAGCAGATGTGTTGTTTAAAGGTTTCGGCATGGAGGGTGAGGCGGGTTCTTTTGTAGAGGCGTTCGAGTTGACGGCCTGTTTGTTTCATGGTGCGGAGTTCCGGTGTGTACCCTGGGGCAGAGTTAGTGAATGTAACAGAGGAAGTTTTCCAGGGGGCTAGGGAATCAAGGGAGTCCGAAAGGATGTTGTTGAGCGTGGTGGCAAGGTCATCAGGGAAGGAAGAAGTGGGGTCGGAGGGAAGAGCAGAGGATAATATGGATCAGTGAGGGAACAAATCCTGACTTTTCCGTTCGCGAACGAGTCATTGAGTGAACTGCCTTTCTGTGCATCAACGGATCAGTCAGTGAACGTGTTGCGTGTCCTAGTGTGAACTAAGTAAGGCAGAATGGAGATTTACGATTTGCTTATAGTAGGTTTTAAGTAATGTTTATGCATATATATGCCTAAAGATTGTTATTCAATATATCGACTGCAGTTTCACATTAGATTGCTGGTTTGAGATGTACTTTTATTATTATTATTATTAGAAAAATGTATATATATGTTATGCGTTCTCTAATCAATGCTTTACCCCAATAGTACTGCAATATATGGTTGCTGTTTGGCCTTGCTGTTTTTGTGATGTACCACAGAAGAGAAAGATTACGGCTGGGTCAGACAAGACGCAGCTGACAACTCAGCAAAAAGAAGACATCTATCGTTCCTTTCTAACAAAGAGCACTTTGTTAGACAACATGCCTCATTGCTGTCTTGCACCCCAGATGAATCTACAAGTGACCATCATTGTCAGGGTTTTCCTAACTATCTTTATCGTAGGATTAGGTTGGAATGCATATAACCAGTAATAAATAACTTAGCTTGTCCCATCCTACACAATGTCGTAAAACTTCCCCTGCTATGTTTTAACTAGAGGTCAAAGGTTTTCTCTTCTGTATCCAGTCCACTCAAACTCCTCTTCCCAGATGTTCTTATCAGTATGTAAACACCTAGTGATTTTTCCTTACGAGGCAAACCCCACATGCTTTCTCCCTCCCTTCCTTGGGGCTTCTCTCACAAATTGTGGGTAGGGCAAATCCAAATAAAAAGAGCGGGAGTGTATACAGATATTTAGTGTAGTGAGATTGTTGTAAGCTATCTGTACTGCACTCCTTGCGAGAAAAGACTTAATATTCTGTCTCAGTTGTGGTTTGTTTGCTGTTGCTCTTCTCTTAATAGTCATTCAGTCAGCGAAATAAACCTGACAATTATTATTATTATTATTATTATTATTATTATTATTATTATTATTATTATTATTATTATTATAAACATGTTATAACTTGTCTGGTGTTTTATTTCTTGTATTTATATTCGGCAATCTAAACATAAAAATCAGACACTTGGTTAACTGTCACGACTCGTCCCGGTTGCTGTATTGTGTCTTTATGTTACGATGGTTTCTGTTCGCGTTTCCCCTCCCCTCCTGTGTTACCTCAATCAATGTAACTACAGTCACCTGCCTCTTGTTACGTGTTTTATATTTAAGTCCTGTCTGCTCCTCACTCTCCTGTCGGATCATTGCTGTCTTTTTCGTCAGCCAGTCTGTTGGTTGGTCAGTTAAGTTATGTCAGTTTGTCGATTGTTAGTTTGTTCCCCTTATCCTCTCTTCCTACTACCTTTTCCCTTCAATAAACCCTGATCCAAGCTGCATATGGTCGCCCTGCTCCATTCGATCCGTGACAGAATGATCTGACCACTTTGGCGACCAGCGCCTGGACCAACCTCCTCCGTCAGCTCCCACCGCGAAGCCCGATCTACGTCCGTCGTCGCAGCTTGTTCCGGCGCCATGGGCTCTGCGGCTGCCATCGGACTTTGCTCCCGCAACACCGAACCCTCAGCCGCCATCGGAGTTTTTCTAGCGCCAGCGGTTCCGTGGCCACCATCAGACTTCGCTCCAGCGACACTGGCTCCGCCATCGGACTTCGCTCCCGCAACGCCGGACCCGCAGCTGCCATTGGAGTGTCTCCCAGCGCCATTAGACCCGCGGTCGCCATCGGGCTCCACCCTAGCGTCGCAGGACCTGGGAGCGTCGCCAGACTTCAACCCGCAATCGTCCCTCGCCCCACTCTCACTGCTGCGGCGCGTGATGGCTCTTGCCGCTGCGCACAGCTCCGTCTTCGGAATGCCGCTGATCGCGGTACGGACTTCCAAACGCCGCCGAATGCGGCTCTGACCTTCCGTATGCCGCCGATATCGGTTCAGACTTGCCGTTTGCCGCAGAGCACGGCTCTGCTTCCTGTGTTTCCCCCGTTTGCGGTTCTGTCCCCGAGTTGCCGCCGTTTGTGGTTCTGTCCCAGAGTTGCCGCTGTTTGCGGTTCTGTCACCCGAGTTGCCGCCAATTGCGGTTCTGTCCCCTGAGTTACCACGGATTGCGGTTCTGTCCCCCCAGTTGCCGGCAATTGCGGTTCTTGACCCCGAGTTGCCGCCAATTACGGTTCTGTCCCCCGAGTTGCAGCCGATTGCGGTTCTGTCCCCCGAAATGCCGCAGATTATGGTTCTGTCCCCCGAAATGCCGCCGATTGCGGTTCTGTCCCCCGAGTTGCCGCCGATTGCGGTTCTTGACCCCGAGTTGCCGCCAATTGCGGTTCTGTCCCCCGAGTTCCCGCCGATTGCGGTTCTGTCCCCCGAAATACTGCCGATTGCGGTACTGTCCCCCGAGTTGCCGCCGATTGCGGTTCTGTCCCCCAAGTTGCACCCGATTGCGGTTCTGTTCCCCGAGTTGCCGCCGATTGTGGTTCTGTCCCCCGAGTTGCCGCCAATTGCGGTTTTGTCCCCCAAGTTACCGCTGATCGCGGTTCTGTCCCCCGAGTTGCCGTCAGTCGTGGTTCTGTCCCTCGAGTTGCCGCCGATCGCGGTTCTGTCCCCCGAGTTGCCGCCAATCGCGGTTCGGACTTTGCCACAGACCAGTGAGGTCAATTGGACTGCGCTTCCCCCCCGCCACCCCGCTCGCCACGTGGGGGTTTTGGTTTTCGGGACGTCGGGAGCCGTCCCTTGTGAGGGGGTACTGTCATGACTTGTCCCCGGTTGCTGTATTGTGTCTTTGTTACCATGGTTTCTGTTTGCGTTGCCCCTCCCCTCCTGTGTTACCTCAATCAATGTAACTACAGTCGCCTGCCTCTTGTTACGTGTTTTGTATTTAAGTCCTGTCTGTCTCTCACTCCCCTGTCGGATCATTGATGTCTTTTTGGTTCCTGTCTTTGTCAAGTCTGTTTCCGTTAGCCAGTCTGTCGGTCAGTAGGTTAAGTTATGTCAGTTTGCCAGTTCTGTTAGTTTGTTCTCCTTATCCTCTCTTCCAACTACCTTATCCCTTCAATAAACCCTGGTCCAAGCTGCATATGGTCGCCCTGCTCCATTCGATCCGTGACAGTCAACTGCTTTATATTTACAATATGTATGTGTTTTACGTTGTAATATGAGTTGGTACCAACCAAAATAACAAATGTCGGCAGAACGTTTTTTTTTTCAACTTTTTATTCAAACACAAACTTGGAAAACATGTAGGGATCCGGCCCCCGAGGAAAGGAGTTTGACACCCCTGCCTTACAACAAACTCACTACACTAAATATCTGTATGCACTCCCGCTCTTTTTATTTGGATTTGCCCTACCCACAATCGTGAGACAAAAGCCCCCAAAGGGGAGGGGGAAAGCATGTGGGCTTTGCCTCGTAAGGAAAAATCACTAGGTATTTACATACTGATAAGAACATGTGGGAAGTGGACTGGGTAGAGAAGAAAACCTTTGACCTCTATTCAAAACATAGCAGGGGGATGTTTTACGACAATGTGTAGGATGGGACAAGCTAGGTTATTTATTACTGGATACGCACCAACATGATCTTACGATCAAGATAGTTTGGAAAACCCTGACAATGATGGTCACTTGTAGGTTCATCTGGGGTGCAAGACAGCAATGAGGCATGTTGTTAAACCAAGTGGTCTTTGTTAAAAGGAACTGTCTCGGTAGATGTCTTCTTTTTGCTGAGTTGTCCGCTGCGTCCTGTCTGACCCAGCTGTAACCTCTCTCCTGACCCAGCCGTAACTTTTCTCTTCTGTGGTACATCATAAAAACAGCAAGGACAAACAGCAAGCATATATTGCAGTAATATTGCGGTAAAGCATTGATTAGAGAACGCATGATAACATATATATATATAATGATCTTGGATGCTACCGATCTTGATCATTTCAGCTGCGTGTGGACCAAGGCGGAAGTAATCTGGGGAGAGGACGCTGGCGCTGCTTGTTCGCCGCTTCTCCACCAGAATTAGTTTAGTTTTAGTGTTTTTATTTATTTATTTTTTAGCCATTATTAAGTTTAGTTTTTAGCTTCTAGTTTTAGTGTGCAGTGCGCCTGGACCGCGGCGAACCCCACCACTCCCCGCCAAGGCATCCTGGCTAGGCTAGCCAATGGCTAACACTCAAGTTCAGTGTTCTCCAACCGGCACTATATTAACTTACTCCATCCCCCGCTTGCTGGAGCTGAGTAATCACACCATTCCAGGGTGTGTCTCAGTCATCAAACAACTTGGACTTCTCCGCAGACCACGTTACATCCACAGAAGCACCCGTCGTAACTTTGTTTTCTCCCAACCCGTCCATAACAGTGTACCATCCATCTGCTCCTCCTGCGCCCGACACCCCGTCGCAAGTAAAACACGTCATCAGATACCTGGCGCACTTGGATCTTATCTTAGCAACCACGCGGGGCTGCAGTACTCCAGGTGGCCTGGAAAACATGGTGCGGACTCTACTCCTACACGGAGCGGACTCCGACACAAGACGGACACCGGGTCGCCGGGAAAACACGGAGTGTTAATTTCTCCAGTACGGAACGGACACCAACACGGAGTGGATCTTACTCCAACCCAGAGTGGATTGCACTGCATGCGGCACAGAAAACGTGGAGTGGATTTCTCTCTACTTCGCCCCCTACCTAAACACAGCCCCACAGCCACAATCAAAATGGATCTCCTCAACATCCAAGCACTCACCCGTAAATCATCATTTATTCACGACCTCATCCTGGACAAAGGCCTAGACATAATGTGCCTGACTGAGACCTGGCAACCACCTGATGTCTATCAATCCCTCAATGAAGCCTGTCCCTCTGGTTATAGATACATAACTAAACCTCGCAGCATTGGCCGTGGCGGTGGCCTGGCTGTACTCCACCGTCTTGATCTAGAGCTGTCCCCCCTCCCTCTACCTGATCACTCCTCATTCGAATCCCTTGCATTCAAATGTAAACCTCCATATCCCATCACAGTTTTACTTATTTACCGCCCTCCTAAACCAAACTCCTCTTTCATTCCAGAACTACACGATCTACTCACTACCCTCTGTACCTCCACTTCCTCTAATCTAATCATACTGGGTGATGTTAACATCCACGTCGACACCCCCTCCAGCCCCCCTGCCTCTGACCTGTTGCAACTATTGGACTGTTTACACCTCACCCAATATGTAAATGTCCCCACACATGACAAAGGGCATACACTTGACCTTGTCATCTCCTCATCGGCAATAAGCAACCTGCAAGTTCTCGAGGTCGGTGTGTCTGACCACAAACTTATTCAAATGGAACTTCCTTTCCCACGCCCCCACTCCAAACCCAAGCGGCAAATCTCATTCAGAAATTTCAAAAACATCAATCAAGACACTATAGCACAGGACCTCCAGTTTCTCTCCTCCTCCTCTGCAACCTTTACATCAGTCAGCAAGGCAGTGGACCATTACAATAACTCTTTGGCCAAACTTCTAAGTATCCATGCCCCCCAAAAAACCAAAACAGTCACTTTTTCACACTCAGCCCCCTGGTACACCAGTGAGCTGCGTCTGTTGAAGTCAACTGGGCGCATCCTGGAGCGTCGTCTTAAAGCCTCAGGACTGACCGTGCACAAACAGGCCTACAAAGAACACCAGAAGGCCTACTCAAAAGCCCTTGGGACTGCACGTGCCCAGTTCTATTCCAATATCATAAACAATACCCCTGGAAACTCAAAACAACTCTTTTCAACCATCAACCACTTTCTCAAACCACCTCACACCACTCCAACAGAATCCTCAGAGGTAGTGTGCAATAACTTTATGACCTTTTTTACCGCTAAGGTTAACAACATCCGCACCCAGCTCCTCTCCTCTTCTGGCCCCACCACTTCACCTCCTCCCCCCTTCCTTCCACCCGGGACAGTCCAGCCTCTCCGCTGCTTCTCTCCTATCTTGCAGTCGGAGGTAGAGGACATCATCAAAAAGATGAAACCCTCCACATGTGCCCTGGACCCTTTCCCCACAGCCCTCATTAAACAACAAACCTCAGCCATTAGTCCCCTAATAACCAATGTCATCAACCTCTCACTCCAGTCTGGCTCTGTACCCCCTGCACTGAAGACTGCCATTATTAACCCCCTGCTCAAAAAACCCTCGCTTGACCCGGACAACCTTGCCAACTACAGACCAATATCTAAACTCCCGTTCCTCTCCAAGGTTCTGGAAAAAGTGGTAGCTGCCCAACTTCACACTCACCTTACCCGCAATAACATCGCTGAGAAATTTCAATCCGGGTTCCGCTCTGGCCACAGCACTGAAACAGCACTTGTTAGGGTCACCAACGACCTTCTCATGGCTGCCGATGCAGGCTCCCCGTCACTTCTCATCCTGTTGGATCTGTCCGCTGCATTTGACACTGTCCACCACAATATCCTCCTTAACCAGCTTCACTCCACTGGATTCTCTGGCACTGCTCTAACCTGGCTTCAGTCCTACCTCTCAAACCGGACCGAGTACGTTTCCCTGGGGGGGAAAAAATCCGACACT
The DNA here is from genome assembly GCF_033458585.1 of Syngnathus typhle. Classification (NCBI taxonomy): domain Eukaryota; kingdom Metazoa; phylum Chordata; class Actinopteri; order Syngnathiformes; family Syngnathidae; genus Syngnathus; species Syngnathus typhle. The sequence goes on along the minus strand of NC_083749.1, from coordinate 11,906,983 downwards.
CACACTGTCACCTCCGGTGTCCCCCAGGGATCTGTACTCGGTCCTACCCTCTTCACTCTCTACATACTACCCCTCGGCAATATAATCAGGAAGTTCGGCATCTCATTTCATTGCTATGCGGACGACACCCAGCTATACCTCAAACTTGACCCCCCGCCCTCCATAACCCAGCCTTCTCCATCTCCCTCATCCATCCTCTCCCTGTGTCTGGAGGAGATAAAGGCGTGGATGAATCTCAGCTTCCTGCAAGTTAACAGTGACAAAACCCAAGCCATGTTAATTGGCACTCCCCATCAGATCCATACCTGCCCAATAACAAGCATCTTATTCGCCGGTCTCACTATTCCCCTCTCAGCCACTGTCACCAACCTGGGTGTGAAACTGGACCCTCAACTCAACCTTGAGTCACACATAAAACACATCTGCAAAACCTCCTTCTTCCACCTCAGAAATATCTCCAAACTCCGCCCCACACTTACCCTGACGGATGCTGAGAAACTTGTCCACGCCTTTGTCTCCTCAAGGATAGACTATTGTAACGCACTCCTCATCGGGATCCCTAGCAAGAGCCTCCAGAGGCTTCAGTACATTCAAAACAGCGCTGCTAGGATCCTGATGGGGGTGCGGAAAAGCAATCACATCACACCCATCCTCCGTTCTCTGCACTGGCTCCCCATCAAATTCCGAATTGATTATAAGATCGCCCTCCTCACTCACCATTGTATCCTTGGACATGCTCCCCCATACCTCAAAGAACTCCTTGCCCCAAAACCTGCCACCCGAAGCCTCCGCTCATCCAATTCACACCTTCTCCACGTTCCTAAAACCAAGCTGCGCACCATGGGCGACCGAGCCTTCTGCTATACAGCCCCTACACTGTGGAACTCCCTCCCCGACCACCTAAGAGCACCCCAATCCACTGACTCTTTCAAAACTGGACTTAAAACTCACCTTTTTACCTTAGCATTTCCGTAATTTTTCTCATATCTTGGTTGTCGTCCAGTTGTTCTAAACTTGTCCTTGTTTTGTTTTCTTGTTTTTTATCTGCCATGTAGCACTTTGAGATTCCCCCAAATGTAAAGTGCGTTATAAATATAATTTATTATTATTATTATTATTATTATTATTATATACATTTTTCTAACAGTTGGCATAACGTGTGTCGGCTGGCAATGGCATAGCAGCAATGCTGTCTGTCTGTCACTCACTCACTCATGAATCTTCGTGAACGACCAATCAGCAGCGCCAGCGAGCGTTAGATGGAGGAGGGACTTTACGAGTCAGTGACATAACTTCCCGTTCACGAACGAGTCGTAAAATTGCATTTCCCATTCACCAATGAACTAATCTGTGAGTGAACGAATCAGTGAGTGAGTGATTTGCATGTCCAGATCATTGTGAGAACGGATCAGTGAAGGAACGAATCCTGACTTTCTTGTTCGCGAACGAGTCAATGAGTGAACTGCCTTCCCGTGCATCAACGGATCAGTCAGAGAACATGTTGCGTCTCCTGGTGTGAACTATGTAAGCCAGAATGTAGATGTATTATTTACTTATAGTAGGTTTTAAATAACGTGTATGCATATACAGGACTGTCTCAGAAAATTAGAATATCAAAGTCAAAGTCAAAGTCAGCTTTATTGTCAATCTCTCCACATGTCACAACACACAAAGAGACCGAAATTACGTTTTTCTCTATCCCACGGTGACGAGACACATAACACGATAGACATACATGTACGCGACACAATATAAAAACAAGAAGGCAAAAATTCTAACAATCAATAGTAAGAGTGATGAATAAATAATAAATAAACAGATAACACAATAAATAACGGAGCCAGCAAGCATAGCGCAAAAGTAAAAAACATCATAAACAAAAAGGCACAAACAATAAATAAGAGTAATAACAAATAATAAATAATAAGAGCCAGTGTGCATTCAGACAGTTCAGACAGTAAAAGTACAGGACGCTACGCAGAACGGGGGAGCGAGTTCAGGATCCTAACAGCCTGGAGTATGAAGCTGTTTGAGAGTCTGGAGGTGCGGGAGCGCAGGCTTCTGTACCTCTTCCCAGAGGGCAGAAGCTCGAACAAAGAGTGAGCGGGGTGACTCGCATCACTCACAATCGTGGTCGCCTTGCGGGTGAGATGGGAGGTGTAAATGTCCTTCAAGGAGGGGAGCGAAGCACCAGCAATCTTACCAGCAGTGTTCACTATGCGCTGCAGGGCCTTCAAGTTGTAGTCAGTGCAGCCGCCACCCCAAACAGCAATACAGCTGGAGAGGACGCTCTCAATGGTGCCGCGGTAAAATGCAGTCATGACGGCCGGAGGAGCGCTCGCTCGCCTAAGTTTCCGCAGGAAGTACAGGCGGCGCTGGGCTTTCTTTGCCAGTGATGCGGTGTTGGTGGACCAGGAGAGATCCTCACTGATGTGCACCCCCAGGAACTTGGCGCTGCTCACTCGCTCCACCACAGCACCGTCGATGGTCAGCGGCAGGTGTTGGGTGTGACCCTTCCGGAAGTCCACAACAATCTCCTTGGTCTTGTCGACGTTCAGCAGGAGGTTGTTGTCCCTGCACCACGTGGTCAGAAGGTCAACCTCCAGCCTGTATTGAGTCTCGTCTCCCTTGGTGATGAGACCCACCAGAGTCGTGTCGTCAGCAAACTTCACGATACGGTTGTCGCTGTAGGTTGCAGTGCAGTCATGCGTCAGGAGGGTGAAGAGCAGCGGACTGAGCACGCAGCCTTGGGGGGCCCCCGTGCTCAGCGTGATGCTGGCGGAGATTTTGTCGCCAACACGTACTACCTGTGGCCTCTGACAGAGGAAGTCCAGTAGCCAGTTGCAGAGGTAGGTACTGAGGCCCAGCGCGTCAAGTTTGCTGATGAGGCGTTGTGGCACAATGGTGTTGAAGGCAGAACTGAAGTCCACAAACAGCAATCTCACATACGAGTCCCTCCTCTCCAGGTGGGTGAGGGCCGAGTGGAGGGCAGAGCAGATGGCATCCTCCGAAGACCGCTTGGCTCGGTACGCAAACTGGAAGGGGTCAATGGTGGGCGGGAGAACGGATCGGATGTGCTCCATGACAAGCCGCTCAAAGCACTTCATGATGATGGCCGTAAGTGCCACGGGGCGGTAGTCATTGAAGCAGGACGGAGCGGGTTTCTTCGGCACAGGTACGATGGTGGCAGCTTTGAAACACGACGGGATGATGGCCTGCTGCAGGGAAGTGTTAAAGATGTCCGTGAAGACATCCGTCAGCTCACCAGCGCAGTCCTTCAGCGCCCGACCCAGGATGTTGTCAGGGCCCGCCGCCTTACGGATGTTGATGGCGGCAAGCGCCCTCCTCACGCTGTCGGCGGAGAGGCACAGGGGCAGCTCGTGTGAAGGGGGAGTGGCCTTCAGCGGGCAAGTGCTGTTCTGAGCGTCGAAGCGAGCAAAGAAGCGGTTGAGGTCATTGAGCAGACGGACGTCGCCTTCACAGCTCTGCGGCGCGGGCTTGTAATCCGTGATGGTCTGAATGCCCTGCCAAAGGCTCCGTGCGTCCCTGCTGTCCTTGAAGTGGGCGGTAATTTTGCACGAGAACGCCCTCTTTGCTTCTTTGATGCCCCGGGACAGGTCGGCCCTCGCAGTCCTCAAGCCAGCCTCATCCCCTGCTCTAAAGGCTTTGTCCCTGGCCCTCAGCAGCCTGAAGACAGCCCCTGTCAGCCATGGCTTCCGATTAGCCCGAGTGACGATGGATTTTGAGAGAGTCACATCATCAATACACTTCCTGATGTAGGAGGAAACAGAGTCAGTATACTCCTCAATGTCTGTCCGATCGTCGCAAGTGGCAGCCCTCCTAAACATGTTCCAGTCAGTACAGCCAAAGCAGTCACGCAGTGCATCAGAGGCACCCTCAGGCCACACCCGTACCTGCTTGCGAACCGGCCTGGACGCTCTCACCATTTGTCTGTATGCGGGCAAAAGCATAACAGTGATATGGTCGAAAAGCCAAGATGGGGGAGGGGGGCGGCTTTGAAAGCTCCTTTATGCGAAGAGTAGACCCGGTCCAGGAAGCTGTCGCCACGCGTAGGAAAATTAACATGCTGGTGAAGCCTCGGAAAAACAGACTTCAGGTTAGCATGATTAAAATCCCCAGCGAAGATGGTGAAACCGTCAGGGTGCGCTGTCTCTTGTTCACTGACAGCCTGGTACAGTTCACTAAGAGCCGCGACCCTGTCGCCTTCGATGTTGGAAGGCGGGATGTAAACCGCGACTCGCAGAATCGCGGTAAATTCCCTTGGCAGGTAAAAAGGACGGCACTTAATGATCACGAACTCCGCCAGTGGCGAGCAGTGCTTGCATACCACTACAGAGTCCCGGCACCATTCGTCACGGATGTAGACGCATATTCCACCTCCACGAGATTTCCCCCCTTGTACAATGGCCCGGTCCGCCCGATAGCACGCTAGCCGCTCCAGATGTACGGCAGAGTCCGGAATGTTGACAGTCAACCAAGTCTCAGTGAACACGAGCACACAGCAGTCCCGCACTGTCCGGTTTGTAGATTGCAGCAGGCGAATGTAATCCATTTTGTTGTCCAGCGATCGAACATTCGCCAGAAGAATGGAAGGCACGGCCGGGCGAGCAGGGCTGGCCGCCAGCCTGGCCCGGACGCCCCCGCGTTTGCCCCTCTTCAGCCTACTCGCACACCGCTTTCGACGCTTCCCAACCGGGGGAGGAATAGCAGACGAGCCCGGCGACGCTTCAGGACGTAGCAGTCCGAGCTCCTTTGATGTTCCCGCATCAAAGTCCAGAACTCGACAAAACTCGCTTTTGCCGATGTCAAGCAGAACCTGCCTGCCGTACTTGTAGCACGACTCAGTACGACGAGACGAACAAAAAAAACTGCCGGACAAACACTCATTAGACGGACAAAACACCGTTTGGGCGGGACAGAGAGAGGTCGCTGCGTATGCACGCGCCGCCATCTTGAATATTGTGGTTAAGCTCTTTATTTTCTGTAATGCAATAAAAAAAACAAAAATGTCATACATTCTGGATTCATTACAAATTAACTTAAATATTGCAAGCCTTTTATTATTTTTATATTGCTGATTATGGCATACAGCTTAAGAAAACTCAAATATCCTATCTCAAAATATTGGAATATTTTAAAGTATTAGTTTATAAAGTAAAAAAAAATAAAAATCAGAACGGCTGCGCGCAATGGGCGATCGCAACAGCCGCTATATGGTTCCCCGGTCGGTCGGAAATGAGAGAAATTAGCCTCGTGTGCACGCCGTGCACAGCTGCGCGCTAGCTGCAGCCGCTGAAAATCTCCCCTTCCCTCCTCTTTGAAAATGCACAAAGTCCGACCAATGAAGCCGAAAAAAGTTAAGCCGAACGCGTGGAGGTGCACTCGGGCGTCGCGCTACGGTTCCCCGGTCGGACGGAAATTACGAAAATTCGTGCACACGGAGTTCCACTCAAATTTTGAAATAAATAGAATATTAGAATATAGAATATTTTCTAAGTGTCTACGACGGCGCTGTCACAACAATGCGTCCGGCGCGCTGCGGTTCCGTGGTGGGACGGAAATGACGAAATATCAGCCTCTCCAGCCTGGAGATCAACTAAAATTTTGGAATTATTTCTACAAGTGTCTGCGACGGCGCAATGACAATAATGAGTCCGGCACGCTGCAGTTGCGTGGTCGGATCGGAATGGCCGCGCGCAATGGCCGATCGCAACGGCCGATCGCAACGGCAACGCGCAACGACCGCGCGCAATGGCCAATAGCAACGGCCGCACATATTCTCATTAGTTCATTTGATTGTGTGAGATGGTGCTCCTGATTCCTGATTAATACTTTTTTGAATTGGATTTAGTTCTTCATGTTTGAGTAGTTTGAAAGGCAGTCAGTGTAAAAAGCAGATAATGGCGTGTAAGAAATTCCTTTAACGTGTGATGTGTTCACTGAAACCACACGGTATGTTGAAAAACTTGACATTGACTTATTAGGATCACAAATAAAGGGCGCACAATTCTGTATAGACCTGGTTACTAAGAACAGCTTCCATATCTGTTCGAGGAAGCGCTAAAGTTTGCACCAGTTTTTGCAAATCTTTAGTAAATTAGAGTAAGTGTTTATGAGGTACTCTATTGCTTCTATTTTATATAAAACTGAAAGAAAGTGCCCACAAACACTGAATCTCCTTAGTGCTTGAGGACTGACTACTACATTATTGTGTTGGAATGAAGACTCAATTGAACATAGTCTATTTATTATTGCATCATTTAGGTTTCAGATTATGATTTGATATGAAGGTGGACATTAGACATGCCAGATGCCAGCAGTGAAAATGATTCCCTTATATTATGAGAGCAAAGCAACTATTAACTCAAACGAACCAATTACACCAGAATCACAGTTTACAATGTCTTACGATGAAAAAGGACAGGACCAAGCGCCAAAATACTTGAGGAACAATTCAACATCCAAAGAAGCACTGGAGAGAACCAGTTTTATTGCAGGTATTTCCTCAAGTTCATCAAGCATCTTCGTGAGCAAAAAGTCAGTGAGACCATCTCGCTCATGCACCACATCCTTGAAAAACACAAAAGTAGGTTAGCCTGGCAGATTGATTATTAGGAAGCAACCAAGTGTATGAACAGAAACACCTAAGTACAAACAGTAATACCGCAAACATATATTCAGAGTTTAGAGTTGTACATTAAATGCTCACCACAAGGACATGTGTGACAGATGCCAGACTGACATGGGGTCGGCAACCCAAAATGTTCAAAGAGCCATATTGACCCCCCCCCCCCCCCCCCCAAAAAATCATACCTGTCTGGAGCCGCAAAAATCTAAAAGCTTTTTATAAGATAACATAGACTGTCAATACATGAGCTGTATGCCTACTATTAAAATAATTACGTGGGCTACGTAAAGCAACAAAGCGATGCAAAACGTCGCCCCTGGATAGCCAGCGGACTTTGTTGTGCAGCAGGAGATCGGCATTCGCTGGCAACTTCATCTAGCAATTCACGGAACTGGCAGTGGTTTAATGCTTTTGTGATTATTTTGTTCACAATATGGATGACAAGGTTCATTACCCCCATACACTCCGGTGGGAATGTTGAATGCAAGCAAATTTCGATCCAATGCTTTCCGTCGTAAAGTCATAAACTTTTGCGACCCTCTCATGCGCCGTCAGCAGCGACTGAAATCAGGTGGCCAGCATGTATCTCTGTCATTTAAACACTGCAGCACAGCCTCGCAGATGTCCTCCCCCCGTGTTTAGCCTTTTAGTGGTATCAATTTCTTCTTGCGGCCCATTAGAGTTCACGTACCTCCATAGCAGAGCTGTCTATTCGATATTGGTCGCGTCACACGACTCATCCATCACAGGCAATTGAGAAAGCTGGACCTGAATTGATGTCCTTGATTTGCTGATCGGTGATATTGTTTGCCATACAAATGACCATTTCCTTTACTGTTTTTGCGGAGAGAAGCATGTCTTTAATTTTCTGACTGATCTCGGTTTTGTTTTTGAAGTCCGAAAATAGGCACTCTGATATTTTAACGAATGAATCCTTCATGTACTCACCATCGGTAAATGGTTTTCCGCGCTTTATTATCTCCCGGGATGCAACAAAACTTACAGCAGTAGTAGAGTTAGAAGATGCAATCCACTTCTTGAAACTGTATTTTTGTTCCTCAAATTGTACCTTTCCTCTCAGTTCCAACTGGGTGACCGGCAGAAAATTTAGCATGCTTTAGCTGAAAATGTCGCTCCAAATTTCTCTTCTTGTTATATTTGACAACTTCTCATTGCAAATCAAACATTCAGGCAATCCTTCAGCATTGCCAATGAAAGCAAATAGTTGAGTCCATTCTTACTTAAACCCTCTGGTCTCATCAGCAATCTTTCTCTGTTTGCCTTTTGAACCCATGGCCCTTGACTCACACACCTGTTTGTTTTCAACTCGCCTGTGCTGTGTCGCTTGCTATGACGCAATTTTGCGCCATTCTGAAGTTTGATATTTTTTTTTATATTTGTAAGTACATACATTTTCTACAGCATAAGAATGTTTGTCTCATGATTACCATCTAAAAAACATATTTAAAACAAAACAAAAAAAACAACATATTTCTCCATTTTCACGCATTTTTGCAAGAGCTCCAGGGAGCCGCAAGGGGGTGCTAAAGAGCTGCATGCGGCTCTGGAGCCGCGGGTTGCCGACCTCTGGCCGAGGGTGACCAGACGTCCTCTTTTTCCCGGACATGTCCTACTTTTGAGCCCTAAAAAATGTCCGTAGTTAACCAGTCCTCCACTGTGTGCCTGCCTCTGACTTACTACTACTTTGTGTGTGTGTGTGTGTGTGTGTGCGTGCGTGTGTGTGCGTGTGTGTGTGTCTGTGTGTGTGTGTGTGTGAGAGAGAGAGAGAGAGAGTGTGTGTGTGCGCGTGTGTGTGTGTGCGTGTGCCGTGGTACGTGTGTGCGTGCGTGTTTGTGTATTTTAGTGTGACCACAAATGTAAGAGTTTATTTCATGCGATGTTAGAAAATGAGCCATGTCAAAGTAGCGTGAAACCGAGAGATGGCGATACAGCAACAAGTGACAGCTAGCCACGCCTATTGAACACAAGAAGAACAGTCACAAATAAGCGTAGCAAGCTGACAGCTGGGAGAAATCGTTTAGTTCTACCTCCTTCATTCTTGTATTCCTCGCGTTGCGCTAATGGAGCATCTTGGCCGAGCATTGTGCATCATCACCGGGGCGTCCAAAGGTTTTGGCCGGGCGCTTGCAAAAGAGATGGCGCGGGTGGTGAAGCCCGGATCGGTGTTCGTCCTGGTAGCCAGATCTGGTGACGAGCTGCAGACTCTCAAGACTGAGTTGGTCGAGTCGGAATTGGAGGTTCGCTGCGTGGTGTTGGATCTCTCCCAGATGGAAGCACCAGAGAGGGTCGTCCAGACCGCGAAAGAGTCTTTTTCACCGGACATAGAACATGTTATTCTCGTTAACAACGCTGGTAAGATCAGTATTGTGTTTTGTGTTTGTAATTATCTTGTTACCATCTTAAATATTCAGTGTGGCTAATTGCCTCATTCTGTCTGCTCAGCGGCTCTAGGTGACGTGTCCCGATTCACCAAAAGCTTTACCAGCATGGCCGAGGTAGACTCCTACCTATCTTTCAATGTCAGCTCTGCTTTGTGTCTCACTGCCCGCGTGCTGCAAGCCTTTCCAAAGCAATCAGGTTTGTGCCGCTGCGTGATCAACATCTCCTCACTGTGCGCGCTGAAGCCGTTCTCCTCTTGGGTGCTGTACTGTACTGGCAAGGCGGCCCGAGATATGATGTTCAAGGTTCTGGCAGAAGAGGAGCCAGACTTGCGTGTGCTCAACTATGCTCCAGGTGGGTGGGTGGCGGGACGCTTGGTTATATTTATGGAGCTGATGGGGGTTAAAAAATACGCAATTGATTTTTTTCCTCAATATTACAACAGAGATTTTTTTGAAGGTCCTCTTTACGTGTATTTTTTAACAAACACAAGCAAAGATTCGTTTGAATTACAATAAACAATATCAACATTATTACACATTAACAGTTTGAAGTGGAGGAGGATTGTTTATATTGGGCTTGTAGGATAATCTTTTTTTTCTCCTTGATGTTGTGACTGAGAACTCATGTTTTACGTTTGTTTGTTTTAATTTATATGAAAAAAAAAAGATACAGATAAAACCTATGCGCAAAGCATGCTGTCTCAAATGCCAATATTCTGTTACTATGTTATTGTTGATTGTATTTTGTTTCGCTCTTTTTTAACCAGGTCCATTGGACACAGACATGCAGTTAGTAGCCAGGACCAGAACGGGGGAAATGAGCTTAAGAAAGGCGTTTGCCGACATGTTTGATGAAAGCCAGCTGCTCACATGTGAGACATCATGCGCTAAGCTGATGAAGCTGCTGCTGGAAGACAAATACAAATCAGGAGATCATATTGATTTCTATGACATGTAGGACCTGCAGCACATTACAGAGAACACATCCATTCATTGAGTGTGGACCTGACTTTTTATATCTTGAATGTGTCATATTGTTACACTCACATGTATAATGTAAGACGCATTTAGTTTGTATCAAATCAACGGCAAAGTATTTCTGAAGATCTGTTGTAGTAGATTGATCATACTTTTTAAGAAATTATTTTGAAAAGAAAGTGCCTGCCAGCATTCTAAATATATTGCAGGGCCTTTGTCTGAACTCTTAAAATAACTTTAATTTTGTTGCCTTAACTATCAATATTTCTTTCAGACGTTATATTATAAATTAGGGGTGTAAATCGCGGGTTTTGTCACGATACGATATATCGATACAAAGAACTACGATACGATATTTGCCGATATCTTAAAGCCTGCTGCGATTCATTCACGATATATCGCGATATAGTGCTCTACGATCGATTTTTTTTTTTTTTTAATAAAAAATATAGAACAATATCCTGATTTATAACAATTCATACGCAAAATCAACAAGGTACTGCAAACTCTTTATTTAGGAAATTACAAGAGTATTGTAGTATACAAATTGCTTACTTTAACACTGAACTTTGATGTCGTGTTTTTTCTTTAAATGTGCGGTGAGATTTGTGGGCCCTGAATATTTGATCACCGCATGGCAGGATTTACAAACTGCACGTGTCTTGTCCGTTGAGCCATCTTTTCTTTGCAATCCAAAGTGCTTCCAAACGAATGACTTGAAGCCTAAAGGGGAGCAAATTTCCTCGTCTTTTTGGACACTAGCCATAGCACCAGCCCAGGAGCCGCGTACTAGTTGTCGACTCCCCTTTCACGTGCGTGCTCTGCTCACAACACAACAACGCTGCGCGCACTGCTCCCGGAAAGAGAAAGCGAGCAACAATGAACTGGATTTCAAAATAAAGTCGCGTTTAATGTCCGAGGTCAAACACGGCGATATAAATTGATGTTTACGTTTAGCATCGATGCCAATAAATCGTAGAGCATTATATCGATTAATCGATGTGTATCGATGAATCGTTACACCCCTATTATAAATATATTCCATGGCCTTTGTCTGACCTATTATTAAAATAACTTTAATTTTGTGACTAACTATATTTCTTTCAAACGTTTCTATTTTGAAATTAACTGTCGTGCCTCTTTACCCTAATACACAGTAGTAGTACTAGTAGTCGTAGTATTAGTATCAGTAGTATTACAGTATAACTGACTTGGTTATGTGGTACGTAGAGTTCTGCGCAAATAGGAAATAGTAGTAAATAGTAAATACCAGCATGGTTAATGTTGACGTAGCTGAATTTCATCCGGGGGCTCGTGAAGGCAAATTAGATGTGCGAGAGTGGTGCAATTGGTCTAATGACTGCGGTCAAGCCAGCCCTCTCTCGTTTTCTAGTGGTCAAGCCAGGCACTCTTTAACAACAAGTGTGCCCTTATTCCAGGCGTTGCGGAAAAAGAGAGCGAAGGAAGAGAAGAATAAGTATTTACGCTAATAAATTCATTAAAAATATTTGAGGCATTGGAACGAAAATATAAGAGGTGTATCTCAACCAGGCCGTGTGGGAGTGTCATCCCTCAAAATTTGGGATCAAAAGGTCACATAACCTGGGAGCTATTGAGCTACAATGCTAATACTAAGAAGCAGGGCTGTGGACTCGGACTCGGTCGGACTCGGTCATTTTTGCCGGACTCGGACTCTGTGCTGATTTTGACCGAGTCCACCGAGTCCGACAATAAAAAAAAAAAATACGTTCAATTTTATTTTCATCATGCTGCTGAGAATGCGCGTAGGAATACTGTCCACAGCCCTGCTTGCTTGTTATGAAGACAAATTTAGTAGTTGCGTGCGCGCCCGCGCCTGCCTGCCTGCGTGCGTGCACGTACAAGACCCACAATGCCCCACGCAGCCAAGATGGAAGAACCCGGGAGCAGCGAGAGAACAATGTTTTGCCTCTAGATTTGGGGGGGAAACGGAGTGTAAGTTACGATCAATGCGGCCACGTTGAGTTGCACTTAGGCTAATGTTTACATTATGTACCAATGTCAAGGACGATTATGTCACCCACCTTATATCATTGATGTGTTTCGATAGTTGTGGGGTCGTCACTAATTATTTGTCTTTAGATAAATGTCTGAGCTATAATGGTGTAACTAATGATTAAAACTTGAAAGTATTTGTTTATTGTATTCGTTTATATGTTTAATAAAGACAAAGCCATCACAAAACTGTTGTAATTATTTAGATTTTGATCTAAATTAGCCTTGAATAAAGACTAAGCAGTCACATGAATTAACAGAAAAAAATGGACAGCCGGACTCGGACTCGGTGCAAAAATTCGACCGAGTCCACAGCCCTGCTAAGAAGTAATAAAATCATCAGAAATATTTAAAGCATTGGAATGAAAATCTAAGAGGTGTATCTCAACCAGGCCAATTGGGGAGAGTCGTTCTTCAAATTTGAGGTCAAAAGGTCACATGACCTGGGAGCTATTGAGCTAAAATGCTAATATTGGGAAGTAATACATTCACTAAAAATAATTGAAGCATTGCAATGAAAACCTAAGCGGTGTCTCTCAACCATCCCACGTGGGAGTGTCATCCCTCAAAACCTGGGGTCATAAAGTCACATGACCTGGGAGCTATTGAGCTAAAATGCTAATATTGGGAAGTAATAAATTCACTAAAATTAATTGATGCATTGGAATGAAAACCTAAGCGTGTGTCTCAACCATCCCACGTGGGAGTGTCATCCCTCAAAACTTGGGGTCATAAAGTCACATGACCTGGGAGCTACTGCTAATATTAAGACGTAATAAATCCATTAAAAATAATTGAAACATTGGAATGAAAATCTAAGAGGTGTATCTCAACCAGATAAGGTGGGAGTGTCGTCCATTATAAATTTGGGGTCAAAAGGTCTTATACCCCGTGCACCCCCCTTACTCGGGCGCACGCACACGAGGGCTGCTGGATGTCCTCTGACCCCCCAGCCTGCCTTGTTGATTCTAACCAAATGGGCGATTCCTGTATCCTGGTGCCAGGAATTCTGCCTTCCTGGCATAAAATCCCATGTGCGCATGACCTAGTCACCTCTAAGCTTGGAAATGAAATATACTAGGGGTGTAACGATACATCGATACACATCGATTAATCGATATAATGCTCTACGATTTATTGGCATCGATGCTAAAGGTAAACATCGATTTATATCGCCGTGTTTGACCTCGGACATTAGACGCGACTTTATTTTGAAATCCAGTTCATTGTTGCTTGCTTCCTCTTTCCGGGAGCAGTGCGCCCGGCATTGTTGTGTTGTGAGCAGAGCACGCACGTGAAAGGGGAGGCGACAACTAGTACGCGGCTCCTGGGCTGGTGCTATGGCTAGTGTCCAAAAAGACGAGGAAATTTGCTCCCCTTTAGGCAGCCTTCAAGTCATTCGTTTGGAAGCACTTTGGATTCCAAAGAAAAGATGGCTCAACGGACAAGACACGTGCAGTTTGTAAATCCTGCCATGCGGTGATCAAATATTCAGGGAGCACAAATCTCGCCGCACATTTAAAGAAAAAACACGACATCAAAGTTCAGTGTTAAAGTAAGCAATTTGTATACGTACTACAATACTCTTGTAATTTCCTAAATAAAGAGTTTGCAGTACCTTGTTGATTTTGCGTATGAATTGTTATAAATCAGGATATTGTTCTATATTTTTTATTAAAGAAATAAAATAAAATCGATCGTAGAGCACTATATTGCGATATATCGTGAATGAATCGCAGCAGGCTTTAAGTCGGCAAATATCGTATCGTAGTTCTTTATATCGATATTAGATCGTATCGTGACAAAACCCGCGATTTACACCCCTAAAATATACATTGCATGAGACCTAAATAAAAATACACTACACTAGTAACACTTGTAAACGGGAAACTTTAAATGTCTCTCAACAAATGTTGGCTCCAGAGAATCTCAAAATTTATATAATCGAGGAAAAACGATTATTTAGTGTTTCGGTTCTGCGACGTGCACGCGGAACTCAACCGCTACGCCCCCACCCTCAAGCAGTCAAGACTCAAGAGCGTGTGTGTATGTTAAGATCCAGGCAATATTTAACAGGCAGTCTTGTATCTGAACCTATTCAATGAACGAAAGTTCATGAAGTCGTTCAAATTTTCATATTTTGGACGAACGTGAACCTAATGTAACGCATCTCAGTGGACTAGTGGTAGAGTGTCCGCCCTAAGACTGGAAGGTTGTGGTTTTTTTTTTTTTTACGTAGCACACCTTTGCTCCGTGGACGTTCAAGAATGCCCGGTAGTGATGTGCATTTCAGTTCTTTTAAGTGAACTGAATCTTCAGAATCAGTTCACTCAAAAGATTCGTTCAAACTAATCGTTCAACGAATCATCCCCCCCCCCACCCCCCACTGATCCGTTTTTTTTTTTACTTCAATAACACACACAACTAAGATATACACCTCACAATATAATATGGCGGCTCGGTGGAGCACTTGGGTAGCACGTCCGCCTCACAGTTAGGAGGGTGCGGGTTCGATTCCACCTCCGGCCCTCCCTGTGTGGAGTTTGCATGTTCTCCCCGGGCCCGCGTGGGTTTTCTCCGGGCACTCCGGTTTCCTCCCACATCCCAAAAACATGCTTGGTAGGCCGATTGAACACTCCAAATTGTCCCTAGGTGTGAGTGCGAGTGCAAATGGTTGTTTGTCTCTGTGTGCCCTGCGATTGGCTGGCAACCGGTTGAGGGTGTCCCCCGCCTACTGCCCGATGACGGCTGGGATAGGCTCCAGCACGCCCGCGACCCCAGTGGGGACTAAGCGGTACAGAAAATGGATGGATGGATATATACCGTTTTTTCCGTGTATAGTGCGCAAAATTTAACTAATTTATCGTCCTAAAATCTGGGGTGCGCATTATACATGGGTACAAAATTTATTTATTTTTTTAATTTTTTTTTTTTTATATTTTAAGTCCCAATGATCGTCACACACGCAGGGAGGCAATGGGTCCCATTTTTATAGTCTTTCGTATGGTCTTAACTAGGCTGGATGTAATTTTTTTTGTTGGCGTTGATTTCTCCGACTGCCCGTAAACGCACCACCGCGCTTCGTGCGCGCACGGGACAGCAAACGAGCAGGTGATCGAGCAAGCGTCTGATACGAGAGCATTGCAGTCGCATGGAGCGTGTTTGAAGTGAACAGCAGAGAAGAAAGGCAAAGTGTTGTGAAATAAAATGCACAGAACGGATGCGCAAGACACGTCAGCTATATAAAGAGCGAGAGTTGTTTTCTTCCTATTAGTTTCAATTCACAGTTTAATTAGCAGTTTCAATCAGCAAATAACAAAATGCGTATTACAGGTAATATTTTATTTCACAACACTTTGCCTTGTTCCTTTGGTCTCTGCTGTTCATCCTGAAACACAAAGGCGCTCTTTAAGCAATGCGACAGTGAGCGCCCGGCGCGCTGCGGTTGCGCGACCGCGCCAAATTAAGCTCCCTGCGCAGTGCGCACTGAGGTCCACTTAAATTTTAGAAAGTACATCAGGACTTTAAAAATATCTTCTAAATTTCAGCGACGGCTCTGTCACAATAATCGACCAGCCCGGTGCAGTTGGGCGGTCGGCGGCGCGCTACGGTTGAGCGTTCTCTCGCGCGCTCTCTCTCTCGCTCTCTCTCGCTCTCGCACACACGCAAACCGGATATCATACGGAGGCCGCCATTACAGATGCGCAGAACGGATGAGCAAGACACGTCAGCTATATAAAGAGCGAGAGTTCAGTTCTCTACCTAAATCCGTATTACAGGTAATATTTTATTTCACAACACTTTGCCTTGTTCCTTTCTTCTCTGCTGTTCACTTCAAACACGCTCCATGCGACCGCAATGCTCTCGTATCAGACGCTTGCTCGATCACCTGCTCGTTTGCTGTCTGTCACAATGTACCCTACACAAATCCGAAACATTTGTTGCGGCTCCGAGTCACGACGAAGGGCAAGCTTTGGTTTCCAAGGGTGTTTTTATTCCTCTTCAACGTCTCTCCCATACAGAGCCGCCTTTTTCACGTCCGCACGCGTCGGCGCGGTGGTGCGTTTACGGGCAGTCGGAGAAATCAACGCCAACAAAAAAAATTACATCCAGCCTAGTTAAGACCATACCAAAGACTATAAAAATGGGACCCATTGCCTCCCTGCGTGTGTGACGATCTTTGGGACTTAAAAAAAAAAAAAAAAAAAAAAATTTTTTTTTTTTAAAAATTCATAAAAATTGGGTGCGTATTATACATGGGTACAAGCTTTTTTCCAGCATCAGCATGCCATTTTTAGGGGTGCGTACTATACATGGGGGCGCACTATACACGGAAAAAAACGGTAGTTGTGGAAGCAGTCCAATTGCCACGACAAATAGCTATATGCACGTGTGCAGGGCACGCACGAGACTGATAAGGTGTCAAGAGGTAACAAGCTTGCAGACGGAACCGCATAGCTGCGGTGCAAAAGACGCTTCAAATTTTATACACACAAGAAGCGGATTGAATTACTGGAAATTTTTTTGTTTGAAGATGTGCAGCGACAAAGTCCATAGACTGAAACTCAATTATGGACGAAAAGTGGGGCATGAGTGGAGAATGGTGTCTATAAGTGACCAGAAGACTGACCTATCCTACAAAAAACCTATACAAATGGGCGGCAATATTGAGCCATGGTTGTATGTCACATGGCTCAAGAGGAGGGATAGTGGGGCAGGTCAGTCAGCTTTATACAACATACGGATTTGATTCATATTCAAAACTTTTTCAAAAAAATAAATAAATTTTAAAAAAAAAGAAAAAAAATTGTAGCGCTTGTTTAACATGTGCTAAACACAATCCACAGGGTTATAATGCCTGGTCATAATAGATGCATTCTCAAAATGGTTTGATTTGGTTTAAACAAAAACACTTAATGCCTTAACAGTTGCAAAAACGTTATGTAAAAAATAATAATAATAATAATAATACCGAGATATGGGATTTTGAAAATTAATTCTTGTGACAGAACTGGTATAAAGTGTGAAAATGTGCATGGGAAAAATGGAAGATCATGGACAAAATGTTTAGACCTGGTCAAAATGTACATAAATATTACAAGTACTGTGGGTTTAACCCTGTATGAAAAATAGTTTGGGCGACAATATAGATTACCATGTTTTAAAACCAAGTGGGAAACTAAGGATGATTTAAATTTGGCATTTACATTTTATATTTATAATTAATATTTTAAAAGCAAAAAGAACAAAGCATGTTCTCATTAAGAGCAGTGAAAACAAAACACTGGTGTTCTTCCAAGGGGGAAGGGCCACATTGAATATTGATAATTACATCAACTGCCATTAAAATAGCAGAAAGCTCAGTTGAGGTAGTCCTTGCAAATTACAAAAGGGTAATTTCTTTTGAGGTTACGTTCAATCGGGAAAAAGTGACCCAAAGGGAGCCTTACCTCTTAGAGAAATGCCGGGAACAAGAAAATGGAACAATGGCGTTATTGCATGTAAGGTGGCTATCTTTGCTGCCACTTTGTTAACTTCAGCAATATGGTATTTGTGGGGACCAAGTCATAATGAGTAGGGGAGAGATGAGTGAACAACTTATATTGATCACTCCAAAAAGATATATATATATATATATATATAAAAAAAAATTCCCCTCTCACCCTCCGCGGGTGGTCTCCCACTCCAAGCTCGGGTCCTCTACCAGAGGCCTGGGAGCTTGAGGGTTCTGCGCAGTATTTTGGCTGTTCCTAGCACTGCACTCTTCTGGACTGAGATGTCTGATGTTGTTCCTGGAATCTGCTGTAGCCACTCCTCCAGTTTGGGGGTCACTGCCCCAAGTGCCCCAATGACCACGGGCACCACCGAGGCCTTCACTTTCCAGGCCTTCTCAAGCTCTTCTTTGAGGCCCTGGTATTTCTCTAGCTTCTCAAGTTCTTTTTTCCTGATGTTGCCATCGCTTGGTATTGCTACATCCACTATCACGGCCTTCTTCTGTTGTTTATCCACCACCACAATGTCCGGTTGGTTCGCCATCACCTTCTTGTCAGTCTGGATCTGGAAGTCCCACAGGATCTTGGCTCGCCCATTCTCTGTCACCTTAGGGGGTGCTTCCCACTTTGAACTTGGGGCTTCCAGTCCATACTCTGCACAGATGTTCCTGTACACTATGCCAGCCACTTGGTTATGACGTTCCATGTATGCTTTCCCTGCTAGCATCTTACACCCTGCTGTTATGTGCTGGACTGTCTCAGGGGCCTCTTTGCACAGCCTGCACCTTGGGTCTTGTCTGGTGTGGTAGATCTTGACCTCTATTGCTCTGGTGTTCAGAGCCTGTTCCTGTGCAGCCATGATGAGTGCCTCTGTGCTGTCCTTCAGTCCAGCTTTTTCCAGCCATTGGTAGGATTTCTTGATGTCAGCCACTTCACTTATCTGTCGATGGTACATCCCATGTAGGGGTTTGTCCTCCCATGATGGTGTCTCTAGCCACTCCTCCTCTGTTTGCCATTGTCTGAGACATTCACTGAGCACGACATCCGTTCGGGCCTTTTCCTTGATGTACTCATGGATCTTGGCTGTTTCATCCCGAACAGTGGCTCTCACACTCAGTAGTCCTCGGCCTCCTTCTTTGCGGCTAGTGTACAGTCTCAGGGTGCTGGACTTAGGGTGGAACCCTCCGTGCATGGTTAGGAGCTTCCGTGTCTTGACATCTGTGGTCTGAGTCTCTTCCTTTGGCCATCTTATTATTCCTGCAGGGTATCTGATGACTGGCAGGGCGTAGCTGTTTATTGCCCGGATCTTGTTCTTGCCATTTAGCTGACTTCTGAGGACTTGCCTTACTCGTTGTAGGTATTTGGCTGTGGCTCCTCTCCTTGTGGCTTCATCGAGGTTGCCATTTGCTTGTTGGATACCAAGGTACTTGTAGCTGTCCTCAATGTCTGTTATTGTTCCTTCTGGGAGTGAGACCCCATCTGTATGGACTACCTTCCCTCTCTTTGTCACCATGCGACCGCACTTCTCTAGTCCGAATGACATTCCAATGTCTGTGCTGTAGATCCTGGTTGTGTGGATCAGTGAATCGATGTCTCGCTCGCTCTTGGCATACAACTTTATGTCATCCATGTATAGGAGGTGACTGATGGTGGCCCCATTTTTGAGTCGGTATCCGTAGCCAGTCTTGTTGATTATTTGGCTGAGGGGGTTCAGACCTATGCAGAACAGCAGTGGGGACAGAGCATCTCCTTGGTATATGCCACATTTGATGGAGACTTGTGCAATTGGCTTGTAATTGGCCTCAAGGGTTGTTTTCCACAGTCCCATCGAGTTTGCAATGAAGGCTCTCAGGTTCCTGTTGATGTTGTACAGTTCCAAGCATTCAGTGATCCATGAGTGTGGCATGGAGTCGTAGGCTTTCTTGTAATCAATCCAATATATATATATATATATATATATATATATATATATATATATATATATATATATATATATATATATATATATATATATATATATATATATATATATGCCGCATTGTAGCAATTTAAAAGATCAATTTGACCTTTGCAGGATGATCTGCTGTGTCAGATCTGGACTGCCATGAGAGTATGATGTTTATATGTATACTTTGTCAACAACCGCTGTAGATGTTAAAGAATGGGATGAATATATCTAAAGTGAATGTGGATAATTTGTTTCAGGTAACTAGTATAAGAATAAACTGCTAAACGAAACAATTGATTGCTAATGGCAAAACAAGCTGTAAAGACAATTGAATATGTCATGTGTATGGGTTTGCGACCATTGCTTTATGTTCTACCGTCACCATTGATCAAAGATCGTGTGAAGTCTATCACGTCGATTGGATTGTAAGATGTGTGACAGAGCATTCTATATAGTAATATCCATTGAAGAAAGAAAAAAGAAGCCATTGCTTTCAGATAATGTAGTCAAGCTAAATTGTATATGTATCAACATCCCAAGATCTGAAAAAAGAAAAGAAAAAGAAAAAGCTGGTAAAAACCAAAATATCTTTGAATTTGACAGCCGACGATGATCTGACCGAAATTGATGCAATTGGTGTTCCCGGAGGAGTGCCGGATAAGTGTAAGCTGGTGAATCAGATAGCTGGTCTTGAATCCACCCTGTATTGGTGGTGTACTCTTAACAAAAATGTTGACAGGATCAACTACATCCATTACAACGTGCAGAGGCTTGGAAATTGGACCGAGGCGGGTTTCAGGGCGGTCCACTCCCAACTGGCCGCGACTTCCCTCATGGCTTTCCAGAACCGAATGGCCCTTGCAAAAGAGGGTGGTGTCTGCGCCATGTTTGGTGAGCAATGCTGCACATTTATTCCAAATGGTACTGCCGCTGATGGAAGCCTGTCCCAGGCCCTTGAGGGCCTGAGGACCTTGAATGGGAAAATGAAGGAACACAGTGGAGTGAACGCGGAGGTTTGGAACGACTGGCTAAACGTGTTCGGAAAGTACCGTACCCTGGTGTCCTCGGTCCTAGTCTCCCTTTCCACTCACGACTAGATGTTTTAACAAATCGCTCATATGTGAGCCTTTGACAGTTTTTCCTCTAAAAATAACAGAAGCTTACATCTTCTGCTGATAATCTTTTCAACACATAGATGGCGTTGCGGCAATAACGTGGACCTATGGCGTCCAAAATATCCCCCCATTCTTCACCTGTCACCTTATCTGTTGTCTTTCTTTCACCCGCCTCATTGCCTTCGTTGCGAACCGCAATAGGAATTTGTTCGGAGTCTTTTTGTTTGACCAACCCTATGTAACGTTCCATCAGGGCTTGATAATTTTGATCTTTTCATATTGATTTAAATTTTTATTCTCCAAAACCTGCTTCATCTCTTCATCCAAAGAATACTCGGCTGAATCGCGAATGGTCGGGGCAGGCCGGTTCAGCCTCTCGAGCTGATAAGGGGAGACCAGGTACATTTTCTGCGCCGTTTTCAAACTCATTTTATTATTTGTTCATAAAACCACTAACGATGCTTCCCAGAACAGGTGCGAATGCGGCTAGTAAAGGCAATATAAAACCACCTTTCTAAACTAACAGCTCTTTTCTTCTTCAAAGTATTTTTCTTATCAGCCAAAAAGCGGATATTTTTCTTTAGCTTTTTAAGTTTCTTGTAGAGTTTTGATTTTAGGGGCACATGTCTTTTAAGAAGATTTAGAGCAATCTCACACAATGCTTTCACTAAACTAGTAGGACCTCTGAGGAGTAAATGCTTACGTTTGGCCGGGTTGGATGTACCATAATTTTCGGACGATAAGTCGCGTTTTTTTTCATAGTTTGGGTGGGGGGGTGACTTATAATAAGGGGCGACTTATATGTTTTTTTTCAAAAATAAAATAAGAATAAAAAGTGAAACCGCAATAAACGAACCGCAATGTAGCAAGGGATTACTGTAATGTGAATTTCAAGTGACGTCAGCAGCGCGACGCGGCGTGGCGGTTGTTTACAAAAAGGACAAAGATTGATCACGGGATGACGAAGATGACGAAAGGTACTATCGGCATCATTAGCGGCTTTGTTTCTAAGTGACACGGAGGACCAAGAGTTTGAAGGATTTAAGGAATTGGAGTGACACAGAAGGTTTGAAAAACTATTATGGCTTTTACGCACGCCCGCTCCTATTCTACGGAGCTCTCGTTCACCGTGGATTGAAGTCGGGGGCCAGCGCTCGGCCGGGTGGCTGTCCAGGGACGGTGGATGGGGCTCGGACATGGCTTTTCCGCACGCCCGGTCCTACTCTACTGAGCTCTCTTTCACCTCCGTGGATGGAAGTCGAGGGCCGGCGCTCGGCCGGGTGGCTGTCCGGGGACGGTGGATAGGGCTCGGTCATGGCTTTTACGCACGCCCGGTCCTATTCTATGGATCTCTCTTACACCTCCGTGGCTGGAAGTCTACGGCGCCACACGTCTGGAAGTTCGTTTTGTTAAATAAAGAGCCGTTTACCAAACCCACGTCTTTCCTTGTACTTTGTTAACGCTACAATCTAGTTATATACTAGATCTGTGGAATAACGACGAGGCTGACGTCAGGGCGCACGTTGTTGACAAAGGACGAAGATTTTGATCGGTGGATTTAATGATTTAGAGTGCACAGATGGTTTGATAATATTATTGCTTATATAATAGTTATTTGATGTCTAATTTATATATCGTTATATGGGCCTGTGGATTATTTTGAAGTGCAAGCACGGCGCGCACCCATTGTTGACAAAGGATGATCGATGGATTTAATGAATTGGAGTGACACAGATGGTTTTATAAACGTGTTATTTATGGAATAGTTTTTTTTAATGACTCTGAATGTTACGTCAGGCCCAAATTAAATATTACTTAATATCAAATATTACAAAGTGGCCATGTTAATACTGTTCATGTTATAAACCTGTAGACATGACACAAACTGTTACTTAAATCAATTGCTATGGCTGCGGGCGAGGCAGGGAAAGTGTGAGTTTCTCAGAGAATGTTTGCATATTTGAAGCAGGGTGATGCTTAAGGAAGGTGTGACAATAGTTGCACGAAGGATAAAAGGCACTGATGAGAAAAAAAAGTATAACCAAAACGTCAAAATAGAGGATGACGTTTGCGCAGCGTTTTTTGTTCGTATTGTTTGTGAGCTGTGTCTCTGCTGTTTTTGTGTTGTCTGTGTGTTGTAAGTGTCATGTGTTAAAAGGATGAAATTGGCTAATATAGGTGCACTGTCTGTATGCACACTGGCTCTTATTTGTTGTGTTATCTGTTTATTTATTATTTATTGTTACTCTTATTATTTATTGTTTGTGCCTTCTTGTTTTTTATATTGCGTCGTTTACTTGTATGTCTATCGTGTAATATGTCTTGTCACCGTGGGATAGAGAAAACGTAATTTCGATCTCTTTGTGTGTCTCGGCATGTGAAGACGTTGACAATAAAGCAGACTTTGACTTTGACTTTGACTAAAGAATGTATTAGTCTGTGGTCTATCCAATTTGCACCGCAGAACAGAAACGATTTTGAAAGATAAAAATGAGAGGAAAAGAGAGAAATGTGTTTGCGAGCAGAAACTGATCCACACTAGTGCATGTTAAGTAAAAAACAACAGAACATGCTTTCAGGAATTGGAAGAATCAAAATTGTGAATTTAAGACATTGCAATGCTACATTTAATAGAAATAATTGATTTGTTGTGTTATAAAATTATACAAACTTCTATAGGCGAGCCGAAGCTGAGAGATTGAGTTCTTCAAATTTAATAACAAAGAAAAGATTTTGATTAATTTGCCAGCAGTTTTTTTGTGTTGAGTTTTTTTTGGATTGGTGGATTGTTCTATCAGGAACCTTGAGTTGAAAATGCTATATGAATGTTGTGTGGAGAGCTTGGATGAATTGGGACCAATGTGATAGAAAGACTCCTTTTTGGAGACTGTGTGTGAGATGCAAATGAGCATTGATGACTGAATGCCTGACTGAAAGGAAAATACAGGTTGAATAGTTGAAGTTGTTGGAGACTACTATAGAAAATTAGTTGAGCGACTTTGAAGAAAGAGTGATTTTGAGTAAGTTAAATGCTAAGAAAAAAAAGACCAAAAAAGGTTGCTTTTGGAGTGATAATTAACTAGAGAAAAAACTGGAGAACCAGTAACACATGCAGAAGATGTGTGAACTGGGAAATTGAGAAGCGTTTTGGAAAGAAAGTCAAATTAAATGATGGAATCATATGTAGTAAAGAACACATTCTCCCAAAAAGGTTTGTCGAGGTGTGAGGCATGGGCGTTGCCAAGCCTCAGAAGGAGGGGGTGAGTGGGACTGACGGTGAAAGATAGTAAAAATACAACACTTCACGACATATGGATTCTCTAATACATTTGGCGTCATACCATATAGTTAAAATTTTCTCAAGCTTTTCAAACTTGTGCTGTAAACAATTGGAAGATTATTGAAAAATGACTAAAGAAGCTATGAGGAAGTGGTGTATGTGTTTGGAAGGGCACGTGCTTATGCGCTTCCCTGGCTAATCAACATTTGTTTGACTGATCAACTTGACATCCATTCCCCCAGCCCAGATCCGACCAAGACCAGAGAATCTCCTTTAAAACAGGAGGCAATAAATGGGAAGCAATATTGAGCCGTGGTGTGTGTCACATGGCTCAAGAGGAGGGATGGTGGGGCAGGTCAGTCAGCTTTATACAACATATGAATTTGATTCATATTCAAAACATTTGTAAAAAAAAAAAGAAAATTGTCGAGCTTGTTTAACATGTGCTAAACACAATCCACATGGTTATAATGCCTGGTCATAATAGATGCATTCTCAAAATGGATTGACTTGGTGTCAGATCTAAATACCATCAGACATTTATTTACACGCTGGAAACAAAGAGGAGAAGACAACCAGTATTCTTTTGCTCGCGAGGAGAATTAGGTAGAAGGCCCAGTTCACAATCCTCCACCAATTCTGACCTGCCCTACCGTCATCTCCTCTTTTTATATTGGGTTGCCCTGGTTACAAGAGGCGTTGCTACACTAAAGGGAGGGGAGAGTGTGACTGTAGCAACGCTGTTCAGCTAGCTAATAATGTTGTGTGGTGCGAGGCCGCATGGCCTTGGCCGATCCGTGACCCCAGGAATGCAGAGTCTGTTCTTAGATGGTTGGCAGCCTCGTTCCCGGCTGCAATCTCCAAACCTGGATGCCGTGTCCCTCTAGTGGATACACTCCAATAAACGTTAAGTAGATGTGAGATAACTTGCATGAAGTCTACTTAAACAAACAGTGAGTAAATATGGGATAACTAAAAAACTGTCTTGGACAAAAACAATCAAAAGAGAAAGGACTTCTCTTGAACTAACAAAGAACAAAGGTGTTCTGTTCATAACTAGTGAGGGCCTCTCACAGATAAGACAAGGAAGGGAATATAAGGACTCACCAAGGCTGGCTGGCAGATATGTTGGCTTGAGCGAAGATATGTGACCTCCGGTTTCAGGCCGACCAGCGCTTCAGCAAAACTAATTATTCTAACATTTCCCTCCTGTTTATCACACATTTGCTCAAATCCTCACATCACCGTAAACAACCACTTCTCTCGATTTTCAGTTGTCGGATCACATTTATGAAAACAAATATGTTTACACTCAAAAGATAAATGTTGCGTCGTCATCATTCAGAATCGCATGGATCGGGGGAAAAGTCTTCTAACGTCAGTACATGAATCCCGTCATCAACATCATCTTGTCGCTCAGACATTAGATACATCCGAGCCATCTTGTCCTCCATGGGTGATATTGCTGTAGTGATGAGACGGTTAAACAGAGCACGCAGGCAAGGAACACAACAACATCCACACAAGGTGAGTATAGCAGCAAATACTGCAACTGATATCAAAATCGAGGACACAAGGGCTTTATACTTCCCAAAAACATCCAGCCATTTGTCCCACACTGATGTGTCCACACCAGAGTGCTCTTTCATCCTCGCATTGAGGGATTGCAGGCCTGCAATCGCCCTCGTCAGGCTCCCATCAGGGGCGGTGTTTTTGGGGATGAAGGTGCAGCATTGTTCTTCGAACATTGCGCAGACCCCTCCTTTCTCAGACAACAACATATCAAGAGCAATACGGTTCTGGAATGCCATTAGGGAGGTTGTGACTAGCTGTTCATGCACTGCCTCAAGCCCCGCTTGTGTCCAATTGCCCAATTTTTTCACATTGTAGTGAATGTAATTTATTCTGTCTATGTTCTTGTTCACCGCTCACCAACAGCAAATGGAGGACTCCCGTCGCGCTGCAATTTGGTCAATTAATTCTTATTAATCAGGAACTCCTCTAGGGACTCCAATTGCATCAATTTCGGTCAGATAATCGTTGCCTCTCAAATTTAAAAATATTTTGGTTTTTACCAGGTTTTTGTTTTGTTTTGTTGTTTCCAGATCTTGGCATGTTGATGCATATACAATTTCGCTTGACTACATTCTCTGAAAGCAATGGTCGCAAACCCATACCTATGACATATTCAATTTTTGTTTGTCTTTACAGCTTGTTTTGCCATTAGCAATCAATTGTTTCAGTTTTCAGTTACTCTTATAGTTACCTGAAACAAATTATCCACATTCATTTTAGATATACCGTTTTTTTCCGTGTATAGTGCGCCCCCATGTATAATACGCACCCTAAAAATGGCATGCTGATGCTGGAAAAAAGCCTGTACCCATGTATAATACGCACCCAATTTTTATGAATTTTTTTTTATGATTTTTTTTTTTTTAAGTCCCAATGATCGTCACACACGCAGGGAGGCAATGGGTCCCATTTTTATAGTCTTTGGTATGGTCTTAACTAGGCTGGATGTAATTTTTTTTGTTGGCGTTGATTTCTCCGAATGCCCATAAACGCACCACCGCACGCGTGCAGACGTGAAAAAGGCGGCTCTGTATGGGAGAGACGTTGAAGAGGAATAAAAACACCCTTGGAAAACAAAACTTGCCCCTCGTCGTGACTCGGAGCCGCAACAAATGTTTCGGATTTGTGTAGGGTACATTGTGACAGACAGCAAACGAGCAGGTGATCGAGCAAGCGTCTGATACGAGAGCATTGCGGTCGCATGGAGCGAGTTTGAAGTGAACAGCAGAGAAGAAAGGAACAAGGCAAAGTGTTGTGAAATAAAATATTACCTGTAATACGGATTTAGGTAGAGAACTGAACTCTCGCTCTTTACGTATATAGCTGACGTGTCTTGCGCATCTGTAATGGCGGCCTCCGTATAATATCCGGTTTGCGTGTGTGCGCGTGTGCGTGTGTGCGCGTGTGTGCGAGAGCGAGAGAGAGCGAGAGAGAGAGTGCGAGAGAGAACGCTCAACCGTAGCGCGCCGCCGACCGCCCAACTGCACCGCGCTGGTCGCATTATTGTGACAGAGCCGTCGCTGAAATTTAGAAGATATTTTTAAAGTCCTGATGTACTTTCTAAAATTTAAGTGGACCTCAGTGCGCACTGCGCAGGGAGCTTAATTTGGTGCGGTCGCGCAACCGCAGCGCGCCGGGCGCTCACTATCGCATTGCTTAAAGAGCGTCTTTGTGTTTTAGGATGAACAGCAGAGACCAAAGGAACAAGGCAGTGTTGTGAAATAAAATATTACCTCTAATACGCATTTTGTTATTTGCTGATTGAAACTGCTAATTAAACTGTGAATTGAAACTAATAGGAAGAAAACAACTCTCGCTCTTTATATAGCTGACGTGTCTTGCGCAGCCGTTCTGTGCATTTTATTTCACAACACTGCCTTGTTCCTTTCTTCTCTGCTGTTCACTTCAAACACGCTCCATGCGACCGCAATGCTCTCGTATCAGACGCTTGCTCAATCACCTGCTCATTTGCTGTCTGTCACAATGTACCCTACACAAATCCGAAACATTTGTTGCGGCTCCCGAGTCACGACGAGGGGCAAGTTTTGGTTTCCAAGGGTGTTTTTATTCCTCTTCAACGTCTCTCCCATACAGAGCCGCCTTTTTCACGTCTGCACGCGTGCGGTGGTGCGTTTATGGGCATTCGGAGAAATCAACGCCAACAAAAAAAATTACATCCAGCCTAGTTAAGACCATACCAAAGACTATAAAAATGGGACCCATTGCCTCCCTGCGTGTGTGACGATCATTGGGACTTAAAAAAAAATATATATATATTTTTTTTTGTACCCATGTATAATGCGCACCCCAGATTTTAGGACGATAAATTAGTTAAATTTTGCGCACTATACAGGAAAAAAACGGTATTCATCCCATTCTTTAACATCTACAGCAGTTGTTGACAAAGTACACATATAAACATCATACTTTCATGGCAGTCCAGATCCGACACAGCAGATCATCCTGCAAAGATCAAATTGATCTTTTAAATTGCTACAATGCAGCATAATTTTTTGGGAGTGATCAATATAAGTTGTTCACTCATCTCTCCCCTACTCATTATGACTTAGTCCCCACAAATACCATATTTCTGAAGTTAACAAAATGGCAACAAAGATAGCCACCCAAAATGCAATAACGTCATTGTTTCGATTTCTTGTTCCCGGCATTTCTCTAAGAGGTAAGGCTTCCTTTGGGTCACTTTTTCCGATTGAACGTTACCTCAAAAGAAATTACCCTTTTGTAATTTGCTAGGACCACCTCAACTGACCTTTCTGCTATTTTAATGGCAGTTGATGTAATTATCAATATTCAATGTGGCCCTTCCCCCTTGGAAGAACACCAGTGTTTCATTTTCAATGCTCTTAATGAAAACGTGCTTTGTTCTTTTTGCCTTTAAAAAATTAATTATAAATATAAAATGTAAATGCCAAATTTGAATCATCCTTAGTTTCCCACTTGGTTTTAAAACATGGTAATCTATATTGTCGCTCAAACAATTTTTCATACGGGGTTAAACCCACAGTACTTGTAATATTTATGTACAGTTTGACCAGGTCTAAACATTTTTTCCATTATCTTCCAGTTTCTTCCATGGACTTCGGCGATGGTGTGCACAATGATTTTTCAGTCCTTATGGACTATTGTGCTTATTCTCCTCATTACTTGATTTACAAAGTGTCCCCCATTATCATGAGAATTTCTCTCCGAAATCCCATATTTCGGTATTATTTCTTTACATAACATGTTTGCCACTGTTAAGGCATTCAGTGTTTTTGTTGAAACCAATTCAAACCATTTTGAGAATGCATCTTTTATGACCAGGCAGTATAACCCTGTGGATTGTGTTTAGCGCATGTTAAACAAGCTCTGCAAAATATTTTTTTTGATTTGAAAATGTTTTGAATATGAATCAAATCCGTATGTTGAATAAAGCTGACTGACCTGCCCCACTATCCCTCCTCTTGAGCCATGTGACACGCACTATGGCTCAATATTGCTGCCCATTTGTATAGGTTCTTTGGTAGGATAGGTCTGTCTTCTGGTCATTTATAGATGCCATTCTCTACTCTTGCTCCTCTTTTCGTCCCTAATTGAATTCCAGTCTATGGACTTTGTTGCTGCACATCTTTAAAAATGTGTCAGTGATTTAATCTGCTTCTTGCGTGTATAAAATTTGAAGTGTCTTTT
The DNA here is from genome assembly GCF_033458585.1 of Syngnathus typhle. NCBI lineage: Eukaryota > Metazoa > Chordata > Actinopteri > Syngnathiformes > Syngnathidae > Syngnathus > Syngnathus typhle. The sequence continues at coordinate 11,877,820 of NC_083749.1, read as the reverse complement.
GCGCTTTTCTTTTGCGGTTCTGTCCGCAAGCTTGTTACCTCTTGACACCTTATCAGTCTCGTGTGTGTGCACTGCACACGTGCATATAGCTACTTTTTGTGGCAATTGGACTGTTTCCACAACTAGCTTAGCAAGTAAATGGATGGCCTCCCCGAATGTGGAGCGACTCAGCTAGCAAATGATTAGACATTTTCACTTTCTTGTAGTTTCTGTGGTTACTTTTCAATCATTTTCCCATCGTTTATCACAAGAATCTTAGAAATTTGAATAAAACTTAAATTTAGGTTTTATTTCACTCAATTGTATGATTTAGAGAATCTATATGTAGTAAAGTGTTGTATTACTACATATGATTTCATCATCATTTAATTTGACACCCCTTTTAAAATGATTTTCAGTGTCCCAGTGCACACGTTCTGCGTGTGTAACTGGTTGTCTCAACTCGTGTTCCACATCCTAATCTATCCTCCCTCAAGGTGTCAAACCAATCAAGATAAAAGATAAAAACCAACAAAATAACCACCAGTAAATTAATATAATAGTCAATTGTTCTTTCTTAACTTTAACTAACTCAATCACTATCTTATTCTCAAATGTAAAAACTTGTGTAGTCTTGACACAACCAATCGACTATTTCTTCTAAATTTAGCTTTGAAATGTTGTTATTTAATAATTTTGCTTCATCCAATTCCAGAAAGCAAGTTCTTTCCATTTCTCAAATTTTGTTTCATCAGGGCTAGGCATTATTGCAGTGTGGACCAGTTTCTGCCCACAAAAAATTACTTGCCTTTCTTCTCTTCTTATTTTTTCAAAATTGCTTTTGTTTTGCAGTGCAAATCAATTCTTTTGTGCACCTACATTAGCCAGTTTCATCCTTTTAACACATAACACTGACAGCACACAGACAACACAAAAACTTACAGCAGAGACACAGCTCACAAACAATACCAACACACAACGCTGCGCAAACGTCATCCTCTATTTTGACGTTTTGATTATACCCTTTTATTTATTTATTTATTTTTATCTCATCAGTGACTTTTATCCTTCATCCAAATGTCACATCTTCCTTAAGCATCACTCTCTGAGAAAATCACACTGTCCCTGCCCCGCCCGCAGCCATAGCACCCTCGTGCGAGGGGGGGGGCGTAGCATCAATGTTGATTGGTCACAGGCTGGCCATTTCCTGCAACAAACATGATGCCGGCCCACCGCCCGCACGAGCAAAGCACAGGCCCACGCGCACAGCCCCACCCCGCTACAACGCACGAGCGCAGGCACGCTTATCAGTCTCACCCTCTCAAAGGGCAGGCGAACTTTGATGTTGCGCCCTTCGCCATGTTCACATTCAACATCTTTTCAATGTCTTCTACACAACATTTGTTGTCTCTTATTCCCATCCTATCAAGCCACCGTTCTCGTAACTCTCTGCCACACACGCCTTATTTTCTCTATTGCACACACCTTGCTCATCTCAGTTTCTCCAACCAACTTAAACACATCATTGTCCACTTCTCAATTTCCCTATTATCGCTCAACAGCCTCCTGAACATTCTTCATGACTAATTTCTTTCATAGAACACACATCACAGACACCCATTCATGAGGATCCTCTGCGCGCACACACACACCAGCAAAAAAGGATGACGCACAACATTTAAAACCACATAGATTCCACTAACACACCTTTTTGTTCGTCTTACTTTTCTGATTTATTCTCTATTTCACTTTTATGAACTATTTGTAATTCTTTTCCATTTATTTAGCAAATTTTAACTTCAGCGTTTCTTTATCTTACTTTATCCTTTCAACACAAATATCTCCTGTATATTTAACCTAATTTCTTTTTAATTTTGGCAGCCAGGTTCCCACTTCATTACATGGAAATCTGATTTGATTTTGGCCTAGTCACAACTTTCTTTGTTCATTTGTGCAGTCACGTGCCATGTGACCGTTTTCCCCGCAACTCCAGCATTCTATTGGAGGTTGCACAACTCCTCTTCCTCGGCCTCTAAAGCCTTCTCTGTTGGACTATCCTCGCCCTCTCTGGCCTTTCTGTCCTCTGCCTTCATTTTGGTAAAAAGTGTCACTATCCTGGTCTTACCAGAAAAGTGTCTTTTGAAGCTTTCATTTGTTTTCGCTTTTTTTTGTCTATTACTACTCTTTCTGCATGGAGGGCGTGATTGATGTATTCCTCCCGCTATGATCTTTAGTTGTGAATTTGTAGCATGTGTTTTCTCTACGCGCTTCTCAACTTTCTCTAGACCTCCCCCTTCTTCTCTAGCTCTCTGTAAATTTTGGTTTTCTCTTGCCTGCCTACTGTTAGGCCCCGTCTCATCATCTTCCTGCCTGCAATACAGCGCTTTCTGAGTTTTCTTTTTTTTTTTTTTTTTTTATTTCTCTCTCTCTCCTGCTACTTTCAACCAAAACACTACATCTTCATCCCCCTCCTCCTTCATCTTTTTGGGGTTTCTTTTTGTCTTTTCTTTTATGGCACCTCTAAGTTCGGTCAATTTGGTTGTTTTCAGTTGACCCTCAAATTTATATTTTTTAACCCATTTATCAAGATTTTTAAGTCAGTTAGGATCCTGCCTTTCAATTATTTTCCAATCCTGACATTTAAGTGCATCTCGGATCTTATTTTTGGTCGCAAGTTCCCCATTTTAATCAATTTGGTCCCAACTGTAAAACCATAGGGGTTTCTAAAGTCGGGTGTTCCCAGCGGGATAACGAAAAGATCCTGTGGTGATTCTCACTTCTACCAGCGTTCTGGTGGAGAATCCTTGCCTATTGCGTCCACAGACCCACGTTATGTGTTCCCCGCTGCTTTAATATGGAATACTATATCTAGCGATATGTATTCCCATTCACACTCTCACTCACACAGTTTTACGGAATTTTCGGCTTCACGTGGACTCCGCTGACCTTTTTAGACGGACCTCTCCGTCGGACACTTCTGTCCTTTTATTTAAACGGACCTCTCCGTTTTGTTACCTTTAGACGGACGTCTCCGTTCTGTAACTTTTCTTGGACACCTGTGTCCTTTTATTTCAACGGACCTCTCCGTTTTGTTACTTTAGACCAGGGGTGGGCAAACTTTTTGACTCGCGGGCCGAACTGGGTTCTAAATTTGGACCGGAGGGCCGAACCAGGAGCAGATCGACGTAGGCTTTGTGTGAAGTCATATAAGCGACCTGCAAAGGTCATTGCATAAAAGATTTTGCCCTTTAGTAGGTAGTAAAGCATGGATATTCCAAACAAGTTTTTTGAAAACAAATGCATTTATTAACAGCATTAAAAATAATAATAATAATAATTCACTAAAAAACTGCTATCAGTGATTCTCATAAAATACGACACTGTTATTATGAATAACAGTCTCCATCACTTCAGTGCCTGCAGGTCAGATTAATGAAAGATGTTTATCTTATGAGATCACATCAAACGGCAAACATTCTGACCAAATATTCTTGAATTCTTGAAGAATCTGTGAAAGCATACATCCAAATAAAGTAATCAAAACAGCTACACGGTGAGGGGTATCTGAAAATCAGAGCAGAGTTTTAACTCACAAACACCTGGTAACAGAGGTGAGGAAACGGGAAACACTTCCTTAAAGTAAGCCTTAAGAACTTTACAGGTTAAGATTAGTCGCAAATAGGTGGTGCATCAATGTCCTTGAGCATCCTGCATTGTTTGAAAATGAGAATGGTCGCTAGTTTCAATCCCTGCTATGTGTACAAATCATATTCAAAATGTATTTTTTTTTCAATAAACTTGAGAGCCTCCCGTTCATTTTCAGTGGGAACAGTGTTGTTGGTCTCCCTTTTTTGCTAGTGCGTCATAGTCTGGAGTAAAATTTGTTGTGGAAATTCTTAGGAGAGATGCGAGGTGTTGGTCCGTTTACCTCGATCTGTGACGGGTTGATGTTGATGTGGCTGAACGTCACGTCGCGTACGTCGGGCCAAATTGGCCACTCTCTTTTAAACGCTCGGCACTGTGTCCACCTTGCGTTTCCTTGGGCGACTCATTTTAATGGAAAGATTCCAGGGGAAGGTTTGTGGGTGGCTTTAGCGCAAAACTGCATCTGAAAGCTCAGCGCGCGAATTACAAGAATGCTGTCGTCGAAGCCCACGCTCTAAATTCGGGACTGATACGAATAGAGCGAGAGTGCGCCATGTCCGTACTACTGAGTACGTACACGCACTTGTGAGTGTGCACCAAGCTTTCTGACACGGCTTCCGGTAGTAAATGCGCAGGCGAGCGCTTCGCCATCTACTGGGGAAACGCAGTCATTGCAGGCAAAATGACCCAAAAAAAAAAAAAAAAGGTTTAATAATACAATTTGTTCAGGGTTGCCGGGCCGGATTAAACGGTCCCGTGGGCCGGATGTGGCCCGCGGGCCGTAGTTTGCCCACCCCTGCTTTAGACGGACATCTCCGTTTTGTAATTTTTCTTGGACACCTCTGTCCTTTTATTTCAACGGACCTCTCCGTTTTGGTACCTTTAGAACGGACCTCTCCGTTCTGTCCTAGGACTTTTATAGGGCACGACGAGCCCTCGGCCGCACCACTCTTTTAAAAAAAAAATCTCACCCTCTGGTTCTCTTCACCCCTGCACCTCGGAATGCCTTCAACCTTTAGATCCCAGCTGACGAGCAGGCAGCCAGCCCTTGAAAAGGATTCTAGGACCCCACCTAGGGAGGTCCTGCCGCGCGCGGTCTTTCTGGATCTCTGCTGACGCCCGCTGGAATCCTCAGGTGTATTGGCATCCGGCTCAAAGGACTAATAAAATGTCAGGTCTAAATACCATCAGACATTTATTTACACGCTGGAAACAAAGAGGAGAAGACAACCAGTATTCTTTTGCTCGCGAGGAGAATTAGGTAGAAGGCCCAGTTCACAGTCCTCCACCAATTCTGACCTGCCCTACCGTCAGCTCCTCTTTTTATATTGGGTTGCCCTGGTTACAAGAGGCGTTGCTACACTAAAGGGAGGGGAGAGTGTGACTGTAGCAACGCTGTTCAGCTAGCTAATAATGTTGTGTGGTGCGAGGCCGCATGGCCTTGGCCGATCCGTGACCCCAGGAATGCAGTCTGTTCTTAGATGGTTGGCAGCCTCGTTGGATGCCGTGTCCCTCTTGTGCATACACTCCAATAAACGTTAAGTAGATGTGAGATAACTTGCATGAAGTCTACTTAAACAAACATTGAGTAAATATGGGATAACTAAAAAACTGTCTTGGACAAAAACAATCAAAAGAGAAAGGACTTCTCTTGAACTAACAAAGAACAAAGGTGTTCTGTTCATAACTAGTGAGGGCCTCTCACAGATAAGACAAGGAAGGGAGTATAAGGACTCCCCAAGGCTGGCTGGCAGATATGTTGGCTTGAGCGAAGATATGTGACCTCCGGTTTCAGGCCGACCAGCGCTTCAGCAAAACTAATTATTCTAACACTTGGCTTCAAAATAAACACTGAATGCCTTAACAGTGGCAAAAACGTTATGTAAAGAAATATTACTTTATCAACAACTGCTGTAGATGTTAAAGAATGGAATCAATAACTAGAAAATAAATGTGGATAGTTTGTTTCAGGTGACTATAAGAGTAACTGGTAAAAGAAACAATTGATTGCTAATGGCAAAACAAGCTGCAAAGACAGAAAAATAATGAATGTCATGTGTATGGGTTTACGACCGATTCTTTATGTTGTACCGTTGCCATTGACAAAAGATTGTGTGAAATCTGTCACGTCTACTGATTGTGAAACGTGCGACAGATAATGTGCGACTATATAATATCTGTTGGGAAAAAAAAAAGAGAGAAAAGAAACCATTGCTTTTAATGTAGTCAACCAAAATTGTATATGTATCGACATGCCAAGATCTGGGAAAGAGCTGGAAAAAAACCAAATTTCTTTAAATTTGAGAGGCGACGATGATCTGACTGAAATTGATGCAATTAGGGTCCCCAGAGGAGTTCCTGATTAATAAGAATTAATTGACCAAATTGCAGCGGGATGGGAGTCCTCCATTTGCTGCTGGTGTACAATGAACAAGAACGTTGACAGAATAAATTACATCTATTGCAACATGCAGAAATTGGGCAAACGGATACAAGCGGAACTTGAGGCAGTGCGCGAACAGCTAGCCTCGCCTTCCCTAATGTCAATCCAGAACCGCAATGCTCTTGTTATGTTGTTGTCTTAGAAAGGAAGGGTCTGCGCAATGTTCAGGGAACAATGCTGCACCTTCATCCAGAACGACACCGCCCCTGATGGGAGCCTGACGAAGGCGATTGCAAGCTTGCAATCCCTCAACACGAAAATGAAAGAGCACTACAAGTGGATGACTGCTTTTGGGAAGTATAAAGCCCTTGTGTCCTCAATTATAATATCAATTGCGGTATTTACTGCTATACTCACCTTGTGTGGATGTTGTTGTATTCCATGTCTCCGTGCTCTGTTTAACCGTCTCATCACTACAGCAATATCGCCCATGGAAGACAAGATGGCCCGGGTATGCCTAATGTCTGAGCATGTTGATGATAACGATGATGATTGTTAGAGTGGTGCTCACTCTAACTTGTTTTGCAAGAACCACACTGGAGACAAGTTAGTCGTTTTAGACACCTGCAGGTGGAGAGTTCTCTCGTCGCTGTGCTTACAGCGATGGTCGAATGAAGTCTGACTCGCTTCCCACAAGAGCATCTTTATTAAGAGAAAAAGGGTGGGGGTGACAGTGGACTGAATAGACAAGTTAAAGCTCTTGACCTCTAGATTAGCAGAGCAGGGGATGTTTTACGACATTGAGTAGGATGGGACAAGCTAGGTTATTTATTGTCATGCCTTGTCCCCAGTTTTGGTTGTGTCATCGTTTCTGTGTCCGTGTGCTCGCCCCTCCCTTCCTGTGTGCCCTTGTGTAGAGTAATCACACGCACCTGCCTCTCGTTACCTGTGTTGTATTTAAGTTCTGTTTGAGTGTCACTCCCCGTCGGAGCATTGTCTGTGTATGTGTGTGTAACACGTGGACCATGCATGTCTCACGGTCACGGTTGGTTTTGTTCCTGTCTTTTGTTTCACAATTTAGTCTGTTAGTCTTGTTAGTTTGTTGGTTAGTCACGTCAGTTTGCCTAGTCTTTTTGAGTTTGTTGCAATAAACCTTGGTCCAAGCTGCACTTGGTCGCCCTGCTCCATTTCTCCACTCCGAAGCCGTGACAATTTATTACCGGTTACATACCAACATAAGCATAAAACTAATCTACCTAGGTTATTTATTACCGGTTACAGACCAACATAAGCATAAAACTAATCTACCTAGGTTATTTATTACCGGTTACATACATTCCAACATTATCATACGATCAAGATAGTTTGGAAAACCTCCTGTTTTATCATATGATTATGTGAACCCGATTAATCAAATACAAGGAAGAAAATATAAAGAAGAATACCGGGTGCGCATTATACATGGGTACAAATTTTTAAATATTTTTTTTTTATTTTTATTTATTTATTTTTTTAAGAAAATCATGGTACAACAAAACCAACAACAGGACTGACCGACAAAGACAGGGTGACATTACCAAAGACAGGAACAGAAACCAAACAGACATCATGACAGTAACACATGCAATGATCCGACGGTGAGCGAGGGGCAGACAGGACTTAAATACAAAACACGTTACATTGATTGAGGTGACACAGGAAGGGAGGGGCGACGCGAACAGAAACTATGGCAACCTAGACACATAGCAAAACTGGGGACGAGACGTGACAAATCTCCCTCGAAAAAAACTTGAAATCACCTTTCTTCTTGTTTGTTGTCAATCGCGCATCGCATTCAGCCATCCTGCCCAACACACTTAGTCAGTAAAATTCATAGTTGACGACACATCGTTTGATGCGATGGTGCAATCCTTGATGGTGTGTTATTGTCAAATATTGTTTGTTTTTTTATCTCCATCGCAGACCGGACGTCATACGGAGGCAGTATCACTGTGCATGCGCACTATGGAGCCGATGCGCAGAACGTCCGCACGCCTTTTTCACATGTCCGCACTGATCGCGGTGGTGCCTTTACGGGCAGTCGGAAAAATCAACGCCAACAAAGAAAATTACATCCAGCCTAGTTAAGTCCATACCAAAGACTATAAAAATGGGACCCATTGCCTCCCTGCGTGTGTGACGATCATTGGGACTTAAAAAAAAGAAAATTTGGGTGCGTATTATACATGGGTACAGGCTTTTTTCCATCAACATGCCATTTTTAGGGTGCGTATTATACATGGGGGCGCATTATACACGGAAAAAAACGATAGTAAAAATAATAAAAACAATAATAAAAAAGATCAATAAAAAAACTGAGATGACAGGAACAGAATGACAGTAACACATGCAATGATCCAACGGTGAGCGAGGGGCAGACAGGACTTAAATACAAAACACGTTACATCGATTGAGGTGACACAGGAAGAGCGGGGTGACACGAACAGAAACTATGGCAACCTAGACACATAGCAAAACTGGGGACGAGACATGACAAATCTCCCCCGAAATAAAACTCACCTTTCTTCTTGTTTGTTGTCAATCGCGCATCGCATTCAGCCATCCTGCCCAACACACTTAGTAAAATTCATAATTGACGACACATCGTTTGATGCGATGGTGCAATCCTCGATGGTGTGTTATTGTCAAATATTGTTTGTTTTTTAATCTCCATCGCGGACCGGACGTCATACGGAGGCCGCCATTACAGATGCGCAGAACGGTTGCGCAACACACGTCAGCTATATAAAGAGCGAGAGTTCAGTTCTCCACCTATTAGTTTCAATTCACAGTTTAATTAGCAGTTTCAATCAGCAAATAACAAAATGCGTATTACAGGTAATATTTTATTTCACAACACTTTGCCTTGTTCCTTTCGTCTCTGCTGTTCATTTCAAACACGCTCCATACGACCGCAATGCTCTTGTATCAGACGCTCGCTCGATCACCTGCTAGTTTGCCGTCTGTCACAATGTACCCTACACAAATCCGAAACATTTGTTGCGGCTCCGAGTCACGACGAGGGGCAAGTTTTGGTTTCCAAGGGTGTTTTTATTCCTCTTCAACGTCTCTCCCATACAGAGCCGCCGTGTGCGCACGGAGCGCGGTGGTGCGTTTAGGGGCAGTCGGAGAAATCAACGCCAACAAAAAAAATGACATCCAGCCTAGTTAAGACTATACCAAAGACTTTAAAAATGGGACCCATTGCCTCCCTGCGTGTGTGACGATCTTTGGGACTTTAAAAAAAAAAAAAAAAAAAAATTAAAAAAAAAATTAAAAGAAATTCATAAAAATTGGGTGCGTATTATACATGGGTACAAGCTTTTTTCCAGCATCAGCATGCCATTGTTAGGGGTGCGTACTATACATGGGGGCGCACTATACACGGAAAAAAACGGTAGTCTGCTAAGGACTGTTCTTCATCTGCTTTTTGCAAATCTGCAGGGATCAATGGTAGTCTATATGGTCTCCCATGGATGATTTCAAAAGGTGTTAGCCCTTCTGAAGTGGGAGTAATTCTCATATAGAGCGTCACTAAGTCTAGGCACTCTGGCCAAGATCTGCCTGTTGTTTCCATGCATTTTTTCAACCTGCTTTTGATAGTGGAGTTTGCTCGTTCAACCAGGCCAGCGCTCGCAGGATGCCAAGCGCAGTGTTTTTTTAATGTTATCCCAAGGTGTACAGCCATGTTCTGTACAACTTGGTTCACAAAGTGTGGACCATTGTCACTGTAAATGGTTTGGGGGATGCCATGAGTCGGTATGATGGCTTTGCAGATGGCTTTTGCCACTGTTAAGGCATCTGCTCGTTTAGATGGAGCTATTTCCACCCACTTGGAAAATGCATCAATCATCACTAAGCAGTATTTGTGAGGTCCACTTTGCGTGAGCTCAATAAAATCCATGTGCATGATTTGAAATGGGTAAGACGGTTTTGAAAATGAGCCTCTCTTAGGTCTCATATTTTCTTGTGGATTTCACACAAACAGGACATGCTTTACAATTCTTTTTTAAGTAAGCATCTAAACCAAAGGTAGTGAATTGTTGATGTATGATAGACTTCATCCCTCCTGTCGACACATGGCAAGGCCCATGTGTCGCAATCGCTGCTGCCTTAAAAAGTGATTTTGGTAAAACAGGTTTGTCATTGATGCGGTGGATATTATCTGTATCCATCATTGCACCTTTTGTCGTCCACATTCGTTTTTCCACCATTGGAGCATTGCCCTGCATATCTGTCAGTATAGTCTTATCTATGAGTTGCGTGTCCTCTGAATTTATTAAAAAAATTTCATGGCCATGTTCCCCTGCTGCTGCTTCTTTAGCAATTTTGTCTGCTAATCTGTTTCCATTTGAGACTTCATCTGTGCCAGTGGTGTGAGCAGCACATTTACACACAGCTAATTAAGCAGGTAAATGAATGGCCTGCAACAAGTCTTTTAACAAGGAGGCATGGGTAACCGGCTTACCGGTCGATGTTGTCATCCCTCTGCGCTCCCATTGTTTTGCAAAATAGAACAGAGTAGAAAACGCATACTGTCTGTGTATACAGTGACTTCCTTATCTTCCGCTAATTGACAAGCCCTTGTTAGCGCAATTAGCTCAGCAGTCTGCGCTGACCTGTTGTATGGAAGCTTCTCCGCTTCAACAATCTGGTTCGGCAATTTCACAATTGCATAACCACTTTTATTGTTTCCTTTAGGATCCTTTGAACATAATCCATCCACAAACCACTTTTCCCCTTTGTCAAGTGGCGTGTCACGTAAATCTTCTCTGGGCAGCTGTAGATGTTCTGTGGCATCCAAACAGTTATGTGGGGTACCATCCTCTGGCAACCGGATCAACGTTGCTGGGTTAAGGACTGTACACCTTTTTATCACAATGTGTGGTTGTGACAGAAGTGTAGCAGTGTAAGACAGGTGTCTGGCTGGCGACAAAAAGTTCATTTTACTTTGCAGTAGCAACACGTCTACAGCATGTGGAACTAGCAGCTCCATTTTGTGAAAGAGCACCACATCTGCAGCTTGTCTCACTGCAAGCGCTGCCGCGCACTGCTTGGACACAGTCTGGCAAAGATTGAGCCACTGGATTTGGAATAAAATGCAATTGGTCTTAGTTTGCTGCCATGACTCTGCAGCAACACTGAGGTCATAAAGGTTTGCACAAAGGTTTTATTGTAGTCTGGCAAGATAAGAGTTGTAGTTTCCATCAGAGCCTGTTTCAGCACCACAAAAGCATCATCTGCTACTGGTGTCCACATTATTTTTTCTGTCATTGCCATGGGGACTCCATGCACAATGTTCAGCAGCGGTTGTGTCTTTTCCGCATAATGTGGGATCCATGCTCTGCAGTAATTGCAGGGCCCAAAAAATGACATCATTTGTTTTTTTTGTTTCAGGTTTCGGTGCATCTGCAATGATCTGCTTTCTGGTTCTCTGTATCTGTCTTCCAGAAGCTGACAAAGTGTGACCTAAATAGTTCACTTCCTGTCTGACCCATTGCAGCTTGTTCTTGCTCACTTTATTCCCTGTTTTGCAGAGAAAGTGTAACAATGCTAAGGAGTCTTCCTTGCAAGCAGCTTCAGTTTCAGAGGCTACCAGGAGATCATCTACATAAACTAGAAGTTGGCTTTTGTTTGACATCTGAAAATCAGCCAAACAGGCCATGATAGCTTGAATGAAAATAGTTGGACTATCCCTGTGGCAATCTGATGTACGTATAGCTTTGTCCTTTAAAGGTAAACGCAAACCAAAACTGTGAGTCTGGGTGAATTGGCACTGAGAAAAATGCATTGCTAAGATCAATTACTGTGAAAAACTTCTGGTTAGGTTTCAAAGTGTTCAGAAGTGTGTGTGGGTCAGGCACATTAGGTGCTCTTGTCTGCACTGCATCATTCACTGCTCGTAAATCTTGTATCATTCGCCAATACATTTTATTGGCCTTTTGGACTGGAAAAATAGGAGTGTTGCAAGGAGAATCCGAGCACTTCCTAATGATTCCTCCTGTGAAAAGATCGTTTATAACAGGGGTAATCCCATTTATTGCCTCGTGTTTTAAAGGATATTGCTTCACTCTTGGACGCCACTCTGATCTTGGTTTGATCTGTACTGGTGGAATGGATGTTAAAAGTCCTACATCAGATGGGCCCTTTGTCCACAGTTTTTCAGGAAGCCCAGCCAATTCCTCCTCCTTTTTATTCAAACAAATGTCAACTAGTCAGGGAAGCGCACAAGCACATGCCCTACCAACAGCTACTTCACACACTGTTTGCTTCCACATGTCACAACTGGTACTGTAGCTCCACCCATCACCTTTGTCCTCATAATCAGTGACACATCCAGCAAGTTTAATTCGGCAACCCACATCTGCCCATGTTATACTGTGAGGTTTGAACAATGAAATGTGGGGTACAGCCGACAACTTGTATTTGTCTTTCTGAGGAGCGGGCCGGACCGCAGCAGCTGCAAATGACCCGCAATTTGTGTACAGAGCAGTGATTGTTAAAGTTACTTCTGTGTCACTGAGAAAACTTTCAATATAGTCATTATGTGGATCAGTGAGGATATTCATGGTGACATGTAATTGATTAAAAGTCATTTTTGATTCAGGTGGGGACAATTGTTTTCGAGCTTCACTCAGCAATCTGCTTGGTAGCTTGGGATTCCGTTCGGGAGTGATGTCATAGGAGCAGGAAATCTGTTCACCTGCTTGTGCAGCATATGAGTCTACATCTCTCACTCTACATGCTTGCATGCCATCCTTTACTGGAATTATTACAATTCCCAACCGAGTCATCAGATCTCGTCCCAGCAGGTTTATGGGACATTTTGGGGATAGAACAATCGAGACTGAAGCTATGACTCCTGTTTCATCATCTCTCACTACAACTGGATTGGAAATACTCTCCTTGTGTACCTACCCATCAGCAGATTTCACCCAAATTGTATTTTGGGAGGCCTTCAGATTAGGGACTTTAGTTTTTATCACGGTTTTACAAGCTCCGGTATCACACAAAAACTCTTATTCACTTCCTCCAATGTTTAAGGTGACATATGTTTTTCTTTTAATGCACTCAGAATGTCCCATGCTGTATGGATAACTACTATTTCTTCCTCTGTAGGAGCACAAGAGGTCATAGGGGGGCAATCTAGTCATGCTGAGAATTTGGCTTCCCCTCTCCCCCTTCCTCCACCCGTTGATTGGTTTTATTTTTTTCTAAAACACTCTTTTGACCAGTGTCCACGTTTCCCAAGGTTCCAACAGTTGGCAGAATCTTGTGGGGGTTTTGAATTGTATGGTGGACTTCGACCTTGTTGGCCTCTACCTCCTCTGCCCCTCTGGGACCCTTGGAAGAAGACTGTTGTATCTTCATCTAGGTCATTAACGTCTAGATGAAATACATCAGAACTTTTGCCTTTTTTTATCACTTTTTCAGCATGTCTGGCCCATTGCATAGTTAAATTAGTAAGGAGCACATTTTTAAGCTGTTGCTGATAAGCACTCTCAGCTGCATCATTGAATGGGATGCCACTATGCACCCTGAATTCTTTTTCAAATCTCAAGCGAAAATCATCAGTATCTTCCCCAGGCTTCTGTTTTATTCCTGCCAAATGACCATAATTTGCTCGTCTTTGAAATATAGTTCGCACTCTTTGCACAAGATCATTCCATTGTGCTGCATACTCCCCTCCCAATTGATTTCCCTCAACGGGATAGGTAAAAGGCCCTTGATTATTTCTACCTGTGTAATTTCCTCTAACCTTTGCCCAGTCTTTTCCCAAGGAAGACATTGCAGCTTCTCCTGCCTCATGCCCATTTAGTCTATAGCAGTGCTTCTCAATTATTTTCTGTTACGCCCCCCCCTAGCAAGAAGAAAACTATTCGCGCCCCCCCTTCCCCACCGTGACTATCCTAACTTGTCTTGTAAGTCGTAAAATGTTGCACTGTCGCAAACGTCACAGAAGTAACAATGAGAGCGCCACTGCCCCCTGCTGTGAAGATTCGCAATTACACTTTATTCTAGTACTGCCAAAAAAAAAAGCCTGTTCCCCAGGGTCACACGCGCCCCCCCAGGAATAGCACCGCGCCCCCCTTGGGGGGCGCGCCCCACTATTTGAGAAGCACTGGTCTATAGGAATGTATGATTCCAGCCATGTCTTCTGCCCATTTTTCTGGGTCTTCAGCAACAGGGGTAACCCCTTCAACTGCTTTCCTTGCCTCTTCCAAAGTCCATGGCCGAAAAACATATGTATGTGGAGGTTGGCCTTACCCTACAATAGGGTTTGGCACTTGGATCATTGGGCACACATCAACATTGTCTAAATTTGGGGAAAATCTAGCAGCAGTGGTCAAACCTCTTGTTTGTACAGGGCTTCTAACAATTTGACCCTGACCTTTTTTGCTGTTATATGGGGGAGGGCGCAGGTCTGTTAAGCTTGGATACAAATTTTGCGCACAAGCGGACAGCCTCTCTTGCTCTTCTGCTTGCGCTGCATCCGGGACAGTGCGCCTCATTGTCTTCCGGCCTGACAAACATAGTCCCAGCTTCATCACTTTTCATCTTTCTATCTTTTGTCTTTTGGATTTGTTCTCTTCTCTCTTGTGAAGCATTCAACCATATTCTAGCACAAATCAATTCTTTCTCTTTTCTTTTCTTTTTCAGTCCCTTTGACTTCCTATTCACACTCTCCTCCAAAACATCAACCACTATCTTCCACACTTCAACTTTCAACTTCCCTTCTACTCCATACTTTTTCTTCCAATTCGGCATGTATTGCATACAATTAACAAATTTACTCGCCATGTACTTCTCATCTCCGTCAAGAGCTAGGGATTTACCGTTTTTATTTCCCATCTTAATTTGGTATTTTAGGTTTATACAATTTTTTTTTCCAAAATTTATTTTCTTTCTTTGAGGATCGTCAATGCAGGTTTAAATTGACCTTTCAACAATTACTAGCCTGTATTATTGCCGTCAATATTTAGTCAATTTATCATACCAGTCACACTTTCTCAACCATACAAATTTCTTATCCCTGCCTACGCGAAGTCCTCTTTTAAAAATAGAAGAGCTGCTTCATCCGGATGGGGGACTCTACAACCCCCCCCCCCCTCCTTCCCTGGGAACTAAAGACAACCGTCCAGTTACCCAGCCCTGCCAACGCGAAGTTGTCCCCTTAGAACAGTGGTTGTCAAATGAGGGTACACGGAGATACGTGAGATTTTACAAAAATATATAAAACAGTTTGAAAACCACTGCTCCAGAAGAGCCACTTCATCCGGAGAGGGACTCTGCAACACCCCCTCCTTCCACAAGACTTCTTATCTTCTGTCTTGCCTATTTTTATTCTTGTGCACTTTTACGCGTTTCACAACAACACAATCCCACAACTTTAGGGCTTTAACTTGCTTGTCCCCTTGATTCGTTGCACTGTCGGGTCCCGTCAATCAACCTCTGTCAGACGAAGGCAGACCTAAGATGCTGGCCCAGCGAAGAATTTCCTTCCCAGGTCTTGGTTTACCAGTTAGTTTAAGTGAAGCCTTGGCCTGCCAGACCTGGAGGCCTTGTCTTTACGAGTTTATGACTTTCCTTTTATCTAGGTTCTTCCTCTTTAGTGACAGGGATGTCTTTTGATCCCTGTCAGCCATATGTATCCTTCCTGTCCTTATGTTATCTGTGTGTTTTTGTTCCTGTAAGAGGCATTCACTAACAATGAGCAGAACTTATTTGCATAGGCAAAATGTTCTTATTTGGTTCAAAGAAACTTCATTCCTTTTATCTAACTGTAGATTTGGTTCATAGATTGTTGTTGGTCAGAACTGTTTTTCCTTGTTAAGTGTTATATACAGTTTGAAGTAGTTGCGTACAAGTTATCCTATATTTACTCAATGTTTGTTTAAGGAACTGCATACCAGTTACCTTACATCTACTCAATGTTTGTTTAAGTGTTTAGGACAAATTACTTATTATTATTGTGTGTTAATTTATCAAGTAGATAAAGTCTAGCAAAGGTTTAGTTGCATTGTTCCACAGGAAAGCGGCAATTCAAGTTATCTGATCCCACACGAGGACGAGTCAGCCAACCAGGAAAGAAGCAGAAAGGTTGAGGCTGGTTGAGGAAAGAGGACAAATTCTGCGGGGGTCACGGGCCGACAATAAAGTGCTAATTCACACCACACTACATTCCTTAGCTAATCAGCGTTGCTACAGACACAATCTCCCCTCCCTTTGGTGTAGCAACGCCTCTGTAACCAGGGCAACCAAAACAGTGATGAGAGGAGCAGAAGAAACATCTCAAATGACTAATCAATAGTCAAAGTCAAAGTCTGCTTTATTGTCAATCCTTTCACATGTCAAGACACACAAAGAAACCAAGATTACGTTTCCTCTATCCCACAGTGACGAGACATAGTACACGATAGACATGCAAGTAGACGACACAAAATAAAAACAAGAAGGCACAAACAATAAATAATGAACAATAAATAAATAATATGAGTGATGAATAAATAATAAATAAACAAATAACACAATAAATAAGAGGAGCAAAACTGAGCCAGTGTGCATACACCAGACAGTAAGCATAGCGCAAAGTACAGGACGCTACGCAGAAAGGGGGAGAGAGTTCAGGATCCTAACAGCCTGGAGTATGAAGCTGTTGGTTAGTCTGGTGGTGCGGGAGCGCAGGCTCCTGTACCTCTTCCCAGAGGGCAGAAGATCAAACAAAGAGTGAGCGGGGTGACTCACATCACTCACAATCGTGGTCGCCTTACGGGTGAGATGGGAGGTGTAAATGTCTTTCAAGGAGGGGAGTGAAGCACCAATAATCTTACCAGCCGTGTTCACTATGCGCTGCAGGGCCTTCATGTTGTAGTCAGTGCATTACCACCCCAAAAAGCAATACAGCTGGAGAGGATGCTCTCAATGGTGCCACGGTAAAATACAAAGGTTGCAGAAAAGGTGCTGTTTTTTTGCTGTTTTTCCGGACGTGCTGCTGTTCTTTCGGTGGTGGATCCAGATAGGGATTTGCTCAGCAAATTACTGCAGATACGGAAGCAAAGACCGAGGTCCAGATCACCCCAACGTTCTAGCTGAAGGTCCCAAGAAGGAGGGGGACGGAGCCTGCGTGGACTAGCCCCTATAAATTGGTGGAGCGCATCTCACGTGCCGTCCAGCTGGCCGGCAAAGGAGATACGTGGTATAATCTGTCCCAGTGCGCCCCAGTGAAGGGTTCCTGCAAGGAACCAGATCCGCCACCGACACAGTCCCCGCCCCCAGTTCAAACAGAGGCAGAATCCTCTTCCCCCTTGGTGGCCAGGTAGTCCACCCTGAGTCGCTGAACACAATGACCGCGCAGCAGATATTTCCAAGTACTCCCCGGACGGAGCAGAGCTGCGAAGGGGGTGAGAATTGTGCTCACCCTCCACCAGTGGGCGTGCCAAGCCCCCAACGGCTGAGCAATCACGAGCAATTTTTTCTTGAACTGTTGTTATTGATAATATTCTGGTCGCCTAAGGCAAAGGGACCGTGTGAGACTTTTCCTGCAAAATAATATCTAGCCGCAGGTTGTTCACTCATACAAAATTTGGACTGGAGTATTGAGGAAAAACCTCATCTTCACTGGAAATTATTGCTGTCATTGTATTTTCTTACTTATGTTTGATTGATCGGGCTTGACATAATCACATGATAAAACAGGAGGGATATGTTAGGGTTTACAGAATATCTTCATCGTATGATTATGTTAGAATGTAACCTGTAATAATTTACCTAGCTTGTCCTGTCTTAACAAAAGTAGTAGAACAAAGTGCTAAGATCTTTTCAACTGATTGACTACCAGAGGAAGCAATCAAAGTTGCTTTGTTTACACAACTTCGTAAAAGACCCCCTGCTATGCTTTAATCAGCAGCCCAGGGGCATCACCCCATCCTGTCTTCCCACACCCCCACTTAAAACCCCACTCTGTTTCTCTCAATAAATATGCACCTGATGAGGCCTGAGTCAGACCTCCTTCGACCATTGCTGTAAGCACAGCGACGAATGGACCCTCCACTTGCAGGTGTCTAAAAGGACTTACGTGTCTCTTGTGTGGTTCTTGCAAAATAAGTTAGAGTGAGCACCACCCTAACAGTGGTCACTTGGACCTGCTCTCTTACCAAAATGTTTATCGCGTGATTGCCACGGGCCGGAATGGAGCAGGGCGACCAAATGCAGCTTGGACCAGGGTTTATTGAGGGAAAAGGGAGATGGATGGGAGGATGAAGGGGAACAGACAACGAACAAACTAACATAACGACCAAACAAAACAACAACGGGACTGACCAACAGACTGGCTAACAGAAACAGAACTGACAGACAAAGACGTGAGACGAGAGACAAGGACAATCCGAAAGGGAGTGACACGCAGACAGGACTTAAATACAAGACATGCAACGAGAGGCAGGTGAGGGTGATCACACTGATCATGGGCAGACACAGGAGGGCCGGGACGAGTACACAGAGACTCTAACACAAACTATGAGAATATGTATACTCAATGAAATGACCGGGGACGAGTCATGACAATGATGTCTCTCCACCGGCATTCCAACATAGGTACATCAGGGGATACAGGTGGCTCAGCCATCCAGAGTGCAAAAGGCCTCTGTGGCTTGGATGTGGTGGTGGTTTACCCTCAAGGACGCGTTACTCCTGTCCAGGAGAAGCAAATGATTACTTGCATGGGAGATAATATCCATGTCTTTGCAGATGAACACAACACACTATCAGTGTTTGGCCATTTAAAAAAGAATACACTCCCCTTAATAGTGGGCCTGAAACTAAATACATCGATGGTAGCTCTTTATTGTACATTGTACAAGGGGGGAAATCTCGTGGAGGTGGAATATGCGTCTACATCCGTGACGAATGGTGCCGGGACTCTGTAGTGGTATGCAAGCACTGCTCGCCACTGGCGGAGTTCGTGATCATTAAGTGCCGTCCTTTTTACCTGCCAATTCTGCTCGTCGCGGTTTACAGCCCGCCTTCCAACATCGAAGGCGACAGGATAGCGGCTCTTAGTGAACTGTACCAGGCTGTCAGTGAACAACAGACAGCGCAAGCTGACGGTTTCACCATCTTCGCTGGGGATTTTAATTGTGCTAACCTGAAGTCTGTTTTTCCGAGGCTTCACCAGCATGTTAATTTTCCTACGCGTGGCAACAGCTTCCTGGACCTGGTCTACTCTTTGCATAAAGGAGCTTTCAAAGCCGCCCCCCTCCCCCATCTTGGACTTTCTGACCATATCACTGTTATGCTTTTGACCGCATACAGACAAATGGTGAGAGCGTCCAGGCCAGTTCGCAAGCAGGTACGGGTGTGGCCTGAGGGTGCCTCTGATGCACTGCATGACTGCTTTGGCTCTACTGACTGGGACATGTTTAGGAGGGCTGCCACTTGCGACGATCGGACAGACATTGAGGAGTATACGGACTCTGTTTCCTCCTACATCAGGAAGTGCATTGATGATGTGACTCTCTCAAAATCCATCGTCACTCGGGCTAACCGGAAGCCATGGCTGACAGGTGCTGTCTTCAGGCTGCTGAGGGCCAGGGACAAAGCGTTTAGAGCGGGGGATGAGGCTGGCTTGAGGACTGCGAGGGCTGACCTGTCCCGGGGCATCAAAGATGCAAAGAGGGCGTTCTTGTGCAGAATTACCGCCCACTTCAAGGACAGCAGGGACGCACGGAGCCTTTGGCAGGGCATTCAGACCATCACGGATTACAAGCCCGCGCCGCAGAGCTGTGAAGGCGACGTCTGTCTGCTCAATGACCTCAACCGCTTCTTTGCTCGCTTCGACGCTCAGAACAGCACTTGCCCGCTGAAGGCCACTCCCCTTTCACACGAGCTGCCCCTGTGCCTCTCCGCCGACAGCGTGAGGAGGGCGCTTGCCGCTATCAACATCCGTAAGGCGGCGGGCCCTGACAACATCCCGGGTCGAGCGCTGAAGGACTGCGCTGGTGAGCTGACGGATGTCTTCACAGTCATCTTTAACACTTCCCTGCAGCAGGCCATCGTCCCGTCGTGTTTCAAAGCTGCCACCATCGTACCTGTGCCGAAGAAACCCGCTCCGTCCTGCTTCAATGACGACCGCCCCGTGGCACTTACGCCCATCATCATGAAGTGCCTTGAGCGGCTTGTCATGGAGCACATCCGATCCGTTCTCCCCCCACCATTGACCCCTTCCAGTTTGCGTACCGAGCCAAACGGTCCTCTGAGGATGCCATCTGCTCTGCCCTCCACTCGGCCATCACCCACCTGGAGAGAAGGGACTCGTATGTGAGATTGCTGTTTGTGGACTTCAGTTCTGCCTTCAACACCATTGTGCCACAACGCCTCATCAGCAAACTTGACACGCTGGGCCTCAGTACCTACCTCTGCAACTGGCTACTGGACTTCCTCTGTCAGAGGCCACAGGTAGTACGTGTTGGCGACAAAATCTCCGCCAGCATCACGCTGAGCACGGGGGCCCCCCAAGGCTGCGTGCTCAGTCCGCTGCTATTCACCCTCCTGACGCATGACTGCACTGCAACCTACAGCGACAACCGTATAGTAAAGTTTGCTGACAACACGACTCTGGTGGGTCTCATCACCAAGGGAGACGAGACTCACTACAGGCTGGAGGTTGACCTTCTGACCACGTGGTGCAGGGACAACAACCTCCTGCTGAACGTCGACAAGACCAAGGAGATTGTTGTGGACTTCCGGAAGGGTCACACCCAACACCTGCCGCTGACCATCGACGGTGCTGTGGTGGAGCGAGTGAGCAGCGCCAAGTTCCTGGGGGTGCACATCAGTGAGGATCTCTCCTGGTCCACCAACACCGCATCACTGGCAAAGAAAGCCCAGCGCCGCCTGTACTTCCTGCGGAAACTTAGGCGAGCGAGCGCTCCTCCGGCCGTCATGACTGCATTTTACCGCGGCACCATTGAGAGCGTCCTCTCCAGCTGTATTGCTGTTTGGGGTGGCGGCTGCACTGACTACAACTTGAAGGCCCTGCAGCGCATAGTGAACACGGCTGGTAAGATTATTGGTGCTTCGCTCCCCTCCTTCAAGGACATTTACACCTCCCATCTCACCCGCAAGGCGACCACGATTGTGAGTGATGTGAGTCACCCCGCTCACTCTTTGTTCGAGCTTCTGCCCTCTGGGAAGAGGTACAGAAGCCTGCGCTCCCGCACCACTAGACTCTCAAACAGCTTCATACTCCAGGCTGTTAGGATCCTGAACTCGCTTCCCCGTTCTGCGTAGCGTCCTGTACTTTTACTGTCTGTATGCACACTGGCTCTTATTTGTTGTGTTATCTGTTTATTTATTATTTATTATTACTCTTATTATTTATTTTTTGTGCCTTCTTGTTTTTTATATTGCGTCGTTTACTTGTATGTCTATCGTGTAATATGTCTTGTCACCGTGGGATAGAGAAAACGTAATTTCGATCTCTTTGTGTGTCTCGGCATGTGAAGACGTTGACAATAAAGCAGACTTAGACTTTTTGACTTTGACTTTTATATGTAACAAGAAGTATTGTGACACAACTATTAATCGCTGTCTCATTTTAATATCTTAATTGCAAAAAAAAAAATAGTTTTGGTGTCTCTGCCTAGTGGATGTGAGTGTATAGTGCACATTATGATTTCATTGACTGCATTGTGTGTTTTCAAAGCGGACGGCTCTTCTGATGATATTGATCAGGCTCTCCGTTTATTTGCCGATGAGGAATTGGTAAAATATCATGGCCTCATGATCCTTAACTCGATGAACTGGTCTCGTATCATGATCCAGCTGGTGCATTTCATCTTTGCATACTTTCAGATAAGTGATATGGAGCAGATTGAGACTCACAAACCACTGCCTGAACTGGAGGCGATGGTGCACACTGGAGGAGCAGGTAACATTACAGGTAGGCTGATGACCCGCAATACAATGCAAAATAAATAAATAGCTGCTTTTGGATTATAAATATTAAAGTAGTGAGGGAAAAAGAAGAATACATTGGAACAAAGGCAAATTACCGTTTCTTTCCATGTATAATGCGCCCCCATGTATAATACGCACCCTAAAAATGGCATGTCGATGCTGGAAAAAAGCCTGTACCCATGTATAATACGCACCCAAATTATTATTATTATTTTTTTTTATGTCCCAATGATCGTCACACACGCATCTGGGTGTGGTGAAATTTGTCCTCTGCATCTGACCCATTCCCGTGTGATTTTGATCCATCTCCTGGGGGAGAGGGGAGCAGTGAGCAGCAGTGGCGCCGCGCTCGGGAATCATTTGGTTATCTAACCCCCCAATTCCAACCCTTAATGCTGAGTGCCAAGCAGGGAGGCAATGGGTCCCATTTTTATAGTCTTTGGTATGGTCTTAACTAGGCTGGATGTATTTTTTTTGTTGGCGTTGATTTCTCCAACTGCCCATAAAGGCACCACCGCGATCAGTTCGTTTAAAATGAAAAGAGGAAAGTGACGTGCAGACATGTGAAAAAGGCGGCTCTGTATGGGAGAGAAGTTGAAGAGGAATAGAAACACCCTTGGAAACCAAAACTTGCCCCTCGTCGTGACTCAGAGCCGCAACAAATGTTTCAGATTTGTGTCGGGTACATTGTGACAGCAAACGAGCAGGTGATCGAGCAAGCGTCTGATATGAGAGTATTGCGTTCGTATGGAGCGTGTTTGAAGTGAACAGCAGAGACGGAAGGAACAAGGCAAAGTGTTGTGAAATAAAATATAACCTGTAATACGCATTTTGTTATTTGCTGATTGAAACTGCTAATTAAACTGTGAATTGAAACTAATAAGAAGAAAACAACTCTCGCTCTTTATATAACTGACGTGTCTTGCGCATCCGTTCTGCGCATCGGATCTATAGTGCGCATGCGCAGTCATACTGCCTCCGTATGATGTCCGGTCCGCGATGGAGATTAAAAAACATACAATATTTGACAATAACACACCATCAAGGATTGCACCATCGCATCAAACGATGTGTCGCCAATTATAAATTTTACTGACTAAGTGTGTTGGGCAGGATGGCTGAATGCGATGCGCGATTGACAACAAACAAGAAGAAAGGTGATTTCAAGTTTTATTTCGAGGGAGATTTGTCATGTCTCGTCCCCAGTTTTGCTATGTGTCTAGGTTGCCATAGTTTCTGTTCGCGTTGTCCCTCCCTTCCTGTGTCACCTCAATCAATGTAACGTGTTTTGTATTTGTCCTGTCTGCCCCTCGCTCACCGTCGGATCATTGCATGTGTTAATGTCATGATGTCTGTTTGGTTTCTGTTCCTGTCTTTGGTAATGTCACCCTGTCCTTGTCGGTCAGTCCTGTTGTTGGTTTTGTTGTACCGTGATTTTCTTAAAAAAAAAAAAAAAAGAAATGTAAAACATTTGTACCCATGTATAATGCGCACCCGATATTCTTCTTTATATTTTCTTCCTTGTATTTGATTGATCGGGTTCACATAATCATATGATAAAACAGGAGGTGGAAAACGATGGTCACACGATGAGAACTTTGAGGACTGGTCATGGGACCCCAAAAACCCATACGAAACCAACACGTGGTGCCGGTACGTCAAGTTCACTGTGAGAGCCCACACACAGGAGGGATGTTATGTGTGTTCGAAACTCCCCCCTTCTTCCACGCAAGTTCACTTGGAGGCCAGAGCAATGAATGTCACTGAAGCAAAATGTATGGCATCCATAGGAGGAGTTGGATATCAGCACCATGCTGTCAAAGTGAGTGATGACGACCCTTTCCGCCCTGGACTTGTGGATGGCACCTGTGATCAGCTTTTCTGGACAAATCTCAATGTGACTGTTAAAGGACGAACATTACAGCAGGTGGCCTACACAGAGCGGCGACCTGGAGTGAACTATACGTGTTACATCCAAGGAAGTAAGACCCACAAATGCATTGACAGTGACTGCTCTCCAGGAGGAAACTGGATGGGAGCTTTGGACATCGCCGCTGAGTGTCAGGATAGGAGAGCCATTTCAGTTGGGGAGGGCTCTCCGACTAACATGTCTGCACCATCGAACGGAACATACTTCATACAAAATGGCTGGGGGCTTTGTGGTCACAAGGTTTATCCGATGCTGCCCGCCAACTGGACAGGAGTGTGTGCACCAGTGTGGGTGACAGACCACACCTACAGGATACGACATCGACAGCTGACGACAGCACACAACTCTTCTGGACGTCAACGCAGGGCGGTTGCAACCTTTGACCCTCATGACCGTATCTGGGGTGCGAATGTTCCAGATGACCATAAAGTATGGTCCGTTGGAGACAAAGTTGTTCATGCGCTTTTTCCCCGGGTCAGAGTTGGAAAACATTCACTCATCATCGAGACACTGAACTATCGTTTTCAATCCTTTGCGAATCTGTCACTACAAGTCAACGATGGACAAAATAGAGAGATTCAGGCTATTAGGCTGATGGTCTTGCAAAACAGGATGGTTCTGGACTTGTTGACGGCAGCACAAGGTGGTGTGTGCCACATCATTGGGACTTCCTGTTGCACATACATAACGGGAGAAAATGACACACACATCTATGACGCCATGGCTTCACTGAAGAACTTACAGGAGGCCATGTCGAATGACAAAGTTCCACAACAGTGGGGTTTCTTTTCATGGCTATTCTCTGGCAACTGGTGGCAACTGCTGTTGAAACTAGTGTCTCCTGTGCTTGTTCTGCTGGTGTTACCGTAGCACACGTACATATACAACTTCTTAGTCGTGACGGGTGTGACGACCTTGATGAAACGCGGATTGCGTAGGTGCTGTTATACTGTGCATGTTTTACAGAAACTTGATGATTTGACCATCGAAAATGCTTCGCAAGTGATGGATACAATTATGTACTGTTTCTGTGTCTTTCTTTTTTTTTTTTGTTGATAGCATTCTGGTCGCCTGAGGCTTTTCCTGCATACTAACATCGGCCAGCAGGTTTTTAGATCACACAATAAGTTTGAACTGGAGTATTGAGGAAAAAACTCATCTTTACTGGAAGTTATTGCTATCATTGGTTGTTGTTTTTGTCGTGTTTCACCCTACACGTTCCCAACCCGTCCGCTGTCATCTCAGTTTTTTTATTGATCTTTTTTATTATTGTTTTTATTATTTTTACTACCGTTTTTTTCCGTGTATAATGCGCCCCCATGTATAATAGGCACCCTAAAAATGGCATGTTGATGCTGGAAAAAAGCCTGTACCCATGTATAATACGCACCCAAATTTTTTATTATTATTTTTTTTAATTTAATTAATTTTTTTTATTTTTTTAAGTCCCAATGATCGTCACACACGCAGGGAAGCAATGGGTCCCATTTTCATAGTCTTTGGTATGGTCTTAACTAGACTGGATGTAATTTTTTTTGTTAGCGTTGATTTCTCCGACTGGCCGTAAAGGCACCACCGCGATCAGTGCGGACATGTGAAAAAGGCGTGCGGACGTTCTGCGCATCGGATCCATAGTGCGCATGCGCAGTGATACTGCCTCCGTATGACGTCCGGTCCGCAATGGAGATTAAAAAACAAACAATATTTGACAATAACACACCATCAAGGATTGCACCATCGCATCAAACGATGTGTCGTCAATTATGAATTTTACTGACTAAGTGTGTTGGGCAGGATGGCTGAATGCGATGCGCGATTGACAACAAACAAGAAGGTGATTTCAAGTTTTTTTTCGAGGGAGATTTGTCATGTCTCGTCCCCAGTTTTGCTATGTGTCTAGGTTGCCATAGTTTCTGTTCGCGTCGCCCCTCCCTTCCTGTGTCACCTCAATCAATGTAACGCGTTTTGTATTTAAGTCCTGTCTGCCCCTCGCTCACCGTCGGATCATTGCATGTGTTACTGTCATGATGTCTGTTTGGTGTCTGTTCCTGTCTTTGGTAATGTCACCCTGTCTTTTTGTTCCACGACTTTGTCGGTCAGTCCTGTTGTTGGTTTTGTTGTACCAAGATTTTCTTAAAAAAAAAATAATAATAATAAATTGTACCCATGTATAATGCGCACCCCAGATTTTAGGACAATAAATTAGTTAAATTTTGCGCATTGTACATGAAAAAAAACGGTATGTTTTTAGACCAACCTTTATTATTATAATTTTTTTTATAACAAGGTAGAAGTGTACATACTGTAAATATGTTCTTAGAACTCTTTTATTATTATAACAATTTTCTATAACAAGGTACAACACTGTAAATATGTTTTTAGAACTCTTGTAATAACCTTTAAAAAAAAAAAAAAAAAAAGGTACAAGTGTATGCGCTGCAATTGTGTGGGTACTCCTTGCCTTCTGCTGGCGTGTGGGCAAGTTTTGTGCCATAATTCCTCAATTTAGAAGTTTTATATTGACTTTTAATTCTTTTTTTCAATTTGGGAAAAAAATCTGCGATGTAGTGAAACCGCGATAAACAAACCGTGATGTAGGGAGGGATTACTGTACATCACAGCGATGGCCGAATGAAGTCTGACTCTCGCTTCCCACAAGAGCATTTTTATTAAGACAAAAAGGGTGGGGGTGACAGTGGACTGAATAGACAAGTTAAAGCTCTTGAACTCTAGATAAACAGAGCAGGGGATGTTTTACGACATTGTTTAGGATGGGACAGAGCTAGGTGGTTTATTACTGGTTACATACCAACATAAGCATAAAACTAATCTACCTAAGTTATTTATTACCGGTTACATACATTCCAACATAATCACAGATCAAGATAGTTTGGAAAACCCTGACAAAGGCAATTGTGTTTGTCTAATTTGTAAAGAGATGGTAGCCTTGTTTAAGGATTTCAACTTAAAGAGACACTATCAGACTAAACATGCGAACACAAACGACCAGCTAACAGGGAGTGACCGTGCTGATACAGTGAAGCAGCTCCAAGCTGAACTGGCATCACAACAGCGATTCTTCACACTGAACTGTGAGTCAAAAATAAATATTACTAAAGCAAGCTACGAAGTGGCCATGTTAAGTAGGGATGGGCTATACCAGGGGTGGGCAAACTACGGCCCGCGGGCCACATCCGGCCCACGGGACCGTTTAATCCGGCCCGCCAACCCTGAATAAATTGTATTATTAAAACGTTTTTTTGGTCATATTGCCTGCAATGACTGCGTTTCCCCAGTAGATGGGGAAGCGCTCGCCTGCGCATTTACTACCGGAAGCCGTGTCGGAAAGCTCGGTGCACACTCACAAGTGCGTGTACGTACTCAGTAGTACGGACATGGCGCACTCGCGCTCTATTTGTATCAGCCCCGAATTTAGAGCGAGGGCTGTGACGACGGCGTTCCTGCAATTTGCGCGCTGAGCTTTCAGATACCGTTTTACGCTAAAGCCACCCACAAACCTTCCCCTGGAATCCTTCCATTAAAATGAGTGGCCCGAAGAAAAGAAGTGAGTGCCGAATGTTAAAAAAAAGAGTGACCAATTTGGCTCGACGTTCGCGACGTCCTCACCTCTGTTACCAGATGTTTGTGAGTTAAAACTCTGCTCTGATTTTCACATACCCCTCACCGTGTTGCAGTTTTGATTACTTTATTTGGATGTATGCTTTCACCGATTCTTCAAGATGATATATTTGGTCAGAATGTTTGCCGTTTGATGTGATCTCATAAGATAAACATCTTTCATTAATCTGACCTGCAGACACTGAAGTGATGGAGACTGTTATTCATAATAACAGTGTCTTATTTTATGAGAACCACCGATAGCAGTTTTTTAGTGATTTTTTTTTTAATGCTGTTAATAAATGCATTTGTTTTCAAAAAACTTGTTTGGAATATCCATGCTTTACTACCTACTAAAGGCCAAAATCTTTTATGCAATGACCTTTACAGGTCGCTTATATTACTTCACACAAACACTACGTCCATCTGCTCCTGGTTCGGCCCTCCGGTCCAAATTTAGAACCCAGTTCGGCCCGCGAGTCAAAAAGTTTGCCCACCCCTGGGCTATACCAATGATTTTGGATTCGATCCGATACCAAGTATTTCCTGCCCCAAAATACCCGATATCAATCCGATAGCGATACCGGAAGTGTAATTTCCCACCAAAAAAACAATTTAAATGCAGTGGCATTCTTGCTCTTGGAGAGTCATCTATTGAATTTTGTAGAAAAAAGTATTACGTCATGTACATGAATTATTAACCTTTTTAGAAAAACATTACTGGAAGATGCATATTAATAGTATAACTTTAATTAAAAGGAGCTATTCTTTACTTTTTTCTCTCTCTCTCTGTTGTTGGGAAAAAGTTTTGTCTTTTAGTATATTGTTGGGGTGTAAAGATACATCGATACACATCGATTAATCGATATAATGCTCTACGATTTATTGGCATCGATGCTAAACGTAAACATCGATTTATATCGCCGTGTTTGACCTCGGACATTAGACGCGACTTTAATTTGAAATCCAGTTCATTGTTGCTTGCTTCCTCTTTCCGGGAGCAGGGAGCAGGGAGCGGCGTTGTGTTGTGAGCAGAGCAGGCACGTGAAAGGGGAGTCGACAACTAGTACGCGGCTCCTGGGCTGGTGCTATGGCTAGTGTCCAAAAAGAAAGAAGAAGAAATTTGCTCCCCTTTAGGCTTCAAGTCATTCGTTTGGAAGCACTTTGGATTCCAAAGAAAAGATGGCTCAACGGACAAGACACGTGCAGTTTGAAAATCCTGCCATGCGGTGATCAAATATTCAGGGAGCACAAATCTTGCCGCACATTTAAAGAAAAAACACAACATCAAAGTTCAGTGTTAAAATAAGCACTTTGTATACTGCAATACTCTTGTAATTTCCTAAATAAAGAGTTTGCAGTACCTTGTTGATTTTGCGAATGAATTGTTACAAATCAGGATATTGTTCTATATTTTTTATTAAAAAAAAAAAAAAAAATCGATCATAGAGAACTATATCGCGATATATCGTGAATGAATCGCTGCAGGCTTTAAGATATCGGCAAATATCGTATCGTAGTTCTTCGTATCAGTATTATATCGTATCGTGACAAAACCCGCGATTTAGACCCCTAATATATATATATATATATATATATATATATATATATATATATATATATACATATATATATATATATATATATATAAATACATACACATATACACACATATATATATATATATATATATATATATATATATATATATATATATATATATATATATATATATATATATATATATATATATATATATATATATATATATATATATATATATATATATATATATATATATATATATATTAGGGATGCACCAAACATTCGGCCACCGAAAGTGCATTTTCGGTTTTTGGCCGAAAGACCTAAATCACCGAAACAACACGGCCGAAATTTATATTGTGCATTGTTGTAATGTCAGTGCTAAATAAATATTTTCATACTTTTGTAACTGGTTTATTGCAATGCCTTGATTTTAGTGAGGTTAGTACACTTGTAGCCATAAATGCTGTGGTTCTAATAACTGACATAATCATTTCTTTTGGTGTTTTCGGTTTTCGGCCTTGGTTTCCTCATTTTTGGTTTTCGGTTTCGGCCAAGAATTTTTATTTCGGTGCATCCCTAATATATATATATATATATATATATATCCATCCATCCATTTTCCGAACCGCTTAGTCCCCACACGGCTCGCGGGAGTGCCGGAGCCTATCCCAGCTGTCATCGGGCAGTAGGCGGGTGACACCATGAACCGGTTGCCAGCCAATCGCAGGGCACACAGAGACAAACAACCATTTGCACTCGCACTCACACCTAGGGACAATTTGGAGTCTTCAATCGGCCTACCAAGCATGTTTTTGGGATGTGGGAGGAAACCGGAGTGCCCGGAGAAAACCCATGCAGGCCCGAGGAGAACATGCAAACTCCACACAGGGAGGGCCGGAGGTGGAATCGAACCCGCACCTTCCTAACTGTGAGGCGGACGTGCTACCCAGTGCGACACCGAGCCGCCCTATATATATATTGTCATATATATATATATATTGTCAGGTCTAAATACCATCAGACATTTAACCACACGCTGGAAGGAAGAGGAGAAAAGAACCAGAACAGGTTTACTCGCGAGGAGAACGATAGAAAGAGGAAACTCGGTTACAATCTCCATCAATTCTGAGTTCTCCCTCCACGTGCTCCTCAATTTAATGTTTTGGTTGCCCTGGTTACAGAGGCGTTGCTACACTAAAGGGAGGGAAGATTGTGTCTGTAGCAACGTTGATTAGCTAAGGAATGTAGTGTGATGTGAATTGGCACTTCATTGTCGGCCCGTGACCCCCGCAGAGTTTGTCCATCTGTTCTTCTCCAGTTGTTGGCCGAGTAGTCCGCGAGTGAGATCAGATAACTTCAATTGCCGCTTTCCTGTGGAACAATGCAACTAAACCTTGGCTAGACTTTATCTAATTAGTAAATTAACACGCAATAACAATGAGTGACTTGTCCTAAACACTTGAACAAGACTTGAGTAAATATGGGATAACTTGTACGCAACCACTTCAAACTGTGTTTAACACTTAACAAAGAAAAACAGTTCTGATCAACAACAATCTATGAACCAAACCTACAGTTAACTAAAAGGAATGGAGTTTCTTTCAACCAAATAAGAACATTTCGCCTATGCAAATAAGCTCTGCTCATTGTTAGTGAAGGCCTCTTACAGGAACAAAAACACACAGATAAGGACAGGAAGGATACATATGGCTGACAGGGATCAAAAGACATCCCTGTCACTAAAGAGGAAGAACATAGATAAAAGGAAAGCCATAAACTCGTAAATGACAAGGCTTTACTTAAATTATTCCAACATATATATACACACACCATCATCATCATCATCGGCGGTCACTCGTAGTCGAGTACGACGGTCCTCCTTCTTGGTCTTATTGGGTCTTCAGGTGGTTGAAGAGGCCGATCCTGGACCCGATAACTCTGGTGCAGTGTGGACAGGGGAATGTAATAGTGGTGGGTTTGGGTTGGGCCTTCTTGGTGGGGGCTCTCTCCTTTCTGCGTCTGCGTTTGTCTTGAGCGGCATGGTGGAGGTCAACGTTATATTGCGCGGCGCCGTCACGGACAAGGATTCTCCACGTCGTCCTGTCTGCGGCCTTGTCTTCCCAAGTTTTAATGTTTATGTGACACTTCTTCAGGTTTGCTTTTATGTTGTCCTTGAACCTCTTCTTCTGACCTCCCGGGGCCCGCTTTCCTTCGGCGAGCTGGGAATAAAGAACTTGTTTTGGGAGGCGAGAGTCAGGCATGCGGATTACATGGCCAATCCATCTCAGTTGGTTTTGGGCAATGGTGGCAGTGATGGTGGGCAAGCCAGCCTCCTCCAGGACGCTGGTGTTGGTGCGTCAGTCCTTCCAGCTGATCCTGAGGATTTTCCGGAGGCATCTCTGATGGTAGGTCTAGGTGCCCTTAAGTGCCTGCTGTATGTGGTCCAGGCTTCTGACCCATACAGAAGGGTGGGGAGGACCACAGCTTTGTAGACCAGGATTTTGGTCTTTGCTTGGAGGTCACGATTCTCGAAGACTCGCTTCCGTAGCCTTGAGAAAGCCCCACTGGCACAGCTGAGGCGATGGTCAATTTCATCATCAATGGTGGCTTTAGATGACAGGAGGCTGCCAAGATAGGGGAAGTGGTCAACCTTTTCCAGTCGGATGTTATCAATAGAGATGTTTGGGGGGCGGACAAGCAAACTGCAGTTTGGTAGTGGTTGGTGGAGGATTTGGGTCTTTTTTATATTAATGGCCAGACCAAGCTGTTTGTATGCCTTCGCAAAGGTAGGTCTACTTCTGACTGGGCCACAAGGGCATTGTCGTCCGCATACTGCAGCTCCATGATGGATATGGTGGTGGTTTGACCTTTAGCCCTGAGTCGGTTGATGTTGAGGAGTTGGCCGTCAGTTCTGTACATGATTTTGACTCCGTGGGGCAGATGCTTGCTTGTATGGCAGAGGATAGCAGCAATAAAGATGGCAAATAGTGTTGGAGCGATGACGCATCCCTGTTTGACACCTGTGTCAACCCTGAAGGGTTCCGTCTCGTCTCCACTGCCGCTGAGCACTGTGGCTGACATGTTATCATGCAGTAGTCTCAGTACTCGGATGTATTTGTCTGGGCAGCCAATCTTGGATAGAACCAGCAAAAGGGCCTGACGGTTAACTGAATCAAAGGCTTTGGTGAGGTCTATGAAGGCCATGTATAGTGGTTGATTTTGTTCCCGGCATTTTTCTTGCAGCTGTCGAGCAATGAAAACCATGTCTGTGGTGCCTCTGCTTGGGCAAAATCCACTCTGAGACTCAGGAAGGATGATTTCTGACAGGGGGGTGAGTCTGTTGGCCAGAACCCGAGCGAGGGCTTTCCCTATGGTGGAGAGGAGAGAAATGCCATGGTAATACCCGCAGTCTGCCTTGTCTCCTTTCTTGAATACGGGGACGATTAAGGCATCTCTGAGCTGCGCAGGGATTTCCTCTTCTTCACAGATCTTAAGAAGCAGGGCATGGATGTGCCTGAGAAGGTCGGGTCCGCCTTTCTTCAAGACCTCTGCTGGATTTCCATCGGGCCCAGCAGCCTTGTTGTTCCTCATCTTCCCAATGGCATCCTGCAGCTCGTTCAGGCTGGGTGGCTCTCCCATGCTTTCAGCTGTGGGCTGTTGTGGTAGTTGATCAAGAGCCTCCATCTCAGGTGTAGTGTCCCTGTTTAAGAGGTCCTCGTAGTGTTCTTTCCACCTGTTTGCAATTGCCTCCTTGTCCTTCAGCAGCAGGCCATCCTTTGAGCAAAGGGGGGTTAGGCAGCGGTGGCTGGGACCATACACCGCTCTTGTGGCATCAAAGAAGCCTCTCGTGTCTCCAGAGTCAGCAAGCTGCTCGATCTCCAGAGCCTTCTTTGTCCACCATTGGTTCTTCAGTTTCCTAACCTGTGTTTGGACGGCTGCCTTCGCTTTGGCATGGGCTACTCTTTTCACCTTGCACTGGATGTCATTTTGCCAGGTGATGAAAGCTTGCCGCTTGTTGTTAATTAGCTGCTGGATCTCAGTGTCATTCTCATCAAACCAGTCTTGATGCGTCCGCTTTTTGTGCCCGAGGATTTTTTTTGCAGGTGTTCATTATGGTAGTCGAAAGTGTGCTCCAGTGTGTTTCAGTATCCTCTGGGTAGTGGTTGGGCAGCGCTGCACTAAGAGCCTCCTGCAGCTGTTGTTGGTAGGCGGTGTCATTCAACAGCTCGATGTTTATTCTTGGCCGGCATTGTCTTTTCTGCATCCGTTTTTTCCGCATTAGGCGGATGGACATGATGGAGCGAATGAGGCGATGGTCGGTCCAGCAGTCGTCTGCACTGGTCATTGCTCTGGTGTTTAGGACATCGCGGCGGTCTTTAGAGCGGACAATGACATAGTCGATGAGATGCCACAGTTTGGAGCGAGGATGCATCCAAGATGTTTTGAACTTGTTTTTGTGACGGAAAAGTGTGTTGGTGATGACCAGGTTGTGTTCTGAGCACTTGGTTAGTAGTAATGTGCCATTAGAGTTTGTGTTTCCAACCCCTTCTCGTCCCAGCGTACCCCTCCATAGGTGGTGGTTTCGTCACACTCTGGCGTTGAAGTCTCCAAGCAGGATTAGCTTATCCTCCTTGGGGACTTCCGATAGGACTTTGTCTAGGTCAGCGTAGAAGGCCTCCTTATCTTCGTCCTGTGCATCAAGTGTTGGTGCATAGGCACTAATGACCGTGGCCATCTGATTGTTGGCAAGCATCAGGCGTATGGTCATTAGGCGCTCGTTAATGCCCACAGGGAGTTCATGGAGGTGGTTGATGAGGCGGTTCTTGATAGCAAAACCCACACTATGGATTCTTGGCTCAGTTGCAGGTTTTCCTTTCCAAAAGAAAGTATATCCACCTTTTTCCTCCTTCAGATGCCCTTCATCTGCTAGTCGGGTCTCGGAGAGTGCTGCGACGTCGATCTGGAACTTCCTTAGCTCTCTGGAGATGATGGCATTTCGCCTTTCAGGTCGATCACTGGCTTGGTTGTCCGTTAGGGTCAGCACGTTCCAGGCTCCAATGTGCACATGTTTTTGTTTTTGACCGCGTGACGGTGATCCCTCTGGATGCAATATTCCAGACAGGATTTTGTGAGGCAGGCTATATTTAGGGTACCTTTTCTAACCCCCTCCCCTAAATGGGGTGAGCAGAGTGGATCCTAAATAGGGCTGCTCAGTCATGGGTGCAGCTGCCGAGAAGCTCTTCTGCCTCAGTCCAAGGACTTAACGGCTGAATCTAACACCCACCGCCTGTGTGCCAGGTTGTGGCTAGGGGCTGCCAGACCTCACTGTCCTGCCCCCGTTACCACTTCCTGATCGCCACAGGACTTTGTTGTCCAGGATGTGAAATGGAATACGTTCCCTTCAGGAGGACGCCTGCGCGTGACGTCTTTTAACGTGGGGAGACTGATGTGCCTGCAGCCACCACACGGTCCTTGGCAGAAAGGGGCCGGGATCCAATGGCATGGGTCCATGACGATTGGAGACCACCCTCTGTTGCAGCTTTCGTCCGCCTTCAGTGCCGTTGTGACTCACAGTGTCATCTTCCGCCACTCCCACCGTTGAGGTCTTTGGATCGCACTTTGTCTGGAACCTCCCCTTCGACCTTACCGCCATGGTTGAACCTACCAGGAGCCGAGACTCCAGACGGCATCGCTCTTAGGTTCATCGGAACACGCAAGGCTCTCCACCACGGCAAGGTGGCGATCCATGGAGAACATATACACACACACACACTCATATCTCTCTTGTTTTGTCAATCTCTGTCACAGCTGGCTTTATTGTGAAGAAGATGGGGTTACCCCTGAAGCTTGTGGCCATGGTGAATGCCAATGACATTGTTCACAGGACAGTAACCTCTGGTGACTTTACCATGGCAACTAATGTGACACAGACACTGGCTCCTGCCATTGACATCCAGGTGATTTTCCAGTGCAATGCTAAAAAAAATTGTAATTGCACGATTATCAGCTGACATTGTCACATATTGGTTGCAGGTAGTACATAAGCAGTGTAAATGTCTTTTAATAATTAAAATTGTGTATTATTTAGGACCCTTATAACATGGAGCGAGTATTCTGGCGGCTTCTGGAAGGAGTGTGCTTTGGTGAAGAAGATTATGAACGAGTTTCGCCATTTACACAAATATACTCTGCTTGGAAAGACTTCCTGCACCTAACACACGATATCCAGACTATTGGACATTCTAATACTTTTACCAAGCGGTCTTTTCTTGTCCTCTTTCCTCTTGTACTTGTAGCTATCCTCTACTTTGTCAAGTGGAACAGTAAATGATGAAAGCATCTTAGAGACGATGAGGAGATGTTGGGAAGAAAATCAGTAAGTGCTGTGTCCTCACACTGCAGTGGCTACATGGCATCGCTACCATTGTCCCCACGAACCTGCTGTTAAAAGGTTATGTGGTTATTGTATATTCATACTCACAAGACAAGCATTAGTCCAAATAACTGTCATTACTTAAAATGTTTCAAATGTATGCGATCTCAAAGACCGAGAAGAAGTATACTGTATGCTTTGCTAAAACAAAAGCTATTTTTACCTTCCACTACAAAAATCTCACCTAACATCTAAAACTCATCTTTTTTCAGGTGTTACCTTGCCACAGCATCCCCAGCCAAGTTTCATGGACCAATAAGGAGAGCCGGGTTGAAAAGTGACCTACCTGAAGCAGTCAAGGCTTTGGACAAATTACCCTCGCGTTACCAGAACCTGGAACCCACCTCCAACTGGTCTAAAAACTGGGAGCAGAGACTGAGAATGACAATTCAGTCTGTGAGTTTGGCCAGGAAAAATAGAGTGGCTTATTACAGCTGAATTTAAGAGTTAAACACAAATTACAAAGAGTTTTGGAGATTTTATTTGGCAATCACGATACATGCTTTCAAATACGCGATTGATTTTTTAAATATGATTTTTTTTTCTTCCGCCACACCTGTCACGTGCCGTGCCAGAGACGCTCGGCCGGCAACTTCCCTTAGCCACACCCCTTTGTTATCGTCATATCTGTCGCCTGCTTCCTCTTGCTCTTGTTACCTGATGTATTGAAACCCTGCCCGTGTGTTCCTCCTTGTCGGTGTCTACTGTAGTTTTCCGTCCCTGTCCGCGCCCAGTGTTCCCGACATCTAGTTTCCCCCCGGTCTTGTCTGGGGGCTCACAGTCAGATTCTGTTCCGTGACCGAGTGGACTTCTGTTGGCCTGTCTGCTGGCCGTGAGTCTCTATCCCGTCTGTGTCTTTGTTGCCCACCTTCCTCCCTTCCAACTCCCTTTTCGCTTCAATAAACCCTGGTCCAAGCTGCATTTGGGTCGCCCGGCTCCACTCATTTTCTAACAACACCACAAACAGGTATTAGCAATTCATAATCAAACACAGATGCAAATGTGAACTAGAAAGATTCACTTTAATTTATTATACTAATTAGAATACTTATTATATACATTCTGACGTATATTTTGTGTTGCACGCTATGGAATACCAGATAACAAGTGCAAGGCGAGACCTCAGTGGGAAGGGGCAGTGCAAACACGGATACACTGCCATAAAGTTTTGGTACTTTGCTCAAGCACTCTCAACAGAGATAAATACCGTTTTTTTCCGTGTATAGTGCGCCCCCATGTATAATACGCACCCTAAAAATGGCATGCTGATGCTGGAAAAAAGCCTGTACCCATGTATAATACGCACCCAATTTTTATGAATTTGTTTTAATTTTTTTTTTTTTTTTTAAGTCCCAATGATCGTCACACACGCAGGGAGGCAATGGGTCCCATTTTTATAGTCTTTGGTATGGTCTTAACTAGGCTGGATGTAATTTTTTTTGTTGGCATTGATTTCTCCGACTGCCCGTAAACGCACCACCGCGCCGACGCGTGCGGACGTGAAAAAGGCGGCTCTGTATGGGAGAGACGTTGAAGAGGAATAAAAACACCCTTGGAAACCAAAGCTTGCCCCTCGTCGTGACTCGGAGCCGCAACAAATGTTTCGGATTTGTGTAGGGTACATTGTGACAGACAGCAAACGAGCAGGTGATCGAGCAAGCGTCTGATACGAGAGCATTGCGGTCGCATGGAGCGTGTTTGAAGTGAACAGCAGAGAAGAAAGGAACAAGGCAAAGTGTTGGGAAATAAAATATTACCTGTAATACGGATTTAGGTAGAGAACTGAACTCTCGCTCTTTATATAGCTGACGTGTCTTGCGCATCGGTTCTGCGCATCTGTAATGGCGGCCTCCGTATGATATCCGGTTTGCGTGTGTGCGAGAGAGAGCGAGAGAGAGAGCGCGAGCAAGAACGCTCAACCGTAGCGCGCCGCCGACCGCCCAACTGCACCGCGCTGGTCGCATTATTGTGACAGAGCCGTCGCTGAAATTTAGAAGATATTCTTAAAGTCCTGATGTACTTTCTAAAATTTAAGTGGACCTCACTGCGCACTGCGCAGGGAGCTTAATTTGGTGCGGTCGCGCAACCGCAGCGCGCCGGGCGCTCACTGTCGCATTGCTTAAAGAGCGCCTTTGTGTTTTAGGATGAACAGCAGAGACCAAAGGAACAAGGCAGTGTTGTGAAATAAAATATTACCTGTAATACGCATTTTGTTATTTGCTGATTGAAACTGCTAATTAAACTGTGAATTGAAACTAATAGGAAGAAAACAACTCTCGCTCTTTATATAGCTGACGTGTCTTGCGCAGTCGTTCTGTGCATTTTATTTCACAACACTTTGCCTTGTTCCTTTCTTCTCTGCTGTTCACTTCAAACACGCTCCATGCGACCGCAATGCTCTCGTATCAGACGCTTGCTCGATCACCTGCTCGTTTGCTGTCTGTCACAATGTACCCTACACAAATCTGAAACATTTGTTGCGGCTCCGAGTCACGACGAGGGGCAAGTTTTGGTTTCCAAGGGTGTTTTTATTCCTCTTCAACGTCTCTCCCATACAGAGCCGCCTTTTTCCCGTGCGCGCACGGAGCGCGGTGGTGCGTTTATGGGCAGTCGGAGAAATCAACGCCAACAAAAAAATTACATCCAGCCTAGTTAAGACCATACCAAAGACTATAAAAATGGGACCCATTGCCTCCCTGCGTGTGTGACGATCATTGGGACTTAAAAAATAAATAAAAATAAAATTAAAATTAAAAAAAAAAAAATAAAAAAATTTTTGTACCCATGTATAATGCGCACCCCAGATTTTAGGACAATAAATTAGTTAAATTTTGCGCACTATACACGGAAAAAAACGGTAAGCAGATTAACATATCTCCAACAATTGGTTGCCATTTTTCATGTGTTTTCCCACAATGACACTTGAGCGTTACACTTCTGTTTCCAAGACCAATGCAACCAGCTCAGTGGCCTAGTGGTAGAGTGTCTCCCCTGAGACTGGAAGGTTGTGGGTTCAAACCCCGGCCGGGTCATACCAAAGACTATAAAAATGGCACCCATTGCCTCCCTGCTTGGCACTCAGCATTAAGGGTTGGAATTGGGGGGTTAGATCACCAAATGGTTCCCGAGCGCGGCACCGCTGCTGCTCACTGCTCCCCTCTCCCCCAGGGGATGGATCAAAATCACATGGGGATGGGTTAAATGCAGAGGACAAATTTCACCACACCCAGATGTGTGTGTGACGATCATTGGGACTTTAACTTAACTTTAAGTTTTTAACTTTAACATCCATACCAGAACAATGACACACCCACTGGCATTGACAGCAATACTAACTGTATTTAGGGGTGGGGGGGGGGGGATTCTGTCTCAGAGAAATACAGGCAATTGCAATATTTCTGGGTCCTCCAGTGTCTCTGAAAAACAGTCAATTAATGATTGTCTTGATTCCCATGCCTAAAAAAGCAACAAATGATACTGTAGACATCATTGTTTCAACTGTTTCTCTCTCTCTTCTGTTTCAATATACGAAAACAAATACTTTAAAATTAAAATTCCCAAATGTTTTTCATGGTAAAATTGTGAATTTGACAAAAAGCAAAAACGTGATACTCTTGCCAGTAGCAGTAATACAAAGTCACCCGAGGAGGCTATAAAGATGAAGTGCAAAATGTAAAACTGCAGTTCACGGATATGGAGGGCCTCAAGACTAGGTCTGCACTGGGTAACCAAATACCACTGTCAGACAGTAACATCATGCTCGTGTGTTGGAGCGTACTTTGGTCGGAGGGTAACGCCCATCCCACATTTAGGCTGGCGCCCATCTTACGTCGAGTGCCATTATCCAGACCACAATACATTGGATTGATAGTGTAATTGTTTTTTTGATCTTGATCTGCATGTTCAAACGGACTGTCACGCAGCAGGAAAAGTCCCAGACGCATTCAAGAACCCCATTTGCCCCTGGAATAAAAATAAATGTACTGTACAGCAATTGCAAGCCGGTGAGCGTGGAAATGCGTGTTTCGGTTTGAAGGTAGCATCTGGAATGATGAATGCTATTTGTCCTATATCCGAGTAAATTTCGCTTCTCCTTTTGTATGGACATAATTCATTCATGTAACAATTAAATGTATGTTTTGAACTCAAAACATTAATCAAAATTCCGCCCACCCAAACGTGTTTACAGGTTTAAGGTGGTGCAATTTTCCGAGGACAGTTAAACGCAACGCAACATTTGACAGCACGAGAACAAACATGGCGCCTATGGGAGAGAGTGCCGTCAATACCTTCTCCTCTCCTCTCCTGTCTCTGTCAGCTGTCAGAAAAGAAACTGGCTGGGTGAGGATTAGCAAGTAGTGACTGCGATCAGCTGTTGGCCTATATCCATCTTTGGTAGTTTTCCCACCTGCTTTTGGCGATGAGGAGGCGGCCTGTGAGATAGGACTGAATCCCCTGCCACAACTGCTTTAGACTACGCACGAACAGTTTGGCTTTGTTTCCTCCTCACTCAAGCGATATGTTAAAAAGGTGAGACAAGATTTGACTGAAACCTGGTTTTGAAATTCTACTGGAAAAAGTGACTTTTCTGTGACTCGCTGAATATTGTTTTGGTAGCAGTCATGTATAGGACTAAGGGTAGACAGATAAAGTGTCCTCCTTTCGAGATCGACTGGTTACATCAGCGATGTTAAATCAAGAATATACATTCATTTG